>NC_090437.1:1012625961-1013829076 GCF_031143425.1 Pleurodeles waltl
CCCCTCAGTTCTCGAATTCCTCAAGGAGCTGAAGACCTGGCTCTTCAACACTACTGCATGGCCTACAGCCAATGCACCATGCTCTAGCACCTGTATACCCTCACGGGTGATTAGTGTGCTGCATAAATCTTCTTAATATGACATAACATTTTCCTAAACTTTTAATTTGAATAATCAATGCATCATTAGGTTTAAACAAATTTAAAATACCCAACAAAGGAAAGTTTCTTACCTGGTTGCAGGTATCAGCTAAAGAATGTATCGCTTCTGAAAACATGCTGGCAGACCCCGTGTAAACCCAGGCAAGGAGTTTAAAGAAGAAATTCAGTCCATTTCTTGTAGGCAAGTAGAGAAGATGCATGTTACTTGATTATGTCAATCTCAAAGTATACTGAGTAAAGTTGAATTCAAGCAAACATTTTGCAGTCTGTCTAGTTTGGTAGATATCAACTCTGCCAGTGATTCAGGACACACAAATGCACGTGAACTATATTTTTAGTGCACTTCGCTATACCAACTGCTTCCAGGTTTGTTTGCAATAATTCTTTATTAACATTTTACACTGAAAGAAATAACATGCATGTATTCTGAATCACTGAACAAGGCTGACCAAACAAGGCAGAGGTATACATTCCTGTACCGACCACAAACAATAATAGTACATCACAATCCCCACCCATTTAAAGGTTTATATTCCTCATCTACAGTCTCAACATTTAGACCTTTCCTTTTCCTGAATATTTGTACAAGGATACACTTCATGTAATTTTAATAAGTTTAGAACAATAACAGGTATACCTATATCCGTGGCGCATCCCCAATCTCACATGATAACATTATGGACATATTCATGAACTACATAGACATCCTTCCCGAGAACAGGAAGATGGCATAGCACTTCAGATCGTCATTGAGTAGCCTGGGTCCAAGGTACGGTTCCAAAACCAGTTCAAAGTGGATCATCCAATAATTGAGTTTGTAAATGACTTGTTCACCAACAGCCACCTCTAAAAGCCATTCATCTGTGAGTCAGTATTGCGAGTTTTCACCAGTGGTACTGTATACGGGTTTTACCACTGCCAATTACATTGCCAGCCAGTCTTCTACAACTGGATGTGATAGTGCTTCCTTAAATGTCATGGAGTGCTGGTGGTTTAATGACACAATACAATACCCTCTCCAGTTGCCAGATTAGCCCATACTTCCTTCCAAAATCGGTGTACCACAGGGCAGTGCCCTAGGAAATGCAATCTATCGCAATTTTGCACTCCACATCTCCAACATGCCTCATGGGATAAGAGACTACATTATGCAGGCGTAGAAGTGTCCAGTGCCAGCTACAGAGTATCTTAAAATATGAAAACTTCAATTTAGCTTCACTCAAAAGTCTACCATCTGATATTAATAATGGGTAATTAGTGTACTGGTATTACAGTACTGTCTACCATAAGGTCCTAAGCACCCCTTTTATTGAGGGAGCATGTAATTCATCAATTAACATGCCACCGATCCGCGAAATCAAAACTCCCAGCTTTCCATGTTTCTGAAGACAAATTCTACTGGGTGACCTTTGGAAAGGTAATTTGTGCATTTGCAGTCAGCCTCAAAGTATGCAATTACTGTATGTGTTTCTACCTACTCTCCTGCTAATGTTTGAAAATATTTTAGTGTGTCCCCTTGAATTAGCTAAACCATTGTTATGATCCAGCAAATGTCTGCTGCTCCTCAGTTGTAGTAGAGCTGTCAACACTTGTGCCTGCATTGTATAAAACGAAAGCAGATGTATGAAGCCAGGGATCAGTCTTCAATACTGTATGAGCTAGTCTACAGCTGGAGACCATGCCCAGTATTATCATGTTAACCATCACCTGCCCTAGTGTTTTATTGTTATATAACATGTCCAAATCTCTATTGCAGCCCAATCTTTCCAGTCCCAACCAAACCCATAGTGGTGGTTAGTTAGGGCTTGGGAGGGGACTACAAACACACAAGTCGGTACTGCAGAGCGGTAAGACCTTTGATGAAAGTGTGACTACACGGCCACCCCGTTTACTCCTAGATGTGGTGTGGTTTTCCCGCAGTTAGGGACCATACGAGACAACAAGAGAAATACTCTTGCTGCTACCAGGACTTTAGGAACTGGTATAGTATGTCTGTATGTACACCGTATGTGTGAAGACATTAACAGGGACATAGTATAGGTGAAAGAATGGAGTTCTGGTCCGGAAGAAAGCCCCAGACCTTATGTGGGGGCTTTTCAGGGCTGAAACATATCAACCCCTAAGGACAAGAGTTGCATTATCCAGCCTTATTTGCCCTACCATTTCTTTTAATCATCCCCTTGCCCTTTTAGTAAATAGCGCATTGAGTAGGTGACCAGGATTTTTATACCACTTCTGGATTCCCTTCCTGATTTCACTCTTGACACATCCCTGCACATTCCCTCAGTGTATCGCGAGGGCTCGCCCGTCACTAGTGAATTCTCTAGTGAGCGCAGGATGGCTGATGTTGAAGCATGACACGCGGGAGGAGTGTGAGGCTGTCCCGTATATTTTTATAAATACTCTTCAAACTGGGACTTCACAATCATCCTATATTGGATTATTTCTCATATAACAGGATAACTGGTTCTTACATATGAGAACCCACAGAAGGGGTGCTTCTATTTGGAGTTGGCTACATACATACCAAGAGGATTAGTTTATTTGCCAGGAGGGCCATTTGAGGCAATCATAAATCTCCTGATTCAGTGTGCATATATAAGTTACCAATTTTTAATCTAGGTCCCCTTAACACAAAGTTCTTTTTTTCTGTGCCTTTCTGAGCTATAAGTGATTTGTTTATCACCAGAGGGAAAATAATAAACGTTGTACCTGGGGCAACAACCACTCTGATCGACTCTACTCTCCAAAGGGATAACTGCAATGGCGACCATCTCCTAAAATCTGTGGACATTTTAGTCATCATCGGACTAAGGTTGTCCTCAATCATACCATCTAGTCATTTTTTCAACAGTATTCTGAAATATTAATGTGTCTGTTGTACTGATTAGATACGGAATTCATCTGCACTTGTGCTTATGGTAACCTGACACATTAGCAATGCCTTGAATTTCCTTGAAATCTGTGATAACATACAAATTAATGATATCAAGGCAGGAAAGGAAGATACGGTTCAGTTAAAGCCCTGAGCACATGGTATCTGCATACAGGAAGGCTTTGATGGGGCCAGCACATGCAGTAATGCCCTTCATAGCTACAGATGCCCATAGCATTATTAAAAAGGATTCAAGCGCTATCAAAAATAATAATGTTAATAAAAGGCACCTGTACCTTATACTTCACCTCATCTCTACTGTGTACAATAGGAAACCTCCACAGTTTATGTGTGTGGTAGGTCACTGATAAAGTCAGTCAACTTTTGAAATAAATCCAATACTAAATCGAATCACTCTAGTGCCTGGAAGAAGTACTCCAACTCCACACAGTTAAAACCTTTTCTGAGTCACAAAAAAAGGAGAGTATCTCTTCTGGACAAACCTTAACGTCACATAAAAGATTGTCAAGCTTTCCTAAATGATCTCTAGAAGAACACCCTGAAGCAAACCCTACTTGTGGTTGCTGTTTTATGGATGGAATAACCTTACATAATCTTGTCACTAGTATTTTGACCAGAAGCCAGGGGATTCCTTTTCAGTCTTAGGCAACAATGTTATAATGGCACTATTGGATATAAGGATCAAGGAGACAGCATTTCCTACTTTCCTAAAAGCCTCTGGAAGCAAGGGCCTACCTGGTTCTTTGCATACTTTATAAACATATACCCAGCAAACTGTCCTGTCAGGAAATTTTCAAGTGAGTAAGTTTGAAATTGGCTCCTGAATGTCTTCTAGTGTAATACTACCTCTCAACGCTTAAGAGCTCCCGAGCCTCCTCACTAAGTCTATGCAACTGCAGGGCATTCACAAACTATCTTTGGGATAACAAATCCTACCCCTAATAAAATCATTTAATTTCCCAAGGTAATGAACAAACAATACTTACTTCCAAACCTTCAGAATGTGTCATCAGGCAACCACATTCATCTTTTGTTGGTAGAGTAGCTAGTAAAGAGTCCCTTTGTCTTAATTGATACGTCAACAACCTGCCTGCCTTGTGTCCCTTTGGTAGCATCGACCTTAGTTAAGGCTTTTTCAGCAGCTATATCCTACCGGGCATTAGAATAGAATTTTTCTGATCCTAAAAGGCATTTGATATTTACTGTGGGGGAAGCTTAATACTCGGTAGTCAGTCATCTTAATGTTCTGCTCCATCTTAAAACATTCCTGACATATTTCCCTTTGCCTGATTGCCAAGTACCTCATCATCTGGTCGCTCTAGGTTGCTTAATATTTCCACAGAAACAATAGGAGAAGCATACTGTTCTTTATTAACATAAATGTGGGAATTAAGTATGAGGTTTTCTTCTATGAGGGACCAGCAAGGTCCTCAGAATCAGTTATCTTTACAGGCGAAGCAGTCTCCAGGCACTTTGCAAGGAATGAAAGATGCTGTTGATGCAGTGCAGTGCAGTTGATGGGGGACTTCGTGCAGCTACTTCTCGGTCCACTAAGGGGGTCATGGTCACGGGGTCAACGTCCCTTGAAGTTCTCTCGGTGCTGGTAAAAGTCCAGCTGCCAATGAGCTATCAGTCGCCCGGCATCACAGTCAAAGAGAAATCCTTCCCTGGCGACAAGGAAAAGTTACATTTCTGTAGTTCTATTCTGCATCATAGGTATCTTCAGTGAACTCATAAATACAGAGTAATTCCTCACAGCCCGTGCAGATCCCGGAATACCTTCTTTAAGGTATATAAACTTTGGTGCAAGTAAAGTTGAAGAATGTTCTAACCTCAAGTTAATTTTCCATAGGGGCTCAGTTTAGTCTATCAGAGATGCCTTTTTCTTTCTGAAGGCTAGGGAAAATAGTTGAAGAAATCAAGTAGCCTTTGAGTTTACAACATGAGGCATTGGAAAATGCTACTTTTTAAATCAAAAGCATGGGGAGAAAATGTGGCCTGATAGACTAATACTAATAGAGGTTAAAAATGAAGACTGTTTCTTTAAGAAACTGAGAAGCACACCCTCTCACAATGCCTTATAGTGGTAATTTTTCTGTAAATCAGCCCTTTTTATGGGAACTATAAACACATATGCTCTGACAGCTGGGGAGGAGGGTGGGTCCTTTGCGACTTCAATGACGATACCTACAATGCCAAACTAAAACTAGAAGGTACCTACCTTTTCCTTCTGCATTGTAGAGTCTTAATTGATAGTCATAAACAATGCTGAGAGTAGCAAGCTGAGAAAAACAGAAAACTGGGGCTGCCAGGCACATGTGATAGTTTGAAAAAAGTTGATTCTGCACTGTAAGATGCAGCCCAACAATATGGTCTGAATTGAGTAAGCCAATCATTGTGCAATTATTTAAAAAGACTTCTAAGTATTTCCTGACCAAATCTTACTTCAGCTTGAGTGTGTGAGATCAGGCAATAATGTATTGTTAAGGTTTGTATAGAACTCCAAGCAATCAGGACAAGCCAAATCTAAGCTGTGGTTGCCGCTTTACCTCTTGTAGAGTGAGCCTTAGGCTTGCTTGGTAAAGGTGTCCTGGCAATCTGATAACATAACCAAATACATAAAACTATCCATCTGGCTATTGTTCGTTTCAAAACACCTAAACCTTGCCGTAAAGAGCCATAGTTTACAACGAGATGGCTAGATTTTCTTATATTCTCTGATTTGTCTAAATAAAAGCAGAACGCTCTTTTTAAATCTACAGAATATAGGGTTTTAGCCTCTGCTGTAGAATGAGTAGGAAAAAAAAGGTACGGCATGTTATTGATTAATATGAAAATCTGAGACTACTTTATCATGATGATAAACTGTAATGGCTCTAAAGATGGTTGAAGTTCACTAACCTTACATGCAAAGGTAATGGCTATAGAAAAAGTGTTTTCCATGACAGATGCTGTAAGTTTGATTTGTGGATGCGTTTGAATGGAGGACCCAATAATTTAGAAAGAACTAACTTTAGCTCCCATGGAGGAGATGGTCTTTCAACAGGGGGAAAACATTTTTTAAGTCCTTCCAAAAAATCTTTAATCACCAGAACCTTGAAAAAGGCTGGCCGCTTTGGAGATTTTCTGTACGCAGTAATCACTGCTGAGTGGACTTTAATTGCTGAAAATTGTAGGCCCGACTTGGACAATAAAATATGGAAGGATGACATTTTCTTACACATTAATAAGATCATGTCTATTGTTTTAACACAACGTACAAAACCATTTTCATTTGTGGCCATAACTTGATCTTGTTGATGGCTGTTTGGATTCTTTAAGGATGTTAATACAGTCCTCAGGTATGTCTAAATAGCAATATTATGTAATCTGAGGAGTTAAGTTGCCAAATTTAAGGAGTGGAAAGTTGGGTATAGGTCCCGAATTCTGGATGGGCAGCCTGGTCTGAGTGGAAGATGTCTGTAGTGTGCTATAGATAGTTGGAGGAGATCTGTGTGCCACCACTGTCTCAGTCAGTCTGGTGCAATTAGAATTATTTAGAGGTTCGAGTTCCCTACTTTCTGGATTGCCAGTGGTATTAGTGTTATCAGTGGAAAGGTGTAGACAAATTGAGTTAACCAGTTGATCAAAAGGGCACTGCCCAGTTAGTGTGGCTCTGGCACCCTGGCTGCAAAGATGTTCTGTGTTACCTCATCCTTGAGAACCCACTTGTGATTTTCTTTGTGAAAATGACTAAAAACATTTGCTTCAATGTTTTGAGTTCCCGGTAGGTGGAATGCTATGAGTGACAAACCTCTTCTAGTGCCCAGTGCCACACTGCTTGAGCCTGAACTGATAGTGATCTTGACTTTGTTCCACCTAGATTCTTTATATATTGTAGTGGTATTGTCTGTTTGAATCACCAGATCCTTGGAGTTGAGAGATGGAAGAAAAGCTTTGAGTGCTAGATTCACAGATTTTAGTTCTAACAAGTTTATATGGTAAGGCTTTTCTTTTTGGGACCAACATCCTCAAATTGAGAGGTGGGTCATAAGTGGACCGCCATCCTGAGAGTGAAACGTCTGTTTTTCTATAGTCTGAGACGGTGTTTCCTTCAGAAAAGGAACTCCTGCTAGTAGACTGAGAGGTTTTGTCCTCCAGGTCAGAGATTGTCATGCATTGTCTGTGAGATATATTTGATCTTCCCAATGTCCAGTTTCTTGTGACCATTGATCCTCCAGACAATAATGAAGATGTCTCATGAAGAGTCTTGCATCTGGGACTATGAATATGCAGGATGTCATGGATCCTAAGAGATGCTACTTGAAAGACAGTTGGTTTGACTTGCTGGGTCATGTGTGCACACTTTATCTGCACTGATGATAGTCTCTCCTCTGAAGGAAACACTTTGTCCTTTTGGGCATCTATTTTTGCACCTAGAAAGGTAAGGCACTAGACTAGTGTTGCAATCAATTTGACAAAATTTACCAGCAAACCTAGTGTGGACAGTAAGGTTGTGGTGTTGAAGTCTTTCTTCACCTTCCATAAAGATTCAGACTTTATTCACCAGTCGTCTAGGTAAGGTGTAGGAAGCTGGCTCTGTATATACTATCTCAAAGTGAGAGATAGTGTGCACAGAGTCCAGGGGTTTCCCTTAGAGATTGATACTGGCAATAATAGATAATACTAATGCTATATTTGTGGTAGTGTGGTCGAGCAGTTAGGCTTATCAGAGGGTAGTGTTAAGGATTTGTTTTACACACACAGGCAATAAATGAGAACACACACTCAATGATTTAACTTCAGGCCAATAGGTTTTTATATAGAAAATTATATAATTTTCTTAATTTATTTTAGAACCACAAGATTCAGATTTCAAGTAAGTACATAAATTGTAAGGTACTTGGCATAGGTAAATATAGAACTGGGCCCGCAGGATGCGTCGCTGTTGCAGGTTCTTTGAATCTGGAGACAGGCCGGTAGGGCTGAGGCCAAAGCAGTGGTCATCTCCTTCTTCTCTGCAGGGTTTTCAGGTCAGCAGTCCTTCTTGTTAGGTCCTCAGGAATCTGATTTCCTGGGTTCAGGGTCACCCCTAAATACTGAATTTAGGGATGTGTTAGGGTCACAGGGCAGAAACCACTGGTACCTTTTACAAGGGAGTTATGTGTGTGCCAGGGGTGTGTCAATTGTGGAAACAATGGTACATTTTTAGTGAAAAAACACTGGTGCTGGGGCCTGGTTAGCAGGGTCGCAGCACACTCTCAGTCAAGTCAGCATCAATATCAGGCAAAAAGTGTGTGTGTGTGTGGAAATGTGCATCCTCTAAATCTATTGTCCATAACCCGTCGTCCTTCCTTATGTGTAGATATATAAGATGAACGGATACCTTCCTGAATTTCTCTTTTTTTATGTATTTGCTGAGGAATCTAAGGCCCAGACTTGGTTGAAACTGCTTGGGGTAGCTTTTCTTTTAGACCAGAAAAAACCTTGAGTAAATACTATTATTGATCTGGTTTGAGGGAACCGTCTCTATTACTCATTTTTGCAGTAGTGAATCGGTCTCGTGCTGAAGACTGGTTAGACAGGCTGATGAAATAGGCCATGGTCTAATAGATGGAGAGGAGTGATTATCCATTTTGTATGATGTATAACACCCACTTGTCTGAGGGTATTGTTTTACACTCTTTCCAGGAAAAAAAGTCATTGCACCCCTCACAGGAGTGGTAAACTGTGAAAGGGGTGTTGGATTTTAATTGTTTTGTGTTAGAGGAGTTTTTTCCTTGTGATTAGGAAGATTTTGTTGAGATGGATCTTCTTTTTTTAAATTGCCTCTGGTATCATCTTTGCAATTGTTTTTGGTGCTGCGAAGACATCTCGAGGTTTGAACCCTATAATAGTAATGCCCGTTTCCATGTTTGTACTGTTTATAAAAAAGAAAATCTGTTCTTCAAGACCCACAGCTTTTCAGCCTCATTCTTCATCCCAAGTATTTCCTCCTCAGTAGGTTGCCTAAATGCGGAAGAACCAGAAAGTGCAAATTTGCTATTTTTAACAGGGCATAAGGTTTTAAGTATTATAAACGAAGCCAGAATAAACCTTTAAAGAAATGCCAAGACAGAAGTTGTAGAGTTTGACTGAATAGACTGCTGCACTAATAAAATGATTAGAAATTAATTAGTGAGCCTTCCTTAATCATTTCCAAATAATTCTTGCTGTCTGTGAGTTGGAACCAGACATAAAAGATTTCATGCCATCCCAAATTTCTCTCTGGTATCTACCCAGAAAGGCAACTGAATTGGCATTCCTTAAGTGGGTGGAGACTGTGCCACAGACCTTTTTTACCGATTGCGTCAATTCTTTCGCTCTCTGTCCGGTGGAACCGTGGATTCTGGGGCAGAAGCATGTCTATGCCTAACCGGACAATCAATAATCGAATCAGGTTTAGGATTCATTTTAAGAGAACCAGGATCCTGTTGAGGAGGCTTATATTTCATGAGTAATCTTGGTGTAGCAGCTGTAGCCAGGTTGAGGATTTTTTCTTCAACAATATCTAGGAGACCTGGTAGAAGAGGTTTTGGAGCTGCTCTTGGTTGTGACGTTTTGAGAATAAACCAAAACTGTTGGTTGAGAAGGGTCTATATTTATGTTTCATTTTGTAGCCCCTCTTACCAAAGCATCCTGAAAAGTAAGTATATTGTCTACCGGAGATACACTAGAAGGAGACTGAGGTGGAGGAGGTAGTGTGTAAGAAGAGAGTGGAGTCCAAATATGTCTTTTTCTCTTCTTCTGCTCGCATGTCGTGCATTAGCCCTGGTAGTTTGCTGCCCTCCCTGTCTTTAAGGGCCCTTTTTGATATTTTCCTACAAATGTCACATCCTTTTGTCTGATGTGAAAGACAAACCACACATACGAGCATCTGAACTTGCCTTTTTCCAACCACATGAAGGTCAGTAGGTAAATAATGAAGACATTTTGACCAGAAAAAGTTGTTGATAACGAAAACAATGTACTACTTAACTGAGGAGATGTTAATAATGTTGAGTACAATGCTTTTAAAAAGGGTTGTAGCTACAAACAATTGTTTCAAAGGTGTGAAGAAAACGCCTGTGGTTTTTAGAGATCCTGCCTGAAAGAACTGGAAAAAAGAACTGACTCTCACACCCAAACTGCCACTACAAGGCATTGTGGGAAGCGGCGTTTCTTAGGTTCTTAAAGAAAAGGCTTCTTTGTTAACCTCTGTCAGTATTGGCCTGTTAGGGTGCATTTTCTACTTATGATTTTGATTTAAAAGGTAGCTTTTTCCATGACAACTCTTGAGCACACAAAAACTACTAAATGTCAGCTCGAAATGCCAGTCCAGGTCCTCCCTAAACCGGAGCACCAGCAACCTAGGACAGGTTTCGCCCTAGTAATGGCTGTTTAGCCAGAAATAGCTTGGTTCCAGTGGCACAGTAAGCCCAGGACCCATGCCTGAGCATACCTGGCATACTTAGGGCAGCAAATGCAAAAATAAACGAGGTGATGTGTGGAATGCTTGAGTTAATCTCAGCCACCAGCAATCACTCAGACCTCATCCAAATCCATTATTCTTTTACCCAACATGCCACCTTGAATAAGGCTGGGTCCAAACTGGAATGGTGTGGTGCGCAAAACAATCCTGATGGATTTAGGCCCAGATCTGTGACTGGGGGTGAATGTTGGACATTGTCCTGCATTCCGTCCATCATCTGTTCTTTTTACATTCAGAAGAAAAATGGCATCTTGGACAGAGTAAACTGAGACTAGGGAAAATTAATTTGAGGTAAGAACATTCTTCAATTTCATTTTCACCAAAGTTTAAGAACATTAAAGAAGGTGTTTCAGGATCCGCGCAGGTTGTTAGAAATTATTCAACGCTTCTGACTATCAATTAAGATCCTACGATGCAGAACTCAGCTTCTGGGCAACCAAGCTGCACTCCGACGACTCTCCCAGGCTCAGCAAGCTCGGGTGAAACTCTGAGCTTCAGATCCTGGGGTCGGGTGCTGCACTGCGGTGGCTGGCGGTCACCTGAGGATTCTAAGCTATCAACTTTCCCAAACAGGCTTCTCAGCTTTTGTTACACTGTGCTGTGAACAGAAGGTCAGCTAACTGACCCTTGGAGTCTATTGACTTGGGATGGGTTCTGGAGACGACTACTTCTTCATGAGTAGGATACAGCAGGCGAAGTGCCTCTCCTTTGCTAGCCACCAGGTTCAGTAGGTGCTGTCCACGCAAGTGCAGACTCTTTTTGCGGTCTGCAAGGTGCAGCAGGAAGACTTTCTTTCAGTCCTAATGAGATCTGAGTTCTGGGTGCCAAGGGTGTTCTAGTTATGTTCAGAAAATGCCCCCAAGGTAGGCTGAGGTTGGTAGCCAAAGGGCTACCAGGTTCCTTCCCTCCTGAGGACCACTTCCTGGGAAGTATGGCATCTGGCTATCAAAAGATGCACCATTCTGCCCAATCCTAACATGTCAGAACCCCTCTATCGGCATCCAGGTGTGGCTAACAAGGGGGTGACACGCCACTGAAAAAACAGTTTGACAACAGGTGTCCCCTCTCCTTCCCGGGGTGTCAGCTACGCTGCCTAAACAATAGGGCTACCCCTCTCTCCCAAGTGATTCCCATTTGCTCTTCAAAGGCAACTCCAGCTTTGAAGCTCACGTTTTGGACCAACACTTGTGTGGCTTCAAGCCGGAGGGAGGTAATGCCTCTCTCCAGAATAGGCCCCTAATGGCTCCTCTCCTCGTAGTCATTAGTACGTCTCTCCAGGAGGGCAGAGAGCCATCTTGGGTTCAAGCTCCATGTGCAACTGTTAAGGGTATAGGAGGTTGAAGGCAACAAAGTGATAACTTTTTAAAAGTTGCATACTGTAACTTGTTACATTCATTTTGACTTGAGAATGAGAGTTGTTGATACCTTGGAGTATCAACTTTAGTTGCATTGTTTAGGAGTTAGCACAGCTAAGCAGGTCAGCCTATAACTTAGCACTCACCAATAGGGCCACCACGTCTCCTTACAGTAAAAACTATAGTTTTGCGTTTTTACTGTCAGAACATGAAAACGTGACTTAAGAAACAGACAATGGTTTCCTCTTTGTTGGATACCTTCTCTGAGAGTTTCCAACTCTATCTTTCCTTGGTGACCAACATTCAACACTTTGTTCTTACAAGGCTGCAGCTGGGAATTGTTCAACATCTTGTTGCCTTCTCCATTATGAAGCAATGGTTCAGGGATCCGGTACGGTGTCCATGTTACGGCAACTCGAAACAGTGCATTCAGCACTTAATGTTAGTCTGACATTCTTATGTCGGTCCAATGAAAATTTTCTTGAAACTGACCTTGCTAAAAACAACATCAGGGTTTACAAAGTTGCTCCATGGTACAAGTGTGGTTCGGAGGACCCTACCACATGCTGCAGAATAGCCTCTTACATATGGAGTGTATGGAGTGCAATCAAAACCAGGATAAGTATATCTAGCTAATTATAGACTGTGCCAATGCCAGATACTTCTCCTTTAAAGGCTGAGTACAGCTTGTTTTTAATCACAGAGTAGCCCAAGTAGCTTGTCTGGGTATTATTTTGTGGATGATGTTTCTTAGCTGAGCTGTGTATTATTACAGTATGTTCAATTCCCCACCAGCTTTTTAGTGCTGCTGTAGTTATCTTTTACTAGGGAAGTACAGAGAAGTCTGTTTGGGGATGAAGTTTTTTAATTGAACTGCTTTCTGCTATTGAATGATTGCTCATTTTTCCATTTAAACTGCTTTTATCCATGGTGTTGGAATTGTAATTTTACATTGTTTGTTCTTTTATGGTCCAATGAGATTGTGCAGAATAAATATTTTGCATCAAATCCAATGTAAGTACAAGATTCTCAGTACAATTCTGACCCCCTGATTACAGCAGGTACTCCAAGCTGACCAAAACGGGTTTGTTCCAGGTAAAACACTTCCCTAAACATCTGGTGGCTGTGTAGAGTTATCAAGGCACCACTGTGCAAATGGCCCACAGCCACCATCCTTGTATTAGACCTGGAAAAAGCGTTCAAATCGGTGAATTGGGATTACCTCTTTCTAGTCCTGGGTCGCTTTGGAATCAGCACAATATGGCTGATTCAGATCCTTTATGGATCCCACGATACGGATTCGCTTCCAGAGACACCCACATAGGTTTCAGTGCACAGGGACACAAGGCGGGGTTGTCCTCTTTCTCCCCTCTTATTTGCGCTGGCTATGGAACCACTGGCTATCCAGTTGCGCCAGATTGGGAGAGAAGATCAAGTTACTTACCTCCGGTAACGCTTTTTCTGGTGGATACATTAGCTACCTATGGATTCCTCACCTAATGAATTCTCCCCATGCACAGCATTCAACGGAAACTTCTCTCTCTAGCTCTGCACGTCGGCGAGGACGTCACAATTGCCCGACTCCGTGTGACGTCATCGTGGCAATAAGAGGTCCTCGCCGCCGTGCTGACGTCAGTTCACGACATTTTTGACGTGCCTTTGAAACATATAAAGAACATCGACAATCTACACCCTTTAAGATTAAAAAGAATAAACTTTATAGAAAATCTTCATCTAAAAATCTTTACACAAATCTTTAAAAAAGGGCATATACCAACATGAATGGTTTGCAAACTTGAAAATAACTTGATTTAGAACTATAAACATATATACATATGTAGAAGCCTTGAAACTAAAGCACTGAAGTGCACACCCAAGGCAATCCTGGTATGACCAGACAGACAATGGGGAGGCGGGAGGGACCGTGAGGAATCCACAGGTAGCTAATGTATCCACCAGAAAAAGCGTTACCGAAGGTAAGTAACTTGCTCTTCTGATGGATGCAACTACCTGTGGATTCCTCACCTAATGAATAGAGTCCCAAAGCAGTACCAACTCGGAGGAGGGTGTCCGTCTGGGTCAAACCAGGAAATCCTGCAGCACCGACCACGCGAAATGGCCATCCCTCCGCACCTCCGCATCCAAACAATAATGCTTCACAAAGGTGTGGAGGGAAGACCAAGTCGCAGCCTTGCAGATGTCCACCATCGGAACACCCCTGGCCAAAGCCGATGAGGTTGACTTGGCCCTGCTGGAATGAGCCCTGATCCCCACAGGAGGATCCTTCTTTGCCAATGAGTAACATATTTTAATACAAAGAACGACCCACCTGGAGAGCGTTCTCTTGTGGACGGCCTTCCCCTTCCTCTTCCCCACGTATCCGATAAAGAGTTGTTCATCCAACCGGAACTCTCTCGTCCTGTCGACATAAAAACTAAGAGCCCTCTTAGGGTCCAGACGATGGGAGTCTTTCCTCTTCCTTAGATGGATGCAGAGGAGGATAGAACGTCAAGAGAGTTATTGATTGTCCCAAGTGAAATGGAGACACCACCTTGGGGAGGAAAGCCGCCCTGGTCCTCAAAACCACCTTGTCATTATAAAAAGTGGTGAAAGGCGGGTGAGCAGAAAGAGCCTGCAGTTCGCTAACACGTCTGGCTGACGTGACGGCCAACAAAAACATAGTCTTGAAAAAAAAGTATCTTAATGGGCAGGAATGAAGAGGTTCAAAGGGGGAACCCACCAAAAAAGTTAATACCAAATTCAAGTCCCACTGCGGCATAATAAAAGGCCTGGGAGGAAATTTATTAGTAAGCCCCTTCAGAAGTCGAACAACCAAAGGAGATTTGACAAGAGAGGGCTGATCTGGAAGATATAAAAAAGCCGAAAGGGCCGAAAGATAGCCCTTAACCGTGGCCAGAGCACAACCTCGCTGAGCCAATGACAATGCAAACAATAAAATATCAGAAAAATGGGCATTTAAGGGATCAATTTTCTTCTCTCCACACCAACGAACAAAATTAGCCCCCCTACTTGCATAGACCGACTTTGTGGAGTGTCGCCTGGCTGATAAAAGAACGTCCACCACCGAGAGAAAAGGAACTCAGGTTGCCCCGTTCAATCTCCAGGCATGAAGGTGCAGGGTCTGGAGGTGGGGGTGTAGAACCGGCCCCTGCGACTGCGAGAGGAGGTCTGCCCTGAGAGGGAGACGGAGCGGCGGGTACAGTGAGAGTCGGAGAAGGTCTGCATACCAAACCCTTCGTGGCCAATCCGGATCTATCAGAATGACTTGGGCCCGGTCTTGCCGAATCTTCCTCAATACCCAAGGAATCAAGGGTATGGGAGGAAACTCGTAAAGCAACTGGTCGCACCAGGACATCTGAAACGCGCCCCCCAACGCTCCTTGCATCGGATACTGAAGGCTGCAGAACGACGGACCATGCGCGTTCTCGAGTGGCAAAGAGGTCTATACGGGGGAAAACCCCACATCCGAAAGATGTAAAGAACTAGATCCGGATGCAGACGCCACTCGTGGTCATCCGAGAAGAAGCAACTGAGTTTGTCCACACGTACGTTTTGGACCCCGGCCAAATGGTTTGCCACTACGCCAAGCCGATGGTCCCGAGCCCAGGACCAGAGTCGCAGAGCCTCTCTGCAAAGAAGGTACGACCCTACACCCCCCTGTTTGTTGATATACCACATCGTGATTGTGTTGTCCGTCAGAATCTGAACTGACTGACCGCGAAGGGAAGGGAAGGGAGGAAGGCCTTGAGGGCCAAACGAATCGCCCGCAGCTCAAGCAGATTGATATGAAACCTCTGCTCTACTGGAGACCAATGACCCTTGATCTCCAGATCCTCCCGGATGAGCTCCCCACCCTAAAGTGGAGGCACCCGTTATTACCGTTGCCACCGGAGTTGGCTGCGAGAATGGCTTCCCTTGAGAAAGGTTGCCTTCCACAGCCCACCATCGAAGATCCGCTGCAGTGTCTCTGGTGATCCTTATCGATTCCCCGAGATCTCTTCTGTGTTGAAACCACTGCTTGCGGAGACACCACTGAAGAGCCCTCATATGCCAGCGTGCATACGTGACCAACAGAATGCAAGAAGCGAACAGACCGAGCAAACGAAAGACCTTGAGGACCGGAACTACCGCTCCTTCTTGAAACATTGGAACCAACGCCTGAATGTCCCGTATCCGCTGTGGCGGAGGAAAGGCTCGATTCAATGTAGTGTCCAGTACTGCCCCTATGAACAGGAGACTTTGAGAGGGCTCTAGGTGAGACTTGGGCACATTTAATGAAAAACCCAGATTGAACAACAACAGGGTTGTCCGCTGCAGATGACGCAACACAGGCCCGGAGACTCGGCTTTGATCAACCAATCGTCCAGGTAAGGGAATACTGCTACTCCCTTCCTCCTGAGGTGTGCTGCAACAACCGCCATCACCTTCGTGAAGACCCTTGGTGCGGAAGTAAGACCAAAAGGAAAAACCGCAAACTGGTAGTGCTGCGATCCTACTACAAACCGGAGATACTTCCTGTGCGACTTGAGAATGGGAATGTGAAAATAAGCATCCTGCAAGTCGACCGACACAATCCTCCTTGACCAACGGCAAAAGCACCTGTGATAGAGTCAGCATTTTGAATTTCTCCTGTTTGAGGAACCAATTCAAAATCCTCAGATGGCCATCCTTCTTGGGGATCAGGAAGTACCTGGAATGACACCCCTAACCCCTTTCTTGCTCTGGAACCAACTCCACTTCACCCTTCAATAATAGGGAGAGAACCTCCTGTTGTAACAGCAGGAGATAATCTTCTGAACAAAAGGAGGGACAGGGAGGGAAGGGAGGAGGAATCTCCCGAAAGGGAAGGGCGTAACCTCTTCTCACCAAACTGATGACCCAAGAGTCTGTTGTTATGGACTCCCATATGGGGAGAAAAAGTGAAAGCCTCCCCCCTACCGGAGAGGTATGAGCAACAATGGCAAGAGGACTAGGGCTGCTTTCCTTGAGGTAACCCCCCAGAGGAAGAGTAAGGGTGCTGCTGCTGGGTGGCACCTCTTGTGCGGACTCTACCCCGCCCCCTGTATGAACGATAAGGGAGGCTGGAAGACTGCTGTCCCGGCTGCTGTGATCTTCCACCAAAGGAAGCACCCCTTCCAAAAACACGCAGCCGTCTAAAAGATCGAAATGGGGTAGAAGCAGCCTGCAGACCCAAAGATCTAGCTGTGGCCTACATTCTTTAAAGCGCTCTAGCGCAGAGTCCGCCTTTGAACCAAACAGTTTTGCCCCATCAAAGGGCAGATCCAGCAAAGTAGATTGGACGTCTGTTGAAAATCCGGAAGTGCGTAACCACGCATGCCGTTTGGAGGCAACGGAAGTCCCCATGGCTCTTGCAATAGAGTCCGGGGTATCCAGCCCTGTCTGAATAACCTGCGTAGCCGCCACCTGAGTGTCCAAAAGAAGACTACGCAAGTCCTGGGGCATGTCTGGAAGCACAGTCTTCGTCGCATCCATTATGGCATGGATATACCTGCCCAGAATACATGTTGCATTGGCAGATTTTAGAGCCATGCTGCAAGAAGAAAACAACTTCCTGGCCGACTGGTCCATCCGCTTGGACTCCCGGTCCGATGATACTCCCGTAAACGAACCAGGGGCTGACCTCGAAGAACAGGATGCTTGCACCACCAAGCTCTCAGGTGAAGGGTGTTTAGACAAAAACTCCGCTCCCCAGGCGCAGATCTATAACGCCTGGCCACCGACCTACTAACAGCCAACGAGGAAACAGGTTTCTTCCAAACCTCTTCGATCGGATCCATCAGGGCTTCATTAAATGGCAGAAGAGGATCTGCCATGGCTGTAGCAGGATGTAGAACCTCAGTCAAAAGGTTGGTCTTCACCTGTGCTGTTGGTAAGGGAAGATCCAGAAATGCTGCGGCCTTCCTAATAAAAGAGTGGTAAGAGGCTGCCTCCTCTGTATATTCACCAGGAGAGGCCAAGTCATACTCTGGAGAGGTATCAAGACCACTTGCTGTGTCCAGCCCAGGGAAGTCACCCTGGGGATTAGTAATCTCCCCTTCTTCGAGGAATTGCTGTTGATATTCCCTCTCCTCTAAAAGTCTAAGGGCCTTTTGACGTGACCTCAACTTGGCCTCGAGCCCCGGCGTCGACATGGAGCGGAGCGACGTCGGTGAATGGCGCCGGGAAGGCAACATGACAGGTTCTCCCGATCCACCCGACGCCGCAGATGGATCCATTGGCACCATGGAGAAGGCACCCGCATCCGATGCCGACATCCGACCTCTCGGCTCCATCACCTCCGACACCGGCGTCGAAGGCCTCACTCTCAACGTTGAGGGCTGCACTGTCAGCACAGGGGTCTGACTCTAATCTCCAGCCGAACAAAATGGCATAAACGGCGTCGGTTTATATGGAGCCGGAACGTCGAGATTTAAAGCCAGGGGACCACTGGGGCCAGCCGGCGCACCACCTCCCGGAGCCATATTTTGAAAAATCTGAAACATGGCATTAAGGAATGCCACAGGATCCGTACCCGGAGCCGGGAACGAAGGATAACTCTGTGTCGCCGGGCTAGACCCTTTAGGCTCAGGATGCACCGGCAAAGCCAGATGACTTTGAGGCTCCACCACTTCAAAGGCTGACGGCGCCGGGGACATCTGCGGCGTCACAGGTTGAGGGGACACTGTCTGACTCACTTCCCATGACTTGCGGCGCCGGGACGATGGAGACCTCAACGCCGACCGACTTCTGGACCAACGTCGGGAGTCACGATGACGTTGCTTCTTATGGGAAGACTTTCAGGAAGAGGACGGATGGTGCTGCTTCCTCTCCTTCTTGGACTTTGCCAAGAAAAGCTTTCCCTCACGTTCCTTCCTTAGGATTCATCTTTTGGCAGGATCCGCATTCTTGGACATCGTGATCGGAACTGAGGCACCAAAGACAATTGTTGTGTGGATCAGTCACAGACATGAGACCTCCACATTCCCTGCAGGGCTTGAAACCCGACTTTTTCAGAGCCAACATCCTAGAAATACACAAAGTATCCCTTCCGAAGAGCTAACGATACAGGTAACAGAAAAGTAACCGTTCTCGAAGGCACGGAAAAAAGGGAACTGACGTTAGCACGGCGGCGAGGACCTCTTATTGCCACAATGACGTCACACGGAGTCGCATGAGGTCGGGCAATTGTGACGTCCTCGCCGACGTGCAGAGCTAGAGAGAGAAGTTTCCGTCAAATGCTGCGCATGGGGAGAATTCATTAGGTGAGGAATCCACAGGTAGTTGTATCCATCAGAATGGCTGATTCCCTCCTGGATAGAACCCACACAACCCCCCCTATGCAGATTCTAGCTTAAAGACCTTGTATGAGATCACTCTAGCATCACTCTTCTCCTCAATTAGTTCGAACTTGTAATGGGTCTTCATATTAGTTGGAATAAATCTTGTCGTACCCTGGGGCCACCCATCAACAGTTTAACCCAGGAGAGGGATGAGTTCGATGAGAGGGAGTATCTTTTCGGCAGTTAGGCATTTGTGTATTCTATTTCAACTCTGACCCCCTTCAATGGAAACCTGACTTTGATGGTCACATCCCTCTGCACACAAGCATTTGGAGGGCACTGTTATTGTCTGTAATGAGATACACAGCGGCCACATCTACTAGACCACTGTGCTAAATTCCTGGTGTTCCTCCCTCAAAATTCTTCTAGGATTTGGACAAGCTCCTGGGGGAATTTTTCTGGCACTAGTACAGCTGGGAGGGCTTGGCACCCCTAACTTTGAATATTATTATCTAGCAGCTCAGCTCTAGTGGCTAGCCCACTGGTTAGCGGGCAGACCCTCGAGGGGAAGTGTACCACTACACCTCCCTTACTTTTGCAGACTTATTGGTGTTTTGGGCTCTAGCAGCAGCACCTCATGCAGATGTTCCCCATCTTTTCTCAGTGGCGTTACATTGCCTGGTTAGAGGTTTAGTTATCACCAAGCCCATTGACCCTTACTCTTAAGTGATGCCTTTTCTAGGCGTACTCAAATCAGTGGGTTATCTAGAGGGAAGTGAACTACACTTCTGGGAGCAAGCCGGCATCAGAACTCTGGGCGAGTTATTTCTGGATGGTCAGCTTCTTCTGTTCCCAGAACTCACAGAGCACCTGGGTCTCCACAAAGGCCAGTTTGTCACTAATGGTCCTATTCAGCAAGCCCTTAGAAAGACCTGGTCAATAGGAGACCCGGAACTCCCTACATACCTTGGACCTTGCCCATAAACCTTTTACTTGGATCAACAAAGCCCTGATTACTTACGAACAGGTGCCTTTACAAGCTACACAGAATACTTGGGAGGCTGAATTTGGGAAGGCCCAGCATGACGAGTAGGCTAGGACTCTAGACTATCTGCAGATGGTTTCCCATAACACTAGACTGACGCTCATACAATTGTTATACTACATACAGCTTAACTCACTCTTGCACAAATAAGTAGGATATTCCCCAAGGCCTCAGACTCCTGTGCCAGGTGCAACACCACAGCAGCTGACTAAGCACATGCTCTGGGACTGCCCCTGTTTACAGACATAATGGACCTAAATAATGAGTCAACTCAGGATGAGCACCAAATTTCCTGGTATAGACTCCTGGGCGGTGGCCAAACTAGACATTCATAAGCAATTAAAGAAATCCAAGGCAGATTCCCATTTTCCTAATTTGACTTTGGTGCTCACTAAAAAAAATACCACCCTACATCCACACTGGAAGAGCACCCACCCTCCTCTCAGCACATCCGGTCGCTACAACTATGAGTGGCGGCTTACATTGTGTGTCTTAGGGAAGAGGTTAAAGGCCCCAGCAGACTGCAGATCGCCGATGACTGGGACAAATTGATGTCCATGCTGACCGAAGCACCAGACGAAGAGCATTCTACATCCTGAAAATCTCCCCCTGTTTCCTGTGACCAGGCTGTCCCCTCTCATAAGAGCAGCGGTGCATTTCCTCTCAGCCTCTTCACATTATCCCGCAATGTCCCCACATGGACAACTTTTCACTTGCCCATTCATACGACAGTGTAGGGGCTACCCCTTCTCAATTCCACTCTGTGGCTCCTTTTTAGTTTCTTCACTGTTTCCTATTCCTCACTTTACTTGTTTGATGCATTGTGCCACTACAACGCGAGAAATCACACCTTCAATCTGGTCTCAGAGTACCAGCCTGCAATTACTGCATTCCTCTCTTCTATAGATGAAGATTTACCCTGACTGTTTCACTGCTTGGATTCCCTTATAACTGATTCATGCTTGCTATTTCTCCCGTTTGTTTTGAAACATGTCTAAGAATCATCCATTTGTAGCCAATGCACCTGCTGTTTCATACTTTATGCACTTGCTTATAGACAATGTCAATAATAACCATTTGAAGAAAAAAAAAAAGAGTTTGGTTGATGATGTTGTCAAAGCACCCCATATACTAGACAAGGACAAATTATGTTTGTAGGAAGTTGGCTCTGTATATACTATTTTAAAGTAAGAAATAGCATGCACAGAGTCCAAGGGTTCCTCTTAGAGGTAAGATAGTGGCAAAAAGAGATAATTCTAATGCTCTATTTTGTGGTAGTGTGGTCGAGCAGTAGGCTTATCAGAGGGTAGTGTTAAGCATTTGTTTTACACACACAGGCAATAAATGAGGAACACACACTCAAAGACAATTCTAGGCCAATAGGTTTTTGTATAGAAAAATATATTTTCTTAGTTTATTTTAAGAACCACAGGTTTAAGATTTGCAATCAATACTTTAAATGAAAGGTATTTCACTCAGGTATCATAGGAACTTTGAATCAGCAAAATAGCATGTACAGTTTTCACAAAAATGGCAATAAGCTATTTTAAATCTAGACACTGTGCAAATTTCAACAGTTCCTGGGGGAGGTAAGTATTTGTTAGTTTTGCACCTACAGGGTTCAATGTTGGGTCCAAGGTAGTCCACCGTTGGGGGTTCAGGGCAACCCCAAAGTTACCACACCAGCAGTTCAGGGCCGGTCAGGTGCAGAGGTCAAAGTGGTGCACAAAACGCATAGGCTTCAATGGAGAAGGGGGTGCCCCGGTTCCAGTCTGCCAGCAGGTAAGTACCCGCGACTTCGGAGGGCAGACCAGGGGGGTTTTGTAGGGCACCAGGGGGGACACAAGTCAACAAAAAAAGTACACCCTCAGCGGCACGGGGGCGGCCGGGTGCAGAGTGCAAACAGGCGTCGGGTTAGTAATGGAGTTCAATGGGAGACCCAGGGGTCTCTTCAGCGAAGCAGGCAGGCAAGGGGGGGGGGGGGGCTCCTCGGGGTAGCCACCACCTGGGCAAGGGAGAGGGCCACCGGGGGGTCGCTTCTGCACTGAAGGTAGGATCCTTCAGGTCCTGGGGGCTGCGGGTGCAGTGTCTTTACCAGGCATCGGGTTCTTAGAAGCAGGCAGTCGCAGTCAGGGGGAGCCTCTGGATTCCTTCTGCAGGCGTCGCTGGGGGGCTCAACTCTGGCTACTCACAGGGTCGCAGTCGCCGGGGAGTCCTCTCGTTAGTGTTGTTTCTCCGCAGGTCGAGCCGGGGGCGTTGGGTGCAGAGTGGAAAGTCTCACGCTTCCGGCAGGAAACGTGCAGTCCTTTAAAAGTTGTTTCTTTGTTGCAAAGTTGTTTCTTCCTTGGAGCAGAGCCGCTGTCCTCGGGAGTTCTTGGTACTGTTAGATGCAGGGTAGTCCTCTGAGGCTTCAGAGGTTGCTGGACCCTGGGGACGCGTCGCTGTTGCAGTGTCTCTTGAAGTGGGGAGACAGGCCGGTAGGGCTGGGGCCAAAGCAGTTGGTGTCTCCGTCTTCTCTGCAGGGCTTTTCAGGTCAGCAGTCCTTCTTCGTCTTCAGGTTGCATGAATCTATCTTGCTTGGTTCTGGGGGGCCCTAAATACTCAATTTATGCACGTGTTTGGGTCTAGGGGGTCAGTAGCCAATGGCTACTAGCCCTGAGGGTGGCTACACCCTCTTTGTGCATCCTCCCTGAGGGGAGGGGGTCACATCCCTAATCCTATTGGGGGAATCCTCCATCTGCAAGATGGAGGATTTCTAAAAGTCAGAGTCACCTCAGCTCAGGACACCTTAGCGGTTGTCCTGACTGGCCAGTGACTCCTCCTTGTTTTTCTCATTATCTCTTCCGGCCTTGCCGCCAAAAGTGGAGCCGTGGCTGGAGGGGGCGGACATCTCCACTAGCTGTAGTACCCTGTGGCGCTGTAACAAAGGGGGCGAGCCTTTGAGGCTCACCGCCAGGTGTTACAGATGCTGCAGGGGGAGGTGAGAAGCAGGAGGTGGAAGTCGGGTATGTTTTCAGGGGGCATCTCTAAGATGCCCTCTGGGGTGTATTTCACAATAAAATGTACACTGGCATCAGTGTGCATTTATTGTGCAGAGAAGTTTGATACCAAACTTCCCAGTTTTCAGTGTAGCCATTATGGTGCTGTGGAGTTCGTGTCTGACAGACTCTCAGAGCATATACTCTTGTGGCTACCCTGCACTTACAATGTCTAAGGTTTTGCTTAGACACTTTAGGGGCATAGTGCTCATGCACCTATGCCCTCACCTATCGTATAGTGCACCCTGTCTTAGGGCTGTAAGGCCTGCTAGAGGGGTGACTTATCTATGCCATAGGCAGAGTGAGGTTGGCATGGCACTCTGAGGGGAGTGCCATGTCAACTTAGTCATTTTCTCCCCACCAGCACACACAGGTTGGCAAGCAGGGTGTCTGTGCTGAGTGGGGGTCCCCAGGGTGGCATAAGACATGCTGCAGCCCTTAGAGACCTTCCCTGGCATCAGGGCCCTTGGTACCAGGGGTACCAGTTACAAGGGACTTACCTGGATGCCAGGGTGTGCCAATTGTGGAAACAAAGGTACAGTTTTTGGGAAAGAACGCTGGTGCTGGGGCCTGGTTAGCAGGCCTCAGCACACTTTCAAATCATAACTTGGCATCAGCAAAGGCAAAAAGTCAGGGGGTAACCATGCCAAGGAGGCATTTCCTTACAATGTTTATTTCTAAAACTGCGAGTTCTATTTAACGTTCCTAAAGGGCTAGCTAAATCAAACCGAGTGTCACCACAACTATAGAATGATATCTAACTACAGACCATAATCAATTGTTGTGCTAAAGATCTGTAATCAATTGCCAAAATAATCTAATCAATTTACATAACATGATATCCCACTTGATATATCAATTATATTTCATCCATAAAACAAAAATGACATGACATAAAACCTAATCCAAGCACACCCTTATTCATTTAATTTTTAACAACACTCGGTGAGGGGAACTCCCTTACAAACTGCTGTGGTTCCCCATTTAACCATCCAGAAAATCTGTAACGTTTGCTAATAAAGGTACCTTTTTTCTAAGTCAGTCTCATAAACATTGAGTACGATCTCAAGTTTAAGCAATCTTTAATTCATCCCTTCCTCAGGATAAAAGCTGGAACCATCAACTTCACACTATGTCCATAGATAGGTTTATAAACATAAATTGATACAATGATTTTGATTTCACACTGTTAGTGTTTATGTTACTTAGTGTTTTGTTTAGCCTTTACTATTTTTCAGGAGTGAAGTATGTGTTATATTGTGATTCATTATATTAGACTGTCAAACTCATGTATTAGGTGGTGTCTTCATTGCAGTGTTAGAGCTAAACACCAGAAAGTGGAATTGGAATGGGGAGCGATTATGCTGTGAATCTTGGGATGAAGTTGTCATTCCGTTATCTTCAATAAATAT
The DNA here is from genome assembly GCF_031143425.1 of Pleurodeles waltl. Taxonomy (NCBI): domain Eukaryota; kingdom Metazoa; phylum Chordata; class Amphibia; order Caudata; family Salamandridae; genus Pleurodeles; species Pleurodeles waltl. The sequence continues at coordinate 1,012,650,659 of NC_090437.1, forward strand.
AAACTGGACATACCGGAAACTGTTTTTGGTGTTGTCTTTTCAATACCATCCAATCACGTTTCCACTTATCAGCCTCTGGGCGTGGGGTATGTTTTGTAGATCAATGCTATGTCAGTGCGCTTGTTATTGAGTTAAGGTAGTGTCTTCTTCCATTTAACATAATTCAACATGCCATTAACATTTATGGTCAAGATGCATAGCAGTCACAGTTGAGTGACCCGATCTAGTGGGAATGCCATAGTACTTAAGAGGGTATAGAATTTCATGTCTCGTTTCTGAGAGGATGATGTTACAAGTAAATATGCTAACAGAAGAAGGAAAGGAGACTATTGCAATGCAATTAAAGTTATCAATTTTCTTAAGTACAGACTATAATGTGAGACTCCTACACTTTACAGAGCTCTAAATACTATAGGTTGTAAACTGTGAGCACAAAACTCTAAATTGCAGCTGACCAAGGAACCTTAGAGCACATGAAAAGTGCCTAATGTATTGAGGGAAATGGCAAGACTGTATAAAGTGAAGTCTGGGGTCAGACATTTTGGGGATGTGGAACATGTGTAACTCTTATCCAACCATATGAGAAAATGTTACGCAACCAAATAGGGACCAAGCCCAGGGCTTACTCAAATGTTACTATAAAGGAATATCCAAGGTTTGACCAGGTATCAAGGCCAGCAAAACATGTCAGCAAACCCCTAGCAGCGGTAAATCCTATGCATATCAACTCTCACCCATCCATGCCTCTTTAATCATCCCATAACTTCTACAATCTAATGTTTAGTAACCATTAAAAGAAAAATCAACTGAATAAAATCTCATACAAGCATATTCACAGTATCATAAGAGAAACGTCTTGCGACTATATGCTTCCCAGTCATTTAGAAGCAGCAGTCACGCGAGGCTAGTAAGTGAACTGTCTCAGTTTCTTACTCCATCTTCTAAGGGGAAAAAGATTTAACCCTCACATAAAGCATTTCCACTACTTTATTCATAGACAGTAAGGCCCTCATTACAACCCTGGCGGTCGCTGTTAAATCAGCGGTAATACCGCAAACAGTCCGGCGGCGAAAAAAATGGGATTACGACCGTGGCGGAAACCGCCAACATAGACAGCCACTTTAACACTCCGACCGCCGCGGCGGACACCGCCAACAGACAGGCAGAAGGCAATGTACCGCCCACCCTATCACAACAGGCCTATCCGCCACCTTTTTTGGAGCGGAACCAACGCGAACAAAAACACAGCGGAAACAGTACACAGAAGGGAAAACACTCACCTTTCCACACCCCACGAGGAACCAGGACGCCATGGAGCCCGAATTGCAGATACTGCCGATGATGGTATCCTGCTCCTCTATCAGGAGCACCAACGATGTGCCGACAACCACGGTGAGTACTGCACCTACACCACAGGGGAGGGGGAGGGAAAAGAGAGTGACACACACACGCAACACCGTCACCCTCACCCCCACCCACAACACCATACACACAAATACATGCTGCAACATTACACATACACCCCTCTTGCCCCCTGGAAGAACGCAAGGACAAAAGGAAATGATTTGAACAAATGTAATCATGTGAAATATCATTATCATAATTCAAAATCCAGTATATACAATTATGTACACCAAATACACAAGTCCAGATAGTGCACCAATCATTGTCCGTGGACCACTGGGCCCAAAATGCATTGGCGAGGCCCACACATGATACCTGACTCCAAACGGAGAGAACACTGGAGGGGCATCAGATAGAAAATATACAGGCACCTCAGGGGGAAGGGGGCACCTCAGCCTGATGAACGCACGACGCCACTGCTCCACGAGGGGGCTCCATGCCCACAGTTTGGACCTGGGGAGTGCAAAGCCACAGTCTCTCAAGTGGATAACAATCTCCACAGGTTCTGGAGGGGGCTTTGTGCCCAGAGTTCTTCATCCTGCCAAGGACTGAGGTAGTGGATGTCAATCTCCACTGGTTCTGGAGGGAGCTTTGTGCCCAGAGTGCTTTATCCTGCCAAGGACTGGGGTAGTGGATGTATCTCTCTGGAGGGGCATGGTGCCCAGAGTGCTTCATCCTGCCAAGGACTGAGGTAGTGGATATATCTCTCCACTGGTTCTGGAGGGGACATGGTGCCCAGAGTGCTTCATCCTGCCAAGGACTGAGGTAGTGGATGTATCTCTCCACTGGTTCTGGAGGGGGCATGGTGCCCAGAGTGCTCCACGTGCAGTGTGGCCGGAACAATACACTCTCCTGGGGGTGTGCGCCACGAGATTGCCGAGGTATAGTTTGCATGATATGCCATGGAGGCAGAGACATACCCCACACTGCTGCAGCTTCGCATTCCATATGCAGGTGACTACTGTGATGACAGTGATGCTTCATGGAAGCTGCCCAGGGTCCTTGAACTCACCACCAACCTCGGACGACTGACCACTAGGGTTGGTAGCCATGTCTGCGTGGTGCCACTGTCTGAGGACGTTGCGGGGCCGCTGGCGGCAGTGTCAGTCGTGGCGGTGTTGTCTGCGGGGTGTGTGGCGGCGGTGCTGGCTGCGGGGTGTGTGGCGGCGGAGCATGTGTCAGCACCAGCTGAGTGAGAAAGCAGGACGTCTCCTGCAGCCTCGGACGACTGCCCACCGGGGAAGAGGCTGGGGACTGTCGCAGCAGCTGTAGAAGTGCCGGAGGCGGTGCTGGTGGCGGTGTTCTCCGCCGTACAGGTTGGTGTGGACGTGGACAGAAGGTGTGACACTGGTCCCTCAGTTGGTGCCACCATGCCCTCTCCAGACCTGCCCTTCTGTTTTTGGCCCTTCCCCACCTTTGAAAAAGCAATTTTCAAGGTGACACAAACTCTTGAAGGAACTCAACCATATTGTCTTTCTCCACGTGTTAAGGAATCCCATACAACCTTATATTGTCACTTCATGACCTATCCTCGATATCAGTTATTTTGTATCATAGTTGCCAGATTTTTGTTCCTTCTTTTGGATACTCACTGAGTTGTTGCTCAAATAACTTCTATCATTCCATTCTTTTGTCAGCAGAATCAATCTGTGTGTGTACCAATGCCATGGGTTTAATTTTAGATGACAATTCAGATATTGTAGAGTCAAAGTAGCCCTTAGTCATGCAAATAAATATTTTTCATAATCACTTCCAGCATGAGCTCAGACACTCTTAAGGCAGGTAAATGTTGGGGAGTTTGTTTACTACCAGTTTACGCTTCAGAAAAAAGGAGTTACTTGGATGGCTTATAGGACCTCGTGGCAGAATCGCACATCATATAGTTTCAGAAGTGTAGAGAGTAGACGACAATAGTGCCTTACATATGATGAAGCTAGCCGTAAAGACAGGGGAGTATCTTCCAATCCTAATGCCCCTACAAAAGCCTCTGCAGCAACAGTCTTTGTGACTCAAGGGTGTTATTAGCCACTTCCTTCTATCCTGCAAAGTAATGAAGAGTTATGGATCCAGTCAAGTTCCATGCGCTGTATCCCTCATGCTGCCTTATGATACACTTCGAACTGTTCTGTTATGCTTCAGTTCTACATCCAGCTATTGTGATTAAATACCTTCCAGATGAGTATCCTAGGGTTTATCCACTAAATTTGAAATCAATGTCGAGATGGAAAAGACCATTGCACATTTTTTAAGTGTCCAAATGTACTGTTGTCTTGATACCTAATGCAGATTATCATTACAGATCATTCATGTGCGCCATGACATTGGCCTGTCTCACGGATTCCGGTTTTGTGGGCCGGAAGGTGTGCCCAGAGCACTGCCCTCATAGTGGTGAAAGGCCACTGCCTATACTAAGTGTGAATGAGCACGAATGCAGTGGAGGCAGCATACTGTGGAGTGGTCAGTAGGAGTGGGCAGGTTCTTTTCACCCTGTTTCATTGGAGTGAGGCCTACAGACTTACTCAGCATTTTGACGTTCCACTGCTGTGTGCTTAACTCACACTTGCCTACATCAGTTAAGTGTGAAGCGCTGCGCAGGAGTGGTGACTCTACACTGACACTGGATGTATGTGCACCTGGGAAGGCTACGGTATGGGCACAGGGCTGTGCAGTGAATGCATGGTGAATGTGTGAACTAGTTGCATGCATACCAGAGAGTAATACATTACATGTCAGATGTGGTGCTGTGTAGTGCATGTGCAATGAAAGCATGTGCTGGGTGTATGAGCGTGCGAGAAGTACAATACATGAAGGATGAAGTGCTGTGCAGTGTGCGCATGGTGAATGTGTGCTAGCGATGGGTTTGTCTGCATGTAGCACACCATGGCACAATACAGAAAGGATACATTATTGAGCAGTGCGCGCAGAGTGATTGTGTGTGCTGAATGTACGTGTGTCTGGAGTAGTACTATACATGTAGGTAACATTACAGTGTGTGTGTTGTGTATATACACCGAGTGAAAGTGTGCCTGCAATGGTACATTACATGGAGGACACTGGGTTAAATTTTGGTAGACAGAGGCCTGCATGGAGAAGACCTGAGGAGTAGAGGAATCCAAACAGAAAGAGTTGGGTATTGCTGCATTCTTGTGAGCTGGGAGGGACACACTGTGGACGGGAGAGATACTACCCCTGTTCACTTTAAAGTGTGCTCCTTGATTCAGTGAGGGGTTACAAGGAAAGGGCTGGACACATTTTAGGAAGGAAATGAGGCTGATAAGGGAATTAAAGAGTAGGGCTGGAGCCCGGGATTAACATTTGTTGCATGTATCACTGTGGCTGCCATCCAGGTGTGAACACCAGTCAACCCATGGCCTGAATTGTGGGACTATCAGCTTTGGAGTCTCTCCTACAGTGACAGGCAGCCTTTCAAGAGCAAGAGGGAGAAGAAAAGTGTACACTTCAAAAGAAGCAGAACCCTAACATAAATTTTCAAAGACCCAGACCCCAAATCATATTTGGTGTCTAGAAATGAACGATAAGAAGGGGAGGTTGAGACCCCAAAAACTTGTCATCTGCCAAGAAGCCAGACAGGCTGTGTGAAACGTCTGCAAGAGCCAGATGGGCTCTGCAAGACTTCTGCCTGTGACCAGGACTGGGGGCCAAGGCCTGCCAGTCTTCCAGCTGGGTGAGGGTTAATCACCCAGGGAAGCAAAGTCTACCTGCTGTGGAGCCTAGAGCATTAGTGCCTGCCTGATTGCCAAGACCAGTGTGTCCGGTGAGGAAAAGGAGGGCACTAGAGGGAGCAAGGTCCAGTGGAAAAGCCCTGTTGAGAGGATTCCCGGTGAGAGGAGACAGCTGCTACACCAAGTGGACTATTGCCCACGTACACAATCAGGTTGGTGACACCCATATGCCAGGAGAGGGCTGCTGTGAACTGTGTGCTGTGTAGGGAGAGTGAAACCCATACAGCATCGTTATAGCGACCCCGTATACCAGGAGACACTGCTGTGGTATAGACTGCCATGCAGTGAAAGCTGGCACCTTGTTTGCATGCACAGTGGCAACCATGTATGCCAGAAAAGGTGCAGGAAAAGAGTGAGTTGTGAAGTTAGGGCCAACACTCAGAGAACAGAAAGCTGAAACCCATAGTTCGCATCAAGGAGTGCTCTGACTTGTCAGTGGGCTGAGGACGATACCAAAAGTGCACCACCACATCGCTGGAACCAGATCAGGAGCATGAGGATCTACCCCCTCTCCTGTTGGGGAGCACTGAACTTACCAAGCTGACAGAAGCACCACAGCACATCCAATCACTGCTGAAGCCAGGCGCGTCTGGTCAGAGAGCCTATTTTGTTCACTAACCTACATTGCCCCCCAAGGGAGCTTTGGGCTGCTCGACCATAGCTATCACTGAGAGTCAAGTGCAGAAGGGATGCTTGGCCAGTTGCTCAGAATCCTTAGTAAGCTGAGGCATAGGACATCAGGAGTAAAAGGCCTCAATCTCCATTGTTATAGCCAGTAACACCTGCGTGCCCAGAGTCCCCCTGAAAGGGGACCTGACAACTAATAATATCACAGAGGCAATCAGAAATTCTGAACAGTGTAAGCACATTACACTATTGTGGAACATGCTTACAGGCTTACACCTGAGGGCCTACAAAGCACTGCTGCAAACCCATCTGCGTCATTTTGACAGTCGCTCTGATGTGAGTATTATGTAGGGCGCATAGTGCTGTGCACAAGTTGAGGGGTCTTCAGAGGCTGGGGCATGTAAAATAATGTAGAATTGCCAATGCCAACCTTACCACAACCATCCCCAGTATAGTACCAGTCTCTCCTACATGTATCCCTGCAGTAGGCCATCCACCTGCTACTTACATGCTGCTGACTTATTCCAGCCTGGACATTCAGTGTGACTCCATTGACCAGAACACCAAAAGATGTCTGAAGTAGAGGCCCTCCTGCTAAGGGTAGATACTGCCAGGATTGCCTTACTCAGAGTGTATTTGCAGGTGGCCCTGCCTCTCCTCTCTCAACTTGCCGTGGCTCTTCATGGCTGCAGACTGCATGCACATCTTCTCCCTTAAGTGAGCGCCACCTCATCTCTGTTGTCACACTGCCACACTGTTTGAGGTTGATTGGTCTCATGCGCCATAGGAACCCCTTTACTATTGCCCCACCACACAGAATCATGACAGGAAAGCCCTTTACACTCCCACTCAACAGAAGCAGATTAAGGAACAGACCTTACTCCCCGGATAGTTCCACCATTTTAATTGCTTCCAAGTTTCTCTGGAAATGTCAATGATGTGCCTGAGGAAAGTGCATTCCTCCAGGAATTTAAAATAGGCTATAATAACATACCCTGACATGTCCATAGAGACCATACTGGACCATCTCCGCCTAGATAAGTATTTGATGTGATGAGCAGGGAGTGGCTTATATTTATGCAAAGTACACAGTTGGAGGAGACTCGAAGGGGTACATGGATGGGGGTTTAAGACTGGGTGCTAGGTGTAGGATTAACATGGCAGTGAAATAGATTGCTCTCAAGTGCGTATGTCTGACTTATGTTGTATGTGCTATTAAAAAGAAACAAAAAAAAAAACGATTACAAACTAAAATGAGCTACACCTACTAGGATCCTTCAAAGTATTAGCCAACCAGCAAAGGCTGAAAATTGACCAAGACGAATACAGGTGATAGCATAAATGTAGTATGGCATCCGAGCACAGGGTCTATTGAACAAGGAGGGTTTTTAGTTGTTTTCCCAAATAGAAAAACGACCTTCAATCTTACTGATGTTCAAGAGAGGATTCTGGATAGCATTTGCATGAGAAGCAAGACTTTAAATTCATCTTTGTTTTCTGAGGACATTAGTTTGGTTTTAGTGCTGTAAAGGAGATGCATTGGATATGATCTGGACCCGCGTTGAACATATTTTTGTGAGTGATACACAGGACCTCGAACAAAACTCAGAATCCTAGTCCAGGAACTGATCGCTCCACTACGACCCATCAAGGATTTCAGCTCTGGTGGTGGTTTTGTGAAGACATCACACATTTGCAAGGGGCATCCCTCGGGAGCACTACATATGCAATATATGGAGTCTCTTGGTATTAACACCAATATATCCTTTAGGTGTTAATACATTTTACTTTAAAAAAATTAATCAGCTTGAACTGTTCAATAAAGCTATCCGGAAAAACCAAGATGGGTTGAAAGGCCAGCTTTTTTAGGAAGACATGCAGTCATTGTTTGTAAGGAATACTTGTAAACTCCTGGTTAATAGAGCTGAGTGGTGCCTACAACTTGAAAGAGCAGGAAAAACCTGACAGACGACGTTCTCAAGAGAGTTCAATCAGATTGTATTCTTCAATGTTTAACAAACCTTGAGCTAATGTGAGACAGGTGGGTTAACACTCCCTTTTTATCTGATACCATAACAACATGGTTAATATGTCTCAATGAGGACTAATTCCATTATAGCACAATGAAGGAGATCAACACCATCCTGAGCGCTGTGAGCTCCAGGTGGTTGGGGTAAAGATATTTCTTCTGAGGCTAAAAAGTCAAATCTGATGTAGGCAAGCTGAATACGAATATATTTTTCAGAGAAGCCTCTACTTCAAACTGGAAAACAGAACCAAGATATTACATTCAGACACCTGTCCTTGCAGATTTGGACTTTGACACAAATCATCTAGTAAATATGTTAGTCTAACAAATCTCTCAAACAATATTTGTTTTTCTTTCACAGAGAAAAGGCAACTCTTGTTGACGTTCAACACTACTGTAATCATCTCTGCCACCGTCAGTGAGTTAGGTGGCTGATGACTCAAAACAGCTAGAATGCTTTCGGTCACAAACTAAAATGTAACCCTCATATTGGTAAACATAGATGCATCCCTTGTGATGATGTAAAGTGTCTATAAAAATTGACTGCAATGACTACAGGAACCAGTTTAAGGCCAAATGGCAGAACCAAAAATGTAATGCTGGTGCACTAACACAAAACAAAGGAACATACCGTACCTCCCAACTTTAGAAGCTTTTGCAAGAAATAAGTCAACGGATACTCAAAGGCCCTCCAGATAAGTTGGATGCCACCCGACAAGCCATCGTCACGTCCAGGGCATCAATAGAAAAGAAGATCAAGAAGCTGTGCACCAAACTTGAACTACCTCAGAGATGATCAATGCAAACTTGCCTTCAGAGTGACTTACATAGAACGCACACTGTCTGACATCACAACTCAATTGGAGGCTCAAGGCAAACGTACCCGGGATCTGACCGAACAACTTAAGAGGTTTAAAGATGGTGCTGAAAATGCTGAGGGTCGCGCATAATGCAATAATATTTGTGTGGTGTGATTCCCAGAGGGACTGGAGGACTCAGATACCTTGCTCCCATATCTGGAGAACTGGATCCGGTCCTTCACCCCAGCATCGTATCTTTCCCCATTTTTCTCCTTTGAGAGGGCTCATTGGGTCCCTGGCTGCCGCCCACCACCAGGCTCTACACCTCACCCGGTCATAGCTCGGCTTCTCTACTAGAAGGATAGAGACTCCATTTTACAAGCAGGTCGGTGGGCAGGTCTGCTGGAGATCAAAAATCGTGTCAAGTGTCCGTCTTTCCAGGTTTCACGATGGCAGTACGACAGTGTTCATCCTTTCTTGGAGTAAAACGCCAGCCTCAGAACTTAAATCTTCATAACTCTTTGCTGTTCCCACCCAAACTTAAAGTGATACAGGACAAATACTACTATTTTTTCACCGACCCTTCGTCTGCCTGGGACTGGATTGAACGCATGGATGCCCCAAGCATCTCCTCCAATAATGGGACTTCAACACAGCTGAAACCCCAGCCATGGAAACAGAACAGAGGCCGCAGATCTATGGACCCACCCAGAGCACCTTGATTGGCTTCCCAACCAGAGCTCCATGAAGGTCAGAAATCAGCCATCGCCATGTCCTTCCGCCATCCAGCAGAGCCCTCTGACTCAGACACCACATCACTGCCAGCGATCAATGTCTTAGTGCTCACCTGCCAACTTCTCTGGGGTATATGACAGGCCCTCAAGTCACCCCCACAGACAACCAATGGCATTCTTTGATGAGTCCCTCTGTTTTAAGGGGGTTTTCGGGCCCTGCATCTCCTGCTCCGTGGTGGTTGGCGGTGTCTTGCCTTCCCTCCGACCGAAGGAATCCGTCGGGTAGCTGCTCGAGTAGCTTCTTCTCTGTCCTGCACTTTGCCCTACCAATTGTTGCCCCTCCTGCCACACCTGCGGAATGTGGGCCCCTAGCGGTCAGCTGCCAGATCCTTCCTCACTCAGGATCTTTAGGCATCAATCTGGGGATCACCCTTGACCCCCTGCCCCCAACTTCCTTCTTTCTTTCTTTCTTTCTAGGTACTTTGGTTTGACCTACCAACAGACACTGTCTCCAATGCCGCTCCCCCCCCCAAAAAAAAATCAATGATAGTTATGTTGCTCTTCAGTTTGGGTGAGCAGCCTGTTGCTGCCAGCTCTGGTCACAGTTTTGGCTTTGCCATGTTGTTCCAGCAGCTTTCCCCTGTGTGGCACAAGCGATTGTTGTCATGTGTTATACTCCAATGCAGTGCTGAGGGAGGGGAGCACCCATTCCAGGGAGGCCCTTGATCCTCTCATTTCTCCCACCAAACCTACAGTTGATGACACCGTCCACAGATGAGGTTTCTCACCTTCAAAGTTAGGGGCATACACACGGCATGACGCCGCTACCCCACGTACTCATACTTGAAGCATCCACAAGCACATATTTGTTTTCTACAAGAAACCCACATTACAAGTGCAGAATTACATCACCTACAATAGGGGTGGCAGGGAGCGATTTAAAGCACAACTTATTCCGCATAGATCCGTGGAGCTTTGATTTGTGTCTGCCCAAGCAAGCCCTTTCAATTGTTATGCTCACTTGTGGACAGCAAGGGCAGGTATGCTCTGGCAGAGGGGTGCCTTGATGGCACTCTAGTTCTCCTAGGTAGCATATTTGCCCCAAACACTGACCAGACCGGATTCTTGGCCACCCTGTCCTGGGTCTTGGCCTTATGGCTGAACATATCCTGATACTGGCCGGAGACTATACAAGTGTACTGGATGTACTTCTAGATAGGTCTGATCCATCCCTACTGCAAGCGCCCACTCATCTCCACTCTGCACAGTGTGCACAATGGGCCAAGCATTGGTCCTTACAGGAGGCCTTCTTTGTTTCATGTGATGGACCAAGCATCACTCCTGTTTCCACACTCTGTCATCCAGATTCTTGACCTGGAGAAAGCGTTCGATATGCGGTCTTGGGAATATCTCTTTCAGGTCCTTGCGAAGGTGGGCATAGGAGACTGGCTACTTGCCTACACTAAACTGCTTTACACTAGTCCGGGTTCAAGGGTGCTTATCAGTCTTCTACTCTCCGCTCCCTTTCCCAATGGCAGGGGCACTCGTCAGAGCTATCCCCTATTTATTTGCCATCACCATGAAGCCTCTCACTATTCACCTGAGGGCGAATGCTTGGGTGTCCCGGTAGGGGGGGGGGGGGGGGGGGGGGGGGGAGGACCCACGCAGTGTCCCTCTATGCTGATGATGTGTTGATATATACCAAGTCGTTTGCACTGGCACACACCTCATACATGCCACGCCCCTAGGAATTAAGAAGGCATCCCGCCTCCAAATCAACTGGGCAAAATCTTATGTCTTTGCCAGGACAAGGTCCCCCTTAAACATACGGATGGACCGTGACACCCTAAACTGGGATGAGTAGACAACACAATACTTAGGGATACATATTTTTCATTCTCAGATCGACCTTTTTGAGGGGAACTTGAAACGTGCACTAACCTCCCTTAAATCCCAGTCCAAGTTCTGGAAGTGTTGTTGTAGGAAAGTGCCACTATGGTTCGGCCCCCCCCCCCTCAACTCACCCCCCCCCCCACCACACACACTTTTTGTTAGTGTTGATGCCAGCTTTGATTGGAAGTGTGCTGGGACCCTGTTAACCTGGCCCCAGCACCAGTGTTCTTTCCCAAATCTGTACCTTCTTCCCACAACTGTAAAATGTACCTATAGTACCCAAGGGCCCTGTGGCCAAGGAAGGTACCCGAAGGGTGCAGCAAACATTATGCCACCCTGGGGGACCCCTCACCAGTTAAATGCCCACTGCCTTTGCAGCTGGTGTGTACTGATGGGGAGAAAAAGACAATGTCGACATGGCACCCCTTTCAGGGTGCCTTGTCCCTTAACCACTGCCTGTGGCATAGGTAATTCACCCCTTTAGCAGGCCTTACAGCCCTAAGGCAGGGTGCACTATACCACAGGTGAGGGCATAGCTGCATGAGCAATATGCCCCTACAGTGGCTAAGTCACTTCTTAGACATTGTAAGTGCAGGGTGGCCAAACTGAGTATATGGTCCGGGTGTTTGTCATTACGAACGCCATAGCACCATAATGGCTACACTGAATATTGGGAAGTTTGGTATCAAACTTCTCAGCACAATAAACCCACACTGATGCCAGTGTGGCATTTATTGAAAAATGCAACCAGACGGCATCTTAGAGATGCCCCCTGCATATTAGCCAAACTGCTAGTGCAGGGCTGACCAGTCTGTGTCAGCCTGCCACTACCAGATGAATTTCTGGCCACATGGGGTGAGAGCCTTTGTGCTCTCGGTGGCCAGAAACAAAGCCTGTCCTGGGTGGAGGTGCTTCACACCTCCTCGCTGCAAGAGCTATAACACCTGGCGGTGAGCCTCAAAGGCTCAAGCCTCGTAACAGTGCACCAGGGCACTCCAGGTAGTTGAGTTGTTTGCAAAGGCTCAAGCCTCGTAACAGTGCCCCAGGGCACTCCAGGTAGTGGAGTTGTTTGCCCCCCACGGACAAAGCCCCACTTTTTGGCAGCAAGTCTGGCGGGAAAAGAGCAGAGGTGACCCCCTCCGTGCAGAATCCTCCATCTTGGTTTGGAGCATGGGGACCAATAGGGTTAGGAATGTGCCCCCTCCCCAAAGGGAGAAAGCACAAGAAGGGTGTTGCCACCCTCAGGTACAGTAGCCATTGGCTACTGCCCTCTGACCCCTAAAAACACCCCTAAATTTAGTATTTAAGGGCTTCTCTGAACCCAAGTCATCAGATTCTTGACGACCTACAAGAAGAGGAAGGACTGCTAAGCTGAAACCCCAGCAGAGAAAAAAAGGAGAGGAAAACGGCTTTGGCCTCAGCCCTACTGGCCTGTCTCCTGATTCAGAGAACCTGCAGAACAACAGCGACGCATCCAGCGGGACCAGCGACCTATGTCTGAATACAGAGGACTGCCCTGCACCCAGAAGGACCAAGAACTGCCGAAGACAGCGGCACTGTCTACCAAAGAGGAACAGAAGACTCTGTTTCTAAGGACTTCCATCTTACTCCAAATGCGTGAGTCCTAACCACTCTGCACCCAGTGCCCACTGCCCGTGTCCAGGTGGCCCAACTATCCAGAGAGGATCCCCAGGCAACTTCCGACCGAGTGTCCACCCTGGGCTGAGCTCTCCACCCCTCCACGACGATGCCTGCAGAGGGAATCCCGAGGAAACCCCCCCCCTCAAAATTCTCTCCCCCCCACCCCCACCGCAACTGGCCAGGACAAAGATATCCGACACCTCGAGAAGCACTGCACCCGCAGCCCCCAGACTCGAGAGAAACCGACCACAGCTGCAGCAACAACCAGCAGACGGCCCTCCTCCCTATCCAGTTGGTGGCTTGCCCGAGGAGCCCCCCTGTGCCTTGCTTGCAGCGCGTAAGTGACCCTCGGGGTCCCCCCCCATAGAGTTTCATTGGAAACCCGAAGCCCTGTTTACACCCTGCACCCCGCCGCCCGTGCCTCTAAGGGTTATGGGATTGGTGCCTATTTGGGGCCCCCCAGTGCTCCTCTAAACTACCGTGGTCTGCCCCATGACAACACGGGTACTTACCTGCAAGCAGACTGGAACCGGAGAACCCCCTGTCTCCACAGGGGCCCACATTATTTGGCTCCTGTTTGACCTCTGCATCTAACCGGCCCGTGTTGCTGGTGCTAAGTGTTTGAGGTTATCTTGCACTCACAACAGTGGCCTACCTGTGCCCCGGAGACTAAGCTTGTAAGTTTGTTACTTACCTCCAAAACTTTACTTTATTTTCCTCCCCCAGGAACTGTTGAAAATTGCACTGTCTACTTTTAAAATAGCTTTTTGCCATTTTAAAGAAAACTGTATGTACTGTCGATTTGATTCAAAGTCCTGAATATACCTATGCAAAGTATCTTTCAATTTATGTACTTACCTGCAAACTTAATCTTGTGGTCCAAAAAATAAATTAACAAAACATATTTTTCTATATAAAATCATATTGGTCAGGAGTTAAGTCATTGAGTGTGCGCTTCTTCTATTGTCGGTGTGTGTACAACAAATGCTTTGCACTAACCTCTAAAAGCATAACTGCTCGACCACACTACCACAAAGAGCATTAGTATTATCTATTTTTGCCTCTGTCGAGCCTCTGGAGAACCCCTGGACTCTGTGCACACTATATCTCATTTTGATATAGTATATACAGAGCCAGCTTTCAACAGTCACCATTAGCACTTACAGGGAAAGTCCCCTCCCCAAGATGATCGCGCTCCCCTGCTTATTATATTATTTTGTAAATATGCTGGTGTGCCTGCTAAGGGCATTCTTTCGAGACTTCGACATTATGCTGGGGGAGCTATTATGGGCTCATAATATGCCATTGGGTAGCCCTTGCCAAACTCCAATTACCAGTACGAAAGAGCATCCTAGGTGCACCATATGAATCATATTACCTAGAGACACAGCTCCAGTGGGTGTTACATTGGTTAGCAGGAGGCAATCTGTATGAAACCGTGACAGAAGATGGGCCCTTGCTGAGCACTGCTCTCCACCAGTTTCTAATCCCCTCCATTAAGCTAACCGTGACAGAAGACGGGCCCTTGCCAAGCACTGCTCTCCACCAGTTTCTAATCCCCTCCATTAAGCTACATCAATCCTGGTTGCCGCTGACATGGGTAGCTCGCAAATGCCTGGTGCGGATGTTCCAACTGACATGCCATATCTTGCCCTATACTCCTGGGATTCCCCGCCAAGGACTCCCTCGCTTTCCAGGAGCGTTTACACTTGAGGACCTGCCCCCCTCACAATACAGGTCTATCGACACACTAGGATATAAATTCCAGGATCACCACCTATAAATGTTCCACCAACTACGTCAAGATAATGGTATCCCCCTGGCGAGTTCCTCCTCTATGGCCAGCTATGGGCGATGTGCCTCAGGTTGTGGCAGAGTGTGGATGAGGAGCCAACCACACATGCAGTCATCCACTCGCTACACACACCGCGTACAGGGTGCCATCTGATCACTTGGCTGTACAAAGCTCTGGGATCATACCAGGTCTCCCTGGAGCCCCTCAGGCAGAAGTGGGAAGAAAACATTGTATAACCACTACACAACTCGAAGTGGGGACATGCACCTGACTCAGCCCGTCTCATTTCCGGCAATATGCTATTCAAGTGCATCCAATCTACAGCCTTGCACGAGCCTACTTGACCCCAGCCAGACTGAACCACATTTTACCCATTGCAAGCCTTATATGCTGCAAATGCAACTCTGAAGCCGCGGCCCTCAGGCATATGCTATGAGAGTGCCCCACCCTTGCAGCATATTGGCAGGCGGTCCACAATGCACGGATATCTGTTACAGAACTTACACATCTCAATATATGGGAGCCAACTGCCTTAAAGGTCAATAAGAGAGAATCATAACACACAGTCTGGGTCCGATTCACCAATCTGGCACTACTAGTTGCAAAGAGAGTTCTTAATCTACACTGGAGAGCCTTCCAACCACCACCACCGATTAAATGCTAGAGTGACGACCTCCGGTGGGGAGACACAGTGAGCACAAACCAGCATTATTAGGAGGCCTGCCGCCTCCAAAACTGTCCCACAGCAGATGCATGGGATCTGCTGTGGGCCATTTTTGGAGGCAGCAGGCCTCCTAATAATGCAGGTGTGTGCTCACTGCATCTCCCCACCGGAGCAATTGCACTTTCCTATTTTCTATGTCATATACAAATGCTTACACAGTTCCGCAAGGGGATGCGGAAGGCAGATAACCCTCCCACGTGCCCAAGTAGCCAGGACGCAGCCCTCTCTCCACCCACTCTGTTCCCCCCCTGTCCACCCCCACTTCCACCTGTGATTGACACACTGAGCATATTAGCTGCCCCCTGCACCTGCTACCTAACCCTCTCTCAGTGCCCCCTACAATGCCCTATGCCATCCTCCATTCACCTTTGCCATGGGTCATCCATCCTGTTCTGACACCTCCTTGGGTGTCATTCCATTGGTCTTGACTCCTTTCCTGACACAATTATTCACAGACACTCGTGCTGGCACATTATTTCCCCCTCCCCAAGTTTACTGTTTCAGACGTACCTGTACATATAAACACTATGAAGGAACATCCCCCTCCTTTGTACACTTGGCCCAGACCGCACAATCACCTTGTGCGCTTCCACTTGCAGCAGTGATCTGTATGTGGTTTGTCCCCCTCCTCCCCAATATCCCCACTTAGTGCCCATTCTGTGTTCTACAACGGACGCCCATCAGATTGCTGTATTTTCATTGTTTTAACTTTTTGGAAGCAGGGGTAAGAATGTGCCATCAAATTTTTGGCTGAGAAACAACTGTCTGTCTCAGAGCCAGCAGTAAATGTTTTGTTGCGTAGGCTACACGTCTTCCAAATAGAGATCCTTGTTGTTCAACGTCTTCATAGCCAATTTGATGATATAATTATTCTCCATTTCCTTTATGATTTGTATCTCCAGCTAAATGATTGAGCTATTTCAGGGTTGATTAGGAAGAATTACTAAACAGCAGGCCCCCTCCAACTGAATGTTTGATCTTTTTCAGGGCTGAAAGGGGAATATTAGAAATCAGCACTCATCTTGGTGCATTTGCACTGGTTTTGTGAATGTTTTGCACATGTTTTAATTGTTAATTAACACCTGGTCAGATACTCAATGGCCATAAAATGATTTTATGAATGTATTTGGGTACACAAATTTTAATAAATGTAAATAAGTTATTAGTATCAAATCTTGCTGCTAAGATATGCCTAGTTACAACTGCACATTTATGAGCAATTGCACTTTCCTATTTTCTATGTCATATACAAATGAATCCTTTATTTTAAAGCCGTTGTAAATGTTTTTGTTTTATACTTCAAACTGTTTTTAAGCTGGGATCTTTGTTGGTTAATAGTTGACAGTATGCGACACAGCACAATTGCACAGGTTTTGAACATATTTTTCTGCTAGGTGATGTCTAGCTTTGCCTGTTTATTAGCATTTTACACGTTTTCACTGTACATCTGTTATTCATGAGTGTCTCTTTTTGTGCAAACTGCACTTTTGGATATGTTTTAAATGATATTATCCTATTTGGTGTGATTGTAGTGATTTTATTTAATCAAAAAACACAATAAACATATTATTTTATGCCAGTCCTGATCAGTGTGTTATGCTTACATCATACTGCCTTGCAATGTTGTACAGGTGAAATACCTCAATAAAAATATGTTGGGAAAAAAGTGCTTGTGCTCTCTGCCAACTGGCACATTTCATTTAATATTAAGCCCCTAGTAAAATAATACTACATGTACCCAAGGCCTGCAAATTAACTGCTACTAGTGGGCCTGCAGCACTTATTTTGCCACCCACTTATGTAGCCGTTTAAAACCTGTTTCATTCATGCCGAGTTACGCCACTGCATCCTGTATGCAGTTGTAAACTGCCATTTCTACCTGGCAAAATAAACCTTTTGTCAAGCCTAAATCGTCCCTTTTAATACAAATTAGCCACCGCTAGGGTAGGCCCTTAACAGCCCATAGGGCAGGGTGTAATGTATTTAGAAAGTTGGATATTTACTTATAAGATTGATATGCCCAGCGAGTGAAAAACTCTCAAATTCGTTTTTCACAATTCAAAGTCCTACCTCTCCGTTGGATAACATTGTTACCTTATTACATTTAATAAGATTGGGAACATCTCCATAAAGCACAGGTCAAGAAGTTTGAATACTGGGCACACAGGAGAATGTTAAAATAAATGAAGCTTATCAACGATCAGATAACTGATCAGGGATTTGATAAAGTAATGGGAAGGCGAGAGTGAATCTTTCAGATGTCATGTTATGCTGTTCATTTATGTGCACCAGGCTTCTTGGCGCAGATAGAAGTAGTTGGAATCTGGCAGAATGAATGACGGAGAACAAAGAAGCGAGATTCATGGGTGCTAGATAGATTGATTTCACATCTTGTGATATTAGATCATTAGTAAGAAAACTAGAACCTTGTATGGACATATGCAGTATTTGTTCAGCACATACTAAGCGGAAAAGCAGTACAGAGACATACAACATGCAAACATGCATGAAGAAGAGCAACAAAAAGGTCCGATGACCTGAAATCAATGCTGCAGCCATTAGTGTTGCACATACAATTAATTCGAAAGCATTCTACATACCCGATCAAAATGAACACAGTGTAAGACCTGTGAACATTTGTCCCTGTAATAAATTATTACAATCAACATAAGCTTTATGAATAGCTGTATTTTAAAATAAGATGTAATCATTCAACATCAAACCTGTTTAGACTACTAATCAGGGAAGAGCTGCATCAAAATAATCAGGAGCAGGAATACTTACCAAACTCAAGGTATAACACAATCAGTACTACTTTATTATCAACATAACTGACTGTAGCACTCACATCTTGTCTAAAAAAAACAGATGTTTTACTCACTCGTCTACTTACCTCCCCATTTCTCCTACCCTTTCACATTAGCAGCTAAAAATTGAATGCTACAAACACACATCTGTTTTATACTTACATGCATATAGCAACCATCACAACCTTGCCTGGGCCCTTCAGAAATGTTGAAGCAGTGCTTGAACGTGGCTGAATGAAAAAAAAGAGCCTCTTACAATAATGAATGGTACGCACAAGTATATCTAAGTAAGGAAACGTCCATTTTCGGTGGAATAAACTTCTCTGATAACATCAAGCAGGCTCTGTGCCTTGTATTCATGTAATGACTTATGACATTTTCTTTGCTCCATGTCAATGTAAACCTCCCTGGCAGCAAAGTAAGAGAACTGGTTCTCTCAGAGTTTGCCCACGTTCACTGGCACACTCTTTACCACTCTTTCTGTTTCTTTGTTTCACATGACAAAAATTGTGTATAAAATGTTATTTTCTATTGTATTGCGGTTTTGAAGACGTCATTTTTTTCGAAAACTCAGAAATGGGGTCAGAACTGACGAAGTGGTATAATTAAACCATTCCAGAATGGTTATTAAAGTATTCTTAGTGTGAACATCCTGATAATAATAGCAAAACCCAAAATAGCTTTTACCGCCTCTGAAATGCCCATAACGTAAACCTTTCAGTTGTCAGAAGGTGAGCAATACAGCAAAAAATTTGACAGTCCACCTCCAAGAGCTATCTAGTTGTTAAGAAGATGATATGGGGGCCTACAGACCAAAATTCAGATTTTGACTGACCTCTGAAATAGGTACAATTCCACCTATATTAAACTTGCTTTACCTGGGTTACTAAATGTTTTATTTAATATTATTAGCAATCAGTGCCTCTGCTGAGGATCCTTGGTAGACAAACTGTTTAATAAAACTTGACTGCACATACAAAGTCCCTCATTTATGTAGGAACATGCATGTTTGTTTCCAGATTTTGTGAAAATCACAATCAGCACAACCTTTCTTCTCTTTTCAAAACTTGAAGGTGTGTTACCTCTCTCTGTGTCTTGGATGAGGACAGGAGAAGGATGGTCAAAGTCATGAGGCAGAGAGGCATGCAAAGTCATAAGGGGACACACAAATTGTAAGTCAACATTTTTCGTTCAAGGAAAGGGGAAACAGAAACCTACAAACAGTTGCCAAAATATGAAGAGAGGCCTTCTTAAACAGATTTCGGAACATGACATTAATTTTACAATCATAACATGTATGTGTTCATAGCTAAAGATGGTTAACAAATTTCAGTAGTTATATAATGTACATGTGTATATATATATATGGAAAATGTCACTTACCCAGTGTACATCTGTTCGTGGCATGAGACGCTGCAGATTCACATGCTTTGCACATCCCGCCATCTAGTGTTGGGCTCGGAGTGTTACAAGCTGTTTTTCTTCGAAGAAGTCTTTCGAGTCACAAGATCGAGGGACTCCTCCCCTTTCGGCTCCATTGCGCATGGGCGTCGACTCCATCTTAGATTGTTTTCCCCGCAGAGGGTGAGGTAGAGTTGTGTATTATAGTAATAGTGCCTATGCAATGGAGTAAATATTTATGTACATAATGTTGTTTAAAGCGATATATTTACAAATTTACAAATGTTAAAGATCAAATTCAAACGGCTACAGGCTCCCGGGGAGGCGGGTGGGCGCATGTGAATCTGCATCGTCTCATGCCATGAACAGATGTACACTGGGTAAGTGACATTTTCCGTTCAATGGCATGTGTAGCTGCAGATACACATGCTTTGCATAGACTAGTAAGCGGTGGTTCAGCCTGTAGGAGTTGAAGTTGTTTGAAACAAAGTTCGTAGTACTGCTTGTCCTACTGTGACTTGTTGTGCTGTTAACACATCCATGCAATAGTGCTTGGTAAACGTATGAGGCGTAGACCATGTGGCTGCCTTACATATCTCAGTCATTGGAATGTTTCCTAGCAAGGCCACAGTAGCACCCTTCTTTCTAGTTGAGTGTGCCTTTGGTGTAATAGGCAGTTGCCTCTTTGCTTTGAGATAACAGGTTTGAATGCATTTAACTATCCATCTAGCAATGCCTTGTTTTGAAATTGGATTTCCTGAATGAGGTTTTTGGAAAGCAACAAATAATTGTTTTGTTTTCCGAATTTGTTTGGTTCTGTCAATGTAGTACATTAACGCTCTTTTGATGTCTAATGTATGTAGTGCTCTCTCAGCTACAGAATCTGGTTGTGGGAAGAACACTGGTAGTTCTACTGTTTGATTCAAGTGGAACGGTGATATGACTTGGTAAAAATTTTGGATTTGTCCATAGAACTACTTTATGCTTGTGTATTTGAATAAATGGTTCTTGTATGGTAAATGCTTGGATTTCACTTACTCTTCTTAGAGATGTGATGGCAATTAGAAATGCAACTTTCCATGTTAAATATTGCATTTCACATGAGTGCATGGGCTCAAAAGGTGGCCGCATGATTCGTGTTAAGACAATGTTGAGGTTCCATGAAGGAACTGGTGGTGTTCTTGGTGGTATGATTCTTTTTAGGCCTTCCATAAAGGCTTTTATGACTGGTATCCTAAATAGTGAAGTTGAGTGGGTAATTTGCAGGTAAGCTGAAATTGCGGTAAGATGTATTTTAATGGATGAAAAAGCTAGTTTTGACTTTTGCAAATGTAGCAAGTAGCTTACGATGTCTTTAGCAGATGCGTGTAAGGGTTGTATTTGATTATTATGGCAATAATAAACAAACCTTTTCCACTTATTTGCATAGCAATGTCTAGTGGTTAGTTTTCTAGCTTGTTTTATGACTTCCATACATTCCTGTGTAAGGTCTAAGTGTCCGAACTCTAAGACTTCAGGAGCCAAATTGCTAAATTCAGCGATGCTGGATTGGGGTGTCTGATCTGTTGATTGTGTTAACAGATCTGGACTGTTTGGTAGTTTGATATGAGGCACTACTGAGAGGTCTAGTAGTGTTGTGTACCAAGGTTGTCTTGCCCAAGTTGGTGCTATGAGTATGAGTTTGTTTTGACTCAACTTGTTTACTAGATATGGAAGGAGTGGGAGAGGGGGAAAAGCGTATGCAAATATCCCTGACCAACTCATCCATAACGCATTGCCCAGAGACTGATCTTGTGGGTACCTGGATGCGAAGCTTCGGCATTTTGCGTTTTCTTTTGTTGCAAGCAGGTCTATTTGTGGTGTTCCCCAATTTTGGAAGTAAGTGAGTAGTACTTGTGGATGAATCTCCCATTCGTGGATCTGTTGGCGATCCCGAGAGAGATTGTCTGCTAACTGATTCTGGATCCCTGGAATGAACTGTGCTATTAGGCGAATGTGGTTGTGTATCGCCCAATACCATATTTTCTGTGCCAGGAGACACAACTGTGTTGAGTGTGTCCCTCCCTGTTTGTTTAGGTAATACATAGTTGTCATGTTGTCTGTTTTGACAAGAATGTGTTTGTGGCTTATTATTGGTTGAAATGCTTTTAACGCTAGAAATACTGCCAATAGTTCCAAGTGATTTATGTGAAACTGTTTTTGCCGAGAGTCCCATTGTCCCTGAATGCTGTGTTGATTGAGGTGTGCTCCCCACCCTATCATGGAGGCATCTGTAGTTATCACGTATTGAGGCACTGGATCTTGAAAAGGCCGCCCTTGGTTTAAATTTATATTGTTCCACCATTGAAGCGAGGTGTATGTTTGGCGGTCTATCAACACTAGATCTAGAAGTTGACCCTGTGCCTGTGACCATTGTGATGCTAGGCACTGTTGTAAGGGCTGCATGTGCAATCTTGCGTTTGGGACAATGGCTATGCATGAGGACATCATGCCTAGGAGTTTCATTACTATTTTGACTTGTATTCTTTGGTTTGGATACATGACCTGTATTACTTTGTGAAATGCTTGTACTCTTTGTGGACTTGGAGTGGCAACCGCTCTTGCTGTGTTCATTGTTGCCCCTAAGTATTGCTGTGTCTGACACTGCTGAAGGTGTGACTTTGTGTAGTTGATTGAGAAACCTAGTTTGTGTAGGGTTTCTATGACGTACTTTGCGTGTTGTGAACACCGTTCTAGTGTGTTGGTTTTGATTAACCAATTGTCTAGGTACAGGAACACATGTATTTGCTGTCTTCTGATATGCGCTGCTACTACTGCCAGGCATTTTGTAAAAACTCTTGGTGCAGTTGTTATTCCGAATGGCAACACCTTGAATTGGTAATGTACCCCTTGGAATACAAATCTTAGGTACTTTCTGTGTGAAGGATGTATTGGTATATGGAAATATGCATCCTTTAGGTCTAATGTTGCCATGTAGTCTTGTTGTTTGAGCAATAGGATTATGTCTTGTAATGTCACCATGTGAAAGTGGTCTGATTTGATATAGGTGTTTAATGTTCTGAGATCTAATATAGGTCTCAGTGTTTTGTCCTTTTTGGGGATGAGAAAGTACAGAGAGTAAACTCCTGTTCCTTTCTGTTGAATTGGTACTAATTCTATTGCTCCTTTTTGTAGCAAAGCCTGGACCTCTAGTCCTAGAAGATCCATGTGTTGTTTTGACATATTGTGTGTTTTCGGTGGTACGTTTGGAGGCAATCTGAGAAATTCTATGCAATAACCATGCTGGATAATTGCCATTACCCAAGTGTCTGTTGTTATCTCCTCCCAATGTTTGTAAAAATTGCTTAGTCTCCCCCCCCACAGGTGTTATGTGTTGGGGATTTGTGACTTGGAAGTCACTGCTTGTTTTGAAGAGTTTTGGGGCTTTGGAACTTCCCTCTATTCTTTTGGAATTGTCCCCCTCGATATTGCCCCCGAAAACTTCCCCACTGATATTGGCTTTGATAAGTGGGCCTTGTTTGTGAGGTTGTGGGTTCTGTAGCTTGTCCTCGAAACCCCCCTCTAAACTGTGTTTTGGGAAATGTGCCTCTGCTCTGTGGGGAGTAGAGTGCGCCCATGGCTTTGGCCGTATCAGTGTCTTTTTTAAGTTTTTCGATAGCAGTGTCCACCTCAGGCCCAAACAACTGCTGTCCATTAAAAGGCATATTCAGCACGGCTTGTTGTATTTCCGGCTTGAATCCTGACGTACGCAACCATGCGTGTCTCCTTATTGTTACCGCAGTATTTACTGTCCTTGCAGCTGTATCTGCTGCATCCATCGCTGACAGTATCTGATTATTTGAAATACTTTGTCCTTCCTCCACCACCTGTTGTGCCCTTTTCCGGAACTCTTTGGGTAAGTGTTCTATGAAATGCTGCATTTCGTCCCAATGAGCCCTATCATATCTTGCCAGAAGTGCTTGTGAGTTGGAAATGCGCCATTGGTTTGCTGCTTGTGCTGCAACCCTTTTCCCTGCAGCGTCGAATTTGCGACTCTCCTTGTCTGGAGGTGGTACGTCTCCCGAGGTGTGAGAGTTTGCTCTCTTGCGAGCTGCCCCTACTACCACAGAGTCTGGTGTTAATTGCTGCGTGATATAGACAGGGTCTGTAGGCGGTGGCTTGTACTTTTTCTCCAGCCTTGGAGTTATGGCCCTGCCCTTCACAG
Organism: Pleurodeles waltl; assembly: GCF_031143425.1. Taxonomy (NCBI): domain Eukaryota; kingdom Metazoa; phylum Chordata; class Amphibia; order Caudata; family Salamandridae; genus Pleurodeles; species Pleurodeles waltl. The sequence continues at coordinate 1,012,674,461 of NC_090437.1, forward strand.
GCTCCTGAAACACTTGTTTGGAGTGTTTTAGCATTCCAGGTAGCATAGGTAAGCTCTGGTATTGGCTATGAGTGGAGGATAGTGTATTAAACAAAAAGTCATCCTCAATCGGTTCTGCATGCAAGGTGACATTATGAAAAGCTGCTGCTCTTGAGACCACCTGCGTGTAGGATGTACTGTCCTCAGGTGGCGACGGTCTCGCTGGGTAACAGTCTGGGCTGTTATCCGATACCGGCGCATCATAAAGGTCCCATGCGTCGGGATCATCCTGACTCATTGCAGTATGAGTTGGGAATTGCATCAGTGGTGGAGTGACTACCGGTGATGTGTGCATTGATGGTGGTGGAGATGGTGGCGGAGTTGTTTGTCTTGCCACCTTTGCTTGTGGCTGCTTGTCCTTTTCTTGAAAGGCAAGTCTTCTTTTCATTTTAATTGGGGGAAGAGTGCTTATCTTCCCTGTGTCCTTTTGAATGTGGAGCCTCCTTTGAGTGTAGTCTGGCTCCATTGCTTCTAGTTCTTGTCCGAACTTAGGTCCTTGCATTTGGGAGGACAATCCCTGTTCCTCTGTGTAGGAACCTGATTTCGGTTCCGAGGCTGGATGTTTCGGAATGGAAACCTTTTCGTAGCCTTTTTCGGTTCCGACAACACTTTTTTAATTTTCTGCGTCGTGTTCTCTCGGTGCGACCCATTTCGGTGCCGATGTCTCGGTGCCGAACTTGCTCGGAGCCGCTGTCTCGGGCTCGAGATTGCTGTGTGCCGGTATCTCGACCAGAGTCGGATGACTTCGACACAAGCATGCCCTTTTTCGGTGCCGATGATCGGTCACCTATTTGTCAGGTTAAGCCATGGCCTGTTGGCAGTGGCGTCCCCTGGGCTTTTGTGGTCTTCTTGTGAGTTTTATGTTTCAAAGTCTTACTCACGGTTTTAGGCGTTTCTTCGGGATCAAGTTCGTCCGAGTCCGACTCCTGGATGGAGAAGGTTTCTTCTTCCTCTTCCAAATGCCTTTGTCCTGTCGGCGCCGACGCCATTTGCAGTCTTCTCGCTCTTCGGTCTCTTAATGTCTTCCTTGACCGAAACGCTCGACAGGCTTCACAAGTATCTTCTCTGTGTTCTGGAGACAAACACAAGTTACAGACCAGGTGCTGATCTGTATACGGATACTTGTTGTGACATTTTGGGCAGAAGCAGAATGGAGTCCGTTCCATCAGCCTTGATGAGACACGTGGCCGGGCCGACCAGGCCCCGACGGGGGATCGAAAAAACCCCGAAGGGCCCCCGGAGCTCTTCCAAAGTCGGTGTCGATCTGTAGTAACTAACCCGATACCGAACGCAAACAATACCGTTGTTTTTCCGAGATTCTAACTAACTTTCTGAACCGAAACACGGAGCGAAAACGAACAAGTCCGAACCCGATGGCGGAAAAAAAACAATCTAAGATGGAGTCGACGCCCATGCGCAATGGAGCCGAAAGGGGAGGAGTCCCTCGATCTCGTGACTCGAAAAGACTTCTTCGAAGAAAAACAACTTGTAACACTCCGAGCCCAACACTAGATGGCGGGATGTGCAAAGCATGTGTATCTGCAGCTACACATGCCATCGAACATATATATATATGTATACAAACATATAATAGGCAAAATAATGAAAATAAAACATGCCTCTGTCTAAAAAGGCCTTGCAGATCTTAGAGTGTCTTCTAAAAGATAAAAGGAAGAGGCGTTGCTATCTTCAGTGGCAATCCACAAGCTTCTCCCATAAGGGATCATTGCATAATGGAGCTGTAGTCACATCAGGTCCAGAAGACACACCATTGTTTTTTACCTGATTTCCATGTAATACATTTTGCAATTGTATCAACAGTCCAAAGGCTTACACTAACAGGGATAAAATGGTAACAGAGCTGTGTTTGCAGGGAGGAAGACTTCTCATTGGAGAAAGAAAATCACTCTTCTGTCTCAGTCACAAACAATGTGAATCAAGTACCATTTTGAAGGTAAAAAGAGGTTGAATGTTTTCAGTTAACAAAAAACTTCTATTTTACTTGATTATGTCATGATCTTGAATGGCAGCCTGATCCTTTTTTTCTGTGATTGCATCCCGGTACAAAATGAGAGACATGCAGCTAAGATGGCACACAAGCTTTTACATTACTCAACCTGGATATTTTATTGGATGAAGTCGTGCACTTTGGCACCATTTCTGGTATTACTATTAATTGGTCGAAATCGATGGTACTGCCTCTGACCCCCAGTGAGACGCGATTTGATTCTCGATACCCTCTGGTTTGGGCAGAGGGGCCGGTGCGTTATTTGGGTATCCAGCTGAGCCGTGATGTTGACACACTACGACAGGCTAATTACGGTGCTGCACTGTCGTGGTTGGAGGAAAAGGTTGAGATCTGGCGCGCTCTGCCACTCTCGCTAATTGGGCGCATTGCCATTGCAAAGATGGTGGTGCTCCCTAAGTTCTTGTATTTGTTTGTGAATCTTCCTCTTCCGCTCGCAGGGGGCTACCTACGAAGACTGCGCTCCGCGCTAATTCGTTTGGCGTGGGCGGGACGTCAGCCGCGCATTTCCTGGGAGAGACTGACACTGCCGTTTGAATTGGGTGGGCTTGCTGCTCCAGATCTGGAGCTTTATTACTACTGTGCACAGGCGCATTTCGCGTATTATTGGCTGAATCCGATTCGCTACTTGCCACATTTGGCGCCTGAGAGTGACTCGGTGTGGCCAGATGGCTTAATGCGTGTACTTGGAAGCCGGGTGCAATCCAGAGTCAAGGGAATTGATACGGTGGCATGTACGATGAGAGCGTGGGGGGCGTTGATGCAGCGTTCTGGGGTTACTGTTCCATTTGCTCCTTCGCTGCCCATCATGGCGATTGCTGATGCTCGGATGTTCCGTGACGGCGGGGTGCGCGGTTTTCTCCAGGATGCCGGCTTGACTGAATTAGTAGACTGGCTGGTGGACGGTCGTCTGCTCGACGTTGCTGAGGTTCTGGCTGGCTGTGAGGGTACGGCGCTGCAGCGCATGTACGCTCTTCGGGTCCGTGCTTTGTTACGAGACCGATTCCTTAGTCCAGTCGGAACCCTCTCGGAGTTTCGAGCTCTGGAGGTGCTTTGTGGTGCACGGTCCCCGGGCAAGCTGGTTACCAAGCTGTATAATTGTATGCAAGAGCAGAGAGGTAGCTCTGGGGAGTCCTCCAGGATTGCCTGGGAGAAAGATATGGGAGAGCCCATCACTGAGGCAATGTGGCGCAGATGCTGCGCACATATGAGAGCGCTGTCCCCGAATTATAGATTGCGTCTGCTGCACTTTAAGTTTTTGCACCAACTGTATTATACACCCAAGGGGCTCCACTCTATGGGCTTGCGTTTGGATGCGTGCTGTGCTCGTTGTCGGGCTTCTTGCATCTGGCATGGGAGAGTGCGGAAGTCCACGATTTCTGGGTAGAAGTTTGGCAAGTGATTACTGAAATGGTCGATCTGGAGTTGCCTCTTTCCCCCAGGGTTGGGCTGCTTGAATGTGTGGATGAGATCCAGGGGCCACACAGACGTCTGGTGGGTCTGCTTCTGTTGCTGGCCAAGCGTAGGGTTGCCATGTGCTGGGGTAAGAAGAGGGCGCCGCGTAAGTTTGAATGGTTGAGAGATGCTGCCTTTTGCCATGACCAGCTGATGGTCTTTTGGGATCTCATGCCTGAGGGGTCTCGCCCTAAGGATATCTGAGCCCCGTTAAATGAATATCTGGCTACCCAAAGTATGTAAGTGATGCGATTGGTGATGCCCACGCGAGAGACTCATCCCCCCATTAGATTTGGTATGATCCTATGCCGTTGAGATGGGCTTGTGCGGTCTGTTCGGGTGCTCCACCTGCTTTTCTGATTGTTGTTTTTTTCTGTTGTTTTCGACCCTCAGCTATGTTATGCTGAGTCTTCTGCTGATTATGACTTGCCCTCTACACTGGCGTTAAGGACTATGCCATTCGACGGCCAGTGAGGAGGGTTGGAGACGTGCCCCTAGATACTGATGCTCACTGTGAGATATGTTTATTGATTTTTTCTTGCTGTCTGGGACAATGCTGTGGCTGAAAGGGATTATTGCATTATTTTAGTTATTGCTAAGACGAGGGGACACATTTGTGTTAATGTACGTTATTGTATGTGGAAAAATGAAATTAAAAAATTAAAAAATAAATTTTTTAAAAAAAAGCTTTTGCATTACTCATAGGGCAATAAAAATGCTGAAGCCCTCGTGCCAACTGCACACTGTTTTTAAATTAGGATGTTTAAAGTGCAAATGAAATGCGCAGTCTTTGCACTGTCAGCAGTACTGCATGCATAGTTTCTCGGATCTTCTCACAAAGAAGGCTCTCTTTCAGATGATAGGAGAGGCAAGTTTTGGCACCAATGCGCTGCTACTGGAACTCAGTTGAAATAAAAAGCAGAGAAATGTCAAAAGTAATGCACTCTAATTGCATGTATATATATTTTTTAAAAATTATGGTGTTGCAAAATGACCCCTTTTTGGGTTACCACCCTTGGTTGATCATTTTATTTTACTCTTCAGCGGGAACTACTTAACTCTAACATTGGGACACTGCTATCCAGTGCCTAGTGTATGTGCTCGGACTCCTACACATGTCATAATTGGTGTAAAACCTGATTGGCACATTTACTTTTCCTTTAAGACAATAGCATACGGGGGAGAAGGACACCCTTGACATGGAAATTTAAAAACCACTTGTGGACTGCAGCACCTATTGTGTGTTCCACTACAATGCCACTGAAAACATGGCTTCAAGCCTACCTTGTGTAGCCTCATGACAGCAGCTTGAACCCTGTTGCACAGACCTGTCAAAATCACCATTTTGACTGGTAGGAAAACCGTATTTAAAACATTAAATAAGTCAACTCTAAGCACATCTTGCTACCCACAAGGATGGGTGCATAATATTTAAGTAGGGAACATGTGTGATATTAGAAATGGCATGTTCATCCACTAACTAGGCCCAAAACGACACTGTCACTGATCATGTTATAACTGGTGGATAGGAAAACTCAAAGTATAGAATATACATTTTAAACTATAACTTTTGACCTGTACCAGCCACAGACTCAATTTGAAGACTTATTTTGTATATTTAATACAAATTGAATCCAAAGTTAATGTCGTAGTTTTAACAAATATATGGAAAATGTAACTTTTATAAAGTTATCTTTACCCTTCCTGAAACTGCTGCAGGTAAAATTGCATTAGGTCTCCAGCAATTGCCCAGCCATGGTTGGCATGAATTAGGTGTGAAAGAGGTGAGACAACTGCTTTCAGAGTAGAGACAATGCCCTAGGAGGTAGTGGTTCCCCTGACAAGAATACCAGTACGGGTTGGGCCTCATAACTTACTTACATTAAAAGGGGCCTGGCAAATGTTAGGTGGCACTTAAGAAGCACCAGCTTTTGTCTCTTTAGTTAGGCTGAAGTCAACATCAAAGCAATGGGTGGAATGTTTTATTTTCTTAATGATGCTTATTGAGGTTTCATAGGATACAAAATATAACTATAATAAGTGATTGGTTTAATTCCAACACCCTAATGCAATCCTCAATATAGTCAGGTCAACAAATTCCCAACAACCAGTAGAATATTTAGGTCATGTTATTTCGGAGGAGGGAATCTTACCAAAACCTGGATTGATAGAAGCCATCAATAAGGCTCCACCCCGAACGACAAAGGGGGAGTGAAGTCATTTTTAGGAATGTGTGAATTTTACTCTCGATTCGTATCAAACTTTGCTAGCATAGTTAGGCCGATATCTAATCTTTTGAAGAGTGAGGTATGCTTTGCTTGGGACACTGAGTGTGATAGGGCATTCGAAGAAATAAAGAAGATATTAGTTAGTGCTAGGGTACTGAAACCTTTTGATCAAGAGGTTCAATGTTGTTTAACTGTTGATGCAAGTAATGTAGGGGTTGGAGCGGTTTTAACGCAGTTGAAGAATGATGAAGAGAACACAACTGGGTTTGCATCCAGAGCGGAAGGGAACCGGAAACTCATTTTTCTGTTATTGAAAAGGAATTGTTGGCTTGTGTGTGGGCGGTTGAGAAATTCAGAAACTATATTTGGGGCAGACATTTCATATTGAAAACAGATCATAAACCTCTGGTGTCGATTCTCAATGGCACAAATAATAAAACTGGTACACCCAGAATTGCGAGGTTTACGGCAAGATTGATACAGTATGATTTTGAAGTCATCCATAGTCAACGAGGAAAGAATGTCAGAGCAGACTATCTATCACGGTTTCCAGCTCAAATTGTAGAAGGGGATGATGATAATTGGGACCATTGCTGCTGTGGAAATTGAACAAGTCTGTGTGTGTTCAGAAAATGTATGGAAGGAGAAATTATATGCAGGCAAAATTTTGTGTGAGGTAATCAAGAATGTCAAAGAAGGGTGGCCTCATGAAAGGGGATTGATGTATGGTGTTCAACCATTTTGGAAAGTTGCTGACGAGTTGACTATTGAGGACAATATACTGCTGAGGAAGGACAAATTAATTCCACCAGAAGATTTGAGATGCATAATCAAGGAAAAAGCTCATGAGGGGCATTAAGGTGCAACAATGACCAAGAAAAGAGTGCGTGAGCGTTTTTGGTGGCCATGTATGGATAGTGAAATTTACAGTTTGGTGAAGAATTGCACCATATGCTATAATAGTGATAAGTCATTTAGGACACGTACCCCTCCCATGATTCCAATTGATTGTCCTACTGGTCCTTGGAAGAAGTTGGGAGTGGATTTGGTGGGACCATTTCATGCTTTGAATTGCAGTACCAGGTATGCGTACGTGGTAGTTGACTATTACTCAAAATGGCCATACGTGAAGTTTGTTCAGGATCCTAATACTAGATTGTTGGTTATGTTTTTGAGAGAGGTTTTCATGAGTGAAGGTTTTCCCGAAGAAATAATTACAGACAATGGTGTACAATTTTTGTCTGACGAATTCAAAGTGTTTTTGGATTAAGGATCAATTAAACATTTGAAGTGTTCACTTTATCAACCCCAAACAAATGGTTTGGTGGAACGTTTTAATCGTGTACTGGGTGACTGCATTAGGTGGTCATTGAGAAACAAATGTGTGGTGACTACATCTGTTCAGGCAATGCTATGGTTTTATAGAATAACACCACACTCCACCACTGGAGTGTCCCCTTTGGAAGCTTTAAGGGGAAGAAAGGCTTGTATGCAAGTATGTCCGGGGTGGATGTCTAGATTTTTCAAGAGTATGCGATTGGAAGAGTGTGCGAAAATTGTCCAACAGAATGTTAAAGAAAAACAGGTTGTACAAAAAAATGCATTTTGACAAACGGAAAGGTGTTAAGAGAATTGGTTTATCAACAGGAGATTGGGTGTCTCTAAAGCTGCCTCCTTTTGTCAAAAAAGGGGATCCGAAATTCTCTGACCCGGTAAGAGTGAAGTTGGTGAAAGGGAATGCAGTTAAAGTTGACTGAAACAAATGGTGTAACATGTCAAAGGTTGTTAAACTTCAGAATGGGTTGGAAGAGTGCCTTGTTGACCATGGGTTAAGGACTAATTCAGGGTCACAGGATTCTAATGCTCTCCAGCAACCGGTATTGCAGGTACTGTCAACGCGTAAGAGTCTACGTTTAAGGAGAATTCCTTGGAAACTCAGAGTGTGATGATTCTGTGTGTGAACGCGGCTAAAAAAATATAGTTATCCATAAGATTGCTTTATGTGAAGAAAATGTTCAATGAAAATTATTTTTGTTTTATAAACATGTTGTTAGTTATATTCATAATATGCTTTAAGTGAGAGTTTGCTCAATGCAAATCTTTACAGTTGAATAATTATGTGGAGTTGTTTTTAGTTGTTTGTAAAAGTAATTATATAGTTTAAAAAAAAAAAACTCAATGTAATAAGTAGTGTGAGCTGACGCTCGAGTCTTAGAGGACTCGGGTGCTCGAGCACACGATGTTGCTGGGGCAACCGGGGAACGCGAGAGAAACGGTGCCGGAGCATCGGAAAACGGACATTTCCTCTGGGGGTCTGTATTTGTATACTAGAAGATTAAAGACATTGAAACAGCGATTTTGTGAAGGTTATTACACACTGGTAATTACTTGGGGCCACATCTCAGTCCATCATTCTTTTTGCCCATCGTGCCACCTTAGTTTGCATCCAGCCATTTCAACAACTCAGTCTTGACCCAGCTCTAATACTAAAAATCCAGCCCACACTGCCAAGTGAGGCTCTCCCTGAACAGGAATACAAGCAACTCACACATCCCATTTTGCCCTAGCTAGTGAGTCCTACAAAGCTCCTCACCCAGCCTTCCTCAGAACTCTTTCTGGACTTGCAGAAAATCAGAAGAGGACTGAGCCTGCTGTCTGTGACCTGAGAAGAGTCCTGGAGGTATGGACCTCCTCTCTTTTGTATCCAAGACAAAGAACTGGACTCCTAGTGTTGGCTGGCTGACCTATGTGGCTACAGTGATACAATAAGAGGCCTTTTCCTGAATGTGCTCAGCTAACCAATGGCAACTTTGACTGGACTTTGCTACATGCCTCTGCCTGGCACCCCAAGAATCTCTAGGTACCCCTCTACTCAAGGTCTTGGGAGACTTAGAGGTGTACTCCTGTCTTTGGTTAGGCACAAGGAAAAAGGTTTGGAACCTTTAGCTCCAGAACCAATGCGAACCTACTGCAAAAAGCACACGACTGGCAGTTCCATGGCATCAAACTGAATTTCAGATACACCCCAGTCAAATGCTCCAGTAGCTCTACAAAACAGCTCAGAAACGTTTTCAATCTACAATCTCATATGATCCAGAGCCTCAGAGTGGTACCAACTGCGGCATGTGTCCAACCAGAAGTTCCTTAGCAGCGACTAAAATATCAAAAATGTCACGCAGGAGGCGATTTTATCTTCAAAAATATGACAAGATCTCTTTTTGGATTATGATTATGAACTTTTTCAAATGTTCTGACTTCCAAACTTTCACCAGGACAAATCCAATTTGTGTATCCATCCAGTGCGATCCTTGCAGCAAACTGAAGATTTCTGATCCCTCACCTCAGCACAAACAATCACAGAAGAAATAGAGTTGGCACTGATTGAGACCCAAGGCAGAGCTCTGTGAGCACAAGGTGCATATCATGTCCATCCCTTTTGGCCGAGGGTGACTACTATCAGCTTACTGGGCTGTAGAGGTCTGGCAATAGTGACAATGTTTGCCTTTTTCCTGTACCCACCAAGGAGAATTGTCTGCTGACTGCTCTGACTTTTTAAATTGGGTCTGCCTCGGAGTCCTTCAGCCACCCATGTGAGACATGGATGTCAAGTGTGTGTACTAGAACCATGTTTGAATGGAATAAGTAGTACATTTGGTTCATGTATAGATAAACAAACAGCCTTATTGAGATCTTTTTTGGAACCTCACTGTAGCCAAGTGGTACAAAAGATCGAGGGTTGAAAAAAGGCCACAGAGCACATGCATGTTCTAGGGGTTTCCCAGAGCATTTGAGCGATTTGAGGGTTACAGTAAGGAGACTGGGATCCCCTTTGGAGCTAGGGGGTACTCCCTTGCTCTGTCCTTGGCCAATGTTCACTAGTAGGATTAGTTTCCCACAAGATACTAGGCTACTGAGTGGCACAATCTACCCTTACTCTTGCCACATGCTCATACTTTGGGTTGCTCCCAGTCCCCCCCCCACGCCTTCGGCTCACACTACAGACAAAGACTTTGTCTGGCCCAGTTGAATGGCATGAGCAAATGGGAGGACCAGCTTAGAACCAACTGCCGAACTGAAGAAATGGAACAAATAACTGCCATCTACAACTTCAGTATAAAGGGGGGCAGAAAACCTACAGCCACTGTGTCAAGATTTTTCTACCAGATTCCAGGGCCTTCACATCAGTGGAGATAAAAAACTCTGTGCTCCAGGACTGGGAAACATTCTGCCAACTCCCATTGGCAGGCTTAGATCAACACATCTGGTGATTTAACTTTGACTTGCCAGGCTAGGCTGACTGGGATCTGTTTCAAGAGAGAGAGCTCATGAACCACTCAGGAGGGCCAATAGGGGTTGTCTTTCTGAGGGAGACTGTGTGAAAACAAGGAGTCCTTGAGATGCTCCACAGCGTAACCACATCATGTAACCCTATGCATGGGGGGGGGGGTACCTGAGAGCATGAACGAAAGTTCCTGAAACAAACAGGCATAGAAAGTGCCAGAAAAGTCAGTGATTCATGCCTGAGAATTCAATTTTGTTCGAGACCTACACAACCACTAAGTGCCATGAAGTAGAAAGGCACTGAAGGAAGATCGATTGCTAGCTGCCATATATGACAAAGGCAAGCTGAAGTGCCAAAGGAGGGCCACCGAAGCAGGCTAATGTCAGAATCTAGGCACTTACAAAGGGTGGTCACCTAGCTGTTTGGGTATTGAATTTGTGTCTGTGCCCAAACCGCCTCAATCCAAAAGATTTTCCAAGTATGAATACTGCGGCCCAGCTGCTGCGACTAGAGGGGACAAGGTCTGTGCCCCGCTGAGGCCCGCATTGGCACTGTAGATGCTGGCCGCCAGCCAACCAGTTGGGCTGGGACGGAAGCAGTACTGTCATACTGATCACCTGACTTACATAGGTGCTCTCTGTGCCGTGAACCAACGGACAACAAGGTGCTGTTACCTTCAGGGGAGCCCAAACAGAGAGGGAAGCCAATAGCTGTGTCCTTAAGAAAAGGAAGGCTAACCGAACTACATCGCCAATGTAGCAGATCACCCCAGGAACCCAAAAATCTCAAATGAACCAACACAGTGACAGAAGAATTAAAAGAGGGACATAGTGGCACAAAGTGATCATACAAGGTTGTCCTACAGGAGTAGTTAAGACTATCCCTGTCCCCATCACTAAAAACAAATCGTACTCCCCATTTATGTACAGTATTGTTATGTGCGAATTTTAAGTAAAATATATATATATTTTTTTTTTTAACAAGGATAAGCACTGTATAGCAGTGTAATTGAACCTGTTAAGTTGATCTATTGACTGCAGAGTCTCCCACCCCACACTACCTCCCTCAGTAAGCGTTTCACTGCTTGACTTACCTGCCCGGAGGATCAAGTGCTAAAGGGTGTGAGGTTTTGGTCCAATAGGTGGCTTACGTCCCATGAACTCGTGGTAAATGACTTGGATTAAAACAGGCTCAGCGCAGTAAGCCTTAATTACCCTGGGACTCCTGAAAAAGCTCCCACACATGCAAACACATGTGAGCAAATGAACAATTTGGGGAGAGAATGTGGTATTCCGGCCAGAGCTGCTGACTTTGGAACTCAGGAACCAGGGTCAGGTGTTGGCATCTGCTCAACATCCTGTGATTCTGGGTGAATCGCTTATTGTTCTTGTGCCTAAACAAAATAAGAACATGCATTTACAAGGCAATTGGTCTCACATTTGCTTGGGTTAGAGCTATAGGCATTGTAAATGGATAACTGGACTTGCCATATAATTCCAGAGGCCCTGCATATAACTAAAGGGCTAGTAGCACTGGAAAAGCCAATAGGTCTACGTTGGCTACCAGAAAAAAATGGTTTTGTCACTGCTCATTTTGTGATGGTTTTTGCAAACTTTACGGCAGGGGAAACTGCTTGGCACCTCAGTCAAAACAAACAATCAGATTATGAAGGTTCAGAAACACAGAGGTCCCTGAAGCACTTTTGGAATACAGTGAGTTCCTGCTTCACTGAGCAGCGCAGGAGTCCTAATAGATGGATTCTGTTTGTGGTAGTGTCATAAGATAGTTGTGACGGGGAATGAGTGCAACACGTTCGAAGGTCGAACGAGGCTGCATACGATGCAAACTACGGCTACACCGAGAAGCAAAATGCACGGTGACTGAATTTGAAAGTAAAAGCGATCACCAACAATTAAGCAGATGGTGCCAATTACAAAGTCTCCACCAACCCAAACAGATGCCCAAGTCGTCATGCAAAGATAACCATATTTGCCTGATTATGCACGCTAAGAAAAGAAAAAGGTTGCAATGGAGCATCAGAAAATATACCTCAATATTACGGTGCACTTTTGTTAACATGAACACAATGTGATTGTCACCCGGGAAACATTTATATCACTCAAAAAGCACGCTTTACAAACCTACACACCGAAAAATAAACCTACATCCCGTCATTCAGAATGAATAGTGTAGAAGATAATGGGGTGAAGAAAGCGTTTAACATGAGCAACGTATGTGCAAAACTCGACACTTGCTGCGAATGATTATTGCCAACGGGGAGCAGCGCACCCCGGGTCCTAAATGGCAATGTGTGACCTGCCACTGTAAATGTCACTCTCAATGACGTTCAGCTGCAGCTGATGCCGAAACTCATGTGAGAGCATCAGCACGAAGGGCAGAGGGCCGTCATCGGAGAAGGAAGGCCATGAAAATAGCAGCACCCTCTCGACCATACGGAGCAGGGTGAGTTCAGCAGGTCACCATCATAGTGTGCACATAAAGTTTCCGTTCTGAACACTTCTGAAAACATGTGAAAATGCCCTGCTATGACAGACAAAAACTCACTGCGTGCCTTCCTGCTCTAATTTACGCTGCTCTATGTTAATTTGTTCCATCAAGACCTCACGATTCTTCCAGCAGGTAATTTGTTTTTTTTACCGTAAACAACAAAAAATGAACTATCAATTATATCACTTTGCAGCAACTGGAAAAAAATAAAAATAATCGCACTACACTGATGTACTAAAACACACACCAATTCCTATTTGAAAAGCACTGTGCAGCACAGAGCTAATATGTCAACCTGAGGCAAAACAACGCGCAGGCAGTACATGCCATTATCATTTTGCCACTGTACACGTTTTAGCAACTCGTCAAAGATGAAGGCGCACCTGTGACTGGAGTTACGGTAATGTTCCTGCGAACACGCCAGCCACCTCCGATTCTGGATGGGAGTGACCGAAATGTGGAGAGACTCGGGGGGAGAAATTGTTAATAAAAAAAAAATGAACAGTAAGCATTTCGGCTCTCCCGCTAACATAGAGCTTAAAGAGCCAAGACGAAAGAAGTGTTTTTTTAGCAACTTGTCAAAGTTGAGGATTCTCCTGTGAATGGAGTTACAGTAGTGTTTCCTGCGAACAAGACGGTTGCCTCTGATTCTGGATGTGCGTGACCGAATGTAGAGAGACTCAGGGGAAGAAAAAGTTAATAAAAACAAAAACAAACCGAAGCATTTCGGCTCCCCCACCACCATGGAGCGTAAAGGGGAAAGACAAAAGAAAGAAGTGGTGTTTGAGCAACTCGTCAAAGATGAGGGTGTAACTGTTACTGGAGTTATGGTAGAGTTCCTGCGAACACGACCGCTGCCTCCAATTCTCTGCTAAAAGTGACCGGAATGTGGAGAGACTATGGATGAGAAACTGTTAATAAAAAAAAAAAGTAAAACAGTTGACATAAGCAAGCCAATCAAAGTGCCACAGCTGCCATGAGCGTGAAATAGACACACAAAAGGAAAAAGAAGAAGTTCGCTTGCAGTCAAACATATCGGCAAAAGTGCAATTATCCATGTGACAGGGCCGGTCTACAAGGCGTAACCAAACTACCTCAAGTAAGGACAAATGTAAAGCATTTACCAATGATAACAAAGGATTTTTGAAAGGCAAGCCCATGAACAAGTAATAGTGATGGGCATGAGGTGGGCTAGGTTAAAAGCCCAGATACATACCAACACGTCGGAAATCGGCCTAATGAACGTCCCCTTGTACAATGTAACTGGTGCTTGTGTAAAATGCTCCAATACCTATGGGTCGAGTCTGTGCTATATAAAACTAAAAAAATAAAATTTAAAAAAACAATTCACTTAGAAACGGGCACCAAGACAATAGTGGTTTAGGCCAAAATGAAAAGATGACCTTCTATTTTGCTTCTCCTTCCTCCCAACCACCACCAAGCCCAATAAAGGTAAAGCAAATATATGGGCGTGCCAGTTTAAAGGGATAACTTTTCTTCACCTGAGCAGGGGTCTTCGGGGGTCAAGATTTTCAGCATTGAGCACCCTTTCCTATTCTTCCCAGCCTAATACATAGGTTAAATGAACACATTCAAATCTAAAGCGTCACAAACAGGAAAAATTGACAAGAAACACCTTTCACACACCTTTTTTTAAGAGGCAAAGAAAGAAACTAGCAAGCCAATGCAAGAAGACACCCTGCAAAAAACAGACTGGAAAACTCCCTGCACATTTAAGGAATCTCACTTTTCCAGTATCCCACCATGAACTGATGGTGGAAAGTCCGTTCATATTTGTGATTGAGATGGGATTCTTGTTATAAGAACATAAATATTTCCTGTTCCTTCCTCTGGGGAGGTGGGAGGGTTGCTTACTTATGGCTTTAAAGAACATTTCCCCAAGAACTTAGACTATAGGTAATATAATTTTTCTTTCTTTTCCAACGGATCCTTGTTAACAGTGAACAGAACATCAAGCCCTTATCACATAAAAAGGAGTAATGAAAAAAAAAACTCCTTTGTGATCTACCACAACAGACTGATTACGGACACTTTTGCAACCTGCCCATCACCCTTGTGAATTGATCAACAGACCTCCAAGTGCTGCTATTTCTGATATGGAAATATTTTTCAATAGAGTCATTATAGCAATTTTGCACCTACCAGAGTGAGCTTTGGACCTGCTACAAATTGTCCAGTTTGCTAACTGGTATCATAGTAAGATACAACATGCTACCCCTACCTGGAGACTGATCATTTCTTAGTGGTTAACACCGTTCTAAGAGGACTATAATTCACAGCTAATGGTCAAATTATCTATTATCTTTATTTTTGTCTGGATGGAATATTAACTCTGTATATCTAGATTGTGAAGGGATCTCCACTGGAGATGATGAATTAGGAACAAAAGTCGACAATGCAATATGCATGATTAACATGAATATATAACAAGTGTAGAGAGGAAAGTGGTTGCTGCATACCAAAACCTTGTTCTTATGGAACACAGTGAGGGGTTAGATGGCCAGATAAGGCCAGAACCTAGTTGTGTGTGCAAGCTGAAGTTTTATCCACAAGAGAAGCAGCTTTTCCAAGTCTGATGCTGCAATGGAGCATTATGAATCGGTTAAAGGAATTACAATAGCCAATAGAACAGCTAGCAGTGAGAAGGGCACTGAAAGATAAGTTCAGCTATTTATCAGGCCTGACAGCTTTACGGTTGGGTTGGATTCTTGCAAACTATAAGAGCCCCGAAGCAAAGGACAATGTTATGGCACCTCCTCACAGACCTTTACATTTTAGAGGGGGACAAGGAAGGAATGCCAGCTATCCCCCTCTTCCACCCTCATTCTAGCTGATCTGAAACAGTATCAGGCCTTAACATTACATTTGGGAAATCTAAGCTCCTAAATCTGATGGGGGTGGATAGAGATCGGGTGGTAGTGGTTAGTCTGTTCAGATAGGCTACTAAGTCTCTGATGTACCTGGGGCAGACCTCCACAAATGGAACTCCCACGACATATGCTGTATATGCAGGATTCATCTACTCAAAATGAACGTATTGCAGTATCTGCTTTATTTATTCCAGACCCTACCAGTAGCGATCCCAGAGGCAAAATTTATATCACTCCAAAAAGATACAATGCACTTTGTAAGGGAAGGGAAGAGAGCAAGAGTAAGTGGTAAACTTATTTGATCACGCCCCTCAATATCAAAGAAAGGCTAGCTTGCCCAATACCCCAACATATTACAGGGCCGTACATATTAGGGCCACTGTATAGAGTGGACAGCCATCGAGATGGAGAAGAAGAGGATTTTCATGAACAGTTGTGGGTAGACCCTATTGAATCGCCTGTGGTTGACCAAGTGGCATTTGCCTCGAAATGCACACCTGTCCACACCTGTCAGGAGCGTTCTCAAAATATGGGACAAGGTTCATGCATTAACACACCAATACATACAAATCCAGGCTTCACACCAGCCCTCAAGGAGAGGAATGCAAGACCTGGTTACAGAAAGGATGCCGGGTGATTGCAGATATGTTTCAACAAGGGGGGATACAACTATGTGATAAATGCAAATAAGATCATGCCATCTAAGGAAAAGACGGAGCGCAGTCCTTTCAAATATGGCACTGGTTAATGCATCCAGCCATTAGAAAGACAGCAAACAGGGACTTAACTCTCATGGAAAAGTTCATGAGAACACTCTGGGGCATGCGGGTAACGATCTCAGACTTATAAAGTGTTCTGAAAGAGAGGTGGGCTGGGGCATATGGAAATTTCAAGTACAGGGGTCCAGAGACCTTAATAGGGAAATCCCAAAGGGAGACTGAATCCAGGTATTGTTGACTAACTATAGAACTTACTGAAGCATTCCTCACAGACAGACTACATACAATGTGCTGTACTAGGGGTTCTTAACCCCACCCCATTTGCATGGCCTCTATCCCAATGCTTCAGAGAAAGCCTGAAGCTGCGAAAGTAAAAAGTGAACCAACCATGTTGCATGGTTGGGTTGGGCTGTCCAGGGATCGTTTGTTTTTGGAAGGAGGTCTTAAAGCCACTGTAAAGAAGTCTTGGGTAAGAAGCTGTCGGACGAACCTGGTGTGACCATCTTAAACCTTAAGAGGGAACAGCTTGAATCATACACTCGGAATGAAAACCCTGCTCTGGCACATGCTGGGGGCGGGCAGGACTTTGATAGCCACAGACCTGAAAAAGAAAACCTCTCCAGGCCTGGTACAGCGGTTTAGAAAATTGTGGCAGTACCTTTTTCTCTCACTCAGAGGAGAACTAAGCAATTTGCACTTGAAAAATCACAACCTTAATCACACAAAAAGAAATTCATGAAGATATGGTCTCCACTGCTACAACACCTCTCAAGGACAAACCTTAAACACTTTAAGCCACCCAGTTTGCGAGCCCTGAAACTATCCTTGTCAGAAACTTTTGTGAGATACTGTTCATAACTGCTTAGGAAATGGAGGGAAAGGGTACTAGTAAATGTACCTTTACAATACTGAGAGTTCAGACTGTAATGGCTGTTTGAAGGCTTTGGAGAGGCTACCAAAAAGTTAAAATGAAAATGTCACTTACCCAGTGTACATCTGTTCGTGGCATCAGTCGCAGTAGATTCGCATGTTTTGCAATAGCTCGCCATCTGGTGTTGGGCCGGAGTGTTACAAGTTGTTTTTCTTCGAAGAAGTCTTTCGAGTCACGGGACCGAGTGACTCCTCCTTTTGTCTCCATTGCGCATGGGCGTCGACTCCATCTTCGATTGTTTTTCCCCGCAGAGGGTGAGGTAGGAGTTGAATTGTAGTAATAGTGCCCATGCAATGGAGTGACTAAGTATGCACCTATTTAAGGTTGAGATGATACATATATAAATAATTGAAGGTAACTTCCAAACTGCTACAGGCTCCCGGGGAGGCGGGTGGGCACATGCGAATCTACTGCGACTGATGCCACGAACAGATGTACACTGGGTAAGTGACATTTTCAGTTCGATGGCATCTGTCGCTGTAGATACGCATGTTTTGCATAGACTAGTAAGCAGTTATCTCCCCAAAAGCGGTGGATCAGCCTGTAGGAGTGGAAGTAGTCTGAAATAATGTTCTTAATACGGCTTGACCTACTGTGGCTTGTTGTGCGGATAACACGTCTACACAGTAGTGCTTGGTGAATGTGTGAGGCGTAGACCATGTGGCTGCCTTACATATTTCTTGCATTGGGATGTTTCCTAGAAAGGCCATGGTAGCACCTTTCTTTCTGGTTGAGTGTGCCCTTGGTGTAATGGGCAGCTGTTGTTTAGCTTTAAGGTAGCAGATTTGGATGCATTTAACTATCCATCTGGCTATACCTTGTTTTGATATTGGGTTTCCTGCATGAGGTTTTTGAAATGCAATAAATAGTTGTTTAGTCTTTCTGATGTTTTTTGTTCTGTCAATGTAATACATCAATGCTCTTTTGACATCTAATGTATGTAGTGCCCTTTCAGCTACGGTATCTGGCTGTGGAAAGAACACTGGAAGTTCCACTGTTTGATTTAGATGGAACGGTGAAATAACCTTTGGCAAAAATTTAGGATTGGTCCTTAGGACGACCTTATTCTTGTGTAGTTGTATAAAAGGTTCCTGTATTGTAAACGCCTGAATCTCGCTTACTCTTCTTAGGGAAGTAATGGCGATGAGAAATGCCACCTTCCAGGTTAGGAACTGTATGTCGCAGGAGTGCATGGGTTCAAAAGGTGGACCCATAAGTCTAGTTAGGACAACATTTAGGTTCCATGAAGGAACAGGTGGTGTTCTTGGTGGTATAATTCTCCTAAGGCCCTCCATGAATGCTTTAATGACTGGTATCTTATATAGGGAAGTTGAATAGGTAGTCTGCAGGTATGCAGATATTGCTGCAAGGTGTATTTTAATGGAAGAGAAAGCCAGGTTAGATTTTTGTAAGTGAAGCAAGTAACCCACTACATGTTCTGGAGTTGTGTGTAATGGTTGTATTTGATTAATATGGCAGTAGCAAACAAACCTCTTCCATTTACTTGCATAGCAGTGCCTGGTGGATGGCCTTCTGGCTTGTTTTATGACTTCCATACATTCTTGGGTAAGTTGTAAGTGCCCGAATTCTAGGATTTCAGGAGCCAGATTGCTAGATTCAGCGATGCTGGATCTGGGTGTCTGATCTTTTGGTTGTGCTGTGTCAACAGATCTGGCCTGTTGGGCAATTTGATGCAGGGTACTACTGATAGGTCTAGCAGCGTTGTGTACCAGGGTTGCCTTGCCCAAGTTGGTGCTATCAATATGAGTTTGAGTTTGCTTTGACTGAGTTTGTTTACCAGGTAAGGAAGGAGAGGGAGAGGAGGAAAAGCGTAAGCAAATATCCCTGACCAGTTCATCCATAGGGCATTGCCTTGGGATTGTTCGTGTGGGTATCTGGATGCGAAGTTTTGGCATTTTGCGTTCTCCCTTGTCGCAAACAAGTCTATCTGAGGTGTTCCCCAGAGTTTGAAATAAGTGTTCAGAATTTGGGGGTGAATTTCCCATTCGTGGACCTGTTGGTGATCTCGAGAGAGATTGTCTGCGAGTTGATTTTGGATCCCTGGTATAAATTGTGCTATTAGGCGAATTTGGTTGTGAATTGCCCAACGCCAAATCTTTTGTGCTAGCAGGCTTAACTGCGTGGAGTGCGTCCCCCCCTGCTTGTTTAGATAATACATTGTTGTCATGTTGTCTGTTTTGACGAGAATGTATTTGTGAACTATTATTGGTTGGAAAGCTTTTAGTGCTTGAAAAACTGCTAGAAGTTCTAGGTGATTTATATGCAGTTTTGTTTGATGTACGTTCCATTGTCCTTGTATGCTGTGTTGATCGAGGTGTGCTCCCCACCCTGTCATGGAAGCATTTGTTATTACGTATTGTGGCACTGGGTCTTGGAAAGGCCGCCCTTTGTTTAAATTTATGTTGTTCCACCATAGAAGCGAGAGGTAAGTTTGGCGGTCTATTAACACCAGATCTAGAAGGTGACCCTGTGCTTGTGACCATTGTGATGCTAGGCACTGTTGTAAGGGCCTCATGTGCAGTCTTGCGTTTGGGACAATGGCTATGCATGAAGACATCATGCCTAGGAGTTGTAGTACCATCTTTGCGTGTATCCTTTGTGTTGGATACATGTGTTGTATGATGGTGTTGAAATTTCGAATTCTTTGTGGACTTGGAGTGGCTACTCCTTTTGATGTGTCTATTATGGCTCCCAGGTATTGTTGTACCTTGCGCGGCAGAATTTTGGATTTTGTGAAATTGACGGTGAACCCTAGTTTGAAGAGGGTTTGTATGATATGATTTGTGTGATTTGAGCACTGTATTAACGAATGGGCCTTGATTAGCCAGTCGTCTAGATATGGGAACACATGTATTTGCTGCCTTCTTATGTGTGCAGCGACTACCGCTAGGCATTTGGTAAAGACTCTTGGTGCGGTTGTTAATCCGAAAGGCAGTACCTTGAATTGGTAATGTATTCCTTTGAATACAAACCTTAGGTATTTCCTGTGCGATGGGTGTATTGGTATATGGAAATAAGCATCCTTGAGGTCTAAAGTTGCCATGTAGTCGTGTAGTTTTAGCAATGGCAATACTTCTTGTAGTGTGACCATGTGAAAGTGGTCTGATTTGATGAAAGTGTTCACTACTCTGAGGTCTAGGATTGGTCTCAGCGTTTTGTCCTTCTTTGGTATCAGAAAGTACAGTGAGTAAACTCCTGTGTTTATTTGTGTGTTTGGCACTAATTCGATTGCATTCTTTTGCAATAGTGCCTGCACTTCTATCTCCAGGAGATTGGAATGGTGTGTTGTCAAATTTTGTGCTTTTGGTGGTATGTTTGGAGGGAATTGTAGAAATTCTATGCAATAACCATGTTGGATAATTGCTAGAACCCAAGTGTCTGTAGTGATTTCCTCCCATGCTTTGTAATAATGACTTATTCTTCCCCCCACTGGTGTTGTGTGGAGGGGGTGAGTGACATGTGAGTCACTGTTTAGTAGTAGGGGTTTTGGGGCTCTGAAATCTTCCTCTATTTCTAGGGAATTGCCCTCCTCTATATTGTCCCCGAAAACCTCCTCTATACTGTCCCTGGTAACTGGACGGTGTTGCTTGTGAGGTGCTGGCTTGTGTGCTCTGACCCCGAAACCCCCCTCGAAAGGGCGTTTTACGGAATGTGCTGTAATTCCCTCTGCTCTGCGGGGAGTAGAGTGCGCCCATGGCTTTGGCAGTGTCCGTATCTTTTTTGAGTTTCTCAATCGCTGTGTCCACTTCTGGACCGAACAGTTCTTTTTCATTAAAAGGCATATTGAGAACTGCTTGTTGAATCTCTGGTTTAAATCCAGACGTTCGGAGCCATGCATGCCTTCTGATAGTTACAGATGTATTAATTGTCCGTGCAGCTGTATCTGCAGCGTCCATGGAGGAGCGGATCTGGTTGTTGGAAATGGTCTGTCCCTCCTCAACCACTTGTTTTGCCCTATTTTGTAAGTCCTTGGGCAGATGTTCAATGAGATGTTGCATCTCGTCCCAGTGGGCTCTGTCATAGCGCGCAAGTAGTGCCTGGGAGTTCGCGATGCGCCACTGGTTTGCAGCTTGTGCTGCGACTCTTACCAGCTGCATCGAACTTGCGGCTTTCTTTATCTGGGGGTGGTGCATCTCCAGATGTGTGAGAGTTGGCCCTTTTCCTAGCTGCTCCTACAACGACAGAGTCTGGTGGCAGCTGTGTAGTGATGAAAACCGGGTCTGTAGGAGGCGCCTTATACTTTTTTTCCACCCTTGGTGTGATTGCCCTACTTTTGACCGGCTCCTTAAAGATTTCTTTCGCGTGCCGGAGCATACCAGGGAGCATAGGCAGGCTTTGGTATGAGCTGTGGGTGGAGGAGAGTGTGTTGAATAAAAAATCATCCTCGACCTGTTCTGAGTGGAGGCTTACGTTGTGAAATTGTGCTGCTCTAGCCACCACTTGAGAATACGCGGTGCTGTCTTCTGGTGGAGATGGCTTCGTAGGGTATGCCTCCGGACTGTTATCTGACACTGGGGCGTCGTATAGGTCCCATGCGTCTTGATCTTGGTCACCCTGGCTTATGGTGGTGTGAGCTGGGGAGTGTGATGGAGTTGGTGCTGGTGAGACGTTAATCACGGGTGGAGGAGAGGGTGGTGGGGTAACTCTTTTCACCACTTTTGGTTGTGGTGTCTGTTCAGTCTGGAACTCCAACCTTCTCTTTCTCCTAATGGGGGGAAGGGTGCTTATTTTTCCTGTCCCCTGCTGTATGAAGATACGCTTTTGCGTATGGTCCACATCAGTTGCTTGTAGCTCTTCCTCAAACCTATGCTTTTGCATTTGGGAGGTTAGCGAGTGCTCTTCTGTATAAGAGCCTGAAGCTGGGTCGCTTGCAGTTTGTTTCGGCATCGAAACCCTGTCTGCGTGTTTTTTCGGCTCCGAGGTGACTTTTTTCTTTTTCGGGGCCGAAACCTCTCGGCGTCGATCTTCTTCGGTGCCGCTGTCTCGGCGTCGAGCCGTGTCCACACCGGCATCTCGGTGTCGAGGCTTGTCTCCAGCACTTTCTCGGTCCCGAGAAGGCTGCGTGCCGGTGTCTCGACCGGAGTCGGACGACCTCTGCACTGTTTGGGCCTTTTTCGGTGCCGACGGTCGGTCACCGAATTTATGGGTGGAGCCATGGCCGGATGGCAGTGGCGTCCCCTGGGCCTTGTAAATGTTTCTCTGTGTGGTTTTCGACGTCTTACTCACGGTTTGTGTATCGTCGAATCCTTCGGAGTCCGATTCTTGGATCGAGAAGGTACCTTCCTCTTCCTGCTCCTCGAACTCTCGGTGGGCTGTCGGCGCGGACGCCATCTGAAGTCTTCTGGCTCGACGGTCTCGGAGTGTCTTTCGGGACCGGAACGCACGACAGGCCTCACAGGTGTCTTCACTGTGCTCAGGTGACAGGCACAGGTTACAGACCAAGTGTTGGTCTGTATAGGGGTATTTATTGTGGCATTTGGGGCAGAAACGGAACGGGGTCCGTTCCATCGGCGTTCTTCAGCACGCGGTCGGGCCGACCAGGCCCCGACGGGGGATCGAAAAACTACCCCGAAGGGCACCGGAGCTCTTCGATCTTCGATGCGGTGTGGAATCTAAGTACGCCGATCGCGAACGCAACAATACCGACGAAAATCTTCTGAAATTAGCTAATTTTCCGTTCCGAAACTCGGAGCGACAGGAACACGTCCGAACCCGATGGCGGAAAAAAAACAATCGAAGATGGAGTCGACGCCCATGCGCAATGGAGACAAAAGGAGGAGTCACTCGGTCCCGTGACTCGAAAGACTTCTTCGAAGAAAAACAACTTGTAACACTCCGGCCCAACACCAGATGGCGAGCTATTGCAAAACATGCGTATCTACAGCGACAGATGCCATCGAACATATAGTTACATGTTTGAGTACATTGTGCCTTTGGTTATTTATTATGTTTGAAACTTCAATAAAAAAAAATACAAGTGAAAAATTATTCAGTGGAAGCCTACCACACACACACCTCCTAGTCCTCTTTAAACAAGAGACTGAGTTGTGGGCTGGGGAGGTTTATAGAATTGACTGCAGATGGAGTTTGTGTGTTTGAACAAAAATATGCATTTTTGAATAAAATGTAGGCGGGAACAGTGGATTCTCAGTCTTGGTGAAAATGATTTATAAAGTTTGCAATCTTTACCCACATGAACAGAGGTTAAAGATGTAAGGAGTAATTGCATGAAAAAAAAATCAAAGACGATTCGCATTTCTTAACGTACCTTAGTTTCTCCAAGAAAATCTTTATATTCTTTCAGCAGCTTTTGGTTTCTAAATAAATCTGTAAGGACATAGAATTTTGTGACATGCTGTGTGTCTAAAAGGACAATGCAAGCTTTTAGAACATTTTTTTTGCCATTTAGCCCGCTTAATTTAGTATGTAATTACCTAAAACTGAATTTGAATGTTGGTTCTTGACAGTTATTTCTATACATAAACACATCAAGCATTTTCCCATGTATAGAGCAACCAAAGATAGTATTGACATTCTAAAATATGTGTTGATATGAAAATTTAGAAGGCGATGTTCGACTAGGTTCACCATATTAACTTATTGCCCCATTTTGTTGATTGATTTTTTCAAACAGATCCAACATGCTTTTAGGCTTCACTAATTAACTAAAAGTTACGCTTCTGCCACCAAATCATAATTCTTGTTGTTCCTGACTTCGGCCCTGTTCACTATAGAACACTATGACACTCTGCAAACCTTGTTGTACTTTTTATCCCCGTCCTAGCTTTCACACTATCACCCTGATACATTCTGGCTCATGTCGTCTTTTCCTTCCTCAAACCTTCCCTAGATCACATCCTAGAGGTAGGGTCCCATTAGTCTTGTTGGTTCCAGACCCCACAGATTCATTAACATATAAATACAAGCTTTTCTGACTTTCCTCTGTCCCTGCTGCGATCTGCATTAAATTATGTGTATCCCAATTTCCACTGTTTTGCCTTCTGTTTTATGTAATCTTGTTGCTACAGCCAATTCTAGTCTAGTGCCTATCTGCATACATATTCATAGTCCTGCATTGCAGAGTTCTTTAAGCATACTTCCAATCCTTGCTTGTCTGCTGCCTTTCCTAGTTTCCTACATTCTTCAGTTGGATTCAGTGTCTGTTTCTATTCTGCTACTCTCTCTCCATTCCACGGTTTTAATCACCCAGCCATGCCTTTCTTGGGCCTCGTTTCAGTTTTATTTTTAGGATATTTTTGATTCTAAGAAGTCAGTCCAGTCTTTCCTGAACGCTGTTCATGTATTCTGTTCCCCTTAATAGTGTGCGCACAATGTGCAACTGCCCCCCGCAAAGAATCATAACCGGTTTCATGTGGCTCACCCACACGTAGCCTTTTTATTCGAGTTATCACATTTCATCATCATATGTCACATAATACTTATAAATCAACGCAACTTCCCCCAAAGGCAAATGAACAGCAGAATTCAAAATAGACATTCCCTTAAGGGACGACTTCCAGCATTTAAAAAGCCAGCAGACAGCAGATGGTTACATATCAGTCTTGGAGGCAAACATTGTGAACAAACAAGATGTGTTAATCGATAGTCACTTAGGCTGTGGTGCGCATCGGACAAGCAGGCCCCATCATGCACCACCACTTGTACATCCCTCCAATCCAGAAGGGTGCTACCAAAACATCCCAGGGCACTGCATAGCGCATCAGCCCTGCTGGGGTACCTGAGCACAGGCACAGCCCCAAAAGCTCCAACCAGGCATTGTGGGTAGACGAGAGAGTGGAGGACCACCGGCAGGTCAGCTCCCTCTCCTGCCAGCCCAGTGCTTCCAATAGTACACCCCTCTCAGAGATCAGTCCATTCAAGAGTCCATATTGGCAGTATTTCCTGCTATTTTCTTGCCATGGGCCCAGCCAACAGAGGGATGGGAGAAGAACTTTCGAACACGACGTGAAGACCAGGGCACCTGAAAGGGGGCAAAGAGGACTGGGAAGAGGGGAAGGGGAAGGGGGAAGGGTGGGGGGGGGGGGGGAGGCAGGGTTGGGGGCGGCGGGGTTAGGGCGGGTGGGCTGTTGCTGCTGGCTTTAATGCACCCTCGACACCTCAACTCCTCCCACTGCCTCCTGATGTCACAGCTCCAGCCGAATGTTACCTTTACAGGGAGTGCAGAATTATTAGGCAAATGAGTATTTTGACCACATCATCCTCTTTATGCATGTTGTCTTACTCCAAGCTGTATAGGCTCGAAAGCCTACTACCAATTAAGCATATTAGGTGATGTGCATCTCTGTAATGAGAAGGGGTGTGGTCTAATGACATCAACACCCTATATCAGGTGTGCATAATTATTAGGCAACTTCCTTTCCTTTGGCAAAATGGGTCAAAAGAAGGACTTGACAGGCTCAGAAAAGTCAAAAATAGTGAGATATCTTGCAGAGGGATGCAGCACTCTTAAAATTGCAAAGCTTCTGAAGCGTGATCATCGAACAATCAAGCGTTTCATTCAAAATAGTCAACAGGGTCGCAAGAAGCGTGTGGAAAAACCAAGGCGCAAAATAACTGCCCATGAACTGAGAAAAGTCAAGCGTGCAGCTGCCACAATGCCACTTGCCACCAGTTTGGCCATATTTCAGAGCTGCAACATCACTGGAGTGCCCAAAAGCACAAGGTGTGCAATACTCAGACATGGCCAAGGTAAGAAAGGCTGAAAGACGACCACCACTGAACAAGACACACAAGCTGAAACGTCAAGACTGGGCCAAGAAATATCTCAAGACTGATTTTTCTAAGGTTTTATGGACTGATGAAATGAGAGTGAGTCTTGATGGGCCAGATGGATGGGCCCGTGGCTGGATTGGTAAAGGGCAGAGAGCTCCAGTCCGACTCAGACGCCAGCAAGGTGGAGGTGGAGTACTGGTTTGGGCTGGTATCATCAAAGATGAGCTTGTGGGGCCTTTTCGGGTTGAGGATGGAGTCAAGCTCAACTCCCAGTCCTACTGCCAGTTCCTGGAAGACACCTTCTTCAAGCAGTGGTACAGGAAGAAGTCTGCATCCTTCAAGAAAAACATGATTTTCATGCAGGACAATGCTCCATCACACACGTCCAAGTACTCCACAGCGTGGCTGGCAAGAAAGGGTATAAAAGAAGGAAATCTAATGACATGGCCTCCTTGTTCACCTGATCTGAACCCCATTGAGAACCTGTGGTCCATCATCAAATGTGAGATTTACAAGGAGGGAAAACAGTACACCTCTCTGAACAGTGTCTGGGAGGCTGTGGTTGCTGCTGCACGCAATGTTGATGGTGAACAGATCAAAACACTGACAGAATCCATGGATGGCAGGCTTTTGAGTGTCCTTGCAAAGAAAGGTGGCTATATTGGTCACTGATTTGTTTTTGTTTTGTTTTTGAATGTCAGAAATGTATATTTGTGAATGTTGAGATGTTATATTGGTTTCACTGGTAATAATAAATAATTGAAATGGGTATATATTTTTTTTTGTTAAGTTGCCTAATAATTATGCACAGTAATAGTCACCTGCACACACAGATATCCCCCTAACATAGCTAAAACTAAAAACAAACTAAAAACTACTTCCAAAAATATTCAGCTTTGATATTAATGAGTTTTTTGGGTTCATTGAGAACATGGTTGTTGTTCAATAATAAAATTAATCCTCAAAAATACAACTTGCCTAATAATTCTGCACTATCTGTATACCACACATCTGCCTGCACTTGGCATTAGGGGATATGGGGCGGAAGGGGTGAGCGGGGGGGGGTTTAGTTTCTACAGTCCGTGGTGCAACTAAAGGCACCCCCATCCCGAGCTACTGGAGGCACCTCAGCATAAGTTCCCTTTGTCCTTGCATGTTTGTGTTAAAAACCTAGCTATGGGGCGGTGCTTCGATGCAGACTAAGATGGCCACTTAGGCGAACTCCAACACTGGGACCCATATAATACAATACACTCTACATACCCTGCAGGGCTTAAACTTGAGAGCCCTGGGAGCTGCTATATAGAGCCCACAGGTCTGCACTGGGTGACATAAGACAGAAATATCTGCTCTTAGAGCTACATTCCTTCCCTCTCAGTGTCGGGTGGCATCATGTTAAGATGGGACCGGCTATGTGGTCCGGCGGTAACCCACGCTGCTGTGACTAAACCCAGAGGCAATCACCGGGAAGGTTCCTGCTTGGGCAGCTGGCTTGAACCTATGAGCCACCCCTGCCACCCACCCAGTGCTGGGCTCTTTGCCGCTTTGCAGCGGTAGAGGGATGTACAGAGGACACACTGTGGGACGCCTGCTGTTTGCGGCCTTGTGTGTCACTGTAGGGAAATGCCTCCCTTGGCATGGTTACCGCCTAACCTTTTGCCTCTTGTTAATGCCAGTTATGATTGAAAGTGTGCTGGGGCCCTGCTAACCAGGCCCCAGCACCAGTGTTCTTTCCCTAAACTGTACCTTTGTTCCCACAATTGGCACAGGCCTGGCACACAGATAAGTCCCTTGTAACTGGTACACCTGGTACCAAGGGCCCTGTGGCCAGGGAAGGTCTCCAAGGGCTATAGCATGTATTATGCCACCCTGCAAACCCCTCACTCAGCACATGAACACTGCCTCACAGCTTGTGTGTGCTGGTGGGGAGAAAATGATTAAGTTGACACGGCACTCCCCTCAGAGTGCCATGCCCTTAAACCACTGCCTGTGGCATAGGTAAGTCACTCCTCTAGCAGGCCTTACAGCCCTATGGGCAGGGTGCACTATACCACATGTGAGGGTATAGTTGCATGAGCACTATGCCCCTACAGTGTCTAAGCAAAACCTTAGACATTGTAAGTGCAGCCATAAATAATATATGGTCTGTCAAATACGAACTCCCCCAGTTCCATAATGGCTACACTGAAATCTGGGAAGTTTGGTATCAAACGTCTCAGCACATTAAATGCACACTGATGCCAGTGTGGGATTTATTGCAAAATGAACACAAAGGGCATCCTAGAGATGCTCCCTGCATACCAGTCAGACTCCTAGTGTTCGACTGACCAGTTCCTGCCAGTCTGCCACAACCAGACGAGTTTCTGGCCAGAAGGGGTGAGTGCCTTTGTCACTCTGTGGCCAGGAACAAAGCCTGCACTCGGTGGAGGTGCTTCCCACCTCCCCCTGCAGGAACTGTAACACCTAGCGGTCAGCCTCAAAGGCTCATGCCTGTTGTTACAGCACCCCAGGGCATCCCAGCTAGTTGAGATGCCCGCCCCTCCGGACATAGCCCCTACTTTTGGCAGCAAGTCTGGAGGAGATAATGAGAAAAACCAGGGAGGAGTCACCTACCAGTCAGGACAGCCCCTAAGGTGCCCTGAGCTGAGTTGACCCCTGCCTTTAGAAATCCTCCATCTTAAGTCTGGAGGATTCCCCCAATAGGAATAGGGATGTGCCCCCCCCCCCCCCCTGCCCTCCGGGAGGAGGCACAAAGAGGGTGTAGCCACTCTCAAGGACAGTAGCCATTAGCTACTGCCCCCCCAGACCTAAACACACCCCTAAACTGAGTATTTAGGGGCGACCCTGAACCCAGGAAATCAGATTCCTGCAACCTACAACAAGAAGAAGGACTGCTGACCTGAAAGCCCAGCAGAGACGACGGAGACAACTGACTTGGTCCCATCCCCACCGGCCTGTCTCCAGACTCAAAGAACCTGCACAGCGATGCATCCAGCGGGACCAGCGACCTCTGAGGACTCAGAGAACTGCCCTGCACCCAAAGGACCAAGAACCTCCTGAGAACAGCGGCACTGTTCAGAAATCTCAACAGATTTGCAACTTTGAAACAACTTTAAAGAGACTCTCACTTCCCGCCAGCAGCGCGAGTCTTCACACACTGCACCCAATGCCCCCGCTAGAGTTCAGGACAACCAACACTGCACAGAGGACTCCCAGGTGACTCCAATGTTGTGGACACCCTGAGTTGACCCCCCTGAACTCCCACAGCGACGCCTGCAGAGAGGATCCTGAGGCTCCCCCCTGACTGCGACTACCTGGTAACAAAGGAACCAGACGCCTGGACCAAGCACTGCACCCCTAGACCCCAGGACCAAGAGGAACCACCTACCAGTGCAGGAGTGACCAGCAAGCAGCTCTCATCCTAATCCTAGCCCAGTCGGTGGATGGCCCGAGAAGCCCCCGCAGTGCCCTGCCTGCATCGCCAGAGTGACCCCCGGGTCCCTCCATTGCTTTCAATAGCAAACCCGATGCCTACTCTGCATGCTGCACCCTGCCGCCCCTGTGCCGCTGAGGGTGTGTTTTGTGTGCTTGTGTGTGTGTCCCCAGTGCTCTACAAAACCCCCCTGGTCTGCTCACCGAGGACGCAGGTACTTACCTACTAGCAGACTGGAACTGGAGCACCCCTGCTCTCCATAGGCGCCTATGTGTTTTGGACCCTCCTTTGACCTCCACCCTTGACCGGCCCTGTGTTGCTGGTGCTGTGGCTTTGGGGTTGTCTTGAACCCCCAACGGTGGGCTGCCTATGCCCAGGAGACTGAATGTGTAAGTGCTTTACTTACCTGAGAAACCTAACCAAGCTTACCTCCCCCAGAACTGTTGTTTTTTGCAGTGTCCACTTTTAAAATAGCTTATTGCCATTTTAACCAAAACTGTGTGTACTACTGTTTTAAATCAAAGTTCTATACCTAACTGTGTGATGTACCTTCCATTTTATGTACTTACCTCAAATCTTGTGGTTCTAAAATAAATTAAGAAAATATATTTTTCTATATAAAACCTACTGGCCTGGAGTTAAGTCTTTGTGTGTTCTTTATTTATTGCCTGTGTGTGTACAACAAATGCTTAACACTAACCTCTGATAAGCCTACTGCTCAACCACACTACCACAAAATAGAGCATTAATATTATCTAATTTTGCCACTATCAACCTCTAAGTGGAACCCTTGGACTCTGTGCACACTATCTCTCACTTTGAGATAGTATATATAGAGCCAACTTCCTACAGTCATCTTCCTCATTGGGCGGGGCCAGGACAAAACCCAGAGAGTGGGTGAAGATGGGAATCGTAATCAAAAAGCATTGTAAGGACTCTCGGTGAGAATCAACTAAGCGACATTCAAATCTATGAGAGACTTTGAAAGAGGGCCAAAACGACTAGGGGGAACTTTTCCACAAAAACAAAATCGGCTGTATTACAGTGAGCCGACAAACATCGATTGCAAAGTTCTCTGCTCCAATCCATAATAAAAAGACCTCCAACAATGATTTAATGGCTTAGGGCTGATGGAGGGAGACCCAACAGGGAGTACTAAGCCCTCCCTACCACTTTCTGGACACTTCGGGATCTCTGGTCCAGTGCATAAATCTGCATGGGCCACTTTAAGAGAAGGATTTGCAACACAGGGCTAGCGAAGCACAATTTTACTAGATGCAATAAAAGATATGCACCAGCCTAACACCACTTTCGAACGGTCTCAAGTACAGAAGGGAGAAGTCCAACACTCGTTGGCAACCTAATGAATGACTCTCTTGATAAATATTGTTCACCAGGGCACAGCCATTCTGGAGGGCGGATATCGTATTTAGTTGAGAACTAAGACTATGCCTGACCAAACTGCTCCTGTTTCCACCTTTGGGACCCACTGGACACAAAGCTGCATCTATGCCTCTCAAAAAACACACTCAAAGAAAGGTAAGCATTCTTCCAAGCTTTAAAACAAACGCTAAAGAGAACACCCTGACAACATTTGGGGGGAAACCACATCAACGGGACAGCCGCCACATTGCTAAAGAAAGCAGAAGTTATTTCTAGTCTCCAAACCTTCAAATCCAAGCTCTGTGAGGAACTTAAAACTGATATATCCAAAGAACTACACGCCCTCAAATCACATCTCAGAAAAAGATTGAAGCGATGCGAGCAGATGTGCACTCAGCTGCATCCAGCATTGTAGAAGTGGAAGGTCACATAGAGCAGATGTGCACTCAGCTGGATCCAGCATTGTAGAAGTGGAAGGTCACATAGACTCCCTAAAAGAGAAAAACTTGACCCTAATGGATAAATGCATTGCCTTTCATGCTCGAAATGACAGTGTCAACAGAAACATAGAAGAACTTGAAAATCACTCTCAAGTCCTTGGAGAATTCGCCGATGTCACAAATCTCAAAATCTTCATCACAAGCCTATTTGCCACACTCTTTGGAAAAACCCTGTGCAAATCATACTGGACAAGGTACGTTGGGTGCGGCCACGTACAACAGAGGATTTAAGTAGACCATGCAATATACTGAAAACATTTCATAGCTACCATTGGAAGGAAAATATCCTAAGAGTGGCCCATCCGAAAGATTAAATGCAACATGATGGATTTGTTCAAAGAAACTGCTCCGGGATACTTCTCAGGAACCAACAATTCTGGCCAGTCACAGAACACATACAGCTGGCTATACACCTCTGGAGTCGCCTTTGAATATAATAATAAAACACATCAGGTCTCAAATTGGCCAGCTGCAGCTCGGATCCTGAGACTCACTATGGAAGTGCCTGAACCAAGCCAACAAGACTTGGTGTCCACACAGGTAGGGAAACACTTACAAGCAACTAAACTGTGGCTCACTCCCTGAGCGCAACAACTTCAAAGTGTCGGAAGAGACAGAACCTTGACAAAACCCAGCACCTAGAGAACTGATTATGAAATTTAGAATCTCCAGCAGACATGCTTTACAGTGTCCACACCCATGCTGGCAACATCCTTATACAACATCAGGTTAAAATGTCATCCCATTATCTTTGCCGTCATCCCAGACGAGGTGATCCTTTATTATCCACCCCACAATGTTAGTGCAAAGACAACCCCCTGAGATATGGGAAGGGAACCTGTCCAACATACGAGGACCCTTTTTGCACGGTGAGAGAGCTAGTGAACGTGGTAATTTCTCTACTACCTATATTGAATGGGGAACTAGACAGCATTGCCACCTAACTACCAAGCTATTTGCTTTAAGCACTGAACACTTCAAAACCCACCTCTGCAAAGATAAAGAGGTGGCAGAACACAAAGTCATGCTATTTGCGGACAAAACCAGTGGCAGCTCTCCCAAAATTGCAACTACACTTAGGCCCTTTCCAGCACTTATCAGGGCTCAAGATAAATGTAAACAAATCTGAAATTCTATACCGACACTTCCACTCAAGGAGGTACAAGTGCTCCAGCAGCACACAATTTAAATGGATGACGAAACACATCACATAGATGGGAGTTAAAACTTTCAGCCCAGATGCCAGCTCTCTATAAAATTAGTTTCCCACCCTTACTCTGACATTCAACAAGACCTCAGGGTGACCATCCGGTATCCTGGAAGGGGTGACTTCACGCCCTAAAATTGAATATCTTATAAAGACTTCTTAAATACTTCAGCCTTTGACCATGTTACTACCCTAAGCCCTGTTCCACACACTTGAATGTTTCTTTTTGAAATATATTTGGGGAGGAGGTCCACAGGTGGCCTACCGGGTCGTGTGCAGGTCAAGAAAGAAGGAGTGCCTTGCCCTTCCGGACATCAACACATTTTTAAGCAAATTTCCAATAATGCATTCTTGCAGACTGGAGCTCCTGGGAATATGAGAAGACTTGGGTCCAAAGGGATAGAGCTGTGGTGGGTTTCGGCGCTATGGGACTTGGTATAGAAACCGAAGAGTGATAGACCTCCTAATGTATACTTGAGCCACTCAAAAAATGCTACATTGACAGTGTGAGATGAGTCTAAAAAGATACTGAATTTGACAACATACCCTTCAGCTTACTCACCTATTTGCATGATAATACACGAGTTGTATACTGGGAAAGTCGCCAAAACGTTTAATGAATATAAGACTGAAGTTCACTTAAATGAGATCAAGAGACTACACTATGCGCAACTCCACAACTGGGTCACGTATCCACTGATAAAGAAAGGAGCTATAGGAAGTCGAGACCAGATAGAACAGTTTGTCTGTTTGACTACTAGCATGAGAGGGGTCAGCTCCACACTATTTTGGCTACTCCTTAATGAGACAATATACAGCACATACCCATGCAGGTTAAAGTGCAATTCCTTCTTTGAGCAGGCCCCATCAGTACGGCAATAGAAATATGAATAGAGAGACCTAAATAAAAGCTCCTGTAGTGTCCTGGGGAGAGAAGCTCAGCATAAACTACTGTAAGATTGGAACACGCACCCTGCTAAACTGAAGAAATACTATCCTACAGCCAGCCTTCTGTGCTGGAGAGTGTGTGTTGGGCGGGTTCTAGGGGTTTGAAAATCAGTGACCTTCCGCATATCTGGTGGCACTGCCTTAAGATACAATGTTTTTGTAGGGAGCTGTTGGCAGCAATACGCATGATCTTGGCATATCCCTTTCCATGTGTACTCTTTGGGATGGGTGCACAGGATTTCAAATGTCAAACTATAAGCGATATAGTCACTGTTTGGAACTGCCTAGGAGCCACCAAGACAGGCCTCGTGGCCTGCTGGAAGAAGAGATATTCCACCCCCCAACTTTCATACTACTCAATGGCATTCCCAACTGCAGCATCTCCTACAGATGGGAAAATGACATGTACTGTCAAAGATACCTGCACTGACTGTCCAACTCTCAAATCCCTGGAAATTACCTATTAGAGGGAGGAATCCCTATGGGTCTATCCACCCAGATTCAAGGGCCTACACCAGTTCTAAACTATATTATCCTCAGGGATGAGCTAGTGACAAGCTAATGATTTTAACTGACTACAAGTGTTATGATATAACCTCCACATAGGGATATGTACATATGGATTATTCACCATAACGCAATATTAGGATCTGTTCCACATTGGGGAGGGGGGATTGGAGGTCACAGGGAGGGTTTGGGAATGTTTTTCACACTGCTTCCATTTCAGATTTTAATACTTTGCTAAATATTTCAGGATGTACTTCACTTGAGTGACATAATGCAAAATGCAATGTTATATTAAAATGCACTTGTATTACAACTGGCAATTATAATTGAATAAAAATTGTTTGGTACACAAAACTATATCTACGGGTGCCTGTGATTTCTGAGGCTCATGCACAGAATCATTTTAATCCTCTTCTTTACTAAGGGCTGCAAGTTCTCTTCTAAATAACCCTTTGCCCTATTGCAATGTATTTTACTTACAGACAGGTCATTTCCCACAGAGAATACAATCTATCATTTATTGAATGTAGCATATTGTTCTTCTCCTTTTTACATTCCCATTATTCGTGAAATAGATCATTTTATTGGTTCCTGAACTCTGTATGCATTATCTCCTTAGCTTTGTCTTCTGTAGGAAATACCCAGTTCCTACCTAATACTCATAATCCATTCCGCTCCAGATAATTCAAGTCTTCAGCTTCTTTCCAGTCCACTTTATTCCAATATACGGGTACATTGAAGTATTTGCTAATCTCCTCTCCCGAAATTCACTTGTAGCTGCAGAGCAAGATCTCCCTATGAGCTCTTTCACCCCATCTCCGCAGGTGCTCTGGCAGTTACTCCTAATTCACAGAGGACTACACTGTGAACCTTTGGAAAAATAAATACATTTTAAAAACATCACTTCATCAGAAATCTGGATCACAGGATCCCAGGTCAATCAGACGTTAGTGGGCCCCAACTGTAATAACCAGGTATTTCACTTCTGATGTTCTTAACCTCCTGTACTGCAGTCTCCCCCAAATTAGAAAACAAGTACCTCTTTCAGCACGTGACTCTCAGGGCAGAAAGTATGAACAAGATTGAATAAGACTCCGGGGTTTACTTAGGGAGATGCCCCGGGCTGGACACTCGCACCTCAGCAACACAATAGGTAAGAACCAACAAATGAATGTCTAGTCTGTTTTTTAATAAAAAGTGGACAATTATTTTAATACACACAGATTAAACGCTACACACAAAATTACAAATATATATACAAGATGAGAGGTGAAAATACGATTGTGCAAACACACCAAAGGGGCCTGTGTACACCCTATAAAATGCCTCAGACTTCAAGGGTGTACAAACAGAAAAGGTATTACAGGTCATATAACCAATATATATGCCAACTAGACCTCACAGCTGGACGAACCTTTAAAGCTTTGTGCTTGCAGACCTTAACCCCTAAAATTACAACACACTCATATGTCTTTAACAAACATCTGATATGTACTCATACACCGTCAGGCCTCTTGTCTTTGTCAAAGGCTTCACTACACATTCAAAGAAAAGGAGACATTTAATTGAAACCAACAGTGCCAGATGTAACTACCAACATGCATGTATTTGGACATTCACCATTATTAAGCCTATGGGATTTAATTCGAGAACCAGCAAACAGCAGAAAGCATTGAACATAGCATTGAAGCCTTATTTCCATAATTTACCAAGACTGCCTAGCAATAACGGGACACTCAGTAATTCAAAGGGTGCATGCATCTCAAAGGCTTTTAGCAAAAGACTGCCAGGGGAGAGCTTGGAAAGACGGATAATGTCTCCAGGAGTAACTCACTCCAGGCCTCTAGAGGCATACAGTGAAAAAGTGTTAAAATGATGTGTGGACTCATGGGGCGCAAATTACAGCTCTTGGGTAGATGCCCCCCCCCTCTCCCCCAACACATTTGTGCCACTTCTGCAATGCACCTGCCTTCATGAAGCAAGGAACACCAAATATGCAAAATTTTACAGTGTGTGCAGGGCTTATGGGGCGCAACCTTGCCTTGAGACATTGTTATGTGGCTAAGGCACATCAACTTTATGTTTTTTCATGTTTTTTTTTTTTTTAATGTATTTATTTACTTATTTATTTAAAGCGCCAACTTGGGCTAGCACAGATCACTTGGTGCTCCTGCTTCCATGCGACACCAGCCAATGGATTGCTGTGAATGTGCAGAAGCCCCACAGGCATCGCCATCTTTAAGGATCCTCTACTGACCGACATGCTCACCCCAGTACCCATAGGGAAACCAAGTTACTTTGTGATGTCCCCCATCCTTCATTACTTACCACAGTGGCTGAGAGAGCAGATGATAGTCTTGGGAGCCCCATGCTCCTCAAACATCACATAGATCAGTCTTGGAGGCCCCTGCAATGAAAAGATGGCAGACCCCACACCTTGTACATGAACTTGAAAATGAACTGCAACAGCACAGAGACCCAACATTATTTAAGCCTTGCCCTTAGTGTTGTGCTCCAGCTACCAGAAGTGTTACTTTAGGGCCTCCTAGACTGTTTATTTTTAAATGTTTTTTTCTGGTGATTTTCTACTGCTTTACCAGCTACTAGCATTGCTGCGGGGAAGGAGGAAGGGAGGGAGGTTGTAGGGGTGGTAGCCTCCTAAGGCAGAGTATCCCACAGCCCTCAATGTAGACCACTCACCCTTCCTGCACTCCTCAAGTACTCAAAACCTTGTGCCAGTTGAAAGATGTCAGTGCTTCCAACAGAAGGGGTACGCTTGTTAGGTCACCTCCAGCCAGGACCAACTCACAGATGTCCATAGGGACCCCCTTCATTCAGAATCCCTGTAAGTCCACTCTCTGCTGTCTCAAAGGTACTGGGGAGATAGTGCCTCAAATATGGAGACCACAAGAGTCCAGGAATACAAGTTCAAACTGGGTCCTACCACTCAAAACAGGGGTTAAGTCACACTGGGGTCTGCCACCTTCCTCAATTGTAGTTCCGCATTTCTGCACGACTTTGAGCAGGGTGTTAAAAAAAAAATTGGAGGTGACAGCTCCACAGCCGCAACATCACACCTTCACACCTCTACCCGATAGTTCCAGGCAGCAGCCCACAAGCTGACCAACCCCTCGCACATCATTACGGAATTTTTCAAAGGAACAGGTTACTCACATTTGGTAGACCATCTTCTGGTACAGACTATCTTACCACAGATTCCCTACCTTGTGAATTTCCTCAGACGCCAGTGAGGATCCAGAA
This sequence comes from Pleurodeles waltl, assembly GCF_031143425.1. NCBI lineage: Eukaryota > Metazoa > Chordata > Amphibia > Caudata > Salamandridae > Pleurodeles > Pleurodeles waltl. Next base: position 1,012,711,533 of record NC_090437.1, read on the forward strand.
AAGTTTCACAACAACTCCCATGTGCACCTGTACATGGTGTCCTGTGGCTCTACGACTGATCCATTCCGTCCCAAATGTAATGTCCAGGCCATTATAGGTACACCCGCTCCGCAAGCTGAAGTCAGTTTCTTTCTAATTTTTGTCTGAGAAGTCGGCTGCGGAGCTTGTAGAAAATCAGAATATGCCAGTGTGCAGATTTCTAATTTTTGGATTTCATTAATGGACTGTAGAAGTCTGTTCCACAGAACAAAGAGAAGGGTGGATGGGTGGTTAAGGAATCTGCAGTTAGAGTGTACCAGAAAAGGTAAGTAACTTGTTCTTTTGATAGAGACTTCTAACTGAAGATTCCTCACCTTGTGTATTGAAACCAAAGCAATACCTCCCCAGGTAGTGGGTCTGTGGATTGACTCGGACCAGAAAATCCTGCAGGGCAGATCAAACCACGAGCCTATCCTGTCGGACCTAGCGGTCCAGGTAATAGTGCTTTGTGAACATTTGGAGGGAAGCCTACTTAGCAGCCTGGCAGAAGGTTAAGACTTGCATAATGCCCACCAGCACAGTGGCAGCAGCCCTTGATCTGGTGGAATGAGCGTGCAAGCCTTCTGGCGGCTGCTTCTTGGCTAGCCCATAGCAGATCCTTATGCATGATACAATCTATCAGGAGATGGTTCTCATTTGTAGAGCCTTCCTCTTTTTTGGCACCACAGAAGACCACAAAACGTCACTAATCTAATCAATGGTCTGTGGTTCAACTAATGTAAAAACTGAGGGCCCTCTGAGGAGGAAGACTTGGGAGCCGCTGCTCTTCCTTGGACAATTAAAGGGAGACATAGAAAGTCCGCAAAAGTAAAGGATTGCCCTATTTGGAAGGGCATGACTAACTTTGCCAAGAAAATTGCTTTTGTTTGGAGGATCAGTTTGTCTGGAAATAAGGATGTGTAAGGGTACTGGAAAAACAAGTCCTAAAGTTCACTCAGTCGTTGTGCAGAGGAGATAGCAATGAGAAACAAGGTCTCTATGGTTAAAGGGCATGCAGGGCAGATGTGCATCAGTTGGAAACGAGTGCAAATCAAGTGCGTGAGAACGAAATTGAGGTGCACCTGCTGCATTACAAAAGGGGTTGGCAGGAACATGTGGATCAGCCCCTCAAGGAAACAACAAACTGGGGCCTTGAAAATGGATGGCTGATCCAGTAACCTTCAGAAGGCCACTCCTTAACTGTTGCCACAGCAAGGCATTGCTGGGCTAGAAAGAGACAAAAAAATACATTTCAGATAACTTTGCCTGTAAAGGCTAAATGTCACAGGAGGAACACAGAACGTATCCCAGTGTACTGCATATACAGTTTTGATGGAAGGACATATGGCTGATAGGATAGCCATCAACTGTTACTGTTCAAACTCCATGCATGGAGATGTTGGTTGTGTACTCTGGTGCAAGACCTGATCCTGCTGTTGTGATAGGAGGCTCTCCCAAAGGGGCAGCCAAAGCAGAGGACATACGCGCACTGCCTGAAGTGCTGGTTAGCACACTCTCCTTTCCCAATCCAGATCCACTAGGATGACTTTGGCCTAGTCTTTCTTGATCTTTCTCAATACCCTGGGAAGGAGAGGTAGTGCTGGAAAGGTATGCGGACCCCCAAGCCCCAGTCCAGGCAAAAAGCATCTCCAAGGGAGAATAGCCTTAGGAACTCCAATGTGCAAAAGCTTGAACACTGCACGTTATCTGCAGTGACAAATACATTGAGCCAACAACATTCTCCCCCAAACTGTCGGCTAAGTTCACCCGCCCTGGTGCAGAAAGTTCCTGCCAGTTCCTGAACACTCAGAGACCCTCTGAGAATTCAGTCACCATTCATAGACGTAGAGCCTCCTGGCATAAGGCAACACAGCACCACATTTCACTGTTGTTGCAGTACCATATGTGATTGCGTTGTCTGTGAGCATTTGTACCAGTTCTCCACCTGGTCAGAAGGGACACCTTCAGCGAAAAAAAAAAAAATCAACTAGCACTCCAGCAAGTTGATATGGTCCTCTAATATCCGCCTCTCCCAGATGACCTTCCTAAACCGGCAACAATACATATGTCAGGACCGTTAGTTCTGGGAGGGGTAGGAAGAAGGACCTACTGCAGGTCCAAATGCAGTCAATTAGACACCACTTCAGGTCTTTTGCAGTCTCCTCAGACATCTGAGGAATCCAAAATGATCCCTTAGTGCTGAGCCAATTGAGACTTCAGATCCCACTGCTGGGCACACATTTGCTGCTTGGCGTGTTCCACAAGGAGGAGGCCAAGAGACCAAGAAGCCTCAAAGCTGCTCTCACTGAGACCCAGATCAAACGTTGAACCATCAAGATCATAGACTGATTGTCCTAGACTCAGTAACGTGGAGGAAGGCCTCACAAAAGTTTGGTCTAAGGGGAGCCAAAGCTTGGTCTAAGGGTAGCCATTGTGAAGGAGTCAGGTGTGACTTTGGCACATCCAATTTAGTACTTCGTTGTGTCTTATCCATCTTGAATAAGATGCTTTAGGTTCTTGCTTCACATCGACTGGAAACGTAGGCAAAATATCTCCAATCATACCCCATAACATGAGTGTTTCTCCACAGCAGGTTGCTGGTATAGATAGATCTGAGGGTAAGGCTGGCCAAGGAGACTATCATTTTAGCGAATACCTATTTGCGTTTTGACTCTGTCTGATGGAGTGGTCTAAATCACATTAGCGGTCCAACACTGGTACAATCGTATACCACCAGACTTTCCGGTGACGGATGATGGAGGGGGAAGGCAGGGTTATCTGGAGCAGGCCTATGTGGCACCCTTTTGATCTGTCTGCTGACAGAAGGGCAAGATCCTGTTTTGCCCTGGGGTCCAACAGAGTGTCCTCACTGATTGTCATAGAGGCTCCTGGTCAGTCTATCCAAGATGGAGCACGTCTGTCAAAACATTAGCTTTTACTTCAGTGGTAAGTAGTATGAGGTCCAAGTCTTCGGCCGTCCTCCTTATCACTGTGGCAAAGGAAGTGGACTCTACTGTGGCTAAATTTGTAAGGGGTGAGAGGAGACCAGTGCCAGGGGCCTTATCTCGGCCACTGACATCCTGCAAATAATCCTAAACTTGAGTAGGATTGTCATGTCTCAGAATTCATGTTGGCGTTGAGGGAATAATTTGGGGTCAGAATGGGGATAAAGGTGAGGTTAGTGCGACGTAGGCCAAGGTCCTCCGGGTTCACTTTGGAGTCCATTGAGACAATCTGCTCTCCTCTGGAGATACGCAACATACCATTAACACAATCTGCTCTCCTTTGGAGATCCGCAACATCCTTGCTCTAGGCTGTGGTTCTGTAAAAAGCACTGGCATCAAGAGGGGTGGGGGGGGGGAGCAATGTAGGGGTTAGTGGCACATTGGGAAATTGGGACAGACCCATGGGCAGTGGGCCAATTGGAGGCCACCTCAATTACTTGGGGCTTAAAGGCATGCAAGAGGAATTCAGTTGGGGGCCAAAGCCTCAATCCATCCCCTCTTTAAATTGTCAAAGCTGTTACGTTGTCATTGCAGGGCCTGGAAAGACAGGTTGGAAAGGCATGAGGGTAAGAGTAGGCTCAATGGTCGGAGAAAGAGTTTGCAACCTTGCGGTATGTTCGGTGTTGCATGACTCTGATGTGAGTGGCAGGAGGTGGGAGAGTCATGTTTAGACCTGGTGTGTTTTTTTAAAAACTTTTTTTGGTCTTTGATTTTGAAGATGACTGACTGCAAGAGTGGCAGAGCATCCGTGCCCGGGACTGGGCATTCTTTAACTTCAATCAATGTTCCATGACGTACAGCTCCAGGACAGGAGCTTCAGATCTGCCCTGGAAGGTGCAGAAAGAAAGGAACGCACATCCATGCACAGTCATAGCGCAGATTATAGTGGCCCTGGCGTCACATCGGGGCAGTAGGGACAACACCTCTTACCGGCAGACAGGAGAGTTGCTATGAAAATCTTCCTGATGCAGTCTGGTGCTTGGGAAAATTCACAAAGTCAGGAATCCTAAGTTAGAAGTCCCTATCAGAATAGCAAGTTCAACCAAGTTGAGAAAGATATCTCCTCTGGGCCAGACTCCTTCCAAATACTTCAAAGGGAATCTATGCAGTGACTTATGTCTCATTTTCTTTTTGAGCCAGGCTCGTTCCAAATACTTTAAAGGGAAACCATGTAGCCACTTTTATGTCTCATTTTCTTTTTAACCTGATATGGACATTTTTGGGGGGAAAGCCCTTAAGTCTACATTGGTATAAGCCCACAGATTATTTATGATGTAAAGATGAGGTTCAGTCAACATCACACCTCTGGAAAGGGACCAAATCATGAGCCATTAAGATTCTTCATTTCATGAGCAGAATCTAAAAACTTCCTTTTTTTTCATGTAATGTTTCAGCTTTATTGGCAAATAATCGCAATTGCATTGTTCGAAGACGTACCCTGATCAAACCTCGCCTGACGGATCGGAGCATGATATGTTTTGGAACACTTCTGTGGGTGAAATGCCTAAACTGTAGATCCTGGGATAAAGTTCACGTGTAGAAACGTATAAGTTATAACAAGTGCCTTGATAAATTGCTCCTTGTTTATAAATCATTGTTATAAATGTTTTCATTTAACCATCACTGGAGGGGCAAAATTACATAGGAGACAACAGGGTCGGATCATCAGCAAGCTGTTAACAGCTGAATTTACTAAGCATTCAAGCACCCCTGCATATATAAATTAATAAATGTGCATGGGATACTAGAAAAATAAAAGGATGATACTGGCTAACTGGCAAGTGTTTAAACAGCCCAAAAGTATAGCTAACACAATCAAAGACTGAATTATAACTTGGACATTGGCAAGCCAAATATTTCCTTAAGGAAGCCCTAGGAACTTTCAGAAATAGCCCAGGGGCACATTCCCTATTTACTTGCAAGGCATAACAGAAGACCATGTTAACCACAGACTCAGCTGAAGGAGCTTTCAGAAATGGTCCATGATGCAGGGGTGCAAGCCCTATCGACCTGCAAGGTATAAAGGACAAACACAGTAACCAAAGATAAAAATGAGCCTGAGTGGGAGACAACATAATTAACATGTGCAAAAAGGCATGATGCAGAATACAAAATATGAAACACAGGCTAGTGTGAGGTCAAGCAATAATTAAGTAGAATATTCACACTCTACAAACTGTGAATAAAGATACTTCAGCAATAAATCACCTAGGATTAGATTTCAGGGCACAATGAAAAAGGGTGAAAGAATACCTCAAAACTCTGTGCCACTACACCTATTGATTGAGAAATCACGAAAAAGAGCATGGATATTAAATGTCCCCAGGGAAGAATACATACGGGTCACTAACACAATAGCCTACAGAGATATCTGATGGGTTGCCTCACCCACAATTTCTAGTAGCATGCTTAATTATCGGCAGGACAAATACAGGGGTCCAGATATAGTATTTAAAAATACCTAGGGCTGCACCTAAGATACCTTATTTTATTGAAACAGACCTTTCAAATGATTAAAATTAAAACATACATGGTTCAATGGTGAAATCAATGGATCACCTAACCATATACGGGTCTCATAACGTTGCACTGATTGAGTGTAGATTGTAAGAAGGGAGTTCATGAGTCCTGAAGATCGTAGACCAGTACAGGCATTACAATTAGCCGTAACGAACAACTTACTTACCTTCGGTAACGCATTATCTGGTAGAGAAGACTATCTAGCTGCAGATTCCTTACCTTTGAATTCCCTGGCTTCAGCTTATAATCCGGAATCTTTTTAGCTGAGCAATACCCTACGCGTGCCATAGGGTGGCGTTGTTTGGTTTCGCACGCGTCGTCTGCCTCCGCATTGCTTCATCAGCGTCGTAGGACCCGTCTATGACGTCACGTCGTCTATACTGACGCCACCTCAGCGCGCGTACGTCAGTTCTTTTATCCACAAAACTTCCACGCCAGAAGCGCAGAGCCATGGATAGAACCAACATTTGTCTGTGCAAAACTAGGGCCCTGAGATGGGATAAACCCTAACCCTACTAATCATATCCGCAGAGCGGGGAGGCATGGGTGGGTGTAAGGAATCTGCAGCTAGATAGTCTCTATCAGATAATGCATTACCAAAGGTAAGTAACTTGTTCATCTCATAGACTTCTAGCTGCAGATTCCTTACCTTTGAATAGATACCCAAGCCATAACCTCCTGGTGGTGGGCTGTGGATAGCACTCCTTACACTAGAAAATCCTGCAGGACTGAACGGGCAAAGTACCCGTACTTCGTACGTAACTGTCCAGGCAGTAATTATTCGCAAACGTGTGCAAGGACGCCCACGTTGCCTCCCAACAGATTTCCAGGACTGGTACGCCTCGAGCTAGCGCAGTGGTAGCAGCTTTGTCCCTGGTAGAATGAGCCCGCAAGCCCTCAGGAGGCTGCTTCCTGGCCAATGAGTAGCATATCTTAATGCAGAGAACGACTCAGTGCGAAATGGTTCGCTTCTGCACTGCCCGACCCTTCTTTGCTCCAACATACCCCACAAAGAGTTGATCATCCACCCAGAACTCTTTTGTGCGGTCACGGAAGAACGACAACGCTCTTTTGGGTACAGTCAATGTAGTCGCTCCTCTGCCTTAGAGGGATGGGGTCGAGAAAAGAAGGTGGCCAGGGTGATATTCTGACCCAGATGGAATGGGGTCACCACATTGGGAAGGAAAGAGGCACGAGTTCTGGGAACCACTTTATCTGGATGATAGTGAGGTACCGCGGCCTTTATGACCAGGCCTGCATCTCACTCACCTTTCTGGCAGATTTTATTGCCACTAAGAAGGCTGTATTGATGGTGAGCAGCGGGAGGGGATAGTTGTGTAAAGGGTTGAAGGGAGCACACATGAGAAATGTGAGGACAGGATTTAAGTGCCACTGAGGCATAATAAAGGACGTAGGGGGAAACCTATGTACAAGTCCTTTGAGAAATCTATTTACAATGGGAGATTCGAACAAGGAAGGCTGGTCAGGCAGCTGAAGAAATGCCAATAAGGCAGAAAGATAGCCCTTTAAAGTCCCTAAGATAGAACCCTGCTGGGCTAGAGATAGAATGAAAAGAAGAATGTCAGAAAGAGGGTCAATAGACCTTTCTGTACAATAATATACAAAGCGTTTCCAACGGCAGGCGTATACCATCTTAGTGGAGGTTTACTAGGCTGCCAAAATAACCTTACCGACTTTGGGAGGAGGGTCAAAAGCCATCAACTGCTGCCGCTCAATCTTCACGCATGAAGGCGCAGAGTTGACAGGTTCGGGTGGAGAACCCTCCCTTGCTGCTGCGACAGAGGATCCTCTCGAAGGGGCAGCCTGATCGGAGGATTGATGCTCATTTTGAGTAGCTCAGGATACCAGACTCTCCATGCCCAATCCGGAGCAACTAGGATGACTTGGGCCCGGTCGTTCTTTATCTTCTTGAGAACTCTGGGCAGAAGCGGTATGGGCGAAAATGCGTAAAGGAGGCCTGAATTCCACTTGCGACGAAAAGCGTCGCCGAGCGATTGCCGCCTTGGAAACTCCAACACGCAATATTTGTATTTTGTATTTATAAAGCGCATTCCGGCCATGGCATCGAATCGCTAAGCAAAAGAGGGTAGAGTGTCTGAGGGAAAACAAAAAGGAGAAAATCAAACTACTAATGAAAGAGCAAAGTCGTTAGCTGCTTCCTAAAGGGCTAAACATTTTGTTCCTTCCAGATCATCAAGGGGAGCAAATTCCAATGTTTGGGCTCCTGTTGATCTAAGCTGATGACTCGGCATATACCATTGTAGCCTTGAGGAGAAATACTGCTGACATTGTGCGTTCTTTGCAGAGGCCAACAGATCTAACCAAGGCCCTCCCCACTGCTGAAAGAGTCCTTGCAACACCTCTGGGTGGAGATACCAATCATGATCTGTTAGGCATCAACAGCTGAGTTAGTCCGTCCTGGCATTCAGAGAACCTGCCAGGTGTTGAACCACCAGGGTTATGCCCTGCTGTTCCAGCCATGTCCAGAGACGCAGAGCCTCTTGACAAAGGGTCCACGACCCTACACCGCCCTGCTTGTTGCAGTACCACATTGCGGTGGTGATGTCCGTGAACACCTGCACTACCTTTCCTTTCACAACAGGAAGGAATGCTTTCAATGCTAGCCAAATCGCCCTGAGCTTCAATAAGTTGATAAGGAGCCCAGATTCCGCCGGAGACCAGAGGCCCCTGATCTCCGCCTCTCCCAAATGGCCGCCCCACCCCAGAAGTGACGCATCTGTCACTACTGAGTGATCTGGTTGGGGAAGGGAGAGGAGTCTGCATTTGACCCAATCGCACTTCACTAACCACCACTGCAGGTCTTTTGCAGTTCCCTCTGAGATTGAACCGTGTCGGTAAGATTTCCCTGATGCTGTGCCCACTTAAACTTCAGGTCCTATTGCAGAGCCCTCATATTCCATCTGGCATGTTTGACTAACAGGATGAAGGAAGCCATGAGTCCCAACAGCCTCGGAGTCGGTCTCACCGAAATCCAGGATAGAGGCCGAAACATCGGTATCATTACCTGATTATCCTGGACTTGCTTCTCGGGAGGATATGCCCAAAACTGTACTGTGTCCAGAACAGCTATGATGAAAGGGAGCTTCTGAGAGGGAGTCAGGGTATGGCTTCGGCACTTTTATAGTGAACCCCAGCAAATGCAGGAGGTCCGCCATAGTCTGAAGCTGGGTGACGAGAGCCTCAGGCGTAGGAGCCTTCAAGAGCCAGTCATCGAGGTAGGGGAAGACTAAAATCCCTAACCTGTGCAGATGAGCTGCCACCACCGCCATCACATTGGTGAACACCCAAGGGGCAATGGTGAGACCAAAAGGGAGCATGGTAAACTGAAAGTGCTTGTGGCCCACCTTGAACCGCAAGTAACGCCTGTGGGCGGGCAGGACAGGGATGTGAAAATAGGCATCCTGCAAGTCCAACACTACCATCCAGTCTCCTTGGTCTAGGGCAGACAAGACCTGAGCAAGAGTAAGCATCTTGAACTTCTACTTTTTGAGGAAGAGATTGGCGTCCCTTAAATCCAGAATAGGGCGAAGACCCTTGTTCTTTTTTGGAATCAGAAAGTAGCAGGAATAACAACCATTGCCTACTTCTGACATTGGCACCCTTTCTATGGCTCCATCGGCCAAGAGAGACGTAACTTCCTTGTAGAGCAAAATCAAATGATCCACCATCAGCCGTTCTTTTACCAGAGGGATAGAGGGGGGGGAAGACTGGAAGGGGAGGGAATAACTGTTCTGTATGATCTGCAAGACCCATTTGTCCAATGTTATGGACCGCCATGAAGGGAGATGAAATTGAATCCTCCCTCCAACTGGACGGACATGGTCTTGCAGAACCATACTAGGAGGGCTTGGGCGATATGGAAGAGGGGGGCTGATGGTGACCAACCTCTGACTAGACCCTCTGGGTCTGAAAGTACCATGGCCTCTTCCTCGCACAGGATGCTGTGAAGCCGGTGGCCAAACTTTTGTTGGTGTGGTACCACACCACTCCCGAAGCCTCAAAAGGGGCGATAGACAGACTCCTGGCGAACAGGCACTGAAAGACCCAAGGATCTGGCCGTAGCTCAAGAATCCTTGAATCTCCCAAGCGCAGAGTCTGCCTCTTCACAAAAAAGGTGTGTGCCATCGAAAGGCATGTCCATCAAGTTCGACTGGACATCCCCCGAAAAGCCAGTGGTACGCAGCCAGGGGTTGGCGTCGGAGGGCCACTGTCAAGGAAATCGCCCTGCCCAGCGAGTCGGTCGTGTCCAAGCCACACCTGATGGTAAACGTGGCAGCCTCTCTCCCATCCTTGACAGCCTGGGAGAGAGTGTCCTGTAGGCCCTCCAGGACCTGGGGCAGCACTTGTGCCACCGTACCCCATAAAGTATGGGAAAAACGGCCCAAAAAGCAAGAGGTGTTTACCGACCTCAATGCCAGGCTGGAGGAAGAAAACATCTTCCCAAGTTGGTCCAGCCTCTTGAATTCCCTATCTGGGGGAACGGAAGGGAAGGCACTACGGGAAGTGGAGGCTTGGACCACCAAGATCTCCGAGGTGGGGTGTTGGGTGAGGAAACTAGGGTCGCTTGGAGCTGGTCGATGGCAGCGTCTAATTGTCCTATTCAAAGGAGCCTCTGTGCTGGGTTTGGACCACGTTCCCAGAAGGACATCTGTGAGAGCGCTTCATTGAAGGGTAACATCGGCTCTGATGTTGCAACTCCTGGCTGAAGCACCTCCGTCAGGAGATTAGTCCTGACTGGAACCGTAGATAAATCTAGGTCCAAGATCTCAGCTGCCCTACACACCACCATGGCATAAGAAGTCCCCTCCTCCGTAGCCACAGAAGGAGGTGAGAGCATGCCAGCATCTGAAGAAGTATCCAGTCCACTGGCTTCCCCTGGATCCTCATACCAGTCCTGTTCATGCTCCAATCCATATTCTAAAGGGTCCTCAGACCCCTCCCACTCCTCACCTGAGTCTGGCTGTTCAAAATAAGCCTCAAGCCCTGAACTGGGCCGTCGAAGTCAGAATCGGCATCATACGTCGTCATTCTGGCTCTGGATCATCAGGAATGAGGATGGGTCTACCACCACCAGTGGGCGCTGGTGGTGGATGGAGCATCAACGTCGGGCCCAGCGCCGGAGGAAGCCAACTGTGAGAAACAGGTGCCGGTCCAGATCTGCTATCAGGTCCTGGGGTCCCCACCGGTGCTGAGGCCAAAGCCACCAGCGAATCCGATGGGGCCCCTGCTGACCCCACGGGCCTGAAGACCCACCCAAGGGGGCAGCCCACTCAAAAACAAGGCATATGGCCTCGTAAAATTCTTTTAATTGAGCGGGGGTCGCTCTGGCTCCCAGAAAGGGGGGGAGACGCATAGTCAGCCTGGCAACGGCTTGGCGGAACAGTGCTCGAAACTTCGACGTTTCCGAGATGCCAATTCGGCCAACGGACGTGGCAAAGTCAAAGTCTGCTTGGACTTCTTCTTATTCTTGTGCCTCTTCCCCGAGAGCCCAGAGGACCTCGAGTGGGATGAAGAGGACTTGGGGCTCCTGGAGTCGCGTCGACCGAAGTTAACTGCCGGGCCGCCATGAGCTTTAGGGACCGCTCCCTCAAAGCTTTTGGGGCCATGGCCGGGGAGTTCAAACAGGACTTCGAGTCATGGTCCCTGTCGAGGCACCAGAGACATACCTCATGGGGGTCCGTAACCGACATCGCGGGATGGCAGGCACCGCACGGCTTGAACCCTGTATGCCTAGAGGTGATATCCCTCGCACAGATAACAAAAATCCTCTACAAAACGTCGAAAAAAGGCTTGCCAAAAAAAGGCAAAGGGTAGCTGGATCTGTGCTTAACCTGCGCGGAAGGAAAAGAACTGACGTACGCGCGCCGAGGTGGTGTCTATATAAACGACTGACGTCGTAGATGGCTCCAATGGCGCTGACGAAGCCACAGGGGCCGGATGACGCACGCAGAACCAAACGACAACACCTGACGGTGCGCACAGGGTATTGCTCAGCAAAAAGATTTCGGATTCGAGGCTGATGCCAGGGAATTCAAAGGTAAGGAATCTGCAGCTAGAAGTCTCTATCAGATATGTTGGCATTTGTAAGTGTTTAGGTGATCCACTGATTTCACCACTTAACTACGTATATTTTTATTCTAACAAAACCAAGGGTACTTGTCAATAAAAGAAGATCTCTTAGATGCATCCTTAGGTATTTTTAATTACTATTTCTGGACCCCTGTATTTTTCCTGAATAAATAAAATATATAAGAACTCCTTTTATGCTTGTGTTTGAGTGGTAATATCCTACTCTGGAATGGGGGGCGGCTGTTGATGAATCATGCCACGACAAGATGGGGGTGAAGCGACCCCGCAATCTCTGAAGGCCATTGTGCCAGTGACCCGAATGTATTCTTCCCTAGGATAATTTAATGCCTACGCTTTTTTTCATGATTTAGTTGTCTAATTAGGAGGACACGCAGAGGATTATCATCTTTTTCTCTCAGTGTAATGACACTATTATTGAGAATAACAGCTTCAACTATTTCATGAGGGAATTTACTACATAATGGGAGGTTAAAAGGCATCTGGGACAGTACATACATCTTTTAGTAACAAAAAGGTCTGAGTTCAACATTAAGGTTTTCCATAAATTGTAAAAAGTTGCCATACATTGTACAAAGCTGCAAGTAAAACAAATGAAGATCATGGTAATGTTGCTTTAAAAATAGGATCATTAAATAGATTTTAGTAAAACCTCATTCAATGTTTCAACATGTGACAGAAAACTTATCACATGTAAGTGGATCAAAATAAGATTCCAAAACTAATTTAAACTGGCAGATGATTCAAACCACAAACAGTAAATGACAGATGTCAATAGAGGGAACATTTCAAAAGGATGGACTTACTCTCTTTGTATGCTATCTCTTCTTCTTTGCGTAGCCTCCTCTCCCTCAAAATGGCCTCTGGGCTGCCCCAAACCTCCAATGCTCTGGTCACAAAAACAGTGACATTAGTAAATACAATATGCACATGTACATTTAGTTTTAGAAACAGCTTGGCATTCTAATTCCAGATAACAGTCAATAGTAAACAGTCACAATGTAAATTGTATTGCCTCTGTCCACAGTATGAATGAAATGAATATAACTGGAACTATATGGCTGCAAAGAAATCTACTGAGATAAAAGTGTTGTACTTTATTCTAAATTGTAGGTGAATGAATGAGGGATCCCAGGCGTGGATACAAATTTAATCAATATATAAAACCAAAATGATACCTAAATTATGCAGCAGAAAGCGTAATGGCACTAAACCGGTTTTCTACAAAGCGTAAGAACTAAAGCAGGAGTAGGGCAAGATATTTGTAAAACAAAAAAACAGATTGTGGCATTATAAATACTGCTGCTGGGGTGAGGCATACTGCTATGGTTCTTGCAAATACACCCTTCAGTTGCTTAGTCTGTTAGTGGTGCATCCAGTATAGTAGCACAGATAATATTCAGACAACTCTCTTGGGCATCTATCTACTTTTGTTGTCCATATCTTAACCCAAAATGCTACAATAATCCTAGTCACACTAATTGATTGTCCTTACACAGATGCCAGACATTGCTTAGCAAATTGTAAAGACCAAAATAAAAATTCAATAAAAAGTAAAGCACTGGAATTCTTTCAAGGAAGAGCTGAATGGTTCAAAGCACTTGTTTCAGACTAAAAGAAACATTTTTAATACAGTACCAAGAAGATCACCTTCCATGAAAGGAACTACAGTCAGCAAGAATGTATTAGCTTAAATGGTGTTTCTCTATTTTGAAAATTAGCTGCCACAGTAGCTAAATGTACCCTTGTGGAAGTGCATGCTAAACCTGCATTTTGTAGGTGTAACAAGCAGCTGGTGATGTTCTGTACTGGGGCATGTAAAGGCTGTTTATTAGGACTGGGACACTAGTGGAGAAATATTTTGCATTTAGTAGGTGTAGCAAGCTTCTGTATGAAGCTAGCAGTTTCTTTAAGATTTTACATGCCCGATGGTGGAAAAAACACAATCAGGTTGGGGTCTAAGTCGTGGTGCATTGTGGGTTTTGGGAGGTATCACAAGTCACCTCAAAACCGAAATCTCTTCTTAATAGAAAAACATCTTCACCCAACACTCCAAGGCAGGGAGTGTCCAGATCATGTGATCTACAGTAGCATGTGATGCGAACTTCATTGTTCCTGCATTTCCAAATGCCGACAATAACTTGTATAGGTTTGACATACTCATATATACTGTTGACCACTCTGTCACTGGAATAGAGCCCTACTGCAGGTCAAATGGATAGCCAAGACTGTAAATTCTTGATTTTCCAAGGGTAGGAAAGTAGAGAAGGCAAGGCTAACGCTAGAGGTTTAGCACTCAAACATATTGTCTGGATTCTATCCTTAAATATGAATTTTATTTTTTACTTTAGAATTTTCAATATGGTGGTGCTACCTCAAGAGGGGCCAAAGCACTTTACAACAAAGGGCTGTTGGCTACAAACTTACACATCATGTACAGGCGGAAGAGAAAGGACCTAATAAACACATTAAAGAGGCAAGAGGGAGCTATATACGTTTGTGGGTTGCATTAGAAAACTGGGGCATTTAAAAGATATGTACATTTGTAGCCCGTTTTGACTAACAATATAGAGTAAACAGCAGGGTATCATTAAGGGAAGATGAATTAATTTGTAACAAGCACATTGTGTGGTAAAGAGGACAGAGAGAGGACATGACAGGTCTCCGGGTAAATTGAAGGAAGTTGTGTCTTTCCTCTATGGCAGATATAACATGTAGACATGGTGGGAAGGGTGGCTGCACTTCTGCTTTGGCAGTATGAGACATTTCGATACCTAGGGGTAAACGTCTATCACTCCCATGACGGTAACAACCTCAGGGCCCTGGCGTCACTGAAACATTTGCTGGGTTTTTGGACGTGTCTGTCCTTTTCACTAATGAGCCGTACATCCATAGCGAAAATGTTGACTCCAGCTACTTTATTTCTTTGCTGAACTACCAAGTCTACTCTTCAACTTAATCTGGGGTGGGGCGCATAAGCGAGAAGCCATACGAACGATCCAGCGCCCAGTGATGGAAGGGGGCTTGGAAGTGCAGAATCTTGAGCTGTATTTCACGGAAGCACAACTGCAATGGCCCATGCGCTGGCTGTTGGGTGAGGGTAGACTGGCCAGAGAGAGACTGGGTGAAGCGGACTTACTGGACTGGATGTTGATGCCTGAGACCACCCTGGGGACTGACAGATTGGCACGTACTGCCAAACAATGCTGGAACAGATACATTCAATCATGGCGTGGTATGCCACCCCATGTCCAGCAACTGCCACTATGGCGCATACCTGGGCTGAAGATTCTTCTAGAGGCACATGACCCAACACCCCGGTGGCAGGCCGGGGTGTCCTGCCTAGGCTACCTCTACATAGAGGGGGAACTGTGTTCCTTTCAGGACCTACAGGATACTCATGATCTAAGGACTGGACAATTTCTGACCTATAATGCTGTAGTACTGGAGATCAAGAACATTTGGATGGTATGGCTGGAGGCACCAGCCTGCATCATGGGCTGCAATGTGTGTTAACACATGGATTAGGACGAAAGGCCATTACGGAGCTATATGTGGCGCTGCAAGCCGCTGAAGCCGAGTTTGCATTATTCAGCAAGCCCCGATGGGACACGTCTGGGGACAGCTCTGATGACCAAACAGTGGAGGATGGTGCTTGAGCAGGTAAAACTGGAGTCCTGTAACACTCACTTGAAGTTCACACAGTTCAATTATTTACATTACACTTACCTTATTCCACACCACCTACATAGTATGTTCGCGGGGGTGTGGGACTGCCCTTGCTGACATGGGTGTGGGTAGAAGTTATGGCACGAACAGCGTCAGTGATAGATGTGCAGCTCCCGCTGGATCCCCTGCTTTGCCTCCTAGGTGTCACTAAGCGCACAAAACGTACTAAAATTTGCTAACTTGGCTATGGTCTTTTTCAAGCCACCCATCACCTTGTCATTGAAGGTGGCACAATTGCTTTTGATTGACAGCTAGCTAGGAGTGGTCCTTAAGTGGGCATCTGCCTCTGCAATGACACATAACCTACACACAAGGGGAGGAGGCGAAGTGGCCACCTTATGGGACACATATGGGCTCAAGCTACAGGACACAGTGGATGGTCTCACTAGAGCACAAGCCTAGTCTCCCCTACCCACCAGGGATCTCTCGTTGTGTGCAGTAACTACCAAATGGTCAGATAGAAGGGACATGAGAGATTTGTAACTAGTACTTTTCGGGCTCCTTTCCAACCTAGAGACCGGCGACATTAAGTTAGTCCTTCTACTCTTACACTGTTCACGGAACCCCATATGCTCCCACCCACATTTCCGTCCCCTTCCTTTTATTTTCTATATGCTCACGCATAGACTATGACAATAGGCCTCCTCGGCCACCTCAGATTCCCAGTTCCCAGAGAGTCTATTGACATTGTGCATTTTCTGATCGTGCTTGTAGGGCAGATAGAGGATGTAGTTGCACATGAAAGAGACGAACGCTCACTCTAATCTTTTTGTGGCTAGAAGAATTTGACAATAGCTCTAGCGGCAGTGCAGCTGACAAGTTTTATACATCTAAGGTCAGCAGCAGTACAGCAGTAGTGGAACAGTGGCAAGGCTAGATCATCAGCAGTCACAATCATAGTAATCAATGCTAGAGAAGGGATTAATAGCTGATCCTTTAAATCTGGCGTTGAAGATCTGCAAAAGGGAGAAATCTTCATATGGACTGGACGGGCATACCAGATCCAAGGCTGTTATATAAGTGGAGTGAAACTCTAGTGTTAGCCACTTTATGGAGTTCAGAACGGGAATAATTCTGCTGAAGGTTCTTGTGAGTGACTGTGGTGGAAGACTGCACATGAAACAACTGTATTGAAGAATATTTATTTCAGATAATAATATGTGCCAATGATTAGGGATCAGCCAGCTCAAAATCCAAGCTGCAACTCAAAACCTATTGTTCCTTGAACATGAGCACAGCGTTCTATTCCAGAACATGAGGATACAGTCAAAGGACAACTAGGTAAGTAAAAGTATACATAAAAATACAGTATGAAAACATGAAAGCAACCACTGGTTAAAACCTGAAAACCCAATAAAACAACACCTTACCCTTTAAGGAAAATCAAATTAAATAACCCCACATAAATAAAGGTAAATGAATACATGACATTGTCAGTGAATTTCCTAGATGCTTTGATCATATAAGAATTTGCTTTGTTCTGACCAGTACCAAGTGTTACAGGCTCCTTTTCGAAGAGGATTAGGACACTGGCACAGAAACAGCTGCAACCTGGACAACATCCTCAACCAACTGGTTATGACCAACATTACCTGAATGTAGCCAAGATGACCAATCAGTCTCACATCATGTATTTTCCTTCTGTTTAATTACCCCCGCTTGCTGTTGAGACATCTTAACCAGATTTCTCTTATTCCACCACCCCCTATCTTCAAGAAGGATGGCCCCTTTGGACACTCTCAAGACATTAACTTGTGAAAAAAAATCAGACTCACGTTTCCTGAACTATAAGGACTTTTAATCATTGCCCAATCACCAGTACAAAAAGCCTTATCTTGAGACATGAGTAACATTGTCAAGGACAATTTGTTTTGGTATGCCGTCAAGATAAAACCCACTCTCTAGAAATGTGATAGCAGAATCAGTACTGGGTGAATCAACAAAAGAGTAATATATCCACTTTGAATGATAATCAATTAACAAAATCAAATACCTCATGCAGCTTGGCAGGATAGAATACGGACCAGAAAAATATAATACTACCTTGTCAAACTAAGTAGTGTAAGGAAATGCCTCCTTGTCATGGTTACCCCCTGACCTTTTTGCCTTTGCTGATGCCAAGTTATGATTTGAAAGTGTGCTGAGGCCTGCTAACCAGGCCCCAGCACCAGTGTTCTTTCCCTAACCTGTACCTTTGTCTCCACAATTGGCATACCCTGGCATCCAGGTAAGTCCCTTGTAACTGGTACCCCTGCTACCAAGGGCCCTGATGCCAGGGAAGGTCTCTAAGGGCTGCAGCATATCTTATGCCACCCTGGGGACCCCTCAATCAGCACAGGCACACTGCTTGCCAGCTTGTGTGTGCTGGTGGGGAGAAAATGACTAAGTCGACATGGCACTCCCCTCAGGGTGCCATGCCAACCTCACACTGCCTCTGGCATAGATAAGTCACCCCTCTAGCAGGCCTTTCAGCCCTAAGACAGGGTGCACTATACCATAGGTGAGGGCATAGGTGCATGAGCACTATGCCCCTACAGTGCCTAAGCAAAACCTTAGACATTGAAAGTGCAGGGTAGCCATAAGAGTATATGGTCTGGGAGTCTGTCAAACAAGAACTCCACAGCACCATAATGGCTACACTGAAAACTGGGAAGTTTGGTATCAAACTTCTCAGCACAATAAATGCACACTGATGCCAGTGTACATTTTATTGTTAAATACACCCAGAGGGCATCTTAGAGATGCCTCCTGAAAACATACCCAACTTCCAGTGTGGGCTGACTAGTTTTACCAGCCTGCCA
The DNA here is from genome assembly GCF_031143425.1 of Pleurodeles waltl. Classification (NCBI taxonomy): domain Eukaryota; kingdom Metazoa; phylum Chordata; class Amphibia; order Caudata; family Salamandridae; genus Pleurodeles; species Pleurodeles waltl. Next base: position 1,012,729,735 of record NC_090437.1, read on the forward strand.
CACACCAGACATGTTGCTGGCCACATGGAGAGAGTGCCTTTGTCACTCTGTGGCCAGGAACAAATCCTGTACTGGGTGGAGGTGCCTCTCACCTCCCCTTGCAGGAACTGTAACACCTGGCGGTGAGCCTCAAAGGCTCACCCCCTTTGTTACAGCGCCACAGGGCATCCCAGCTAGTGGAGATGCCCGCTCCCTCCGGCCACGGCCCCACTTTTGGCGGCAAGGCCGGAGGAGATAATGAGAAAAACAAGGAGGAGTCATTGGCCAGTCAGGACAACCCCTAAGGTGTCCTGAGCTGAGGTGACTCTAACTTTTAGAAATCCTCCATCTTGCAGATGGAGGATTCCCCCAATAGGATTAGGGAAGTGACCCCCTCTCCACTGGGAGGAGCCACAAAGAGGGTGTAGCCACCCTCAGGGCTAGTACCATTGGCTACTAACCTCCCAGACCTAAACACACCCCTAAATTGAGTATTTTGGGGCCCCCAGAATCAAGGAAGATAGATTCCAGCAACCTGAAGACGGAGAAGGACTGCTGACCTGAAGCCCTGCAGAGAAGATGGAGACACCAACAGCTTTGGCCCCAGCGTTACCGGCCTGTCTCCCCACTTCGAGAAAAACTGCAACAGTGACGCATCCCCCAGGGTCCAGCGACCTCTGAAGCCTCAGAGGACTACCCTGCATCTAAAAGGACCAAGAACTCCTGAGGACAGCGGCCCTGTTCCAAAAAGACTGAAACTTGTAACAAAGAAACAACTTTTAAAAGACCACGCGTTTCCCGCCGGAAGTGTGAGACTTTCCACTCTGCCCCCGGCTCGACCTGCGGAAAACCAACACTACAGGTGTTGCCAGTGTTGACCCCCCTGTGCCCCCACAGCGACACCTGCAGAGGGAATCCAGAGGCTCCCCCTGACCGCGACTGCCTGCTTCAAAGAACCCGATGCCTGGTAAACACATTGCACCCGCAGCCCCCAGGACCTGAAGGATCTGACCTCCACTGCAGGAGCGACCCCCAGGTGGCCCTCTTCCTAGCCACGGTGGTGGCTACCCCGAGGAGCCCCACCCTTGCCTGCATCGCATCGCTGAAGAGACCCCCAGGTCTCCCATTGAAACCTATTGCGAACCCGGCGCCTGTTTGCACTCTGCACCCGGCCGCCCCTGTGCCGCTGAGGGTGTACTTTCTGTGCTGACTTGTGTCCCCCCCCCGGTGCCCTACAAAACCCCTCTGGTCTGCCCTCTGAATTCGCGGGTACCTACCTGCTGGCAGACTAGAACCAGGGCACCCCTATCTTCATTGAAGCCTATGCGTTTTGGGCACCACTTTGACCTCTGCACCTGACCGGCCCGGAGCTGCTGGTGTGGTAACTTTGGGGTTGCCCTGAACCCCCAACGGTGGGCTACCTTGAACCCAACTTTGAACCCTGTAAGTGTTTTACTTTCCTGCGAAACTAACCAATACTTACCTCCCCCAGGAACTGTTGAATTTTGCAGTGTCCAATTTTAAAATAGCTTATTGCCATTTTTGCCAAAACTGTACATGCTATTGTGATGATGCAAAGTTCCTAAGATATCTGAGTGAAATACCTTTCAATTAAAGTATTGTTTGTAAATCTTGAACCTGTGGTTCTTAAAATAAACTAAGAAAATATATTTTTCAATATAAAAACCTATTGGCCTAGAATTGTCTTTGAGTGTGTGTTCCTCATTTATTGCCTGTGTGTGTACAACAAATGCTTAACACTACTCTCTGATAAGCCTACTGCTCAACCACACTACCACAAAATAGAGCATTAGAATTATCTCTTTTTGCCACTATCTTACCTCTAAGGGGAACCCTTGGACTCTGTGCATGCTATTTCTTACTTTGAAATAGTACATACAGAGCCAACTTCCTACTTTGGTGGATCAGCGGTGGGGTACAAGACTTTGCATTTGCTGGACTACTCAGCCAATACCTGATCACATGACTAAATTCCAAAAATTGTCAATAGAAACTGATTTTTTAAATTTGAACTATTTTTCTACATTTTTAAAAGTCCTGCTAGGGCCTTGTGTTAGTCCCTGTTACCATTTCTTTTAGAGTTTAAACGTTTTGTAAAAGTTTGAATTAAGTTCTAGAGATAGTTTTAGATGCTTAAAAAAGTATTCAAACTTTTAGAAACAAAATGTCTGCTGCAGAAGAGATTGTGATGGAACTCAACCTCACCCCTTACCTGCATCTTAGGATGTCAGAGTTAAGGTCTCTCTGCAAAATCAAAAATATAAAGACAGGTTCAAACCCTACCAAAGTACAGCTCTAGAAGCTTTTGGCAGAGTTTGCTAAAAACAATCCCTCTGATGATGGCCTCACAGAGGGGGACACTAGTGATTTGGAGGATCTCCCACCTCCAGTCCTAGATAGGGAGACCAGGGTTTCTCCAACCCTGACTCCACAAGTCATAGTCAGAGATGCGGCTTCTCTCCCAGGAGAGTACAACAGCTCAGGAAGCATTGAGAGCAGTCTCAATGAAGCTAACCTCCTGCTAGCCAGGATGGCCAAAAGATTGGCTTTGGAAAGACAGATCCTAGCCATAGAAAGGGAAAGACAAGAGATGGGCTTAGGTCCCATCAATGGTGGCAGCAATTTAATTAGGGTCAGAGATTCTCCTGACATGCTAAAAATCCCCAAAGGGATTGTAACTAAATATGAAGATGGTGATGACATCACCAAATGGTTCACAGCTTTTGAGAGGGCTTGTGCAACCAGAAAAGTAAACAGATCTCACTGGGGTGCTCTCCTTTGGAAAATGTTCACTGGAAAGTGTAGGGATGGACTCCTCACACTCTCTGGAAAAGATGCAGAATACTATGACCTCATGAAGGCTACCCTGGTTGAGGGCTTTGGATTCTCAACTGGGGAGTACAGGATTAGGTTCAGGGGGGCTCAAAAATCCTCGAGCCAGACCTGGGTTGATTTTGTTGACTTCTCAGTCAAAACACTGGATGGATGGATTAATGGCAGTGGTGTAAGTGATTATGATGGGCTGTACAATCTGTAGTCCAGTTTACTGAAAGAACACATTTTAAGTAATTGTTTCAATGATAAACTGCATCGGCATCTGGTAGACCTAGGACCAATTTCTCCCCAAGAACTGGGAAAGAAGGCAGACCATTGGGTCAAGACTAGGGTGACCAAGACTTCCACAGGGAGTGACCAAAAGAAAGGGGTCACAAAGACTCCCCATGGGAAGAGTGTTGAGACATCCAAGGGTAAAAGTAAAGAGTCTTCTACAGGGCCCCAAAAACCTGCTCAGGAGGGAGGGTCCAAAGCCTCTCCACAGCCCAGTTTTGGGTACAAGGGTAAAAACTTTGATCCCAAAAAGGCCTGGTCTCGTAGCTGTAATCAGCAGGGACACCAAACTGGCGACAAGGCCTGTCCCAAGAAAGGTTCCACTTCAAACTATACTCCAGTTAGCACTGGAATAGCCAGTCTCCAGGTGGGATCAACAGTGTGCCCAGAGCAAATCAGGGTTCACACTGAAGCTACATTAGATTCTGAGGGTGGGGTGGACTTAGCCACACTGGCTGCCTGGCCCCCTTATATGCAAAAATACAGGCAGCAACTCTTAATTAATGGGACTAGTGTAGAAGGCCTGAGGGATACAGGTGCCAGTGTCACCATAGTGACAGAGAAACTGGTTTCCCCAGGACAATATCTGACTGGACAAACTTATCCAGTCACCAACGCTGACAATCAAACTAAAGTACATCCCATGGCTATGGTAACTTTAGAATGGGGAGGGGTCAATGGCCTGAAACAGGTAGTAGTCTCCTCAAATATCCCTGTAGACTGTTTGCTTGGAAATGACCTGGAGTCCTCAGCATGGGCTGAGGTAGAACTCAAAACCCATGCAGCCATGCTGGGTATCCCTGAACTGGTGTCTGTCAAGACATGGGCACAGTACAAGGCTCAGGGTGAAAAAGTGGTGTTGGAGCCTGGAATAATGGCCCAACCCTCCAAGAGGAAAGGAAAGAAGACTGGGGAACCAGCTTCAAAACAACAAAAGACAATCATTTGCAATGCAACGGGTCTCGTGTTTGCTCATGTTAGAGCTGATAGCATGAAAAGTCCTAACCCGACTTTTCACCTATCGGCAAAAGTGCATTTATGTACGTAACCCAAAAAAGTGCAATTAACTATGTAAATCGCTCGACTTCTGCCAAGCGAAATCGCGCTAGTAAATTAGAGAAAAAGTAGTCCACGAGCCGGACAGAAAACAGCGAGCCTTGCATGTTTTCTGTACTTGGTCACTGCGTTCGAGGAGGGCTAGCCATCGGAAAAGGCATGGCGTATGCATGCCTTCGACTAATGAAAGCAACCAGATTTTATTAGGCAAGCCCACGAACCAATGAAAAACACTGATGTGACGTCGACAGGGCTCAGAGCTCTTTTCTAAACCCTAAAGCGTCTCGCTACGGTACGCAAGCGCATGCAACGCAGGCTCGACCCTAAAAAAAGAACCTCTCTTCCCAGGAAGAAGTTCTGCCCTCTGAGGGAACTGAGCCCATGGAGTTAGAACCTTATCAGGTTGAGCTCCTAGTCCCAGGGGGACCCACAAGGGAACACTTGTGTAAGGGGCAAGAAACCCGTCTCTCTCTTGAAGGCCTTAGGCAGCAAGCTGCTGAAGAGACCACAGGAAAAATCACTGGAACACAGTCTATTGGGAAGATGGACTCCTCTACACTGAGGCAAGAGATCCCAAACCTGGTGCCACTAGGAGAGTTGTAGTGCCTCAGGAGTTTAGGAAGTTCATTCTGACCTTAGCTCATGATATTCCACTTGCTGGGCATTTGGAACAAACCAGGACTTGGGAGAGGTTAGTCAACCATTTCTATTGGCCCAACATGTCCCAGAAAGTAAAGGAGTTTTGGGTCTCCTGTGCCACCTGTCAAGCCAGTGGTAAGACAGGTGGCCATCCAAAGGCGCCCCTCATTCCACTTCAAGTGGTGGGGGTCCCTTTTGAAAGAGTGGGTGTGGACATAGTGGGTCCACTTGAACCTCCCACAGCCTCAGGGAACCAATACATACTAGTAGTAGTGGATCATGCTACTAGATACCCTGAAGCAATTCCCCTTAGGTCCACTACTGCCCCTGCAGTAGCTAAAGCACTCATTGGTATCTTTACCAGAGTGGGATTTCCTAAGGAGGTGGTGTCTGACAGTGGTACCAACTTCATGTCAGCATACCTGAAGCACTTGTGGAAAGATTCAACAAGACATTGAAGGGCATGATTATGGGGCTCCCTGAAAAACTCAAAAGGAGATGGGATGTCCTCCTGCCATGTCTGCTTTTCGCCTACAGGGAGGTGCCTCAGAAGGGAGTAGGATTTCCCCCCTTTGAACTTCTGTTTGGCCATCCTGTAAGGGGACCACTAGCTCTTGTAAAAGAAGGCTGGGAGAGACCTCTTTATGAGCCTAAACAAGATATAGGCCCTCATTCCAACTGCGGTGGGCGGCGGTAGCCGCCCGCCATACGGTAACCGCCATATGGCCGCTCCGCGGTCGATAGACCGCTGGGGCCATTCTGACTTTCCTGCTGGGCCGGCGGGCGCTAGCCAATATAGCGCCCGCCGGCCCAGCGGGAAAGAGGCCAGCAACACTGAAGCCGGCTCCGAATGGCAACACCCGTCGCGCTTTTCACTGTCTGCTAGGCAGACAGTGAAAAGCATACTGGGGCCCTGTTAGGGGGCCCCTGCACTGCCCATGCCAGTGGCATGGGCAGTGCAGGGGCCCCCAGGGGCCCAGGACACCCGTTCCCGCCAGCCTGTTCCTGGCGGTAAAAACCGCCAGAAACAGGCTGGCGGGAAGGGGGTCAGAATCCCCATGGCGGCGCTGCTTGCAGCGCCGCCATGGAGGATTTGGCCAACCGGGGGAAATCCGGCGGGAAACCGCCGGACCCGGTTTTCTGACCGCGGCTTTACCGCAGCGGTCAGAAAGGCCCAGGAAGCACCGCCAGCCTGTTGGCAGTGCTTCCGTCATTTTAGCCCTCGCGGTCTCGGACCGCCAGGGTTAGAATGACCCCCATAGTGGACTATGTACTAGGCCTACGTTCCAGGATGGCAGAGTACATGGAAAAGGCAAGCAAAAACCTTGAGGCCAGCCAACAACTCCAGATGATGTGGTAGGACCAAAAGGCTGCTATTGTTGAATTTCAGCCAGGGCAGAAAGTCTGGGTTCTGGAGCCTGTGGCTCCCAGGGCACTTCAGGACAGATGGAGTGGTCCTTACCCAGTACTAGAAACAAAGAGTCAGGTCACCTACCTGGTAGACCTAGGCCCTAGCAGGACCCCCAAAAGGGTGATCCATGTGAACCGCCTCAAACTCTTTCATGACAGGGCAGATGTGAATCTGTTGATGGTGACAGATGAGGACCAGGAAGCTGAGAGTGAACCTCTCCCTGATCTCCTCTCCACTGACCATAAAGATGGTTCAGTAGATGGAGTGATCTATTCAGACACCCTCTCTGGCCAACAGCGATCCGACTGTAGGAAAGTCTCACAACAGTTTGCTGAGCTCTTTTCCCTAACCCATGGTCAGACACACCTGTGTACCCATGATGTGGACACAGCAGACAGCATGCCTGTCAAAAATAAAATTTTCAGACAGTCTGACCAAGTTAAGGAAAGCATCAAAGTGGAAGTCCACAAGATGCTGGGATTGGGAGTCATTGAGCACTCTGACAGCCCCTGGGCTAGCCCAGCGGTCTTAGTCCCCAAACCTCACACAAAGGATGGTAAGAGAGAGATGAGGTTTTGTGTGGACTACAGAGGACTCAATTCTGTCACCAAGACAGATGCCCATCCCATTCCAAGGGCAGATGAGTTAATTGACAAACTAGGTGCTGCCAGATACTTAAGTACCTTTGACTTGACAGCAGGGTACTGGCAAATCAAAATGGCACCAGGAGCAAAAGAAAAGACAGCATTCTCCACACCTGATGGCCATTATCAGTTTACTGTGATGCCCTTTGGCTTAAAGAATGCCCCTGCCACCTTCCAAAGGTTGGTGAATCAAGTCCTTGCTGACTTGGAGTCCTTTAGTGCAGCTTATCTTGACGATATTGCTGTCTTTAGCTCCAGCTGGCAGGATCACCTGGTCCACCTGCAGAAGGTCTTGAAGGCCCCGCAAGCAGCAGGCCTCTCTATCAAGGCATCCAAATGTCAGATAGGGCAGGGAACTGTGGTTTACTTGGGACACCTTGTAGGTGGAGGCCAAGTTCAGCCACTCCAGCCCTAGATCCAGTCTATTCTGGACTGGGTAGCTCCAAAAACCCAGAATCAAGTCAGGGCATTCCTTGGCTTGACTGGCTACTACAAGAGGTTTGTGAAGGGATATGGATCAATAGTGACACCCCTCACAGAACTTACCTCCAAGACAATGCCTAAGAAGGTAAACTGGACTGTAGAATGCCAACAGGCCGTTGACACCCTGAAACAAGCTATGTGCACAGCACCAGTTCTAAAAGCTCCAGATTACTCCAAGCAGTTCATTTTGCAGACTGATGCCTCTGAACATGGGATAGGGACAGTTTTGTCCCAAACAAATGATGATGGCCTTGACTAGCCTGTTGCTTTCATCAGCAGGAGGTTACTCCCCATGGAGCAGCGTTGGAGTGCCATTGATAGGGAGGCCTTTGCTGTGGTTTGGTCCCTGAAGAAGCTGAGACCATACCTCTTTGGTATTCACTTTGTAGTTCAAACTGACAACAGACCTCTCAGATGGCTAATGCAAATGAAAGGTGAAAATCCAAAACTGTTGAGGTGGTCCATCTCCCTACAGGGAATGGACTTTATAGTGGAACACAGACCTGGGACTGCCCATGCCAATGCAGATGGCCTTTCCAGGTTCTTCCACTTAGAAAATGAAGACTCTCTTGGGAAAGGTTAGTCTCAACCTCTTTCGTTTGGGGGTGGGGGGGTTGTGTAAGGAAATGCCTCCTTGGCATGGTTACCCCCTGACTTTCTGCCTTTGCTGATGCCAAGTTATGATTTAAAAGTGTGCTGAGGCCTGCTAACCAGGCCCCAGCACCAGTGTTCTTTCCCTAACCTGTACTTTTGTTTCCACAATTGGCACACCCTGGCATCCAGGTAAGTCCCTTGTAACTGGTACCCCTGCTACCAAGGGCCCTGATGCCAGGGAAGGTCTCTAAGGGTTGCAGCATGTCTTATGCCACCCTGGGGACCCCTCACTCAGCACAGACACATTGCTTGCCAGCTTGTGTGTGCTGGTGGGGAGAAAATGACAATCGACATGGCACTCCCCTCAGGGTGCCATGCCAACCTCACACTGCCTATGGCATAGATAAGTCACCCCTCTAGCAGGCCTTCCAGCCCTAAGGCAGGGTGCACTATACCATAGGTGAGGGCATAGGTGCATGAGCCTTATGCCCCTACAGTGTCTAAGCAAAACCTTAGACATTGTAAGTGCAGGGTAGCCATAAGAGTATATGGTCTGGGAGTCTGTCAAACACGAATTCCACAGCACCATAATGGCTACACTGAAAACTGTGAAGTTTGGTATCAAACTTCTCAGCACAATAAATGCACACTGATGCCAGTGTACATTTTATTGTGAAATACACACAGAGGGCATCTTAGAGATGCCCCCTGAAAACATACCGGACTTCCAGTGTGGGCTGACTAGTTTTACCAGCCTGCCACACACCAGACATGTTGCTGGCCACATGGGGAGAGTGCCTTTGTCATTCTGTGGCCAGGAACAAAGCCTGTATTGGGTGGAGGTGCCTCTCACCTCCCCCTGCAGGAACTGTAACACCAGGGGGTGAGCTTCAAAGGCTCACCCCCTTTGTTACAGCGCCACAGGGCATCCCAGCTAGTGGAGATGCCCGCACCCTCTGGCCACGGCCCCACTTGTGGCGGCAAGGCCGGAGGAGATAATGAGAAAAACAAGGAGGTGTCACTGGCCAGTCAGGACAACCCCTATGGTGTCCTGAGCTGAGGTGACTCTGACTTTTAGAAATCCTCCATCTTGCAGATGGAGGATTCCCCCAATAGGATTAGGGATGTAACCCCCTCCCCACCGGGAAGAGGCACAAAGAGGGTGTAGCCACCCCCAAGGCTAGTAGCCATTGGTTACTAACCTCCCAGACCTATACACACCCCTAAATTGAGTATTTAGGGGCCCCCAGTATCAAGGAAGATATATTCCTGCAACCTGAAGACGAAGAAGGACTGCTGACCTGAAGCCCTGTAGAGAAGACGGAGACACCAACTGCTTTGGCCCCAGCCCTACCGGCCTGTCTCCACACTTCGAGAAAAACTACAACAGTGACGCGTCCCCCAGGGTCCAGTGACCTCTGAAGCCTCAGAGGACTACCCTGCATCTAAAAGGACCAGGAACTCCTGAGGACAGCGGCCCTGTTCCACAAAGACTGAAACTTGAAACAAAGAAACAACTTTTAAAAGACCACAAGTTTCCAGCCGGAAGCGTGAGAATTTCCACTCTGCACCCGACGCCCCCAGCTCGACCTGCGGAAAACCAACACTACAGGGAGGACTACCCGGCGACTGCGAGCCCGTGAGTAGCCAGAGTTGACCCCCCTGAGCCCCCACAGCGACGCCTGCAGAGGGAATCCAGAGGCTCCCCCGATCGCGACTGCCTGCTTCAAAGAACCCGACACCTGGTAAACATGCTGCACCCGCAGCCCCTAGGACCTGAAGGATCCGACCTCCAGTGCAGGAGCGACCCCCAGGTGGCCCTCTTCCTAGCCCAGGTGGTGGCTACCCGAGGAGCCCCCCCCCTTGCCTGCATCGCTGAAGAGACCCCCGGGTCTCTCATTGAAACCTATTGCGAACCCGACGCCTGTTTGCACTCTGCACCCAGCCGCCCCTGTGCCGCTGAGGGTGTACTCTCTGTGCTGACTTGTGCCCCCCCGGTGCCCTACAAAACCCCCCTGGTCTGCCCTCCGAAGTCGCGGGTACCTACCTGCTGGCAGACTAGAACCGGGGCACCCCTATCTTCATTGAAGCCTATGCGTTTTGGGCACCACTTTGACCTCTGCACCTGACCGGCCCTGAGCTGCTGGTGTGGTAACTTTGGGGTTGCCCTGAACCCCCAACGGTGGGCTACCTTGGACCCAACTTTAAACCCTGAAAGTGCTTTACTTACCTGCAAAACTAACCAATACTTACCTCCCGCAGGAACTGTTGAATTTTGCAGTGTCCAATTTTAAAATAGCTTAATGCCATTTTTGCCAAAATTGTACATGCTATTGTGATGATTCAAAGTTCCTAAGATATCTGAGTGAAATACCTTTCATTTAAAGTATTGTTTGTAAATCTTGAACCTGTGGTTCTTAAAATAAACTAAGATAATATATTTTTCTATATAAAAACCTATTGGCCTGGAATTGTCTTTGAGTGTGTGTTTCTCAATTATTGCCTGTGTGTGTTCAACAAATGCTTAACACTACCCTCTGATAAGCCTACTGCTCAACCACACTACCACAAAATAGAGCATTAGAATTATCTCTTTTTGCCACTATCTTACCTCTAAGGGGAACCCTTGGACTCTGTGCATGCTATTTCTTACTTTGAAATAGTACATATAGAGCCAACTTCCTACAGTAGTATTCCGTCAGAATAAGGAACAAGAGGCAATGTAGAATCATTCGTTTTCCAATGTTTGTTTGAAAGAAGACACTCAGAACACCTTTTCTATTTGAATCTATTGTGTTTTCTTAATATTTTACATTCACAGACATAACAGTGCAGTTACTATAACCACTATCATCATGAAGACATAGGATATTACAATTGAGTCTCAACAGGTAACAGCATTATGCAAGGTCAGAGATCCAAGACAATCATTATACACAACAAAGGGAAAGGGTAAAAGTAAAAAGAATAACAGGAGAGGGAGGTAATATACATAATAAGCAAAGCCCTTGGCCATAATGAGGGAATGGGAACTGGTGAGCGAGTCCGCACCTAGGGAAGGGGATTAGGGATAGCTTCCGCCGCTAGCAGAGTGGTAAGGGGACAAAGACATAAGTCTCTCAATAGGTGTGACTAGGGAAGTTGGGGTAAGGGGCAAGGCAACAGCACACAGTGAAATCAGGTGATAGGCATAACCGTGTCTTGGGGAATCACCAGTGATGGCGTCAACGGGACAGGAGACAACTTGCTCGGATATGATGAGGTTTGTAAGGTGTCTAGGATGGTGCCCCAGCTATCAGATAATGAGTACTTATGGAGACTGTGTGTATGTTCCCTATGCAAGGATACCGCCTCAGCACGGGCCTATGCCTGCATAGACACCTCCCATGCAGCAACTGTTGGTGGCAATGGCGACTTCCCCCTTCTTGTGATGAACATTTATCCAGAATCAGGCCTAGGTTTATGAATCTAGTGATTGCCTTTTGTTTCTTATTCCTATGGAATAGATCCAATAGGCAGGACTCCCAGTTTATAGTTTTAAGGACTAGCTGCCCGGGAAGGGGGAGGTTGGGGTAGTTTTTTGGATTTAGGGTTCAGGGAGGGGCGGGGTAGCTTTAAGGGCAGGGGGAACAGGTCGTTTTTTGGATTTAGGGCCGAGGGCGGGGAGGTAGTGTTAGGGGCAGAGTGGACTGCAGGGCAGGGGTGTCTGGTGTTAGGGCACAAGGCAAGGGGAATTTACCACACATTTCTTCAACACATAAGCTTTTACAATTAAATTCGTTGTAAAGGCATGTGTGGTGAACACGCGGTTGTGCTTCCGACTGCACTGTTCAGGCATGTGTGGTTGTGTCATACAACCCCAGAGCGGCACTGAGCTGGTTGCATCAGTTCCAGGCAGCGTCTGCCTGATGACGAGAACTATTGACTTTCGCAGGTATGAGATAGGCCCAGTGGAGTATGTAGTGTTAAATAAGGTGATAGCGGGCATTTTGTGGGATGAGGGCAGGGTATTCCATCACGGCAGTTCACGCCTTGTCAGTACAAGGGCAGCCCAGGTCAGTTTCCCATCAAGCACACAGTGGGGACAGTGAAACAGCATTAAGAGTGCAGAACAAATTTGGAAAACCAGTGCGTTAGATGGTGGCCTGAGCCCATAACGTGGATGCATTAGACATTCCATCTGCATGTTACCCCAGGCACTGTTGAGAGCACCAATCAGAGAATTGTATAGCAGCAAGTGGCCTCCTCTGTTGACAAGGTATCAAACGTCAGTAAGGTACTGTGACGATTCAGATCTCCTAGTTTTGTGTAGCCATTTTAGCTATAACTCCATACACGTTATTTTAAAACACTAGGCCAAGCAGCTGTGCGCTCTAACCTAGATATATTTTATTCTGCTTTATTTTATCATGGTTACAATAGCCACTTCTACGGTCTTGTTTTGTTTTCGGTTTATCTAACTGTTTTTGCCTAGGCCAGCACTCTGTTCTCAAATAAGACATTCTTGCTTACTCTGTGCTTCTTCCAAGGCTACTGCAAGGTACATTGCGTTGAACGTGGTATAAGTTTAGTCTCCGACAATCGCAGAAAATACACATCCTTACGTAAAGACATTTTCTCAGAACATCAGCTGTTTTATTATAAAAACACTTCCCTGCCCCTTACACTTTAGAGGGAGATTCCAGCCAGAGAACCACAACTGTATGCTGATTGCCGAATGCTTCCCTACAGCTGCTTTGCAGACTTCAGGCCTTTGCTCAGGTATGGGGGATGATGTCTATCCAGGGGAACCTGAAGGGCAGAATTAGAGCTTAATAAGCTGTGCTCTATCATAGCCTAGGTAGGAATTAGTCTATTGACTGTAGTGACAATATGGAAGCGTTATTCTTATGCTTCACTCTCCTTGTCACAATTTTAATATTGTCATGCTGTGTCGTCCTGGTTATTGCAGCTCACGCTTTGCTATCTAAGATGCAGTCGCTTCATTCAAATCATTATTGAAACATATACTGCCTCTGCTTGTCATTGTATATACGAGACTAATGTAACTGAGAGAAACGGACGAGACCTGTGTTACCACGGCTTCCCTGAGAAACCAATTATGTCATGCGCTGGGCTGCCCAGTCATCCTTTCCCTCGGGCAGAGATGAGGCACTGCTAGTTAGCTGGAGCACAACCCGGATTGGACCGACAGGTGTCACCTGCAGTGGGTTAGACTTAGTCTCCCACACCGCAGGCGATTCTGCTGCTCAAAATCCAGTAGTCTCATTAGAATAATGAGAGCCTACCCGACATGGCGCCGCCAACGTTTGGTCAGGCTCTAATTTTTGGGTCCTCCTGAGTATCGGCCTCACTCTATACAACAATACCTCAGTACTATATACGGAGACGTCCATGGTATTGAGGACTTCCTCCTCAGCTACGTAGGAAATCCTACTAGAAGCTAAGAGGTTGTTCAAGCTTGAACTCTAAAAGGAAAAACCCTATTTGGTGTGCCTTCTCTGAACGGATTTACTATCTAAAATGGCAAATCCACAACAGGTAACAATAGCAGTCAACATGAGACAACCTCTGACTACACATTTATTAGCAAATGGCCTAACGGCCCAGGGGGGTCCAGTCACATTTGTGGTGGCCGCCCATGCAGCTTATAGAACAGAACTTTTATATTCTTGGGTCATATTTCCAGCAGTTGATGAGAACACAAACACATTTCATCACTATACACTTGCTAACGTACCTGGACAATACAGGGCACATGTATTTAGAAATACCTTTATCTTACCAAGAACATAATAATTGGCTTGATGGCGCCCTACCCCACACAATTTTACCAGTAAGTTTAGGTCCTCTAAGTAATGATGGTCCTACCTGGCCTTCATTGGCCACCTATACACCATACACCTCACCCTGCAGTAGCGACTTTAGCAGTAGCTGAGGTTCGTCGCTTGTATACTGAGCTAACAGCGACATATAGACGACTAGTACAGATTGTGATGCAAACATTAAATACAAATCCAGCACAACCACATGCAGTGACACCAGGTATAAACCCTGCGACTGTACATTCGATCATAGGTAAAGTACCCGCCAAACGAGCGGAAACTCAGTTTTGGTTAGCACAAAAAATAAATGTGCTGAAAGCAGTATTTCCCCATACGGGACCTCAGGATAAACATAGAATTCTAACGATGTACTTGCCATCTGGGATGGTCCCTACAGCAGATAACTGTAATACCTGGGGCACAGTATTTGCAGCGCTCTATACAACCGCACATGGTACACTGACACTTGCCAATTTACTGGAAGTGTTGAAGCAAATTCAAGATGAATAGGGGGCTGCCCCGGCCCTGGACTTGGGGATGCAATTAATGGCCAATTTTGCCACGGTATCCTCAATTATTTTAAGTAATCTTAAAGGGGAAGCAGTTGCACTAGCAGTGCGCATGCGGCTCCGTGATGTTCCTCAACCGGATAAGGAACGCGAGCTGCCCAAGATTATCGCAGAGACCTATTCTAGCATTGATCGAGATAGTCTAGGGGCCAGACCAACTAAACCACAATTTCAAGGCAAATCTAATAAAGATTTTTCCAAGCAAGCTCCTAAAGATAATAAGAAACGCGGGGATAAAAAACAACAAACACCTAAAAAAAAAAGGGGGAGAATCTCTGCGTACGGAAACCCCACAGAATAGATATAACCTCAGAAAAAGAGATAATATAAAAACGCCTGATAGATATCAATATACTGATATACGCCAATCTCGTTGCTTTCAGGACTCATCGGAAAAACGCAGTGAGAGAGGTGGGCGATCAGAGCGAAGAACAGAAATCCCAATTCAAAAAGAAAAAGGTGGCAGCAGTCGCAGTACGACATGCCACTCAAGAAGAGGGTCCTCTTGAAGAACAGGAAGTGGGCACTGGCACTGCTAGACAGCGCGGTAGAGGTCACAATAGTTCGCCGGAGTCTTCTAGAGCATCTGGAGGCGAAAGCAACGCTGAATCCTATGCCACTGATTGCGATATAACGAGGGTGCCTGTGCCAATGCCCAATCATGTAGGATGGGATAAAGAATCTCCCTACCATGTAATTCCCATTAAAAATTAACCTCAACCTCAGTACCCAATAAAACATAAAGCAAAAGCACCTGTGAGAGAAATATTCACACAACTAGAGTAGCAGGGCGTAATTGAACCATGTGTCTCCCCCATGAATGATCCTTTATTTCCAGTAGCCAAACCAGACCATTCATACAGAATAGTCTTAGACTACAGACCACTTAAACAGTCATACACGCACATATGCTATACAAAATTCTCATAGTACAACACTGATGAAAAATATAGTGCGTAAAAAATACAAAACACTGGATATTTCCAATGTTTTTTTCTGCCAGAATATAGCACCTGAGAGTAGAGACTTAACAAGTGTTGTTTGCCTCAGGGGTACAAGAACAGCCCAGGACTGTTCGCAGCTCATGTGACTGCAATTTTGCATGACATTGACCCTGAAGCGCCGTCCTATGTAGATGATATCTATCTTACGGATGATAAATTGCTACAACATTCAAGACGGGTAGCCCGCATTGTTGTAGGATTTGCTGAATTTGGCTACAAATTCAACTTTAAAAAAACAAAAATAGCCTTCCTTAGCATCCTGTTTCTGGGATATGAGCTATCAAGTGAAGGAAAGAGCCTGGCACCACTAACTTTGAAAAATGCGCACAACTACAACCTCCAAACACGATAAAAAAAACTCCAATCTCTATTGAGTTTTCTAAATTTTGGCAGAACTTACATTCCTGATTATGCTTCACGCATTAACCCTTTATATGACTTAATACGTCCTGACTTTTCAAGTAAATTTTTGACAGTTGAACACACACGAATACTTAGGGAACTGCAGACAGACATGCTTGCAGCACAACACCTACACACGAGGGACAACAAAACACACTTGGTCATCAGAGTAACTGCTGGGGCCGTTGGTTTCACTTATGTAACCTTTAATGAGGGTGAGACCATCTCGATAGCTTACTAATCACATCTGTACTCAGTAGCAGAACAACGCTTTGCTCCCACTGAGAAAATTCTCACTGCTGTTCAGATGGCTGTCATTAAAGAAAGACCGCTAGCCCAGGGAAAACACTTTATTGTCATTTCTCCAATTTCATCCCTAGAGGCTGTCACAAAAGCAAGTGTCCCAAACACTAAAGCATTACATCCACGTTGGATACAATGGGTCACGTCTTTGACAACCACTGATGTAGACTACATCTTTGACCCAAAGTTACAAACTCAAGAATTTTTGCAATACGAGCTGGAATACCCAATTCCAGCAAACAAATTGCCTATCTAACAATATCACAGAGTCATGTACACCGATGGCTCAGCACAACCTGCAATATGCACAAAGCATCAATACTATGCTGCTTGCGCAGTCGTAAGCGGCTATATGGAGGACAATAAGTTCTGTCCACTCCATACATTTACGCAAACCCTAGGGGATTGCACAGCACAATTAGCAGAGCTCAAAGCTCTGGTGATGGCACTGGAACATACAGGTCCTGCACAGTATACACTGATTGTTTGTGATTCGTACTATTGTGTCCAGTCCTTCAATGAATACCTGCATTACTGGCGCCAGAAAAGGTTCAGAGATTCTAAAAGGCAACACCATTAAACACAGACTTCTGTGGGGGAAAGTAGCAGGTCTGAAAGAAACGCTACCAAATGTCAATGTTGTACACACAATTGGACACCAACGCGTTGGAATACACGTTGCTGGGAATACACTGGTAGATGAAGCCGCAAAGTCAGCAGTAGCTGTGGCTGCTGTTGCTGCAGTAATTTGTTTAAGTACGAAACCGGACGCAGACATATGGGCTGCAGTGAAAGCTACTGCTGATGGTACGCCCTATCCAAAAGCATTTCCTGACTAATATTCCTACCGAATGGGAGGTTGCCTGAACGCTGAAGTTAAGATACCAGGCATAGGGGTGCGAGATATTCCCAACAAAGATATAAGACCACAATTGATTAAAGCAGCACACAAAGAGCTAGCATTTGCCCATGCTGGTGTGGCGGCTACAATATCAATCTTACAAGCCTGCTATTGGCAGCCAGGCCTCTACAAGGAGACAAAGCAGTATGTCCTTTGTTGTGACATCTGCCAACAAATTAAAGTTTCCACTGCCAAACGCCCGCCGCAGACACCCTCTTGATTTCAGATAAATCTTTACAATGTGTGTACTTGGACTATTGCGGTCCCCTAACACCGGACAGTGCATACAAGTATATTCTGGTTGCTGTTGACTCTTGCTCCAGATTTCTATGGGTGTTGCCACAACGCTCAGCTGACGCTCAAACTGTTATTAAAGATTTGCGAGTCTTTATCGGTACATATGCATTTGCAGCTTTCCACTCAGACAAGGGCCCTGCTTTCGCCTCCAGGGACATCATGGCTTCATTGGGGGTCCAACTCCAGTACTCGTCTCCATTTCATCCCAAGAGAAATAGTGTAGTGGAGCGATTAAACTGTGATTTAAAGCAATCCTTAACAGCCAGAGTCTTAGGTACGGGTGGTAGTTGGCTTATTCACCTGTATGGAGTTCGGAGAGTACTTAATCTGCTTAGAAGGTCCCTGGGGGGGGGTCGTACTTCATCTGAGTACCTTTTTGGAACTCAAATGTATGTTCCAGATCTTGATGGTCCTGGCGTGGAGGCGGCAGAAACACCCTTTGACATAGATTAATGTGTCAGTGTCTTACAGCAGTGTTCCCCAAACCCCGGGCCGCGGACCGGTGCCGGTCCGCGGATCAATCGGCACCGGGCCGTCCGAGGTCTTCAAATCTTGAAGGCATGTTTAAATACAATTAAATTAAAATTATTAAATCAAAACAAGCGGGCCACGGAAAAATTATCAAACATTTACCGGTCCGCGGCGATAAAAAGGTTGGGATTCACTGTCTTACAGGATTTACAACAGTTCCGTGATGACAATTCTTCTATCAGTGCTGCCTCCACAGGAATAAAGGATGTACCTGTGACACCTACCGGCTGGATTCCTAGAGTAGGAGATCTAGTACGTGAAAAGGTTGCTGTGAAAAAGGAATTTGGTCTTTCTTATCGAGCACCAGTCCCAGTCTTGGGAATACACGGTACTAGAACTGTAATTCTACCACCATTGGCAGGTGCCAAAGAAAATCATTTTGTCTCCATCGTCAATGTCAAACTACACCATGTGGCCAATCCTGCACAGCAGACCAAGAGCAACAACCAGTAGTTCCCGAATCCCTCTCACTACTGGTCAGGACGTTCCTCTACAAGTTGTGAGTAGCAACACCGACACCTCTGCGAGCTTGGGGAAGGTGGAAAAGGATCTTGCATTGGTTCCACTAACATCAAATAATTCAGAAATAGTTGATCGATTCGATACAGCTTCCACACAAACGGATGGTGCTATTTATTCTTTGCCACCTCGAGAAACACCAACTCCACCAACTAACACAGCTCCAGTTTTTGCACTAACTGCTTCTGGATATTTTGCTGACATCAATGATGACGTCTCAGATTCATTCGCCTCTTCAACACCTGAACTGTCAAGAACACGTAAGCTAATGAACTGGCTTAAAATAACATACTTTATTTTTCCATGGAACTAAATGTGGCTTTTCTTGACTGTACTAGCTTTCCTACTTTGGATTGGTTTTGTCATCACTTTCTTCTTATTAATACATGGTCATTTTCTTCCTGAAAAATCAACAGTTGAACTGGTGGATGAGGTGCTAAAACCAAATTTTTCATCACACAAAGTCCGAAGAGACTTGTCTCTTGTGAACATTTCCGCAATACTAATTCCTGATGGAATTGTTTGGGATAGAGTAACTTTTGAGATATATATATATATATATATATATATATATAGATGGCCCTACGGAGGTCATTCATATACCATATGTGTTCAAACTCTCCATGAATTATATAATAATATCAGGCATTGCTTCTGATGACTGGGATGTGAAAACAGTTGATTCTATGATAACTGAATTGCAGTATTATACTGTATTTGAAAACGAAGATGTTTATCAATCTAAAGAAAATTATGGTGATAAGTTTTGCTATAATTATTATGGGCACCATTTCATGCACAGAGCAAGCAGCCCCAAAACTGTTTTTAATTATACACAATGGTAACATTGTCTGACTCCACCACAAGGGAGTTCCAAAACATATTCTGAAAAGTTTACATATTTTTCAGGGCATGATGTTAAAATGCTGAGTCGTTTTATTTTAAATTGCCACCTACTGAAAACATACACATTATTGACAAACACAAAATGTATATATTCGTCTTCCTTGGTTTCCCGGTTGACTGTAGGAGGCTATGAATATTGGCTGAAGTCGATTGACTTAAAAAGTGTGTGGGGAACTAGACATTGGCAAATAAGGGGGGAGGAAGCTTGATTCAAAGGATGCCTGATACCTGTACAAATGATATTCTTACATGAAACAATACAACAAACAAGTTGTCTAGGCTTAGCAAAGATCAAAAAATTAAACACACCCAGTATACCTGCCCCTGCAAGATTTTATAAATGGCAAAAAGATACAAATGCAACTGAAGATCAGCTCGACGAATGGGTCCAGAATGGTACATTTAATATTTCACTGACACATCCTGGCGGGTGGTTATTGTGGCCAGTAGATACCAATGGGTGTCACCAACGTTTTATCAACTCCTTGGGGGGGTTTTAGAACTAATATCATCCGAACATGCGGGTATAGTTACAACATGCAGTGTAGGAAAACTATGCCAGCAATGGTTAAGAACACCTCAGTCTCCGGTCCAATAATACCGATTTACAGGACTTCCTGTTAGGCCCCAGAAAACACTGCAGGAAGCGTTTCTTATATGAAGAATATAATGAAATTTGGAAGCTTTCCCAACAAGGTCTTCAAGGTGAACAGCCTCTGGCATTTTGGAACAATGTAGGTAAGGGAAGTCGGCAACTCAGATCCGTAACTTCAGATAAGGATTGGCTCTAAGGGCTGGGTCGGTTGGGCTGGGGCGCGAAGCGGGGCTGGGCGCACGCCGCGGCTGGACGAGGCATCGGCCCCCGCGGAGGCGACTCTGGACGCAAGCCGGGCCCTTCCTGTGGATCGCCCCAGTTGCAGTGTTCGCCTCTCCCCGTGCCCCTCTCAGGGTGTGGGGCCGGTGTTCTGCCTCTGCCGGCGCATAGCAGCTGACTTAGAACTGGTGCGGACCAGGGGAATCCGACTGTCCCTAAACAGCCAACTATCCCAGGTCCTGGAAGACAGCAAGGTACTGGACACCTCCCAATCCGTATTCCGCAGAAACCAAAGCACCAAGACTGCACTCATTGCTGCCACAGACGACATTAGGGCCACGCTCGACGAAGGAGAAACAGCAGCACTCATCTTCCTGGACCTCTCCGCAGCCTTTGACACAGTATGTCATCACACTCTCCACACACGCCTCCACAATGCTGGAATCCGCGAAAAGGCACTCGACTGGATCTCGTTGTTTCTCTCAGGCAGAACCCAGAGAGTCCGCCTCCCCCCGTTCCTGTCAGAAGCGTCCACAATCATCTGTGGCGTTCCCCAAGGATCTTCGCTCAGCCCCACGCTCTTCAACATTTACATGGCCCCCCTCGCCAACATCGCACGAACCCACCACATCAACATAGTTTCCTAAGCAGACGACACTCAGCTCATCCTCTCCCTCACGAAAGACCCTACAACTGCAAAGAACAACCTCCACAACGGCTTCACGCCATCGCCAGCTGGATGGAATCAAGCCACCTCAAGTTAAACACAGACAAGACAGAAATCCTCATCTTTGGCACCAACCCCTCAACTTGGAATGACTCCTGGTGGCCCACTTCCCTAGGAACCGCGCCCTCACCCACCACCCACGCACGCAACCTAGGCTTCATCTTGGACTCCACACTCAGCATGACTCAGCAGGTCAATGCCATCTCCTCTTCCTGCTACAACACTCGCCACATGCTCCGCAAAATCTTCAAGTGGATTCCTGTCGAAACCAGGAAAACTGTCACCCACGCCCTGGTCAGCAGCCGATTGGACTACGGAAACGCCCTACATGCAGGAATAACAACCAAACTCATAACAAAGCTGCAAAGAATCCAGAACGCATCCGCCCGCCTCATTCTGGACATCACACGCCGCGACCACATTTCCCCCCCACCTCAGACCTTCACTGGCTACCAGTATCAAAGAGGATCATCTTCAAACTCCTTATCCACGCACACAAGGCCCTTCACAACACAGGCCCAGCCTACCTCAAAGACAGACTCACCTTCCACACCCCAACCCGCAATCTTCGCTCCGCCAGCCTCGCCCTCGCCTCCATCCCCCGCATCACCGCCGGAGGAAGATCCTTCTCTCACCTAGCCGCCAAGACCTGGAACTCCCTACCGCTCCACCTTCGCCAGACCCAAAACCTCTCGACATTCAGGAAACCCTCAAGACATGGATTTACGACCAGTAGCTCCCATCCCCCTCCCCCCAGCGCCTTGAGACCCTAACGGGTGATTTTTGCGCTCTATAAATCCTTGATTGATTGATTGACTGTTTAATTAAAGGGGCTGCTTGGTTAAGGCAAATAGACCAGGAAAATCTAAAAAAGGCATTAGCTGTTGTGGATAATGGGATTAATACCCTGTCCGACCGGATATACACCTTAAATAACATCATCTCTTCTGCTATAGACATTATACAAACAGATATGTCTTCCTTACACCACGCACAAAGTCAGCTAAGGTCCATTATGCAGTTGTGTTGGACACTTCAAACACTGAAGAAGGGTCGCGTTCCCTGGCAACATGTCAGCCAGAGAGAAATATTTTCTTCCTTTAATTTAACGCAACAACAACTAATGGCTAAGAAAGAAGCGACTTATGTCATGCTAAACATCGAGAAATTAGAAAAGTTGCCTTTTACTGTGGCTGAAATATCATCTGCTGAGTGGCTAATACACGGGGTCATTAATCTGCCTATTTCTACACATCAATTCACCTCCTGTTTAAAACACATACCGGTAGGCAGATATGAAAGGCTTGGAGATACTTACATCATGAGATGTGGGAGCTATCCTTCTCATACAAATGTCTCAGTGGCATGAAAGAAGTCTTTCTTAGCGATAGTGAATGCGAGACTTCAGTCAGCCATTCGATGGTTTGTAAACAGCTGTCCTTGCATTGGGCGTGTAACGCGTCTGCAGCAAATTTAGCTTGTTAGCTGAAGGGAGTTCCTGTCCCCTTGATTAGACCTACATTCCAGGTGCTTTCAAATGGCAGCTATGTTCTCCTCAATTGTGAAGACTGTTGTGGGATGCGAGCCAGAATAGTTTATGTTGTTTCGGTCTCTAAGATTGTTACATGCAGCGGGAACGTACTGTTTACCCCTACTAAAATAAAAGAGGTGGCAGACATTTGGCCTCACATTGCTATTTCTAATGTGAATTTTGACAAGTTGAGCAGACTCCAGGCTTTATTGTTTTAGAAGCATGTGGCCCTTACATCTGCATGCGAGACCTATACACTTCAGGTGGCAAGGTCGTCAGCAGAGATACAGTCCCTTTTAAGTACAAACTTTCTAAGACACTTTGGTGAACTCATGGGACGTATATTTAATGCGTTCAGTACAACTGGAATCGCAAACATTTTTCAGGCTGTTAGTTATGGTTTCGTTCACACCTTCTCCTCCATATTCGGTTTAATACCATCAGCCATTCATTCAATTTTCTCCAGTATTTTCGGGGGATTTCCAATAACTTTGGATATAATAATTGGCATTTTGCTGTTGCTATTTTTTATGCGCAATGGCTGTCCCACCGCAACACGGAGGAAGAAAGCGCTCCCATCAGCGCAGCTGTGTCATGAACGCATGATGCAGTATTTTGGAGCAACACTCCTGGAGCAATTGGAGTGTGACTGGTCTCTGTCATTCAGACCAGTTTTGCATTGTGTGCAGCCCGTGTTTCGGTGCCTCTGGTGCTCTTTCGAATACGCACTGGAAGTCTGTCTTTCTACGCAATGCTTGCTTTCATTGGACGCTGATCTGTTGATGTTCTCGCTGATGGCTCGTTACCAGACATGTGCGTTGAGGTTGCGTTTGCTACAGAAAGCTACTTATGAGTTGCCCTTCCTGGAGGATGTGGCTCTTAACTCATATTTGGGTAGTAGCTGAGGCCGAGGTTATGGAACACGACTGCTCCTTGGTCCTTCTTGGCGATGCCTTTCCAACTTTAACATCTGTTGAAGTGGAAGATTTCCATTCCTCTATGGTCCCAGAATCGATTGGAACTTTTCAAAAATAAAACTTTGACTTTCGAAATTCGGTCTTTTTATGCCACATGTTCACGTTTTAAATTGTCCTTTTATATGCTCACATGTCCCTTCGACTTGTCATAATTGACATTCATTTTTACATGTATATCTTGGGTTGAGCTTTTTTAGTAGCAATTTTATATGTCACTAGGCTTTGAACCACCTTCAACCGACAAGGGGAGGGTGTTGTGTAGCCATTTTAGCTATAGCTCCATGCACATTATTTTAACACACTAGGCCAAGCCGCTGCGCACTCTAACCTAGATATATTTTATTCGGCTTTATTTTATTATTGTTACAATTACGATCTTGTTTTATTTTCTGTTTATCGAACTGTTTTTGCCTAAGCCATCACTCTGTTCTCAAACAAGACATTCTTGCTCACTCTGTGCGTCTTCCAAGGCTACTGCAAGGTACATTGCCGTTGAAAGTGGTATAAGTTTAGTCTCTGACATTTGTAGAAAATACACATCCTTACATAGGGACATTTTTTCAGAACATCAGCTGTTTTATTATAAGAACACTTCCCTGTCTCTTACACGTTAGAGGGAGATTCCAGCCAGAGAACCACGACTGTATGCTGATTGCCAAATGCTTCGCGACAGCTGCTTTGCAGACTTCAGGCCTTTGCTCAGGTATGGGGGATGATGTCTTCCCAAGGGAAGCTGAAGGGCAGAATTAGAGCTTAACATGCTGTGCTCTATCATAGCCTAGGTAGGAATTAGTCTATTGACTGTAGTGACAATATGATAGCGTTATTCTTATGCTTCACTATCCTCGTCACAATTGTAATATTGTCATGCTGTGTCGTCCTGGTTATTGCAGCTCACGCTTTGCTAGCTAAGATGCAGTTGCTTCATTAACATTATTATTGAAACATATATTGCCTCTGTTTGTCATTGTATATATGAGACTAATGTATCTGAGAGAAACGGACAAGACCTGAGTGACCACGGCTTCCCTGAGAAACCAATTATGTCATGCGCTCGGCTGCCCAGTCATCCCTGCTCTCGGGTAGAGATGAGGCACTGCTAGTTAGCCCAAGCAAAACCCAGATTGGAGCGACAGGTGTCACCTGCAGTGGGTTAGATTTAGTCTCCCACACCGCGGGTGATTCTACCGCTCAAAAACCAGTAGTCTCATTAGAATAATGAGAGCCTACGCAACACTAGCGTATGCAGGCCTGCCTCATGCCAGGCTGCAAACTCCTTAGTTGTAGTAAACCAGTCCCCTCTCTGGGTGCCTAACAAAGGGAGCGCCGGGACATAAGGCTGTGTATCTCTAGTGATGTACAGACTAAGTTTAAAGCAGCCATACTCTATCTTCAACAGCAGAGAGTGGGGTGTGATATTTAGAGCTTGCCTGAAAGAAGCACAGTATCTGTGAGAGAACCCAGGGCGGCGAGGTAGTGGCAGTATCAGACAACTGTAACCCCAACAACCATGTGGCCACCCACTGCAGCTGAAAGGCCAGGTAGTAATGTTAAAAATCAGGGTTTGCCAGTCCACCACTTTTAGTTGGCAATTGGAATTTGTGTAGCGCCACCCTACAACTGTGTGTTATGCCAGATGAGATTGCGCGCAAAGCTACGTAACATGCAAAAAAAAGACTGAGGAAGTTATGAGGGGAGATTGGCAAAATGATATAACAGGCGGGGGAGTACGACCATTTTGACCAGTGCCACCCTGCCAGCCACAGACAGGCGGAAGGTCTTCCAAAACAATGGTTGGGAGCATATTGAGGACACTGTACATGTAAAATTGATATCAAATAAGTCAGTAGGTTCACAGTAGATTTGGACGCCCAATTATTTAAAGGAAGTGAGTTGCCATTTGAGAAGGGTACTCCCAAGAGAGAAACCTGGGTCTGGGACAGTGGTGGAAAGGCAGTAAAGACAGGATTTTTTTCAGTTAACTATACTCGAAAAAGGTCAGCAAATGTCTGAAATGTATGTGCCAGATCTGGGAGATTCAATGGACATTTTCATAGGTAGAGTAATAAATGATCAGCATATAGGGACACAAGTGAACACCGTCACCTACGGGGATACTGCAGGGGTGTCCATGCGCACAGAGAGCTATAGCCAAAGGTTCAATCGCTAAAGAGAAAAGCAGTGGGGATAAGAGACAGCCCTGATGAACGAGTTACTTACCTTCGGTAACGACTTTTCTGGTGGATACATTAGCTACCTGTGGATTCCTCACCTGATGAATACTCCCATGGCGCCAGCATTCGACGGAAATCTTCTTACTAGTCTCTGCACGTCGACGAGGACGTCACTCTAGCCCACGCGACGCCGTCTGACGTCATACAGGCAATAAGAGGTCCTCGCCGACGTGCCGATGACAGTACCAACATTTTTTACGTGCATGAGAATAATAATAATACAATGTAATGAAAGAGCAAAGCAACATCTCTTAATATTGTAAATCACACAACATTGCAATAAAATAGCTGTAGATTTAATATAACCTTTTTTTTTTTTTTTTTTTTTAACAAATAAATATATTTATACATACGAATCATGTATATACACAATATATATAGATTTATATATAAATATACACATATATACAAATATCATATATGCAAAATGTATTGCAACTTTGAAGACCAAAAGGAGCACACTCAAGGATTGCTTGGAGTGACCAAAAAGGCAACGGGGAGGCGGGTGGGACCGTGAGGAATCCACAGGTAGCTAATGTATCCACCAGAAAAGTCGTTACCGAAGGTAAGTAACTCGTTCTTCTGATGGATACAACTACCTGTGGATTCCTCACCTGATGAATAGAGTCCCAAAGCAGTACCACGCCCGGCGGTGGGTGCCTAAATGGTCAAACCAAGAAATCCTGCAGCACTGACCGTGCAAAATGACCGTCCCTTCTGACCTCAGAGTCCAAACAGTAATGTTTCACAAAAGTGTGAAGGGACGACCAAGTTGCGGCCTTGCAGATGTCGACCACAGGAACACCCCTGGCCAAGGCCGAAGAGGCCGACTTAGCTCTGGTGGAGTGAGCTCTAATGCCCTCCGGCGGATCCTTCTTTGCCAAAGAGTAACAGATTTTAATGCAAAGAACAACCCACCTGGAGAGTGTTCTCTTGTGGACTGCCTTTCCTCTCCTCTTGCCCACGTATCCGACAAACAGCTGATCCTCCAGCCTGATATCCTTCATTCTGTCGATATAGAAGCTCAACGCCCTTTTTGGGTCCAGGCGATGTAGTCTTTCTTCCTCCTTTGAAGGATGAGGCGGAGGATAAAACATGGACAAAGTGATTGTCTGAGCCAAATGGAAGGGTGAAACAACCTTCGGAAGGAAAGCAGCCTTGGTCCTCAACACCACCTTATCCCCATAAAACGTTATATAAGGGGGTTTAACCGATAAGGCCTGCAACTCACTCATTCTCCTTGCAGATGTTATAGCTACCAGGAATACTGTTTTAATAACCAAATACCTTAAGGGGCAAGAATGCATAGGCTCAAAAGGGGACCCCATAAGGAAAGTCAGGACCAAGGACAAATCCCATTGAGGCATAACGAATGGTTTTGGAGGATATTGATTCAGAAGACCTTTCAAGAATCTGAGAACAATAGGGGATTTAAATAACGATGGTTGGTCTGGAAGACAAATGAAGGCTGACAAGGCCGACAAATAACCCTTAATGGTAGCCACTGCACAACCTTTCTGCGCTAGAGACAGTGCAAAAGACAAAACATGTGACAGATGAGCATGTAAGGGATCAATCTGTCTCTCTCCACACCACATAACAAATTTAGACCACCTATTAGCGTAGATAGATTTAGTGGAGTGTCGCCTGGCCGCTAAGATAACATCCACTACATCAGGCGGGAGAGAGAAGGAACTCAGGTTGCCCCGTTCAATCTCCAAGCATGTAGGTGCAGACTCTGGAGGTTGGGGTGTAAAATCTGCCCCTGCGACTGCGAGAGGAGGTCTGCCCTGAGAGGGAGACGGAGCGGAGGGCACAGTGAGAGTTGGAGAAGGTCGGAGTACCATACCCTACTTGGCCAATCCGGAGCTATTAAGATGACTTGGGCCCGGTCTTGGCGAATTTTCCTCAACTCTCGAGGAATCAAGGGTATGGGGGGAAACGCGTAAAGCAACTGGTCGCACCAGGTTATCTGAAACGCGTCCCCCAACGCTCCCTGCATCGGATACTGGAGGCTGCAGAATAACGGGCAATGCGCGTTCTCCCGAGTGGCAAACAGATCTATCCGAGGAAACCCCCACATCTGGAAGATTAAACAGACTTGATCTGGATGGAGACGCCACTCGTGGTCTGCCGAGAATTGGCGACTGAGACTGTCCGCACGTACATTCAAGACCCCGGCCAGATGATTTGCCACCAAGCAAATCTGATGGTCCTTTGCCCAGGACCATAGCCGAAGAGCTTCTCTGCAGAGAAGGTACGACCCTACTCCTCCCTGTTTGTTTATGTACCACATCGTGGTAGTATTGTCCGTCAGGACCTGTACCGACTGACCACGAAGGGATGGGAGGAAGGCCTTGAGAGCCAGACGTACAGCCCGTAACTCCAACAGATTGATATGAAACACCTGTTCCTCTGGAGACCAAAGCCCTTTGATCTCCAGATCCCCCAGATGAGCTCCCCATCCTAGGGTGGAAGCATCCGTTATGACCGTGGCCACTGGTGGCGACTGCGCGAACGGCTTTCCCTGTGAAAGATTGTTGCCCGCAATCCACCACTTCAATTCCACAGCAGCATCTCTGGAGATCTTGACAGTACCTTCTAAATCTCCCTTGTGTTGAGACCACTGCCTTCGGAGGCACCACTGAAGAGCCCTCATGTGCCAGCGAGCATGCGTGACCAACAGAATGCAGGAGGCGAACAGACCGAGCAGACGAAGGACCTTGAGGACTGGAACTACCGCTCCATTTCGAAACATTTGAACCAATTCCTGAATATCTTGAATCCGCTGAGGCGGAGGAAAGGCTCGACTCAATGTTGTATCCAGTACTGCCCCTATGAACAGGAGGCGCTGAGAGGGCTCCAGGTGAGATTTGGGCACGTTCACCGAAAAGCCCAGGTCGAACAACAACTGGGTTGTTGACTGCAGATGATGCGACACAAGCTCCGGGGACTTGGCTTTGATCAACCAGTCGTCCAAGTAAGGGAATACTGCTATCCCCTTCCTTCTGAGCTCCGCCGCAACCACTGACATCACCTTTGTGAAGACTCGAGGTGCTGAAGTAAGACCAAACGGGAGGACCGCAAACTGATAGTGCTGCGACCCTACCACAAACCGGAGATACTTCCTGTGCGACTTGAGTATCGGGATATGAAAGTAAGCATCCTGCAAGTCGACCGACACCATCCAATCTTCCTTGTTCAACGCCAAAAGCACCTGTGCTAGGGTCAGCATCTTGAACTTTTCCTGTTTGAGGAACCAATTCAAGATCCTCAGATGCAGGATTGGTCTCAACTGACCATCCTTTTTGGGAATCAGGAAGTATCTTGAGTAACAACCTCGACCCTTTTCCTGCTCTGGGACCAACTCTACCGCGCCCTTTGAAAGGAGGACTTGAACCTCCTGTTCTAGCAACAGGAGGTGTTCTTCTGAACAATAAGATGGGCGGGGCGGGATGAGGGGCGGGAACTCCCGAAAGGGAAGGGCGTAGCCTTTCCCCACAATGCCGAGAACCCAAGTGTCCGTGGTGATAGACTTCCACTTGTGGAGAAAATGCTGTAATCTTCCCCCTACAGGAGAGGAGGGAGTGGGAAACGGTGGAAGCCTAAGGCTGCTTCCCCTGCTGCACCCCTCCAGAGGACGAGGAAGAGGCAGAGTGCTGTTGAGAGGCTCCTCTGGTACGGGCCCCACCCCTCCCCCTCCCTCTAAATGACCTATAGGGGAGGGAAGAGGCGGGTTGCTGGAACATCCCCCGAAAGGAAGAGGAAGAAGAACCACGCCCAAATCCCCGAAACCTCCTGAAAAATCTAGAAGAGGCAGAGGAAGAAGGAGCTTGCAGTCCTAACGATTTGGCTGTGGCTCTGCTCTCCTTAAATCGTTCCAAGGCCGAATCTGCCTTGGCTCCAAACAGTCTGTCCCCATCAAACGGGAGGTCCAGCAGGGTCGACTGCACATCCGCCGAAAACCCTGAGTTTCGGAGCCAGGCCTGTCTTCTTGCCACCACAGCCGTGCCCATCGCCCTGGCCACCGAGTCGGTCGTGTCCAGCCCAGACTGGATAATCTGGGTCGCGGCAGCCTGGGCGTCCGAGACCACATCCAAGAGACCCTGGGGGAGCTCCGTAAATGAAGACGAAATATCATCCATCAGAGCATGGATGTAACTCCCCAGAATGCACGTTGCGTTGGTGGCCTTCAATGCCAAACTGCATGACGAAAATATTTTCTTGGACTGCGCATCCAGTTTCTTGGAGTCTCTGTCTCCAGGCACCGTCGGGAAGGAACCAGGCGCTGACTTTGAGGAACAGGAGGCTTGCACCACCAAGCTCTCCGGCGTAGGGTGTCTAGAGAGAAAGCCAGGGTCAGATGGTGCAGCTCGATACCTCCTGGCCACAGCCCTATGAACGGCCGAGGAAGACACCGGCTTCTTCCACACCTCCAACACCGGATCCAGCAAAGCCTCATTAAATGGCAAGAGAGGCTCAGCTGCAGCAGAGGCCGGATGCAATACCTCTGTCAGCAAATTCTGCTTCGCCTCTGCCACCGGCAAAGGCAGGTCCAAAAAGCTCGCTGCCTTCCTCACCACAGCATGAAAGGAAGCAGCCTCCTCCGTATATTCCCCTGGAGATGAAAGGTCCCACTCAGGGGAAGTGTCCAGCCCACTGGCTGTATCCAGACCATGTAGTCCGTCTCCAGAGTCCTCAATCTCTCCCTCCTCTAAGACTCGCTGGTACTCCCGCTCTTCTAAAAGACGGAGAGCACGCCTCCTCGAATGAAGTCTCTCCTCGATACGCGGAGTCGACATGGCCTCCACCGACGTCGAAGAACGGCGCCGATCTCCAGAAGCATCTGACGCCGCGTCCGGCGCCACAGGCAGCTTCGGCGCCGAGGTAGGAGCCGGAGGACGAGGTCTTGGAGCCGATGGACCAACCGGAGTCACAGGGCAAAATCCTGACTTCGACGGAAGGGCAATCTCCGGGGCCGAAACATCCGAAGCCACCGGAGCGGCCACCGACGCCGGCACCGGCGCCGAGCCCACATTCCCAAAAGGGAGAAAGGGCATAAAGGGTGCCGGCCGAAGAGGCGCAGGATCACCCAACGAAAAGGCCAAGGGCCCCGAAGGACCAGCCGGAGCAGCTCCTGGAGCCATCTGCTGAAAGATGGTATTACATCGCATTAAGAAACGCGGTACTATCGGCTCCAGGAGTGGGAAAAGCCGGATACTGGGGTGCCTGGATCGAGGGCGACCCCGACGCCGGCCTCGACGTCTGCGACGCCGGAGAAAACACAAGAGGCTGCACCACCTCAATCACTGACGCCTGACCAGGCGAAGTCGGTGACGCCGGAGAGGGCAACGGCGTCGATGGATGCGGCGTGACCGTGGGGCTGACTTCCCAAGTCCTCCGACGCCGAGCCGAAGGTGACCTCGAACGAGACTCCTTGCTGGAATGACGTTGTGAGTCTCTACGGCGCCGGGAGTCTCGATGACGCCGGTGAGACCTTGGCGAAGAAGACTTCTTATGATGTTTCTCCTTCTTCTTTGACTTTGCCATGAATAACTTGGCCTCACGCTCTTTGAGGGCCTTCGGATTCATGTGTTGACATGAATCGCAAGTCGAGACGTCGTGGTCGGAGCTCAAACACCATAGACAGTCGGAGTGAGGATCTGTAACTGACATCTTGCCCCCACAGTCTCGACAGGGCTTGAAACCCGACTTCCTCTGAGACATTATTACCGCAGAGAAGACTACGCAGCAGACAATACACTGTAACCACGAAGGTAACAGTAGCTCCCTCGAAGATAACCGTTTCGAATGCACGGAAAAAAGGGAACTGTCATCGGCACGTCGGCGAGGACCTCTTATTGCCTGTATGACTTCATACGGCGTCGCGTGGGCTAGAGTGACGTCCTCGTCGACGTGCAGAGACTAGTAAGAAGATTTCCGTCGAATGCTGGCGCCATGGGAGTATTCATCAGGTGAGGAATCCACAGGTAGTTGTATCCATCAGAAGAGTACTCTTCTATATCATGATGGAGTCAGACATTAGCGATCCCGTTTTTACACGTACCGCCAGTTAAATGTATAAGAGTCTCACCAGCCTAAGAAATCTGGAGCCAAACCCATTAAGAGTCTAAACTGCACACAGGAAATCCTATAACAAGGAGCCAAACGTTTTCTCCAAGTCAAGGTCCAAAACAGCCAGATCTGGGCGCTTTCCACAACCCTAAAAAATCTATTGTATATTCAGCAAGGTACTGCGAGTGGGAACAAACCAATTTTGATCTGGGTGTATGAGGAAAGGAGCCAAGCAGTCAGCTGAGATCTTAGCAAATATTTTGTAGCCCGTGTTAAGAAGTGCAAGCGGACTATATAATCCAAGGACATGGGTCACGATCAGGTAGAAGTAAATAGCTTAGCGGCAGGATGGAGTGTGTATAACGAGGATGTTCCAGGTTATTATGCTGGTATTAGCCCTATATATTGTAGTCGTATGGGGATGAAGAGGAGGGTAAAAGCAGGTGAGGAGTAAGATGCTGTTGCACCAGTGGTGAAAAGTCACAATTGAGGATTGCACGAAAGAGTAGAACAGAAATAAAACAAACAAAATAACAACCATATCTGAACAATACTATACAAGTGGAGAAGCAACATGTGACCACCCAAACATATTTTAAACATACTAATGGCACACAGCCAACCAATGGAAAGCGTGTGAAGCGTGCCAAAACATGCAGTCCCAAGCGCCCTAATGTCTAATGGATAAAACATCTCTATGGGGAGAGGGAGGTAACAACAAGCGCACAAGTAGTATGTTATGACCTAAATGCCATGAAAGCTGCATCAGGTGTCTCAAACAACAGAAAATACCACACTGTGCAGCTAAAAAGTTAACCTAAGTCATCAGCAGTCTGCGGAGTCACTTGTGGAAGCGTTGCGGAATTTGACTGTGAGGGCCAGATGGATGTGGAACTCTGGTCTCTGGATGACTATTATGGCAGCCCACCTAAGTGCGACAAAGGGGACAATTTAGGGATTGTGGCAGTAGCCTGCTGTGCCCTCCTGTGTTCATCTATCAACTGTTCTAGGTCAGGCATACCAGGGGGGATGTGAAGGGTGATTACGGCTCTTCCACCCACAACAGCGGCTTTCTTCCCTTCAGTTACCCCGGAAGCAGGCGGTCCCGCCTTGAGCTACGGAGCCAGAGGTACCCAGGCCCAACGACTCAATCCAGTCCCAGACGTCCTTAGGATCTGTGAAGAATCTTCACTTGTCGTGTATCACCCAAAGTTTTACAGGGAAAAGTAGCAAGTATTTAACTCCTAGCTCATGCAGGCCGCATTTAATGGCAAGGAGTTTTTCCGTCTTTGCACCAGATGAGGTATAGCCTGGAAACAACAGGAAGGATGTGTGCATTGTCTACTGGCGAATCCGGCATTTTATGAGTCTCCCACAGTATGATGTCACGGTCGCGGTAGTCTAGCAGTCAAACCACCATGGGGGCGAGAGTTTTCAGCTGGGAAGGAGAGGGTGGGGGGAGGTACGCTTATATACTCTGTGGGCCCTCTCTACTGCAAAGAGGGAAGACAGCGTGGACGCGAGTAGCACTGACCACAACCAGGTTTCTACATAGGGGACAGGGACTAAACCCTCTGCATTTGCAGGTAGGCCCACAATGCAAATATTGTTTTGGCGACAGCGACCCTCGGTATCTTCAGCCCTCTCTTCCAGTGAACAAATCTGTTTCTTTATAGTGTGCAGACACTTATCCGTATCACACAACTGAGGTTGTAGCGTGAGAATGCTTTGTTCGGCGATCCAGACCCTGTCAGCCAAGTTAGGATTGTCTGCACTCAGCAGCGTGAAGTCAGCAGTGAGTTTCTATGCGGTGCTCCAAAGAAGTTCGAGAACTTTCAATGGCCGCCAAAACAACATCTAATTTGTTTTCTATAGATATACTGTTGCTACCTCGTGCTGACTGGGGAGGGTCTGGCATAGGCAAAGAAGCGGAGGTGCAAGCGGGTTTTGGGTGCCGGTCCGCAGGCATCCATGGTGAGAGGCAAATACAAATAAATCCAATCTGGAAAGTCTATAGCGGTATGGATCCGCTTGCAAGCACCAAGGTGCTACGCAGCACTAGTAGTCCAGTTCACAGTCCAACATTTGCAGGGCCCGTCTGCACTGATGTGATCCACCAACTGTGCAGCACAAGCAACCCCACCACCCCCGAGCCAGGCACACAGAGCGAGTGGGCAGTCCAAGTATAATAACAAGAGGCATGCGTAGAAATCACAGGAGTACCACCAGGTGTGGACTAATTGTATTGTGCTCCTCACTAGTACAGGCGACATCTGCAGCGGGTGGCAATGCAATGAAGTCAGGATCCAGGCATATGCGGCCTTTAGTTGGTTTCTGAGTGCAAAATACCATCCAAGTTTTTAACCAGCTACCTTATACTGTTTTTCGGCCCACAGCTGGGACTCAGATGCAGCAGGAGAAGTCTAACACAGTGGGTTGCAGTTGATGGAGTAATTGAACACATAATCAAATAAGCAGGGATCTTTTGGTGACTATCAACTCCATGATCACACTGAGCTGTAGAGACTGAAGGCAGCAGGCAAGTGGCGACTCTACTGGAAAGACTGTCCTGTTGGTGTAGTCATGGGTAAAAAAAGTGGCACACATAGTTTCTTTTTACCAGAAGTAGGTATAACATCTTAGTGTATCAATGGAAGCCTAACAAAACAGGGGGATGAAAACTGTGCACAATGTGATAACAGACGTTCAAGGGCCTTCTGGAGGGCAAGATGCAAGCCCCGCATCCACAGCACAAGACGTGAGGTCCGGGAACAACAGTGGTCCCAAACAATCATGCCAGAGTCTCTACAGGGGCCCACCCTGTGATCACTGAAAAGGAAGGAATGAGAGAAAAAATATGTTTTTCTGGAGGGGACGGAGGGGCCTATATCTCGCACTGCAGTATATGCCCTTGTAGTCTCCTTAAGCATAGGGGCCAATCACCAAGCGTGCGCGTCGCCAGGATATTTGGAGGCAGGCGGTGAGTGGGCCCTCTATAGGTGCAGTCCACCAAAATCACAGGCTGTCATGAAGTGAGCCGCCACCACAGGCGGTTCCAGCCAGGATCGCATGGGCCTCAGGCCTGAGCCCAGAGCGTGAGAAATGCACCGCTCACCACATCCCAAAGAGACTCAGAACACTCATCAATGACTTGTTTGACTTGATTATCCATTGATGGTCACCAATAAAATTGCTTCGGTCGTTTACATGTTTTGATAAGTCCCAAATGACTTGATGTGCCAACAAAATAATAATTTCTCAGGCTTTCAGGTGGTACAAACAGGTCACCTTTCATAATCATGTCGCTGACAGTAGACAATTCCGCTGAAACTAGAGGAAGCTTTTTTAAAACACCTGACAAATATCTACATTCTGGCCAAATATTCATAATTAACTTTCTCACTTTCTGCACCTTTTCAGCAGACAGATACCCATCAAACTAATTTATTTCTGATGCTGTACTAACTCATTCACTAACCCCATTCAATACTGCTACCACGCATTTAGTGTAATCCAACACATCATCATATTCTAGCAACATGCATGAAAAATAATCAGCACAAGTTCCTCCCACCAGGTAGATGTTTAACTCGGATATTGTACTCCTGAAGTTTAGACACCAATCTACTCAATCTTGCAGACATGTTGTTAGTACCACCTCCACTAAATATGTGAACCAATGGTTTGTGATCGGTGTACAGTTCAAATTCACAATCCCAAATGTACATCCTGAATTTCTGCACTGCCCATGTGCATGCCAGTCTCTCACATTCTATAGTGCTGTAGTGCTTCTCAGAGTGTTTCAAGGTCTTGGAGGCAAATGCTGTTGTCTGCTCTTTGCCAGCTACACATAGAATAAGCACAGGCCCTAACCAAGTTAAACAAGCATCCACAATGATCAAGCACTTCCTCCCAGCAATAAAAGCTTTCAGAGCTAGCGCAACTTGAATTAACTTTTTGAGTTTTCCAAAAACGTCATCCAAAAAACTTGAACAAAAATTCACCCTTTTTTTTTTTTTTAACAGAGCTCTGAATGG
Source organism: Pleurodeles waltl (assembly GCF_031143425.1). Classification (NCBI taxonomy): domain Eukaryota; kingdom Metazoa; phylum Chordata; class Amphibia; order Caudata; family Salamandridae; genus Pleurodeles; species Pleurodeles waltl. The sequence goes on from NC_090437.1 coordinate 1,012,765,322, forward strand.
TTCAACAATTTGAGTGCAGCCTTGAACAAAACGAGCATAATACTCAACTAACCCCACAAATGATCCAAGGGCATCTCTATCCTTGGGTGGGGCATCCATAATAACCTTGATTAGACAAAATTTGGGATAAATGCTAGTGGAAGAAATTGTGAGTCCTAAATATTCCAATTCCTGCAACCCAAACTTACATTTATAACATCTGATGGTCATACCTGTTTTCAACAACATACTCAAGACATTACTTGGTATTATATTTTGCGACTCAAGACTCTCTGCAAAGATCAGTATATCGTCTTGATAGGCCTTTCATATTCCCAAATAAATTGTCCATAAGAAGCTAGACCAAATGGCAATCAAGGATATTCATATGTGCTAAGCAGCATCACAAAAGTTGGGAATTCTTGCAACTCTGGAGTGAGTCCAATCTAGAGATTCATAGAACTTAAGTTAATTATGGGACCCTTACCCCACCAAGATTAGCTAACTAATCATGTATCTTAGGAAAGAGATGACAATCAACATAAATGTTTTTATTCAAAGTGTGTAAATCAGTCTCCTGATTGTGACTTTCAACAGCCGTGCCCTAAAGTTTGTTTGAAAGTTCTTTGATGGTCATGGTTCAGTTCTTTCCTGAACTAAGAGCAACTGGTGAATGCAAGTTGAAATGAATTTAATCACTAAAATTTAACAAAGTTGACAGTTAATTAACTTGTATGATTTTAAACGTAATGAGCAGAAACTGGCTAATTTAGGATTGCGCCGGCTCCAAATCAGACAATGATGTCTGTTGAAAGCCCTCTGTTTCTGGGTATTCAATTTGACTTGGGCTTCGCATATTCAAGTGCCTTTTTCTGTTCTATTGCATGTACAACTTTTCTGCTCTTCAACAGCTAGACGAGTATAGATCCCAAAATTCCAAAAGTCTTAGGATGGGAGGCAGCTCATTTGCACACCATGTCTGCGAAGCCTAGATCTCCTTGTATCTATTTGCAAAGCCTTGTTACTTCTCCACTTTCTCAAACCCTTTGAAACTCACCCCTTTATCACTAGAAAATGTAGTTGTGATATCTCGGTATCCAAGAACCAGGATATCCGGTACTTGAGCAATAGTTTGCTTTACAAGCTAAAATTCATCATCATGATAAAGGGCGCCAGGAGTAGACATTTAGTAATCCAAGTAACTTCAGTTTATAATTTTATTTAATTTTCTACAAAATTCTATATCATGCCTTTCAACACACTTTGTGGCGGCACAATGCATAGAGGAAAGTAGAGGAATGGAAAAGTTAGTTTAATGCATTTTATTTTCACCTTAGAAAAAAAGTTGGAAAGGGTGAAATGTATGGAAGTGTAGACTTTCTATGAGGAATGCAGCTGCATAGTGGACACAAGCCATGTGTGACTACACTGGACATTTCTGGCTTTTATAACAACACTTTCCAATAAGAGAGCTTTGAACCTTTACTTTTTACGTGTTACACATGACCTGAGGCCACTTGCAGTTATGTCCATGTGTATAATAATCCGCAACACTTAAATCCATAAAATATATTTAATACATTGCCTTACTTCGCTTCCACATCTGATCTCAGATACACGGTAAATGACTCTGTATCCTCGTGTGGGCTCCTCCTTCTGATTTTTCGCAACTGCTCCAGGTCACTGTTCTCCAAAAAAGAATAAACATCTTTCAAAAAGCAATGAATTAAAAAATAAATAAACCGAAAGCAAATTGGAAGCAAGCATGCACACGTCCCTAACAGAGCATTTTTCAGTTTATGTCATATTAACTTGAAATTGCAGATTTCATAAGCACCAGAAAATTTCCTTTTTTTCTCTTTTAAATTTGAGCACCAGCACTCTTGAGGAGCAGGGTCTTCTCAAATACCTTTCCCATCTCAGATTATCAGTTTGCCCGCAAAATAAAAATGTTTGTGGAATTTTATGGCAATAACAGTTAAACTGGCTAAACATTAAATAAAATCAATGGAATTATTTCAGTTGACAGGATGAGTTGCAACCTAACCATAACTCCACCCAGGGAGGCCCGATAACACCACTGTGGACCCTAGAGTACACAACAGCTAGAACACTTTTCAAACAAGCATTTGCGAGAATTAGAGCTACTGACATTGTAACAATGTCTTTCACCCATGTATTTTGGTTTAGAGTAGACTGAATGTATGTGGTTTGGAGTGGAATTATGTCGGTTGAATTGGAATGGTTAGTTGTGGTATTGTGTGGGGTGGAATTGTGTGGTGTGCAGTGTATTCGTATAGTGAAATTATGTGGCATGGTGACCAGATAGGGGTGAGAGCTGCATATAATATACAGAAAGGAAGATAAGAGAGAGATAGGTAGTTTGTGCATGAAGGGGTGAATGAACTCCAAACAGAGGAGCAGAAAGTGTGAGAGAAAGGAAAGAGCAGGCCACAGATCGATAAAGAGGGTACTCATCTGTACGCAGAAGACACCCCAAGAAGAGGAGGAGGAGAGCATGGGTTTGAGGGACAGAAACCTTGAAAAGGTAAAGAAACTCTGCTCGAAGACCTGAAGTGAACCAATATGAGAGAGGCGGGAAGATTGTGTAAGAGCGAGAGAGAGGTGAGAGAGAGAGTACAAGAGACTGGGACAAGTGGGAGGGGCACCCAGAGGGGGAGGCACGAGGTGGACTAGTACACAGTGCAAGAAGGCACGGGAAGGTAGCATGTGTGAGCAGGCAGTATAGAGAGGAGAAATGGAGTGGGAAAAAGGGTAGAAAACAAACACTCATGAAGTGCGGAAAAGGAAGAAAAAAAGTAGTTAACTAAATGTTGGCTGTGAAAGGATAAAAGTCAGCCAATCAAAGCATGGTATAGAGGCTTTGCTTCAGAGAAAGGACAAGCACAAGCAGAGGAAGGCAGTCCATTGAATAAGAAGCAAACAAATAACAGTAACAATAAAGCCAACCAATGATAAACAATGAGCAGGCTCTGAGCCCACTGTAAGCTTTTGTTATGGTAAATAAGTGGCATTTTTTGCAACTAAGCTAGACCCAAAAATAACAAAATAATAAAGTAATACTGAGCAAGTGCTGCATAATTTGCCTTTTCTTGCAACATAACTTAGTCAACTCTGCTGCATAATTTGGTCCTTCCTGATGCATAATATCAGTGTCCCCGATTATACTTGGTGTATAATGTGCCTTTGAGTCTCCTTGCAGGATTCCCAAGCAAATCCTTTGGAAGAAGATTTGAACATCTGCTGACCAGACAACTGCCCGAGCATTTTATGTGAATCAATGTATATACCGCTTGTGGGCCATTACTGCATTATATACCTGTCAAATTCTCCCAGTTCTCTAGCAATCTGGTTTGTGGTACAGGAAAAAATTACTGCCTCACTTTAATGCACTGAATCTACTCCTACACAATACACCTGAAGGTAGGGACTGTGGAACATCTCCTAGATCAGTGGTTCCCAACCTTTTGATTTCTGTGGACCCCCACTTTAACATTAATGGAACCCAGGGACCCCCACTGAATCATCATTGGAATCCAGGGACCCCGCCTGAGTCATTACTGGAAGATGGGGACCTAATTTGTCCATATTTGTTAATATTTGTTAATATTTTTTAATTTTCTAGGCTCTCGCGGACCCCCAGGGGTCCCCAGACCACAGGTTGGGAACCACTGTCCTAGATCCTTCAGAAAAGTCACTCAAACTACTGAAAAACGCTGCAATGCCTTAGCAGTAGGACATTCGGTGCAATATAAATACCAATTAACAACACAATACCAACCGACCATCATCATGAGTTCTGTCGTTAAATAGCAACTTACATTATGCAGTCCTGGTACTCAAGAGCTATTTTTTCTTAATTGAATTGTGTATTTATGTAGCCTGGTCCTAGCAGGGGAGCAATTTTCATAAATCTTGCTTGTACGTGCGTGCTGCACTTGCATAGACTGGCATTTACAAAATTCGCGAAATACATGGAGCAGGAAAACAGAGACCCAACATGTCCTCTCAATAGGGACAATAACAAACGGTGAAAAAGCTGAAACAGCATCCAGCAGTGGATTCTTTTTTTTTGTTGACTGATGAATGCTGCAGAACAGCTATACACTGGAAGCCTCTGTCAGATCGAGAAAAGGCTGCAAAAAGTAATGTAAAGTATTGCACGAAAAAAAATAAACGCACACACAGTTCACATGGTTTATCGTGAAAGACAAATAGTCTGTTTAAAACAATTCAACATATAACACATTAAAAGGTTAATGTGTTAAAATAAAAACGATACTGAAAGGGCACAAAGAGCATGCGATACTTAATGTGACCTTTACTAGCAGTCACAAACAAAACTATCGCAATTAAAACAAAACAAGCAAGGACGGAGGAGTGGGGGCGAATGGGACAACAACATGGAGAAGTGTTTGGTGGGAGGGGAAAGCAGAAACACTTGTATATCAATCAAATAGCACTTTAATCAAGGCGCGATCAGCGAACGGACACCAAATAAATATAATCAAACTGTGCTTGGTCCCTGCGCCAGAGAAAAGAGCGGAAGTGACGCATGGCCTCTGCTGGCCATTTAGGATGCAGCAAAGCCGAATGACAGACTAACAAATGAGTAAGCAATGGGCAGGTTGCAACTCCTATATTGTATACAACAGAGTCACGTTCTCAGAGAGAGCATACTCATGCGCTGTCGATGGCTTGACCCTATAAAAGGAAATAATGACGGGGATGTGGGTGGCAGCAGGGCAGACAAGATTAGGAGCGTCACAAATAAATTAGATTTTAACTCTCAATCAACCATCGGCCTGCGGAAACAATGAACTACCAAGGGAGGGGAAACATGACTTAAGCAGTCTGTGCCACCTTCCATATGGCCTGATTATGAGTTTACGCGTTATTTAACTAACCTGATTTAAAAAAAACTATACCACGGGGTATGTTATTTATTGAGTGGGGAATAAAATGCGGATTGTGATGTTTAACGCATCAAAATCTGCATGGTATGATAAATATTGTATGGTTTTCTCTTGTTAAATTTCAGTTGGTTTGACCTGACGAAATTTAACAAAAGTTTAACTTATCCGATAATTATCGGATGAGTTGAATACCTTCAAACTCGTAATTCCGACCCATGCGTAAACAGGAGTTTACGCATGGGTCAGATTTAACCAACCCACCTGTGAGACCTATTGGCTTTGGCAATGATTATTTGCAATGCTGTGCATCAGTGTGCCGGATGTACAGCATGGCTGGGGATAATGTGTTAAAAAAAGGGCTATGATGCAGCTGAAGCACTATGATGCACCTATCACTTCGATGTGTACCCCTGCACCAACACAGATGCAAAACGAGGAAGCATTTTTTTTCTTATTTACCAATGCGAGAGTAGTTTAGTTAATACCGTTTCTGCAAAATGCTATTTTTACACAGCTAATGTGCTTAAAAAAACATACAGGGAGTTTGTTGGGTGTGAGGAGCAGGCAGGGAAAGAGGCAACATGGAGGGCGGGAGAAAATGATGTGGGCGGGGTGAGAAGTACAATCTAGAGACCACCATCGTAACGTGAAGCAACAGAAGTCAAAGTAATAGCAATTGTAAGCAACAGAAAGGCGCAGTACAAAGAAACAGGACTTTATACACATGAGAATGCCAGATAGGTGATAGTGATTGGTCACATTGAAGAGGAACAGAAATAATTTATAAACGCACAAACCATGTGAAACAAAAGAACTGTCTAAATCATGCATAACACCAGAATTAGAATTATCTGGAGAAGTGATACTTCATAGTAAATTAGAAAGATACACTTGATGGGAGTGAAGGATTATGTAGGACGATGGCTACAACCAATACGTTCATCATATTAAGGGTAAGATATACTAACATTCTATGTGCAAAAAGGGGTCACAAATTGCACTAATCCAATAAGATTTGGTGAACTGATCTACAAACTCTACGGTCAGTTCTATAAATCACCATTCAGATGGGTTGCACAAACTGATTAACTACAATCGGACGTCAAACATACATTGGCCTGCTAAAGTCAGCAGACCACAATGTGTCTGTGATCACACTTAAATAAAATTAGCCTTTTTTATTTTTAAATGCAGCCCAATTTGTTTTTTTAAGGAAACAAGGTTGTGTTTAAAGATTATTTTTTTAAAATTATTCTGAGAGTTGGCAATAATCCTCGCGACCATTGAATACACCCCAACAAACTTTAATACAAATAAATAAAAAAATAAACATTGAATGGGTTATCACTTCCGTTGAGAGAACCACACATAAGTTCTAGGCAAAATACCAGGAGCTACTTTACCATATGAAGCTATGGTCACCATTTATTTGCAACACAATAAGAACGACGGGAAAACACACTGTTGAAACAATGTAATCAATGATCCACCTGCAATCCTTCCATGAAACATTACTATCACCTCTGTCCCACATCAAGTAGTCTTCGTCTCAACGGAACCAGTGCAAAAACGCAACCCAACCATCAAGATGGCAGACCGGCATACTTGTGACACGCACAATCTGCTTAGAGACAAATTCATCTAATCAATTTCGCTTAACTTGGATCAGTGGCAACACAGTAACAATCACTGATGACCAACTTCAAACAGATTACAAAACAATCTACAAGAACAGAGAATGTGTAATAACAGTAGTATTTGCAAGGCCATTGCAGCATAGAAATACATTACTCCTCCAAAAGAACACCCACTCAAAGCTGCATCATCCAAAATAGTTCATTCACTTTAGCAGTAATCAACCGGTCAATGAAATAAGACAACTTATTATTAAATGTTTTACTTGAATCATTGACTCAGAAAATCATATTAATAGATTTTGAGATTTCAACATGTAGGTGAACAATGCCGAGGTTAATGTAGCATCAGAACTGTAAGAAAAATATACAGACACTGCTTCAAACAAACTCCGACATGCCTAAGTCAAGTAGATGGCCACACACACAACATTTTTTTGCCCAAAAATCAAACCTTCAAATACCTCAATTGAACATACAATCTGCTCCAAGCTCCCCAGCGTTAGGTATTTTTAAACTCTATATTGCATATATTCAAAGCTCAACTCAACTAGACAACTGAACAACTTACGTGGCAAACAATTTGAATAAAACTGCAACACCATTACATGAAATAGCCAGAACCCCATAGACCCTGAACCAATACTCCAAAATAACTTTAGAAAGAGAACATCAAAGCTGGATGTACTGGAACCCATCATGCAAAAAAAAATACTTGTCCAAAAATTAACAGCAAACTGTTCAAACAAGGAGCTAGTTGACCTTAAGTCGCAGGGTAGAAGATAATTGTCTAAGACCAGATATCAAGGCCAACTGCAAAAAAAACAAAGTAGGGGGTAGGAGAAGTACATCAGGAGAGCAAAATTACCTAATTTGCCAAAAGCATTAAATGTTCACTACATCAAAGAAATTCTTAATTTCCCAATCCAACTGTAATACAAATATTTAAACCACATCTCAACAACATTGTGGGCAGCTTCTTCAATCTTTTGCATACAAAACTGCAAACATTTAAGACCTTATCAATTGTGATCCATGGGTCACATCAGTTCCCTTTTTGATCTCATCCTAGCAAACAAGCTTTCTTCTATTTTAGTGAATTGGATGAGGTTTTGAACCTTGCTTAAAAAATTGAAACGTCTAACTGCGCAAGTGAACCATGCCCTGTGGCATCAAGCAACTGCTTCTCTTATGAAGCTCCATTCACTACCGGTAAGGCACAAAATCTACTGCAACACGCTGTCTTCACTCGCTTCCATAAAAGCAGCAGCAAATCTAATCCTATCTACCAACAAATCAATTCGAAATCTACTCTTCCTCATCAATGATTTGGGAAAAGAGTTAAAAATACAATTACAGGAACACAGCAAGCATATCTTTTGCAACCAGAAAAAAATAATAAAGGATTTAGGGCAAATGAACTGAAACTACCACTGCCAATATAGCCAAAATTGCCAAGATAAAAAAGACTGCCCACATGGTCGAAGACCAACAGGTTGTCTTCACACCCCTAGAGAATTTGTCAGTCAAATACATGGTGGACTGGACAATTCATCTTAAGATTCAAAGCCTGGGTGGGTGAGACTGATGAGGTCTTGAACTGGATTACCTGCTTCTTACCTGACCACATACAACAGGCCTGGGTTCCCTCTGTGGTGTCATTCACTCGCATGATGATATGCACTCTAGAACACATATCATCAACAAATCAAGGATTTGTAAAGTGCGGCAAATCCCCTGTGCTCTCGAGGTGCTGGTGTTGCTTGCTGCATCGTGGTCAACTGTTCACTCGAACAGCCAGGTCTTGAGTTCTTTCCTGAATTGCTGGAGTGATGAAGCAGTCCTGAGGTGCAGGGAGAAGGGTGCTCTAATCTTTGGCTGCCAGGTGTGAGAAGGAGCATCCGCCACTGTTGCTTCAGCAGATTCAGGAGGTGTCTGCAAGGAAGAGGGAGGCGGATCGTACGTGTCTGATCGGTTGGTGTAAAGTCATGCGTTTGTTGATGTGTGCTGGTCCTTCGTTATGCAGGGCTTTGTATATGTGGGTAAACATCTTGAACTGGTATCTCTTCTGGATCTGGGTTAAGTGTTGCTTCTTGAGGTGGGGTGTGATGTGATGTGGGTCTGCATGGGGAATTCAAGGAAGTTTCTTGCAGCTGAGTTTTGTAAGGTCTGTAGTCTCTTCAGGAGGCGTGATGTGATTCCTATGTAGAGGGTGCTCCCGGGGTCTAGCCTGCTTGTGACAAGGGACTGCGTGACAGTCTTATGTGTTGACTGGGAGCCACCTGAAGATCTTGCGGAGCATGCCTAAGGTGTGAAAGCAGGCAGATGAGACTGTGTCTACCTGTTTCTTGCTTGTTGTCCAAGACGATGCTGAGGTAGCGGGTGTGGTCCATCTGGGCAGGAGATGGGGCAAGTTCGGCACACCACCATGCGTCATTGTATGGCGAGGTGTTGTTCCCAAAGATGAGGATGTGAGAAACTCGCATTTTGTTGCAGTACCCCCCCCCCCACGAACACACAAATATGTTTTGCCTGGTTTCTGAATGCAACTCGGGCTGGACTGCACTGGGATCCTGCTAACCAGGTTCCCAGTGCCAGTGTTCTTTCTCTAAAACATTGTAAAAGTAATTGGAAACACCTTTGGCTGCAGCTGTAAGTCCCTACTAAAAGGTACTTAAGTAACCAGGGCATGGGGTACTATGGGTAATCCCCTGAGGGCAGCAGCAGCACTGATTGTGCCACCCTCTAGGGCAATGCATCCAGATGCAGCCAGCACTGCCATTGCAGGCTCAGTGTCCTGGTGCAAACCTAAAATACAAACTCGACATGGCACACAACCTGTGTGCCCTGTCCACCCTACACTGCATATGTTATGAGTAAGTCATCCCCTAGCAGGCCTTCCAGCCCTAAGGCAGGGTGCACCATACTACATGTGAGGGCATAGTTGCATGAGCAATATGCCCCCACTAGGTCCTTGCTCAACCTGGGACATAGTGAGTGAACAGAGCAGCCATTTTAATATATGTGCTGGAAACTGGTCAATATGAGTTTCCCAGCTACATAATGGCTACTCTGAACTCTGCGTTGTTTGGTATCAAACAACTCAGAATGGTAAATCCAAACTGGTACCAGTACTGGATTTATTATAAAATGTACCCAGGGGTCACCTTAGAGATGCTCCCTGCAAAAGCTAACCATCCTGGCATGGTTGCTGACTGGTTCCAGCAAGCCTGCCACATCCAGAAAGCCAATACACAAACCCTGGGGGAGAGCCCTGTCTCTCTGGTTTGTGAAACAATGCCCTTCCTGGGTGGAGGCGCTAACACCCCCATCCCTCAGGAATGTGCACTGCCCTGGCAGTGAGCTTGAAAGGGCTACCGCCCTTGCAACTCGAGCACCCAGGCCTGCTGCTAGCAGCAGACGGCCTCTCCCTTTGCAAACACCCACATTTGGAGGGAGCAAAGGCTGGAAACCACACAAAGGGTAGGAGGAGTGGCCTCACTGAGCATGCACCACCCATAAGGGCTCGCAGACGAAGTGGACCCTTCATTTCATTTTCCTCCATGTTGGATGGCAAGAAAATAGCCAATAAGGTTTAGGGAAGTGACCCTTCCCTCAGGAAGCGGTCACTGTAGTGGGTGTAGCCACCCAAGGATAAGTGTCCCATTGGACACTACCAGGTTCCCCCTAAAACGCCCACCAAATTTAGTATTTAGTGGGCTCCCCTAAACCAAGAAATCGGATTTGAAAAGACAAAGAAGATCCAAAGTAAGAGAACTGTGGACCTGCTACCCAAGAAAAGGCGTCAAACCCTGCCTGCTGCATCCAGGACCCGAACATCGCCCCCGAGGAGGAGCTGGACATTGGACTAACCCCAAGAAACCCAGGGGACCTCCAGGCTTCAAAAATCACCCCAGATCTCCCTCCTGAGTGGAGGCATCACTCTAAACCCAAGCAAGAACCAACAAACTAGTGAGGGTCACTTCACCAAACTGCTGATATCTCTGCAACCAGAAGTCGTAGCGGACCCGACGGCACACCGACAACTGCCCGGACGTGACCTTCAAGTGTGCCTAGTTTGGTGGCACTGCGCCCTCCAGTGGCCGAGTCATGCCAATACCCAGGGTATTGGTCAGTTGACGTCAGACAACCAGAAAACCAGCTCCCTCAGAGTTGAAAAAGGATCAGGAAGACGCCCTAGTCAAGGGACTACAGGAACACCCCGGACCTACGACCAGAGTACCGTCTTTGTCCTGTAAGCAGCCCTCAAAGAGACTCCCCTACAGCTCCAAAGGACTCCCTTGTGCACAGCTCCTGGATCTCCAACTCGCCCTGCACCTGGCCACCCTGGGCCTTGCATCGTGGGATCTGCTGTGTGCCCCGGGTCCCAAACCACTTGCGACCTCAAGAGCCCTAGGGGACCCCAAGGCACCATCTTTATATCTGCAACCCATCTCCTTTTCCAAGTGGCCCCTCCAGTTGACCCTGTGCCAAACAACTTTCCAACGCTACTCCCGCTGGAATCGGGAGCCACTGCTGCGTCCATCCTGCAAAAGAAGAGATTGCTAACTCTACTGTAAGATTTTTAATGCATTTTTAAAAGTGATTGTGCATTGATTCCAATGGTGCATAATTATGCACAGAAAGACTAACTTTATCAAAACTTTAAAAAGTCATAACTCAAAAAGTACCAAACGCATTTTAAAGATCTTGGTCTTAATTTATATAAAAGACCGAAGTATTTTTTTTCTTTTAATAAATTCTAGTCTTGAGTTATTAATTGAGTGTATGTGGTGCATGATTGGACTTGTGAGTACAGCAAATACTTAGCACATCTCTTAGATTACCCTAACGGCTCAACCAGCTACCTTAAAAATTGGAGCATTAGGTGGTCTAATTTTTACCTCTGGAAACCAATGTGTGGTTGCCCGGACCCTCTGCATAGGGTACTCGATTTTGTACAGTATATAGAGGGCCAGCCTCCTACAGAGGACTTCCATCTTGTCTGAGTTGAGTGTGAGACATCCAGAAGGTGACGTCCATCTTACAGTTGTAAAAGTTGGTTCTGGTGGTGGAGAGGTCTTATGACAACGAAAGGATGTGCTGGGTGTTGTCAGCGTAGGAGATGATGTTGAGTCCCTGCGACCTGACAGTGTCGGCTAACGGGGGTTATGTATGTGCTGAAGAGAGTGGGGCTAAGGGATGATCCTTGGGTAATTCTGCAGATGATCTTCTTGGGTTCCCAGGTGAAGAGTGGGAAATAGATACACTGGGTTCTTCCAGTGAGGTATGAGGCGATCCATTTGCAGGTGCATCACTGAATTCCGATGTGATGGAGTCTGTTGATCAAGGTGTGATGGGAGACGGTTCTGAAAGCAGCTGGCAGGTCCAGGATGAGGGCTGCTGTTATGCTGTGGTCCAGGAGGGCTGTGATGGCATCAGTAGCTGCAATTAGGGCTGTCTTGGGGCTGTAAGTGGCTCAAAATCCGGACTGGGAGGGGTCCAAGCGGTTGTTGTGTTCCAGGTGTTCGGTGAGCTGCTGGTTGAGTGCCTTCTTAAGAACCTTCACTGGAAAGGGGAGTTGGGCCAGGTTGGCAGATGGTTTCTTCAGGAGGGGCCTCACTTTACCGTGTTTTCAGTCCTCAGGGAAGGAGGCTGATGTGATGGAGGTGTTCGGGACCTTCTTGAGCTCGTCACCATTCGTCTTTTTCACGAAGCTGAAGGCATAATGAGGACAGGGGTCTGTGGGTTCTCCCAAGTGCATGGAGTTCATGATGGAGGTTATGGCTTGAGTTGTGAGGGGTTCCAAAGGTGAGCAGGTGTTTGAGGCTAGTGTTCATGAGTGTGAGCAGGCAGATGTCAGTGGCGGTGGGTTGAAGTTTCAAGTTTTCGTAGATGACTGAGATCTTCTAGTGGAAGAAGTCGGCCAGAGTGTCACACAGTTCGTGAAAGGGGGTGATGTTGTTCCCAGCGGCTGCAGAGTTGGAGAACTCCTTTACGATTGGAAAGATCTCCTTGCTGTTGTTCGTGTTGGCTTCAATGAGCTTTGCTAGGGCATTCTTCGTTGTTTCAAGATGGGGTGGTATTGGTGGAGTGCTGTCTTGAAGGTAGTATGGTCTCCTGTTATTTTTCTGGTGCGCCACTTCCGGTCTAGTTGCCCGCAGCGGTATTTGGTGGAATTCAGCTCAACGGTTAACCAGTTGGTTCTTCTGTGCCTGGCGGGGGCAATTGTGTTGGCGCATACTGTGATCCACTGGGAGAAGTTTTTCACAGCCTTGTCTGGGTTGGATGTTGTATCTGGGACTTATGAGTTGACAGCATTGTTTTACTGGTCTTCTGATATCTTTTTCCAGTTTCTGCATGTGGAGCTGGGGGGCTGGTCCCCCCAGCTCCACATGCGGTTGGTGTTGGTAGGTCCTGAGATGGTGAAGTGGACACTGTAGTGGTCAGTCCAGGTGAGCTGTGAGACATGGTTGTACTGGACTCTGGTACTGGATTTAAAAACAGGGTGGAGCATGTGTCTTGAGATTGGGGGGGGAGGGGGGGGTTGGTGACAAGTAGCTTGAGGCTGAGGTTGCTCATGATTTCCAGGAGGTTGTTTGTGTTGGTGTCACTGGGGTCGTAGAGATGGAAGTTAAGATCCCCTAGGAAGATGTAGTGTTCAGAGTTGATGACTATCGGGGCAATGAGTTCAGGGATAGCATTGCAGAAGCTGGGGCATGGTCCTGGTGGTCTGTAGGCGAGGGTGCTCTTCCCATCTTGAGATGCTTCATTAATGGGGATACGTTGTCTTGTCACGACTCACGTGCTGCTTGCGCCTGGAAACCGCAGATCTAGTGGCGTGGGTCTTGAAGGTTCGGCTTTGGCCCAGAAAGGGGCGACTCTTTCTAGTAGCTACGGTGCTGTAGGCAATGGAACCGCCAAGAACAGACCGTGCCCTTTAGAAATAGTGCCAGAGGGAAAAAACCCCTAAAAGGGGAAAAAACCTCCAAACAGTGGATTCCTGAAACAAGAACAAAAACCAGGAATCAAAAAGAAACAAAAATGCAGGTAAACACAAGTTTGACAAGATTCAGAACCGAAGGCTAAGAATCAGGAGCGAAGACACAATCAGAGCAGATAGTGTTGCAGCGCAAGGAAAGGGAGACAACAGAGCCCTTATATACCAAGAAACAGGAAATGACCAACAGGAAGTAAAAAGACACCATCTTAGATAGGGAAGAAATACATAGGACAGAATAGAACAGAAACCATAGAAAATAGGGAACAAGGAATGCTGGGAAGAAAAAGGTAACATGGGAAGGGGGAAAGACAAAGAAAGGACAAGAAAAATGCCTGAGAAAGCAAAGAAGAAAAAGAAGAAAAAGAACAGGTAAGGAGGGGTCAGAGGGAAACAGGGACGCAACAGAAAGCAGAGCGAGGCCCCAAGTAAAATCTGGGGCCTCGCACGGTACACAGAAGGCTCGGGGCGCGCCGCGTGGTGCGGCGCGACAGTAGGTCCCCCCCCGAAGGTCCAGGTTTGAAGGGAAACAAACGATGAAAACGAGAAATCAGAAGAGGGGCGTGAACAGAAGATGCATCTTCCCAAGAGCATTCACTAAGAGGATATCCCTTCCAGTGAATCAAATACTGAAGACGTCGGTGAAAAAGGCGAGTCTCACAAATTTCCTGAACCTCATATTCAGGTACATCATTCACCAACACAGGAGGAGGACAAGGAAACTGACGAGAGAAAGGGTCAGGAACATAAGGTTTGAGCTGGGATACATGAAAGACTGGATGAATTTTCCAAGTATGAGGCAAGCGAAGACGAACAGTGACAGGATTGATCAACTGAAGAATACGGAAAGGCCCATAATAGCGAGGCGTGAACTTATTTAGAGAAAGGCGAGAGGGCAAGAATTTGGAAGAAAGCCAGACTTTATCTTGAGGGTGATAATCTGGAGTGGGTCCACGTTTCTTATCTGCGATTTTCTTCATATATCTCTTGGTGTTCAATAAATTAGATCTAATTAGCCTATGGAGTTGCAAGAGATGTTTGGAAAAAGATGTAATTGCAGGCAGAGGAGAGGTAGATTGAGGAGAAGTAGGAAAAGAGATAGGATGATAGCCATAGGAACAGAAAAAAGGAGTGACCTTGGAGGCACTATGGACAGTATTGTTGTAGGAAAATTCAGCAATAGGAAGATAAGTGTTCCAGTTGCTTTGGGTGGAATTACAAAAACAGCGAAGGTATTGTTCTAATCCTTGGTTCAAACGCTCGGTCTGTCCATTGGTCTGAGGATGGAAACCGGATGATAGTGCTATATTGATGTTTAGTGTCTTGCAAAAATATTTCCAAAACCGGGAAATATACTGAGGTCCTCTGTCAGATACAATGGTATGTGGAAGTCCATGGAGACGGAAAATATGGTCGATAACTATCTGGCTCAATTCTTGGGATGTAGGTAACTTCTTTAGGGCAGTGAAGTGAGCCATTTTAGTGAAAGAATCAACAGTGACCATGATAACCTGGTTTCCAGATGATGGTGGAAGTGAACACATGAAGTCAGTGGAAATAGTATGCCATGGAGTTGGTGGAACCGGCAAAGGCTGTAGTAATCCTGCAGGTCTGGTACGGGAAATCTTGACTTGAGCACATATGGGACAAGCCTGGACGTATCTTTCGACATCTGATTTCCAGGTAGGCCACCAGAAAGATCGCGAAAGGAGTTCTTGTGTGGCCTTGATGCCTCTATGACCAGCAACCGGTGAATCATGGCACATCTGTAATGCCTTGTCTCGAACTCTGTTAGTAGGAAGGAATAACAGATTCTGATGATAATAGTACCCTTCTTTCTTGCATAAAAAGGTTCTTAATTTCTCTATTTCGCTATTAGATAGGCTGGAGTACTCCAGTTGTACTTCCTCCAGAAAAGATTGAGCAACTCCAATGATCTTACTAGGCTCCAGTAGAAACTGAGACGGGGAAGGAGTACAGTCTGGATAACGGCGAGACAGAGCATCAGCCAGAATGTTTTGAGATCCAGGAATATAGGTGATGTAAAAGTCATACTGACTGAAGAAAAAGGCCCAACGGGCCTGGCGACTATTCTGGCATACAAAATTACGTAGACATTGCAGATTACGGTGATCTGTTCTCACCTCGAAAGGCTCCTTGGAACCCATCAGAAACTGTCTCCATTCGATGCAGGCTGTCTTCAGAGCTAACAACTCTCTTTCTAGTACTGAGTAATGTTGTTCAGCTGTAGAGAGAATATGGGACAAATAGAAAACAGGATGTTCAAGACCATCATCCTCTTGCAGTTGGAGTAAGACAGCTCCAATAGCCCTTTCGGAAGCATCGGTAACTACAATAAACTGTTTGTTGGTATCTGGGTGTCTTAAGATGGGAGCTTGAGTGAAAGCCTTTTTTAAATCTTGAAAGGCTGTTTCAGCCGCCTTGGTCCAGACAAACCCCTGCTTTAGATTTTCCTTCTTTAAAGTATGAGTTATATGGCTGGTCTGTTTAGCAAAGTCTTGAATGAACTGCCGATAAAAATTTGCTAATCCTAGGAAACATTGTGTTTCTTTAATAGAAGAGGGAGAAGGCCAATCGAGAATTGCTTGTACCTTTTCTTGTTCCATAGCTATGCCGGTGGGACTTAAATGATAACCCAGATATTTGACTTCCGTCTTAGCGAACTCACACTTTTCGGGTTTACAGTATAGTTGATGTGCTCGGAGTCTTTGAAGGACTTGTTTCACATGAGAAGAATGGAGATCGGGATGTCTGGAAAAAATAAGGATGTCGTCTAAGTAGATTACGACTGTCTGGTTCAAGAGATCGGAAAATATTGAGTCCATAAATCTTTGAAATATTGCAGGGGCATTCGTAAGACCAAAAGGCATGACTTTGTACTCAAAATGACCAAACGGTGTCCTGAATGCTGTTTTCCACTCGTCTCCTTCTTTTATACGTAAAAGGTGGTAAGCTCCTCGAAGATCCAACTTGGTAAAACGTTGAGCCCCTCTAATTGCCTCTAGAATATCCTTGATGAGGGGCAAAGGATAACGATCCTTTATAGTTATTTTATTTAGGCCTCGAAAATCCAGGCAAGGACGAAGATCTTTGGTCTTCTTAGGTACAAAAAAGAGAGGAGCCCCTGCCGGAGAAGACGATGGAACAATGAGACCACTCTGTACATTTTCCTCCAGATACTCCTTAAGAACTTCCTTTTCAGGTTCCGTGAGAGAATACATCCTCCCAAAGGGGACGACTGTTCCAGGTTCCAAAGGAATAGCACAATCGTACTCTCGATGTGGAGGTAATACAGGTCTGGATGGCTTTTGAAACACGTCTTGAAACTCTAAATAATGTTCAGGAACTCCTTGGACAGTATTGATGGAATATTCCGTAGAACTCTTGATAGGTTTTAATCTGTTCGGTGACCAATATTTGTCGGACGCAAAGCAGTTCTCTTGACAAAACTGTGAGGACAAGGAAATTGTCCGGGTTACCCAGTTCACATACGGATTATGTCTTGTAAACCACGGAATTCCGAGAATAATGGTATGGTTGGGAGATGAAATGAGATCAAAGGAGATGTGTTCTTGATGATTACCAAACTGTAAATTTAACATCAAGGTTGTAGTATCGACTGGACCTGAGGATATCAAGGATCCATCCACGGTGTGCACTTGTTCAGGAATGTCTTTGGGTTGTGTGGGAATCTGTTGATTAGTGGCCCAAGTCTTATCCATGTATATACCACTAGCACCACAATCGAATAATGCCATAGTTCTTTCTTGGCGGCCATCAGGTAGTTGTAATATAACAGGTAACACGAACAAGTATGTTGTATTGTCATTAAATGAACTGATGGAAGGTATAGCTGATGATCCCGTCCCCTCCCTTCTTACAGAGGACGGGAAGTGGCATTTCCCGAGGGTCTTGGTGGACGTACAGGACAGGTACGAAGCATGTGACCAGCAGAACCACAGTATAGGCACAATCCCTTCTTCCGTCTGTCTTCCCTCTCACTAGCGGAGAGCGGCCCTCGAGTAGTATCCACTTGCATGGGTTCCCCTTCTATGTCTCTAGCAGGGGGACGAGATTCCTCAGAACGAGGCAGATACATCCGTGAAGTGCTTGGCTGGGAAGATCCTCTACTCCTTCTCTTCTCCATTCGTCGTTCTTGAAGACGATACTCGATGGAAAGGGCTTGATCCATCAGGCCACGAAGATCTTCAACTCTGGTGGAATGTACTAATTCATCCTTTATTTCTTCCTTAAGTCCTCTGCGAAATAAAGTTACCAAGGTACGCTCCACCCAAGTGGTCTCTGCCGCTGACGGAAACGTGTAATATATTGAAGGACATCTTGGGAACCTTGCTGGATATCACATAATGCTTCCTCTGCCGAAGCTTCCAATCCTGGACGACTAAACATTTGTTTGAAGCGGGTCACGAAGGCAGAATAGTCCGACAATACCGGATCGTTGGATGACACCATCGGGGTTGCCCAGGCCAAGGCAGGACCGGATAATGCACTGATAAGATATCCCACCTTTGTCCTGTCATGAGAGAATTGGGTAGGTCTGAAGGCGAAGTACACCGTTAATGCATCCAGGAATTCACGCAGTTTAGTTGGTTCACCAGAGAAACGAGGAGTAGAGGCGGAGATAGTCGGAACATCGCCACTGCGGAAAGCCAAAGCCTGTCGTAACACAGCATTCTCATTGCGCAATTGTTGCAATTTCTGAGCTTGTTGTTGAATAGTAGTCAAACGAGATAAATCAGGATCTGCAGCAGCCGCCACTGTATCATCCATGGTGTCAGAAGACGTCGGAATGGTTTGGCGCTGCAATCTGTCACGACTCACGTGCTGCTTGCGCCTGGAAACCGCAGATCTAGTGGCGTGGGTCTTGAAGGTTCGGCTTTGGCCCAGAAAGGGGCGACTCTTTCTAGTAGCCACGGTGCTGTAGGCAATGGAACCGCCAAGAACAGACCGTGCCCTTTAGAAATAGTGCCAGAGGGAAAAAACCCCTAAAAGGGGAAAAAACCTCCAAACAGTGGATTCCTGAAACAAGAACAAAAACCAGGAATCAAAAAGAAACAAAAATGCAGGTAAACACAAGTTTGACAAGATTCAGAACCGAAGGCTAAGAATCAGGAGCGAAGACACAATCAGAGCAGATAGTGTTGCAGCGCAAGGAAAGGGAGAAAACAGAGCCCTTATATACCAAGAAACAGGAAATGACCAACAGGAAGTAAAAAGACACCATCTTAGATAGGGAAGAAATACATAGGACAGAATAGAACAGAAACCATAGAAAATAGGGAACAAGGAATGCTGGGAAGAAAAAGGTAACATGGGAAGGGGGAAAGACAAAGAAAGGACAAGAAAAATGCCTGAGAAAGCAAAGAAGAAAAAGAAGAAAAAGAAGAAAAAGAACAGGTAAGGAGGGGTCAGAGGGAAACAGGGACGCAACAGAAAGCCGAGCGAGGCCCCAAGTAAAATCTGGGGCCTCGCACGGTACACAGAAGGCTCGGGGCGCGCCGCGTCCTGGGGATGCGCTGCGCGGCGCGAGTCGAGTCGAATGCTCGGCTCGCGCCACGTGGTGCGGCGCGACATGTCTGGGGAGTTGGGGTGGTTTGTGCAGCGGATTGTGTCCGTGTAGATGATGGCATTGACACCTCCGTGTTTGTCGGTTCTGGCCTGGTGTGTGGTTCTGTGCTGGTGTGTTATCTTGTAGCATTCAGGGGTGGCAATATCCGGAACGGAGGCGGCAATCAGCCATGGCTCTGTGATGAAGAGGATGTCCAGGTGAGAGATAAGATCACGTCCCAGATCTCCGTGGTGTTTGCGCCAAACGATCGTGCGTTGAGAAGGATGCACTTGAGTTGTGTTGTAGTGGGCTCAGACTGCGTGGTAGATGCAGTCGCATTTTTGGTGTCTCCGGTGTTGTTGGTTGCATTGGAGTTGCAGGAGAAGAGGCAGTGTCAGTAGGTGAAGGGTTCTACTATGGATCGGGGAGATGTGCAGCAGCAGCAGTTGTTGTTGTTGTTGTTGCAGCCTCCTGGGTCCAGGGCTTGAAGCTAAGCAGCAGTGTATCTTCGGCTGGGCCGACGTTCCAGGTGCTGAGTACAGTCCAGGCACTGACAGGCTTAAATTTGGCTCACCAGCGGCACGTCCGCGCTGGGGCCTGAATATGTAGTCCTTAGACGTGGGAGGTGGTGGCTGGAGGACACAGAAATGGGAAAAACTGCAGGTGCGGCAAGAAGCAACAGTAAAGTACAGCAGCAATGAAAACAATAGCACCACAACAGTGCAGAGATTTACACAGCAAGTGGGAGACTAAGGTAGTCCCAGATACGAAAAGAGCAGTCCGCAGCAGCCGGGGAGCATTAATTGACTAGGAGGTCGGGAAGCTGCTCATCTCTTTCATTCAAAGTGTATATATTCTGCTACAAAAAGGTGCTGGCAGACTATTGGGTCTATTGAAAATGTATGCAGATGGGACTCAATTCTGATCAAACTAGAAAATAACTTGGGTCAATCAATTAAATATTAACAAATGTCTTGTTCACATTTAACAATTGATGAAAGCAAGCTTCCTATTTTTTAATAGCTCAAAATCTGACATTCACATGAGGGATGAAACCACTTAGGTCCTGCCCATTTTCTACTCGGTCATTTGCCACAAACACTGAGCTCATCATCAAAATAAGTAAAACAGCGTCATCTCTGACACTGAATTTTCTTTTGCACCCCCAGAGTAATGTAGTCAAGAGTGTCAATTTCGAAATAATAATGCTGCAGAAAATGTCCCTTCTTCAAACTCCATACAGATTGGAGCCTTAGTAGTGATGTAGCTTGATAACAGGATAATCATACACTTGTCACATCCAAACAAAACCTACGAACATGCTACATAGAATTTGAAACCAGTCCGCAAGTTAGTCTCTTAAACTGGGGAACAACACCATGTGAAAAGTGCTGAAATCACTCCATTAGCCAACAGTTGAAGAATTAAATAAATGTAGTGTGTCCTGCACCATTCACAAAGCCTGCTGATGTATATGCTCAACTTCACCATACCACATCTTCACCACACCATATCACACTAGGGCTCTATTCAGCCTTGTCTAACCTGATCTCGAAAACAATTTAAAAAGATTAAAACATGCTGGAAGGTCCCTGAGTGTTCTAGGTCGCAGGCTCTTGAGCTAACTTAGTTCCCACCACAAGGCCAAATACAACCATTTGTATTTCTGAACTACTCGAGGTACAACCGTTTAAAGTGCCCTGAAGCAAGGCGGGCACACCTACAAACTAATGTCAAGAAGGGTACTGAGTTTAGTTGGAGGTGAGCTCCCACTTCCAAAAATTTAAAATGCTGAGCACAATGCTTCAATGGTGATTTATTCACAAAACCACTATAAGTTAGTTCCAAGGCTGTTTATTTCAATTACATAAATGGACTTCTTAAAGTTGAAAGAAAAAAGAAAAAATAAATAAATCCCAGAATTGACAGCTTTGTCGTCCAAGCAGAGTTGGTCAAGAATGGAAAAAGGATGAGGAACAATGTTCGATGAAAGACAGCCAACACGTGTTTCACCCCATAAGCGAGTTAGCGGGGGCTTTCTCAAGGCTGTGAAAGATATGTATGGACAGTTATAAGTTACATGTCAGATCTTACCCAATTGTGAGCATGCAATCCATGCAGGACATGTTGTGCTGCTCATAGTGACATATATAGGTAAAACGAAGTGGTGCCATAACAGTCTCCCCAGTGTTGACCAAGGATTGAAATCCTGCAATAGTATTAGGGAGTGTAATGATAGATCAATTTAGAGAAGTCCGCTGTTCTTATTCTTGTTATAAGAGGAAATAAGGTAATCTAGAGTAATTAAAATCCTAATGAATAATAAGTGAGAAGAAAAAATTCTTTACAAGCTGGCACTCTCGTGGTGTGAATACATGCTAAAGAAAAGGAATTATGAGCAAGTGCTGTTATAAAGTCAAGTTGTGTGAAAAAAGAATAAAGCATGTGATAGAAACAAAGAAGAACATTACCCAATTCAAAACATAGTAACAGACTTCAGACATCAATGGTCTCAATTGTCGGTGCAAATCTGAACATAGAAACCAAGTGGTAAAAACACACTTGTATAACCAATAAATATGATACAGAACAAAAGAGAACAGCTTTTCAATTTTTAGTGAAAACAACTACCCTCCTCTGACATAATCAAACAAAGCCCATTATTGTCATGAGCCTTAAATTCAAACCAAAAGAAACAATGGTACCTGGAAGCGCGGTAAGCGCAAGAGGAAAACGGCGAAAAATCGCCGACAGGTCCCGCGTTCAAACGCTGCAGCCGCGTTCTGACTGCAGCGTGATATGCATGATCGAGTGTCCCTTCTCTGTTTCGGAAGTATCGAAACAGAGGAGGGACAACAAGTTACCAGCACAAACAAAGACGACGGCGGCCATATTGAATATTGCCGGGGCAGCAGCTGCACTAGTCGTAATGAAATAGTAGGAAACACAATTGAAAAAGGAATATTTAAGGCGATGTACTAAACTCCAAAGTGACAAAAAGGCCTGATTGGGCATTTGCAAAGAAAATAGATATAGAAAGAATTAGTTGGAAAAAGCTGAAAGATAGTTAATAGAAAATAATATAATTGAAAGGGTTGGACCCATAATAGATGTTTAATGGCAGAACTCAAAATAAAAATAGGGAACTTAAATTGAAAAAAGGGAAGAAAGAAAAAGGGAAAGGGCATAGGAATAATCAAGAGAAAGAAGTAAAAACATAACACTAAATGGTAAAGATAATACTAAAAATCATATTTACTAAAAAGACGTCAAAATGAAGTCTAAAGGCAGATAACCAAGTAAAAGAGGAGAAGGAAGTAAATGGGGAAATTAATTAGAGTTGCCAATAAGAGGGGGAAGCCAATAAAGAAAATAATTTAGACTCGTAAAGAAAGCCAACAGTTGAAAAGTAAGAGCGAATAAAAGGGAAGAGAAGAGGAATAGCAGTAGGTCTACAGGTATCAAAAGTTGATACAGCAGAGCAAATAGTACAGTACAGTAATTTAAGCACAGGACAAGTTTTTACTAAAGCCAAGAAGGGATAAACGTGTAATGAGTTTTAATTTTTTTGCCAACATAAAACATACAAAATATAATATTAAAAGGAGTGGACCAGCAGTCCGGGCACCTTACACTTTTCAAGAAACTAAGCACGTAACATGGCAACATGCTCACATTCATAGTGCAAGCCAGTCAATGAATGGCTGACATTGCTCCATGCAGTATGCTGTAGTGGGAAGAAGCAACATGTGAAAAACACTTGAACAGATCAATAGTTGAAGCGGGCTGTCTGAAAAAGTCTGTATGCAGGTCTATATTATATGAATTTTTATTATGTTTTTTTTTTTGTTGTGTGCAAAACACGGGACTGGCGAGACACCCAATTCCTTCTGAAGGCCAAATCCAAAAAGGAAGCAATGTCACAAATCCAAAAATTATATAAAAGATCGCTTCAAGGGGAATATGGGGAGTAAGCTGTTGCTGACACTGCCTGCAATCAGCAGAAAGTGTGCAAGTAGGAGTTTCTTTTATTAGGAACCTTTACTGTGGAACAGCCTTTAGAAAACTGCCATTTATAAGGATGTTGAAGACTTAGCTCTATAAAAACAGAAATGCAAGAATGTGATTAATAAGAGCTGGTGCAAACAAAAGAGAAACTAGAGGAAAGGTTAAGCCAACTGAGGCTGCAGCTTGAGGAAGTATTGTAGGGCAGATTGAGAAGGAGGTGGAAAGCAAGTAGATTGGCTAACTTCGAATAAGGGGAGTGTGCAGGGAAGCTGCTTGCGTGGAAATCTAAGACGGATCAGGTTTGTAACGCTATAAGGGAGATTACTTGTGGACAACAAGGGGAGAGGTGGACTAGTGCTGTGACTATTAGGAAGGCTTTTCGGAATAATTTCGCAGAATTGCATATGGAGGAGAAGGAAGGGATGTGGAGTGGTTAAGAAGGGATGCTATACCAAGGATAGGGTCAGAAGAGCAGGTTTATTTGAATAAAGAGGTATCACAAGGTGAAGTAGGGGGGGTTATAAGAATGAGTAAAAACGGGAAGGCCGCAGGGCGGGACGGCTTTCCGATGGCACTGTAAGAAGTATTAGGGGAATCTGTAACCCTGGTTATGGTGGCTTTGTTTGGAGAGATTTTTGAGAATGGGGGCAGGTACCTTTATCCTGGAATAAGGCAGTTATCACCCTGATTTCGAAAGCAGACAAGAACCTGTTGTGCTGCGAGTCATATAGGCCAATTTCTCTGCTGAACAGCGATTATAAAATATTTGCAAAGGTATTGGCAGATAGACTGAGTGTGGTGATTCCAGGGCTTCTACACCAAGATCAGAAAGATTTTATTAAGGGTAGACATCTTTATGAACTAACCTTTAATCTAAACAGGGGCGATCGACTTGGCTACTATACATAATGTACCCCTGGCAGTTATCACATTGGATGCTATGAAGGCTTTCAATGGGTTAACTGGGTCTATTTGGGCACAATTGTGAAACAGTTTAAGCTAGGAAAACGTTTTCAGGTCAATCAAGCAGATATATCAGGCCCCTTCTGCAAGAGTACTGAGCGATGGGAAACTAACAGCACCTTTCAAAATAACCTAAGGGACAAGGCAGAGAAGCCCTTTATCTCAATTTTTGTTCAACCTTTATATCGAAACTTTAGCCACAAGGATAAGACAGAATTTGTTGATCTCCCCTTTCAACTGCTGTGGATGGGAGTAAAAAGTCTCTCTATATGCGGACGACCTGATGGTGTACACATCGGATGTCCACACAGCTCTCCCTGTTGCCCTGGGCATTGCAAATGCGTTTGGGGGAAGTGTCAGGATATCACGTAAATGCGGGAAAGACCAAGGTTATTGTATGGAATCAGAGGAAGGAGGGAGTGCAATGCAAACGCGAAATGAGGTACTTGAGTATTAACATTTTACAAGATATCGGGAAGATCCATGTGGTTAATATGGAAAAAGCTCTCATGGACTGCAATAAATTGATGCAGGGGTGAATTCACCTTCCTTTTGTCAATGTTGGAGAGAGTTAGCTTAGTTAAAATGGTGATCCTACCCAAAGTGAGTTTCTTGTTCAACGCAATTCCACTACAAACTGAGGAAAAGTCAGGTAGAGAAGCTGCAACAAGCTATCAATTCTTTTATATGGGCTTGTAAGGGGCCCAGAGTATCTTGGAAGAAGTTACGTAGAAGGAGAGAAAAGGGGGGTCTAGCACAATCCGGGTATACAATACTACGCTTGGGCTTTTCAGCTAAAGAAAAGCAAGGGTGCTTTTTGGCTCGTCTGACTCCTCAGAGACTGGGATTAAGTTTAAGGCTATGCTAAAAGGAATGATAGAGGCAGGAAAATATTTCTTGCAAAAATTTGGAAACCCAAATTTTTAAAAAAAAGTGAAGGTGAAAGTTCTTTTAGACATGTTAACGACAGTGTATTATAAGGTGAGTAAGGAATATAAAGTACTAACGTTTCTGGGCACCAATTTTGGATTCCCCAGGAACCCCGGAGTGTTTTTGAGATAAACTGGCTGTCCCAATCAGGAAGGCAGCAATGGAGTTCTGGGGGAAGCTCTTTAGGGACGGGGGCTTAGTCCCTTGGGAGGAAATGGACAAGAAGACTCCAGGGGCATTGTCCAGGTTTAAATATATCCAGCTGAAAGGGTGGTCACAGAGGAGTCATGCGAAAATAGGTCTGTCAAATCATCAGTAGGAAAAAATCAAGTGCAGCCCCCACCCAACAAAGGCGGTGTCTACCTGGTATTGGGAAATCCTGGAGTCAGTAGACGGCGATTTTATGTTGGTTGGGGAGCTTGTATACCAAAGGCGGAACTTGAGGTAAGGTGGATAAAGTTGATGCATATGCTACATCTGGTGGTTAAACCCGCTGCGCTAAGAAGAAATCACCTTTTTGTTATCCATAGACATATATCGCACCGTATAAGTGGTCTAACATGAGGAAAGGACAGGCAGTGTTGTGCACTAAGTGTGGGTTTGAAAACGCAACTAATTCACATGTTTATGGAGAGCCCGGTAATATACTTGTTTTGGCAGGAAGTGAACAGGTCACTAACAGCTGTCGTGGGAGAAGAGATTAGGATAAGCCTCCCGGCTAATCATGTTCGGCAAGAAGAAAATGTCTGGGACATTGGGTACAGATAGGCAGAAACAATATTTTTATTGCATACTGATGGCAAGAAGGGAGACATGTCGGAAGTGGATAGGAGAAGCACCTCCATTACATACAGAATGGTTGGGAGTGCTTAGACATTTCATGAGCTAAAGCATTTTGGACACCTTTGGCCGAGTGGCTGGTCAAACAGTAAATCCTTGTTGAATGATTACACCTATCTTCCTGCCCTCTTGCTGCAACGATGTAGCGGCGCCCCAAATGGGTTTGGTTGAGGGAGGAAAGATCTCCCTGGCTATGATCCGTCTACGTTAATGAGAGAATGCCCAGGTGGTGGTTCGTTTAAGACGACTTGGAGCCTGAGGAGAATGAGGACATTAAAAAGAAGGATGTTGAAGACTTATTTGTTCTAACTGCTTGGAGCCTTAAGCCTTTGTTCTATGTATGAGCATAATTCGTTTAAGTGTCTTGAGGGCTAGCTAAATGCCCTCTCATATTTTATAAAATTCAACACACCTAAAGATTCATTTAAGGGTCAGGAGGCACTTTGGAAAGTATCATTCTCCTGATGCCCCCCTATGAATGCCATGAATGCCTTGATGACAGGGATCCTAAAATAAGGAAGAATGTTGCCCTTTTTGCATACATGCAGCAACAGCTGCAAAGTGTAGCAGTATGGCAGTGCAGGCGAGTCTTGACTTTTGTAGGTGTAAGAGGTAACAAATTATCTCCTGGAGGACAGGCCATAAAAGGTCCAGATTTTTAGAGATGCAACAGTGGACCACTTTGTAGCATTAAATGAGCGGTAATAGGTCTGTGAGCTTCATGCAGGATAGTCATTCACTTCTGCAGGAGACTGAGATAAACAAAGTCTAAGACCTCAGATGCCAGATAGCTAGGTTGCCCTGCCTGGTGTGGGGTTGCCCGATTCAGCCTTGGTGCTGCGTGAGAAGGTCTGGCCTGTTAAGGTGCTTCTAGTGGTGCACCACTATTGGGACTGGCCCAATTGGGATCCACCAGAATGAGTGGGTGGGAAGTTTTCTGCATCTTCCGTACCATGTACGGAAGGAGTGAAAAAAGAGGAAGAGTATAGGCAAATATGCCTGACCAATTCATCCACAGATTATTGTCCAGGGGCAGTGGGTGAGGGTACTCGAGGCAATGTTTTGGCATTTTGCGTTTTCGTGGGTGGCGAACAGTGTAACAGTGGGGTTTCCCGCTGGTGAAAGTAGTGGATAGGACTTGCAGCTGGGGATGGGGGAGCACAAGGAGATGACTGGGGGTATTGTTAAGCTGACTGTATGCCCCCACCCCTAGCCTGAGAGATGAGTCTGTTGTAATGGTCATCTGCATGACAAGGTCTGCAAAGGGCCTGTTCTGCAACAGGTTGTTGCTGTTCTACCACAGCAAACAACGATGGGCACTGGCCTTTAACAACACTTGAGCGTTCCAATGACCATCCACTTGCTACCATTGAGCAGAGAAACACTCCTGTAAGGGGTCATCCCTAGGAGGCGCATTATAGTCTGCCTGTGAGGTGACAATTGTGACACAGAGTCGTTTTCTTTCTTATTTACGATTTTTATTGTACATCCACCCATAACAGCATAAACCGCAAACCCTTCGTCGATGCTTTCCTCTCCCAGTCTCTAACCGTTCCCCCGTAGAATCCGCGGCTCGGGGATTCTATTACCAAGGCAATACCAAAAGGAAAACCCAAGCTTAAACATCATAGAAACTAAAACGTAACAAATTGGCTGGATAAGAGGCAGCAGCTACTGAAATGGCAAAACCCTCTGTTGGTTGGGGTAGGATTTGCTGGCAATGGTGTTTACAACAGAGCCCCGGGGAAGGGCTGGAGCTGCATGGGTCGAAGGTGGGACATAGTGGTATCTATGGTGAATCTCAGGCTGGGGAACATAAAGATTGTAGATTACATGTGTGCTAGGCATAGATGCATGCCAGCACTCTTGATCAGACAAACATCGAAATAAGGTGGCACATAAGTAATGCCACTCCTTAAATGAGTGGCTACATTTCTGTTGTAAATTCTGAGGATTATACAAAACAAGGAAAGTTTACCATTATAACTAAAACAGTTCTTTCAGTGCTGCATAATTGGGAGAAGCTCCAGAAGGACTATTTGTAGACAGCTAACTGATAATTCAAGTATTTTTACACTATTTAGTTAAGTTCTCTCGAGTAAAGAAAATAATTCTCAAAGACTTTGTTCCTTTGTTTTCACAAAAACCTTAAATAATGTGTTGAACGGACTGAAGAGCACGATTCTAATTACTCTGCAGTGAATTGTGAAACTTCTTGGAGCAGTCTCTGTGGTATGTCTATGTACATTATTTGAGCATAATGAATACTTTTAAATATATTACTATCTAGAAGAGAATGACTGAATTCTAACACATTTATATTCTAGATGTGGTCCAGGGTGATCCTAACTGCAGATGTTGGAACTAGGAAGAGATCAAGCAAGCCTCCTTCTTTTAACAGGCGGAAATCTGTGCATAGACAGGGAGAGTAGACTGGGTTCAAACAGAGATAACAAACTACTTTAACAGTATTATTTTCTTTATGGGTCTCCTTCCATGCTGCCACACTAATGATCTGAACTATAATAGCATGCAGAATTGGTGCTGCCTGGAGGCAGACCTTTTGAGCATCACACTGACCCTGAGGATGCAAGGACCATGAAAGATGGCTAGTGCCCTGCTCTCTGTCTCTCTTGGGCATCCGATCTGGGGGGGGAGGGGGACTCTGATGCAGGTTCCTCTTCAAAGTCAAGCCCACTTTTTCAAGGCAGAGTTTCTGCTGGCATCAGCTGGGGTGGTTTGGCCGAAATGTTTCCTGTAACAGGATGAATAAACAGGTGCTTCTCTCTCACACTGTAGCTTCTGTAGAATTAGTAGAATCCTCGGAGCCTGTCGTCAATTGTGAGCTCAGCGTCAATGCTGGCTTCAGAGTCAATGGGGACCTGTTCACCAGTGACTTTGACTGAGTGTTGTCAGGGCTCGCAGGAGCTTTTGGACTGCATGGAACTTGATGGCAAGAGGGATTGACATCCTTGGACAGGTCCTTTCAAGACTCAAAGTCTTCCACTCTTTGTCAACCAAACTCCAAAGGTGGTCGAGACCCTGGAGGTGGTAATGTCTTGTGTGAGGAGCTCGATGCCAGACTCCCTTGCGAGGCTTAGAGACAGTGTCGGAGCCGACTATACTTAGAAACCCTGGCACGGCCTCCAGTCAAAGACCGCTGGTCCTGGGGCTCAGTAGAGCCTCCTCTTCTTTTTTTGGTTCAGAGGCACTGGAGGAAATGGCCTCTGGGCTGGGTGGAACGCCGGAAGGGCCAGAAACTGTATATTCTTCTGCTCCAAATGGGTTCTATTTGCCGAAGATGTTGAGGGCATCAGGAGAGGACTGCTGGTGTATCTCACAGTGTATCTTACAGTACCTCTTACTTTGGTACTGTAACATTTGCTTCAATCGGAAGATGAGGCAAGATTCACATTAGACATCGACTTGACCCAGGGAGAGATTACAAACTTCATGATGGTCCGAGAAAGGGTACTTCACATGGCACCGGCGGCAGTTCTGGAGGGCTATCTGTTACACCACACAGTAAGGATCATTCTTCGGTACCAAAGGTCAGTAGACAGGCAATGCAGCCACGAAAGGGTGAGGGTCCCAAGACATTTAAGGACTCAGTGACTGTACATCAGTCTCCGGAAGGTGTCAATGAAAGGAAACATGGTTGATTAAAGGTTTTTCTGAGGATGGGTGTCGATGTTTCACCACGTAGGCCTGAAAAACATGGAAGACACATTGAATCTTAAAAGCTCTGTTGGTAAACAGTCGAAACTGATGGTGGAAAAAAATAACCTAACATGAAGTTAGTGCCCATGCAAGCTGCCCACTAAGGAAGGAGCCGCAGTACATCCCAGGACTGTAAACTATGAGAGTGAGAAAAAACTCAATCACCTCATCCAGGTGTTTAAGGAGGACTAGGCCCTAGCTAGGTTCTGGCGCAGGAAGTCACATCATTTACCTGTTTCACATTCAAAAGGCACCCATACCGGTGACTAAGATCCTATTTTGCTGACACATACATATAATGCCGTATATCAACTGAATTCTGGTGCCTGGTGTTGTCAAGGTCCCTGGTCAAATCCCCAGTGCCCTCACACAGAAAATAAAATGAATAGTATGAGAAAAAACATTGACTGCTCTAGTCATACCAGGCCACCTAACTCCACTCCATCATCGTTAGATACATAAAAAAAGCAAACCAACAAAGATCTCTCAACACATATGGTGACACAACACATCTTATGAAGTTGGCTACATATAGGCTGTGAGCTGTGGATTCAGCAAAAGATTATGTAAGGCAAACAGTCAGGAGGTTATCTATTATAATTGGAAGGGCACAGCATTGTTCATAGTAATTTGCTTGGATGTAGTGCCTCCTATCATAGTTTGGTAGCCTGTAAGTGCAGTAAAAAACTTTGTTACTATTAATCAATTTTAGGGACTTAATTTATCAAACTTGGATAGAGGGAAGGTTAAGTTGACTGTGCTAGAGTTTACACTTGTGATATACTGACCGATGGCATATAACCCGATTTGCCATCTTCCCATTGATTACACTCTTTTTAATGAAACAATGTAGAACTAAGAAAAGAGACGGTGTATGCAGAACTCCTAATTGTCAGATTTTGCAACATTCAGCCAATTTACCACAGTAATGTGGTGGTTTTCAAACAAGATAGTTGTATGGATTGTGCCGTTATAATCTGCAAGAACACAGTGCGGATCAAAATGTCATATTCAGTCTTAAATGAGACCTGAATGGACTTTTCCCATCATGTCAGGATGAATAACGCCAAATATGAGATTATAAAATTGCATATAGTCTTAGGGAAGGGATGGAAAAAGTTAAGGTATGGCAAAAATATCATTACTCCCTGTACAGAAGTGCATTTACTTTGTTGGTGGGAAGAAATATGCTGATAAATATCAACAGATTTATAAGAGGGGAGCCATGGAATGGAAATATGTTGTAGGGATCATTCCAATTATGATGAAAGTGTATCAACTAAGGTCAAGGAAAATCAATGAAATGAACTCCTGCTGAAATCAAAAGATCTTAGAGATGGGGTTGCAATTGTTTTGTAAATCAAGTGGCATGGTGAAAGCTATATTGCTGTTCAGAAATAGTAAAAGTGCCTTAACTTTGACCTAAAACTGTTCCCTTGTGTCCGTGTCAACTAGGATCGTACTGACATGTTTTTGTACATCTTTAGAATAATACAGCCCAGCTTTGGGGGCTCTAAACCCTCTAGCCAAAGCACAAGTATAAGGCCCATTTAACCAAGTTGAGACAGGGAACCTGGTGGACTATAACCCATGAACTACCTGTGCATTGTATGAGGATGGTGCATTCTGGTTAGCAGTCAGACTTATAAGACTTATAGGATTGTTGGTGAGCTCTGAAACAACTTTCACCATTGACAGACACACAAGAATCCACACTGAGTATTTTTGAGAAGTTACTAAAATCAACATCCTAAACTAGCGCAGATAAAATGTGTTGGTGTAACTATAAAAAAACAAACTATATAAGAGGAAATTAAAGCAATTAATAAGAAAAATAGTAAAAAGAATTGCATCACAGTGATGGTGTTCCAGAAATTAACTAAACTACATTGAGTCATAGAACCAGTCTTTGTTAACCAACCCCTCACTTTTGGACCACGGCTTAACCATTTTAGCACCACAGGTGCCCAACTGAGTTTTTTTTTTAGGTGGCCTCTAACTTGCATACTTTAGCTGGAAAGTAAGTCCTTTGTTCAGTTGTTTGAGAATGTCACACTCAGTCTTAGCTGTGGCATACCTGTGTGAGATGATACAGCTGTGTTGGCTCAGAGGAGCCTATGGCCTTCACTACAGATGTTTGCAGTTCAGCTTGCACAAACCAATCTCCCAAAACAAAGCTGAAGACTACTCTTTGCCTAAAACATGTCTGTAGCAGGCTAAATTTTCATCTTAACAAAATTTAATGACACACTATAAATCATAAAAATGAATGCATATACTGATATAGAGAATCGTATATGCCGTATATGTGCAATCAATACTAAATGCAACACGTTTACAGATGGAAAATGTGCACTCAGATACATACATATATGAAATGCAATGGGGGATATATGCAGAAAGCACAAAGATTACACCATCACTTGCTTCATTTAACATTGTTGAGGAGTAAGGAAGGATTATACTTGAGTTATATGTTCTTGCAGTTTCTCTAGAGCAGACCTCTATTTACATGTCTTCCACAGATATTCTGTGGTGGCAGGTAAAGCCCAGGACACCCCGACTTTACTTTGATGGTTTTAAAGCATAAAATGTAAAGAAGAAAGAGTCCTCTGGTTTGCAAATGATCGAACGAGCTGTGAGTTAACCATTCAATTAAGGGCTAATTACAACCAACTCATTCCAAAATCATGCAACATTAATCAAATTGATCCATCTAGAATTAGTAGTGCTAGAGGTGGATGATGTAGGGAAAGTGTTTTCAGTGAATAGCCTAAGAAAACAGGACCCTGAATAACCTCAAAATTCCCCAATCACTAGGGAAAAACATATGCCTTAGAAGAAGGCATACACAATACCCATGAACTCAGAAGCATGCAAGATCTCTCAAGTGGAGAATGATCTTGACATCCATGGCCTTTGTAACTTAGAATTACCAAAAACACAACACCAAATTTTAGGAGTGCTGGAGTTTTGGCTCTAACTACCAATTTTCGAGTAGAGAGCTCACATCTTTCTGCAACAAGTATAGGCACAGTTTACTTGTAAGTCTTTTTCAGTGATGAAGTAGAAGTTGCTGATTTTTTGGTAGGCTTGTTTTCAAAGGGTTTTTGTTATAGGACAGCTCATTGTTATAGATCGGCTAACGCAGCAGAGTGCACTGGCACAGGTTAAGGCCTGTCCTACCTGGGCATTGTGAGAGACAAGCAGGGTAGCACAAACTCAGACGACATGGCAGCGCATCGGCAAAGCAAGGATTGCCTTCATTCAGCTAAAGAAGATCTGGAGCTGCAAGAACCTAACGCTGCAACCAGTATGAGGCTTTTTAAAATGAACATAATATCAGTCCTTCTGTATGGAGCAGAAACTTGGAGGACAACAGTGACAACCACCAACAACGTCCAGACCTTCACCAACACCTGTCTGAGGAAAATCCTCCAAATCGGCTGGCCAAACACCATCAGCAACAATAACTTATGGTAGAAGACTTGCCAACTCCCTGCTCATGTAGAAATAATGAAGAGACAGGGACTGGATAGGTCACACCTTCTGCAAGCATGCATCAAGCACTACCACACAAGCCCTCACCTGGAACCTTCACAGGAAAAAGAAAGGAGGAAGGCCAAGAAACACCTAGCGTCGAGGCCTCAAAGCTGACTGCAAGGAGATGGGATACACCTGGATCAGATTGAAAGAAAAGTCCAAGACAGAGATGGCTGAAGAATCCTGGTTGATGGCCTTTATCACAGGAGGAGGAGTAGGCATAAGTAAGCAAGTATTGCAGCATGTCCTTTTTATTGAAAGGTTTGTCTGTTGGGAAAAGTGCTTTAATCTACAGAATTTTGAAAGGTATTTGTTTGAAGAGACCTCCAATGTGATGTTATGAAAGTGTGCGGGATGTCAATGTGGTTTCAAGGATGTTTGAGTCTTGGCCAATGAATATGTATTTAGCTTGAAGTAGTTGACTTGAAAATTAGCAAGTTTCCTTTGTTTAATTTAATTTTGAAGAGTATATGATGTTCAAGCTTTAGATATTTTTTTGTAGATTTTATCAACCGGAAAGAGAGTTTTTTTTTAAATTTCTATCCAAGATAGGAGTCATTCAAAAATGTTGTGTGGTTGATTGTTTGAAAGTAGATGAATCAAGAGTGCAGGAATTCAGGAGTGATGGTGTGAATCAGTTATTAATGCCATATGCAAAACCATATAGAGCAGTTTCTGTCACTCCGATTGGTAGACGGGTAAAGGAAGTCATGAAGGAGTCTGGATGTTGATAAATTTAAATCTCATTCTGTGAGAGGAAGGATGGGCCACAAGGGTTTTTAAGGCAGGGACACAGCTGGAGGAAGTGATGAAAGCATTCAAGACAAGGAAGCTAGCATTACTCCTCCCTTCCTTCCCAGATTTATACAGAAGTGAATGAAAGGGAAATTGAAAAGAATATGGGTTTAAGAAGAAAGAATTTGTATTGTGCAAATGAACAGAATTATAATTGATGTAGGAGAAGAAACGTTTGCATGGAATGATAAGATTGTATATACTTTTTCCAGGAATGGAATTTTTCTTTATAGATATGGTATTTGTTCTTTTGCAGCTACTTAAGGATCAGCTTTGGACACATCGGACGCAGAGGCAGACTGGATGAACACAGAGCAACGCCAAAAGAAGGGGAAGATGGAATGTTGGGGGGTTTTAGGGACTGAAGGTTCTGGTTTTCTTTACGAGTCAAACCAAACAAGGGGGATGATTATGATAAAAATACTAAGCCAGAGAGGATCCCGGGTCCTTGGAAGACGAGGGGAAATCCACATCCCTACCACAGGGGTTCAAACACATCACACAAAAATGTGCTCAAGGAGGACCTTTATTAATATAAAAATGAAGTTGCAGAAGTGAAGCAGCAAAACAAATAATAGCAACTTCTCCCCTCTGCTCCTACTTCCTCTTCAAAAACTAATAGACCGATTTAATGACAGACAACCGGGCAAAATGATTGCATCCGATACATGATCCTTGTGCAACAACCCTTAACTGATATACATCCATTAGAGTTGTTAATAGTGGTTTGGTGATTACGGTTCAGTCACACTTTCCATTGCAAATGCATTTTTGTTTGCTATGATCTTTGGTGCTAAGGTTTGTGTAGATGAATGCTGGGGAGGGGGGGGAGCTAGTTTGGATGGGGGTAAATGAAATAGGTGCTTAAAAAGAAAACTTTCATATTTAAGCTCTTCTACCCACAGGCATCACATAGTGTTTTCATCACAATTGTTTTTGACTGGTTGGCCAAAATAAAATTACACATGAAAATTAACACATAAAAAGTCGTATAATACAGGTTTATTGCACAAAAATAAAAATAACTTTTAAATTTCAAACAGCAATTGTGACACAGATGTCTAATTCCTGGTCAGAAACTCACTGTGACTGCATGGAACTATGTGAAAAGTGATCACAATTATGTAGCACTGGTAACACTAATGATCCAGGTTATCTTTAAGAGTAATTAATTTCCATCAATGGTTGAATGGAGAATCCTGGCTGATAAACAGAATGTCACGAAGGTAGTCATTAACCAAAAATGCTAAACACTTATTTGTCTTTGGTTATGGTACTTATCAATGACACCATCAATGACACTCCATAGCTTCTCAACTACGTTTTTACTTTATGTTGAGGAAAAGCAAATACCTAGTCACCAAGAGGAATTGGAAGAAGGGGTATCTTTATGTGGTGGTCCATGGATAAGGCTGCAAAACGCTATATCAGAGTTAAATAGTTACCTCCTCACAAATCTGACAAAACTGCTCCACTCGTTTCCCACCTGAATGGTATGGTTACTGAAAAAGGCTATGGAGTGAAGTAGACACAGATGGGATCCCTCTCAGCAGAACTCAGATTATGCTCCCACCATGCCTCTTCTTACGGTGCAAATAACTATCTGCAGTGTCTACTCCAACAATGGTGCAGCAAATGTAAACTGCCAGACACTGTCCATGTGCCACAGTGGTTCGCTTTTCACAGTCCACATATTCAGACGGCATGTTCTGCCGTCTTTCTTTTTGGGTGTGTGAGTCATACCACCAAGACCACGGCAGTTAGCAACATGCTACTACCAAAAACAAATATCAAATATTATCGTTAAATCTTCTCATAATTAATGGTTTAACCAAGGTGATTTCTGGGCTAGAGAAGCATGCTTCTGTTATCCTCCCATCCTAGAGTAGAAGAGGGAGGCCTGAGGTATCTTGTAAATGAGTCACAGTGGAAGAGATAATAAGAATGGAGGAAGGGAGACCTTATCCGCTCATCAACCCTACTCATCTATACACCCATCCATTTATGCACTTGCTATTCATTCACCAGTGTTTGCAAGAATACCTCCATGTGTAGCTTCTAGGTAAGTGCTGCCACTGTGTTGCATGTAGGTCCATCTGTATGTATACTGGTTTGCAGGTATGGACACTGGCACAGGTGATTATTCAGTTGACTTTGTTAATGTTTGTTGAAACAGCATCCTACTCAAAAGAGGAATTCTTATGACGTGCCATTGGAAAGAAGGTCATGGGAAATAACTTGCAATTATTTCACAATGCAAACTTATTTTATTCTTTCAAATAAAAAGTACCGAGTTAATTTCACAGACAACAAATATAGCCAAGCGTTGAAAATAGTTATTGCTGTTAGTTTAATTTCAAATGTAGTGAGTCCCAGTACCTACCTGGCTTTAAGGCAGAACTCATTCATTGCTCTCACTCCAGTGATAAAGTTATTCTTCATGTACTTAGCACCATAGTCCCTCTTCTTCAAGACTGCTTTAACTAAACATATTCAAATAACAGAGTACAATTAGTGTAAAACGTAACAAAGCAGTCATCATTCAAGCACTGTAAACGTTGGTAATATGTTATTTATGTGACAGTAAAACTTCACAGACTATTTGACTGCATATTTAAATACAGAAGAAATTATATCCATGTTCCAAGCTTTTTAATGAGCAAGAAAATGTTACTTTTACCAAATGTTAAGCTATTGCCAATATAATGAGATGAATGGTTCAAATGAAAAAGCTCGGATTTGAAGAGCCCATTAGATTTTTTAAGGCCATCGGGTAGTTATAAATCCAGTGTGTATAGTTGGTACGTGATGCACTGCTGATTTGGGTGCAATCCATTTGCTACGG
Organism: Pleurodeles waltl; assembly: GCF_031143425.1. Taxonomy (NCBI): domain Eukaryota; kingdom Metazoa; phylum Chordata; class Amphibia; order Caudata; family Salamandridae; genus Pleurodeles; species Pleurodeles waltl. The sequence continues at coordinate 1,012,802,106 of NC_090437.1, forward strand.
ATCAGCATAGTAGAAGATATAAGCCACCGCTGTGAAATTTCTGTAGACACTATCTCAAAACACTTTACACAGTATGCACCTTGGGGAATTCATAAACATTACAAAAAAATGGAAATAAGCAACGAGGTACCATGAATTCCCACTGCAAGTCAAGGTGTGGGGGATGCCAAACCATATAAACCTTAACTGCATTTGCCTACCCTTCGCCAATCTAGGGCTTTAAGCACAATTATTGAAGTTAAGGGGTCTCTGCTGCCAAGTCAACAGCATCTCAGAAAGCATTATTAAAGAATAAACATGCGGGTACCTGTACTACTGTGTAAGAAGCGTTGTGATGACATTCCTCAGTGAGAGGTCTAGCCACATGTAAAAGTGGCAAGTGATAAGGCTCCTCATGTATCACTCTTCATATTTCTGAACTGCTCCGAGTCACATTCTCCTAACATAGGCACCTGGTGCCCTATGTAACATAACTTAACTATAGGAAGAGTTCAAACATTCTTCGGTTGCCCTGTGTACCTGATGTCTCCTTTACAACCTCATAGCTTCCTCACTGCACACTAGCAGCATCTCACACTGATGTGCTGTTCAGATTCATAGTTTTTCAGCCCCCACTGCCTTGTTCCTCGGTGGCGGGTTCCAGCTCTAATACATATCGTCTGCCCTATTTCTCCATTTCAATTTCCAACAGTACAAACATTTCTTCTATGGCAGTGGTCTTGGGGGATTAAGCCAAACCAGACATCCAGGGCCTGAGAAACTTAAAGGAATGCTATTAAGTTCACACTAAAGAGTAATCCATCAGTACATGATAAAGGGCTTCGATAGTGGAGAAAAGAGCTGGTTAAAAACAAAGTTTTTGTTTAATTCTTTATTTTTATTTTACCCTCCACTGTGCGTTTATATGAGAGGACATTCCAAGTCCTGGAGTACCAAGCAAATAAAATTGCCATCCCTTCGCACTGCCGAGTACAAGCAGTAATACACAGCTAAAGTATAATTTGACGGCCAAGTTGCACCCTGGCATACGTCTGGGATAGGCATACCTCTAGGCAATTATGAAGAAGTCTTGTTCATCCTGACAGAATGGGCTTTGATATCTTCTGGCAGAAAGGGCATAGCAAATCTAAATGCAAAGCATGACAGACCTAGATAAGGACGCTGTTGGGACTGCCTTGCATAGAGCCCACATAGGTAACAGAGCAGATCAGACAATCTGAATCTTAGTTCTGTTGATGCAATAGTGGACCGCTATACGAGGATTCAGCTTGTGGAGCCTCTTTTTCTTCCTGGTACAATGAGGCAGAGGATAAAATATAGAAAGAGAGATGGGCTGTCCAACAAGGAATGGGGTTACGACCTTTGGAAGGAATGATGCCTTTGTTCTCAGAACAAGTCTGTCTGAGAAACAGGATGTAGTTGAAGGACGAACACACAACACCTGCAGTTCACTGATACAAGGAACTGACGCGATAGCCACCAAAAAACAAAAATTTTAATGTCAAAGGGTGCAACTGGTAGAGCTACAATTCTATGTCAGCACTGGAGGCTTCCGATTATGCTTTCTCTTTCTTTACTGAGAAAAGGACAGTAGACAATCAACATTAAAATCAAACAAAAATGACATTACCCCAACATTTCTTATAGTCCATATCATAACCAATCCCAGGCCTCCTTTCCATATAAATGTCTCTGTATCCTTAGTCCTTCCTCTTTCTTTGCTGCTTGCAGCCAGAGGTAAGTACTACCTTACATTATTGCCTTTATTACTCTCATTGCAGATAGTGACTGTGATGTAAATTCTGTAGTTCGGCAGTGGAACTGAGTGGTGCTTTGCTTGGAGGATTCCCTACTGCTACATACACGCCACCGCACTTGAACGTTGGCCGATCCCTTTCTCCTTTCGGATCGACCTCGTCGGACCCTGACGTCCACAGCGTCCTTAGACCTCTGGAGCACCCGTGTAGTGCTCCGTGTCTATTACTGTGAGCATTTTGCTGGCCTCCTGGGGAAGCCAGGCGAGCGCTTCAAAACGGAGGGATAAGTCCTCTTTCTACGCTAATGAATGCACATGCGCGCGAGTTGGTCTCTGTCTGCAATTAGCCTCGGAGGCCGGCTCAAGCACAGCGATTCAGTTCGCGTGTTATTAAATCTCTCAGAACACCCGACGGGACACAAAATCGATTAAGGGCTTTGACCTAGGGGAATTACTGGCAGGTGTTCCCTCCTCACTGAATTTTGGCCATTTGAGACACTGGGTCTCATTTAATTTGGAGTTTTCTCCTCTGTTGACCTGCTGGGGCTATTATCCAACCCCCTAACCCCCCTTTAAATTCTACCATACCCTCTTGCTACTCCAGCATGGCATACTAGGCAGAAGAGGCCGAATATTTTCAAGAAGAGGCCAAAGTGCCCTATGAGCATCAGATGGAGGAGAGACTAGTACAGGCCCATGGTCATCATGTTCAAGATCTGTTAATCAGGCTCTGATAAAAGCTTTAAAGCCTTTCACTCAGCCTCTAGTGAGGTTTCGACAAAGAGAACTCATGCTCCAGTATCCTCAACAACACTGCCCAGATGGGTTAAATGGTAACTGGAGGAGGCTTGTATAGATACCACCACATTTGGAGCACATTCAGTGCGCAGCGCTATCGCATCCAAGTCCTTTGGGGCTCGTTCTCATTTAGAAGATATCATGGCTGCTGCAGATTGGTCGTCTGACAATAGGTTTAAAGTTTTTATCATCATAAACCTATTGTTGATGTGGCATCTACAGTGGTGGATCAGCTTTGAACTAGCATAATCCGAAGCCTCTGGTTCTGACACAGAATAAAAACATTTCTAGCTATTGCGTCTAAGATTTTCAGCTCTATCAAGGACACGGAGGTAAGGATTATCCCACCCTTATATTTTTGTTTCACTCCAGATGAGGTTACTGAAGCAATTATGCATTTAAGATATATATAGTACAGTTCGATTTATATGCATTTATATGATTTATATTTCTCATGTACTTTATTTTGTACCCCCCATGTAATTCATAACCATTACCAGTTTATTAGTGCATTTTCTTTTGCTTATAGGATCAGACAATAAGGGCGCATGAATGATCCAGAGTCACGCATGGGACAAGGTGGTCGCGCCAGTTTTAGCCGCTGCAGTTCAATGTTCTTCGGTGGGACTTTGGAGATTCCAGTTCGTTGATCAGGTTGACATGTTCTTTTATTGCAAAGAAAGAGGAAGGACTAAGGGGCATGATATGGACTACAAGGAATGTTGGGAAATGCAGTTTTTGTTTGATTGTAATGTTGATTGGATGCTGCCATTTTCTCAGTTAACAAAGAGAAAGCATTATCCTCACCTCCGTGTCCTTGATAGAATTGAAAATTCTTGACGCAATAGCTAGAAAACAAAATGTACTACTGAAACAGAGCTACCGTAAGAAATGTGAGAAGCAGGTTAGCATTCCACTTTGGCATAACGAACAATGGAGGGTTAACTTATAGGAAACACCCTTCAGAAACCTCATAACAATGGGGGACTGAAAGAAAGAAGGTTCGGCAAACAACTGAAAGCTGACACAGTTGAAATGTAACCTTTAACTGTGTCCACATTATAACCTTGCTGGCTGATGAAAGCACAAAGCACAGCACATCAGAAAGATGTGCCATTAGAGTAGCAATGCACTTCTGTGGGGACCAGTAAATAGCATAGGCTGATTATGTGTCAAAAGAACAACGTGACCGGTGGAAGATGAAAAGAAGTCAAGCAGGCTTTCATGGCCAGGCGAATCATGCACAGTCTTAACAAGTTGTCACCGCCACTGTACCCAGAGGGTTTCCCACAGCTGATGTTAGCCTCCACTAACCACAACTGAAGATTCGCTATAGGATATGGGGGTCAATTTGATGGAGTTCATCGGATCACTTCTGTGTTGAAACCACTACAGAAAAAGATACTACTGGAGGGCCCACATGTGCTGATGTGCACGAGTAACCATTATGACGTAGGAAGTCAGCACACCAATTAGGAAAAGAGCCATCATGGCTGGAATTCATTGACCCTACTGGAACATTGGAATCATACCCCGAATGTCCCAAACTCTGAGAGGAAGAGAAGGTTCCGAGAGCTGTGCTCAGCACTGCTCCCATGAAAAAAAGGAATTGTGAGGGCTCACATGTAACTTTTGCAGATTGATGTAAAAATCCGAAGTCAAACAGCAGGGTGGCTATGGCATTCAAGTGGTCTGACATCAGCTGTGGCAAGTCCAACTTGAGCAGCAAATAGTCAAGGAACAGCAACATGAATTATTTTCCTGTGCAGACGTGCTGCACCACATCCATCACTTTGGTGAAAACCAGGGTGCTTAGGTCAGCCAAAATGGCAGAACCTCAAAATGGTAGTGAGTGGAACCCACCACAAAGCACAGGTACCTTCTGTGCAAATGCAGAATCGGGAAATTAATTAATACATATGGCAAGTCGAGGGAAACCAAAGTCTCCCAGTTCCAGCAGCAGGAAAAGCTGTGCAATGAATAAGATCTTGAATTTCTCGTTGCAGAGAAAAATATTTTAGCCTTTCAGGACCTTAATGGGACACAAGAGTACATTTCTTTCCGTGCTCCAGGACTATCTCCACTGCCCCCTGTTGCAACAAGGTAATGACTTCTTACTGGAGAATATGAATATGCTCGTGAAATGGTTGGAAAGGACCGTTGGATGGAGAGGGTAAATTCCTGGAAGAGAAGGACATAACACATTACTTTGATCTGTAGAACCCACTTATCCATCGTCATAGCCTCAAAGGCCTTACAATGGTGCAACACCTTCTGGTCTTATGTGCTTCTCTCCAAGAACAAACTAAAGTTGTTTTCTTGGCTGTGAAAGAGAAGAAGAGAAGGGGTAATATGATTCTGGGACTGTGAGCCCGTGGGTCTACCACAATCCCTGTACTGTCTCAGGAACAGATTCAGCTGCTGGGTTGGCAAGCCTTAAGAAAAGATAAACCCTTTAATTGGACATCCCCGGAAAAGTGAATTGAGCAGAACCAGGCATGGCACCTGATGGCTACTGAGGACCCTATGGACCTTGCAGCAGTGTTCACCGTGTCGAGCCTCACTCATGTATGCTCGTGGCTACTGAAGAACACATGGCACTGCAGTAATGTCCACCGTGCCCAGCCCCACTCATATACTGGGAAGGATAGGGAGGAGGAGGAGGGGCCAGCTTCAGAAAAACACTTGGTGCACGGAACTCCCAAACGAGTTTGCTGTAGAAAGGAAAGAATGTTACTGTCTTTTTCGTTGTGCCCACATCTCAAACACATTTGAGACAAAGTAGTAAAAGTAAACTTCAGCAATTCAAAGAGACTGCCACTCCTCTACTTGCTGCCTGCCCCTAATCTGACCATATTACCAGTGGCCTCTAGCCCACTTATTTAATCCATTATTTAATCACTCCAAGCAAGTGACTCCTATTTGGAGCTACTGCCATGCAGCAGGCTTATCACACTTAACAACCCAAGGCTTCAGTTGCCAGATAGAGAGAGTTCCCTCAGCCTACCTAATAGCCCTCCAGTCCTGCTGCTTTTTATCAACAGATCAAGCCATCCCACAGACAGCTGCAGTGAGGGCTTTACTGGTGAACAGTTAACGTCAATGAACTGTGCGTTGCTCACTATTGTCTCAATGTTCTGCCATGTTGGATCATGAGCCTATTGTGTCCTTGATTGTCTCCCACTTTTCGGTCCAGATGGCTTGTGAGAAGGATTTCCCTCACTCTCCTGAGCAAGCAAGGGTCAATTGCACCTGTGGCGCCATGCATACTGCCTGTCCCTCTCGTCTCTGCATTATATGCACACAGTGTCTGTTCATTTCAGTCTTCGGACCCCGCTACACCAATGAACAAATGTTCTGGTCGAATCCCTTGCTGAGCAAAAAGTTCCCTCAGTGAAAGACAGGCCAACGCAATATGGATCAATTGTGGGCCTCTCTGATAGGCGCACGGTGCTCACTGCTGCGTTCCAGCTTACCTTGGTTATGGTAATCCTCTAAAAACCGCAAAACAGGCACATTTCCTAAGATTTCATATTGCAATCTCAAATAACAGACCCCCCTGCACCTAAAACAGTTGCATGTCAAAGGGAGTGTCTACATTTCCAGAGCACTAGGCAGACATTAAAACTTTTTTCTTGCAACAGGAATACTCATGTCCTGTGTGTCTGACGATACAAATGCCACATCCATGTAGAAAACCAAACTAAGTTATTGGCATGGGAATATATCTTTTACAGTTATTTCACAGCACCTGGGTTTTTCAGATCTGCTTTACTATCTAACATAAACCTGCTTTCATAATTCAGTGCCACAAAGTCTACTTAATGTATTTTTTTTATTTTATTTTTACTTGTGGGACTTGCAGCCATGGCATTGCGGCTTTAAAGGACTGTACAAAACCTGAAGTATTACCCAACATGATGGCGATTACTTAGTGCTCCTAGGGTTCAAACCTGTGATATGCAAGTTGCACAGATAGTTCAGTTGTGTGTACATTTATCGATTAGGATATCTTAGCAGCTTAGGAAATCAAAAAAAAAACATGAGGAACTTAAATGACAGTCAGTACTATGTTGCATATACAAGGGTTATGACACACACAAAATCTGAACCAACAGTTCATTTGTAGTTGTGTTGCTAGTTTCCATTTTTTAGAGAAGGAAGACTAAGTGGTATGCCTGGAATATTCACCTTTTTTCCTAATTTTTAAGTCTCGCCTACACAGCGCTGTGCTGTGAGACGTATTGTTTACAATTCAGTGGTCTTACAACCCGCCCACAGCATACCAGTGGTTGTTTGCGCTGCCACTCCTAGCTCCCATAGGCTTCCCTTCCTTTCTTGTGTTAGCTTTTCCCTAGTTCCTGGTCTTTGTTCTTCCTTGTCTTTTTGCAACACGCTATTTTTTTATTTTATAAGCTTTTCATTATTATTCCTGGGTATGCAATGTGCTTTCCTACTTTTAACACAGGAATACAACTTTCATCTTATCTGACATCTCTAGTGGCACTTTTTACTTTCACTCACAACTGGGTTACTTTTACACCGTCTATGCTATTCCAACTCTATGCCACTCCTCTCTACGCCACTCTACTCACTCCACTCTAGTCTGTCACTCCACTCTACTCTTTGTCCTACCAAGCCACTCTAACTCAATGCCAACCCACTAAACATAATGTCCCTTTAAAGCACTCGAGGTCTTGCCACTCTACTCCACTCCAAACAATGTGACTCAATTCCAGTCTACGCCACTCAATATAATGCCACTTTAGGGCAGTCTACGCCATGCCACTCTACACCATTCTACCCAACTTGATGCCACTCCAAGCCAGCCCACTATAATCTACACCACTTCAATCTGCTCTTCTTTATACCATGCCACTTTACAGCACTCTACACTCCACATAATGAAACTCCACACCACTTAATGCTATTTCACAATGCTGTACACCAGTCCACTTTATTGTATGCCACTCCACCCCACTCAAATTCACTCTACTTTATGTTACTCCTCACTACCCCACACCACTATACTCTAGGACACTCTACTCCACACAGTGCAACTGTACGGCACTCTAGCCCACTCTGCTGTAACCACTGAACTCCACTCAACTGTATGCCACACTACTCTACGCCAGTCCACACAATGCCACACTCGGCACTTTACGCCACTCTATTTCACTCCGCTCTACACCACACTATACCACTCCACGCAACTCTACTCCACACATCTGTTCCACTCCACACCACTCTACGCCACTCCAGTTTATGCCACTCTGCTCTACACCACTCGAATTCTACTCATACCATTCCAGCCTACACTACGCTAAGCTACTCTATCTTACACCACTCCACTGCACTCTCCTCTATGCTACTCTATGCCATGCCTCTGAGTTTAAGCCATGCTGCTGTACAACATGGCTAAAAGACATTGACAAAGCCAACAGATCTCAAGTAAGCGAGGCCTACTGTATTTGCCAATATTTGTTTATGTCTAGGTAGACTTGTGTTACAGCAGTAAGAGGAACGAACATGTATATTCAGTTTTGTTTTTTAAACGTATTCGTCAATTACACACCACAAAATAAATAATCAGTGATGCAGTCTGTCTGCAGGTATATTTTTCGGGCGCATACGTATGTGCTCTTTGTGTGCCTGTAGTTTTCTCTGCTTGTCTGCGACCTTTACCAAAGCTAGATCTTTTGACTTTTTCAACCTTTTTTTTGCTACTATATCAATTATGGTAGAAACTTTATTAAAGACAGGCTGAAAGATTTGCTAAAGTAGTAACTGCCTACGAAACAGCAGGCCATAAGGGAGGAAGTGAGAAACAAAATATCACCAATTGAAGAACAACAAATCACCAATCTGAGCAGGCCACACCATTTTACCAACAGGTAAAAATGTCAGTCCAAGACTGCTCTGAGATCAATACAAGATAATTTAGACAGAATTTGTATGTTCAAAATAAAGGATGATACTTTTTTTTTTTTTAGATAAAAAGCAAAAGCGTGGAAATAATTGGTTTAAATGAGCTTGCCAAAACCATTTATTATGCTGGCAAGAGAAATGCTTTTTTTTTTTTTTATTTTTTTTTTTTACTTACACCTCAAATTAGTTAAGCAGGAATTTAAATCTTTGGTCATGAGTCAGTAACTAGTAACGGCGTTTCACAATATTTCCTAATATTCCATATGGAAGAAACCGATCTATAACAAGTTCTTTGTTGACACAGATGAATTCGAGAAGCTATAAAATCACAATACACAGTACACATTTGAACGGCACAGGAAATACAAACTGGGATGCATTCAGGCAAATAGGGGCATGTTCACAAAAACGTGGGGAATTGTGGATATTTACATTTATGCAAGTGTACGTCTCCAATTTTGCGAATTCACAAACTCTTCATGGAATCCACTTTTAAAGCTGTGTCTGGTCCACGTTTCCACGAGGATTACTTGGGAAACGACAAGATTCCCTTGTTAGGAATAAATTCCCGGTGCACACAGGTCTCTGTGATGGAGAATTTCGAACGTGGCAATGGATTAACACACGGAAATGCACCATTTTTTTTATTTATTTTTTAAAGTTTTTTACTTCTCCGCTGGGAAGATTTATTCCCACGTGGAGAAACCCCCTCTCTTACACCCCCGAAACTAAATGTTGAAAAGCGGGGAGGGTGTTACAAGGGTGATATAGGTTCCGACAGCTATTTCTGGGCCGGACCTGGAATCGGGCCAAACCGGGGAAATATCCCCGAATCTGTCCTGGTGGCATTTTCCAACACAGGACACAATTCAACAGCATCCACACCTTGACTACATTCAGTTCGGCATAGCAATCTGCAGAGGGGGATGGGGGCTTTGTTATTTTCACTTGGGCACAAACGGAAGGCCTAATTGTAAGGGTTATCAACCCTTCTTTTGTTCAGAGCCATCTGGTGTCTAAAACCTAGATGCCAAAGCAATGGGAGGGAACAAAGGCACAAAACCTATCACTTTCCAAGCACTTTAGAAAAACTGTGATTGGAAGCAGATTTTGGACTTTGTTCAAGCCCTCTATATATTGTTCATGTAGTGTAAGAATGTAACGTTTATCTGTGTGCAGGCGCTTCTACAGTAATACTGATTTAAGTGACACCTACTGATTTATTTAGTTCTTTCATAGCTCTACTCATCCCAGTTCGTGTCAGTGCGCTTAACATGACACACAGAGACACAATAAATCATATAAGTGTGTAAATCAATGTACAGGAAATGTTACTTAAGACAATGAGTTATAAGGGTCTCTAATAAGGCCATTTGGGACATATTTAGGACACACTACACGAAATGGTTAATAAGAGGAACATAGATACGTGTAAATTAAAAAGATGGGGTGCCACATGAGGGCGAAGACTGGCATAAGAACAAGACGGACACTTCCTCGTACTCTCTGAGTCACATCTTTCATTCGGGTACTCGGGAACTTTCCCCATAGACAAAAGTGAAATTGGGAGAAACCAGAGATGGAGATCAACAGAAAAAGTGTACTTGTGCATCTCCAGAGGTGAGGAGTCAGAGAGTGGTCAGTGAGCCTGCGTCACTGTGACCTAAAGAGACGTGAGCCCTAAAGGGCTGGCTCTAGGCGTGGACAATTTTCCAGAGCCACAGCGCTCTGCCCACCACCACAGGGCCTCACACCTATGGGTTAGATAGGAGGGGCGTCTCTCTCTCATGTGCCTCGCAGGCATGCGTAGCGCTGCTAGGGATGTGGGCAGGGGGCCGCATGCCCTGGGCCTTGCAGCACTGGACCACAACAGCAAGGCACAGGGGAGGGGGCCCTTCTCTCCTCGTCCTCATAGCCACACACCATAGATGCGAAGTCCATCTGCATTTGGCAGGTTTGGCCTACAAATAGGGTCCTGTCGAAGGCAACACTTAACGCCTATTGTCCTGCATTTTGGTGTTCTGGCACTTTCAAAGGATAAGCAACTTTCAATTTTTCTGCCCTTTATGAGCTGTAAAAAAGTACCTGTAAGTGGCAGGTGGGGTTGCAGCACAGGAGGGTTCCTGCACCATACACGTTCAGGAGCACTTTCAGCTGTTGAGACGCAAACAGGCTTGAATGAGTGGCTGAAACAATTTTTTGGCTGGATTACTTGCGCAAACTTGACCTGAAGATATTGGAGTGTTTTACACGAGCACTAGTTACATTACACAACGACATATGCCTTTTATAGGCACGGGGATGAATGACTTGCCCAGAATCACAGGATGCTGAAGCGACACCAAGACTCAAACCCGGTTCCCCAGCTCCATAGTCGGCAGCTCTGGACGTAGCGCTTGTTCTTTCCCCTCCTGTATCCATGCTCAGGACCTGCTGAGGGTGGGAGTATGAGGGGGGACATGTCCTTTGTGTCTATTTCTTACATTAATTCAGTTTCAAAGTGCTGGCATATTGTCATGTCAGTGGACAAAGCGCAGGGCAAGTATTATTTGCCAAGGTTCAAAGAGCTGGTTAAGTCAGTAGACCCAGCGCTGCAGTGTACTTCTCATTGGTAGGAAGCCTATGTAATTAACCTGTACTGCATTTAGTTGACTCTACCAAGTGACTGGGCACCTCTCTCCTCCAAGGTAATATTCAGTTCTTTTTTTAAATCGCAGTAGAGCAACAAGTTCAGAAAAGTTATTGCCCAAGAGCACACAATTTGGCCAAATGGGAGGCCCGGATTAAAAATCGTGTCTGCTGGTTCCAGGTGTCTAGCTAGTCCACTAGACCTCCACTGGAGCGACAGTGATCCCAAAGTCAGCAGCTTTGGCCATAACGCCACATCCTCTATCAATGCTCAGGATCTCTCCAGGGAGTATGCCTTTGGTGTCTATTTATTAAAAGAAGCCTGTTTCAAGGTGCTGCCATATTGCCAGATCAGTGGACGAGGCACAGAGAAAGTATTATTTGCCCAGGATCAAACAGCTTGTTAGATTAGTAGACCCAGGACTGCAGCGTACTGCTACTTGGTGCAAAGACAATATATTTACCACTGTACTCTATTTAGGGAACTATACCATGTGACTTGGCACCTCTCTCCTCCAAGGTAATATTTGTTCTGTCCATTTTTAAAAAATCATGCTGACTAGCAGTTTTTACATTGAATCAAAATAATGCCAATGTTTCTAAAAGGAGAGCAGCAGAGCAAGAAGTCCAGAAAAAGTGATTGTCCAAGAACAGACAATTTGGCCAAGTAAGAGGGGGGGGATTAAAAAACACACCTCTTGGTTCCACATGTCCAGGTCCAACTACACCACAACTAGATTATCAGTGATTCTGATGGCAAAAGGAAAGGGCTGCTCCCCACCCCCACACTCCCAGGGAACTGCCAAGAATGTGGTTTGACTCTAAGAGTGTGTGCACAAGCCATGCTCCCCTAAAATATTTGGAATGTAAATCATTCAACAACCATCATGTTAAAATATAATGAAGTAACTTAAAAATATTACAAAAAGTGTATTCTTTAACGAGTACTTCAGATTCAAGCATTGTGTTGAGAAGTATTTAACATTGCTTTTAAACATTAACTTGAAAGCATTCCTGCCCGCCCTCCTGATAATGCTATCACTGAACTAAAAGCCAAGTCAGCTATCATGTGTACCCTATATTCGTGGTGCAGATTTTCAAAGAAGATGGAGCAACATTCCTGTCTATTAAACAAAAAAAAAAAACAACAAGAGATTTGTGTATAGTGCACCTCTCAACCGCACAAATTGAAGGCTCTCTCAAACATGATCATGATGAAAAAAAAAAAAGAGTCTTTGTGAAATATATTTGCCCAGGATCACACAATTCCTTTCAGCGCCGGAAGCTAGGATTCTTTGTTTTACCCTGTGCAATTCAGCCACTAGCTAGGTACCTATTTCTCTCTTGTCTGTGTTACATCAAAGTTTCAGCCTGAAGCTTTGTTTTTAGGTTGTGGTGCATAAGATGAAGGCCTGAGTGGCAGGCAGTGACCATATCAAAGCGGGCCCGTTTTTAGTTCACGGGGTCAAAAGGACCATGAGCGGAGTCACAGATAGGCATCGGCGTGAGCTTTCAGTTGCTCGCCCACCTCTAATTTACCACTGCTGTTTTAAAGCTTAAGACTATTTAATTCTATTTGGATAACAGAGTTCATTTTCTAAACTTGTTATTTAAAATTTGCAATAGTGGCCAGTCAAGGCTAACTGCAGGAGATGCTAAAGGGATTAGAACTCAAATATAGTATGAAGAATAAACTCATCCTACAGCTTAGCTATCTTTTAACAAGGCCTGCTTTAAAGGGGGGGGGAGGGTATTTAGAACAAAACCCCCAAAATTAGCTATCTGACTCATAGGTCCCCTGCTACCCCATAAACTTCTGATGTCACATGCAGTGTGTTTCCAAAGGCATAAATTGTCATGCAAGATAATGGAAAATTGGCCACTTTACTAGGCCTTTGCCACAATGGCTGGGGACCATGGCTGGGAGACCCAGGGAAGGTGACTCTCCTCTACTGGGCCTTTCAGAACCAAAACATTGAACTGAAGCCCAGAAGAGTGGAGCTACATCCCATGGGCCTGGCCACACTAGAACACAGCTGTGGGGCCCAGGGGATGGCAAGTGGATGAGGGTTGGGGGGATGCTTTTACTTTGCATCAGGGCCCAAGATACCACTGCTGTGCTACTTGTCTCTCTTTCATTATCCTCACAGCCATGTTCTAGATCTGTGAGGCCTGGAAGAGGCTCTCCCTCCCCTGGACTTCGCAACCACAGATGGCCCATGGGATTACTAGCACAAAGACCATAGCTGTGAAGCCCATGAGGGGGGCTATCTCAGGAGTATAGCTATCAATCCTGCAGCAGGTGCAGTGGCACAAGAGCCCAGCAATGTTATGGATCCAGCTTAACCACATTAAGGATGTATTCTAAGTCCAGCCAGGAGACGAAGGAGAGAGAGTCGCCTATTTACAGTGCTTCACAAAGGCCTATGGCACCACTGCTACACCACTGGCCCCTCTCTCCTAGGACTCGCAGCCCCTGTCCAGTGCTGCAAGGCCTCCTCTCTCATGGACTCTGCAGTCATGGTCCAGTGCACTGAGGCCTACCAAAGTAGGGTGGCAGGGTGCAGAATTGTTCTTCATTTTAGATGTTTGCTCTGCATCCTGCAGGATGCCAGATGTCCAACATTTTTAGCTTGCAAAAGGACTGATGCAGACAAGCAGGCTAATCAATAGGGGATGTAAAATAAACAGTTTAGCTAGGAAGCCTGGAGCTACCCAGCCCAGTGGGATGACAACACTACTCTGGGGACAGCAGCTGTGCAGAAGTGCAACTGGGCCAGCGTTTGCTAACATGGTAACTGGGAAGGAGAGGCTGTACCACATAGGCCACTTTAAGAAAATGTTTACCTTTAAGGGTGCTGAAAATGAGGGATATAACAATTCAGAATGAAACAGGCCTGAACGACCAGCACCAACCCCAAAATCTTAACTTTATGATAATGGTCACTCAGCCCATGAGATGACAGCAAAGAGATAGAAAAAAAAAAAGGTTCAGGACGAACATGATTTGCCCAAGATCGAAGACTTAGCTGAAGTAGGAGAACCAAGACTGAAGTACAGGACTGCTTGTACACATGAGTTCTGTTGTTTACTCTGGTTTAGACAGGGAAATACTGGCCAGGACAGCAAAATACTTACAAGACGCAATCCTTAAGGCTTGGCCTCCTCCCCTTGGGCCTTGCAGCCATAGTCCAGCACTGTGAGGCCTAAGAAAATAGGCTATTGAGTGAGCCAGGCTTGCAGCATTATTTAATTGCATTTGAACATGTGTTTTCAAGTGCTCTGCAAAATTGGGAGAAATCAATTGAGGCAGAAAGGAGATTTATCTATTAATTGAATCTGCATCATGCTAATTTACAGAAGAAAATGTGCTGTGGAACAATTTAAGAGTATACTAATGATTAGTATAATGAAATGTAAAGGCTTCAGAGGACGTTGATGGAAGTGCTGTAGCCATAGCTCACAGCACATGACAATAAACCCTTTTAACCAGCATATGATTGAATTCTGGTGCTTTACAGTGAGTTGGGCTATGCCTCTAACAGACGTCAATCTATTTTCAACTGTTTTATCTGCTTTCAAATCTTTCGTGCACATACCTTCTCTGGCACCAGGCATCTAAGAACCATCTTTAAAGTTAATTCACAATAGTATCCCTTAAGGGCATTCTATGTGCTGCAAGCTAGAGCATGCAGAAACATGACCATATCATTCCACGGTGTTGGAACTACACAGGTTCCCCTTGCCAGACCACACCATTATCTACAGAGCTATTAAAATGCATTAACGTTCCACAAACAAGCTACCTTTGCTACCACTCCTTGACTTTATGCTTTTCATCGACCACAGTGCTCACCACCATTTGGCTAGATTTACACTGTAGAGACCCCACATACACACAAACAACACCTCTTCCTATTTGTATAACAAGCTCACCATATCCAGCAGCTCTCCACATACCTGCAGCAAGGACACCGTAAGATGGAAGAAAAAGTGCTAAAAAGAAACAAGCAAAAGGCCTTTCCGATCTGTGAAATATCCCCATATCCATCCGAACAGCCCAAATCTAGTTCCAATTTAGGAAACAGCTAAATATTCAACTTTAAAAAAAGACTACATTATGATGCAGTTACGGTCCAAAGCAACCTACTCCTCCTATCACATGTTGATTGTATCTTTGTTTTTGACCCTGTACTGTGCTTTGCAGCCTTTGGGCTAAGTTTGCTCTATATGAGTACCACATACATACAGACAAACACTAACCTGGAAACAAATTGTTGACATTTGAGTTAAAATATAAGTTTAGGAGAGCCTTAGACCAAACCTTTCTATCCAGAGTGACGAAAATACTGTATTTCTACATAACAGAAATGTAAAAAATAGGTTCTTATAGTATTAGTGTAAATATTGGTTTTACTGATATCTGTACCAAAAAGGTTGCTTCTTACAAAGTCGCTCAACAGTAAATTGATGGAACTTCCCGTGATTTCAGTATGTCTGCAAATTAGATGGTCCTCGCACATTCCCCTTCAACCCAGCACGCCCACAACAGGGCCTTGAGACCCTTGAGGTGATAAGCAACGCTTTACAAATGCCCGATTGATTGATTGATGTTGGGGCTATAAAGTGTAGGGTTTATCTCTGATTGTTAATTGCATTCTGCTAAATCTAGTAGCCACTCCTTTTTTTCTGGGTACTCATGACACACCCCAGTGAATAGCGACTCTGAGCTTGGTCAGCAATAAAGACAAGGCTACAAATCTAATGCTGTTTGGAATCAGTTTAAAATAGCCGAGTAGGGGCCATCAGTGAGGTTAATTCTAGCATGCACCCACTCATTTGTGATATGCAGTCAAATATGTATCTTTCCAGTACTGCAGGATTGGCCACAAGACCATGCTATGTGGAACAAGTCTGCATACTCCCCGGACAGTGATGTGATCTGTAGGGGGTCAGTGTGATGCAGTTTAAATGGAGTAATGTATGCACGGCATAAACATTTTGATGATCCACCTCTTCGAGTCAGGCCTAGGAGAGCAAGTCTCCTACAACAATGGGCATTAAGGAAGGTTGCAGGAGCAAGACGATGATTCCCAATGTTTGTTGTACTGGGGCTTAATGCCTTATGAGTTTGGAGTTCCTCTATATACCTATGGTTATTGTTGAGACATAATTGCAAATTGTGTCAGAGTTCACATGTTAAGGACCCCATGTGAATGTCTCACTAACTTGCATTTTTGTAGGAAGTGAACTTACCGAGCTGTAAGCAGTCAGCAGACAATTCAAGCAAATTCAGGGTCTGTATGAAGACAAAGAGAGGTGCCACTTCTCCAAGATTGTTTTCCCCCTCTAACCTTTGTGTACCAGTCATTAAATTATATCCGCGGATATATGATGTACGCAATGATCACAAGTACCTTGAGTCACATTCTACAGATGGAACCTACCCCTTGAAGAACCTTAGCTCGAATATTTTACAGTTTGACTGCCCAACATCTTCTGTATTGCATTCTGTGGGAGGCACAGTGTCTCACTTCTCATGCATTTGGAGCAAACATTCAACTGTCAAGTCCTCAGATGCTCTGAGATATGGTTGTTTGGCCTTATATCTACTCATATTTTAAAGTCCTAGCAGATCCCACTGTGTAAAACCACTGTGTAAACCCGACAGCCTTGTTGTAAGAGCGAGCTACGTACATTTTTAGAGTGGTGTTGATGTAGTAGGGTGCCATGCCATTACATGAATGCTAATACTTTGTGCCTCCACAGTAGTGGCAGTCTAGAGACTGAAGGCAGTGCATATAACACATGTTAACCGTAAAGTATTTTAAGTAACCCATGTCTAACATTTCCAGCTCTAGTCTGTTAAGTCTTGGCGAAGGTAATGGATAGCGCGGTAGGTAGAGCTAGACCCTATAGTTTTACTGCTGGGGATCCTGGAGGGAAGGGGCAGATCACGCCATGCACAAGCCTTCATTTTGGACTTCTATGAGAAAAGGATGGAACCTGTATAAAAGGCATGAAGCTCTCAGAAGAATACTCACAAATATAGGCATGACAACATTACAACTCTTTTTTGGAACTGAAGTGCTGTGTCCCTCCCATTATGTTTTATAGAATTAAGAGCTATTAAATTTGGTGTCACTGAAAATGTTGTGTATCTCAGTGCACAAACTGCAAAGGTTTTGTATTGTGTTAAAAACCCAATAGAAATAAAATAAAATAAATTGAGATCTCTGCAAATATTTTAGGAAACAGACTATGAAAGGTCATTCCTTGTCTAATCCAGAAGTCCCAAGTGAGATTTCCTCCTGGTAGATCCTCCAGACTCCACCTTCCTGCACACTCTCTTTCCTACTGTGTGTGAGGAATTGGATGTATTATATGGTATAGCTATGCAGTTTTACAGTGGAATACACTAGCAAAAACTGTCTTGGGTCCAGTTAGGCTTGTTTGAACAACCTTAAGCTCAACCCTGGGTAGCTATGGCTTCGAGCAGCAACACTTGCACAAAGGATCTTAGTCTAAAGCATTTGACAGTACCGAACAACAAAATAAGAAAGCCACACAACACAGAAGAAACATAAGACCAATTTATAAAATTATATTTTTATGAATTTGTAGAGTTCAAGATGATCAAAATCCACCAGAGGCAGGGCAAATGGGGTAGATTTGACAGTTACCTGACCACCAGAGCAATTTCCAGTCCAGTTCCAAACTTTACAGCACGACCAACATAGACTTTTATGGCATGGCCCGGATGCTGGGAATACAGGATAAAAAGATGCTCTGGTTGCTGTGCGGTCGACGGGGGTGCCCTTGTGGTGATTCCTTGGTGCACAGGGTGTGTGGGGTGACTTTGGCCACAGAGGTCGAAGACCCACAAGTTTCTCTTTGAGGCAGTAGAAAGCCAGCTGCTGCTGGGCAACCGGTCTCCAAACACAGTGGTAAAATCCTTCAGTGGAGGCTGGTGTCCCTCTTAGGGGACCAATCTAGACTCTGATGACACTCTTGGATCTGGCTGATTCAGGTGCAACGTTTGGCTGTTGAGGATCAGTCTCTTGGGGCACCCAGCAGCAGTCAACGGTGATTCTTTGTAAGTAACTACTGACTTGCTGGTTTAGGCTACTTCAGCTCTTTTGTCCCTGGAGCTTGTTCCATAGGGTCAGCCTATTGACCCTTGGAGTCGCTGGTTTGGTCTACAGCACGATTTTCCCTGAGCCCAAAATGCTCAGGTGCAGTCCAGCAGGCGATGTAGCTTCTCTTCGTGCGATCCAGGGGTCAGCACGACAGTCCTCCTTCAGTCCTTGTTGCAGTTCCAACGTGATCAGAGGTTCAGGGTGCTAAGTGTGCCAAATTTATCCCAGGAAAATGCCCTGAGGGGACAACATTGCCACTGGCCAATGGGCTACTGGGTCCACTACCTCTTAGTGATGACTTTCCGGGAATGTGTGGCATCTAGAAATCCCAGAGTGCACTCCACTGGCCACTCCCAAGATGTACGATCCTTCCCTCGACTGTGAGGAGCTTGCTCTCCCAGGCTTCAGTGGCAGACTGGGAGCCATGTTGTACTTTGTCACACAGAGGGTGGCACAATCAGTGCGGCGGTTCTGAGTTACATGCCCTTGGTACCATATACTCAGGACTTATAGGTAAGTCACTACTTGCCAATTGGGGATAGCCAATTCGACATACACTTTGTAAGAGGTGAGAACACTGGCACAAAGGTCTGGTTAGCAGGCCTCAGTGCACTCTCAGTCAGAAAACTAGCAGCTAGTAGTCCAAATGGGGGCAAAAAGTAGGGGGCCAGCAAAAAGCCGGTTTCCATACACTATGGATCTCAAGCAACCCCTCTGAACTGATGGTAGTGCTTTCTCATGTAGAGAAAGCTTTTGATAAAGTGGAGTGGGGCTACCTTTTAAGAGTCCCATAAAGGCTCAATTCAGGTGAAAATCTTATTTTCAAGTTTTCTAGCTGTGTAAACTATTCTGGCCAAAAGACGGTGAGGATTTCTGTTGGAAAGGTTTCAGATACAAAGAGGTACAATACAAAACAGAGCTGCTTCCCATCGCCTTTGCTATTTCTGCAAATGCCTAATCACAGAAACCTAACACAAGTACCATCAATCTTATTGTGCCAACAGAATAAATATTCCTCAAATGTTTTGCAGTTTTATAGAGCACAAATATTTTCAATGGGTATTAGAATGCCTTAAATAAGCACCAGATTACATTATACGTTTTTTCTTTTCTTTTTTTTTTTTCCCCATGGAGCGTTAAAGGGATTTTCCCAGAAAGTGATTTACCCCGAATCACAGTGTTCGGACCTGGCCAGATTACCTCCCCAAATATTTCTAACTTCCTACCACTGTAGCACCAGAGTCAGTGGATCCTTAATTACTCCCTTCGTCATCTCCATAAGTTTATTACTAAGATCAGTTGAATTTGGATGATCTTATGATTAAATGATCCAGTTAATTCTTGATACCAACAGTATTAGCATAATGGATATATCAATATTTATGTGACTTTGGCACGTTTACAATGTATACTAATGAGCACAACTACCAAAAGATTCCATGTGTCAAAATATCTAATAAAAGATATTTAAAAAATGATGGTGTGCCACAAATTCAGGGAATAGGAGTCTGGGCCACAAGTATAGACCAGTTTTGCAAATCGCAGAGGAACTGACGAAACTGCAGAAATTAGAAAATGAGAACATTCTTGAGCACTCATGCGTGGGAAGACTATGGTTCAAGCACTATGAAACAAAAGCACTTAATAGTTTAGATAGAGTTATCCTTGTGTGCCTGCCTATTGAGTCCATAGTTTTAAAAACGAGGAAGGACATATTCACAGCCATAAACTGCATTTGTGGTTACAACACTAGCCACTTACGTCTAGCTACAATAATTTTACAAAAGTAGGATATGTAAGAAAAAGAAAGTTATTTTTAAACAGGTCTATTTCAAATTATTTACTCTAGAGGACATTTGGTTTTAATATAAATACAAACTACAATTGTGGAGTCTTTTACAGCTGCAAATAATGGGTTTAACTATTATTAAATTATGTGGAACTCGTTTTTCGATCTCCGAGGGATGAAAGACTGAACTGCCGTGTGAACGTGAATGATAAAAAGCACAGAGATCTCAGCTGCAAGTACTTAATTTACTGGGCTATCTTTACAGATATCTGTACACAAAGGCAGAGGCGAGAGGTACTCCAGCCCACACTTCCTCCTGATGTAGACAATCTAGAACACACAAGGTGTGTGTGGTTTTTTTTGGGGGGGGAGGCTGGGGGAGTATAACCGACAAGTGATCCTCTTAAATTGAAGTTATCCTAAAGTCCAACAATACAGGAGCGTTGTGGTGTGTGTTCGGCTGGGGGTTCCCCATTTCTGGAAGAGGTGGTCTCACACACTTAATTGTGGCATGCTTCATCATAGACCACCTCTCACCACCCTGGGAGGGCAATACCACCACGGCGGACTCAAACCTCACAGTAGGCCTACACTGGAGGAAGTTCTTAGATACAAACTACTGGATAATACTGGGAAAATATCTAATGGACTACCGGTAATTTTCAGCTTTAATAGTGGTGTCCGCGAGTAACGTTAAAAACGTAACGGCATGAGTGTAAGGACTCAAGACGTCAGCAGGTAGTTGACATGTTTCTGCCCTCACTAAGAGCCTGGTCAGGTATGGGCATTCTTCAGGGCTATAATCCCTATCACCAAAGGTGTGCCAACACCTGCCCTACTTAGTGGGCATAAACACAATCAAGGCCTACCTGAATGTAGAAAGGTCATCTACGCACCCAATTTTTAGGGGGCATAGGCTTCTGGTCTGGGGCCCGGGCAATTTCCTTTATTGTCACACATTCATCGCTCCATAAAACCTACTGAGAGCCACTCCCAACCGTTTGTACCAAGCATGACACAATTAAGTGTGTGAGACCACCTCTTCCATAAATGGGGAACCTGCAGCCGATCACACAAAGCTCCTGTATTGGACGGTAGGATACCTTCAAGTTAAGAAGGATCATTTGTCTGTTATCCTTTCTCTCACCACCCCCACAACATCGGTGTTCTAGATTATCTTTACAGATAGCCAACGTCCAAGTGATTAGGTTTATACTGCATGCCGGTATTATATGGCACCTATAGATACTGCCATGATTTTTTTTAGTTTGAGTTAGGTGCCAATAAAATTCAAACGCACACTTTTTTATGATGTAAAGAGTCCAATAAAAAAAAACATCATGGATAGGTCACGATTAACTGTAAAAAACACTTTGCTAACCTCATCATAGTGATACTGTGCTGCAAAACGTATGTACATATTAAAAAGTACCACATTGCACCAATGAAACAAAATGGCAACAACAGCACGAAAAGAAAATCAGAAAGATGCTACAATTACACCCATGGCAAAGAAAATGGGAATACCTAATACAGTAATATTTATGAGAGCGGTTTGTAAAGGAAATTACTCTGAGACGGGCCAGTCATGCAGCCAGTTTTTCTTTACTGCAAACAGAACAGTCTGCTTCCAAACTTCATCTCAACTTTTTGAAATTATCACAGTATTAAAAAAATGTTTTTTTGTTTTTTTTAAATGATGTGGTCCTTTGGTTTAAAGGCATAAATCAGAAATTCCAATACTGTCTCAAAGCAAATCCCATCCTCAAGAGGAGGTGCTCTTCTATCCAAAATGACACACTTTTTCTGGACTTAGCATTTACAACCAGCAAGAAGCTCAGAAAGGTTTTACAGTCTCATTCATTTAGGCAGCTGCTGAATGGACTGCATAAAGTCTGCTAGTGCAGTGGTACAGTGTCAAGTCTGGCAAGGACAGGTCGCAGACTCCGCCTATGCTACTCCAGCCTTGCAGAGGTACTGAACAGTTGGAAAATTGCGTCTTTTTATTTACATAACCTTGCTATGATATAAACATTTGGAGGTGATAATGGGAAAACAAAACCATTAGCAGTAAAAAATAGATCAAGAAGACAAAGGCATGCTTAAGGGTGAGAGCTGAAAGGAAGGCAAAATATCAGGTAATGGCAAAATGTATTTATGAATTGGAAGGATGAGGAAAGCAAATGCCTCCATTGTGCAAAATATTACACTAGAAAAATACAATAATAGCATTGATTCAAGGTTTAAAAAAGATTAAAAGGTAGGCATGAAGGGATTTTCCTTCCATAACAAAACAAAAAAAAAGGTGTTTTGAGATTTATATTCAACTTCACAAAATCAATACCCCAAAATTAATGGCAAAATAATCTACTGATTAGGCTTCAGAGATGAATCGCTCCAAGATTAATGACCAATGATTATACCAAAAGTAATTATTCAATGAGAGAGAGATTGGCATATTGAAAGACTGGGAAATCTCCAGTTTCACTACAAGCAAGCAAAGCTCCTAGAGAAAGGATATGGCTAGGGTAATTACTAGTTTCAGGCACAGAAGTGCTTTTTCAATATAAAAATAATAATTAATTTAGGTTTGCTTTAGATACTATGACATGGCCCTATTAGGCAGCACTGCAAAGGAGTGCACGTTTAAGTTCCAGTGCACAAGCCGGTCATGTCATGTTGTAACCTTCTCAAGGAAGAAAGCCACACTGGGTGTTAACCCAACAGACGAGATTCACAGGGGAAGCAAGCTTTGAAGGGCAGTGGGGAATGACACTTGAGAGGGGCTGCTCTACTCTGTAGGTAGGCAGGCAGGCAAGCAGGGGCAGAGAGGGAGAAACCAGCTGCCCAACTGTTTTTTCCTTGTGTGTGTAGACCTCATAGCCACACGTCTAGGGAGGGCTACCAAGCTTGAAACGCCAAGAGAAGGGTCTTGCCATCCTGGGAGTGGGCAAAATAGAAGACTCCAGGATAGCTCGATGGCATACTTCACAGGAAGTTGTCATCAGGCAGGAGGGAACCGGATACCTCTTTGGCTAGTAACCACAACCGTCTGAGGGTACATTCTGGGCATAAAAGGGGCACCCTTGGCACCCAGAACTCTGATCTCTCGACTGGAGAAGAGGACCTAAAACCTGATTCTAAAACCGGTGGAAAAAAAGAGGCTGCACTGAAGGACTGCACCTTGGGCTAGTGAAGGAAAGATCTGTGCCTGCTATGTCCTGCTCATGGGAGCCATCAACGAGCCCAGTCAGAACTAGATTCCAAGAGTCAGTTGGCTGACTTCCTGTTCTCATCATGGGGACACAAAAGGTGAAGAAGTCCAAATCACCGGATCGCTGCACCTTGCAGGCTGTGCAGCCCAAGAGATGCTCAACAGTTGCACCTGTGTCTGCTGAAGCTGGGAGAATTGTTGAGGAGTAGTTTGGTTGCCCAGAAGGGAATTAACAGCAAAAGAAGGAAACCGCTAAATTCGCTGTGCCGGGCGACTGGTAGCCTAGTGGTGACGGGACTTTGGTTGACCCCAAGAGGGCTTCAAGGAAAGTTAACCCTGTGGCCAGGATCACCTCACGAGGACCAAAGACAAAGAAGTAGCCCCAGGAAGACCCCCATCGACTGCCCAGAATTTTCAGTATCTTTGAGCATCTTCAGTATCCTGTATCCCTTGGATCAGGAACACTCCATAGAGGGCAAATGCAAGGGGTCATTGACTCTGGAACAGGACTAAAGTCTGCTTTCCATGAGGAGGTAACTATGTCTCTGGACCTTGTTGGTCCCATTGTCTGGCTCCCTGTCAGATTGGTCCCCCAAAGTAAATAAGTAACTGCAGACAAACTTGCCAAAGTTTTTCTTGAGAGAGTTGCCAATGTCAAATGTGTTGAATTTACCAATGTTTGTTTGTGGTTAAGTGAAAATGTCTGATTTATTGTTTCTTTTCCGGAAATTTCCAGCGGATATTTTTATTTGTGCTATCCAGAAATTCATAGCAATATAGTCTATTTTTATGAATTGGGTGTTGGATTTCATGAATGCTAAGTTGCTTTCTTCTTCAATTGTTTTGTTGCTGTTTAAAGGCTTCACTTTTGTTGTTTTGTGTAAGCTTGACTGCTCAGAGCCACAGCTACCCTGGGCCGAGCTAAGGCTTAACAAACGTAACCTGACTGGGCCTAAAGGGGTTGGTATTGTATTACACTGTAAGGTTACACAACCACATCATTTAATATATCCCATTTCCTCACACATGGTGTTCATTGTTTACAGCAACAGAGTTTCTGTTTTTGGGTATAGAATAAATCGAAATAGGGTCAAGCACATGCTTAAACATTAGTCTATGCATTCTAAATGTATCATTAAAACCCTTGAAAGGAAAAGAAGCGTTCCGTTTCCTAAGTGCTTTAAAAAGAGAAGTGAATGTGTGAAAGCAGCAGCATCAGACTCTCCTTGTCATAATTTAATACTCTGTAAATACCTGACGTTGACTATAATAAATGCCCAATCTCTTCAGCTGTCATTGGCATCAACATAGCCAACTCTCTTTCTGTGTTTATGTATTCAAGTTTAACATTTACAAACGCTGTTGGCGTGTACACTTTTTAGGTCTCAGCTGCAAAAGGCTCTAGGTGTGTGCTGGAGACCCACTGATACCAATACATTAAAATATTCCAAGAGTGGTCTCTGGGTAAGCTCCCACTTGTTCATACTGGATGGCTTTGTCGTATAATTCACTTCCCTGCTTCTGATTCAATGCCCTACCTCCCTATTTATGTGTTCTTCCCCTAGAAGAAGTCTTTCAGTCTTTCAATTTAGCCTTCCACTGTTGCTGTCAGACCTGGTTTTGCAGTGATGTGTGGGACTCTTCTCTCTC
The DNA here is from genome assembly GCF_031143425.1 of Pleurodeles waltl. Lineage (NCBI taxonomy): Eukaryota > Metazoa > Chordata > Amphibia > Caudata > Salamandridae > Pleurodeles > Pleurodeles waltl. The sequence continues at coordinate 1,012,827,008 of NC_090437.1, forward strand.
CCTGCTCCACCTCCTCTCTCATTCCACTCTCTTTAAGCTCCCATTCACACTCCGCACTCGGAATACTCCTACCCTTTGTGTCCTTTTGCTGATTATCAAACAATAGGGGTGTGCCCTTATGACCCCACCATACCTGTGCAACAATCAGTGAAGACTGGAAGTGGTACAGAGCGGGGAATCATCCAAGATCTGCTTAATACATCAGTGAAAACATCAATTAGTCATTGAAAATGTACAATAATTCTTATGGCACAAAATAAAATTTAATCGGTTTGTTTCACACGATATCCTCCACATCAGAATCATTAAACCTGAATTCGGAATTCACCACATCGGAATGAATGTCAACATACTGTACACCATGTATAACATGACACACAATGTCAAACATGCTCAATGCCAAACTTATACTACATGAATAAATTATGGCAAAAAAACGACTGACTTCAAACTTCCAAACTGTTTTTATAACAGCAATAGAGGCACTCTGCAAGTACGGCGAAAATGTTCATCTTCCTCCAACTTCATGACCTGTCACTTCTACGCTTGTCCAGCACCAGCGTATCATTTTCCCATTACCAATCTAAGAACATGAAAATGGCTTATTATCCTGCACCCCCAATTCAGAATAGTTTCTGGCACACAGTTCTATTTCTGCATGGGCCATCACCGTCCTTTTTCCAGAGCTGCTTATAGGACAGTCTTCCGGAAATGTATGCTCTTCACGCGCATTAGCTGCCATTTGTCACAAGAAAGGGGGGGGGGGGGGGGACTGGGTCTCCGAAAACAACTGATTTCCATAAATTGGGATGCCATACTTCAGGAAGTCACTGAAAGGTCAAAATATATTAGACCCTCCTGCCTTCCTTTCCTCCCTATCCAATCGCAATGTATGTGGCCCTCCACATTCCCTATTTACGCATTGCAACTTGCCCCTTCGTATGTCAGGGTTCTTCAGATGGGAACAGCGGGGCTTTTTTTGGGGGGGTGAGGGGGAGAGAAATAAGTTTGGGATTTTATAGTAAATCACTGACACATATGTATCAAGCTTTTGAATAACTATATCGCTTTTATCTAATTTTCAATTATTACATCATTTTCATGATGCAATAAACCATAAGGAACACAATGAAACGTCACAAAAGAGTCTTTAATCCTGCTCACTATAATGTGGCATACACTCCATATGCTATGCTAACCTAATGGCAACTGATATAAACTCCTTTGCAGTAAAACCAATACAAACTATTTAAAAATAATTTCATGCTTGTTAAAAGTACTTGTTTTTCTTCAGCTTTTCTTTTCAAACAGATGCTTCAGAGAGACAATATGCATGTATAGTTTGCTCATTCCGTGAGAATACCAACAACTTGCAAAGCAGCACTCTTGTTGAGCTCAGTTTGCTGTCACAAATATGAATGCCAAAACCAATTGTGTTTCCTCCCAATTGTTCAAATGTTACAACACTAATGTACAATCAGGAGTGAATTACTTACCCTTCACTTGAATGGGATTTTCTGGAAATGTTTTTTGTCCCATACTGCTGGTGCCCTGCCCTTGAAAAACGAAAAATTAGACATTTTTAGGTTTGAAACATTTCAAGGCTGTGCAAAAAGGGTATACCACTACCTAATGTTAGGCAAAAAAGTACAATTTACTAGAAGAATTTATCATGTGTCTCACATACATACACACAGGTGCCATCACTGTTCGCAAGAGGGCAGAACTGCTCTTACAAGTAAGATGCCACCAGAAACATTGAGAACACCAGTAATTCTGGCTTCTGTAAAAAAAAAAAAAAAAAAAAAAAAAAAGGAATGGTTCTGAAAGGGGAAGTATGAAGCTTCTTTTAATTAACACATCCTCTTTATGCAGGTAAGGCAAAAGTATAACTGATGAAAAGTGGGGAAATATATTTGCGCAGAAATTGTTCTTATAGAAATTTCTTTGTGCAAGATTAAACTTCTACCTACTGAAAGGTGTGACAGATCCAAGGGAGAATAAATTGAAAAAAATGTGGAAATCTCTACCACATTTTTCCACGGTGAAATAGAAAATACGAAAAATATTTTTAGAAACATTTACTTCTGTCTTTTCTAAACAGACCGATAATCGGTATTCATTCAAATAACTGCATTCAAGGCTATGAAAAATATGGAGCTGTTATGCTTTGCTTCAGGCTGAGAGGGAACGAAACTAAAGAATGCAGCACTCAGAATGAGTAATTAATTTATTAAGGCCCATCCCAGGTCTCAAATACAAATATGCTAAAATATTAACAGCAATTGGATAATAATCAGATCAAAATCAACATATTAAGAATTAATATATATATGCAGTGACTACGTAGATGTATGCATGCACACAATAAAGCTAGATGTTAAGAATTAAAAATGCATCACAGTGGGGATCGAACCAAACATCATCCTTGTCTGCCAACATCAAGCTGTGGAACCCATGACAGCTGAGACAGCAAAAACTTCCCCGACGGGATTATTCTGACTAATGCATCCACTCTCAGAAATGTGTTCCTTCTACCCTCAGTGTCAAGCTTCCCCACCTTATATACCTTAAACAAACTTAAGAGGAAGGTTCTAGAAAATCCCCCACCCTTCGAGTAAGTTGTGAAATTCAAGCACTGGCTGTACTGGGTCAGTGTTGAAAAAACATGCAAGAGACTGGCCAGGTCCCAAGGTGTCTTTCCAAGACCGAGCAGTATCCTGTTCTACCATCAACATTCTCACCCTTATGCACTCTTATCAACATTGCATCCCCCATGTTGTGTTCTCTTCCCTGGTAAGAAAAGCAAAAACACATTAACAGGCTGCGTGTGGAAAAACACTTCTGCCACCAATGTGACGCCATTTGAAGCTAAGCACAACATGGAGTCAGTGGTCAAGATGGAGTTGGTGGTTAAACACAGATAGCACTACAGGAGCATAACAATAATGATTATTTGCAGTGTTGAAAATGACATTGTTTATCTTGTTTAATCAGTCTGAAAAACAATCTATGAATTGAATTACGGTCAACATTATATTTTATGAACATCAGGCATATGGAGAGTTTTCAGTGTCCAACAACAAGAGCACTTCCTGGTGAGCACCCACCATTCAACTGCAGAAGAATGTTCACAATTGTTTTTACACACTTCTTGCTGAAATGCCATGGTGTGTGCTGGAGGAACACAAAACATATTCTGCTTTGAAATTATGCCATTTCTCTAGTGATCAGATGTTGTGCATAGTCCTAGTGTTGGGATTTAAGGATTACACCTGGGCATGGCAAAAATGCACTTACAGTTCATAAACTAATGAGAGGCTTTGTACACTCCAACTCTGAAGCTGTCCTATAAGTAAGGATTCCAAACAGTTCTGAGCAAAAACCATCAGATGTCTAACACTAATTCTCAATTATTTTGATATTTTTGGAAGATAAATGCATCTTTAGAAATAAAACCAGAAGTTGCTGTCCGGATGGGGCCACTCTTCACAAGGAACAATGCAAAAAGATAAAAAATAAATATATATTTATGTATCAAGACTTCTAAAGCACACCGTTAACTAACAAGGTGTCCTAGATTAAAGAACAGAGGAGAACCATTGTCACAGGCAGATAGAGAAGGGCCAAGTTTTCAGGGCTTTATGGAAAGGCACAATTGATTTAAAGACCGAAGGTAGAGCAGTAGAGAGTTTCAGAATCTAGCTACCACAACAGAAACGGCCCTTCTCCCCCATGTCTGAGTGGTACTTTCTAGGAACAAGCAAAAGACACTTTTCTGTGCAGCTGACACTGTGTGCAGGACAGCAACGATGGAATTTGTTCCACAGGTAGATAGATGGGCTCTAAGCTATAAACTCATAAAATCAATTAACAAGCACATGCTTCGAAAATAATCTATTAGGCACAGGCCACCAATGCAGGTCCATCAAGGGCCAAGACGGCAAAACCGTCTTGAATGATTCAAGGATAGAAGCCTCATTTTATTTCCACTGTTGTCAATATAGAATAGACACAGAAGAAGAAGCCAGGTGCCTCAATATTTTAGCCTGCACCAACAGAGGCCTGGTATGTGTGGTAGACAGAGTTAGATCTTGCAAGTCCGTTTCAATACGGAAAACAAACACATGAAAGAAAATCTGCTAACTTCAGGGAAAGATCCTGCTTGAAACAAACTCGAGATTATGCAGAACCAGTCAGAGACTAGTTGAGTTGGCCAAAATCACACAGAAAGCGCTCTGGGAAAACTGCATCTAGAGACCACTAAACATTTACCTTTTCCATTTTTAATTTGAGAGAATTGGTTCCTATCCAATCTACAACAACCAACTTGTCATTAAAAACACTGGCAGCACAATGAGATTGGTCAACCAAAGATATCAGAATCTGTGTATTGTCAGTGTGGCAAGCTACTTCAACCAAAATGAATGACGACGATGCACCAGGGGAAGAAAATAATGGTTGAAGATGTTTGGGCTCACAGAAAAGCCATGACGTACACCATGGGAAGGGAACTTAAACAAAGACTGAAAAGGATTCAAATGCACAGCTAGGGCCCTACCCTACGGACACAATTTCAGCCATGCCCGGTCTGAACCACAAATACCAGACTCTTGAGGGGGCATCTGCATGAAGTCATCAGAGTCTATAAAGGAAGCCCCAGATAAGTCCAGCAAAACCAAGACAGAAGAACTGCCCTGGCCTACCAGAAGTCTCTAATTGAAAAGCCGTACGACGATGGGTCATTACCAAGTGACTGGTCAACAATATTATTGTGATGGTAAAATGACATAAAGGGACTGCAGACTGCACTTGTTTTTTTGCCCTGAAGAAGTTCCTCTGTTTCAAAGAATGTAACACAGCAGCTGGTAATTCTTGATCTGCTAAATATTTGAGAAAAAAAAAAGGGGGACAATTAAAATGGACAAATTAACTTTTGTCATTTCACTGCACTTGGAGTGTGTTCACTTCCAAATTTGGACGAAAAATAGTAAATAAGGTATAACTTCATAATCACCATACAGGGCATGTGACTTATGATTGCAGACGTGGAAGACATGGACTCGATTCTTATCTGCAAACAAACAATATTTCTATGACCGCTGCTCAAAGAAGGAAGCAGAATTCATGAATTTCCAAGAGTAGGATATAAATACTTACAGATTACACTTTTGGGTTTCATAATGCTTTTTCCTTGAGCATGAATTTTTAACTCCTGCTAAATTCATCACCGACTCAACCTAAACCTACAGTAAGACAACTACTCACCACAACTTCTTTGAAAATTAGGCATGAATATTCAGCAGTAACATGCATCTAAAAAGGGATAAAGGCATAACTACTCATCAAAATAACTCTGAAGCATGCCCAGCATTTGCAGCTATATACAGGAACAATAGTTCTTCTGGAACTTAGCAGGTCAAGAAATCATCACGAAGCAAGTCACAAAAATGCACATGTGTACTACATTTCTTTACGTTTTAGCAAGGGGACTACAGAGGTAGGTTTCCATACAGGAATTTAAAATTGTAAGTCAATAATTTGTATATGGGGACTCACAGTGGAGAAAACATTCTGGGCAGTTACTACGCCATTCTACAACAAATGAAATAACTTAGACATATGTTTACTTGTATGTGATAGGTGACCTGAATTTGTATGCATAAAAGGAGAGTTTTTTGGAGGATGGGGTATCAGCATTGCCTTGCATTTTTTACAGTGCAGCTCATGCTAATACCCACTGTGTGAACCTGAGTATATCACTTGATCAGTGTGCTTTAATACCCTTTGGTACCAAAGGGACAAACCACTGGTTTCATGGTCTTCCCAAAGAACGGATATATTCACTCAAGAGCGCAAGTGAGGGAAATCCATGGCTTTTGAATTTACTTTCATGCATTCTTTCTCCGGCACTCTACAGACACCAATCTTTTGGACAGTATAAATTCCCAATCTATTACTGGAAAATTATAGAACAACTGTTAATCAACAAAAGCTAGTGCTTTAATAAATACAGCTGACCATTGAAATGCTAAAATTACATGCTGACCACGTTAAATACTTGGGAGTAGGTCACTTTCATTTAAAGCAGTGTCAGAAATTCTACTTGCTCTCATTTGGAATGTTAACTAAAAAACAATCAATTTGTGCAACAAACTTTGTCTTTATTGTGCTAATACATGCAGCCACAGGCAGTCACAAAGCTGTATGCATATGGTGCAATCCAGATCAATGGCCCTGATCACGGATGGGGGAAAAAAGTTGCCAAACATTTTTTTAGCCTAGGGTACACAAAAACTGATATGAGATCTTGGGAGCAGAGCGATAAGGCACACACAAATACACATGCATTCAAGAGTAATAAGTCGGTTTGTTAAGCATGTTTAGAACTGCAATAAAGAAAGCGTAAGAAATCAGTTAAAGGTTTAAAAGGTCACCGGTGATGTGATTTTCCAACACGTTTGTAATTGCTAAACCTACTGATTAACCTTTTGTAATTGTTGGTACTGCTATTTAAGTGTCTGCCTGTGAAGCAGCAAATTGAGACAAGCTGTCTGGGGAGACCTATTCTCCCTGTCGCAACAGTAAAAAATTATGGTTTACCTTGTGAAGAGGAGTCCGGTCTTTTTATTTATCTTAAGTTTCCCCACAACACATATCTCTAGGTATTTTTCATTACAAAATGTCAAATTAAAATCATTAGTTTTCAAACCACACACTAGCAATTGGCATCAGGAATGCTCAAAGCATGTTCTGAATGTCAACTTTGTGTGCTCCATTCTAAGACGCCAATATATTCCTTTAACAATGCAACTGACTACTTCCAAAAAGGCACTGTTCCACTAACAAACCAGATCTTCTGTCAGCTGGTATCTAAGCAATGTTATTTACTACTCTAATATCAAATGTGATTTTCCAGATGGCAGGTAGCCACTGTCATTGCCATAACTTTAAATTAAAGTAAACAAAAAGTGATGAGTTGAATTAATCTCAGCCACTCACAGCCTCTTCTGTAATTACTCACAGCCGCATCTGAGTTCATTGCTATTTTGCACAGCATTTCCCTTTAGTTTGGACCCACCCATATGCAAATTAGTCTTGACCCAGCTCTATCAGAACACATTCAGCCCGAACCGCCTGGGTAGGTGCTCTCTGAACCGCAATACAAGCAACCCAAGACTGATTTTTGCTTTGATAGGTGCTTTGAGTCGAGTGTGGCTTGGTTCAACTAGCTCAGTAAGCACGCGACCCACGTCCAATGCTCATGTTGCCAATGTCCAACCTATACCTGAATGAAGAGCCCAAGTTAGTTGCTTCTATTCTGCTTCAGAGTGAACCTGGCTTGGCAGTTCGGGCTGGACTGTTCCTATTGTAGTAGGGTCAAAGCGGATTTGCATATAGTTGGACTAATCAAATGTGTTTTTGTGGGCAAAAGAACGATGGACTGGGATTTACCAGTAATTACAAGTGGCTGAGATTAAGTAAAGCTTCCCTTCACCATTTTCAGGGGAGAGCTAGAGAGTGCTATCGCATGCGTCTCACTTGCAAGACTATTGTGTACAGTAAAGGGCTTGGAGCCTTCCCGCTATTTGCCATTTGTTGGCACGAGTAGCACTATGCTTTACAGCCTCATAATTGGTCACCGCAGGCCTGGCATAATTTCTGTTCCTCTCTGTGGAGCAGGGACCAAGCATGGATTGATTCAACTTAATCAGTGCCTGTCCGTTGCTCCCGACGCAATTGTGTACCATTTTGTTCCTTTTAACTACTAGTGTCCTGAAAACAGAAGGCTTGGGACTGGCAAAAAACGTGCCCAGCAGTACAAACAAAACTGCATAGTTGTATTTTCTATAACTAATTAACATTTACTTTGCCAAGTCGTCTTTTCTCACTTTGCATTCATGTTTTCTTTTGTTTTTGCTTGTGGGTGCTGCTCTCAAAAGATCACGATCATCTTGTACTAAATATTGCTAAGCAACATTGTTTGTTTCTTATGCATGACTTCTGAAATGATGCTTTAACACATAATCGTGCAGTACATCCCAATCCACCCAACTCCAGTCTGCACCTACAATCCACGCCAATCCATCCCACCTCTCCCACATCAATTTACCCCACTCCAATCCAAACCACTCAGCCAAATCCAATCCACTACACCCTCCTGACTCCAATCCTCCCAACCCACCTCAATCTAATCTGGCCCACTCCGCTTTGCCCTACTCCAATCCAAAACAATCTTCTCCACTCCAATCCAAAACAATCTGCCCCAATGTAATCCAGAACAATTTGCCCCACTCCCATCTACTCCAATCCAAAACAGTCTGCCCCACTCCCATATGCTCCAATCGAAAATTATCTGCCCCACTGCACTCTGCTGCACCCCAATCTAAACAATTGGCCCCATTGCAATTCAAAACAATATGCCCCACTCGGATCTGCCCCACTCCAATCCAATCCAAAACAATCTGGCCCCAATCCAATCTGCTTCACTACAATTTGCCCCACTCCAATCCAAAACAGTCTGCCAACTTCAATATGCTCTAATCGAAAACAATCTGCCCCATTGCACTCATCTGCGGTCCAGTCTAAAACAACCTGCCCCACTGCAATTCAAAAGTCTGCCCACTTGAATCTGCCTCCTCCAATCTGCCCACTGCAATCCAAAACAATCTGCCCCACTGCAATCCAAAACAATCTGCCCCACTGCAATCCAAAACAATCTGTCCCATTTGAATCCGCACCACTCCAATCCCAAAAAATCGACCCCACTTTAATCCAAAACAATCTGCCCACTCCAATCCGCTCCACTTCAGTCTCTCCTACTCCAATCCACCCCATTCCAATCCACAACAATCCACCCCACTCCAATGCACCCCACACTTATCCAATCCACCTCACCCCACTCCATCACAATTCACCCCACTCCCATCCAGTCTACTCCACACCAACCCAAACCAATCCACATCACTCCAATCCACCCCAATACAGTCTGCCCCACTCCAATCGAAAACAATCTGCCCCACTCCAATTTGCCCTACTACACTCCAAAACAATATGCCCCACTTCAATCCAAAACAACCTGCCCCACTCCAATCCAAAACAATCTAACCCGCTCCAATCCTCCCCACTCCAAAACAATATGCCCCACTCCAATCCGCCCACTTGAGTCAGCCCCACTCCAGTCCAAAACAATCTGTCCCACTCCAATTCACCCCAATCCAAAACAATCCACCCCACTCCAATACTCCCCACTCTTATCCAATCCACCTCACCCCACTCCATACCAATTCACCTCACTCCCATCCAGTCCACCACACTCTAGCCCAATACACCCCACTCCATTCCACCCCAAAACTGTCTGACCCACTTCAATCTTCCCCACTCCAATCACAAACGACCCACTCAAATCCAAAACAATCTGCCCCACTCCAATTCACCCCACTCCAATCCACCTCACTCCAATCTAATCCACCCCACTCCACCTCACACCAATCCAATACACCCACACAATCCAATCCACTCCACTACTCCACTCCAATCCACCTCACTCCGATCCAATCGAATCCTCCCCCTCCCCACTCCAATCCACCCCAATCCATCCCACCTCACTCCAGTCCGATCCACTCCACTCTGCCCCACTCAAATCCAAAACAATCTATCCCACTCCAATCGGACCTACTACAAATTAAAATAATCTGCCCCGATCTAATACGCCCCACTCCAATCCAAACCACGCACCCCATTCCAATTGATCCAGCCTACCCCACTCCAATCCACCCTACTACAAGCCACCCCACCCCAGTTTAGTACACCCCACTCCAATTCACCCCACTAAATCCAATCCACCCCAATCCAATCTAAACCACCTCAATCCAATCCAACCCAATAAAGTCTGCCCCACTCCAATCTGCCCCACTACAATCGAAAATAATCTGCCCCACTCCATTTGAAAACAATCTGCCCCAATCCAATTTGACAGAATACACTCCAAAACAATTTGCCCCACTTCAATCTAAAACAACCTGCCCCACACCAATCCATTTCAATCTGCCCCACTCCAATCTGTCCTACTCCAATCCAAAACAACCTGCCCCACTCCAAAACAATATGCCCCACTCCAATCCACCCACTTCGGTCAGCCCCACTCCAGTCCAAAACAATCTGTCCCACTCCAATGCACCCCAATCCAAAACAATCTACCCCACTTCAATACCCCCAACTCTTATCCAATCCACCTCACCCCACTCCATCCCAATTCACCTCACTCCCATCCAGTCCACCACACTCCAGCCCAATACACCCCACTCCAATACTGTCTGCCCCACTTCAATCTGCCCCACTCCAATTCACCCCACTCCATCCCAATTCACCCCAATCCACCCCACTCCAATTCACCTCACACCAATCCAATCCACCCAGACAATCCAATCCACTACTCCACTCCAATCCAATCCACCTCACCCCGATCCAATCAAACCCTCCCCTCCCCACTCCAATCCACCCCAATCCATCCCACCTCACTCCCGTCCAACTCACTCCACTCCAGTCCGATCCACTCCACTCCGATCCACTCAAATCCAAAACAATCTATCCCACTCCAATCAGACCTACTCCAAATTGAAAGAATCTGCCCCGATCCAATACGCCCCACTCCAATCCAAACCACGCACTCCATTCCAATTGATCCAGCCTACCCCACTCCAATCCAGCCTACATCAATCCAATCCACCCCAGTTTAGTACACCCCACTCCAATTCACCCCACTAAATCCAATCCACCCCAATGCAATATAATCCACCCCAATCCAATCTAATCCACCCCAATCCAATCCAACCCACCCCCTTTCAATCCACTCCAATCCACCCTATTCAAATTCAATCCAGCTCACCCCATCCCAAATCAGTTCACCCCACTCCTATCCATTCTATCCCACTACAATCTGCCCCACTCAAACCCACTCCAGCCTAATCCACCCACTTCAATCCAGTGAATCCAATCCACCTCAATCCACCCCACTCCAATTCAATCCACCCAACTCCAATCCATGCCACCCCATACTAGCCCTATCACTCCAAACCAAACCATCCACCTAATCCAATCTAATCCACCCCAATCCATTCCACCTCACCCCATTTCAGTCCACCCCAATCCACTCAACCCTATTCCACCCCACGACACTCTCTGCCACTGAACTCTACAACACTGTACTCCCCCATACGCCACTCTGTGAAACTCCACTAAACAGACTCTACAACTCTCTACTCTCCCACACCACTCTGATACTCCACGCCACTAACTTTTAACCATGCTAAACAGCAACCATACTGGTGTAAAAGTCAAAAACACATTGCCAAAACTAATAGCTCTTGTATAGGCAAGACCAATTAGCTTTTCCAAATGCTTATTTAGTGTACTTCAAGCTTAAACTAAGCAAATACTATTGCATAATTCCATATATGGTTACAGGGATGTTACAAACCCCTTAAATTTCTATGGCATCTTTTGAGGCTTAATGTGTAGCCACTAACAATAATAGCACTTTCACCGAATGTTTCAGCTCAGCCTTTACAATTTATAGACATAATAACAAAGTCTCCTATATGAAAAGGATCAATTACAAAATATATTCATTGATGATTGTTCACTGTCACCAGCACTCTTGCATAAAACATTAAAAACTGTTTAAACAAGGTGATCTGTAACATACATTCACATTACTAATTTGGCAACATACGATTAAGTCACTGTAGGAGGCTGGCCTGGCTTATAGTGGGTACTCTGTGGTACTTACACCCTGTACCAGGTCCAGTTATCCCTTATTAGTAGAATAGGGGTGTTTCTAGCAGCTTAGGCTGATAGAAGGTAGCTATGGCAAACCAGCTTAGGCTGAACTAGGAGACATGCAAAGCTCCTACTATACCACTTATATCATATGCACAATATCATAAGAAAACACAATACTCAGAGTTACTAAAAATAAAGGTACTTTATTTTTATGACAATATGCCACAAGTATCTCAGTGTGTTCCCTCAGTAAGAAGGTAAGTAATATACACAAGTTATATGTACACAAACCCAAAACAGGTAAGTAAGAGTAAGAAAAGTAATGCAAACAGTGTAGAATGACAATAGGATGCAAAAGGTGAACATAGGTCTAGGGGCAACACAAACCATATACTCCAAAAGTGTAATGCGAATCACGAATGGACCCCAGACCTATGGGAGCTTGTAAAGGGTCGCTGGGACTGTAAGAAAACAGTCAGGGTGTCCAAGATACCCCACCCCAAGACCCTGAAAAGAAGGAGTAAAGTACACCTACTACCCCAAAAGGACACAATAGTCGTGATAGGGGGATTCTGCAAGAACCACAAACACCAGCAAAGTACTGAAGACGGATTCCTGGACCTGAGGACCTGCAAGGGGACCAAGTCCAATAGTCGCGACAGTATCCAGGGGGGGGCAGGAGCCCAGGAAACCCCGGATGAAGGTGCAAGGAAGCTGCCTCTGGATGGAAGAAGCTTAGGATTCTGCAACAACAAAGAGAGCTAGGAACTTCTCCTTTGGATGGAAGATGTCCCACGGCGTGCTGAAGGTTGCAGAAGTGTTCCCACGCAGAAATACCGCAAACAAGCCTTGCTAGCTGCAAAGGTCGCTGTAGAGGTTTTTGGGTGCTGCTGGTGACCAGGAAGGACAAGGATGTCACCCCTTGGAGGAGGAGGCAGAGGGGGCGCTCAGCAACTCAGAGAGCTCCCACAGAAGCAGGCAGCACCCGTAGAAGTACCTCAACAGGCACTTAAAAGTTTGTGAACCAGAGCTGGCTCGGAGTCACAAAGGAGGGTCCCACGACGCCGGAGGCCAACTCAGAGGGTTGAGCACTGCAGGACGGAGTGCTGGGGACCCAGGCTAGGCTGTACACAAAGGAAATCCTGGAAGAGTGCACAGGAGCCGGAGCAGCTTCAAATCACGCAGTACACAGGTTTGCAGTCTAGCGTGGGGAGGCAAGGACTTACCTCACACTTGGACTGAAGGATCACTGGACTGTGGGAGTCACTTGGATAGAGATCCTGTGTTCCAGGGACCACGGTCGTCAGGATGAGAGGGGACCCAGAGGACCGGTGATGCAGTCTTTTGGTGCCTGCGTTAGCAGGGGGAAGATTCCGTCGACCCACAGGAGATTTCTTCTTGGCTTCCAGTGCAGGGTGAAGCAGGTGACCCTCAGAGCATGCACCACCTGTCGAGAAAGCCGGCAGGATGAGGCGCAACAATGTTGCTGGTAGTCGTCTTGCTACTTTGTTGCGGTTTTGCAGGCGTCCTGGAACAGTCAGCGGTCGATCCTTGGCAGAAGTCGAAGAAGAAAGTGCAGAGGAACTCTGGTGAGCTCTTGCATTCGTTATCTGAAGAATACCCCAGAGGAGAGACCCTAAATAGCCAGAAAAGGAGGTTTGGCTACCAAGAAAGGAGGTTTGGCTACCAAGAGAGGTAAGAGCCTATCAGAGGGGGTCTCTGACGTCACCTGCTGGCACTGGCCACTCAGGGCAGTCCAGTGTGCCCCCAACACCTCTGAATCCAAGATGGCAGAGGTCTGGAACACACTGGAGGAGCTCTGGGCACCTCCCCTGGGAGGTACTGTTCAGGGGAGTGGTCACTCCTCTTTCCTTTGTCCAGTTTCGCGCCAGAGCAGGGCTGGGGGATCCCTGAACCGGTGCAGATTGGCTTATGCAGAGATGGGCACCATCTGTGCCCATCAAAGCATTTCCAGAGGCTGGGGGAGGCTGCTCCTCCCCAGCCCTTCACACCTATTTCCAAAGGGAGAGGGTGTAACACCCTCTCTCAGAGGAAATCCTTTGTTCTGCCTTCCTGTGCCAGGGCTGCCTGGACCCCAGGAGGGCAGAATCCTGTCTGAGAGGTTAGCAGCAGCTGCAGTGGAAACCCCAGAAAGGCAGTTTGGCAGCACCCGGGTTCTGTGCTAGAGACCCGGGGGATCATGGAATTGTCACCCCAATACCAGAATGGTATTGGGGTGACAATTCCATGATCTTAGACATGTTACATGGCCATGTTCGGAGTTACCATTGTCACGCTATACATAGGTAGTGACCTATGTATAGTGCACGCGTGTAATTGTGTCCCCACACTCACAAAGTCCGGGGAATTTGCCCTGAACGATGTGGGGGCACCTTGGCCAGTGCCAGGGTGCCCACACACTAAGTAACTTGGCACCAAACCTTTACCAGGTGAAGGTTAGACATATAGGTGACTTATAAGTTACTTATGTGCAGTGAAAAATGGCTGAGAAATAACGTGGACATTATTTCACTCAGGCTGCAGTGGCAGGCCTGTGTAAGAATTGTCAGAGCTCCCTATGGGTGGCAAAAGAAATGCTGCAGCCCATAGGGATCTCCTGGAACCCCAATACCCTGGGTACCGAAGTACCATATAGAAGGGAATTATATGGGTGTACCAGTGTGCCAATGAGAATTGGTAAATTTAGTCACTAGCCTGCAGTGACAAATTTCGAAAGCAGAGAGAGAGCATAAACACTGAGGTTCTGGTTAGCAGAGCCTCAGTGATACAGTTAGGCACCACACAGGGAACACATACAGGGAACATACTATGAGCACCGGGGTCCTGCCTAGCAGGATCCCAGTGACACAGGGGCTAAAACATACAGTGAAAATGGGGGTAACATGCCAGGCAAGATGGTACTTTCCTACAGTCACAGAATGTTAAGTGTACAAAAGGGAGACCACATGTTAATCAGAGCCAATTCTGAGAAACTCAAATCAAACTCCCAGTGATAAGTTAAGGTGGGAGCTATCCAGTCATGACGGAGGACTTGAAAATGATAGGTTCCCCTCTTTCCATACAAGAACAGTGTTAACAGAATGTCAGGAGATCACTAAGAAAGATCAACGTGGGATGATTGGCTGCTGTGTTTTGAAACATAGTGAAGCCTATCACTAATAGCTTAAGTTGTTTATTTGGATATTAAATTAGGTTTTAAGATATAATTAGGATTTTAGAACATTTCCAATCAAGTAATCATACCTGTAGGTGATTTTCCTGCTGGATTTGGTCCTCTAGGCTCCTGTGATCCTGAGTTGTCCTTCTGGTCATCAGAAGAAAAAACACGAATTTGAGATGGCTGAATTGGAAGCCGCTTGACAGGTAGTAAGTACATGAGCGATTTGCATTTTCCGGACCTCTGGGATGCTGGAAAGTAAACAAAATGCATCATTAATAGTCACTAAAAAAACAAGCAATATGTAGTCCAAAACCAGCTCAATGTCGTGAAGCAGGTTAAAACTGAACACCAAATTCTACCCAGTGCCAAATCACTGCCAGGAAAACCGAGACGGCCTGGCACCAGCTCTCTCCCTTGAAGAAAACGAAACCATTCCAACCAGAAAGAGAACTTGTGTTCAAACCCCTCATGATCCTATAGCTGTATGGTGGCCAAGCCACACGCTGAGGCCTCTCAGACTATACAATGGCCCAACCTAAGGGAATTGTATAAGACACAGCATTGGTCATCAAGGGCCTAAGATTTATGATCACATCATGTCCACCATAGTGGAATTCCACTCATTTACCTTGTCAGCTAGCACCGTCGTCAAAACCAGCTGCATGACATACAAAGCAATCACAACAGGCACCGTGCCTCCCAAGCTGAAAACCCCACTACTTCATGTGGCCCATGGTACACTTGCAAGCCAAACACCATCAAACTGGAGAATTAAAAATTAAAAAGATAGCAGCTGAGTAGGACACCTCTTTTCTTCCTTCAACCACCCCTGCAAAAAGCTGCCCCTAGCCGCGGAACAGGGATCCTGGAGCAACCACATCCCAGACATGATCCCTCCAGGTACCCTGGGGCAAGGGCAGAGCACACTATGTGACGTAGCCGCTTAGTCGGTCTCGGTCCAAGAGCCGTGCTCTCTAAAATGGACACAGTGATGAGTCCAGGGCCTGGCTCACGGTCACGTGGAGGAGACATGGTACATGAGCTGTGGGCTCTCCACCCTCCGGTGCCCTTCAGATTCAGTGCAGCAGAGTCCACCCCTCCTGACGAGCAGGTGCTGCAGCACAGACCTAAGACCACTCAACAAGCAGGACAAGGGGGTGAAGATCAACATGGAAGTGCCTGGGTGAGAAACACAGCCAGCATGGGAGGGGCCTGCGCATGCAAGGACCTCCCATGGCCGCTGATCCCAGCACAATCGTGCTACTACAGCCCTGGTTAGCAGGTAATACTGATATTAACTTGGCAGTGGCATGGAGCAAGAAAACCTGCTACCTAAAAGACATGCTCATAGATCCTCGGCGTGCCTATCGAGAATAGATAGCCATCTCCATGGTGCCCTTCTACAGCAGACGGGGGATGGAGAGGACAAAGAGACACTGCTTACAAGGGCATATATGGAATCTCTCTTCAATTCCCTACGCAAAGACCTCTAAATGGTAAAGATAAATGGTGAAGCTGGAGCTGTCATAGGACTTGAGAGAGGTAAAATGTGAGTTGGAGGTAATTGGCAACATGGACACCACTTTAGAGCAAAATGAAACTGTGTCAACTGACGAACTCAACCACTTGCAACAAGAAGCTCTGCAACTATACACATATATATATATATATATATATATCTGTATCTTTGCATGTATTTATTTGCAGTTTATAGACTGAAGATTCTTTGTACATGTTTTCACTTTATTGTTGTGCACATTTTAAAAGTGCACTTTCAGTTGTACTGACTTTCCTTTACGAGCCTTGCAGAGTGATTTAATAAATGTCTTCTCTAGACTAAGAGGATCTTTAAGTTCTTGGCAGACAGGGGTGGATACTTTTGTCTGCCTACAAAAAATGCATGTAAAATGTAAACAGTTGGAAAGGGAGAATCAACAATTAGACAAAAGCAACTTGTTGACTCAAAAAATACTGCAACCATGTTGTCTTGTCAGAATCAGCGGTGTGGAATTTATTAAAATATCTACTTGTCCATGGGACAGGTTGCTTCTTAAATCTACTTGTCCTGTTAAAAAAAAAAAAAACACTACATGTCCCTTTGGTACCATGTAGTGTGGTGACAAATTATAGCAGCAAACTCATTATGTAAGAGCTCTGATAATAGCCTCTCTAAGTCAGGTCTACTACTATAATATGCTTGCACACTTGCAATTTCAATCCCTACTATAGCAATGTTGCCATCATTGCGCAGACCTACATAGTGGGGCCGGAGGAAGTAGTAAGCAGTAGTTCCAGGGCCGGAATGGCTTTGAGTCTGCAAACCTACTAATTTGCATCCTTTAAGGATTTCCACCAGCTCTCCTCCAATTTTTCCCCATAATGAGAAAGGTTGGAAATTTACTCTTGACAGTGGCAGAAGTAGAAGTTCTTCCAGGGTTGGGAAAAAAGTGGTTGGAGGGAAAGTGAACTTGTAAACGCTCAATAGATTTTCACATGAGCAAATCTACACATGCATATTTGCTTATGCTAAAATACAGTTTAGAAATATTTTCTAGGAGTACGATTTCCTGGTCTTCACTTTTGTGACTTTCTTTAAGAATTGGAGCCCCCCCCCCAGACTCACTCAGGGCAGGTGCTGTGCTAAGGGGCAAGAGGGGCCTTTGTTACACAACTGGTGGCAATGTGTACTTTTAGAAACCAAAAACATTTTTTGTCTTTTTTCCAGTGTTTGTTACAGTGGTGAGGGCCTGGCAGCTCCCACAACAATAAAGTGTTACGAAAGCCATGTCAAAACAAGCCATGCATTGATGAAATCAAGAGAGACAAAAAAATTTCAGATCAGTTGACTTTGCCAGTGCTTGTTTATTTTCATGCTTCTCATAATCGTGTTGAAAATGGTTACACTGATTTTCCATTACGAATATTTTTGGGAAATACTAGCATGCATCAACACATTTTACTAAATGACGCTTCAAAGAAATAGCACCTAAAATTTCATGGTAGGGAAACTTTTTTCCGTACTTTTGTTTTCTGAACATTTTATTTTGAAAGCAAAGAATCATCACCCTTGCTTACAAGCTTCTGCAAACATTTGCATCTAATCAAAGAGCATTCTGGGAGCATGATACTTAGCCTCATATCATTAAACTTTTCAAACCTGTGTACACTTTTTTTTTTAACTGGAACCACTGTCTGTAGTGCAGTGTGACCTTAAACGGTTATTTACAGCGCTCACACTAATAATAAAGGCTTCTCATTAATGAACCATAAATACAAGTTCGAACAGCATGTCCGCACACATATTACCTAAACTGCAGACAGTTCCCTTCTCTGTAAACTGGCAGCCAAAGGGTTTGTGCTACTGGGGGTTGGGCCCACTTGTCCCAAGGACAAAATAAGCATGAAAACTTGTTGCCCTTGACCCCAAACAATATGTCAATGTTGGTGTTAGTCTTTTGCCGCAGACAAAATGAAAAGTTAGAGTGGCCAGCATTCTATAATTCTTTTATTTTAGCCTTGCTCCTAAAATGAAATTCCTTTATAAATATGAAATTAGTGATGACACCAACCATGTTTTCCTGAGTTTTTGAAGCCCTTTTTCTGGCAACCTATATCCAATCTATAGTCCAAAAACTCAACTGTGTCCATTCCATTATTTTTAAATGCCATTTATTGGTATTTTGCCTAAAGGGAATAGGCAATGTCGGCACATGAGAACAGTGTGTAACAGAAATCAATGGCAGAAAAGAGCAGGTAGTGATGGCATGTAAAGTTGATCAACCAACATCTGGCATGTAAAGCTGCCTTTGTTAAACACTGCTACCACGTTAAACATGCAAAAGATGATTCACTTAAATATATTTCCCAACCAACTCTACACAAAGGCAGAAATAATTCAAACCCATAGTCTCATTAACAAACATTACAAATTAGAGATTTCGACCTGAACACAGTTTGGGAAAATAACTCATCAGTAACCTTCTGGTGGCCACCATAAAAACCCAGTTATTGATGACCTTACATTGATAATGCTAAATCCATGCAATTCGCTCACGCTGAACTAATTGGGGATGCCTACAACATAGTACTGAAGCAATATTACCTAAAAGAATGTGGGTCAATCTAGCATCTGGTGCAGTTTGTTTCACAGATTGTCGGGTCAGGACTCTAATCCCTGGGTGTTGCGAGGGAACTTTAACTCTGTGTGAGTGTAATGTGGGAAATATATGGCGCATAAACTACCTTATTTGCAGAGACTATGCCTTTTACTTGCCAGTATACAATACTCATTCTAGATTATTTAGATTTGTGGGCACTTCCGACATCCATATGCGAGTATTATCTACTTTATATTACGCTCGGATGTTGTCTGACCATAATCCCCCGTTTATCACACTGCCTTGGGGGAGGACCTGGCACTGATCCCAGCCTGTCTTAGCTAAGTGACTTTACTGAAGGATGTGATTACAAGGTCATTATTTCCACAATGGCGAAACTGCATTAAGTCTCCATGAATGTGTCCTCCTATAGACCTTTATAGATGCCAATTTTGGATTTCAAGTTTCTTTTTAAATTATTCGCTAATCGACTTCCCCTAAATTTAACATTTTTCATACATAACAGTCAGGTGTTATCCTGGCCACAATACTTCTCACAACCGTAGGATTCTCTGGAATATTACGGCTGGTACATTGGAGATTCTTCCAAATGCAGCACTTAGCCAGGAGAAAGCCTTTGTCTTCTTGCACATGGTGTTGGAGAACATGGGAACAGAAATGGGTTTGCCTATTTTATGCAAAGCCAACGACCAGCGATAGTATAAGTCAGTGCATCTCAAACTCATTTGTTATGGGTTTGCTGCCTTTTGTCACCTTTATAATTTACAATTGCAATGGAGCCCCGAGTGAATGAGGTTGCATCAAATAGGAACACAGTGAGAATCATGGTCCAAGACACATTTTACGCTGCATCCTTGTATGCTGATGTTATCCTTTTGAGATTTTCCAAATCTATCAGGATTATACATTAACTGCCCCAAATTCTGTATCTTCTCTCTCTGAGCAAGGTATGCTATACCTCAGCGGGTGCAGTTGGATCCTAGATTACAGCGAGAACTTGTATCATTCAACTACTGAGGAATCAATGTTTATCATTCAACTTCTATGAGCCAGTAGCATTGATTAAAATAGTGGTCCTCACATGCCTATTATATTTTTTTGCTAACCTCACTTTAACTCTCCCTAGTTTTTTTTTTTTTTAAAGAACTTGACAATTAGCCTTTATTTGGAACAACTCCACTTTGAAAATCCCGGTCGAAACGGGAGGACTTGGACTACTGGTTTTTGAACATCACTTGGCAGCGCATTGCGATGTCAGTTGGCTAGTCGGTCACTCCTTTTTGGAAAGTGGCTTCTTTTCACAAGATCGTAGCAGTGGCCATCTTAATGTTTTAATATTGACAAAAAAATGTCTACAGCTTTGTCTACCTCCACTAACGCATGCCGCACTGGAGAGTCTTCAGTGCTACAGACTGATCTCCATTCATATGTCACATATGCCCCTTCAATCCCCCCTTCATGGATTGCCTACTTTAACCAACCAAATTCGGTCTACCTATTGAGGTTGTGATCTGAAGTTGGTATCGCTATGTTAGCTGATATATTTACTAATGGAGAACTGAAATCATACGAGACAGTCATGACAGAGTTTGATATTCTCCCTGGTCATTTCCTAACTTTTGTACAAATCACACAGGCCCTTCGTAATCAGTTTGAGGTTCAACATCTGGAACCCCCCATGAATGAAGTGACCCAGGTATTAAACACCATGGGGGACAATACCAAATTAACCAGGCGGCTTTATAAAACACATCTCCAACACTGAAACCAAACCAGAAGCTCCCTATGTGTGATTTGGAAGGGGGACTTGGCACGCCCACTATACGATGCGGATTGGCAAACAATATTACAACACTCATACAAGATCTCCCATCATTCGTACTTTAAATGTATTCAGTTTAACATGTTATATAAAGCATACTTATTGCTAAGATAAATTCCAGAGCAAATTCAGTCAGTCTCAAATGTAATGCGTAAGATGCAGTCCTGTCCCTTAAGGTCTGGTTGTGTGGCTCTCTTTCCCTCTGAGGACCGAGGTCATAGATCTTCTGTTCTAAGTGACGAGCTGGACTCTAGATAACTTCTTAGTTTAGTTGATATAGGGGCTCTTTGCCTGACCTGGAATGGGCTGAACCTCCACTAAATTCATAGATGGCCTCCCCAAAGGTGGAGACGTTGAGCAAAGTATTGCTCCCCTGGGATGCTATCCGAAAGCATAGACTTGCACAAAGAGGAAAGAGCTGGCTTGAGGAAATAGCTCATTGCACAAAATTGGGATTCATTAGTGGAAGAATTTAAAAAGTATGTTGAAGATAATGCACGCCCTCTGAGAAATCCCTGATTTACTAACCTTGCATTGATTACTGAGATTCTGCAGTTTCTATTACATGTTTTACTAATCTTGTCTACGCCTTTCTAGCCAAAGAGTTGGTGTGATGGTCCTTCTGAAAGTTATCAGATGATTAGACAGTAGGGACCTGTCCTACATTCTTAAGTACTATACAAAGGAACAGGTATGAGGAAGGGGTTCTGGATGTTTACATTTACAGTTGGGAAGTGGGGGAGCTATTGGGTGACCAAAGTAAAAGTACTGAAATATGGCAATGCTCAATATGTACCTACTGTTTGACTAAACAATGCAAATAAAAAAGACATAAAATAAAGAATTTACAAGCACACTGTAGGAGGCTGGCTCTCTATATAGTGTAGGTAAAAGACGTGCACTGTGCAGAGACTCCAAGCAACCCCACTTTGGTATCCAGAGGTAAAAAGCAGACCACCTAATGCTCTGTTTTTGTGTGGACCAGAAGTTAGGCTTCTCTTGGAGATGTGCTAAGCATTTGTTGTACTCGCAGTATCAATAAATGTTGACACACTCTGAAGAATAACTGGAGACTAATTTACAAAAATACTTTAGATTTTTACCAAATATTTAAGACCTAGATCATCAATATACGGCAAGTACTCCTTTTGTTATGATTTTTAAAAGTTTGAAAAATATAGGCTTTTTATGTGTAATTATGCACCATAGGAATGAATAGGAAAAACTTTTAAATTGCATAATAAAATTCAGAGAATGCTCTCACAAGTGTCCCCTTCTATATTTAGGTTGAGGTCGTTGAGATGTCCTGTGGGCCAGACGGAGAAGTTCAGGCGATTCCCTGTTCAAGCAGGAGACGAAGATGAAAGCCTTAGAGCTGGTGCAAAGCGGAGAAGGGGACCACATGGAAAAACACTGCACAGGTGGACCTAAAGCTAAGTTTGGTGGGACCCCTTGGAGTGTACAGGTCGCATGGGGTTAAGAACCCCTAGAGCACAGCTGGATTGATGATGTAGGGGCCAGGCGGTTCGGGTGCAGTGCAGATAGGTCAGACAAGAGTTGTGCATCAGGGAGCCCTTGGAGCCATATGCAGGTCACTTGGAGGGTAGATTGCAGGTCAGTAAGGCCACTCTGGGGGGTGGTTCTTGGGTGTCCTGAAGTCTCTCGACTGGTAATTGCTTCTGGGCTTTTGGGCATCCGGAGTGGACTTTGCTTCTGGTTGTCTGATGTTAGGGGTCCAGTATCCAGGGCAATGGTATGTCTCAGGCCCTGAAAGTTGCAGTGCCAAACTTGCCACTCAGGCTTGGTTCTTGGGTCTGTCATGTGGATTTTGGTTGCACTGTTGGGTCCGGTTCGTTGGTCAGCAGACGGTCAGTGAACTGGACTTCACTGTTTTTTTGCTTGAAGTTTGCAAGAGGATACCTTCACTCTGAGGGAGGTTTTTGGTAATTTGATGAAAGTTGGAGGTGCTCTGGGGGTTTTAAGTATCCTTCAGGTTTCCGGGTGACACCTCAGTGGCGATTGTCGAGTCCTAGGAGCAGCACACAGGGTTTGGCGTTTTTTTCTATTTGCAGCAGGGCATCTGTTCTTATTCCTCAGGTCTTCTTTGTTCCTGGTCTTCTTGAGTTCATTGAATCTCATTTGCAGGTCTAGGGATGCCCACTAAATACTGCATTTGGTGGGTGTGTTAAGGGGAGTAACTAGTAGTGGCCAATGGGTCACCTACCTTAGGGTGGCTACACCCACTAAGTGACCACTTCCTGTGGGAAAGGGTCACATTCCTAGCCCTGATTGGCTATTTTCCTACCATTAAAGATGGAGGAAAATTAAATGAAGTGGACACCTCACCTGCCACACCTGAGGGGCGGTGAAGGCTGAGGGTGGCCACTCCTCTTATTCTAGTTAAGTTTTCTCGTCAGTTCCCCCACTCAAAGTGTGTGGGGGGAGTGGGTGGGACGTTGGGCGGCCATTTGCTGCTAGCAGCAGAGGCAAAGGTGAGATTTCAAAGACGGTAAAGCCTTTGAGGCTGATCGCTGGTGCAGGCTGCCTGATGGGGGAGTAGATGCAACACCTTCATCCAGGAAAGGCTTTGTGTTCTGGCTCCTGAGAAGAGAGGCTCTCACCCCAGGAGTCAAGACTTCTGTCTGGTGGTGACAGGCTGGCTAAGACCGGTCAGCAACCATGCCAGGGCTGTTAGGTTTTGCAGTGGTCACCTCTAAGGTGCCCTCTGGGTACACTTTATAATAAATCCGACACCGACATCAGTATGGGTTTATAAATCTGAGTTGTTTGATACCAAACAACCCAGCATTCAGAGAGTCCATCATGTAGCTGGGGAACTCGTAATGATCAGTGTCCAGCACATGTACTTGCTATGGCTTCCCTGTACACTTACTATGTCTTAACGTTTTGCAAAGACACAGTAGGGGCATATTGGCTCATGCACACATATGCCCTCACATGCATTATAGTGCACCCCGCCTTAGGGCTGGAAGGCCTGTCAGAGGGGTGACTTACCTACATTGCATGCAGTGTTAGTGGACAGGGCGTTCTTGGTCAATGCCATGTCGAGTTGCAGCTTTTAAGTACACCTTGGGATGCACTTGCAATGGCAGTCTGCATGAGGCCGGTGTGGGCCTCTAAGAGTGGCACAATTGGTGCTCCAGCTCTGGGGAGCCCAATTCAGTACCCAAGCCTTAGGTACCAGGGGTACCATTTAGTAGGGACTTACAATGGAGGCTGAAGTGCCAAACATAGTAGTTTTGGGGAAAGAGATCTGATCCTGGGAACCTGTTTAGTAGGGACACAGGGCACTTGCAGTTTGAAACCACATCATTATCCAGGCAAAAAGTGGGACACTACCATGTCAAAAGAGGCCCTTTCTCGCAAACCCTATTCTGCAGGAGTAAAGACAGAAATAAATTACTAAAGCTGATCTTTTAAAGGAATTGATTTTTTCATATAAAAAAAGCACGTAAGTATTTCTTAAACACAGAGATCACCTCAGATTTATTAGGCTCAGCTAAATTTTGAAATGCTGTTTTTAAGAAGCCAGACACCATGTTGAGTTAATTGAAAACCTTGTTCATGATGCTGTCTTATGATTGTTAACAGTGATTCCTTTTGATGTTTAATTTAAGCAGTGAATGCATTGCATGTCTACTGTCTGGTAATGAATTTAAATAATCTTATGCAATAGTGATGGCATGAAAGCGAATTAATGAAAGCATGGATCAAAAGGTTACTGATGTCACAAAGAAGCATAAGAAGTAGTGATCTCACAAGTGTTATGGAAATACAGATCATGAGTAATTTGTCAAGTCCAATGTTTTATACAAGTGTTACGTTTCACTCAAAACGAATTCCCCAGTTGCCCATTAGCATGGTTTGCATTTCTGGAATGAGAAATGAACGCAACATGTTTCTTTCCTGAGATGTGACACAAGAACGAAGCAGTATAACTAAAAAGTGATTGCGAGACATTTTTGGAGAAGTGATAACTCAGCACACATCTTAAATCCAATATGACAATTTTAGTAGACCCTTCAATTTACAATGCAGAGAACAAACAAAATGATTATTTAAAGCTGCGAGTGCAAATGCAGTATCAACTTGGTTGAAGTCCACCCTGCTAAACTCACGAGAGATTGACTGACCGTGGTAGGGTCTGTGGCTGCATATCGCTGGACTTCGCAGGTACAGGTGATACAGGAAGGACCAGCCGCGCCCCTGAAAAGCCAGGGAATGAAGCATACTTCTTCCTGCGGGTGGCAGATCCCAAAGGATCTTACAGCGACTGCTGGTCCACTTCTACCCCAGAGGGGTCTGCGTCGGGGCCTCTCCGGAACGCGTCATCCCACTGTTTTGGTGCGTCCCTAGAACTAAGTTCCGTTATTACTAATCATCTCGGGCACTGTGTTCATTCGAGTCAAAATCAAGGCTTGAGCCCTTCTATTCAAATAAATTCCAGGTATGCTTTCGTTCGATAGAGCAGTTCTAAGACAATGTTTGTGCCCAGAAGCCGGAGTCTATTTCAGCGATACCGGCTTCTTCCTATTTCACAGTGTTTAGGCATCAAACTGCCGGCCTTTGAGCCAAGCTGTACTTCCAACTGCCGAGTTATCTGTAAAGATCCGTCTTCGCTGTCCTCTTGTTGCCAATGGGCAACGTATCACCATGTGTCACTGTGTGACCCACATAAAAAGACAAGTTTTTCACTGCTTACAGACACCATCCGTGCAATTTCCTCGAAGGATAATGTCCGTCGTTGATCTTTCATCGGACGTCATTTGCCCATAATTTTTTTTGCACTCCCCGTTCGTATAACAACCAATCCCACGGCAAAACACATTGCGGAAGTCGTCTGTGCTTAGAGGAGGTACTGCCAACGTGTAAGGTGAAAGGGGATTGGAGCATTAGGAGCATCCCAGCCTATCGTAGTGCGCAGCACAGGATACTGACGTGCTGAATGGCTGTGGAGTTCGCACGCGCTTTTCTACGTCGGCCACTGCCCGCTGCCAGTTTAGTGAGTTGCTTCATTTTTCAGTGAGTTGTGCTTAGCTGTCAAGGCCATGAATAGGGTTTGCATATGCTTTCTGATGGTTCTATTGCGAGGAAAGTTGAAGAAGGGCGTTGGGGACAACCCCATAGAGTTGGTACTTCGGCGGCTGGTTGGTTTATCATTCACAGCTGGAAAGACCCTGTGGTTGCTTGCCGCGTTCCTGTGCTCTGGGCAGGCTAGTTACCATTATTGGACTGGCGCTCCCCAATATGTCAGTTCTCGAAGCACATGCTGTCGTTGGCTATTTTAAATGTTATGTGACAGTGTTTAGATTCACATATGTTGCTACGTCTACTGCCATTACATTCAATTTTAGAATAGAAAATTAGGTGTGAACATAGTATTTCAATGCCATTTTAACAATTGAAAAATTAATTCTCGTTCTTTTATTGATTGACAGTGAACCATGAGTTGTGATAAATTTGTGAAACGCGTACATCATAAAGTAGACTGACGCGTTCTATACAGAACATACGATGGACAGGTGTTCGTCGAATAAGTGGGTGTTAACGAAAGACTGACTGGGAAGGGGAAAAGAGAGCCACAGTGCAACACACAGAATTCCAGACCTTTGTAGAAAACCAAAGTTAATACCTTACTAACCCGCTGGAGCTCACAACTGAACCCACACCAATTCATATCTATGGCAAAACGAATAAAATACTACGTAAGAAACGAAACCCACACCACCAACTAGCCTAGAACCATGATTCAACTCCTCTATAACTGCTGGTTATAATAGCAGCTACTACATTTAAGGGTTCAACTTTAATAGAATAGATTGCACCAAGTAGTTACTTAGGCAATAACTGGTTTGTTTAGACATCTACTGTAAATAACGCTGCTAGAGTTTCAGACCTCAGACTGCTACTGCCCTATCTGTTCAGTAGAGAACATCAGTGCTTTAAATATATTGTGTTCTAACAATGTAAAATAGACCCCGTGCAGTAAATCCTCACAGTGATTAGATTACTTAATTCCTTTTTTATTTGTACAGGATATATACACAGAGCTGTAACTGCCTTAATGAACCTCTAGAAGAATGTATCATAACATTCTCCACCTTTCTCATCCCCCACATCACTGCATTCTAGATTCCACATTGCTACTACATTCTATTACATCCTAGTCACTACACATCCCCTTTTCTATCATTAAAAAAACAATATAATCTATATTGACATTAATACTAACAATACACACTATTACAATTACTTCAACAATCCCCACTTCCTCCCATCTTAACAACTACGAAAGAAAAAAAATAACAGAAAAGCATTAACATCAATCACACAGAAAGTTTTCCAGCCTTTTCATTTTTTACAACATTCTTTCAAATTTGCTCCTTTTGTCACACATCGTTTTTACATTGTCATTCATCTTATTACTGCTTGCATCACAACTATCGCCAGAATTATCAGCCCTTTCTTTCTCATTTTGTGACACAACTTCTTCGAAATCTGTTCTATAGTTCTCTTCATTTTCCCGATCCAAATTAATCCACCAATATTTGTCATATTTGAATCTTTGTATATCATTTCTTTGTACATTATCCTCCATACTCAATATTTTCACATGCCCTCCTAGTCAATGTTTTAATTTTACAGCACACTTTGGCAGTGCAGTTGCCTCCATTCACATTACTGGAAACTCCACTGATGTGTATTTCCTTAATTTCTTTTTCCATTTTTTGTCAGTAATGTCTGCGGATCCCTCTTGGTAGTGTTGCTCCCCTTTTCTGATTTTACCTATCATGCCATTGCAAGTGGGGACTTTTACAAAGGCTTATGCAAAGGAAACATTCCACTGTTAAGTAAAGAGATAAGCGTTTATTTCAGCAGAGCACCAGTAAACACTCCTAACTCCTGAGCGTCCACATCCCCCCATCTTATATACATATGAATATAACCATACATCATTAAACTAAGCCAAATAACAAAAAACATAAATATGCTAAGGTACTTAATGGAACTTAATCATAAGGCTTGCACATAATAATTGCACTAAAATCTGTGTTAGCTAGAATAAGTGAACACACCACTTATTTATTATTAACTTTTTAGCCCTTTAACTATAATTAAAAATAGAGCCCTTTACCTACCCAGGAGACTTCGTTCTCTTTTTCAAATTAAGGTCAGAATTAAGGTCATCTACCTTCATAGGATCTTTATTGAAAGCCCCCACAGCAGCCTCATTTAACTTAATAGGTGTGCTCTCAGTGATTAGAGTATTCACCCCCCCACTTTGCACCGCACCCACATCAACTCTGGTTACATCCTCTACAACTCTCTGTTCCAAAATGCTGTTTAACTTCTTGCATACGTGCCCTATGTACCCTTCCACTCATGGTATTATTCACAGCAACTTCATTCTGAAGCCATTCAAAATAATTTCTCAACCATTTCTCTTTCTTGCAACCAACCTCCCTTCCCATGTCAACCTTGTTAAGATTCCATACCTTTTCCATTCCTCAATTT
Organism: Pleurodeles waltl; assembly: GCF_031143425.1. Classification (NCBI taxonomy): domain Eukaryota; kingdom Metazoa; phylum Chordata; class Amphibia; order Caudata; family Salamandridae; genus Pleurodeles; species Pleurodeles waltl. Next base: position 1,012,855,449 of record NC_090437.1, read on the forward strand.
CACTGCATTATTTAACGCTTCCACCCTCTTCTGGGTCACAGAACAGACTCTCGGCCCTACAAACCAAACCAGGTTTCTTCACGCACACCCAGTCTCCCACTTTAATTCTGACAGGCCTCACACCATGTTTATTGTCATAATTGCCCTTACTCTTATCATGCGTCTGCACTATCATGTCCTGAATTGCTTTCTTCAACCACGACTCTACTCCTGAGTTAATCAACAATCCCTGATTATACTTTGACCATGATTTTCTCCCTCTCATAATAACAAATGGGGGTAATCTAGTGGCATCATCATTTGTCACTGTATCTGTCCAAATAGTTTTCCCAATCTGGGTGATCCAATCCTCATTGTTTGTCATGGCTAACTGAATAGCATCTCTCAGTAGAATCTCTTGACCATACCATTACCACTACGATTATATAATGATGCACATCCTGTGTTTAATTCCAAGTTTTTCAAAGTATGTTTTGGCCCTATGAGACAAAAACTGAACACCATTGTCACTTACAATAAATGCCAGAATACCCACCAATGTGAATATGTTATTTAAAACTCTAAAGCTGAATCTGTATCCACTTTGTCTACAACTTTGACAACTGGCCATCTAGAAAGCAAATCCATCAAAACAATTATATACTTTTGAGGAACACCATCTGGTCACATCATGTTGATCGCAACCATCGCCCATAGATTCGTAGGAAATAATCTTTTACTTATAGGAGGACGTAAAGTATGTAAAAGTTTATCTGCAGTAGAATAAGCAAGGCAGTCTCTAACTATTCTTTCCAAAGCTAAATCCGCCCCAGGCCACCAAAACTATTTTTTAACATTGACTTAGTCCTAACAGTGCCTGAATGCTCTTCATGGCATAACTCCACAATAACATTGCATAATCCTTCTGGAGGAATAATCCTCTTGCCTCTGAATAGTGTTCCATCATCCATTATCAATTCTGACTTTACCTCCCAAAAAGGTCTAACAAGAATGCCTAAAGTTTCTTTATTAGGCCAGCCATTCAACCTGTAAAACATTACCTCTTGCAGCACCCTGTCATTACTGTGCCTGTCTTCCATTAATTTTCCTTTATTGCTAAAGAACCACTACTGTGTATGAATGCCACATGAAATCCATTCCATGTCTCATCTCCATATTTTTTTAACATAACGGGCATTCTGGAAAAAAAATCAGCAACTGCATTGTTTTTCCCAGGAGTGTAGACCAACTTGTGCACAAAACTTTGCATGCACATTTAAATTCTAGCTAGTCTTGGCAGTGTGTTGATTCAACCTCCTGTAGTTAAGATCTTGACTGAAGGCTTATGGTCACAACATATTGTGCATGACTTCTGAAATGTTCTAAAGCCCAGGCAGGTGATTATGCTTCCCTTGCCAAGATTGGATAATTCTTCTCACTAGGAGTCAGAGATCTTGAAGCATACGCAATTATGTTCTCTCTCCGTTAATTATCTCTCTGGGATAATACTGCCCCAACCCTTTGGCTTCTACTTGCATCTGTAGAAATAATACTATCTCCAGAAGGACCAAACCTTCTCAGGGCACCAGCATTGGCAATTGCTGATATTAAAACCTTAAAATCCTCATCACAATTAGGGGACCAACGAAATACATTTTTTAACAATTGGTGGAAATTATACAGCTTTTCTGCAGAGTTAGGAATATACTTTGCACAAAAGTTAGCCGTTCCAAGAAATGGCCAAACTTCATCTTTACTAGTAGGAAAGAGTGCATTCTCAATGGCAGTCACCAAAGTTGGTTTAGCTTTAACACCATGCTCATCAATGATGTGTCCCAAATAGGTGATGTTATTTTCTGCAATCATGCATTTTGAATGCTCTACAGTAAGCCCCCCTTCCTCCAAAATTCTCAAAACCTTCAATAACCTGGACTCATGTTCTTCCGAATTTTGTACCAAATACCAAAACGTCGTCCTGGAAAAACGTTGCTCCCAGTTCTTTGCTAAATACCTGGAACATAAAATGCTGAAAAACAGCAGCTGCTGATGCCAGGCCAAATGGAAACAGCCAAAAGGATTGATGAACCATTTAAACCTCATTGATTCAAGTGATAATGAAACCTGGTGGTATGTAGAGGAAAGATCTGTAGTGGAAAACCATTTAGCTTCTTTCAGACAAGTGTCCATTTTGATTATCTTTTGTAATGGAAATCTGTAAATGGCAATATTATTATTTAAATGACGTAAATCCATGCAAAGTCATAATTTTCCATTGCTTCTGGCCACCACCAAAGGTGAAATCCAACCAGAAACTTTGATTGGTTTAATTAATTGTGGGGCCACCAATTTGTCCAACTCCTTTGACAACTCCTCTCTCACTAGCATTGGTATGTTGCAAATTGTGCGCACTTTGGACACTGCATTCTCCTTGAGGATTATTCTGTGTTCAAGTCCTTTGAGGTTACTCACAGTTTAACCAAACACTGAGGGGAATTGTTTCAAGAACCTTTTGCCTACTGTAGTACCTTTATCCACTGCTAAAACACGCTCCTTACTATTGGGATTTTAAGATGATCTTTAATGTTTTCTGGCCAAAACATTCCAATACTGGTGGACCTTTCTTGGCCACATATATCTTTCCTCTGGTCTCCATATTCTTGAAACAAAAAGTTATTCCCCTGTAACCTAACATCAATTATTTTCCCGCTGTACCCTTTCGGATGTATGTCAGGTTTTAACAATTGTTCCCCCAGTTTCTCTACAAATGATGATTTCCACAATTCTTCATTAGTGATTGTGTAAGGCGAACTAGAGTCTCCAAAAATGTTCACATCCACCCCACCAATATTCATTTAGCATTCAGGTTTGGTCTTACAGATCATATAATCAATGTTTAACACAATGTTGTTCCTAACATTCAGTACCATATTGTTCTCTAAATAATTACTATCTGCTTTATACTTGGACTGAAACCTGTCGCCATCCACACTGCCTTCCATTATACAGTTTCTACTAAGGTACTAGGGCTGGGTATTAGGACAACCGAACTTCAGACTGTGGGGGATTAAGTCTGCCCACACCATCAGAAACTGTCGGCCCAGTCTCTGGCTAGCTCACAGTGCCTCACCCAACCCCCTGAACCTACTGGGCTGCAAGTTGATTACGGCAACCTGAACACAACACTGACTCCTCAGGGAAGTTGTGGAAACAGATCCCACCCTTTCGTTGTAGTACTCATGCATGCCCAGGCGAAGTAAATGAGAGATACGAGAAAAGTTTTCAATACATTTATTGAAACAATCACAATCCTGCATATAGAGAATAAGCTGCGATAATTAGGCAGGTGAAACAGAGCAAAGTTACCAGCGTTATGAACATGGTAAAGACAATGAACAATCTAACCATGGTGAATGGAGTTCTAGAGATTCCAGACGTTCTAGAGATTCCTACCTAACCCTAAGACTATACTGAGAACATAGCAAGTGTACCCTTCTGCCCGGCCGATCTAAAGGATTAGCTACCGGGAGCTAGTATCAGGAATCGGCCTGCAGTGTAGCCTTCTCAAGAAGATAGTAGATTAATACTAGAAGAGCTGCATGTTGAGCACAGCATTCATCCCAGGATGGTCGTTGCCTGGAATGCCCTCCGCCCCATCCAGGTCAATGCACCGTTTATATAATAAAGCCATTCTGTGTTGGAAGCACAACTCTTGTGCAGTGCTGTGTCTTAATGATAGAAGCTGTCTCCTGAATGGGCAACACTATAACTAGGGTACTGTGTCCAGTGTTCCTAGCCTTGAAAAAAAAGTACTGATTGCATGTCGTGCAAAAGCTAACTAAACAAGCAACTTGAACCACTTATTCGTAGAAGAATATCATGGAAGAAATGCGTGTAAAATGTAATTTCTAAAAGCAGTGCAGCTAAAACGTATAAAATATGGAATTAGAAATCAAGCTAAAATCAGGGGAACCAACTCAGGTCCAAAAGGTCCCCCTGACACCTTCTCCCTACCAGTGAAAAAGACAGATTCTAAAATTATATTAAAATTATTAAAAGGGATAACATGTTCACTCCAAAAAGCAGAGCAAACAAGTCATATAAAAATGAGCCAATTAAAATGTAACAATTTACTTAAGAACAAGGACCAAATTTTAAAAGTCAGTGGAGGCATCCATGGTGTCATCCATAGTGTCAGTGGCAATGGAATCCAAGACGGATTCCGCATCAGCAGACAACAGAACCACAAGACTCTCAGTGAGTAAATCGAAGGAACAGACATGATTGATCGAAAGCTTCCACCAAGGAAGTAGCATCTGTGCAATGCCCGCAGTGGCTGAGCCAAAAGGAGGGAATCCTGGAGCCGTAGCATCCATGTCCTTGTAAGATGGCGCCTAAAAGGCATCCTGAAACAATTGTAGTCTCATAGAAAAATTCCATAAATGAGCCCTCAATGGGATCCATAGCAGATTTATGTCCATAGATAGTACCAATTGCGTTGCAAGACACATCAAGTGTGCACTCATAAGGGCACCAACAACAGCAGAACACAGGCTGCACACAGTAGAACCATACTGGCTGGAAGGACAAAGAGACAGGCTGCACACAGTAGAACCATACTGGCCGGAAATACAAAGACCAGTTAGTTCCTCTAGCAAAGATATGCCAAAGTACTGTGTCATGCGTTCACGACACAGATGGACGTGCAGTAGTTCCATCACCATGTGGCTTTGATACGAGACATCCATTGCGGAGCAGAAAAGGGAGCAACAAAATACCACCAATTAAGAACAACACAAATGGTATACTCGAAAACAAGGAGTGTATAAAAGATGGATTCACTCCAAAAACAGTCTGGAAGATGCTGACAAAAAAATCACCTTAAAAAAGTGCACACAACACCTGCGATGTTGGAAACATTAAACATGTGACTCATAAGTACACCTAAGTGTCTTGGAAAGTTGGTGTTTAAAAGCGACTACAGTTTCATGGGCAGATGGAATGACCAGATGTTTCTGAAACAATATTGCTTTTAGTCTGCTTAGCTTGAAGTTCCAAGCTAGAAACCCTAATCTCATGCTTGGGGAGAGGAGAGGATGTTACAACAGCAGGTCACTATTTGAGGAACAGAAACTACACATAGGACACCTGCTCTCGTCCCACAACAGCCTTGACCATTCATCATAAAGTAACTTCCATTCGAAAGTAACTGAAACACTGGACAAATCAAGGAGACCGGAACTTCCTTCAAGTAACATGCCAAATTGGCCACAGACACAATAAATACTCTGTGCAATGTCACCTGTTTACAGATCATTGAGTGGCTTACAGAAGTTTCACAATCACCTGTACTGAGAAAGATTTCCTTTTCCCTGCTCAGACATTTGTTATCAAAAGGTAGTTCTCACACCTCGTGTAAATAACTCTCCCCAAAAGCCTCAAATCTACCTACTGGAAAATGTTTCAAACATGATAGGAACTGAAATGTGGAAATTGGCAGAGAGATAACTTTGTGTATTAGCCATACTGCTGATGGTGTTTCGGCCACTGTGAAAGGCAACTTTTCTGTGTTAAGCATTGTGCATATAGCTACCTTCTATGCCATTATCTGTTGTATGCATGTTAAATTAAAAGGCAAGAACAACTCCTTTGAGTTCACATGCTTCGAGGACACTCGTTGGGATTTCAGAACTTGCAATGTCCAACTCAATTGCATTATAGATTAAGCTGCCTCTGTCCATGCTGTAAAAAGACATGTCATTTTGTATGATGTCAATTCCGAATACACAATGTTTAGTGTGTAAATACCAGTGGACAGTGTGTTCATTCCATTATCAACAACAGCTAATACTTTTTCAAAATTAGCCTGATCTTTTTGCGTTAAAGAAGCAGCAGCTTCCATTTGAGAAAGCTTCCAAATTTCATTGTACATAGCATCAAATAATCTTTTGGAGTGTGGTGATCTAGGACCTAGCACAAGAATCTTGTAAATCCATGTCATCAAAGAGGAGAGAGAGGTGCTCTTTTACAGTTGACAAAGTGGAATGTTGCAACCATTCCTGACATAGCTTCCCTACGCTGTACATAGTGATAGCCTCAGTGTGCTATGTCTGAATATTACCAGGATCAGGTCTGTTTGCTTTAAAACCGTGCTAGGAATTTATAAAACGTGCATAACAATCATTTGTGTTCACTGGCCACAATAACCTCCGGTTGGGACCTGAAACTGTTAAATTAAATATACAATACAGTTGAGCTGTTCTTCTGTGTAATTTACCAAACTTTGCCAATTGTCAAAGCGTGCAATTGAAGGGATACAGGGCACATTCATTTCTTTTATTTTTGCTAGGCCTAGGCAAGTAGTCTGCTGAACTGTGTAACCGTGAAAAATCATCTGTAGTGGAATTAGACATGCTCTAAATAAGACATCCATGCCCTGCACCTGCCAATCTTTTGTACCCCAAACTGGTTTTAAATCAAGTATTCCTTTCCAATATTCATAGCCTTTAATGGCTAGTTGGGAAACAAATGAATTTGAGTAAATTAATTTAGCATCAGTCAGCATGTTTTTCCTTGCTTTTGTTGATGGTAGTTTAAAGTGCTAAGATACAGGATCTGAAGTATCATGTCCAGAAAAAAATGTACAATTCTCTAAGAATGTTTATGAAACTCCCTACCGGTGGAGTCTGGCAATGTTCCTATTGTGTATAATTGAAAATTGTACATGAATATCTAGCAGTATGTAGGTAATGCTGTGCATAGTGATGGTAACAAAACATTTCACTATAATTAGCTGAGTTCATGTACATATCTTCACTTTCAAATACAGTATAATATTCAAGCTCAGAATGCATTGAAGAAACTGTTTTTACATCCCAGTCATCAGAAACAATGCCTGCTGTGATTACATCGTCCATGGCAACCTTAAAAACATTTGAAATTTCAATAGTGAACCTTAGCCCAAACAATCCCGTCAGGAATTGGAACAGCACAAATGTTCACAGAGGACAGGTCTATTTCACTTTGTGGGAAGACAAGTGAGGTTTCAATACCTTATCTAGCAGTTGAACAGTAGAGCATTTCAGAAAGATAATAACCATTTATAATCAAGAAGAAAACAGTCACAAATCCAATCCACAAGAAGAGAGAAAACAAGGCCAGTATAATCCACAAATAGGACCATGGACGGATCAGACAAGTGTGTTTAAGCCAGTGAAAAAGCTTACTTATACCATGAAGAGAGGTGTCAGTATGGTCTGGAGAAAAGTCATCAATGTCGGCAAAGTACCAATAAGCAGTCTGTGTGAAAACAGGAGCCTAGACAGATAAAGATGATTCATTAAAAACAGCTCTGTTGCTTTAAGAAGCAGTAGAGAACTGTGACGTAAGTCTGGTGCATTGTTTGTGTTTGCAGCGGTAACTGGAATTAACATAAGTTTATTTTCCACCCTTCCCAGTCTAGGAGAAATAATGTTGGTGTTGTCCAGCGCTTGAAGAGAGTAGTGAGAGGGGCTAGGTTACTACTCACGACTCCTTGAGGCCTACTGCGTATGATCAGCCACATGATACAGTTTTACTTGATTAATGGAGACAAAGCTTTTGTCCTTACAATCAGCAGGCAGTAGCAAAATCACAGTTCTGGTGCCTTGAATACCAAGGCCTGGCACCTTTGCACTGTATGATGGGTCAAATTATTTTTTCACTGCAATGTTTTCTCGTACCAGATCCCCAGCTTTTGGAATCCAGCAGGTATGTGCTGGTTGAACTCTCTAATCCTGCAGTGGCACTGTATGTAGTGGAATGCTCATCTTGGAAGTCTTCAAGTTCCTGTAAGACAGCGAGACGTTCATTTATGTCAAAAGATGTTTCTGCCACCACTGTGCCAGGACCATTAAGATCTGGGACACACCTGGATGCCAAACAGGACTTCCTATGGGGTTCGGCCACCCAAAGGTCTTGTAGGCAGATTGGTTAATGCTATCTGGACTCCATAAAGGTGGTAAATCCAACTGCGACCTGAACCTAATACTATAGCAAATTTCCCTGGGGATGGTAGGGCGAGGGATAATGCACAGCTGCACCCAGGGCTCCAATGGTATCCCTATTTGCTTTTGAGGCAAAAGCAAGACTCTTGTCCGAGTGGAATGCAGCTACTACATATGTCCTGATAAAGACTTTGAAATCTTTAATAACAGTGTGAGCATCAGCAGATCGATATGGCCACACCCAGAGAATCAGGAGTCTTTGAAGCTGCAGACAGGCCTGAGGGGCTGGGGCCAAGTTAGTTGTCGTCTGGAGTCTTCTCTGCTGGGGTCGGATTCCGTGAGGAGAGGGCCACTTCAGCTCTGGACACCTTAGGGGTGGTCCCAGCTGAAGTGGTCCCTCCTCCTTGTTTTTTCTAATTTTCCATCCAGACCTGCTGCTAAAAGTGGGGCTTGGTCCGGGGGGGTGGGCGTCTCCACTAACTGGAGTGCCCTGGGACACTTTAACAGGAGGCCTGAGCCTTTGAGGCTCACTACCAAGTGTTGCAGTTTCTGCAGTGGGGAGGTGTGAATAACCTCCACTCCGAGCAGGCTTGTTCCTGACCCCAGGGATCACAAAGGCTCTCACCCCATGTGGTCAGAAATGTGTCTATTGTTGGAAGGCTGGCACAGAGTGGTCAGCCTTACACTAAAGGATTGGGTAAAATACAGAGGGCATCTCTAAGATGCCCTCTGTGTGCATTGTACAATAAATCCAACACTGGCATCAGTGTGGGTTTATTGTGCTGAGACGTTTACTACCAAACTTCCCAGTCTCCAGTGAGCCACCAAGGAGCTGTGGAGTTTGTAATGACAGACTCCCAGCCTATGTACCTATGTACTCAGTGCGGCCAAACTGCACTTACAATGTCTAAGAATGGACTTAGACACTGTATGAGCATATTGATCGTGGAGCTATGCCCTCACCGGTGGTATAGTGCACCCTGCCTTAGGGATGTAAGGCCTGCTAGAGGGTGATGTACCTACGTCACAGGCAGTGGTTTGTGGGAATGGCACCCGCAGTAGGATGCCATGTAGACTTTACCTTTTTCTCTCCATCAACACACACAAGCTGCAATGGCAGTATGCATGTGTTTGGTGAGGGGTCCTGTAGGGTCACACAATATATGCTGCAGCTCCCGGTCACAGAGCCCTTGGTACCACTGGTACCTTTTACAAGGCACTTAGCTGCCTGCCATGGGTGTGCCAATTGTGGAAACAAAATTACAGTTTGGGGAAAGAACACTGGTGCTGGGGTCTGGTTAGTAGGATCCCAGCGCACACTCAGTCAAGTTAGCATCAATATCAAGCAAAAAGTGGGGAAGTTGTAACCATGCCAAAAGGGGCACTTTCAAACCATGAGTGTCTCTTTTGCCCTCCATTTTTTACATCAAAGGTTAATCTCTTGTCTTGTTGCATGAGGTTAGAGTCGGGGTGGCAGACAAAAATCACACGAAAGCTTGGCTTGTGCTGGATTTGAGGGTCCAAGAAGACAGTGAGCTGAGCCAGAGTCAGGCATCTGGCTCGAGCCTGGTGAAGCTTTCAGTGGCTCCACCAGCTTCCAAGCAGCTCGAGGAACACCTCTTCTTGTGATTTGAATGTAAAGATGGCAGAACAGACCAGGTGGCAAGGATGTCTAATCACTTGCTAAGAGCAGCATCTAACAGTGCAGTGTTGAGCAACATGTGGAGTGCTCCTTCCTCCTCTCAACAGGGAAATCCCCAGAAGGTTCAGCCAGAACACCACTGGTACATGACATAATCCTCCTCAAACTCCATCAGTTGAGAGTTTATTCTTACGTTCATTTGATGTTTAAGACATTGGACCTCATTACGAGTGTGGCGGTCTACACACTTGCGGTGGCAGTCTGGACCGCCGCCAATGCGGCAGTCCGACCACGACATTAAAACTGGCGGTCGGACTGCCAGGGAAACACCAGCACCACCAGGATCTTGGATCCCGGCGGTCTGGAGGTGGCGGAGATCCTAATCCTCCTGGACAGCATTGCAAACAGTGCTGCCCTGGGGATTAAGACCTCGTTCTCCGCCAGCCTTTTCATGGTGGTAACATAGCCATTTTTAAAAGCTGGCGGAGAACAGGTGCAGGGGGCCACAGAGGGACCCCTGCACTGCCCATGCACTTGGCATGGGCAGTGCAGGCCCCTTCCTGGCCAGCACCATCACAATGTTCACTGTCTGCTATGCAGACAGTGAACATTTGCGAGGGTGCTGGTGCACCCTGCGGGTCAGAGTATTGCCGCCGGCTCTATTACAAGCAGGTGACAATGCTGTAGCCTGTTTCCCACTAGGCTGGCAGGTGGAAACCTCAGTTTCCGCCTGCCAGCCTAGTGGGAATCTCTTAATGGAGCCAGTGGGGAGGTAGCCTGTGTGGCGGCAACCTCCCCGTCAGAAGTTCGGCGGACGGCCTAATGACCCCCATAATCTAAAAGTTCTTATTAACTAAACCGTGTAGCTTGGGGAATCAAGGTTTATATTTGGGTCGATGGCCTGTTGTTGTGCCAGGGTGATGGAGTAAATTACTGCCTACTATATTTATAAATCACCGCCAAGCTTACGGTCATTTATACAGCATTGCCAGGAACCACCATCACAGCAGTTCCTGTCAATGCAATTTTCTGTTTGGTACAAGCTTCGTCATGTTCACAGAGCCCTGCACCAAACTGTTTTCTTTTTTAAAATAAAAAATGCAATGCTCCCCTCTCCATGGGAGCCCACTCTCATTGTAAGAGAAGCAGTTAGCAGTTTTCACTTCTCCTTACTGCCAGGGTTTTCCTGGTGGTGCCAGGCAGTGAAAACTGACCTGTCATTCAGCCCATCTAAATTAGGTGGGCAGAATGACAGGTCAGCCCCTGACAGCCCTTACTCCGCCTCGCTGTTGGAGAAGTTTGGCCACAGTGGAGACAGAGTAATATCCATTGAGGCCACACTTAAGGTCCCCCACTTGCGTATAAATCTGGGGGCAGATCCTGATGTTGGTGGGGAGAGAACTTCATCACCTTTGTGGTGGAGTTCCGTTTTTGCCAATATATAAATCATACCCATGGTCTCTTAATATGCTAATGATGCTTTAACATACCTAAGATGGCCTAGAGACTCAGGGCCTGATTACGAGTTTGGTGGTCCGTGCACTGCAGTGCGGTGGTGGCAGTCTGACCACCATTGGCTTGGTGGTCAGACCACTGTATTACGATCTTGGCGGGCCTATGGAGCAAAGACCGTTGCAGTTCTACCGGCACCGCCAGACAGCGCAGACCAACGCGGTGATGAGCCAGGACGAACAGGTAGACGGAGCCAGTGTTTCCACCCGACACATTATAATGTTGCATACTGCCAACGTGATCGTGGTGGTTGAACTACCACGTCCAAGCTGGCTGAAACGGAGAGTATAAAGTAGGTGAACTCACCTACAGGCAGCATTACACATCCTGTGCCGCCATGGTGCCCATCACATATGCCATGCTGCTGCTCATCGAAGGTGCATAAAATCCACACCACTGTGGACACAACTGCAGGTAAGTACACATGCCTACCTGTGCCATTAACCTCATCAACAGATCGTCGCGCCGTTGTCCACATGATATGGGGCCCACTCTACAGTCACCAAGGACACATGTCATGTACACAGTCAGAGTCTTTCACACAGAAGGACACATTCACAGCCATGAAACGCCCCCTTTGGGCAGGTCACTTACATTGCACTGCCGCACTACACAAAAGCACGCATCTGCACATTTTGAGGCACAGGGACAGTGAAGTGAACACAACCTTGTGTCACACAACAGCAACAATGCAGCAACATCACATTTACCAATACAACTGACACTGTCACATTGCACCCATGCCATGGCCCATCGTCAGATTAAACACACATATGTATGGATGTGTCATGGAACACAAACACCTCTCCCATGAAACAGCCCTGCAGTGGACCCACACATAATCCATATTGCAACATAATGGAAGGACAACGGGATGCAGAATAGTCAGCGAGACAAATATCCAAAGCTCACAATGCAAACAATACCTGCCAATAGAGATCGGGGCATCAGGAGCACTCATGGAAGGATGCTGGAACACGTTACACTTTGCACATGCCCCTAAACCACTATTTGCACAGGAAGTGGCCTTTCAGGTATCTCAGGGACAAACAATATTAGACCCAAGTGACATGGCCATCCTCATAATGTGGATGTGCAAGTCAAGAAAGCACATACAACTACAACAGCATGGGCCACACATCTAGATAAAGTAGCTTTAAGGTACACACAGCAAAATGGACACATGCACAGTCAAATGCAAAGGAAGTTAGCACACTTGAACACCTTTCATGTCTGGACAAACAAAACTCAAGCTGCCACACATGAGACAAATCTATAATCCTTATCAGGGGGACAAGTCTAACACCATACATGCTGACATTGGACCACACAAAATGACATACTTACCATACCAAACATAACACAATGCAATGATACCCCATTTGGATTAACACCCACCTATCCATACAGTCGACATCTACCTTTGTTTTGGGTGACACCAGCACTGCCCACAAAGTCAGTAATTGTCAACAACAGCAAATATGTCAGCAATCAGGCTGAAACACACACAACTGTAGGCATACAACACAAGTTACTCAGGAACGTATGTGGGTGTGGGCCTCTTCGGTTTGAAAGGGGGTTTGGAGGTAACCGGGGAAATGGCTAGGTCGAAAAGGAAACTCTCCTTGAGGACACCGGGACAGTCATCAGAAAGGGTTGGGAATTTGGAGGTTGAGGGAGTGGTTGTCTGGTGTGTGGATGTGTGAGGTATGTTTCTGTTTAGGTGGTGTCTGTTGCATGTTTGAGTGTGAGCGTTTGCATGTCTTAGGGGCCTGGGAGGTGGAGGTGCTGGGTGATGGAGTGATAGATGTGTGTGTGTCTGTTGGGGTAGTGTCTGCTGGTTTGCTGAATATGGTGGATGTTTGTGTGTCTGTTGGGGTGGTGTTTGTGGGTATGCTGGATGTGGTGTGGGAGTGGTAGGTGTCTGGTGAAGTGGTGGCTGACAAGTTTGTGGGTGTATGTTGAGTGCCCGCATGCCAGTGTGTCTTGTAGTGTTTGTGTTGATGTATGCTGTTTGTGTGTGTTGAAGTGGTTGCATGCGTATGTGTCTGTGTGCTTGGGATAGGTAGAGGAATAGGGAATTTGGATTGTGAAGAGGGAGGTGGGGAGAGGAATATAGAGGTTGATTGGCTGCCTTCAGTGAGGTGGCCTGAGCCTGAAAAGATTTCTATAGGCCAGACATGGCATTCACAATGGCAGTGTGCTCCACAGAGATGCTCCTGAGGAGGCCAATAGTCTCCTCACTCAGGGCAGCAAGGGTAATGGGTAAGGCGGAAGTGCCTATGGCAAAGGAGATGCACACCCTCTTGGGTGAGAGGGCACGGCCACCTGGGTGGGGGGCAACAGGGAGGGTGGTGATAGAACTGGGGTTGGCATACAAAGATGGTACAGGAGTAGGCCCCAATGGGTCTGCCACCACTAGGGAATGGCCCCTGGAGGTAGAATCTGATGATGAAGACTTTGATCCTGTCTCCTCCATGGTACTCCCCTCACCCTCCAGGCCACTGTGTCCCTCCGTGTTGGTGGTGTCATGACCGGAGGTACGGTGGCCTAATGCTTCCCTACTTGGATGTGCCCTGTCTTCTTCACTTGCCTGGGATGATGCTGCAGATACAAAGAGGAAGAGGGTCACGACGTTTCTGAACACACTTGAACAACAAGAAGTGGGAATACCAAACAATACCATGACGTCAAGTAGGGCCCAACAACAAACTACATCAAAGTGGCTTCTACATGTGCCATTTCATATGCATGCATGCCATCTGAACCGTCATCAGTTGCCCACAGGACAATCTGGATCTCAGACAACTGCAATTGCATGGCTAAAGTTGTGCAATCACAGTATCCACTGAACAATTAGGAGACCACATCACCTTCAATGCTTTGCCCCATGGAACATACCTAAGTTCCTTGTTGTCATACAATAGTAGCCCGATGCCAACTTCATTCCCACAGATCCCACACAAGGTCATGCAGAAATCTATTTGTCACATACACAACAATATAAAATGATGCTCCTCAAACCTGCCAGGTTGATGACAACAGCACAGTTGCCTGGAGAAGGTGACATACAAATACTCATGTCACATTGGAAACATATCAGCATTGCACACTTCACCAAGTGAAATTTGGCATGGAAATGGACACTGTAGACAAAATGTGCTAAATGTAAGGGAGATATGTCCCTAAAAATCCACATCACAATGAATCAGCAAGTCCCAGGGAAATCACCACTAATGTATGGCACCCCTTACAATGACATGCTCTGATTGCATCAGTAGACACTATTAGTCCTTTGTATGTTGGAGAGGCAGAGAGATTTGCAAGTACTAGTAGAAGACCTCCAACATTTTGTGCAGAGGGTAGCTACATCACTGTCTCCATTTTGGTCCTACAGCCCAGATGTAGGTGGATGAATGGGTGTACCCAAACACATAAGATTCCAACATAACTCCATGTCACTCCATGATGCATGCAAAAGTCAGGTTACAAACCTTCCCGATTACACATGTGCAGTGCACTTTTCCACATGATGCCACATCAATGGCATGGAAATGCACATTGTGGCTAAAAAATCTAGTCATATACGTCATGTCCCTTATTGCTACTGCAGTCGTAGGTTCCAAATGACACGCAATGAGGGTAAGGGTATGTGTTGGCCAACAATCAATGGCAACACACTCCTGTCTGTGGCACCACATGAAATGTACCCCCATTGCAAATGGCCTATTTCAAACACAGGTTGGAATGCACATATATGTGAGGGAATGCAGAAATCAGCCCATGAACACAGGTAGACTATGCATGAAACAGCAGTGTATACATTTTGTCAAAAGAGAAAGGGACACATGCTAACATGTAGGGACAATTAATGTTGGCAGCAGTCATGGCACACAAATCATGTCAATGGACATTCCCCACTTACCAAGAGAAAGCACTGATCTCTAGCTGACCCAAATAACAAGGTATGCTCTGTCACATGTATGATGTCCATCTTCATATTACAGACAGTAATGAGGCACCAGCACTCGTCACAGGCTGAAGACAAGTAGCCTCTGGGGGTGCAGATGCCAATATACTAACTGACCAGACACATGGCTGAGGACAGTGATCCATCACTTCCTTTCCTTTGGCCTGTAAAACTGAGAAGTAGTGGTTTGTAGAGTGGAATATACACCCACAACAACGTCAAATATTACTTGATTGATCAATGTACACAGCTATGTGTTGTCCCTGGAGAGCAAATTGTTTGTAGATTGTGTCCTGGGCCAATAGGCAAGGCACATCAGTATGCACATGACATATCTACACGAACAGTTACTCATCTACTGTATCACACATGGCTCATTCCTAATTGTCAGGGGGAATCTCAAAACCTAACACATTAACTTGGCAATGTGACAGGCAGGAATATGTCCTGTATTCACCCCCTTGTGGCTGTTGTGCTCCCCTCAAGCGCCCATCAAGATCTGGGTACGCCACCACCAGAATGCGGCCATAAGAGGGGTCATGGTCCGACGTGAGCCCTGCCCATGTTGGGAGGACAGCCCAAACTGGACCTCCACGATCTTTGGGGCCCAGCGTCCCAGGTCCTCCGACCTCTTGCAACAGTGGGTGCTCCGCTGGCTGTGGACCGCCTTCTGGGCGATGGCTCTCTATATCTCATTCTTCTGATGGGCGGTTACTTGTATAAATGCAGGAGACAAATGAAGCGATTACATTCACAAGTTTTGGCACAAATTGTTGTGTCACACGCATGTCGGAAACACCAAGCTACAAATGTTCAATTTGTAAGCACATCACAAGTGTAAAGCACACAAGCCATAAAGTACAGGGACATGACTAAAGACATTTGTATCCATCTGAAGACTGACCCGCTACCCTGCTCAGGGCCTACAATGACTACGAAAGCCTAATCACATCAGGTAGCCCATGCTCCAGCAACATGTAGTGTGATGTGACCACAATGAAACACTACACACATGGCTTCTGAAGGGTAAACTCCTTAGGCCTGAATGGACCAACAGGTTCACACTCTGTGAGATTGACTCACTGCATAGAGTGCCATTAGGCAACTTCCATAGTACAGACTTCACACTTACACTTGAGTGACAATGAAGGGGCTGGCATGGTGGGTACAGAAAGTATCTTCCCTGTGAATGTTTGGACATGTGGCCTACCAAATGCAGACTCATGCCACTTTATGGGGTGGGGGGTTCTGTGGTGTGTACCTGTACCACAGTACACTCTTTTGGACACGTGTCTATCCTACAGAGATGGCATCCAACATACAAAGGTATGCATTGTACAAATTCTACTATGTGACCAAGCTACCGACTCACATGTCATGGCCTCCCAGGAATCAACACACTGTCTGCACTGTGGGACTGTCATTCGTGCATTAAGCCTGTACAAGAGACTTATGATTTATGTGAAGTTGACAACTGAGCTGTGGGAGTAAGGAACCTGTCATGAGTCAAAGACGCACATTGACAATGTTGCAAAATGCACATATGGACTGCCTCTGGGATGTACCTCTGTACCCACTCCTAAGCTAGTCAATGGACTGAGGCGTTCCAGGGTACGTTTTGCTACTAGAGCACCATATTGTCCACATGACAGGATCTTCTGGTGTATTTGGAGTGGGCAGAGTACCACAGTTGCATAGCCAGAGTGACCTTCCCACAGCCTAAACTAGGTCCCATACTGGTAGATACATGTGGCAGGCCCTGGTCTCTGCAGGCTGAGCATACAGAACCTACATGACACTCACATTACCATCACTTCCATGCATGACAGTACATCATGTGGCCATCAGCAATGTGGTTTGTGTGGCAACCTGAAGGGCAGAGTGAGTCATGGCATGCCTTCCAGACAACAGTTTTGCAAGGCCAGATGTGGGTTGAAAGATCTGTGGTGCTATACATATTGCTTACAAGATCCTCAAATGACTCAGGCAAGATGCATACACAGCTTATACTGTCATGCACATTTATGTTGTCCAACATTTACAACCATCATGAAGAAAGATATGTCACTGGATAGCAGTAAAGTCCTTACCTAGTTATGTGCATTCAACACAAGGAGGATCTAAGACCACAAAAACATCACAAAAGTCAGTGTTCATGAACACAACATATAGGGGGTTATTACAACTTTGGAGGAGGTGTTAATCCGTCCCAAAAGTGACGGTAAAATGACGGATATACCACCAGCCATATTACGAGTTCCATAGGATATAATGGACTCATAATTTGGCTGGTGGTATATCCGTCACTTTACCGTCACTTTTGGGACGGATTAACACCTCCTCCAAAGTTGTAATAACCCCCATAGTGCTGCCCACCAATACCTGCACAATGTACATCCCATTGATGCCACACAGACTGCAACAACAGTCACACAAGAAGTCTAATTGGCACACAGGGCACATTGTAGCCTGTGAGGAGGGAAAGGATGGTGTTGAACAGAGATAATTGTACAAATGAGATACTGACCTGCCCCTTTGGTGAGCCATAGAGCTGCCCACACAGGGAAAGGACCTCAATAAAAAGCCTCTCCTACTCCTCTGGAGAAAAGGCTGGGGTCCTGTCACCTGCCAGATGTGGAATGATTGCTCTCAGAGGCGGCACACAGCAGCTCAAGTAGTGGAGGTGTTGCTGGCAGCAGTGCCTTGAGTCAAGTGAGTGAATTAACCCAACATGGCAGTCACATCTGCCATGTACGCGGTCATCACAGCTGACTGACACAGCCATTGGGCTGCTACTGCCACGGGCAACATTAGCCTATGGCTGTGTCTGTCGCGGTTGGACCGCCTGCTGCCCAGATGACTTCCGCGAGCGGTCGCAGGCTGTTTCTAATATCCAGTGGAGTAGGTCAGGCATCTGCCATTTTGGGGGCCTGAAATACGGTATTTGTCTTAGTAAACTGCGTTACACCTACAATATGTGTTGTAGCATCACAGACATCCATATTCTGTCATGTCATGTATGTCCTACTACATAACCACCAGTGTTGTGTGTTGCAGGGCACAAGTGGCATTTGACGGCTGTGCACAGTCCACCACCGCAGACAGTCTTTTTGGCGGTCGGAAAATACAGTCACATTTCGAGGGGCAATTGTGTGGCAGATAGTTGAGTTTCGGCCAAATCCATGTTATGGACACATGAGTTGACAACCATGGGGGTCACATGTGACCCTTGTGTAGTTGCCAGCTGGTATCTGTACTGTGTGTCATGTCTATCCAATCAGAAATGCCTTGTCATGCTATTATTGGCATGCATCATGTATGTTGCTAGGGACACACTGACTAAAGTTACAAACCATGTCTTGTCACACATAGGTACCCACGGAGAGGGAGGATGTGGCAAATCCTGTCTGTCGTCTACTGTCAGACCTTCAGACCCTGTAACAATGGCCCACAGCATCCCTCCCACGCACCCTACCTGCACTGGCCTGTGCCCTTGCCACAGGGTGCCTCCTCCAACTTGTTCCTGGACCTTTATTTTCCAAAGTGTTGCCCTGCACCTCAGGATCCAGGACTAGGGGGCACAAAATGGTAGACTGGGCTTGGGACACATGTTGGGGGCCAAAAGGTTGCCTGCGGCATTGAAGCAAAAGGGCTGGGAGTTGATGTTGTGAGACTCCCTGTTGCCGTCTGACCAGGTTGCCCAGATGGGCCAGAACCATCCTCCACGTCAAGACGGCCATAAGTGTCGTCGTCACAGAGGGCTCTATCCAGGGGTGTTGTGGAAGTCTGTTCTGTGGCCTATGTGTGCCCAGAGGCAGATCCACCTATTGATGTAAAATGTACATTGTTACTGGTTGTTTTGTGACATCTCCCGCCAGCGGTTTAGAATTACAGTAAGCAGAGGCCTTGTACAAAGTTAAGTTGTAGTTAATCCAGTTCTGGCAAGCAACCGTGGTATTTGGTGAATTGACATGACGTGTGAAGCATGCCAACTCATTTAGACTCAAGCAGCTGCTGAGATGTGCAGATCAGTTGCACTTGGGAGGATGGCCTGAAAATGGCATCTTGCCAATAGTGCAGCCAACTCAGTGGATGGGCAAGATATGGCTGTAATTATATGGAGGCCTAGTTTAGTGGCATGAAGGCAGACCCAGGATTTGGTTGCATATGTGACTGGAGTAATCATGTGCACAGTCCTGGGTAATTGTGTCTGCTGCTGCCAATCTGGTGATGCATCTTGAGACTTTGGAATTACTTGTTGCACACACTGGGTAAGCTTTCCTTCCTGTCCTCAATAGTTTCATCTTGGTTTAGCAAGTCAAGATTGAGCTAGGTAGATGGACACTTCTCTGATTTGAGCATGATCTGTGCTTGATCACTCCCAGGTGAGTACACTTCAATTTTTAGTTGTCAAAACAGGGGTCTTTGGACTAGAGAACACTGGGCTGGTGGTTGGGGTTGCTGAAACAGTGTCCCCTGGGAGTTGCAGTCAGGTTATTTACTGTATTACACACACTTGACCAGTGTTATCCCCCCAGGTGAGTAAAAGTCATTTGAGAGTTGACAAACAGATGTATTGGGGCATGTGACCAATGTGCTGGTGGTTGAAGTTACTGTAACAAGGCCTGCTGGGAGTTGCAGGCAGGTAATTCTCTCTAATACACACACATGACTGATGTTATCCCCCCAGGTGGGTAAACTTTGTTTGAGAGTTGACAAACAGATGTATTAGGGCATGTGACCACCGTGCTGGCGGTTGGAGTAACAGAAAAAGGGCCTTCTGGGAATTGCAGTCAGGCCACTCTCTCTACTACACACACTAAACCAATGTTATCCCCTCAGGTGAGTAAACTTTATTTGGGAGTTGACAAGCAGATGTATTGTAACATGTGACCACTATGCTAGTGGTTGGAGCTAATGGAACAGGGCCTGCTGGGAGTTGCAGTAAGGTCGCTCTCTCTACTACACACACTTGACAAATGTTATCCCTCCAGGTGAGTAAACTTCATTTGTGAGTTAACAAACAGGGGTCTTTGGACAAGAGGACACTGGGCTGGTGGTTGGATTTGCCAAAACAGTGCCTCCTGGGAGTTGCAGTCAGGTCACTCTCACTGCTCCCCAATACTTGACTGCTGTTGTGTTTTACATAGCTGTATGCACGCTGCATTTGTTTGAGCATACATTGTCATTATGGGACATGCCATGGATCCTGGAATGTGTGTCTGATATTGTGGGATTTCCAGGCCCCATTTGGACATATGGCAAGTGATTGGCCTTTGTAACTGATGCTTCGTCCAATGATGCACACTGAGAGTGTTTAAACTCAGATACTGATGGTATTGAATGTTGGTGAGGTACATGAACAAGACAGTGGGTAAAAGTGAGCTGTGAGCATGCATGACGTATTTTTGTGACACTCCCCCAGGTATTCCTGTCATGCCCTCAGGGTGCAAGATGGCCAAGACCTGCTCTTCCCAGGGAGAGAGTATTAATAGGGCAGTGGGGGGGCCGCCGCCAGTCTTCTTGGCCTACAGCTGGTGCCTGGAGACCAGGGAATGGACCTTGCCCCTGAGGTCGTTTCACCTCTTCCTAATGTCCTCCTTTGTGCACAGGGTGGTGCCTACAGCATTCACTCTGTTGACGATCCTGTCCCACATTTCCATTTTCCTACTGAGAGAAGGTGTGCTGGTCTTTTGCTCCAAACAATTGTGGCTTCACTCTTATGATTTTATCCACCATGACTCCTAACTCATCTTCAGAAAAACATGTTTTTTTGGAATGTGACATGGTGGAAAAAGAAAACTATTGAGGGTGACGGGGACTTACTTAACAGGGGAAGTGCAATAGGGTGTGAATGGACAAAAGTGTGTGCAGGGTGTTCAATGGGATGGTGAAAAAAAGGAGTGCCTAATCTATATATTCTATGGATTTTAGTTGCTCTGGCTTCTTTGTCTTGCTCTGTAAATGCAAAGGATTGTGGTCTGTGAAGGGGTGTGTTTTATAGTGTGCTTTGCAGGTGTGTCCACTTGGCCAATGTGTGTCAGCTGTGTTGTTGTTTAATTCATCCAATGTCCAGTTATCTGTTACTTTGCTGACCATGAACTGCCGTTGTGCTGACGGCCATGAAGGGACCATCACAGCGACTGTGTGATTGTAATATGCTCGGTGGTTGGCCACGGCGCTGACGGCACTGAAGCTACCACCGCCTATACCCAGGCTGCCGCAGGCGCTATGCCTTTTTGCTTGGCAGTCAGTGATCCTACCTGTAAGACTTGTCATAGGGCAGTCTGGAAGATCTCCTATAGGCAGCTGGCTCCCTATATAGTGAATGAAAATGATGTGCACTGTGCAGAAAGTCCAGGCAATCCCACCTTGCTATCCCGAGGCAAAAATAGACAACCCAGTGCGCTATTTTTGTGGTAGTGTGGGCAAGCAGTTAGGCTTATTTAGGAGTTGTGCTAAGCATTTGTTGTACTCACAGTATAAAGACACACTCAGAAGAATAACTGAAGTCCAATTTACAAAAATTGCATGGATCTTCATATGATGTTTAAGATTTAATACTAAGAACTTGAACACAAGCTAATCAGTTTTTAGATTAAAACATCTTCAATGTTATCCTATGGGAGAAAAACAATAATGCAGTTTTGCAGGTAAGTAAATGGCTTACAAATCCAGTCTTTAGGTTTAAGGTCAACACTAGGCAAGGTTCAAATCAGCACCAAGAGTGCACCACAGCAGCACAAGAGGCGGCCGGATGCAGATGTGGAATTTGGAGTCGGGTGGCCAGTGTTAACCAATGGAGACAGGAGAGACACGAAGATGCACTGCTCACAGGTGAGTACAAACGGCGTCAGAGGTTGGTCTCCAGGGGTCGAGGTAAGCACTGGGGAGCGGGGGCCACAAGGCAGCACCATCTTTATACCCTCAGCTGCACAGGGGCGGCCGGGTACAGAGTTCCAGTACAGCATTGGGCGCCCAATGTTAACCAATGGAGAAGGGGGTAACCTAAGATACTTACCTGCTGCTCCCAGGTGAGTAGAGCAGGGTCAGGGCTCAATCTCCTGGAGTTGAGGTAAGTACAAGTGGGGGCACAAGGTAACACCAAACTTACACCCTCAGAGGCGGCAGAGTGCCAACACAGCGTCTGGAGTCCAATTTTATCCATTGGAGGAGATCGGTTTCATAAGCAGGCTGCAGGCCACAGCTGCCCATGTAAGTAGAGATGCCAGGAGTCGTAGGGACACCGGCAGTCCAGCTTTCAAGGCCAAGGGTTTCCAGGTGAAGAGGTGTCTTTTGTTGTCGGAAACAGCTTACCGGGAAAGGTGCAGTAAGGGGGAGGCTTTGGATTGAGACTGCAGACATCGCTTTGGAGTCCGGCAAGGGACAGCCCACGGTGAACTCTTGCTCAGAATCTGAGGAACCTTGACAGGACCGGTGGGCCACTTGGACTCGGGCTGTGGGCATCAGATTCAGAGGTAGTTCCAGAGGCGGTTTTACAGTTCCTCTGGTAGACTTCTTTAAAGTTGGTTTCTTTTAGACAGGTCCGCTGTCCACAGGAGATCTTAGTCTCTATCGAAGGCATGCAGTCCTTTGAGGGCTTTGGAGGTCATTGGGCTGCAGGACAACTTGTCTTTTGCTGCAGGTTCTTTGAGGGCTGCAGACATGGCGGAAGGGTTGGGGCGAAGTCAATTGGTGTCCTCAGTCTTCTCAGCTGGTGCGACTTCTGTGGTGTCTGGCTCTTCTTAGGTCGTCAGCAATCTGAGGTTCTGGTCAGGGTTTGCCACCCAAATATTGTATTCAGGGGGCATTAGGGGGAGTTCCTGGTAGTGGCCAATGGGCCACCTACCTTAAGACGGCTACACCCACTATGTGACCACCTCATTTGGGAGGGGGACATAACCCTGACCCTAATTGGCTATTTTTCCTTCCATCTAAGATGGAGGAAAATGAAATGGAGGGGTCACCTCGCCTGCCACACCTGAGGGTTAGTGCTGGCTGAGGGTGGCCACTCCTGCTATTCTTTCTAGTTTTCTCACTGGTTTCCCTACCTAAAGTGGGAACTTAACAGGGGATGGAGGGGGTGCCTTCTGCTGGTAGCAGCATAGGATGGGGTTGCAATTCAAAGGCGGTATTGCCTTTGAAGCTTCCCGCCTGAGCAGGGTGCCTGCTGGGGGGAGGAGGTGTGCTACCTCCACCCAGGAAAGGCTTTGTCTTCTGACCCCCAAAGAGCACAGGTCCAGAATCAGGCCTGGTGGTGGCAGGCTGGCTACGACCATGCTAGGGCTGTTAGGTTTGCAGGGGGCACCTCGAAGGTGCCCTTTGGTACATTTTTCTATACATCCAACACTGGCACCAGTGAGAATTTATTATGCTGAGTTGTTTGATACCAAACAACCCAGGGTTCAGAGAGGCCATCATGTAGCTGAGGAACTCGTACTGACCAGTGTCCAGCACATGCACTTACTATAGCTTCCCTTTACCATTACTATGACTAAGAATTGACAAAGACACAGTAGGGCCATATTTGCTCATGCACATATGCCCTCACATGTAATATAGTGCACCCTGCCTTAGGGCTGTAAGGCCTTTTAGAGGGGTGGCCTATCTGCATTGTATTCAGTGTAAGTGGACATGGCACCCAGGCTGCCAAAATAGGGAGAACAGGTAGGGTTCTATAGACATATTTTCCGAGGGCCATAGTGGCTATACTGAATTTGGGACAAGGGTGGAGAGTGATCTCCTTAATATACAAAGACCCTAAGACAGAGAAAAAAAGGGATTCTGAAAGCCAGGCAGCTGTGAAAAGATGACATCTAAGAAAAGATAATGGATTGAAAGTGGAACAGTGTGTGTGCTCAGAGGGAGATTGTCTCTGGTAACACTATATTTAAGCAGACTTGCTTCAATTATGTGCATCATACATCTGTGACCCCGGTAAAACTGAAAAAGATTTATCCTGGAAGCTCCTCAAATTGTCCAACATGTGGGACCCCAGATGCTTTGTTTTTATATCTCATATGGCACTGTGAAGTAGCAAGGAAGTATTGTGAAGCCATGGTAGCAAAGTTGCATAGGGTAACAGGCCATAGGATAAAGGCATCTCCAAAACAGTGTTGTTTGGGAATAAAAAAAAAATAAGAAGAATAACGTTTGATAAAGATTTATAATGCTGGCCAAGCTGATATTGATGAGATGCATAGCAGGTGACTGGCTGTGTCCACAACTGCCTAAAGAGAGTAATTGGCAAATGTCGTAGTTTAGACGTTATCTGAAGAAGTATATCTAAAAGTGATGAGATGCAATGATAGAGCGGCAGAAGATTTAGCAGTATGGAGAGATAGCAGACCTTGAAAAATCTACTTGCCCATTTTTCATGGCAAGTCTAATTTTATCAAGCCATGCTATTTTCGTTGATTACATGCCTGTTCTGATGAGAAAGCTTGAGCTGGCAAGTGAATAAACAGCAAATATGCTTTAAAATCTTGTTTTTATCTTGTCACATTTGCTGTGCGTTCAAACACAGAGGTCAAATGTCAGCTCATGTTTTCTTGCAAATTGCTGCTTATTTTAACCTGGAGATCGGTGTTTACTTTTCTTTATGTGACTGCCAAGTTAGAGCATTTTTTAAGGTGAACTGTCTGACAACCATGCAGGGGACAGGTTTTGAAATATAAAGCTGTAGGATTGGATTTTTATAAGTCACAACATTTAAATAGCTTGTAAATGAAATGCACAAACATTTCAAAATATATTGGCAGTTCAGAAAGCACATTTTTTTGTAACTGTGAGGAAAGAAAAGATTTTAATGGGATCAAAACAAACCAGAACACTTTACTTGGTGATGTGCCAATGACAAATATTTGCTAAAACCAGATCAATATGTTATATTTGTATGTTGTAAAGTTCTACCATGCCTCACTTTAGTAATATATTTATTACAGGTGAGCCTTTTTAAACATGAACTGAGAAAATAACTGCCCATGCCTGCTAACAATGGAGTTGGTAAACTAAGAGTTAAATTATGGGTCATGTGTACCCTGTATGTTGGATAAAATCTTATTATACATAGAGCAAAAGATTAGTTTATTAAATCAAACAAAATTAGCTTTTTTTTACAACGTATTTGTAGGTGCTTTCATAAATGATAAAGAAGTAAAAGGCGTCTTGGTTAAAATAAATAATTGTCTAGGATCACCCAATTTGAGACCAGTTTATGGGTCAAGAACATTACAGTTAGATCGAGCAGATTTTTCAAGGCACTATTTTATGATTTTTTGAAGCTTAGATATTCTGTGAGAAATGTTGTGGGAAAATGAGAGCAACTCACAAGGAATACCTTACTCAATGCAGCCCCAAATTGTAGAACAGGGGACAAATACATGGTGAGAAGCCCTTGAAAATATTAACCCTATAAAAAATAATAGCCCAGTCAATACATGTTGTGTTAGTGGATTATGTAAAAAGTGGTATTGATTTGCTGACTAGCTGAATTGATGTCCTGCTGGTTGCTTATGTGGCAAAATGATGAACAACTGCATGTCATATGAAAATGTGAAATAAAAATGTTAAAAACATACCTTGTAACTTGAATGTTAGTTTTTAAACTTTGGCAATAAACATTTCCAAATCTCTACCATGTGTACCAGTTCAGTATCTGCTTTCACAAATAGTGTGCTGCACCTGGTATAACCAATATTAAGAGGGGTAAATCCCTCGACCACACTATCTTTTATTTACCACCATGTCTGCTGTCAACGTTTTCTTAGAGTGTATGTCTTATAGACCATTTGTCTGGAATTTTTCTTCATGAATGTAACCCTTTGTCCAGAATATTTACACGTTTTGTCCAGAATTTTATGCCAGGTGGTCACCCTAGATCACTGTCTTTGTCTGTGTCAAAGGCTGGTCCTTCCATCAGCCTTACCACAGAGTCAGTGCACTGCTACATCCCACAATCTGTGCTTCACTAGCTTAATCTATCTTACTTTATTTTTCTGGCTGTTAGTCACTTTTCCCTATGATTGTGCCATCATCCTCCCAGCTTTATACTAGGCAGAGTGATCCTATTACTATTATCTATTCCAGTTTCTGTGTGTGTCCTCAATTATCCTGCTTTGTAGCAGGAGAGGTGCCCCCTGCTGGCCTGCAGGGTAATAGCATTGGTGTCTCTAAGTTGTATATGTTGGTCCCCGATATACTGCTGCCTCTCCCAATCAGCATCCTTCTGTAGATACACTTAGCAAACTGCTCTGTTAGCACTGCCATCGTGTCCCAGAGTTTGTGCCCCACTAGTTCTGTCTGTGTCTCCTGATGCATCCTTATGTTTCACTATATGTGAACAATCTTTGACTCAGTCTTCGTTTGAGAGTACCTGGGTGTCCCAGTGTACCTGAGTATGTACTCTGCTGTCTCTTTGTATTAGTCTCCATTAGGGTGCTGTTACGGTCCTCAGCACTGAGAGTGGCTGTCCCTGACAACAGTGTTGGTTGCCCCTGGGGAATGCCAAGATAAAGGGCTCCCAGCGTTCACACTCTGACTGCACGCTCATTTATCCCTCCCTCATCCTGCAAAAGAGTAGCAGGAACAGTTCTGCTGGGCCCACTGAAAAGACAGCACGACCTGGAAGCACAAAAGAACTGAACTACCTGGAAGTGATCCCTAGACTCGTCACTATTCTTTGTTTTCAATTTGTTACTGAAACTTTAGTAGACAAAACCAATATCACACATACAATATCGTTGCTAGCTTAGAAATGCCTAGCTGCTATGGCTCCTGGGCTGTGCGTCATGTAGGACACCTTCAGCAGTTAATGTTCTCAACAAGTTGCCTTAATAAAATGCACAAAGAAAGCATGGGTAGAGTGATGACCCTTCCCATTAACTCCACCTACACTTTCTCTGTTAATTCTACTAAGGCATTTATCTATCTATCTATCTATCTATCTATCTATCTATCTATCTATCTATATATCAATGCACTGAAAAAACAAAGTTAAAGAGATGTTATAGTTAGTTGAAAATATCAGTTAAAACATAATATTGTAAACAAACAAAACCACTCTAATTCACCAGTTAAGGTTATCTCAAGTACCTGTAACCCGTGTCTTAAAGAAACTATAGCTCGTCCTCTTGCCATGCACCATGTTATCAATGATGACATTTCAGATGTTGATGTAATGTTATCAGTGATGTCATGACTGAGGTCATATATGAGGTAATTAGCAGTGCATGGCAAGGGCATGAGTTATAATTACTTGAGGTAACTATAACTCGTGAATTTCAGGGGTTTTGTTAATTTAAAATGGCATGTTTTAACTGACATTTTGATCTAACTGTAACTTCCCTTTAACATTTGTTTTTTCAGTGAATTTCTTAGTTTTTTTAAATATGAAGTAAGATATCATATCAATTCCTAACTATAACTTCAACTTTTGTTTTTCAGTGAACTCCTATGTTTTTTTCAACATAAAGTAAAATGCCCATCACCTAACCCTCCCATGGGTGCTCATCCCCTGGCCAGGCCCTGTTCCTAGCCCCCGCTGTCATGCATGGTTGGCAAATGTCATATAATAATATAAAGGTTGCCATTTTAAGTAAGGCATACCTACTGACTTGTCAAAGGACCAAAATACCAAAATATAAAAAGCAGCAGGCCCGTTGGCTTTATCAGGGGTCAGCACATCAACATATATAAAAGAGACCTATTGGCCTTGTCAAAAAGTCACTAATAACTATAATCAAATATATATTGAATACATTCACACATTGAAATGTTTAATAATAGTGATCGTCACAAAATATTTTCAATAAAGCATTATTTCAGTAGAAATAACCTTAGTCATGTCTTTTGAGTCTTTTTTTTTTTAACATTCTTCAGGTCACAAATTGCAGCCATAGAACCAACCGCAAGGGGCCTCTTGCACTCCAGCTGATGAGCATACAGTTCCAGCTCAGAGTGCTTTGAAAGATATAGTAATCTCTTCTGAGTTCATGGATTCAAGTACCCAGGAGACTTACTGTGTTTTTTTTAATGTTACTGTAGGTCTGCTGTGCTTCCTGCAGTATTCCCCTACATTACAAAAATAGAATGAATGCTGGTGCCCCACCAGGAATAAAATGTGATTTAGAAAAGCCCTCTCATTCTATTATTGGGCTCCTTGCACGGAGCAGTGAATAATAAATTAGCAGCTGCTATCGCTCATTTAGTCTTTTTTAATATATAGATCTATGGGTGCTCCAGTGTCCATCCATGGCACTCACATTTTTTTCAAATTGGGGCCATGGGGGAACCCCAAAGCCCCTCGGCCCCTGTAAACACCCTGGTGGGGCCTGCCTTTTTTTTTCTAACCATGGGTGCCCCAGTGCCCACTCAGGCACCCACATAATTTTTTTTAAGTTGGAAGCTCTGGGGGAAGCCCCAAGGCCCCGTGGCCCATGCCGGCTCCCCAACCAGCACCCATATTGGATGCCTAGCTGGAACCAGCCACTATATCAAAGTTGGTGCCCCGGTGCCCACTTGGGGCACCCACAACTGGTCAGTCATTTGGGCCACAGGGGAGCTCCGCCAAAACCCAGTGCCAGTACACATCATGGGTGTGGTGAAAGCGCTTCCATTTCTTTGCTCCAGCCCCGTGAGGATCAAAGTTGTGTTCCCTTCCCAAGAGTGTGCAGGAAGGGAATAAAGTTTACATTCCCTGCCCCCACTCTTCTGTGCAGGGAATGCAGCTGTGTCATGTGGAAAGCGGTCTCTGGGACACTGCATTGATTGAGCCCTGGGTGGTGGTGGCTGATCTACACCTCGAGGAGGATGGCCTGATGCTTCCTTCCCCAAACAAATCCACTGGATCCAGGGATGGGGTCCACAGGGCTTCTCTGATGCTCAGAGAAGTGGAGCATGTGCATTCCCCCTCCCCAAAAACAATTCGCCCCTAAGGGATGGGGTCCCCAGAGCCTCATGGAGGTTAGAGGAGGGGGACCGCATATCCCTTCCCCAAATGGTCCCCGGGACTCCAGAGGCTCAGGAAAGGGGGGCACATGCCCCTTCCTGCATAAATGAACATTGCACTGACTGATAGGGCCCTGGCCCACACTCAGGCCTTATTCTTGAAAAGAGCGGGAGCTCACCTTTTTGTTTTATCATTATCACAGATCTTCTGTGGACCCATGGTACAAGTAAAAACAAAAATACTTTTTTGGCCCCAAGAGCGTCCCTCAGGGATCATCCTCACCAGGCTAAGGGGTAGAGGGTGTACCTACCCCCCTCCGATCCGTTTGTATTCTTACTAAAGGAAAGGATACTGTGTTGCAGACTTAAAAAATAGCTGCAGATACATCAGATCTTATCTTTAGATCTTTAGGTTCTGCAGATATTCCATGTCCTGATCGTTTTGAACCTTAATTTCTAACAAACTTCTGAATGGATTTACACTAATTCACAAAACCATGCTTTCTCGACCTAGATCTAGCTTTCTGCGAAACTTGATGTAATTCTATTCAGTCATTTTTGCAGTATCTCTGTTCAGTTTTCCTCTGGAAAACTTATGGGGAAAACATGTTTAAGGAACCCCCATCCCCTTTTCTTAGGAGTCTCGGTTTGGTAAAAGAGTACTTTCTCTCCATGCTCCCCTACAGATAATGTTTAACACATGTTACACGGAGGAGGCGCATTGTTGTGCAGCGTAGCACCGTCCAGGTTGTCACTATTGATCTGATGTGTAGTGCCATGTTGCATTTGTGACAATGATCACAATATAATGTGTCTAAGGTGATCCATACATCATGATTTTGCTGGGATAATTTTGGAAATCTGTCCTTGCATTCTGATGTTAGTCAGTAAATAAAATACCTTTCACGGTTTTGGGTGGAGGATCAGGTAAGAATGCACGTTAAGATGAAATGCATATTCACATTTCTACTTTCTCTTGTTAAACTGTGGTGTGAAGAGAAGAAAATAAACTGCAGATTCGCCGCCTACACTGCCTTGTCTTCAGTGCTTAATTTGTACAGCAATAAGTGCTGGGCTCCAGAGTTTTGCTCAGAAGCCTACAGCACTGCTTGTCTCATTCATGGAGCACAACAGGCTATCAGAATTGAATAAATCACCTACTGAAAAGCCCCAACGCCAGTGTCAGGTTCATGCATTGGCTTTTGAGCTTCATCCTCATATGGCGAAGGGACAGGAGGCTGTTTATTCACAGAATATTATGCTAGAATATGTACAGTTTTCACCAGAGGTTTGCACAATTCTATGAACTACTTTAAATCTGAATTTGGGGCCCTGGATGTTTTCTTTTTGCATCACTACATAGGGAACGTCAATAACTGTAATAACAGACTAAGGGGCCTATTCACAAATGGCACTTTGTAGTATGTTTAGTAGTACTACAATAGTACTACTCATGTCCTACAAAAGGCATTTACTAACCTATGCGATGAGGTCTTTGCCTCCACCGCTGCTCGCTTTTCTATGCAGGTGTCCTCCTCGGTTGCACAGATCTCCGCACATGTTAGCATACATTTTTGTAGTAAATGTAGGAGAAATAGGGTAGTGGATAGAAATTGGGGAATGCTTACTAAATAATGGAATGAGTTTGGGGAAAGGTAAGTAGGGTTAAAAAGGGGTATGGAGGAATATAGGAACGAACACCCATTCACAAAAGAATAAACCCATTGTTATTCACAAACTAGACTTATGAAAGTTACTACTGCCAAAAAGGACCCAAAACAGTAGTAATTGTGTTCCAGCTCAGCCTTGGACTAAGTCAACCACCATACATTGTCAAACACTTGTACTAAAACACACTCCTATAGAAAATAATGGAGCCAAAAATAACTTGAAATATATTGCAGAATAAAGGATCCTTTACTTTTGTAAAATACAGAGTGTAAACATTTATGGAAATTGTATAATGTTATAACATTTTTTAACATCCAATATTTTTAAGCTGATCCTGATGAATTTTATAGCAGGGCTTCCATTGCTTGCAGCTTGGTAATCCAATGAGTGATTGTCCTGAACTCTACCACCCATCTACAGGTGAAACACATTTCAACACCAACCAGTCACTTCCTGGCAGGCCACATAAGAAATTAACTTATACATGAAACAACTGATTCTGTCTTCAATTTGACCATAAAGATGTTTGTTGCTTTGCCCCTTATTTTGAGAGATAATTATTTGAGGAGGAGGTGAGAGGGAGACAGAGAGCGAGAGAGTTTACAGGCAAAGGAGCAACATATTTTTGGATGTCAGGGAAGTCTTCATTGACAGTTACTGCTTCTCACCTCAAGTGATAGTTGATTTAGATGTATATTGGGAGCAG
Organism: Pleurodeles waltl; assembly: GCF_031143425.1. NCBI lineage: Eukaryota > Metazoa > Chordata > Amphibia > Caudata > Salamandridae > Pleurodeles > Pleurodeles waltl. The sequence goes on from NC_090437.1 coordinate 1,012,886,858, forward strand.
GAGCTTGATTCACCTACAGCTAGCGCCCAGGCTATCCCGGCCCATATCAAAATAGTGGCTGCAGTGTTTTTTCATGGCCACTGGATCTTTCCAGAAGATCAGCTCTGCCAAGGTAGACATCAGACTGGCAAGCCAGTCTTGATGCATCAACAGTAGAGTGCACCAGTGTATCGTCATGCCACAATCAAAGATGAAAAGGCAAATGCCTTTGCCCACTTCCCTCGTGTGCTAGGTGTTAGCACTTTAGCCACCTCACCACACAACCCACCTTTTCCGCAACAGACCCTGCTGACACTCCATCACTGTGAAAGCTGTCTTCAATGACATGGGCTGCTTTACTGAGGTGTACGTTACCAATCCTGGATGCGCAAACAGCAGCTACACCTTCAGTCACTTACCTCTTGCGCATTGCTAGGTATTTCAGTGGCGTGCCTCATTGGTAAATAACAACATCTAGCACTGGGGCAATATGTGTATCTGGCCAGTAACATCTCACATATAAACACTGATCACTACAACACAATACACACATCTTAGCCTGAGACACACTGCATGTACATAGGCATGATGTATTAAATTAGACTAACGCCCTCTTTTAAAAAAAATTGAACCTCCCAGGTATGCTCTCTCTTCCCATTCCTCACACCCTATAGACTTCCATCCACACTTTCTCAACTGACTTACAAAAGGGTGGCCATACATACATGTGCAAATATTGAACACACTTTTGGGATCCTTACATTGTTATTTCAAAGCCTTTACTATAGTTAGGGGGTGCTGGTGTCCTCCCCTGAAGCCGCGTGATAGATTATTGTAATATGTTGTATGTTGAAAACTCTTGCCATTCGACAAGTTAAATATAGATCTTGACCCTGATTTACGTAAACATCCAAGTTCCCTGAGTGGGGTATAGAATAGGGTTCAAGGTATACTTGTTCAGGAATGGCAAGTGAACTCATTTTTTATGTGCTGCTAGTTTGGTTGCTGCCTTTATGTGACTGCACATTCTCTTGTCAATGATGAGTGGTGGACTACCACACGTTCATATATATACCATTCTGAGACAACTCTGTTTAGTTTACATAATGCTATCGATAAACATGCTGTGCTGAAGTTAAAAAACTTACCACTTCATTTTCTGTTACATTAGAACACTTTTCATTAACAACACTTAAGAACAATCTTTCACATAGTACACTCATGATTTAAAACATATATACTCAAAACTTACTTTTAACCCATATATAAGGTACACAAACAATCTTAGTTAAAAATTTTGGGATCCTCTGAACTTAATTGGGTTTCTCTACCCTCAAAAGTCTCCCTTTTGCATGCAGAGTTTTCGCCTGCACATGCAAAGGGTTCCATTCTACATGTGGAGTGTCTGCCCTGCATGCAGACACATGCAGGGAGGAGATCTCCATAATAATGGCAGAGATCTCCGCCTACTGCAAAAAAGAAGAAATTACATAGAGGAAGAGTGAGTCAGCCATTTTCTGGTCACCCTATGTCCTCCTTTCAGAATAACTTCATCCTGTGTCAGACTTTGGCGTAATCATACCTCTAAACATAGTATCTCTCCTACCAAACGTTCTTGCCACACACTTTGTTCTATTAAAAAGCATTCTCCTCTTCATTCATGTGGAAAAATGCATTTGTGTAATAAGAGTGCTCGGTGGTGGTTAAACTGCTCAAATCCACGATGTCTATGTTGATGGAACTACAATTCCCAGCATCCTGGAGTACACATGATTAAGGGTGTAGTTCTTTCTGGAATTTTCATGATTGAGGGCGTGGTTCTGCTATGAAAACCGACCACTCCCATTTCCCTGTGCTTACTATTTTGGACTTTGCCTGGATTGGATTTGGTTTGGTGATTCCCATCTGGATTTGCCCTTTTGGCCCCTGCCGTGCAGTGGATGGTCTCTGGAGTTCCAAGAAGCAAGTGGAGGGACTTGCTGTCGTAAGAGTGTTTACTTTTCAGGAACATTTCTTTTTTGAAAGACTGCACCGAAGCTGAATGTTTCATGTTTAATAACATTGTTTATTTTGCAGACAGAATCAAAGCTGAGAGTTTCATGTTTAGTAACATTGTTTATTTAGGATAGGAAACTGAAGTAATTGCTTGTTTAATCTTCAGTATCTTTGTTTAGTGAAAAATCTGAAAAGCGAAGCTGTGTTTGACCTTTAACAACATTGGTTTAGGAATATTCAAAGCTTTGTGTTATTTTAGTTTAAATATGCCCTGGGGATTAGTTACAATTCTAGTGCAACATTTTTTTGTTTAAAAGGATTCTTTTAAGTAAAACTAAGCACGGTCATTTGCAGACTTTATAAATGGTTCCAGCTGAATTGAATTATGTTATTCTTAAATGTTTAAACAGATGACACATTTACACGTGCGTGCTCATGTTTTAAAAAGACTTCTTATTTAAATATTTTTGTTTATTTGAAGAAAGAATCAATATAAGAGCGCATTCTATTGTGAAAGGTTAAACATTAGAATTCACTGTGTTTCTTGAGAAGAAAGATTCATAGGTATTTTTACAAAGTTGAAAAGTTACAGTTTTAGAATTCATTGTGCAATTTTAGACAAAAAGATGTTAACTAAAAGACATTGTAGATTTCATATTATATTTTAATTATTAGATGAACATATTTGAAGGATATTAATATTTCTTCTCAGATAGTATTTTTGTGAATATATTATTAAATATTTGCATATTACTTGCCTTATAATAAATATTGGCTAAATGTTTAAATATCCTTGTACTTGTCTTCTATGCATGTCTAAGAAACTTTTCTTTTTAGATTGCCTTTCATGCTGATCTTCTTTTTCCCTTTTGAGTATGATATTTGAAGTGATAATTGCCAACAATAAATCATAACAGAACAAAGACACAAATCCCGAGGAATCCGACTTTGACATCCTGCTGCTCCTTTCTTATTGAAACCCTTAACAGGGTTGAGGGAAAAGATGAGATGACTCCCCACTCCCCATCAACTAATGAAGAATTGAAGATCACTTTTGAAGGTGACCTAAAAGGTCTTCTGAGCTTTATGGCAGTCCTGCGACCAGCTAAGCAATGTAGTGTGGGCTCTTCTCTGGCATAATATTGCAATGTACTGCAGTGCAGTGGGTTTTTGTGCCCAGTAGAGGAAGTCACAATCTCAGGTAGCACCATTGCCGCTTGGTCCAAACCAAGACTCGAGCATTCTGGTCTTGTCCTCCACACCACATTCTCAGCACAGCCACAGGACACTAGTGTACAAGTGGGTCCTGAGAGCAGCCTGGTTGACCCTCCATGCCCAATTGAAAGAGTTTGAGTTGTAGAGGCACTGTAAGTGTATTATTTTACTATTCACTTAAGTTCATGTGTGTTTTGAGTGCCATGTGCTGCCTTGTGTCAAGTCAGTTCTAAACTTCAGTGTTGTATTTAACTTGTGGTGTTTGTGTGTTATGAAATAAATGAACATTGACAAATAGTAATTTGTTTGTATTTTTGAAGTTTGGATGGGTTTACTAATCATCTTATCTTGGCATAATGGAAATGTTTTTCCAATTCTATATTTTGTGACAACATAACAGTAACACAACTTCGACATCTGGGATGTGTTAAGTTTCTATTTTGTAAACATTAGTTTATGTAATGCTGAAATTTTGTACCTTTACCTTACTTTCAACTAACTAAATACTAACATTTTCAACAGTGGCATAAAATACATTATTGAACTTTACAAATACACACTGAAGTAAAGAGATGAAGATGTTGCACAGAATTTTAAATATTGTTTAAAACTTTAATTAGGATTGTGCAAAAAATATTTCTTTCTAGTTAGAAGTTCATAAAAATGAGTCTAAAACACTGGGTTGCTACAAGCTTGGTAAAGACTGCATTATGCCAGTTGTTGTACTTAGGGATATAATATCCCTTTTAAAGAAATTGCTTTTTAAATGCAGAATTGGACATATGGATTCAAAATGTCTGTATTTATTTCACCTTCCTTTTCTGTAGATGGGCTAGCCAGAGATCATTAGAACGGGACCTGGAGCAAAGAAGAAGTTTCTCAACTGAGAAGTATGGATGTGGACACCACCAGCCAGGAAGAGGCAGAATTTGGGTTCTTCCTGACCTTGATCAAGAACAAACAGTGGTGCCCAAAGAGCAGGCATCTCCACCATCTGTGCCTGCATTCACCAACTCCTAAACGTCAGAGACCCCCATACCATCATGGCCTCCAGATATATCCCCTGCACAGGTATCATTTCCTCCAAGTGTCTACACAGAACAACACCAGCTATCAAGAGAGACTTCAGTGCACAACACCTCATAATGCTCTTGTCTAACCCAATCCCTTCTCCCATATTATGTGCCCTTGGCTACTTTCATGGGTGTCTTGAGGTGCATTGGAGAGGCCCGGGGAGCAGTCTCTCAGGCCATCAAGGACTTAGAGAAGTCCTGATACCCTGAAAGGCGGCCACTGAACAGCTTAAAACTTTATGTGGCCTCATCACTCCTTGATAACAGAACTAATACAGAGTTTGCCTTCACAATCTGCTGCATCTCTGTTGTTCTGTCTCAAGGTTCACCTGTTATCCCTGTCCCCCATGTGTTTCCTTCGTCCGGTGAGGTGTCTAGTCCTCCCATGGCCAGCTATGTAAGATCTTCACAGGAGATGGAATTTACCATTGTAGTGATGACAAGTGACTGAGGATGGCCAGGAATTTTTGCCCACAATCCAGGACAATGACTGACACCCTGTCCCCCCAACTTTATTATAGCTTAGGACAGTGGAGTTGATTCTGACCTTTGAGTTTTTGGACAAAACTTTGCATCAATTTTATGGACTATTTATTTATGCACTTTCATAATTGACAGCCTTTGTATATAGACTTCTTGTCTTGATATTACCTTACGTGTTGTTATTATTTGCCCACCCCACCTTCAGGTTTGCATTTCCCTTCTGAAATAAGAAAGAATGTTGTTCAATTTTGCTCATTCCCATGGACAGTTTATAATTTTTCCCAAAATATTATTTGTAATCTCTTCACTGCCAGGTCTTTTCCCCTCCTGTGCCAAGCCTTTTTTTGGCTATTTGGGGCAGTTCGCGCTTAGGCCCTCATAACATTTTCTCCACATAAGCTACCCATGCCAAAGTTGCGTCCTTTTTTTCCAACATCCTAGGGATTCTAGAGGTACCCAGACTTTGTGGGTTCCTCTGAAGGAGACCAAGAAATTAGCCAAAATACAGCAAAAAGTTTGTTTTTTGTTTAAAAAAATGGGGAAAAAGGGCTGCAGAAGAAGGCTTGTGTTTTTTTCCCTGAAAATGGCATCAACAAAGGGTTTACAGTGGTAAAATCCCCATCTTCCCAGCTTTCAGGAACAGGCAGACTTGAATTAGAAAACCCAATTTTTCAACACAATTTTGACATTTTACTGGGACATACTCCATTTTTACTAATTTTTGTGCTTTCAGTCTCCTTCCAGTTAGTGACAGAAATGGGTGAGAAACCAATGCTGGATCCCAGAGAGCTAAACATTTCTGAAAAGTAGACAAAATTCTGGATTTAGCAAGGGGTCAGTTGTGTAGATCCTACAAGTGTTTCCTACAGAAAATAACAGCTGAAATAAAAGAATATTGAATTTGAGGTGTAAAAAACAGCCATTTTTCTCCACATTTTACTCTGTAACTTTTTCCTGCGGTGTCAGATTTTTGAAAGCAATATACCATTACGTCAGCTTGACTCTTCTGGTTGTGGGCATATATAGGGCCTGTAGGTTCATCAAGAACCCTAGGTACCCAGAGCCAATAAATGAGCTGCACCTTGCAATGGGTTTTCATTCATTTGCTGAAATATAAAAAGTGAAAAATGGGTATCAAGAAAACCTTTGTATTTTCAAAATGGCCACAAGACAAGGTGTTGAGAAGCAGTGGTTATTTGCACATCTCTGAATTCCGGGGTGCCTATACTAGCATGTGAATCACAGGGCATTTCTCAAATAGACGTCTTTTGTTCACATTGTCTTACATTTGGAAGGACAAAATTTAGAGAAAGACAAGGAGCAATAACTCTTGTTTTGCTATTCTGTGTTCCCCCAAGTCTCCCGATAAAAATGGTACCTCACTTGCATGGGTAAGCCTAATGCTCGCGACAGGAAATACAAAATGGACACATCACATTTTTACATTGAAATCTGACATGTTCTTTGCAAAGTGCCTAGCTGTAGATTTTGGCCTCTAGCTCAGCCGGCACCTAGGGAAACCTAGCAAACCTGCGCAGTTTTGAAAACTAAACACCTAGTGGAATCCAAGATGGGGTGACTTGTGGGGCTCTGACCAGTTTCTGTTACCCAGAATCCTTTGCAAACCTCAAAATGTGGCCAAAAAAACACTTTTTCCTCTCATTTCGGTGACAGAAAGTTCTGGAATCTGAGAGGAGCCACAAATTTCCTTCCACCCAGTGTTCCCCCAAGTCTCTAGATAAAAATGGTACCTCACTTGTGGGGGTAGGCCTAGCACCCACAACAGGAAATGCCCCAAAACACAACGTGGACACATCACATATTCACGAGCTGTTTTTTTGCAAAGTGCCTAGCTGTGGATTTTGGCCTCTAGCTCAGCCGGCACCTAGGGAAACCTAGCAAACCTGCGCAGTTTTGAAAACTAGACACCTAGGGCAATCCAAGATGGGGTGACTTGTGGGGCTCTGACTAGGTTCTGTTATCCAGAATCCTTTGCAAACCTTAACATTTGGCCAAAAAATGCTTTTTCCTTTCATTTCGGTGACAGAAAGTTCTGGAATCTGAGAGGAGACACAAATTTCCTTCTACCCAGCGTTTCCCCAAGTCTCCCGATAAAAATGGTACCTCACTTTTGTGGGTAGGCCTACTGCCTGCGAAAGGAAATGCCCCAAAACACTATCTGGACTATCTGGACACATCAAAATGATCAAATACAAAACTACCCGTTTTTGCGGGGGGGACCTGCGTTTTTGGTCCTGGGCTCAGCAGCCATCTAGGGAAACCTACCAAACCCAGGACATTTCTGAAAAATAGACACCAGAGGGAGTCCGGGGAGGTGTGACTTGCGTGGATCCCCTAATGTTTTCTCAGCAAACCTCAAATTTAGCTAAAAAAAAATCACATTTTCCCCACATTTCTGTGTGGGATCACCGCACCGGGAGAAATGTCATACCACCCAACGTTCCCCTCAGGCTCCCGGTAAAAATGACACCTCATTTGTGTAGGTGGGCCAAATGCGTGTGACAGGGAAGAGCCAAAGACATGTCAGAATTGAGGGGTAACCAAAGCGGGTCCAAAAGGGCAGTTTGAAAAAAAACATTTTTAGGCTGACAAGTGTGGCAGGATTTTTATTGGTATATATGAGACAATGCTGGGTGGTAGGAATTTTGTGGATTCCTGCAGATTCCGGAAGGTTCCATCACAAAAATGTGGGGAAAATGTGTGATTTCCAGCAAAGTTGGAGGTTTTCATGGCATTGTGTGTAAGAAAATGGTGCGGGGTGCATGTGAAACACACCACCCTGGAATCACCTAGATGTTTAGTTTTCGAGTGTGTCTAGGTCTTGTGGATTTTTCTACATGGCAGTGTCCCAAAGTCCATAAAGTGCAGCCCTCACCATTCCAAGTGGGACGATTTTGAGAGTTAGCCAAGCTCTCATTGCCCAAATGTAAAACCAAAACCCAAAATAATCAAATGTCCTTTTGCTTGCCGTGGGGTAAGATGTTTTAGTGTGCAGGGGAGAGCTGAAAGTCTGTTACCCACTTCAGTTGGGGTGGGGGCATAACCAGGCCCATACTGGTTGGTTGCCACCACCCCACTATTTTTTTTTTTATTCCCTGGTATCTAATAGGATTTCTGCACCCTGGGGTGTGGATCAGGGGTAAATGCCCCATCTCCCCACTGGTGTGCAGAACAACGTTGTCCCCATTTATTTGGGGTGGAGGTATGGCCATATCCCCACCCTCTTATTTTGGGGGGGAAAAAAACTTCCCTGGTATCTGGTGGGCTTTCGGCCCCTCCTTGGGTGCAGATGGGCTTTCCAAGATATGACCAACAATAATGTGCCCCCATGGGGCGCGACCCTTACCCAAGGGGCTTCCTCCCTAAAGAAAACACACACACCAATCCCTGGTGCCTAAGTGGCTTCTGACCCCCCTGGGGCAGATCGGCCTAATAGAAATACGCTGATCTGCCTCCAGGGGGAGCAGAAAAGGCCTTGAAAAAAATTGCCCCCCTGGGGAGCGATCCTTGCCCACGGGGGTCGCCCCCCCTTATGCCAGCTTCCTTATTATAAATCCCTGGTGTCTAGTGGGCATTTCAGAAGCCGGATCGCTTCCCGATCCAGCTTCTGAAATGCTCTGAGAGACTTCAAAGGGAAGGAAATTCCTTTCCTTCCCTTTGAAGCCTCTCAGGCCCCCATCACATGATCGGAAGAGAAATGGTTTGCATTTCTCTTCTGATCGCGTTGGAAGCTCAGCTTCCAGCGCAATAGGGAAGTGGCCCATTCGCACGCTGACGTCATCAGACGTCACTGGGGGGTCGGGGTGTCGGGGGTGGAAGGGGAAGGGCTTCCCCTTCCATCCCTGCCTTGGGGGGGGGGTGGGAGGGAGTGCCTTCCGAGCTCCATGCCGAGGACGTAATGGTTACGTCCTCGGCACAGGAGCACTGTGCCAGTGGACGTAACCGTTACGTCCCTGGCACAGAAGGGGTTAAAAAAGAGCTTTTTAAAATATCTATAAACAAATCAAACATGTAAAAACATAGGCCCTCATTACGACCCTGGCGGTCGGTGATAAAGTGGCGGTAATACCGCCAACAGTTCAGTGGTAACTACAGCCAAATTATGACCATGGCAGAAAGATCTCCGAAAGACAGCCAATGTAGCACACCGACCGCCAGGGCGGAAACAAGAGGCACCACGGCGGCAGCCGCCTACAGCCAGGCGGAAGACAAAGTTTCACCCACCATATTATGACAAGACAATCGGCCACCTTTTCCGGGACAGTACCAATGACATCAAAAGCCTGGAGGGAACACTGCACAGAAGTGAAAGGACTCACCATTGGAGATACAGCGAAGACCCACTCTGCCATGGAACCAGAACTGCAAGTATTTCCGATGATATTCTACGTTCTTCTCCACCACGAACACCAACGCTGGCGACGACAACAATGGTGAGTACAGCTGCCTAGCACACAATGGAGGGGAGGAGGAAAACGAGAGTGACACACACACACACGCACAACACACACCCCACACCCCACACACACACACACACACCATACACACAACCAGCTGCACAAGAAAACAAGTTAATCCCCCTAAATTGGCTGAATAATGCAAGGACGACAGAAATGTACCAAGGGGATTGTAATAAGATCAGCACAGTATAAATACAAATTTAGCCAATGCTACAGATATTTACAAATGTACAGAAAAAGGGGCACTACCCAGTCCTCAGTTTGCGTGGGCCACATGGCCACAGGGCAAAGTCCAAGGCCCCACTTGTCACCTGCATCAGTACGGAGAGAACTCTGCAGGGGCATCAGTTGGCAAATAGGCAGGCACCTCAGGGGGAGGGGCGGCACCTCAGCCGGAAGCTGAAACAAGACCACTGGTTCTGGAGGGGGCAACATGCCTTGTGCTTGGTCCTGGGGAGAGAAAGGCCACAGTCTCACAAGTGGGTGTCTTGCACACTGGTTCTGGAGGAGGCAACATGCACTGTGCTTGATCCTGGGGAGTGCAAGGCCACAATCTCTCAGACGGGGGTCTTGCCCACTGGTTCTGGAGGGGGCACCATGCCCTGTGCTTGGTCCTGGGGAGTGCAGGGCCACAGTCTCACAAGTGGGTGTCTTGCCCACTGGTTCTGGAGGGGGCAACATGCCCTGTGCTTTGTCCTGGGGAGTGATAGGCCACAGTCTCTCGAGTGGTTGTCTTCCCCACTGGTTCTGGAGGGGACAGGCCGCACTGCAGCTCATGGAGTCTGATCACATAGCGTCCTCTGGTGGTGACGGCAGCACTGCGGAGGTGGTGGTGGTGGGAGGCTCCTGCACAGCCCCTTGGCCCTGTGGATGGCTGTACTGTGGAGGTGCTGGTGGTGGTGGTGGGAGGCTCCTGCACCCTCGGATAGCTGCACTTTGGAGGTGATGGTGGGAGGCTCCTGCACAGCCCCTGCACCCTCGGATGGCTGCACTGTGGAGGTGCTGGTGGTGGTGGTGGTGGGAGGCTCTTGCACAGGCCCTGCACCCTTGGATGGCTGCACTGTGGAGGTGCTGGTGGTGGTGGTGGGAGGCTCCTGCACAGCTCCTGCACCCTTGGATGGCTGCACAGTGGTGGCGCTGGTGGTGGTGGGAGGCTCCTGCACCCTACGATGGCTGCACAACCACGGTTGGTGGTGGGGGCTCCGTGACAACTGCTGGTGGAGGCTCCTTGCTCTTCTTGCCTGCTAGTGCAGGCTCCTTCCCCTTTCAGATGGCAGGTGAAGCCTCCTTCCCCTTCTTGCCTGCCGGTGCAGGCTCCTTGCCCCTCTTGGCTGCTGGTGCAGGCTCCTTCACCTTCCGGGTGGCAGGTGCAGGCTCCTTCCCCTTCTTGCCTGCTGTTGCTAGCTCCTTGCCCTTCTTCGCTGCTGTTGCAGGCTCCTTCACCTTTCGCGTGGCAGGTGCAGGCTTCCTCCCCTTCTTGCCTTCTGTTGCAGGCTCCTTGCCCTCCTTGCCTGCTGGTGCAGGCTCCTTCCGCTTTCAGATGGCAGGTGCAGGCTCCTTCCCTTTTCGGCTGGCTGGTGCAGGCTCCTTCCCCTTCAGTATATGTGGCCTGGAATCCTTTCCACCACAAGGAGCTGCTGATGGAACTGGGCCCGTGGACTGTGTGGCTGACATGCTTGGCTTGGTTCTTTCTACCCTGGCCATACGTGCAGTACAGGGGGAGGGGTAGGGAAGAGGTCATTGCTGAGAAGGAAAATCTTTTTAGGGACATTGGGGCGGGAAGAGGGAGAAGTAATGGGAGTGGAGGATGAGGGAGTGGTTGTTGGAGGTGTCTGTCTGCTTAATTTGGGTGCAGGTGCATGGGCTGTATGCTGTTGTGAGGTGGATGGCTGTTGGGTGTCTGAGTGTTTGTGTACTTTAGGAGGGGGGACAGACACAGTGGGAGAGGACACAGGAGACGTGTGCATGGCTGTTGTGGAGGTGTCTGCCAGTGAGGTGTGTGTTCTGCTTGGTATGGTGATGATGCAGGTAGTGGATCATGATGTAGTGCATGCGAGTGTGAGTGTATACGTAACTGGGTGGGAGGTGGAGCAGGAGGAAGAGGAGGAGACAGTGGAAATAGTGGATGTTGTTGTGTCTGCAACTGATTGGTGTTTGTGTGAGTGCCTGTGGGATGAAGTGTGGTGCTTGTATTTGCCTGTGACACTCTTGGGTGTTGTCTTGTGTGCATGCTCGTGTGACTGTGTGCTTGGGATGGGTTGAGGTTGAGGAGAATGGGATTGGGAAGTGGTAGTTGGAAGGGGGACGGTAGAAACAGGGACAATGGCTCCCATCAGAGAGGAGGCCAGAGCCTGCATCGATCTCTGTTGGGCCGCCAATCCAGTGTGAATGCCCTCCAGGAATGCATTAGATTGTTGCATCTGGGCTGCAAGCCCCTGGATGGCATTCACAATGGTTGACTGCCCTACTGAGATGGATCTCAGGAGATCAATAGCCTCCTCAACTCAGTGCAGCAGGGCTCCCTGGGGCAGGGCCTGAGGTGCCTGGGGTGAAGGAGATGCCCACCCTCCTGGGTGAGCGGGCACGGGCAACTCGCTGAGGGGTTGCTGGGAGGGCAGTGCTGGTACGGGGGTGGCGGCTGTACCTGTAGCTGGGGTGGTCACAGAAGTGTCGGCCATCACCAGGAAGCTTCCATCGGAGGAGGTATCTGAGTCTAAAATGTCACCTTGAGTCTCCGCCGTGGTGCTCCCATCGCCCTCTGTCCCACTGGTGCCCTCAGCTTCAGTGGACTCTGCCTCCTGGGTCCTGTGCGATGCAGCTCCCTCCGTCGCCAGTGCCTCTGCTCCTCCGCCAGATGATGCTAATGCACATAAGGACAGGATGACAAAACAAGAAAGGGGGGGAGAGAGACAAAGGATACACTGGGTCAGTGACTGCACCAACACCACCGTTGGCGTACACAGCACCCTCACACACAGGGAACAGGCCTGCTCACTATACATTGCACCACCTCTGTAATTACTATCCACCAAGGCATGAGGTGGGGCACACACCGCCAACTGCAGCACACCTGGGACCCACTCAGCCCTGACCAGTAGTGGATGCTTACAAGCTAGGTAGGCAAGATTATCCCTTCAGAGCCCTAGCCACAAGAGGACCTACCCTGCTATGTCAGGCCTGGCCTAGGGGCAACCCACTATCACACATACACCACCCGGATACCACCCCAACAGCCGTAAGTTGTAATGTTAGCCACTGTACTCGCCCCCTTGTGGCTGCTGTGATGCCCTCAAGCACCCATCCAGCTCTGGATAGGCCACCGTCAGTATGCAGGCCATCAGGGGAGTCAGGGTTCGACGGACACCCCTTCCTTGGTGGGAGGCCATCCCCAGCTGGGCCTCCGCTGTCTTCCGTGCCCTGCATCTCAGGTCCACCCACCGTTTGCGACAGTGGGTGCTCCATCTGCCATAGAACCCCAGGGTCCGCACGTCCTTGGCGATGGCACGCTACATACCCTTGTTTTGATGGGCGCTGACCTGCAGAGGCAATACAGACAGGAAAACACCATTAGACAAACAGTCCAGCCAGTTACACATATGACCCACCATACCCTTATATAGCACTATTGGTACACACATAGCCCAGCACCCAATGTGTACCCAGCCAGGAGGACATCCCTCCCCCCTTACATGAAGCCGTCCCACACATCTCCATGCATCCTTCCCACATGCATCGTGCCCAAGGTGTACTTACCTGTTTGTCTGGAGACCCCATCCACCAGTCTCTCCAACTCCTCCGAAGTGAAGGCTGGGGCCCTTTCCCCGGTCCCACAGGCCATGGAAGGTTCCAGACACAGGTCACAGCAGCACATGCAGGGTAGGTCCTCTCCTATGGAAGGTGAGGTAGCAAGTGAGGAATCAGATGGAAAATGGCGGTCACGTCAACGGTGGTGCATAACATCACCGCTGGTGTAGATCACCGCTGGCCACTGTACCCCATAGGTCCCAATATTATCCAATGAGGAATTGCACGGTGGTTCACGACCGCCTCCCGCCATGGCGCACAGCGGCAGCGGAATTACCTCACTTCCACCTGTCCCTCCACACAGGACAGGCAGACGCCATTTCATGGGAGGGCAGCCCTATGGAATCATGCTGCATCACTGGAGAAATAGGCACATACTGTACAAATCACACTGACCCATTACATGTTTACAGAATGCTAACTACTGTTGTGGCTCCAATGTTCCTTTTGTGACAGCCTCCTCACTCTTGTGTCCCTTAGATACATACCGCTGCGGATGAATAGGAGATGAAGACATGCCCTTGTGTACAGACCCCTGGTGGACTACTCACCTATGTACTGGACAGGGCCACAATCACAGACCTGTGTGCCCAGTTGGAACCTGACAGATCTCAGCTATCTGTCATCCCACTGGGATCCCCCCCTCTTGTGCAATGGTATCTGTACTCCATTTCCTGGCTACTGATTCTGTCAAAGTGACAGTGGGCTTGGCAGCAGGAATGTCGCAGCCAATGTTGTCAAACATGCTGACAAGAGTGTTGTCTGCCCTGATAAAACACATGTGCAGCTACATTGTTTTTCCCCAGGTTGAGGATTTGGCCACAGTGAAGGACGTGTTTTCTGCAATGGGACATATTCCCAACATAATTGGGACGATTGATGGTACACATATTGCATTTGTCCCCCTCCCGCCAGAATGAACAGGTGTTCAGGAATCGTAAGAGTTTCCACTCCATGAATGTTCAGATGGTGTGCTTGGTGGACCAGTACATCTCCCATGTCATTGCTAAGTATCCTTAGTCGGTGCATGGTGCTTTTGTCCTGAGGAATAGCAGCATCCCAAATGTGATAGGCCCACTACAGAAGCACAGGGTGTGGCTAATAGGTGAGCCCTGGTTCCCACAGAGTATATGTTGGTGTAAGGGTATGGTGTGGGCCATATAGGATAGTGTGTGGCTAAATGTTGTCCCTCAATATTTGCAGATTACTCTGGTTACCCAAATCTTTCATGGCTGCTGATCCCTATGAGGAATGACAGGACAAGGGCAGAAGAACGTTATAATGGGGCACATGGGCGAACCAGAAGGATTATTGAGAGAACATTTGCCCTCCTGAAGGCCAGGTTCCGGTGCCTCCATCTAACAGGTGGATCCCTTTGTTTCTTACCGAAGAAGGTCTGCCAGTTAGTAGTGGCATGCCTCATGCTGCACAACCTGGCCCTCAGTCGTCATGTCCCTTTTCCGCAAGAGGAGGAGACTCGACATGGCCCTGTGGCGGCGGTAGACCCTGTGGAAAGTGAGGATGAGAAGGCAGAGGATGAGGATGAGGATGAGGATGAGGACAACAGAACATCTGTGATCCGTCAATACTTCCAATGACACACAGGTAAGACAGTGTGACTTTACATTTGAATGACTTTGGTTGTAATCTGTGTGGCAATGGCATGCTGATTTTTCCCACTTCTATGCCCACTTACTGTTCCCTCTGGCAATTCATTTTGCAGAGGTGATTTGACAAATACTCCTGGTGTGATCACTAGAGCCAGCTACAGGTCATTAATCTATCCCCATTCTATGTACAGTTCATTTACAATGTTCGTACCTGTTTCAAAAAATAGATTTTTGAAATACATGGGTATTGTTCCAGTCTGTTTGTAGCACAGGTGCATTGTCCAAGGGGACAAAGGAAGGGGAGCAATGGCAGTTCAAGGTGGACAGGGTGACGGAGTGGGACACAAGGGGGACAATCAGAAGAGTTTCATTTCCTGGTGGGGGTCTTGGCATGTGTCTCTGGCTTCTCTCTGGATCTCAGGGAACGTTTGCGGGGTGGTTCACCTTCTGCAGGGGGAGGAGTGCTGGTGGCCTGTGAGTCCTGTGGCGGGGCCTCCTGGCCACTAGCAGCAGCGGAGGTGGAAGGCTATTCAGATGACCGGCTAGTGGCAGGGGCCCGCTGGTGTGAGACTGCCTCCCTCATAATGTTGGCCATGTCTGCCAGCACCCCTGCTATGGAGATCTGAGTGTTGTTGATGGCCTGCAAGTCCTACCTGATCCCCTGGTACTGTCCCTCCTGCAGGCGCCTGTCCTCCTGCACGTTGTCCAGGATCTGGCCCATCGTGTTCTGGGAATGTTGGTAGGCTCCCAGGATCTCGGAGAGTGCCTCCTGGAGAGTCTGTTCCCTGGGCCTGTCCTCCCCCTGGCGCACAGCACTCCTCCCAGTTTCCCTGTTGGCTTGTGCCTCTGTCCCGTGACCGGTGTGCCCACTGCCACTAACCCCAGGTCCCTGATTGTCCTGTGTGCGAGGTGTGGCCTGGGGTCCCTGTAGAGGTGGACACACTGCTGATTGACGTGTCCTGGGGACAGAGGTGTGGGTACGCTGGGTGGGTGCTGTGGTGTTCCTGATGGGGGAGGCTCTGTGGTGGTGTGTGACTGGGCTTGGGTAACCGGCTGTCAAATGGTCTCTGATGGGCCAGGTAGATTGTCCAGATCCTGAAGTCCAGAGTTACTGTCATCACTATGGACTTCTTCTGTTGGGGGACTGGATAGTGCTGGCACCTTCTGTCCGGTGACATTGGCTGGGGTACCTGTGGGGATGTAAATGATGTGTTATGGTTTATGTGTATGACATATTGTACATTCCTGGCTTCCCCTCTATGGTTTCACTTTTGTATGTTAGTGTATTGTGGGTATGTTAGTTTCCCTATGCTGTGCATGCTTTAGTGATGAGTGCCCATGCGGGGCTGTGAGGGGTGTCCATGCATTGGTACAGCGTGCAGTGCTTGCATTGGGATAAGTGAGATGTGATGGTGGAGTGTGTGGGATGGAGTGGAGTGATGTGAGTGAGGGTGAGGGCATGTGATGGCATGCAGGTAGGGCGGTGATGATAGTAGAGACTTAACTTACCAGAGTCCAGTCCTCTTCCGACTCCGTCCTGGCCCTCAGGATGCAGTATTGCCAAGACTTGCCCCTCCCATGCTGTGAGTTGTGGGAGAGGTGGTGGGGGTCCACTGCCAGTCCTCTGGATAACGAGCTGGTGTCTTGCTGCTATGGAATGTACCTTCCCTCGTAGGTCGTTCCACCTCTTCCTGATGTCATCCCTAGTTCTTGGGTGCTGTCCCACGGCGTTGACCCTGTCAACGATTCTCCGCCATAGCTCCATCTTCCTGGGTATTGATATCTGCTGCACCTGTGCTCCAAATAGCTGTGTCTCTACCCTTACAATTTTCTCCACCATGACCCTTAGAGCCTCCTCTGTGAAACAGGGGTGTCTTTGTGGTGCCATGGGTGTTATGTGAGGTGTGTTGGTAAGGGTGTTTTGGTTAACGTGTTGGGGTGTATGATGTGGAGTGCGTGAGTGGTGTATAGATGTGAGTAGTGTGTGGCTGTAGTTGTGTCAGCGGTCTTGGTGTCTCTCTGTTGGCAATGATTTGTAATCGTAAAGGGTTGTTGGTAATGTCGGTGTGTGTTTTATAGTGGTGTCTGTGTGGTGTGTGTATGGGTATCAGGTGTGTGTTGTTTGAATTGTCCAATGTGGTGGTGTTTTGTATGTGAGTGTCCATTGTGAGCGCGACGGTATGTACTGCCAATGGTTTACCACTGTTGAATGTCCGCCGTGGTGATTCGTGGGTCATAATGTGATGGGAGTTGTTCTGGTGGCGTAACGGTGTGGGTTTTGATACCGCCACTTTATCACTGACCTTTGGTCAGACGGATTTGTGTATGTGGCTGAATTCTGGCAGATAGGTGTGTGTGTGTGTCATAATATGGTGAACTGATATACGCCGCCGCTGCGGTAAGTTGGCTGCTGTCAGCGTGGCGATAAGCGGCATTTCCCGCTAATGTCATAATGAGGGCCATAGTTTTTGTCGGGAGCACTTCAGGTACACTTGAAATCTTCAATTGAGAATTAGGAATAGGTATTAATCTGCTTTTATTCCACCAACCTTTTCCCTATAATAATACAGCACTCCTTCCCACACGTTCAGTCTTAAAAGGAGAAGTGAAAACAGATTCTCCTTTTCTCAGTTTGAAAGTTTTCTTGATGAGAACCGAATTGCCTATAATGAATTCTCTCTCAGATGTATGTTTAGAAGCCTCATAATACTGTTTCTGTTTTTCTGTTTCATTTTCACTCTGTTCTTCAAAACTAATTGTTTTTCCTCAGATTGAGACTGATCACTCAACCAACTAGGAAGAACCTTTGAGCTACACTTTCTTCCTCTTAACAATTCAAAAGTAGTGCAGCCTGTGGTGAAATGTGTTGTAGAGTGATAAGTAGATAGTTATTATTTCTCAAATTGTTTAACATCAACACCTGATGCTAAAGCAGATTGGATGCCTTCTTTGGTAAAGCGGTTGACTCTTTCTACCAAACCATTGGCAGAAGGGCTGTATAGTGCCACCTGAATATCCTTGATATCATACTTGAAGAGGAAAGTTTTCATTTGCATGGAAGCGAAATGAGTGCCACTGTTGGTTACAATTTCCTTGGGAGTTCACTCAATGAAGAAAACATCCTGAAAGAAAAGTAAAACATTCTGTGTAGAAGTTGATTCAACAAAAGAAAAATAGATCCACTTAGAGAAGTAATCTATTGTATTAATTCGGTTAGGAACTTGTTACAAGTTGGCAATACGTTCAATCTACCCGCGAAATCTAAAGCAACTTTATGCCATGGTTCTTCTGGTAGAGGAACTGGATAAAGTGTTTTTTTCTGCTATTCTCCAATGTTTATCAGAAACTAAGCATTTGAGATACAGATGAGTGAAGATGTGACTTGACTATTTATGGAAGGCCACCAATAGTGCTCTCTCAATTTCTTGCAAGCAGCTGTGATTCCTAAGTGCCCTTCATGTGCTAAGGTAATATACTTGTGTCCCAAAAAGTTAGGTGAAACAAAACAGACATTTCTAGTGCACATACCATTTTCAGTGGAATGTTCAGAAGACATGTGGGCAGATTGTCTTAAAGCATTTGAAAGATTCCAAGTAGGGGGCAAGCCTTTTTTTACAAAATCGATAACTTTAAGTAAAACGTCATCTTGAGAAGTAGCATAAATCTAGTCTTTTTCTGTGACAATTCCCTGACTCTCTGATACTGCATCAATAGGTGCCACAACACACTCCGAGTCATCTTTGATATTATCACAAGTGGGTAATGGTAGGCGTGAAAGACCGTCTGCACGAGCAGATGCTTTACCCAGACCATTCCCATTCAAAAGGTACACTAAGGGCTTATGATCAGTGTAAATGTCAAAGGAGGGCCCTCACAAATAGGTTTTAAATTTCTGAACAGCCCAGACACAGGCCAAGGCTTGTCCTTCACCTAGCAACCAGCTAGGTGAAGCAAACAAACTGCTCTTCACCTAGCAGCCAGCTCAGACGTTCTACAGAGTTGTAGAGCACAGATAAGCATTCTAAGTTAAAGTGATAGAAAACACAATAGGTAAAGGGCCACTTTATAACATTATGAAAGATAAAGAAGGCATGAATGTTAGACACTACACATACACAGAGGAGTAAGCTATTCTGATTCATATATGAAATTACTTGAGACACACAACAATTCATTTCCTACAAGCTAAGACAAGTCCCAACAGATTTCATATAGTTCTTCCTTCACAAAGCCAATATTTCACCTGTTCAACAATTGCATTACATATTGACCGTGTGAAAGTAGGGATGTGTGACAATATATATACAGCCACTCTTTCAGTACCAAAGAGGTTAGATGCAAAGCAAAAAGAGCAGACATTTAACTTCTCATTCTTTACCATCTATGTGCTGTACGGTGCTAATCTATGTAGTGGTGCATTCCTAGAAGCAGAAATAGGTGTTGTAGCAGGTCATGGATGAGACATCGCAGGACTTTAAAGGTAAAAAAAGAAAGTGTATGAATATATAATAGATTAACAATATCAAGGTCACATATGACTAAAGGAATAAACATTAAAAACACATTATAAAATATGGTGTTAGGGTTTAAGTAACCAGTTGAAAGAAATCCACTCTAATGTGGTAGTGACTTTGTTAGCACAATGCTTACCTGTGTGTGTGTAGTTGGGTTTCGGTCAAACCTACCATGCGAGTTGCCCTGCTGCACTCTTAGTGACTTCTATCCCCAAACTAAGCAACTAATCTACTCAAAAGAATACCTGTATGAAACGAGTTAAAGTAAAAAAAAATTATTCAGAGTATCAAGATCTTTATAAGATGCATGTTAGAGTGTTTTTAGGGTTATTTATTTGATATATGTCAAACGGTGCAGGTATAAGGGAAGTACAGATATTGGTGAGTAATTGTAGGTTCGTTTTTAGAAAGAGAGAGGGATTTAGAATTTTCCATGACATCACATTGATGTTGTCAGAAAGAGAAAGCCTATATGGCAGGTGGAAGCGGACAGAGCATCCTTCTCAATGTGAGTTGAAATTGAGATGTGCCCCTCCAGGAAGGGTTTATGCCGCGTAAATCCTAGAGAACTTCTCCTTCATCTGCCTCCTTTTGACACTTTATATCCTCATGGCGTGTGCCTCCCTCCCCAGTGCATTGACAGAACCTGTCACCTCCTGCCATAAGGCTGCATTCTGTGTTCCACTGAGGCGAATATGGAGGTAGCTCATGCAGTTGTTTGTAGTGTTTTACCTCGAAATAGACTACAAGGGCTGTCTCTGCTTCAGAAGTAGGGTCTACACCCTTCATGCACACCGTGATTGTAATAGGAGCTGAAAGATGAGGAGGAAAAAAGCAGAACCTATGATGTGTGCAGTATTTATGTTTTTGGAAGGGAATCAAACTACGTTTATATAGACTCCACCACTTAACTGAGGGGATGGATGAATGTAAGCCTACAGTTTGCAGTAACTTTACACTTGTAAATGGTGAATAGACAAATAAAGTACAGTTGCTACAAAGCGTAAGAGTAAAATTACAAGTGCTGGAATCTAAATGTGTAAATTTACCTTTATGAATGGAGCCCTAAATGGTCGATTTCTTTCTAACCTTTCCTTCCAGCTCCAAGAAATAATTATTGGTAGGTTGCTCCCCCTTTGTTTAAAAGCAGCCTTAATTTAAATGAACCTCATTTTTAGGGTCGAGCCTGCGTTGCATGCGCTCGCGCATGCGTTTCGCAGTGAGACTCTTTTGTATTTATAAGAGGGCTTGGAGCCCTGTCAACTTCACATCAGTGTTTTTTATTGGTTGGTGGGCTTCCCTGATAAAATCTGCTTGCTTTCATTAGTCGAAGGCACGCATATGGCATGCCTTTTCCGGTGGCTAGCCCTCCTCCAGCGCAGCGACCAAGTACAGAAAACATCCGAGGCTCGCTGTTTTCCATCGGGCTCGTGGACTTTTTTTTCGCTAATTTACAAGCCTGATCTCGCTTGGCAGAAGTCGAGCGCTTTACGTACTTGATTTCACTTTTTCGGGTTATGTGCATAAATGCACTTTTGCCCGATAGGTGAAAAGTCGGGTTAGGAGTTTACAACGCGATCAGCTCTAACATGAGCAAACGCGAGACCCGATGCATTGTAAATGCTTGTTATAGTGTATCATAGCTCTTATTGTTCTCTGCCAGTTGTGTGTAGCTTATCCAGTCCTAGTTGTATACTTTCCATTCTCACACATCTAGTTTGCTTTCACAAGTATAATTGCAGGACTAAAAGTCCCAGAATGAAAAGGGAAACTGTGACGATTTCAGATTTCTAATGTTTGAGCTAGCTAAAAGTTACTATTATTTTAGGCTTTCTGTGTTCATGGTTGCTGCCAAAACATAGGCCTAAATCTGTGGCATGCTCGTTAGGTCTGTCTTGACACTGCAGTTGTCGTCGGAGCTTATGTGATCAGACTAAAAAGGAGCTTTCATGAATACTACAGAGAGGGGCTTTGGCTCTGCTATCACATTGGTGGGCAGGAGTACACATTTTGATTGAGCAGATGTTGCATGATTCATCGAAGAAACGTGTTTTACCTCCACATAGCTGCGATTGTTTTCTTAGTTTATCCAGCTGCTTGAGGCAGCAGCAGTATGGCATCTTTGACCTTTTGGAGGCAAACACCTGACACTGTAATACTGTTTAAGTGTCAGAGATAAGTATACAATTTATAGTGTTTGTTTTTCTCTGGCAGTAGCATGGGTGCTAAGAGGACAAACATGAGAAATGTATTCTTGCTTTCCAGTCCCAGGACCCTCCCTTTCCATCATTAGAGAAGTATGTGATGCCCAGGGCTACACTAATCTACATAGATTTTTATGTCTGGTTTTACAGCGCAGATGTCACCGGACCTTATGCGATCCACAAAATAGAGCTTTCATACTACTACTAACAAAAGGGCTTAGGTTCCACCCACATGTTTTTGAGTGGAGAGAATTTGTGAAATTCCACCAAAAAGAGTGCTTATATTACACTTTTTGGCTTGTGGCAAAACTACACAGGAGTTATTTGGTTATTGTAGCAAACCAATGATCATGGCTATAGGCCTACTCTTTTTAAAATGAAATGTTATGATAAAGGTGGTAGCACTGATGAACTGATTGTGAAAAGCATATGATGAGAGCCATTAGGGTTTTACCATTGGATTGTTTTTACTATATACAAAAGCATACAGAGAGATGTATTTTGTTACATGGAATATTCAAATGACCGTAGTGGGTACAGTTTGTGGTCTTGGTTAGCCCCTGTGCCAAACTGTGAGCATAGAATATTTACACTGTGAGAACCCTTGGTAGGCACTCTTAGTAGAGATAGTATTTTGCTTAGCCAACTATAATTTTGAATACCCTTCCAATTTTATGACTGCATGTCTAATGATTGCTTTCTGGAAAACCTTATGCTCTGAACAGTAGGCCTGGGTTGGTTATGGTGATTACCACCTGATTGGGGCACTGGGATACGTTATGTCTCATGTCATAGTTCTGGTCTATTTAGTATGAAGCGTTATGACCAAAGCAGTTGGTCTAGCATATGTATTGTGAAAAGCATTTGTTAAAGCCAGTAAACCTTTAACAGCTGGTTGTTATCCCATTGTGCTGTAAACATGTATTTTGCTACTTGTAATCTCACAGATTACCACAGTAGTCAAGGAATTTGGCATGGACACCCACTCTGGCAAACACTGGGTGTGAAAGATTTTCACTGTGATGAATCTTGTTGTGCCCTATTGCGAGGAGTTGTATATTGTATTGCCAACTGTAGTTTTGTACATATTTGTAATTTCCTAACTGGATACATGAAAGTAGTTTATGTGCACTTCAGTAGGTGTGTGTTGGATACAATGTCAAACGAAGGTAAAGGCTATGGGCCTTATCAGTTCAGTGAGAAAACTTGCTTATGTCATGTTCCAAAGGTATGATCTGATAATGAAACATTATTACAAAGCAAGTAGGCATGACCTACCTATTGAGGAAAGCTTCTGTTAAAGGGCAATTGTCTTTTATGGGTCGATTTATGTTGCACTGTGCTAAAGCCTGTAGGCAGGCGTTTTGTAAACAGGATTTTGCAGATTACAGTAATAGGCAAGGGTTTTGGTGTGGCTAACCTACCTGAAAAGAACACAGAGATAGGAGATTTGCAGTATGATAATTCGTAAGAGACTCTATTAGCAGCTATGTTATATGCTTTTACAACAGTAGTTTTATACATATTTGTTTTGACCACTGTAGTTTTACGATATTTGTAATGTTATTAATGTATACCTGATGGTTGTGGGAAAGCTTATGTCCAACACAGTAGCATTGTTTATTATTAGTTAGTAATGAAGACAGTAGACCTGACATATTGATTGTGAAATGTATATATTAAAGTCAAAAGGCTATTATGGGTGAATTGTTATTATTCTGAAATAAAGCCTCAGATAAATTTTAGTTACATATAATCTCACAGATTACCTTAGTAGGAAAGGGTTTTGGTCCCCTCCTTTGATTAAAAAACTGCATATAAAATATTTGTGCTGTGAGAATCTTATTAGGGCCTCTCCAAAGAGATAGTAGTTTCCTTTGCCAACTGTAATTTATGGGGTCAAGCCACTGATAACAACAATAGGCCTGATTGTAATTGTAAATGGGATTGTATTTATATAGTGCTTACTACCTCTGACAAGGTGTTGAAGCTCGAGTAGCACATTTTATACTCCATCTTTTATACGTCACAAGTGCACAGTCATATAATCGTATTTTACATTATATTCACTATGGGCCACATGTATATAGCTTTTTGTTGGTTGCAAATGGGATGATTTGCAGAATTGGCCCGTTTGCGACCAACAAAAACATTTCCCTATGTAAAAATCTCTATTTTGCAAATCGGCATGCAGTTACTGACTCGCAAAACAGGGTTCGCAGCTCGCCAGTGCTTTAAATGGGCCGGTACTGAGTACCGACACTTTTTTATTTTGAGAGGGAGAGTACCGGCATATCTCAGGAAAAACGTAATACTTTTAATTGGAGAGTACCGGCACTTCTCAGAAACAAGCAGGTACTCTATTACACAGTACCTGCACTTCTATTTTTCCATTTAAAGCACTGCAGCTCGCTATTAGGAAAGCGCGTTCCGAGGGCATCCCTTCCTCACTGCGACTCACAGGGGGATGTATGATTGTTTTGTGAACGTGAATGCAGTTCCAAAACAATTGCAGTTAACACTAATTTCAGATTGGTGTTAACAGATTCACAAACAGGTAGCGAAAAGAAAATTCAGAGCAGGCAGTGGTCCTGCCTACTCTGAAAAATATTGTTAGACCTGACAGCCTTAGGGTGGTCACCCTTAACTTTCTGCCTGCCTCCCTCCACTTTTTGGATACTGTTTTTGCTGGTTTTAAGACTCTGTGCACTTTACCACTGCAAACCAGTGCTAAAGTGCATATGCTCTCTCCTTTTAAACATGATAACATTGGATCATACTCAATTGGATTATTTAATTTACTTATAAGTCCCTTGTAGAGTGCACTATATGTGCCCAGGGCCTGTAGATTAAACACTACTAGTGGGCCTGCAGCACTGATTGTGCCACCCACCTAAGTAGCTCCTTAACCTTGTCTCAGGCCTGCCTTTGCTAGGCATGTGTGTTTAGTTTCACTGCCAAATTTGACTTGGCATCTAAAAGTACTTGCCAAGCCTAAAGCTCCCCTTTTTCTACATATACGTCACCCCTAAGGTAGGCCCTAGGTAACCCATAGGGCAGGGTGCTGTGTAGGCAAAAGGCAGGACATGTACCTGTGTAGTTTACATGTCCTGGTAGTGTAAAACTCCTAAACTCCTTGTGCAGTGAAAATCGACGCACAGCCTGCCAGAAACGACGTACAGCCTGCATCGTGGTAAAAAATTCACCGTACTGAACCGGAACGACGCAGCCCGACTTCACAAGGAGAAGATCTATGCAACGCCAGCGTAGCAACTGGAAATTCGATGCACTGCCCACTGGAGCGACGCACAGCCGAACCGGAACGACGCAGCCCGACTTCCAGAGTGGAATCGACACAGTGCCTGCTGTGCGGTAGAAATTTCCACTCAAAGCCCACTGGAACGACGCAGCCCCTGTGCCTTCATTCTGTCAGCGCCGGAAATCCACGCATTGTCCCCGGAGTGTATGAAAACCTGCAACCCGAAGAGGATCCAAGATCAAGCAATGGAAATCAACGCAAAGCCTTCCCTGCATGAAAACTAAACAACGCATTACCTTGTGCGGCCCGAGAAATCGACACACAGCTCCCTGTTTTCCACGCATCTCCTCCTCTGCGGTTCTTTGCGGAGATGTTGAACGCAAATCAGGTACTTTGTGCTTGAAATAGACATATATTGCTTTTAAAAGACTAAATACTCTTTATATCATTTTTCCAGTGATATCTCAACATACACTTATTGCATTTTAATTGCTTTGACCTGCACCTTACCAGATAAATATTATATATTTTTCTAAACACTGTGTGGTGTATTTTTGTGGTGTTGTACTGTGTTATTGCATGATTTATTGCACAAATACTTTACACATTGCCTTCTAGGTTAAGCCTGACTGCTCAGTGCCAAGCTACCAGAGTGTGGACACAGGATAATTTGGATTGTGTGACTTACCCTGACTAGAGTGAGGGTCCTTGCTTGGGCAGGGATAACCTGACTGCCATCCAAAGACCCCATTTCTAACAAATATGAAAAGAAAACTTTTCATTTTTCTTTTTGAAATGCATCCCGTTTTCCTTTAAGGAAAGAAATGGCTGCATTAAAAAAAAAAAAAAAAAAAACTTCTTTATTGAAAACCAGCAGGCCACCATCCCTGTGAGTGCAGCCATTCCCAATGGGGTTGCAAATTTGCGACCTAACTCATGAATATGGATGAGGTAGATCATTTGCCCCCATTGGCAATCGCAAACAGTGTACTTAACAGTTGTACATTTTGTTTTGCGACTCGCAATTTGCAATTCCCAAACAGATCACAATTAGCAAAACTAAAGGTCATACATCTGGCCCTATGTGTCTTAATCATCCTATTAAGGTGTGTGAAACATTTACAGCATTGATAAAATGTAATCACTGTAGAAGTTAGAGATTTATACACAATTGTAATTGCAGCATTTATAGAGCATGTTGAACCAGGAGGCATCAAAGCACTTAACCGGAAAAGGACCGTGTGAAAGATGAGGACCCAAAGCAGAGAAAACCCCAACAACCAGGAAACTCTAAGGGAGGACTAATGCGAAAAATTACCATGTTTACACTAATGTTTGGATAAACATGGAATCATAACATTTTTTTATTCACATTTATACCTACACTTCAAGTTACCTTTGCATATGTAAACATGTATTCTTTTATCCATGTTTTGCATTTATTTTTAAATTACACATATGCACGTATAACCATGTATTTGAAGTGCATATTAAATGCTTGGTTAACTTAACCTGACACTAGGCCTCAAATGAAATGCATTTTGCTTTACCAGCATATTTACTTTTTCATTGCAGGAGTGTTCTCATGATTCTTGTTTGCCGGAGAAAAGAGTATTGTTTGTATTTGACTGCTGATAGTGAGTCTTGGAGAGAAGAGAATGTGGAGACTTAATGAGCAGAAGAAGCCTTCTATTCATCATGTACCAGGACCGCGAGGTGTTGCTTTTAACTAGTGTTCACACAGTTAGTAGTTAGGAGAAATTCCCTTCAAGTGATACAAACCACTCTGCTATTCCTTTATTCTTGTTAGTGTGAAGCTTTATTTTGGATACTTATTTCTTTGTTTCCTAGACTTCTACAGAGGTTTCTGTTAAGATGACACCTTCTATGCTCCCTGATTAGAAACCTCATTTTTAAAAATGTTTTTATTGAGATTTGTTTGAGAACATAAGCCATGTCTGGTACAATATATGGTATGATACAATTAGGCTGTTGCAGACAAAATACATTCTCACATGATTAGTCATGCAGATGCACAATGAAACATAATTTAAGCACTGGGTCTTCAAGAATCCAAACATTTAAACATCTAAATGGGTAAGCATTCCCCCTTGGAAACAGTGTGGCTTATCATCAAAAGAACGTATCTCTCTGTCCATGGACCATGGCTTATTTGGACAGAGTTCAATATGTATCCCTCAGTAGTCTGCCAAGTTCTTCCAGATTTTGGAGACGTTTTGTGACCATACCCTGGCTTGGTATACGGGGCACGCCAGGCTCATGCAGTAGTCCATACCTTTTGCCCATCCAACAAGGGAGGGAGCCTCCATATCCGTAGAGGTCACCGCCACTTCCCTGGGGGCAGCTACAGCATCCCTCCAGTCTTTATCCTCTAGATGTCCCAGATCCCTGGACATGCCTACCTAATTTTCACCAATGGGTCTGGTTGATGATGTAACAGTGTTTTTGCCTCCAGGGGTAAATATGGCAGTATTTCAATGTTGGGCGGCAGGTACGGTAATTAAATGCCAAAGCTGGAGGTATCAGAAAAACTGGGTGCTGCATTTTGATACTCTGCCTGCAGGTCGGTGAAGGACTTAATAGTCCCTTTTGTGAGCACGTCACCTAGGGTTGTTATGCCTATGGTGTCCCTTTTTGCAAAGCCGTGGAGCGGGGACACTTGAGGAAGTCGGGTCCCCTTCCATAGTGGGGTCTCCAATGTGAGTCTGTTGGCCCATCCCACGGCTGTCATAGCTGTTCTCCAGACAGTCAAAACCACTCTATAAGAGGCAGGTAGAGAGTGCGGTAGATTGCCACCATATAGTAAATTTGTGAGAGAGTCCTGAACCACTGCCCACCCCTCCACCACTAAGCTGGGTTGCCAAACCCCTCGAACCTCCAGTTGTTGAGCACAAGAAGGTGTTCAGCTCTGTAGTATGACATCTGATCTGGAGTGGCTATACCGCCCTTGAAGGGGGGCCTACAGAATTTCTCGACACTTATTGTAAAGGAGGCCCGCAAAAGTGTGTTGGGCTTGGCAAATAAGTTTCTCCCCATTGAGAAGTGGAAGTTTTGAAGTTGGTATAAGAGTCTCTGTAGTTAAACCATTTTAAAGATAGCCGAGTGGCCAAGGAGGGAGAGCGGGAGAGGTCCAGAACTTAATATCCCCGGCCAGTACCACCAATTGAGCATCAAGGTTGGTCTTGCGTGACAGGACTCTGTTCTTGGTGATATTCACCCCTAAATATTTGACCCCACCCGGAAGCTCCTACAGCTTTGGAGCCCATGGCATGACCACTGGACAGTGGGCAATGGGGGCATCGGGAGGACTTATTCATATGAAGGCATGAGTAGATCCCAAATATGTTCAATATTTGCAGAGCTCGTGGGCCCAATTCATTGGGGGTGGTCAGGGAATAGTAAGATGTCATCTGCGTACAGGGAAAGTCTGTCTCTGATTTTCGGTAACAATTGGAATCCTTGGAGCAATGCAGCCACTCTCACCCAAGACGACAGGGGCTCTATTGCCAGGGCACAGAGAAGAGGAGAGAGTGGGCACCCTTGACAGGCACCCCTCCGTATGTCAAACCAATAGGGCACAGCACTATCCATCCATACTCTGGCCTGGAGTTGAGTGTATAGCTGATGAATTTGGGTCCAAAGTGTAGGCGCATAAGTTATGTGGATAGTCCCAGTCCACTGAGCCAAACACCTTTTGAAAATCAACCCTAAGCAAAGCTTCATGGCCCAGCAAGCCAGCACTCATCTCAATGGCATTATTGACTCCTGAATGTTATGTTGTTTGGCCCGTTGGTACATAAACCTGACTGATCAGGATGAACAAGTTTCCCCATCACCCCAGATAGCCTGTTAGCCAGCACTTTGGAACACACCTTGACCTCTATATTCAGGAGTGATATTGGTCTGTACTCCTTGCATTTTGTTTCTCGCAGACCTGGCTTCAGCAACACTACTATTTCTGCCCCTCTGAGGTCGCTGGGTAGTCGACCCACCTTCAGGGCCTCCAGAAAAGTCAGTAGTCGAAGTGGACCCACCTGAGGCCACAGGAGCCTTCAAAATTCCACCCGGAACCTGTTGGGTCTTAGTGCATTGCCCAGCAGGAGTTGCGCTAGTGCCTCTCCCATTTTGTCTGTGGTAATAGCCTCTTGCATATCTCTGTCTGTCAGTTCCAAGCAGGTCACTGGGAGGTCTGCAACAAGCTGCTTCAGTTCCACATGCATATCTCTCGTTTAGGCCTTTAGAGCTGCTGACAGTGTGCCACAAAGGTACACGAGTGTCCACACTGCCAATTATGCGTAGGCCCTTGTCAGATTCAATGTAGGATATGGGATCCCCTGCAGTGTAGTTTGTATATAGCCAGTGTAGGGTTTTGCTGACCTTAGGCCCTCATTGGTAAATATGGCTGTGCATGGCCATCCACGCCTTTTAGGCTTCCTGCATATGTTTCTGTCGTATAAGTGTCTGGGTTTGTAAGGAGTCCCTCAGAATTGAGCCCTCGAACCATGGCTAAATATTTCCATTCTAGCTCGATTATTCAGGACTCCAAGTCAGATACCTTTTGTTGAGTCCACCCCTCCAGGCCCTTGGCATAGCTGATGATCTACCCCCTTAGAGTGGCCTTCAAAGCCTCCCAGATGACACTCTGTTAGTCCACCGATCCATTGTTTCCCTTCAGATATTGCTATTCAATTCGCCGGCAAGCCTCACAGAACTCCCAATCTAGCAAATATGAGAGGTGCCACCCCATAGCAGGCCTCTCATGTCCCCAGGCAAGGTTGAGCTGTGTTGATGAATGCTTGGACAATCCACTTGCCAGAATTTGGATGGAAAGTTCCCTGTGTCACTCCCTCTTAGGGAGAAGGAAGTAGTGAAGAACGATCTATGCACTTTGGAAAAGAAAGTGTAGTAGCGCTCTAGCGGGTGGTATGCTTGCCATGTGACCACTAGGGACATATTTTGCAGGAATCTAGCCAGTACTGTTGGGTGTGACCCAGGATCACTCCCGCCGCTTCCCTGGTGAAGAGGAGAGGCCTTCCAGCTTGCCTGGCCTCACTTGATCAGCCGCTCTTTGTGCAGCAGCCACTTGCATCTGCTCCGGTCTGTCAGCGAACGGGCTCCCCTTTCTCTCTGGCATCCACCTCTCGATAAGTGCCCCAGTATTTCTGCACCTCAGGGATCAACCCGAGTTGCAGGGCCCCCAGAGAATGGCAGCATTAAGCAACTTTCAGAAGCCAAGTCCCTAACACCCCCCACCCAGAAACCATGATTTAGACAATCCTATGATTAACTTATGTTTAGAATACAGAAGGGACGTTTCTTTAGGGAACACCCATATGCTTTAATTTGTTTCTTTATTGTTGTGGCAGTAGCTGCTTTGTATCTCACTTTATTGCAACCAAACCAACTGAGATATTTCAGATTATGAGCTGTACTGCTGTATCTCTTGAACTTTCTTTTGGTATGCATATATACTAGATTGCTCAATTATCTGAAATCCTTGTTAACTTCTTGTGTGCGCATGACAGCCGGGAGCCGTCTGTGCACACAGTGCTTGTGTGCGCAGGACGACTCCAGGCTGTCTACAAACAGGCATCAGAGAGCTTTCCTTCTGCCAAAAAAGAGCCTTGGGAGCTGGGGAAGAGACTGTTTTTGGTTTTCAGTGAAATGACGTTCAGCGTGCACGGTGCACTCCCCACATTTCACTGAAAACCAAAGTGAAATGAGCTGATCAGCTAATTTCATTTTAACTGCCTCTGTGCTTTGGGGGGGAGGGGGGGGACTAGCTCAGCCCCGAGCACAAAGGCAGATGGGAGATGTAGAAAAGTACCAGTTTTTGGCATGGTTACCCCCACCTTTTGCCTGCTGTCAGTATGTTTTTGACTGTTTTCACTGGGCTCCTGCTAACCAAAACCCCAGTGACTGTGCTCTCGCCCACTAAATTTGGTTGTTCCTGACTATGTACGCCCCACAACTGGCATACTTGTGCCCTCATGTAAGTCCCTAGTATGTGGTACCCAGGTACCTAGGGCATTGGGGCACCAGGGTGGGGCCTCAGATTTGAGGTGCAAGATTCCAGCAGGAGTCCTCTGCAATGTTTACTTTGACTTCTGGCCACTGGAACCGCAGCTGGACTTCACAGGAACCTACAATCTGCAGCTCCAGCGACAACTTCACTTTGCAACATTGTTTCACTGGCTCCTTCCAGCAACTGCAATATTTCCACGGCTGCGCATCCTCAGAGGGCAGCAAATCTTCAGTCTGCACCAAGAAGCAAGAAGGAATTTCCCTTGGAGTGAAGGAGTCAATCCCCTGCATCTGCAGGCACCAACTGTAACGACAACCGGGTGCGTGAGTACTTTCTTCTGCAAATCTGCGTGGATCCAGCAACACAGGTGGTGGTCTGGAGTTGTCCCCTCTACCAGCTGTCCAACTTTGGAGGTGGTGAGTCTGTACCTATCCTTGCAGGACGTACCCCTGTCCACTGAGACTCTTGCAGTTACCAAGGATTGTTGGCTCTCTTTCCAAGGGATCTTCAGGCTCCATGTAGCCCTGGTCTCCAGCACTCTTCCCTGCAATGCGTAATCTCCTGTCTGCCTCTCCAGTGACGTGGGACTCCCTTCCAGGTGTCCTGAGTGGGCCTCACTGTAACTCCTGTACCTGCTGCCTGTGGGGGCTGCATCCTTGTCTTCTGGCTCTCCTCACTGCTGAGGGTCGCCTGGGAGTCCCCTCCTTAGGTTGAGTCCCCTCTGACCTTCCTAGTCCCCAGCAGCTCTGCAACTTCTCTTCTGCGACTCTTGCCTTTGTCAAGGC
This sequence comes from Pleurodeles waltl, assembly GCF_031143425.1. Classification (NCBI taxonomy): domain Eukaryota; kingdom Metazoa; phylum Chordata; class Amphibia; order Caudata; family Salamandridae; genus Pleurodeles; species Pleurodeles waltl. Next base: position 1,012,918,306 of record NC_090437.1, read on the forward strand.
TTGTGGTGGTTTTTCCACAACACTGACAGACTGCAACTCTTCTTTTGACGTGGGACATTGACTGCATCACTTCTGGAACTCTTCCTCTGCTCCTGTGCTGCATAGCCAGCTCGTGGTCTTCACCGTGGACCTGGTCCTGTAGCTCCAGAAGGGTGGGTAGTGGCTCCTGCCCCAATCGGACACTGCAACTGGAACTGGACTTGGTCCCCATTATTTGCAGGTCCTCTTCTGTCTGGAACCATCTTCTGTTTCTTCCAGTCTTGCTTGGGTCTTGCACAGTTCTTTTACATCGTTTCTCTAGGGGTTTGTGAAAAAACAGGTACTTACCTCTTCTCTCCTGGTCGCTGAGGGTCATTCTGGTACTTACCTTTTGGGGTTCCTAGTTCCTCCAGCTCTCCTCTACAGATTCCACTTACCTGGGTGGGGGCTTGACTTTTGAATTCAATATTTTTAGTAAATGGTTTGGTCTCCCCTAGGATCTCTATTGTATACTGTTATTTCACTGTTTTCTATTGCTTTCTATGCCCATTCCTGATTACTAAGGTGTTTATAATAGTGTATTTACCCAGCTGCTAGTAGAGTATTGCCTATACAGTATTTCAGTATTTGTGTTACTATAATAAAGTACCTTTATTTTTGTAATACTGTGTGGTTCTTTCATGTGTGTAAGTGCTGTGTGACTATAAGTGGCATTGCATAAGCTTTGCTTGCCTCCTAGATAGGTCTTGGCTGCTCATCCACATCTACCTCTAGAGAGCCCTGGCTTCCTAGACACTGCCTACACCTCACTAATAGGGGATACATGGACCTGGTATAAGGTGATAACACCATAGGTGCTGACCACACTCCAGGCCAGCTTACTACAGGAGAGGTATCATTGGAAAGGGGAGAACCTCTTCTTTCCAATGGTACCTGTTGGACTTTTTTTCTTATGCAGGGTCAATCTTTTTGCCTCCTGCCTCGTATTTTTTCTGACCTGTTGCTGTTGGCTTTTGAACTCTGAGGACTTTACCACTGCTAACCAGTGCTAAAGTGCATATGTAAATTATATGGTTAATTGGTTTATCCATGATTGGCATATTTGATTGACTAGTAAGTCCCTAGTAAAGTGCACTAGAGGTTCCCAGGGCCTGCAAACCAAATGCTACTAGTGGGCGTGCAGCACTGGTTGTGCCACCCACATAAGTAGCTCTGTAATCATGTCTCAGACCTGGCACTGCAGTGTCTATGTATACATTTTTTAACTGTAAATTCGATTTGGCAAGTGTACCCACTTGCCAGGCCTAAATCTTCCCTTTTCTTACATGTAGGGCACCCCTAAGGTAGGCCCTGGGTAGCCCCAAGGGCAGGGTGCAGTGTATGGTTAAGGTAGGACATAAAGAAATGTGTTATATGTCCTGACAGTGAAATACTGCTGAATTCGTTTTTCACTGTTGCAAGACCTGTCCCTCTCATAGGTTAACATGGGGGCTACCTTTAAATATGATTAAAGTGTAGATTCCCTTTGGGCGGACATATGGGGTTTGGGCTCTCTCAGCTCACAATTTAAAAATACATCTTTTAGTAAAGTTGATTTTATGATTGTGTGTTTGAAAATGCCACTTTTAGAAAGTGAGCATTTTCTTGCTTAAACCATTTCTGTGGCTCTGCCTGTTTGTGGATTCCCTGTCTTGGTCAGTTTGACAGTTGGGCTGGTTGCACCTCTCACTAGACAGTGACACAAAGGGAGCTGGGGTGTAGTCTGCATTTCCTGATGAGCCATCCATGCTAGGAGGGAGGGGAGGAGTGGTCACTCCCACCTGAAAGGGCTGTGCCTGCCCTCACACAATGCACTCTCCAACCCCCTGGTGTGTGTCTGGAGCCTGGCCTGGGCATGGCAGGATTTCACAATCAAGAGATTCCTTTGAAGTAGGCCTACTTCAAAGGGCAAAATGGGTATAAGAATGGCACCCAAAACCACAGACTTTAGAACACTTCTGGAAACCAAGAGGAACCTCTGCCTGGAGAAGAGCTGAGGAAGAAGAGCTGCCCTGCCTGTGACTGTGCTTTGTGGAGCTATCCTGCAGTTGCTGCTTCTACCTGTGCTAAGAGGACAAAGACTGGACTTTGTGTTGCCTTCCTTCTTGTGAAGATCTCCAAGGGCTTGATATAGAGATTGCCTCCTGTTGTTTGATGTCTCAGGGACAGCAAAGACTTCTCTCTGCCAGCACCTGGAGCCTCTGGAGAGACTCCTACTGTGCCAAGTGATGCCCATCCAGTTCCTGAGGCCCTGAGAAGAGAAGCTGTCAGCCCAAGAGTGAGAAATCCACGCACAGACCGCCGTGCGGGGAAAAGATCGACACAACTCCGATCTACGGCTCAAAAATAGACGCGCCGCTGGCTTCGCGACTGAAAATCAACACTCGCCTGCAACGCAACCGGAAGATCGACGCCCGTGGCTGGAGAAACGACGCGCAACATCGCTTAGGGAGGCTGGTGAGATCACAACCCGCGCTGCGTGGTTTTTGGACCCTTGTGCGGCTGAATTTCTGAAGCAAACACTGCTGGGCGTGTAAAAACGACACAAGGCCTGCCCGGACCCGAGAGTGCTGACCGGATTGACGCATTGCTTTCCTGTGGAGAGAAGAAACAGCGCACGCCGACCCGACTAAAGGAGAAACAACGCAAGCTCTCGCTTGTGAGTGACATCGATGCATCGCAAGCCCTTTTTGACACACACTCGCCCATGCGGGGTTATTTTTGATGCACCCAAGGTACATTTGCACGCTAACAGTGTTAGCGTTGTGTTTAAAATTACATGAAGAATCTTTTTGCTTTTAATTGATGACTTGACTTGTGTATTGTGGATTTTTGCTGTTTTGGTCTTACTATGTTTAGATAAATATTTTCTATTTTTCTAAGCCTGTGTTGTGTCATTTTGTATTGTTTTCATTAAGTTACTGTGTGTGTTGGTACAAATACTTTACACCGAGCACTCTGAGGTTAAGCCTACTGCTCGTGCCAAGCTACCAAGGGGGTGAGCGGAGGTTAGCTGAGGGTGATTCTCTTTTACCCTGACTAGAGTGAGGGTCCTTGCTTGGACAGGGGGTAACCTGGCTGCCAACCAAAGACTACATTTCTAACAGTGCCTCTCCCAAGTGTTGCAGGAGGGCGATCCCTAAGCAGGGATCCACCACTAGACACCAGGGACGGGGGAGCAGCCCCTCGGGCAAGCAGTTTTGCTCCCCGCAGACATTTTTTATTTGAGAAAACTCAGTCTTTCTGCCCCTCAGGGGGAACAGGTGGGGGCAATATCTCCTGATCTGCACCCGAGGTGAGTGGGGGGCAGAAAGCCCACTAGGCACCAGGGATCAACGTTTCTTCAAAATGGGCATGCCAAAGCCCTCACCCCAAAAAACAAATGAGAACAGTTTTTCTGCCACCCCTCTCCCCTTCACCCCCTGGGGGCAGATGCGGTTATTACCCAGATCTGGCCCCAGGGGAGGCAGAAAGACCACTAGATCAGAGATTTATTTTTACAAAAGAGGGGTGGGTGCTGCCCACAATGGGCATGACCATGCCCCCACACTGAAAAAATGGAGACTAAAGTCTTTCTGGCCCCGTGGGGGCAGATGAGGTCAATGCCCCTGATCTTCTCCCCCAGGGGGGAAGAAAGCCTACTAGGCACCAGGGACTACTTTTATTCATAGCATAGAGGTGGGAGCTTACAAAAATGGGCATGCCAGAACCAATGGGCACAGTCTTTCTGCCCCTGTGGGGGTCAGATGGGGTTTATTAACCCTCATCTGCCCCCCAGGGGGAGCAGAATGCCCATTGGATACCAAGCATTATTTTTGTTAAGAGGGGTGGGGGCTGCCCACAATTGCAGACCAATGCCTACCCATTTTTCACTCTGCCTTTTTCACTATAAGAATTGAAAAACAATTGTACGGTGCAGTTCAGTTGTCGCTCAAGGTTCCTTTGGTTCTTGGAGACCCTACAAACCCTATATATCCTCACAAACTGGAAAGGTCTAGCGGACATAATGGTATAGTGCGTTTGTCAATCTGCCATTGTGACAAAAAGTTACAGATGAAAATGTTGTCACAAATGCCTGTTTTTTCCTACTCATTTTCAATAATTCTTTTTTTTCAACATTTTCCTTGGACAAACCTTGAGGGATCTACACATATGACCCCTTGATGAATTTGGAGGTCTGTCTACTTCTCAGAAGCCTGTAGCTTTTCTGGATCACCCAAGGGTTTCACACTGGTTTCCACCACAAACTGGAAGTAGGTTGAGAGCACATAATAGGGAAAATAGGCTGCCTCTTAGAAAAATGTTTTAAATGGTCCGAATTTGTTTTTTTTTTTATTCAGTTCTGCATGTTCAGATGAGTTTAGTACAGCAAACCGTTTGTGGATGCCATTTGTAGGGAAAAACCAGACACTTTTATCTGGAACACTTTTTCCCTACTTTTCTCCAAAAACTCAAAAGTTTGCTAAATGTTGCCCATTTTCTTGGTCCCCTACACCCCTGAGGGGAATCCACAAAACCTGGAAAAAAGGATACATATTTGGCATAGATAGCTTATGTGCACTAAAAGCTATGGAGGCCTAAGCGTGAACTACCCTAAAGAGCCAAAAAAGGGCTCTGCAGTTGTGTGGGTGGGGTGGGGTGGCCTAGCAGTGAAAGGGTTAACTGCAATTGTTAATTCCTGGAACTTTATTGTGGCGTTACATTGGCTTCACATGACTAAAATGTAAAATTGATCTTTCAATGTTTCATGTCAACCAAGAAAGGCCCGTATGAACAATGGGGAAAATCACTGAGGACTTCACCAAGAGATTGCAGTATACCTCACAGCACGCTCTCAAATCTCTTTTCAGTAAGTAGCACTCTACTCCAGAACCCAAAATTGATTAGTGGTGGATTAATACAGGGAAATATACATTGTTAATTTGAGTGGTGGGCATGTGAATCTGTTAGTTGGATTTAGAAGAATAAAGGAGTGATAGAGGAAGGAAGAGCCCAGAAAGTGTTATTTGGGAAGTCAAATAGTAAAATGTCAATGACAGGCTAGTTCATTTTTCCAGCTCCTGGTGACAGGATCCTAGAGAACTGAATTCAACCTTTCTCTCATTTTGACATAAGAATTTTTTTCCAAAAGTCACTTTCTGATTTCACTTGATGCCTTTAAATACAACATTGTTCTTATTCACCCACTAACATGGAATGTCCCAGCTCTTTGCCTGTTGTGACAGAGCTGACTGCTTGCTTAGTAGGCAGATAATCCAGTAGACCCTAACACTAATACTAACATGCATATTTATTATGTAGATCGCTTGGCAACATCATCCTTGATTGAAATTTAGTATTCAGTTTGCCTCCAGTTCAGCATTGTACACCACAAGCCACCTGTCCTGTAAGGGCGTCATTGCTTAGTGACACTGCGTGTCACTGCCTCTTAAGTTCCATTTCCAAAGACCATTGGGCCCTAGGAAAGCAGCAGGTACGATCAGGTCCCCCAGTGATCAAGAGTTCAGGAGAGAACAGCATCATGTTTTATGTGGTCCTTTCAGTTTGTTCCCATCTGATCCACTTTTATGTATCTGTAGATCCTTAAAAAGACATGCAACCCGAATATCAAACCCACAATATTGGTGGGACAGAATATCTTAGACAAAATATTTTCAGGTAAGTAAGTCTAGATTTTTTATGCCCAACTGCATGTATATGAACATACACTGTACATATATCTTCAAGGTACGTAGATGTGGAGTTATGAATAGTAAACCTATACTTCCATGAACGCATTTACCTTTCAATACTTTGTCCCTCAATTGTTTATACTTGATATTCTTGTATTCCGATATTGTTAGTGTTGATATTCAGTAGTACAACCCCATAAACAAACTCTTCACCAAAGACTGGCATGTGCTTCGCACTGTAAAATAGATAGAAAACAGTAACAAAGTGAGTCATGCAATCAAAGCTTATTTAACCCCCTCTTTTGGTTATGGTGAGAAAAGATTCATCTTGGTGCAGCATTTTGAGGTGAGAGGATCATCTACAACTGTACAAGGTATAGAGGTTTGTGCACTGCTATTTCTTTTACTATATACTGTGTGAACAGGTATCTGCCATCTTTCTGATCCTGGGCCCTTTTATTAACTACATAATATAATTTTGACTGCAACCTCTACCTCCTATCAAGAGGGTGGCCTACCAAGGCAAACCATTAATGGACTACGTTGAGTTGGGCATGCACAACACATTACTCTCCAAACATAAAACATAGAACAATAAAACTTGAAAAAGTGAATGCTTGTGGCATTGTCCATATTGCTATTCATAACTGAAGAATGGAAAGAGTCTTCTGGTTGTTAAAACAAAGGTAGTTTATTTTCCACAAAGGAGCAATCCTGGATCTTGCCCTCCGCACTTTCCCACAACTGTCTGCTCTGTCTCTCTTCCCCGCTCATGCCACACATTTCAATTCCACATTTTCTCCCTCACAATCCATCCACAGTAACACACCCAAGACCTCACTCAAACACAACAATAATCTTGGTACTTTTGAGAAGGTGCCAGAGTGGCACAAAGGTGATATCTGGGGTTTTCTCCTCTTGACCTGGCCACTGGGGCATCCATTGCCACATCACAGGTCTTCTCTACCTCAGGTGGGTCTCTGGTAAGAAAGGGCAAAGCCATCTGCCAGGCCTTCAGCTGTCGTCACTGAAGTACCCAGATTAGACTTTCTTCAGTCTTAGTTTGGGGGACAATAACAGGTGTCACAGCAGCTCTGCTCATTTTGCGATCAGTGTCGAGTGAAAAGGGTTGACAATCATGTGATCTCCTCATCACCCTTCCAAGGTGTCACTATGGTTCCATGGATTTGTATGACCAGCCACACTGAAGGTTCAAACGGTAGTCTAAACCTTGTCCCTGAATGGCGATCTTTCATTAATACCATATCCTCCACTTGCAGGCTTGACTGCACAAGCGGACCACCTCACTCCACATTTTCCTCCTCGGCCTAGACACAATTGGCCTCTGCCTTCCCATAATCATATAGGAAGTTGTTGCTACTACCTGAGAGAAGAATGGAGGGCCCATTTAACATGTTGATTCCCTTGAGCAATTTGAATTACTTTTGGTAGTATCTGCATAAACCACTCTGCCTGTCCATTGGCTGGGCCACTGGGGCATGATCTTGCAATGTTTGATACGTAGAGATGTGTTAGACTCGTCACCCTAGGTGGTCTTCCCACAGACTTGTTTGCCTGCTTGCCTCAATTTTTCTGGATTTTTGCTTCTGTTGACCTTAGGACTCCGTGCACTTCACCACTGCTAACCAGTGCTAAAAGATTGTGCTCACTGCTGTGTAGATGGTTTGATTGGCATATACCTGATTGACATATTTATTTAATTTACTTATAAGTCCCCTGTAGAGTGGTGTACCATATACCCAGGGCCTTTAAATTAAATGCTACTAGTGGGCCTGCAGCACTTATTGTGCCACCCACTTAAACAGCACTTCAAAACGATGTCCCATGCCTGCCGTTTCAGCCTGAATGCAGTGTCACTTTGCCATGTTGACTTGGCATGTTCCCTTGCCAAGCCTTAAACTCCCTTTTCAGTACATATGTCACCCCTAAGGTAGGCCCTATGTAGCCCATAGGAAGGGTGCTGTGCACTTAAAAGGTAGGACATGTACTTTTAAGTTTTACAAGTCCTGGTACTGAAAAACTCCCAAATGTGTTTTTCACTACCTCCCACAGGATAACATTGGCGATTCCTTATTACACTTAATAAGCTGTAATTCCTAAATGAGAGGATATGTATATTGTCTATGGTATCTATGGAATTGTAATAGAAAACCCTCTTTAATGGTAAAGTCAAATTTATCATTCTAATTTTGAAAATCCCACTTTTTATAAAGTTGGCACTTTCCTGCTGTCAGCCCTTTGTCCCTGCAGCCTGTCTTGGGTCACATGACTAAGTGTAGCTGACAGACTTTGTAAATTCTCCCAGACAGTCACACAATAGTGAGATTAGCTGAGATTCAATGGGCTATCAACTGACAGGATGGGGGGAGACGGAGCTGAGCACAGCCCCACTTGCACCTGAATAGTGTCCTGTCTCCTCACAATAGGCTAACTAACCCTGTATTGTCACGGCAGCCAGCTTGGAGTTAGGGGAGGGTAGGCAGGAGATTCTAAGAACTTCAAAGAACCTTTCTAGAAGCTTCTCCTGCCTTTCAGAAGGACACCGGGGAATAAAAATAGGGCTCTCGGACTTTGCTGCCTGGAGCCTCCATGAACCCTCAGAGGCCATCCCTGCTGTTGAGCCCTGCATCTACACCTGCACAGAGGACTGCCAGAATTGACTCCAAGGACTAGTTTGCTGGCCTTCTCTTCGGAGCCATAGAAACATAATAGGCTACCACCATCATGAATCCGCACCTGTGACCAGTCAGAGTGAACCTTAAACATCCAAGAGGTCTCCAATTACTCCTGGACCCTTGGTTGTGGTGCAGACGGTCATTTTCCAAAACGGAGAACAGCCATAATTTGGCCAAGAAGTGCTCTGAGAACCAGGGGCAGACTGGGACCAGCCTGCTTGCCTATCCACCTGAGGTAAATCACCGGTCAGAATGACTTGGTGACTTCTCTCAATATGTTCTTTCATCGGTCCTTCGCCCAAGGGGTATCCAAACTTGTGGAACTGTCTTCGCCTACAGCTTACTTCTTTCTCCTGCTGGAAACTTTCGAATTCCATTTCAGCAACGAAGGTCCCAATCACAAGTTTGGCGGTTTTAGGACCACCAAACTTGCGGTGGCAGTCAGACAGCCGCACTCCAGGCAGTCCGACCGCCAGATTATGATCCTGGCGGTCGGACTGCCAGGAGACTGCCGTCTCTGCCGGGATAAGGGATCCCGACGGGTTAGCGGCGGTTGAAATTGTGGTCAGCCATGGCGGTGCCAAGTTCGGCACTGCTGTGCTGATCATGACTTCCCTTTTCACCAGGCTTTCCATGGCTGAACGGCCATGGAAAGGCTGGCAGGAAGGCAGTGCTGTGGGCCACGGGGGCCCTGGACTGCCCATGGCCATGTTGTGGGCAATGCAGGGGCTCCTCTGCCAGCACTCTCAGAAGGTGCACTGTCTGCTTTGCAGATGCCAATGCTGCCAAATTGTTTCCACTGGGCTGACCGGCAGAAACGTGATACGACAGTCAGCCCAATGGAAACATCGTAATATGAAGGGGGTGAGGGCGCGGCCTTTATGGCAGCCTCACCCCGCCGTATTGGTGGTCTTGGTGGCAATGCCACCGAGATCATAATGAGGGCCTAAATCTGAAGGTAAAAATCTTCACCACAGCTCTGATCCAACGGGTATGTGATGACGACACTCCATCAACAACACTCATTCCTCTGACACTCCGGCAGCCTTGGTCTACTGATCTTCTACCTTGTCAGATGTTTTCTCTTCAAACATTTTCTAAGTCGAAGGTAAGCGCTGACTGGGTCCAATCCACTTCTTGTATCTGAACTGTGCTCCATTGCAGTCAGCTTTAACTTTTGAATTTGACCGGGTCTCACACGACCGGATGTCCACGGTTGACACTTTTATTTTTTAGGCAATATCTTGAACATTAAGCTTTAAAACTTAAAATGGTTCTACTTATTGGATTTATGTTGGTTTGGTGTCAAATTGTTTATTAAAATGTATTCTATTTTTCTAAATTAGTTCGGGTTTTTCTTGTGTCATGTTTTCACTTTATTACTGTTCGTGTACTGCATAAATACTTTACACATTGCCTCTAAGTGAAGCCTGACTTATTTTTGTGCCAAGTTAACCAGGGTTACTCACAGGTTAATTTAGTGACTTTTTGTGGTTTATCCTGCAAGGGGTTGTGGCTGCAATCTGAATAGGGCTCACACCCCAGTCAACCAACAACCCATTTTCTCAAAAGACGTCAGACACTAGCGTAGGAGGCTGGCCTGTCTTATAGTGGGTACCTTGTGGTACTTACACCTTGTGCCAGGTCCAGTTATCGCTTATTGGTAGAATAGAGGTGTTTCTAGCAGCTTAGGCTGTTAGAGGTAGCTATGGCAAAGCAGTTAAGGCTGAACTAGGAGACATGCAAAGCTCCTACTATACCACTTATATCATATAGCACAATACCATAAGAAAACAAAATACTCAGAGTTACTAAAAATAAATGTACTTTATTTTAGTGACAATATGGCAAAAGTATCTCAGAGGATACCCTCACTTAGGAGGTAAGTAATATACACAAATGATATGTACACAAACCAAAATCAGGTAAGCAACAGTAAGAAAAGTAGTGCAAACAATGTAGAATCACAATAGGATGCAATAGGTAGAAATAGGCCTAGGGGCAACACAAACCATATACTCCAAAAGTGGAATGCGAATCACGAATGGACCCCAGGCCTATGGTAGGTTGTACAGGGTCGCTGGGACTGTGAGAAAACAGTAAGGGTGTCCAAAATACCCCAAGACCCTGAAAAGTAGGAGTAAAGTTACCCTACTACCCCAGAAAGACAGTATAGTCGAGATAGGGGATTCTGCAAGAACCACAACTGCTACCAAAGCACTGAAGACAGATTCCTGGACCTGAGGACCTGTAAAGGAAGGGGACCAAGTCCAAGAGTCACACAAGTGTCCGGGGGTGCAGGAGCCCACTAAACCCCGGATGAAGGTGCAAAAGGGCTGCCTCCGTGTGAAAGAAGCCAAAGATTCTGCGACAACGGAAGGTGCCAGGAACTTCTCCTTTGGTCAGAAGATGTCCCATGGCGTGCTGGAGGATGCAGAAGTGTTTACACGCAAACAAGCCTTGCTAGCTGCAAGAGTCGCGGTTGACGACTTTTGGGTGCTGCTGGCGCCCAGGAAGGACCAGGATGTCGCCCCTTGGAGGAGGAGACAGAGGGGGCGCTCAGCACCTCAAAGAGTCCCCACCGGACCAGGCAGCACCCGCAGAAGTACCGGAACAGGCACTTAGAAGACCTGAGGACAGCGGTCGACTCAGAGTCACAAAGGAGGGTCCCACGGCGTCGGAGTCCAACTCAGCAAGTTGGGCAATGCAGGCCGGAGTGCTGGGGACCCAGGCTAGGCTGTGCACAAAGGAATCCTTGAAAAAGTGCACAGAAGCCGGAACAGCTGCAGATCACACAGGATTACTGTCTGGCGTGGGGAGGCAAGGACTTACCTCCACCAAATTTGGACAGAAGGGCCACTGGACTGTGGGAGACACTTGGACCCAGCTCCTGTTTTCCAGGGACCGTGCTTGTCAGGATGAGAGGGGACCCAGAGGACCAGTGATGCAGAAGTTTGGTGCCTGCTTTGGCAGGGGGAAGATTCCGTTGACCCACTGTAGATTTCTTCTTGGCTTCCAGTGCAGGGTGAAGGCAGACAGCCCTCAGAGCATGCACCACCAGGAAACATTCGAGAAAGCCGTCAGGATGAGGCGCTACAATGTTGCTGGTAGTCGCTTGCTACTTTGTTGCGGTTTTGCAGGCGTCCTGGAGCAGTCAGTAGTCGATTCTTGGCAGAAGTCGAAGAGGGAAGTGCAGAGGAACTCTGGTGAGCTCTTGCATTCGTTATCTGATGAATAGCCCAGAGGAGAGACCCTAAATAGCCCAGAAAGGAGGATTGGCTACTGAGAAAGGTAAGCACCTATCAGGAGGGGTCTCTGACGTCAGCTGCTGGCACTAGCCACTCAGAGCTGTCCATTGTGCCCCAACACCTCTGTATCCAAGGTGGCAGAGGTCTGGGACACACTGGAGGAGTTCTGGGCACCTCCCCTGGGAGGTGCTGGTCAGGGGAGTGGTCACTCCCCTTTCTTTTGTCCAGTTTCACGCCAGAGCGGGCTGGGGGATCCCTGAACCGATGTAGACTGGCTTATGCAGAGAGGGCACCATCTGTGCCCTTCAAAGCATTTCCAGAGGCCAGGAGAGGCTACTCCTCCCAGGCCCTTCACACCTATTTCCAAAGGGAGAGAGTGTAACACCCCTTCTCTCAGAGGAAATCCTTTGTTCTGCCTTCCTGGGACCAGGCTGCCCAGGCCCCGGGGGGCAGAAACCTGTCTGAGGGGTTGGCAGCAACAGTAGCTGCAGTGGAGACCCCGGAAAGTTAGTTTGGCAGTACCCGGGCTCTGTGCTGGAGACCCGTGTATGCATGGAATTGTTCCCCCAATACCACAATGGTATTGGGGGAACAATTCCATGATCCTAGACATGTTACATGGCCATGTTCGGAGTTACCATGGTGACGCTACATATAGGTATTGACCTATATGTAGTGCACGCGTGTAATGGTGTCCCCGCACTCACAAAGTCCGGGGAATTTGCCCTGAACAATGTGGGGGCACCTTGGCTAGTGCCAGGGTGCCCACACACTAAGTAACTTGGCACCTAACCTTCACTAAGTGAGGGTTAGACATATAGGTGACTTATAAGTTAATTAAGTGCAGTATAAAATGGCTGTGAATTAACGTGGACGTTATTTCACTCAGGCTGCAGTGGCAGTCCTGTGTAAGAATTGTCTGAGCTCCCTATGGGTGGCAAATGAAATGCTGCAGCCCATAGGGATCTCCTGGAACCCCAATACCCTGGGTACCTAGGTACCATATACTAGGGAATTATAAGGGTGTTCCAGTGTGCCAATCAGAATTGGTAACATTCGTCACTAGCCTGCAGTGACAATTTTAAAAGCAGAGAGAGCATAAACACTGAGGTTCTGGTTAGCAGAGCCTCAGTGATACAGTTAGGCACCACACAGGGAACACATATAGGCCACAAACGTATGAGCACTGGGGTCCTGGCTAGCAGGATCCCAGTGACACACATCAAACACACTGACAACATAGGGTTTTCACTATGAGCACTGGGTCCTGGCTAGCAGGATCCCAGTGAGACAGTAAAAACACCCTGACATATACTCACAAACAGGCCAAAAGTGGGGGTAACAAGGCTAGAAAGAGGCTACCTTCCTACAACAAGCCACTTGGAAGGAAGATCCAGGGCAAATCATTCATTGCCCACATGGTGGTGTGCAGGTCCAATATTACATGATGGAGGGCAGTGTTAAATAGTATGTCATTTGTTAAAGCACTTCATCGCCGTACTTCAGCAAGTGTTGAGCATATTCGTTTTGGCACTCTTTTTAATCCCATACCAATCTGCATACATGTGCACCTGTCTCTTGAGTTTGTGTTTGAACATAGGTCTATGCAACTCTTGATTGACACTAGCATTGTGAAATGGTGTAGGGCAGAGTTATATTGCTTGTCTGTGAATAAGGCATATTCACATCAAACGGATATAGCTCTTGCCCCCATTGTCACTAACGATACTTTCCTTTGGATAAGTATAGCAATTTTTTGTCACATGCCCCACATTTTGTTTTATTTCTGTAGTTGATACATGCATGTGTTGTGCTTGCAGCTGTTCAACTGCCATAGGTAAGAAGCAGGAGAGGATTGGCAAGCAAGGAAGCAATTGGGTCCCCCAACCTACCACTTAGCTCTACACTCTACTTTTGCCAACATTCATTGTTTTCACTTCTGACTAAACAAGAAGGGGATTTGCAAGTATGGATAACTACATGACAGATGGTCTATGGATCCGGGAAGTCTGTGTGCATTAGTGGCAGTTTACCTACTGTGTTTGTGTGGGATAATATATTGCTTTGCACGCATGTGAACGCGTGCATGAACTATACAGACAGCAAACCTATTGACTTTGCCAATTCTTCTTATACATTTATAGTGATGTGTCAGTTTAATTGTGATTGTTATACTTCCATGATTGATGTTGGTTGTCGTGTGATAATGGCTGGTGTGAATAAGCTGCTGACAACACTTTACAATGTGTTAGATGTGAGACTAGACAATTGTTTAAGCTATGAGGTTTTGAGTTTAACTGAGAATAAACAAAGTAAAAGAATGAAAGAGACTATATGAGAGTGGAAAAGGAATAGTAGAAAGCTGGAAGAAAGCAGAGAAGAAAGAAAAAAAATGCAAGAAATGGCATTTCAGAACACAATAATCAACACGAATATAAAAGCAGATGATGAAAGAGAAAGTATTGATGGCCACTGTGTGCAGTCCTCGGTCCCTTGCATAATTCCTGTCTTTGTGCTTGACCCTCATCACAGCACAGCAAATACCCTGGTTTACCTGAAATTCCAGTCTTCCTCATATGTATTCTTCAAAGATCCTTAATGCAAAGAAAAGGTGTTTCCGTTTGAGTTCGAAAATTCCCCTTGCTTCTGAGAATTCCGTGCTGAAATGTTATTCTTCTCACCTCAAGACTGAGGTGGCCCTGTAAGATCCAGCAGAAGTAGTTAATCAGTCTCTACAATACATACATTTCAACACTTCTTCTTTCACTAGGTCGAAGGTCTATAGGGTTTCATCAAGGAATAGTCCTTCATTACCTCCAATATATATCCTGCAAACTGTAGCAGATTTCAATGTACACTTTCAAGCTACTTCTTGCAGATGTCATCCTGGACACAACCTTCATCATCTGACCTACATTTTCCTATGCTGACTCAGGCTTGTAGACTGTAGCTAACTCTGTGGCTCTACAGCCACCATTACTTACAGCTCATTCTCTGAGAAACCAAGTGCTCTCCTGGATGCCATGGCATAGAATGCTATGGTATGAAGAAGCGGTCTGTAGTGTGTCATTAATGTTTTGGTTTGGTGGTTTGTCCAACTTTGTAGGGGAGGTGTTTGAAGTTGATTGATCTTCTGCAGGTGTGACATTTCTTGTTCACGTCCGCTATTGCCATCCACTGTCTTCCACAGCTTGACTGTCGCTTCTTGGGAGCAATTTCCTCTAAATAGAGAGGATGGGGGGCCGCCACCCCAACCTAGGCGGAGTTAGGCCTGCCGATGGTGGAAGGACAAATGCCAATAGCACATAGAAATACTGCTGATATCCATTGGCGGATAGTGAACCTCATTATAATTCTTAAAACATGGCATATGGTCAACTACTAGCGTCACTGTTTTCTCTATACTACCATGGCGGATTAATGATTATCCACCCACCAAACTCTAAATGAGAGCCTTACTGTAGGAAAGTACCATCTTGCCTGGCATGTTACCCCCATACTTCACTGTATATATGTTGTTTTAGTTGTATGTGTCACTGGGACCCTGCCAGCCAGGGCCCCCAGTGCTCATAAGTGTGCCCTGTATGTGTTACCTGTGTTATGACTAACTATCTCACTGAGGCTCTGCTATTCAGAACCTCAGTGGTTATGCTCTCTCATTTCTTTCCAAATTGTCACTAACAGGCTAGTGACCAATTTCACCAATTTACATTGGCATACTGGAACACCCTTATAATTCCCTAGTATATGGTACTGAGGTACCCATGGTATTGGGGTTCCAGGAGATCCCTATGGGCTGCAGCATTTCTTGTGCCACCCATACGGAGATCTGACAATTCTTACACAGGCCTGCCAGTGCAGCCTGAGTGAAATAACGCCCACGTTATTTCACAGCCATTTACCACTGCACTTAAGTAACTTATAAGTCGCCTATATGTCTAACCTTTACCTGGTAAAGGTTGGGTGCTAAGTTACTTAGTGTGTGGGCACCCTGGCACTAGCCAAGGTGCTCCCACATTGTTCAGGGCAAATTCCCCGGACTTTGTGAGTGCGGGGACACCATTACACGTGTGCACTATACATATGTCACGACATATGTATAGCGTCACAATGGTAACTCCGAACATGGCCATGTAACATGTCTAGGATCATGGAATTGTCACCCCAATGCCATTCTGGCATTGGGGAGACAATTCCATGATCCCCCGAGTCTCTAGCTCAGACCCGGGTACTGCCAAACTACCTTTCCCGGGGTTTCACTGTAGCTGCTGCTGCTGCCAACCCCTCAGACAGGTTTCTGCCCTCCTGGGGTCCAGCCAGGCTTGGCCCAGGAAGGCAGAACAAAGGACTTCCTCAGAGAGAGGGTGTTACACCCTCCCCCTTTGGAAAAAGGTGTCAGGGCTGGGGAGGAGTAGCCTCCCCCAGCCTCTGGAAATGCTTTGATGGGCACAGATGGTGCCCATCTCTGCATAAGCCAGTCTGCACCGGTTCAGGGATCCCTCAGCCCTGCTCTGGCGCGAAACTGGACAAAGGAAAGGGGAGTGACCACTTCCCTGACCTGCACCTCCCCTGGGAGGTGCCCAGAGCTCCTCCAGTGTGCTCCAGACCTCTGCCATCTTGGAAACAGAGGTGCTGCTGGCACACTGGACTGCTCTGAGCGGCCAGTGCCAGCAGGTGATGTCAGAGACTCCTTCTGATAGGCTCCTTCAGGTGTTGCTAGTCTATCCTCTCTCCTAAGTAGCCAAACCTCCTTTTCTGGCTATTTAGGGTCTCTGCTTTGGGGAATTCCTTAGATAACGAATGCAAGAGCTCATCAGAGTTCCTCTGCATCTCTCTCTTCACCTTCTGCCAAGGAATCGACTGCTGACCGCGCTGGAAGCCTGCAAAACTGCAACAAAGTAGCAACGACGACTACTGCGACCTTGTAACGCTGATCCTGCCGCCTTCTCGACTGTTTTCCTGGTGGTGCATGCTGTGGGGGTAGTCTGCCTCCTCTCTGCACTAGAAGCTCCGAAGAAATCTCCCGTGGGTCGACGGAATCTTCCCCCTGCAACCGCAGGCACCAAAGAACTGCATCACCGGTCCTCTGGGTCTCCTCTCAGCACGACGAGCGAGGTCCCTTGAACTCAGCAACTCTGTCCAAGTGACTCCCACAGTCCAGTGACTCTTCAGTCCAAGTTTGGTGGAGGTAAGTCCTTGCTTCCCCACGCTAGACTGCATTGCTGGGAACCGCGTGTTTTGCAGCTACTCCGGCTCCTGTGCACTCTTCACAGATTTCCTTTGTGCACAGCCAAGCCTGGGTCCCCGGCACTCTAACCTGCATTGCACAACCTCCTGAGTTGTCCTCCGGCTTCGTGGGACCCTCTTGTGCAACTTCAGGTGAGCTCCGGTTCACTCCACTTCGTAGTGCCTGTTCCGGCACTTCTGCGGGTGCTGCTTGCTTCTGAGTGGGCTCTGTCTTGCTGGACGCCCCCTCTGTCTCCTCACGCAATTGGCGACATCCTGGCCCCTCCTGGGCCACAGCAGCATCCAAAAACCCTAACCGCGACCCTTGCAGCTACAAGGCTTGTTTGCGGACTTTCTGCGGGAAAACACTTCTGCACGACTCTTCGCGACGTGGGACATCCATCCTCCAAAGGGGAAGTTTCTAGCCCTTGTCGTTTTTGCAGAATCCTCAGCTTCTACCATCCGGTGGCAGCTTCTTTGCACCAACAGCTGGCATTTCCTGGGCATCTGCCCACTCCCGACTTGATCGTGACTTTTGGACTTGGTCCCCTTGTTCCACAGGTACTCTCGTCTGGAAATCCATCGGTGTTGCATTGCTGGTGTTGGTCTTTCCTGCAGAATTCCCCTATCACGACTTCTGTGCTCTTTGGGGAACTTAGGTGCACTTGGCACCCACTTTTCAGGGTCTTGGGGTGGGCTATTTTTCTAACCCTCACTGTTTTCTTACAGTCCCAGCGACTCTCTACGAGGTCACATAGGTTTGGGGTCCATTCGTGGTTCGCATTCCACTTCTAGAGTATATGGTTTGTGTTGCCCCTATCCCTATGTGCCCCCATTGCATTCTATTGTGACTATACATTGTTTGCACTGTTTTCTATTGCTATTACTGCATATTTTGGTATTGTGTACATATATCTTGTGTATATTTGCTATCCTCATACTGAGGGTACTCACTGAGATACTTTTGGCATATTGTCATAAAAATAAAGTACCTTTATTTTTAGTATATCTGTGTATTGTGTTTTCTTATGATATTGTGCATATGACACTAGTGGTACTGTAGGAGCTTCACTCGTCTCCTAGTTCAGCCTAAGCTGCTCTGCTAAGCTACCTTTTCTATCAGCCTAAGCTGCTAGACACCCCTCTACACTAATAAGGGATACCTGGGCCTGGTGCAAGGTGTAAGTACCTCTTGGTACCCACCGCAAGCCAGTCCAGCCTCCTACACTTACTCAGTTGAACTTTAGGGACTGCTACTAGAAACATGTTCCTAATCAGGGAACAATTGCAGTACACAAAAGAAGATTCATGGAATCTGAAAGGAGGAAAGGACTGTCACTTCCAGTTTTAAAAGTGAAAATTATCTTGGCTAAAAGAGCCAAAATGGGACTGCAATGATGACACTTAATGCCCTTTTGACATTTTGTTATTGTAAAATAGGATATCTTCGGTGCAAATGCTCTAATACACTTACAAGTGAATAGTTTGTTTAGAATAAGACTCCCTGGAATGTCTCTTTACTCCTTTCTTTTCCTCCTTGTGAAAGGTTGAGGATTGTCCCTCATTCAGTCTTGCTAGTCCTCTCTGTCGTAGGAAGGAGAGAAGGCAACTGTCAAGTTTTGTCTTTCCTTCCTATCCCCCTCTTTCATCTGCCCCTGTGAAAAATTTAACAGACAGAAGGAAGGCAGCAGTCAAGACAATTAGTCTGACTCCAGTCTTGTTCTGCCATTTTCTTCTTGACCAACTCTTATATAGTGAGATAAAGGGCTAAGGTGGGCTGCTGTAGCAACGCCTCTTGGTACTGGATACCACTCCTTTGGGGTTAGTTTGGGTAGATACTTGGGATGTCCTATTCATGATGTGCACTCCCATTCCTCCTTGTAGTGGAACTTTATTTCAGCAGGCTCCGTCCACTAAAATCACCTTCTCTCTGCCATAGTGTCTACTGTTGATGAAGTCCAGTAAGTGAAATACCCAGTTTTCTTCCACTTTTGGTTTTTACTTTGGCTGGTGATAAGAGGAGGTGGATGTGAGTGAGGTTGAATCCCTTTCCAAACTGCAAGCACTGCCGCCCTTGGGAGCTGACACGATCCTTGGCGTTTTCATGTCCCAAAGCCAGCCTGACCAAGCTCCTGTGTTAGTGTGGTCTTACAAACGGTCCCAGCTGAAGATGTTCTTAGGTTATCACATCATGAGCTGACACCCTGAGGGAGAGGAAATGGGGTGTGCCCAAAAAATACCAGAGAAGTTGGAGATATTTGGTAGGGGCTTAAGAGCATATGTCAAATGACATATTTCAGTGAAAATCAGAATGTGGGTCGATTAAAACCTCATCACTTGGAGGATTATATACTGGACCACAAACACATTTGCAAAGTGGGGCAAAATGGAGCACTACTGATCCTTTCTGGCTAGGACTGGAAAAATACCAGATGGGATGATATACGTGTAAACTGCCTATACCTGGTGGAAATCTTCAACCTGTCAGGTGTCCCGAGGTTGCTGCGGGCCTCTAGCGCTACTCTAAAACCTTGGTGGGTGCAGAATATCACTCTTCTATTGAACGACTCATTGGTCTGGAGCCTCCAATGTACATCTTCTTGCACTGCGGAAGAAAGTACCTACTTCCGTGGGAAGGGCATGAGTGTTGAGGCACTGCAATGCTTGTTAGTGAATTAGCCTTGGGAATATACTCCTAAAGGAGACATAAAGAAGGCCAAGCAGCTTTGCTATACTGCACAGTGATGGTTGATCTACGAAAATAAGGGATTAAGGGCCAGTTGAACAAAATCTGGGGATTGCGATCCCATAACCTGTGAGCAAGGCCAAGTTGCGACCAAAACACATAGGGCTCTTTTTTTCGCTGAATAAACCAGTTTAAAGCAGTTCTGGAGCACATGATTAATGTACCAATAAAGTGGTAACATTGGATGGATTTGAAGTCGTGGCACCTGCCCAGGGGAAGACACGTGTGAGGACGTTGCTTGTGGATATAAACAACTGCCATGGCCTATATTAAACTGGAGGCCCCTTAGAACCATGGACCCTGGTGGTGGGGAAGGGTGCATGTACAGAATTTTTTTATGAAATTCACCCACTGCAGCAATATGTCCATTTCCACAAGAAAAGCACCATCGTCCAAATGTTAGTGTAGAGAAATAAATGCGATGATGGTGCCAAGTGCTCCTTAAAAAACGTCCACAGTTGTAAATATATAAACTTCGACTATCACAATAGGAGCAACGAGACCTGCCGAAAACTAACATCACCGCAATAGATGTTGTAATTCAAATACCACAGCGTAAAGAAATATGCAGGCAAATAACTACTCAAAAATGTGACAGTGATCATCCGTTAATATACAGTATGATGCCATACTAGTGTAGGAAGCATGTACAAACGTCACACAGTCCTGAAGTGCTGCTATCTGGCTACACCTATGTGTCCACAGTCCCAACAGACATACTCAAGTATATCTATCATATCACATTGTACTCCCCATAACAATGTGTTGCACAAAGTTGTGCTTAGGATCTTTAATCTTCAAAAACGGATATAGTCAAAATGATTTCACAAAAAGGAAGCATGTCTGTTTCCCAAATAATATAAACATTTAACCTTGAAAAGTGAAGCATAGGACATCATTTCACCAAACATGGTGTCGTATAAATGCACTGATGAACTACACTTTCACAAACAATATTGAATGTGAGCATACAACAGTTCCCAATCTCATTAAAAACTTTGATGGATCCACAGACATATATCAATGCCAATGCACCTCCTATATCATCCACATATATTGTGTGTGACCCTAACAGGTTTATCTGATCAGATTAATTAAAAGGTCACTCTATTTTTTCTTGAAGGTACTTCCTAGTTAGCTAGATTCAATGCACTTATGATATAGGTCAATGAAATACCCCTAAAAACATACAGAGATTTAAAACACGAAAACCCATGACTGCATCTGTGTTGAGGGCTCTCCCTCAATGCTTGTCCTGACTTATTTTTTGTATGTATAATCATGTCAATCACAAACAGAAACAGAATATGTGAATGACCCATCATTAAAAATATATGTGTTCCTCAAGAATAGTAGAACATACCAAAGTCAGTACAACAGTGAAGAAAGACTTCAACAACCACAAAGCAACAGTTTGATATAATTTGAGGTACCACTGAAAAAGCTAAGGTAGAAGTCGGCCAGTCATCTGGGTGCCACAAGAGATTACATTGGAGTTTGAGAGAGGTACAAGTAACACAGGGATCCAGTGACACTGAGGGTGAGTGGGCTGGTATGGATGTCAACTCGTGACCACAGTCTTCAACAGAATCATAGGTGGACTTGTATCCCCCAGCCAGCCCCTTGTAGAGGTGGTTGAGAGTATAACAGTTGCTCCTGGAGTGGCCATGACCACACTATCATCTATCCTGCAACCCCATGAAGGAGCTGGCCCCTAGTTAGGAGGCTATGGTCTAGGGTATCTTTACAAAAGGCAATTCTCTCCTGTTCCCATCCCATCAGCCAATTTCATCCCAGGAGGTACTGCAGCATTTGAGTAACCTGTGTGCTGGGCAGACAGCTGTGGTGGTTGGCCTTCAAGATTTGGGCCATGAAATAGACAGACTGATCCAGATGCTAGAGAACATCTGCTTTGCACAGACTGCCCAGCACAGGAGGTATCTAGGTGCCCCCAGGAAACCAGAAGAACTCTTTCCACAGGACATGCCCATCCATTCCACCAGCCCTGAATTGGCAGTTGTTGACCCCATTCCCCCACGCATTTTTGTCCACTCCCTCCGTGTATGTGCATCTGGATCCAGTGGCAGATGACACCCAATAAGGTGGAGGATGTGGAATGACTCAATGAGGAGGAGGATTTAGATTTGGATAGTGTCAAGCCAAGAGCTGTATATGTTCATCTCTTGAACTATTGAATTTTTAGAACCTTGACTTCTAATTCATGTCTTGAATCAATTTTCCATCCCCTTTTTACCTCATTCACCCTTCACCCTGCGGTCCCCACAAATTAGGGACATAATATTTTCTATTAAAAAAATTTCCCATAAATTTATTTTGAAAAATATCCCCTTACATTTTTGTTTTCAGTATAATTTTGAGTATAAAAATAATAGTACAGTGTATATGTGGACATGAGGCTGAGATAAAGATTATTTGCGATTTGTAGAGGTTTCTATTTCTGGGATACTAAGGCCCATATTTATACTTTTTTAGCACCACATTTGCGTAGTTTTTTTATGCAAAATCGGCGCAAACTTACAAAATACATCTGTATTTTGTAAGCTTGCGCTGCTTTTGCGTGAAAAAATGACGCAAATGCGGCGCTAAAAAAGTATAAATATGGGCCCAAAAATGGAAAAAATCCAATCTTATGGATATATTGGTAGTGGTACGTTGCATACCTACCACTAGTGGCGACACACCAGCCAATCATGATTCATCAAGGTTGAAAGGTTAAGTCTGGCATCAGGTGTTTATAGTGCTATGGAAAGCTGTGGCACACTCATTAACATGTGATGTGATAAACAAGTTATAGGGGATATTTTGGTGTATGTTGATGTGAGATTATTTTTGTAGGGTATATTGTTCACATTTTTACAGTTGTTTTTAAAGGGTGTCAATCTGGGTATGTTGTAGGTTTGGGTCCCTCCAAGAGGCGAACTTGGGTGCCTACACCCTCCCCTCTCTTCATGGTGCACACAGAAAGAATGCACAGAGAGAAGCCCCAAATGTACACAGTAAAGGTTACACCCTGCAGTGAAGACTTAGGCCCTCATTACAACCCTGGTGGACGGCGGTATTTTGGAGAAAGGTACTGCCAACAGGCTGGCGGTACCTATCCCCAAAATATGACATTGGCGGTTTAGCTCAAGCCAAACCGCCAATGTACCACTCCGTCCGCCAGGGCGGTAACAGCCACCAGGCTGGAGACTTCAGTCTCCAACCAGGCGGCTGTCACTGTCCCACCTGCGGGATTATGACCCGCCTACCGCTTTGTTTTTTGTGGCTTTCTTACCGCCATGAAAACCATGGCGGTAGGCACTATCAGTGCCAGGGAATTCCTTCCCTGACACTGATAGGGGTCTCCCCTGCCCTCCTACCCCTCCCTAGAGCCTTCCTCCGCCCCCACCCACCCTCTCCCAACCCCCCACGACATACATGCACATTCACGCACCAACATACACATGCATACACACACTCATACCCACATTCACCCACTCATGCATACATACATTCACACACACTGGCATACATACAAGCACCCACACATTCACACAACACCACATACACGCACACTCACACCCATTTATGCACACATGCATTCCACACTCCACACACCCGCATGCACGCATACACAAACATACACACCTTCACACAACACCCCCCACCCCTCTCCCCTGTCGGAACACCTGACATACCTGCTTGCAGGGGGTCCTCCGGCAGGAGACGGGACATGGTGCAGAACACCAGCAGGCCGTATCATGGGTCATGATACAGTCTGCGGAGGTCGACTGGCGTGGTGCTGCTGCTGGCAGCAGCGCCACCTTACCGCCGTCCGCCGCCATGACTGTAACCGCAGTTCCACCAGCCTTCTGGCAGAATTCCGTCTACGGTCATAATATGGGGGAGGGTAGGTAGCCGCGGCGACGGTGTTTTGGCGGCCGTCGCCGCGGCGGTAGGCGGTCATTACTGCCAATGACATAATGAGGGCCTTAGTCCTGCCTCTTACCCAGGAGTTCTACCTGCAATCACATTCACAGTTTTTCCCGTCTGAAACACTGTTGCTTTGCAAGTTCACCCAATCTTGTCACAACATGAACCATTCTTTGTCTCACAGAGATGTTGTATGTCGCCCATCACCAGGTAGGTGCTGCCAGATATGCAAGGAGAGTTCTGCTCATCTACACCTTTTGATACAAATTCTGTATAGTTGTTGTACCTCTGCCTTGTATATTGATGAACTCCTTTCTGCCTATATGGAGTCATCCTTATGGAAGACAACGAGTTACCCTGTTTGGGAATGGTGAGTGAGTTGATAGGTGTCTCCTTATCAGTCTCATTATTTATGTCATGCCAACCCCCAGGGTTCACTTATTCGCAACTGCCCACCCTTAAGCGTTGACGTTTGATGAGGGAATTTAAATACATCGGTGTGAGAAAAACACCTGAACTTCATAACATCCCAGGCTGATAAAGTACAGACAATTGGAAAGACCATAGTGTCTAAAACCATGCCATCACTCTTCTATTACTATTCTTGTTATGAGATAGCCATGTCAAACTGGCTTGATCTGTGGAAACCAAAAGATGTCTACTTAACAAATAATAAAGCAGAGGAGACTCAATAGCCCAGAGGCTCACCCAGCATACTTTCTCGATTTTGACATAGGTCATTTCATGTGGAAATCATTTGCGACTGGAGTATAAAATCTGTTGAAGACTACCCCTAAAATTTCGGAGAAGTACAGCTCAAAGACCAGTGTCTGAAGCACCTGTAAGTAAGGTGAATTTTCTAGTCAAGGCATCGAAATGCACAGTACCAAGCTATCCTCACGGGTGAGCATGCACTATGGACAAATTTATAACAACATAATATATCCGCTCTGACTCTACTATCTCCTGTAAGGCAAAGAAAGTAGTTTCCTGACCAGTACTTCAGGACACCTGATTTGAGGAGTTTGTTTCAGTAAACTTGTGAGGGACTTAATCTAGCTAGAAAAATGGGGATCAAATTGTCGATAATTATTGCAAATCCAGGAATAAACACATCTCTTTATATATAGGGTCCGTGAATCATCGAGAGCATCCATTCTTTTGTACTTGTGGACAAATCAACCTTTTACTCACTCAATATCTTGGGTGTTTAACCTGACAGTCTACAAGGATACACTTAGATGGGTTTACTTTAAAACCAGTTTCTTATAATGATGCTGATGTGATGTGAGCACCGATCCATAAATCTTTGAATCATCGCAGGTGGCCTGTGGTACATTAAACTGAAACAACCCCAGAAGGGTTGAAAAGTCTTATATTTTTATACGTTTACGTTATACTTTCTGAACTGTACCTGCCAATAGCCCTAGAAAATTTGAGTGGTTATATATTTGGTTGCCAGTTTTTCTACAAGAGCAGTAAGTGTGCGTGAGATGTATATATTGTATTTGCCTTCCAGAAATTGGTACAAAGCTGAACATTTTTTTCTGATTTAAGTACTAGAAGTATATGGGATGGCCACTCTCTCCTAGAGGGCTCATACAGTATGGGATTCGATAGGGTCTTATCCCAATCTTTGTTCCAGTTGATGTGTATGTCTTATGTTCAGCTAAAGAAGTACAGACAGGTAAGATGGGAAAAAAAAACCACTCTTTTCATAACCTCTTCCAAGTCCCTATGTGTTGTTTGCAACACTGGGAACTGGTTTACTACCTTTTCCTTGTACTGGTACTCTGTAGTGGAGATATTGCATCATCACCATCAAAATCTGACCTAGTATCCCCACCCGTTGATTTAATGTTTCCCATTTTGTAACTGGATTAATATGGTGTAATTGTGCAACTTTGTACAGGCCACACCATTTAGCCAAATGGTGTATGGAGGCACTTAATTCTTATCATCCACATCTCTTGGGACTGAAGACAAACTACCTTGGTGTATTCCCCCTATTGAGTCTTCTGAGTGTCACATACATGTTCTGAGGCTATCTGGCACATAGACTGGAACCAGTCATTCATGGAAATGACATTTCATTTAATGAATTGTTCTCTATTTTGATTCAGACCAATCTTCTAGGGCCATACCGGGAATGGATTGGGGTTCTCTCACAAACACAAGCTGTAAAGTAGTGAAACCTGAGGACACTTGGGGAAAACTAAATATATTATATGCCAAAGGAGCAATGCTTTGTCTCAGTCTTGCCCATCTAGACCGAAGGCGTCCTTAAAACACGTTTCACAATTTTCTTGAAATATTTCACAATGTTGTGCGTCTGTAGCTGTTAAATTGAGGTTTTAATGTGATGCATTGATATCCTCTCATAGATCTCGGTCATGAATTGAGACATAAAATTAGATCCTTGACCTGTTAATACCGCCCTCTGTAAGTTCACCTTGTAAACAGGCGATAAGCTCTCAAACAATAAATCAGTGCTTGTAAAGTGCAACTACTCATTTTTTAGGGTCTCAAAGCGCAAGAAGGGTGGGGAGGAAGTATAACGTTCACCGGTGAGGTGGTTCTTGAAAGAGCCATGTCTTCAGTTCCTTCGTGAAGCTGAGGAGGGAGGTGGTTTGTCTGATGTGGAGAGGAAGGGATCCCAGGCAGTGGCCGCGAGGTAGAAAAAGGAGCGTCCTCCTGTTCTGGTTTTCCTGATGCGGGGTACTTCTGCAAGAGAGAGCTGGGCTGAGAGTAGGACCCTGTGGGGTATGTGGAGGTAAAGTCACTGGTTCAGGTAGGTTGGTCTGGTGTTGTGGAGGGCTTAGTGTGCGTGGATGAGGACCTTGAAGGTGATTCTTTTCTCTATGGAAAGCCAGTGTAGTGTACACAGGTGTTGCGAGATGTGGCAGTGTCGAGGTAGGTCAAGGACCAGTCTGGCAGTGGCGTTCTGGATGTTTTGTAGTTGCGGGTGAGTTTCTAGTTGATTCCGGCATAGAAGGCGTTGCCGTAGTTCAATCTACTGGTGATGAGAGTGTGTGTGAGGTGGTTTTTCTATGTTCCAGGAGGATCCATTTGAAGGACTTGCGCAGGAGGCAGAGGATGCAGAAGCAGGTGGAGGTGACTGAGTTGATTTGATGGTTCATGCTGAGATTAGAGTCCAGCATGATCCCGAGGGTGCTGGCTTAACTGGTGGGGGTGGGTGGGTTGCCGAGGGTGGGTGTCCATCAGGAGTCATTCCACGCGTTGGGTTGAGGGCCCATGATGAGTACTTCTCTCTTGTTGGCGTTGAGTTGAAGATAGCTGTTTTTCATCCAGTTGGTGACTGCTTCCATGCCTTCGCGGAAGTTGTGTCTGGCTTTGTTGGGTTCATTGGAGAGGGGGAGGATGAGTTGGGTGTCGTCGGCGTAGGAGATGATGTTGATTCCATAGCTTCTGACGATGGTGGCTAGCGGGGCCATGTAGACGTTAAACAACATGGGGCTGAGGGAGGATCCCTGGGGAACTCCGCAGGTGGTGGGTGTGGGGTCTGCGAGGAAGGGGGCGAGTTTCACTCATTGAGTTCTGCCAGAGAGGAAGGATTGAATCCAGTCGAGGGCCTTGTCTCTGATGCTGGCTTCGTGGAGTCTTCGTATCAGGGTGTGATGGGAGACTGTGTCGAAGCCGCCAAGAGGTCTAGCAGGATGAGTGTCGGCCTCTCTCCCTTGTCCAGCAGGGAGCAGATTTCGTCTGTTGCGGCCAAGAGGGCTGTTTCGGTGCTATGGTTTTTCCTGAATCCAGATTGGGAGATGTCAAGGATGTTGTTGTCTTCTATAAACGTGGCGAGTTGGCTGTTGACCGCTTTTTCGATGACTTTCACAGGAAATGGGAGTAGGGAGATGCGCCTGAAGTTTTTGAGGTCGGTGAGGTCTGCCGAGGGTTTCTTGAGGAGGGGGTTGATCTTGGCGTGTTTCCAGTCATTCGGGAAGGTGGCAGCAGCTAGTGAGCTGTTGATGGTGAGGTGGAGCTTAGGGGCGATGGTGTCTGCTGCCGCTCGGTTGAAAATGTGGTGGAGGCATGGGTCTGTGGGGGCCCCGGAGTGTATTGACCATATTGTTCTCAGAGTATCTTCGGTGGTGAGTGGGTCCAGGTGGTGATTGTTGGTTTGTTGGTGTTGGGTTTTAGTAGAGGGGGTTCTGCGCGTAGGTTGTCCTTGCTGAAACTGTCGTAGATGGTCTTGATTTTGTGGTGGTGGTGTGCTCATTACACACATGAGCCTCTGTAGTCCCTCGGAAATGAAATGCCTTTGAGAGGCCTCAGGGTAGCGGGTAGTGTAATCAGCTTTGATGAGGACATAGTTATGCCCTTTTCCTGCTGTTTTCAGTGGGCCTATCAATCCATCCCGATCCTCGGAAATGGCTTTGTAATTACAGAAAGAGGTTGTAAAGGGCTTTTGGTCTTAAGAGTTTACTAGCTAGTATTAAAGACACTGTTTGCAGTCTTGGCAAAAACCTCAGACCAGAGACTAATAGATCTGTTGTAAAATAGCTTGCTGAGCTTTGCCTCCCTGTAATATGGCTATGGGCTAAAACAGTACTTCTAAAGAATGTGGGAACAAATAATTGTTTTACTGAAGGCCTGGTTTTCTGGGGTACTATTCTGTACACTAATCCCTTATCTTACTGGAAATAAGGACACACAGGTAGGGAAGTCAGTTAATAGTCTTTTCAAGTTCTGTTCAGGACATGAGCAAATGGCTGTCCTGATGCTGCTCATGTCTAAAAGAGACTGGAGAATCTAAGTTCCAGTCTACCCTCTATACAGACACCTGTGAGCAGGAAACAAATATTTATTTCCTTCCTTCAACTGGGTACTAGTTTTCCTCTGTTTCTCATCCCTTAGTTTTATTTGGGACTGTACAAAAGGAACTTCCTGCCACCAATCTATCTGATGGTGAAAATAACTACTGGAAATAGGGTTTATCTCTCCTTAAAACTATAGGTTCAGAGTCTACACGTCTACAGAAAGTTGGATGGTCCAATCTCCTGTTGTTAGCATCACTTTAGTAGTAGTAGGATAAATCTGAGTATCGCCATAAACACAGACAATGGGAATAATTCCTTTTTAGGCCTGTCTTCTACATTCATAATTGTTTAGTTGCAACCACAGTCTATCAGATCCCTTTTTGTACAGCCACTGACTTTCACATCCTTTATAAATGCTTGACCTAGTGCACTCGGTGCTCTACAAGGAACCCTTGCCAAACCTATTTCCACTGGCTCCAGAACACTGTCCTATGATTGGGGTGTATGCTATATTTTCTTGCCCTAAACCTTCCCCTTTACTGGGAAGGATCTCCCTTCTTACCTGGCCCTGTCCTGTATAAAGGACTTAGGGTCAGATGTATGGAGGTTAAGAATCACGATTTCCAAATAGCAATTGTTGCTGAATTGCTATTTGGGAATCACTATTGAATATGTATGAAAGTCATTCTTGCTAAAACTGTGATTCAGTTGGATAAGGAATCACCAGTTTGGAATTTCTTATTACCAAATTGCTAAAAAGAGAATTAGCATTAGGAATTCAGAAATTGCGAAAGTCGCATTTGGGAGAAGCTTGATGTCCTCACAATGAGAAAGTCAGTAAATACAGGCTGCTCTCAGTGTTCTGTAACACTAAAGAAGTGAGGGAACGCGAGGAAAGCAGAATTGGAGGCCTTTGTGGACTTTCCAAACCAAAAAACATGATGTCCAGAGCAGAAGCAGAGAGAGATGTGGCGGAACAAATTGCAAATTAAAATTTTATGAGAAGGAGCTGGATGGAGGTCTTAACTGAAGAATGATTTTCCCAAAATGAAAAGCTTTTTTGGAAGAGCTCCTTCAATGTTCCAGAATCCCAAAAAAGCTAAATATGGATTTTATACTGAACAAAATTAATTTCATTGGAGTCACACAGCTTAGCATACCAGAAATACATAGAAGGGGGATGATTTGTGCTCAAGAATAAAGGAAAAGTTGGTTAGTAGTCTGGCAGAGGCTGCTGCATGTGTTACAGGATTAGTACCCTCACAGTAACCACTACCATCTCCCATGGAAACTCTAATAGAGTCTATTCTACAGTCAGAGAGTGTTGTAGGCTTGTTCAACATAGATACTTCCAACCATCCATCTACGGTTGCATATCTTGCTTGTAGTCTCCATTTTAGATTCAACCCCTTAAGTTGAAATTATTTTCTGTGGTAACCTTTTCCACACTTTAACACATGAATTTAATGTATGTGCATTTCTGATAGGCATAGACCCCCTGTAGGTTGTATAGCTAGCTCCAGGGTCATACATGTCAGAACACAATGTCATTGTTTTGCTTTTTTGCTGCGCTTGTTAGGGGACACAGCTCTACATCTCTCACACTGTGACGCTCATTTATTTTATAAACAGCTTTTGTTCTATTGCGCAGCGAGAGGAGCACTTCTATGCTGGGAGTATCACGGAACCTCTCCAAGCTGTGGATGAGATGCAGGCCTGCTCAGTACGACCTCCATCCTGCCAAGGAGGATAACCTGTACTGGCTGCCTGGCACCTAACACTAAGGTATGGGAGTTAGACCATCCCAATTGATCTGGCAGAGGGTACTCCCGCTATGCTCTCTCTAGTGTAGTATTAGAAACAGATAGGAGTACGCAAATGTTAGCAACAATTACCATGGTTGAATTGTTCATTATGTTTACTATTCTAATAACGCTGATCACAGTAGTATGGCTCATCTTTCTAATAATCTCAGCACAGACTTTTTATACAAGAATATGGTTATTTCAATAAAAGTTTTGAAAATGCTCATCATATCTGTCTTGTACTTACCTTGGGTATGCAAGAGTGACTAACGAAAAGGTAAGATCTGTTTCAATGGATTCCGTGGGAATCAGAGTGTCATGTTCAAGGTTGCCAAGAACATCTTTTCCCTGGTCAGTTTAGGTGTGGGGTATGGTACTTTGAGCCTGCCGAGATACACCAACATTTGCCAAGGATGTATGTGAAGCTAGTGTTGATCTAACACACAATCCTGCTATATTTTTAGGAACCATATAACATAGCACCACCAACGCTTTAGGTCAGGTACTAATTTAACAGGTCTTCTGAGTAGTTTTCTCGTGTGTGCCCAAAGCTCCTTTTCACCTCTACAGTCTGTTGTGAAAGGGACTCATCCTCCTCAGCTTAATAGGAAGAATCTAGTTATGCCTGTAGACTGTTCAAGTTTGAACATTTCAAAGTATTACCCCACTATTGTTTACCTTTCTCTGAATACCATTCATTAAACATGGCATAAGTAAATGTTATTCCTGCTAACAGTTGACAGGTGGCAACTGCACATTTGTTTACACATGGGCTCCCAAATGTCAGGGAAGATGTCATTAGGCACATGAAGCTTATACAAGTGAAACCTTTTATTCCTGGGTTAATTTTTTTCCAATTGATGCTAATACACAAACATTTCACACGTACACTGAAGCAGCACTATCAGCTCAATATAGGGATTTAGAAATACTATTAACATACTAGGAACATCAGAATTAGTTCCAAGGTGCCCTTCCACATCCTTTTGCAAAATGTAAGACTGGGTCCCCTAAGTAATGATGGGGCGACCTGGCCAGTTTTAGCCGGCTGCACATCCTATCCAAATAAAGGGTCATTAACTGCTCATGATATACAAGGCCTATACACACATTTAGTTAGGCTCTACATATGTTTAATAAAGTTTGTTATGCATACAATAAGAACTGCCCCAGCAAGGGCTGTTCAAGCTGTAAAGCCACAGTTAACTGTGCCTGCAATTAGTTTGGTTACCATTAATGTCATTATGGCTAAAATACCCACCAAAAGGGAGGAAACTCCATTTTGGATAGCACAAAAAACAACCCAACTTGAAGCAGTGTTTCCCATACGGGACCCCCAAGACAAATTTAGAATTCTCACTATGTGTCTACCTCTTGGAATGGTTCCCCCATTTGAAGATTGTGCTACTTGGAGTACTGTCTTTGTTGCCGTCTATACTATAACACAGCGTAACCCAGCAACTGCTGTTTTGCCTCTAGTGCTAAAGCAAATTCAAAATGAATACAAGGCGGCCTCTGCCTTGGACTTGGGGGTGAAATTAATGGCAATTTTGCCACAGTATCCTCAATGATTTTAATCAACATTAAAGGGGAGGTAGCATCTTTGGCAATATGCCAACATCTTGCGTCAGTCCCTAATGTAGCCCAGGAACATCAGCTACCTAAATTAATTTCTGAGATCTATGCTATAATACGTTGTGATAATTTGGGAACCAGGCCTGCTAAGCCACAACTTAAAAGAAAAAATGATTCAGATACCACCAAGCAGACATTTGAGTCTTCTAAAAAACTTGGGAAAACAAATAAAAAAGAAAATCAGAAAACACAGAATGAATCTCCGCAACCGACGTCCACTGAGAAACGTTACAATTTACTTAACCGTAATACAATTAAACTTCCTGATAGGTATCAGTGTTTGGATATTCTCCTTCTCGTTCCTTTCAGGAGTCATCAGACAGGAAGTCAGAGAAAGTGGGACGAGGCGAAAACAGACAGGAAGAGTATGTGAAACCGATAAAAAAGACTCACAGCGCTCTTCTGATCTCATCATAAAAAAGAGAATCTTCCACAACAAAAACCCCAATTCAAAAAGAAGAAAGTGACAGAAATGTACACGAAATATGCCACAGATACTTAGGATACTGCTTCTGAACAAGGCATGGGTGAGATCACTGCTTCGTAGCTTAGCAGAGGTCACAGTAGTTCGCCAGACTCTTCAAATGTTTCTGACGCAAGACCTACTAATAAATATATTCAAGTTCAAACTCCAGATCATCCCTCCAGACTGAATTGTTGATTTGGACATCCAAATCGAGGGCAATATACCGCATACTATTAATGTAATATTCTAGCATCATTTGTCTAATGCTTATGACATTTTCTTGACTAAGGTAGATTGGCCACCTGAGTTTCTTAGAGAAGTGCCACAGGGGGAGGATGTAATTTTACCAACCTTCTCTAGTTTTGTTCCTGAGGAAATGAAAGAAGTGTATGCCACAGATTAGGCTCTTTGACAAGCCCTGGCATTATATCTCAATCAAATAAGCTGGAATTAAGACTCACCTTATCACATCATACCAATACCTATACCACATCACACCATAACTTCAACGTCTACATGGCCCCGCTCGCTAACATCGCTTATCCCACAACCTCAACATCATCTCATACGCCGACGACACCCAGCTGATCCTCTCCCTCACCAAGGACTCCGCCAAGACCCACCACCACGAAGGAATGAAGGCCATCGCCGAATGGATGAGGAGCAGCTGCCTCAAACTCAATTCCGACAAGACGGAAGACCTCATCTTCGGCTCCACCCCCTCAGCATGGGATGACTCTTGGTGGCCTGCCACTCTTGGAACCGCTCCGACTCCCACCGACCACGTACGCAACCTAGGATTCATCTTGGACCCCTGACTATCCATGACGCAGCAAGTCAACGCCATCTCCTCCTCATGCTTCAACACCCTCTGCATGCTCCAAAAGATCTACAAATGGATACCCACCGAAACCAGAACAGTCACCCAAGCCCTCCTAAGCAGCAAGGTGGACTACGGCAATGCCCTCTACGCAGGAACGACGGCCAAAGTCCAGAAGAGGCTGCAACGCATCCAGAACGCCTCTGCACGCCTCATCCTGGACATCCCCCGCCACTGCCACATCACAGACCACCTGAAAAACCTGCACTCGCTCCCAGTCAACAAGAGAATCACTTTTAAACTCCTCACCCAGGGTCAAAAAGCACTGCAGAACACCGGACCAGAATACCTCAACAGACGACTCTCCTTCTACATCCCGACCCGGCATCTCCGCTCCGCCGACCGCGCCCTTGCAACCATCCCACGCGTCCGCAGAACTACAACCGGCAGTAGATCATTATCGCACCTCCCTGCCAAAATGTAGAACACTCTTACCACCCACCTGCGCCAGACCAAAGACCTCCTTACCTTCAGGAAACTTCTCAAGACCTGGTTGTTTGAACAGTGGTAGCACCTCCCCATCTTCTCCCCCCTCCCCTCCTCTGCGCCTTGAGACCCTCATGTGTTAGTAGTGCGCTTTACAAATCCCTGATTGATTGATTGATTGATAAGTGATAGCCTACAAGCGCAGCTACAATACTCCATTAAACATGAAACTAAACACCCTGTTAGGGAAATTCTATCGCAAATAGAATATCAAGGTATCATTGAAGTTTGTACCTCTCCTATGAATAATCCTTTACTTCCAATATCTAAACCTGATCACTCCTATTGCATAGTTTTAGACCATGGACACTTAAACAGTCATACACACACTTTTGCTATACAAAATTCATATAGCACAGCTCTGATGAACAGGATTGTTCATTAAAATTACAAAACACCATTGAGCACCTTAAAGCAGAGATTTGATGATGTTTACCACCCTAGCGTCACACTGAAAGTTCTGTTGAATCCCACAAAGGTATCAGAACAGTCCAGGACTGTTTGCTGCCCGTGTAACATCAATGTGACAAGATATTGACTCAGAAGTGTTGTCATACGTTGATGACATTTACCTCACAGGTGATGATCTAACCACCCATTTGACCAGAGTGGATCACATAATCCTTGGATTTGCAGATCACAGTTATAAATGAAAGTGTAAAAACAATCAAAAAACTTATCTTAGTGTCCTCTTTAGGTTACAAATTATCAAATGAAAGCAGAAGCCTTGCACCACATTTCTGACAGAAGTGAACTCTCTTGCAACCACCATATACATAAAAAAACAACAATCATTTTTAGGCTTTCTGAACTTTGGTAGAAAATGCAAACCAGATTGTGCACAGCCGGTCAAACCATTGCATAATTTAATTTTTCTGGATTTTTCAGACAAATTTTGGACTACAGAATACACCAATATTCTCAGAACATTGGAAACCCACATGCTTCCATCCAAAAACTTACACACTAGTGTTAACTAAACTAATTTGGTTATCTGTATAATTGCAGGTTCCACTGGCTACAAATATGTAATCTTTAATGAACATAAGACTATACTATGCCTATAAATCAAATGTATATTCTAATGCAGAAATGCATTTTGCATTGAATGAAGAAATTCTGACTGCATGACAAACAGCTGTCTTAAAGAAACGTCCCTTGGCTTGGGGCAAGGGCATAATTGTAGTTTCTCCCATTCTTAGAGGCTGTTACAAAGATGAGCGCTCCCAACGCCAAAGCCTTACATCCACAATGGTTATAGTGGGCCACTTCCTTGACAGCTACTGATCTACATTATGTATTTGATCCTACACTAAGAACACAGGAAGTTCTCCAGCATGAACAAGAAGACCCAATGGCAAATTAAATTTTGCCTCCAGATCAGTATGATTTTGTAATATATACTGATGGTTCAGCCTAGTCTGAGATTGGCACTAAAAATTAATACTCAGCAGCATGTGCTGCAATGAAGCCTGTCATGAAAGATGGAGAATTTTAGGCACAAAAAACATGCACAGAAACTGTGGGTGACTGTACTGCTCAGCTGATTGTATTGAAAGCTTTGGTTCTGACACTGCAGGATACAAATGCTGAATTCCCAACACTTATAGCGTGTGATTCCTATTACTGCGTCCGGTCGTATAATGATAATTTACATTATTGGCACTTAAATGGATTCAGAGACTCTAAAGGTAATACTGTGAAGCACAAATTGCTTTAGGGAATGGTGGCAGCTCTTAAAGATGCTTTGCCATGGGGTCATATATTACATGCATCGGGTCATCAACATGCCGGAGTATAACCATTGTAGGGAATTCATTGGTTGATGGTTGGGGGCATGAAAGCAGTCACCAAGTGGATGAGAGATAGCTGCCTTCAGCTCAACACAAACAAGGCTGAGGTAGTCATCCTGGGGCCTCAACCCAACGCATGGAGCGACTCCTGGTGGCCACCCACCCTCGGAAAGAGCCAGCCAAGCCCGCAACCTCGGAATCATCTTGGACGCCGACGTCAGCATGAATCATCAGATCAACTCAGTCACCTCCACCTGCTTCCGCACTCTCCGCCTCCTACGCAAGACCTTAAAATGGATCCCCCTTGAGCATAGAAAGACCGTCACACACGCCCTCATCACCAGCAGTCTGGACTACGGCAACACGCTTTACGCCGGAATCAACAAAAAACTCACATGCAAATTGTAAAACATCACAACAAGAAGCTGGTGAAAGGTTGCATCAAATTGACAAAGAACATTTAGAAAAGGTATTAGCTGTTGTTGAATGTGCTACATTGTCTACTCTTATTTATTCAGTAAATAATACTGTGTCATCTGTATTTAATATTATACAAAATGGCATATCTGCCCTTTTACATGGTTAGAATCAAATATGATTGATTTTGCAATTGAGTTGGACATTGCAGGTTTTAAAATCAAATTGAGTGCCATGGAAATATTTGAATGCTTCAGAATTGTTTTTGGCCTATAATTTATGGTGTTTCCAGCAGGCCATGGTAAAAAAAAAGATGCAACATGCACTATAGAGCATTTAGAGAGATTGTCTTTCACTGTAGCAGAGACACCTACAGATGTCTGTTTAATCCATGGTTTCATTTTTTTAAGGATTTCAACATTTCATTTCAGATCTTTTCTGACACACATTCAGGTTGGCAGATACAAGCAGATGGGTGAGAATTTCTTGCATGAGACATGGTTGCTTTGACTACAAGTGAGTGGTGACTACAGGTTTGTCTGAGTGGGAATGAATGCAGAGTTTCCATTAGTCATTCATTGCTTTGTAAAGAGATAACACTGCATTACACGTGCAATGCGTCCATGGCCAACTGCATGTAGTATTTGAAGGGTGTTCCCCTACCCTTGATTAAGCCAGTTTTTTTGTTACTTTCAAACGGAACTACTTGATTCTGAGCGACCAACGTTGCTGTGGATTGAAGCCAGGTGTCCCATGTATTGTTATAGTTTCCAAGGTCGTGACTTGTACATGAATGTGTTATACCCACCAACACATACAGTGGGGGAAATAACCTTCTGGCCAACAAAATTAACTTTGATGGGCTAAGCCGACTGAAAGCCTTACTGTTTCAAAAGAATGTAGCATTAACATCTGCCAGAGAACGTTTAATCTCCAAGTTGATCAGTCATCTTCAGAAACACAATCAGTGCTGCACGCTAATTTGCTGCTGCATTTTGGTAAACTTGTGCATTGCA
The DNA here is from genome assembly GCF_031143425.1 of Pleurodeles waltl. Taxonomy (NCBI): domain Eukaryota; kingdom Metazoa; phylum Chordata; class Amphibia; order Caudata; family Salamandridae; genus Pleurodeles; species Pleurodeles waltl. Next base: position 1,012,955,121 of record NC_090437.1, read on the forward strand.
TTTTTAGTGCTTCAAACACTGCTGGTGTAGTACACTTTTTTTAAGCGATTGGGTCTGGATTTGTCTCAGAATTTCGGACTGTGCTTGGAGTGATTCTGTCTTTTCTATACTCTCTATTTTCAAGTGTTTTTAGAGGCATTTCAGTACTATTCTTGCTAACTTTGGACCTGTTTTTGTTGCTCTGCAGTGGATGTTCCACAACAAGGCGAAATGGTCATGCAGTTGCCACACTTTCTTCTTTGCCGTAAATGTATGCAGCAGTACTTTAGATTATTTTTGCTACTGGAATTGAATGACAACTGGTCTTTGTCTTTCTGGTCAGTAGGGTTTCAGAGTGTATGCCCATGTGTTCAACTGCCGCTCATGGTGCTCTTTCAAATGTGCAGCAGAAATATGTATTGCTATGCAATTAGTCAGTCTATGGAAATGGATCTGTTAGTGTGCTCACTGAGAATGCACATTCCGTTTTACCCTATGTTATTATCTTTGCTGCAGAATGCTTATTATGAGTTGCCCATGCCAGATTGGATGGATGCTTCTGCTCCAGGATCTGTGCCATCTGGCTCCTCACCTGAGGCTATACTCCTGGCACCTCTGTCTTTGGCTGATGAGGCTGTTACTGGTCAAGTTTGTTCTGTGGAAAATGCTCTCCAGACTTCTGTGGCTCTGTCATCTGGAGATGCAGGTTTCTCCAGGACCTAAGCGACTTTCTGACTTGGTGGACCTTCTAGGGCTACCATCCTACACTATGGACACCTCATAGACCTTTTAATTTGGCCTTTTGCTTTTAAACTGGTTTTATTGATTTTTTTAAGTAGTCTACTGGAAATTTTAAGTAGCATTTTTTGTATATATCTTTCGCTTGTGTCAATTATACAATTATATATTTTTAAATGCTTTGTGGGTAACTATGTTTTTCAAGTCTCCTTAGGACCAAGGGGAGGGTGTCAAGTGGCTTGCACATAGTCTTCATTTTAGATTCAACTGCTTAAGTTGACATCACTTTCCGAGGTAACCTTTACCACAATTTAATGTGTGAATGTGCTGTATGTGCATTTCTGATAGGTACTGACATCCTGTAGTCTGTACAGCTAGTTCCAAGATTGTACATGTCAGAACACAATGTCATTGTTTTCCATTCCTACTGTGCTCGTTAGGAGACACTTCATTTTAGCTAGACGAAACAAATGAGCTGCTCTGAGACTCTCACAGTGTGATAAGAACGCCACTTTATTATATAAACAGCTTTTGTGCTATGGCTCAGCGAAAGTAGGACTTCCATGCTGGGAGTATCACAGAACCTCTGTGAGCTGTGACTGAGATGCAGCCCTGCTGACTCCACCCTCCATGCTGCCAAGGAGGATAACTGTACTGGCTTCCTGACTCCTAACACTATGATAAGGCGGTTTTAAACCCAAATGATCTGGCAGAGGGGACTCCCACAATGATCTCTTTAGCAGAGTATTAGATATAGATAGGAGTACACAAACATTAGTGGCAATTACCACAGTGGAATTGTTCATATTGTTTACTATTCTAATAATGCTGATCACAGTATTTGGTCTCATCTTTCTAATAATCGCAGCATAGGCTTATTATACAAGAGTATGATAATTTCATTAAATGTTTTGAAAAATGCTGTTTGTATCTCTCTTGTGTTTACCTTGTGCTTGCAAGAGTGACTAACAAAAATGTTAGATCTGTTTCCATGGATTCCTTGGGAATCAGAGCGTCCTGTTCGAGGTTACAACAACATTTTTTCCTTGGTATGTTTAGGGGTAGGATGTGGCACTTTAAGCTAGCCGAGGCACGCCAACTCTTGCCAATAATATATGTGGACTGAATCTCTATATTGTGAATTTCGTGTTGGTGTAATACACAGTCCTGCTATATTTGTAGGAATTGTATAACACTATGACCTTCAGTAAGAATTCCTACAACTTTGATAAGTAACACCAGGCTTAAGTACCTCTTTTTAATTGTAAATAACATATTTATTGACAGAAAAATCTATTGTAATGCTATTTGTATCTTTTTATTGCATTACGGGAGTTGCAGTACAAATACTGAAGTTGAGATTTGTAATATAAAACCTAATCAAACTTAATATACAATGCAAAACTAGATCTGAAACACCAATAGGTAAACAAAGCACAATTATTCATCTAAAGTGACCCAAAATCATAATAGTAATGTAAATATGTATACATTCCTCACACATGTAGCATCCCAGAGAGAACATCAAAGTGAACAAGAGGCAACTCCACAAAGTCCATCTGACATGGAAGACTGCAGGACTCCCATCCAGATGCAGAGCTTCTGTTTTCCCATTGCTCAAATTCCTTGCTGTGTCTAATGAGACCACCACAGCCAGTGGAAAAAACCAGCAGCAGTTTCTTCTCAAGGGCGGGGGAGCGTCGCCCATCCCCCCGCTGTGAAGCACACAGGCAAAAATAAAATGGCAATGAAAAGATTTCATTGCTGTTTTATTTTTACTTGCTCAGCGCTCACCAGCCCAAAGACATGCTGGGCATTTCCTCTGCAGCCGGCAACAGAGGACTGGAGCAGTGCCTTGACGGGATGCTCCAAAGTGCACGTCACTTTGGCCGGGTGTTTTGAACCGACCAAAGTGACATGCACACTTTGAAGCTTTCCACTCAGCTGTCTTAAGATAGCTGGGTGGAGCTCAAGCACAGGCCTCTAGGGCCTGAAGGAGCGTCCAGCGAGGCTGCGCCATCCAATCCAGGCGTTGCTTTCATGCTGGTTAACAGCATGAGAGCAGAGTCTGGAGTAGTTAGGGGAGCTCCTCTTCTATCAGAGAGCAGAAGAACACGGAGGAGGACGTGCAGCTTGTGAGTAACTGCAGTTTCTTATTTTAAATGCATAATGCATGTGTGTGTAATGCATGTGTGTGTGTAATGCATGTAAGTGTATTATGCATGTAAGTGTATAATGCATGTAAGTGTAGTGGTTGTGTTTATTTTATAGTTGGTATTATGGTGTTATTTGTGCTTTTGGAGTGAGGGGTGGTTTACTTTGGGGTTATAGAGGTGTCGTGTAGGTTCTCATTTGCCTAATGAGACTACTGGATTTGGGTGGCAGAATCACCTGAATTGTGGGTACTGAGTACAGTTCCACACCAAGTGATACCTGTTGGCCCAATCTGGGTTTTCTGGCCAACTAGCAGTGCCTCATCTCCACCGCAGAGTGGGGATGATTGTGGCAGCCGGGCGCATGACAGAGAGGACCCCTCAGGGGAATTGTGGTTGATCAGATCTCATCCCTTTCTCTCAGTTGCATTAGTCGCACACAAGCAAAGACAAACAGAAGCAGGGTAAAGTTCAATGAGGCTTATTGAAGTAACTTCATCTTAGATAAAATATCATGTATTGCAATAACTAGGATGATAAGGCACACAAGAAGCAAAATTGTGACAAGGAGAGTGAAACACAAAAACAGTCCCACCATACTGCCACTAGGAATAATATATATATTTCCTACCTAAGCTATGTTAGAGCACAGCGTGATAAGCCCTAATCCGCCCTTCATGTTTCCCCCTTGGGAAGACATCATCCCCCATATCTGAGCAAGGAAGCCTGTTGTCTAGAAAGCCACTATCCCCATAGAGGCCAGGGATTCGGCAGTCTAAGCAAGCAGCTGTTGCGAAGACATTCAGCAATCAGCATGCAGTTGTGGGCATCTGGCTGGAATCTCCCTCTAAGGTGTATGGGACACAGAAGTGTTTTATAATAAAACAACAGATGTTATAATAAAGGGTCTCCACGTAAGGATATGTATGTTCCTATGAATGTCAGAGACACATTGTACCACTTTTGCCGGCAACCCTATCTGACTGCAGCCTTGATGAAAGCACACAGTGAAATGAATGCAGTGCTAAGAACATGATGCTTTCCTATGCGAAAGAACAACTTGTCAGAGAAAATAAAACAACACCACAAATGTGGCTAATGCTAGAAAAATAAAGCGATACTGAATAAAATGTGACTGCGCTAAAGTGCGTAATTGCAGGCCTACTTTGCTAAAATAACGTGTCCAAAACATGGCTAAAATTGCTATACAACAGAGGGAGGGGGTGTTCTTTGTTGTTATTTTTTTTTTTACAAAGTGGTGAGGCACTTCACTCGCCCCTCTACTATCTAAGTGTACAAGCCGCCAATGGAAAAAAAACAGCTGGTACAGCTTGAAATGCAACACCTTTTGCAAATGAGGACGTTTCTGAGGCTTCAGAATTTTTTGAGAGTTTAGAGGCCTCAATGCTCTCTGTGCAACGCCTTCAAAATAAGAATATGAAAAGTATCATTAGCCATTTATTTCACAATCAACCATACAATGCCACAATTTCTAGATGACAAGAGACTTTTTGGAAATCTGCAGAGGAAGGACAATTACTGATTAGTCAGACTATAGAAAAGTTGACTGATTCTGTCAATAAATTGGTAAATACCTTACAACAAGACCATGTCACTCAAGGATGCAGACATTACCAGTAGATGATGCATATAGACATATTTAGCAGGTCCGGTAACCGTCTGGCAAGGGCCACAACAACATTCTGGGGAGCTGTTAATTTTCAGACTGGGATGGGGTACTGTTGTAGGAATGTGGGACATGGTTTGGTGCAAGTGAAGTCAGCTTTAGAACACATTCAAACGTAGCATGACCAGTTGATTTAGGGGTAGGGTGCGTGAAGAGGCTTCAAGCCTAAGTACCCTCTCTGTGCCTGAGATATCAAATATAAAGCGCACATGCCAACATACATCTGGTACAGATGAGTCTGGGGCTGCACAGACTCATGCTTCTGAGTGTAGTGCAGCCAGAGGAATAAACAAAAGCACTAAATCAATGTCATTGTTTGGTATTTTTTAATGCTTATTCTCATGGGTGTTACATTAGAATTGCAAACGGATAATCTCATTAATTTATTCATCGACTCACGCAAATGCCTCTCATCAACCAAATGCTTTTTTAGAGGAACTAGGCTGATACAGGAAAGGGATACGGCAGAACTTCAACAGACCAGGCCCAAGCAGAAACACACCAGGAGGGGAGGGATCAGACACAACACCAAACACAAGAGAGAAAATGACAACCCGCTCCACCTCGAAAACTCAGAAATCTTGAGTAGGGAATCAGATCAGGCCACGTTAACCGCACTAGACAACTCTGTACAGGTTATTAACCTATCTAGCGCTTGTCTGTCTATACATGAAATAAATGTTCTGAAAAAAGGATTGGGCTTCTGTCCTACTTCCACGCCTGATTACACCAATATACACATTGATCTCTTCAAATTTGTACGTAATCTCAAATTTAAGAAATTCTTCCACAATAAAGTAACAATCAATAGGGACTCACCTAACCCAACACTACCGTGCAACAGATCCATCAAGGATCTGCAAGATATACAGACAGTACTCTCACTTGACAACCCATCCCTGTCTTCCAACTGTCTGGACGAACTATTAATCCAACTTGACGTTCCATCTAATCTTGATTTGAACAGTGGACTCAGACCAAAATCCACTTTTGTGCCGATACTACCTCCTGACAACTGTATTGACGTCTTCTACAAGGCAGTGAGCACCGACCTTTTTCAGCTAGAAGATAAACTCGGGACACACACGTGCAGATTCAACAATAATCTGACACAAAAAGAAATCCTAGCCCTACAAGGTCTTTCCAAACGCACAGACTTAGTCATTAAGGAAGCTGACAAAGGGGGTAACGTGGTGGTGATGGACAGATCTGACTATATTTTGGAAATAAACAGACAACTTGAAGATACACGGGCCTACACTACAAACCATTCTAACCCTCTTCCTGGCATCACCACACTAATCGAGAGTAAATTGACCCATTGGAAAAATAACTGTCTCCTATCCGATCATGAGTACAAATACCTATTTGTGACAGCACCCCGAGCACCCTGCATTTACATCCTACCCAAAGTACACAAACAAGGCAGCTTTCCACAAGGCAGACCCATCATCTCAGGAATTGGTTCTCCCACAGAACACATTTCTGAGTATATTGACTCCTTTTTACAACCCATGGTTCGGAATCTTCCCTCTTACATTCAAGATACCAGGGATCTCCTATGTCAACTTGAGGACATAGAATGGAATGATGATTGTGTTTTCGTCAGTTTGGATGTTAGTTCACTGTACACCTCAATCCCCCTGGAAAAGGGTTTGGAGATGCTCTCATTGACTCTCTTCTCACGCGATGCCACCTTATATGAACACACACTTATGCTCCTTGATCTAACGTGTTTGGTACTTGAAAACAATGTGTTCTTACATAATAGTAATTGGTACCGACAAAGCCAAGGGGTAGCGATGGGTGCTAAATTCTCTCCATCATATGCCAACTTGTACATGGGACAATTTGAAAAAATTCACCTTTGGTCTAAGTGCCCGGCACACATTACTCAACACATTCTGTTTTGGGGAAGGTACATTGACGATATCCTAACAATCTGGACAGGCAGTATCCCTGATCTAGACACACTCATCGTTCACCTCAACGACAATGACTTCAATTTAACCTTCACACATAAGGCAGATCGCACCCAAATCGAATTCCTAGACCTTCTCTTATACACTACCAGCAATAGAATTACCTCCAGGCTATACAGAAAACCAACAGCCTGCAACTCTATCCTACATGCGCAGAGTGCCCATCCCTTGACACAAATCAAAGCAATTCCATATGGGGAAATGATTAGAGTTCGACGTAACTGCACCGATACTGACATCTTCAAACACGAACTCAAGAATCTAACACGCCGCTTCCAAGCACGCGGGTATACTGAGAAGCTCATCTCAACGGCTACCAAACGTGTTTCTTCTATTGACCAACACTCGCTTCTCATCAGGGGCCCAAAAAGAACGTCTAAAACGTCTAACAAACATCCCGTTTCCTTCATCACTCAGTTTAGCCCTGCCAGTAAAACTGTGCTCCACATCCTTAAACGACACTGGCACTTACTACTCCTAGACTCAGGTCTTAGAAACTACATCAACAGCTCACCAACCATGACTCATAGCAGGGGACGCACCCTTAGGAACATCCTATGCCCTAGCTTTCTCATGCCCCATACACAAACACGCCCCCCAACATGGTTTCCTACGAAACCCAATGGATTCTTCAAATGTGGGGGCTGCATTTCATGCCAAATGGCTCTCAACAAAACTACTTCTTTCTCTTACAATACTAAGACGGTCTACAATGTCAGGAGCTTTATCAACTGTAACACTAGATACACAGTATACTGTATCATCTGTGCATGTGGCCGCATCTATATTGGCAGTACTATACGCCCACTCAAAGAACGTGTTCAGGAACACATTAGGGCCATCAGAAACAACAACAATGCATACCCGCTGGCTGTTCACTTCAACACCTCACATGGTGAGAGGGACATCCTCAACATCAAATTCCACGGAATTGCTCAGGTCACAGGATCACCTAGACTGGGTGACAGAACCAGGGACCTCCGCAAGTGCGAGGCCAAATGGATTCTCAAACTCCGTGCAGTTGAATTTGGACTTAACACTGACCACGAACTGCATTTCTTCCTCACGTGAAATGTTTTTACCATCAATGTTATGATTATATGTATTGTTCAATATACATCACTGTACTTTTCCCAATACTTGATACACATTGCTCTATCCTGGTACCCGCTTTACACGAGAAGTGACTATATTTGTGTGTACATTGTACCTCACGCTTTGACTGGCTCGAAGAAACCTAGCCTAGAATATCTCAATATTGTTGTTTTTACCACTAGTTTGAATTGCTTTCCTTTACTTTTCTATCACCATGTAATTTGTAACTCTTCCACTGTTTTTCGCAGTTGCACTGGTTACACTACTCTGTGTCTAATATTGAGTGACCACCCTAAACGGCGTGACACCTGGAACATAATATGTTTCCTATATAGTTCAGTAGCACTCACGGGCTATCTTCTTAACTTTTCCATCCCTTATTACACATACGTTTCCACTTTGTCGCACGACCTTTTCGGTGTTCTTCACACACCACATTTGATCTCAGTCTTCACTTCTTTAAACCCACGTAACACGCTACCTTTTTCCCTTTTTTGTTGCTTCTAACGTTCACTTACATTGATTTGCTTTTTCATAATCTCTCCTGTACTTCCTTCTTTTAAATCGTCTCCCAGACTTTTTTATTTTATTTCTTTTACGTACGTATCCTCTCCAATATGGCCGCCTTCGTTTTCTTCCTTTTTCCTATGGTTTCAACCACCCACCTCCATACCACCGATAAGCATAGTCCCTCTTCTATTTCTACCCGTTTTGAATTAAGTTCAAAACGAACGCGCGACGCAGAGCATTTTGACTCGCTTCGCTGAACTGGACACTCCCGGACTAACATACAGGTATTCGGGACCCTTCTAACGTTGGTTATACTGCTGGGGGGACTCTCCATGTTTTCAAATTCCTCTTTACCTTGATACCAATCCCGTCGCCATACTGAGTTAATCAGTGATATGAAAACTGACACTTCGTTTTCGCTTTAACTCGGTCCTCGAGTGCTTCCATTTACATACAAGTAAGCGTCTTGCTCTTACTTTCCGAGGGGGTTTTACCCACTTTTCTGTAACGTAGGCATACTCCATTATAAATGTGGTGATTCTGCCCGGTTTCACGTTAAAACCTACGGACACGCTGACACTTAATGCCTTTCACTGGCTCTGACCTATTTTTTCAGTTCATCGGTAATATTACCTCGCAACCTATGTATTGGCGGTCCCATGCGCACTGCCAACAATCGGGCATTTTCGGGGTTTAATTCTTCCCATTGTTTCACACCTCACATTGATCTCTCTGGGTACACAATCCTTTCTTGGAGATCCTAACCCCTACAACTTTTACTTACATCAATTCTGTTTATCCAACTAGGGTCACATATTTGGGCTTATCAGGGCTCTGATATTACCCTCTACTCGACCACTGGAATCATCGAACACCCGTGGCAGTCCTACTCAGGACTGACCACCGTCTCTTCTTTACTTACTGAACTTACTGTTTTCTTCTGCCCCTGGCCGGACGGGCCCAGGTATGTTTTTACCATAACTTACCTTTGCACTAGTTCCTACATTACCCCCTAGCACGTCTCCTTTTTTCCTTTTTTTCTTAACTTAATTCCTTTCCGGCAACTTACCTCATATTCGTCTTGCCACTTTCTCTGAGTTTTGCCTCCTGTTAAACCTACTCACGTGGTACTATACTTTATTCCACCAGCATAATCACTGTTGTCACTGTTGTAACTTTACCTCCTTGGCATCTATCTCACTAATATTCGGGTTCACTTCACGATATGATAACCATATTCCTAGGTATCCAAAATAAACGCGTTGCACCCAACTCACTGGACACAGTCTCTGCTGTAACTCGCACTTGTGTTTGGATCCACATAACAACATCCATTTTTGCCATGCCACATGACTCCTTACTCACTTGCATATAATCGCACATGCATCTTCTCATAGGTGATTACGGGTTTACTGAACATTGTTAACTTTTATAAATTTTATATCTTCAGGCCAACTGTACACATTGGTGTGTTTTTATTACTTCTTTACAGCCTTGATAAAGTCACTTGTGTGACGAAACACGTGTTGGCTGTTTCCTGTAAGACGACACAAACCTACACCTGTGAATAAAGACTCTACCTAAACACCAACCCGGAATCATCGCTTTACTCTTCGCCTTTGGATTCATAATACTTGGGCTCTACTTTCGTCCCAGAAACATTGTTGAACTCTTACCTGTCTGTGTGCCTTGGTCTACCTGTACTTACTGTTTTTGTGTACCTCGGTACACAAATCTTTGTGCCCACCTGGGTAGTGGGGCACCCGACCGAGTGCCACCTTTTTTCTCATCTAACTTATTGTGTTACCTTAATAAGAATTGTAACGGAACGGAAGTGCGGCATTCTTACCACTCACTACCCGTGTGTACATTTATTCAACATGTTCTGAACCCAAAAATGAAGATGATCAAAAACCTGCATAAAACGAAATATTTGTTGGTTATACCATAACAAAAATGTTGTCTAAAGTATCATTTGATTGCTTTGATTCTGATGTACCTTAAAAATAATGTGTTGAAATATCTGTGTGACAGGCTCTGTCCTCTGCAGCACAAGAGGCATCCTGTTGGGGGTGTGGTAAAGTGTTTCCATCCTCTGCATCCAAATCTGATTCAATTTCTACATTGAAAAGACCCCTCCTTATAGCAATGTTATATAACATTGCACGTGTCTATTATCATGCAACAGTACTGTAGAGCTCCACCACTCTTGTGCAAACACCTGAATCGTCCTTTGAGGATGGCAAAAGTGTGCTCTATTGCAGAGCATGTGGTCTTGTGAGCTCAGTTGTATCTTCAATCACTTCGGGTACTCAGGCTCAAATATGGTGTCAGCATCTAGATAAGCATTGTCACAATTTAAAACAAACGTAAATTACCATCTGCAATTCTGTTGCACTGCAAACATGGTTCTTTGACATATTGATAAAGCTTACTAAGCACAACTCCATCGCCAAAATCACCTTGAGACAGACAACTATATCCCACTGTGGCAGAACATATAAAAATTATGCGTGCTGCCTGGAAAGCGGGCTACAAACTCTGTTATCATACACGAGGCATCACACACAGCTTGGATATTGAGGAAGTGACTATTTTTTACAATTACAAAAAATGAACTAATTTACAGACAGTGGAGATATGGCAATATGAGTACCATCACAGCCTATGACATTTGGGAACTCAGCAATACGATAAAAAATAAGTTTGGTATGCTATAAGTCCTGTTGGGATACAGTAAAACTAATATAATTAATAATTTAAGACAACATACCATTAAGAAAGCTTCTAAAAAATTTGAAAAGGCACTTTGTGACACTCCCCCTGCAACAGCTATTACTTACTGGTAACTTTCAGAGGCTAAAAGGTACAGTGAACAGAGTATTTGAACTTGCGTTGGAATAGCACTACTTCCACTTCTTGGTATTTGTAGCATTGGATTTAAATCTGCAATTTATTCTAAAATATCCTGCCTACTTAACCTGTACTTATTATAGATCTCATCTTCTGTTTGGTAAAAAGGGGTTACCTTCACCCTAAAAATCATCTCCTGTCTCCTCCTACTCTTCTGCATACCAGCCAAAAAACGCATCCTCCTCGCAACAACATACAAAGCGGCCATTGAGAAAGGGCCTTCTGCAACTTGGGTCAATTATTTATAGGTTGCACATGATTAGCACCTGATTCAAGTTGGTGGTAAATTGCACAGGCAAAAACTAAATTTTGAGACTATTTGCTAATTGTGATTACTTCATACATACTACTAATAATTCTCTATTAGGGAATTCCTAATAGTGATTCAGTATTTGGAGTCACAAACATAGTGATTCCCTCCCTATTCATCTAAAGGACTTTTGTACATAGGAATACAGCTTTTTGCATGTACAAGCAGCCCGAAATAGAGATTTGGACAATTTGTGAATGCAAAAAGCTTTCGTACATCTGGCCATAGGTCCCGTCCCTTTCTCTCTCATTCTACCTACTATGGTGTTCGTGGTTTCTCGGAGTTTGAAAGCCTGTCACGTTATTGGTTCACCTGACTTTGCCAGAACACGCGCCCTTCTTCATCTTGCTGCAATGTTCTCTTCTGCCAACCCCCAGCTGAGTGATGCAGGATAAGGAAGAGGTGTCTCTGCTAACCTGCACCTTTTGCCACTCATTCTGTATAATTTGTGACATGTCTCTGTCTTTTATATTGAGCTTGTATACAGTCCCCCCTACCAACCACAGACGCCGTAGTGATTGCCTGTTTGGAAACAGTTCAAGAGTTGATGGGTGGCTATTTTAGTCTCATTACCTACGTCATTCCAGCCAAAAGGTTTGCTTATTCACTCGCACCCAGTCCGTTTTAGATTTTAACCAGTGCAAATTATATTTCCAGCCCTGTGCTGCTTTTTGGAAGACGGCCAGTGCTATAACAGTGAAAAAACATGGGTGTGATATGCATATGAAAAATGCTTCAGCCCATGTATCATTTCTTTTCATGGGATGTATTTAGTTTAACAAAGGATGTTTTTCTTCAAGTAACATCATATTCCTCTGTCAGTCTCTGTCTCACTTATTAGTAGGAGTTCTTTGATAGTCTTCTTAAGAGTCCATCCCATGTTCCATTCCACTCCCATTGAAACCTCGACCTGTGGAAGAGTTAGGGTTGAGCTCAGGACCTTTCAGTGACTTTCAGGTTTCTTTCCTCCCTCTCTCCTGTTTCGTGGTATACATGTCTCCTCCGCATATGTGGGCCTAAGTGTCCAAGGAAGAGATGATATAGAGCTTAGGATCTACCACATACAGGACATATTTTGTAGTCTATTACACTATTCAGTTTAATATCAAATCATGAGAAAGGTCCAACAAACTAGTTTTGAAAGGTATATAACGTATTAAGAGGCAATGGTAAAAGCTTTCTCGTGTACGTATAACAGAATATGTCTTAAATTAATGTAAGCCGATAGTTACCTCATTATGATGATATAGAGCCTGCAACCGTTACTCCCACAATATTGCCTATTTTAGAGTAATTGGGGTCTCACGTATTTATTGATAGTTGAATAATGAAGCTAGCTGGCAAATATCGCATTCAGGGGTAATAATAGCAAAGTATACGAGGAATATGGCAGAAAAAATTACAGCTCACGACATGGTAGTATAAACTCATGCACAACAAAAAAAAAATTGCTGAGTGTTTCTACTGCGCTGTGACCACATTCTAATGAAAAGTGTATATTTGCATGTGTGAAAAAAAAGATAAAATAGTGCATAAACACATTGTTTTTCTAATTAGCACCTGAATGCAATTTGAGCAAGCATGGAAACTGGAATGGCTGCAATCAGTAGCTGGTAAAAAGAGGAAGTATGTCCGCATAAAACCCAAAGGTGCAGATTTTACCTCAAATCCCATAATGCTGATTCAAGCAGAAACTCATGTTTACACCCAAATCATGATTACTGGGGAACTTTGTATGAATTTGAAACACAAAAAACGAAGCCAAGTTTGCCCACTAACATATCCCCACAAACAGCGCCAACAAGGATTAGCTATAAAAATGATCCAATGCTTGCATTCATTAACACACTGTTGGTCTTCCGTATTACAGGCTGCTTCGGGGGATGAAGACCTACCTAACTCCCTTGCTGGTCCGCGCCATCCTGGAAACCTGGAAAAGAAATGACTAAAGAGGGACTATTTTTTCCAGAGGGAATCAAGTACATGGAAGAAGGACAAGAGGATGTCAACCCGGAACATAAGGGGGGAAGTTGGAACACTGAGAAAGAAGCGAGGAGAATGCTGAAAGCCGAGTGTGAGAGGGAAGACATGAGATACAGTTAAAGTGAGTTGAGGAAGCCACTGAGAGAGCTGCAGGACCAAACCAGACAGAAGGAGGAAGAGGAGTGGGGACAATCCAAACCCGCAGGGGTAGAGGGAGTGATGGGGACCACTCATAAGTCCCCCGCTGGAGAAGCATTCAGATCAGCCATGCCCAAGGAGATGCCTATGCTAGTGTGTCTTTCCTTAATAAGTAAACTTACAAGGGGACGTGAATAGGTCGATGAACGTTTTGACTATGCTCAAGATGTTCCCACCATCTATCCTGTGCATACAGATCAATAATTATTAATAAATCATTAGCATCATTAAGTAATAACATTAGTAATCAATAGGAGTCAATAATTGTCACACACCATGACCTTGCAGTCAGAAATATCCACACCTTTAGGTAATAGTTAGAATATTTATTTCCATATATTAATAAAGCTAATGTGATGTAGGTTAATCTCAAAATCAATTGATAAACATACAGAAACAACACTGGCTGACCGAAACAACAAAAGAATCGCAATTAAATCATAGCTTGGGCTACTAAACATTCTACAATAACAGTGCAAATTAATAGCAAGAACAACTGCGCAAATGATATATACATTTAGATTCAGCAAAGAAAAGACATCAAATGTAACTCCATATATTGAACTTCATTAGTGAGGAACCTAACACTAGATTAGAATTAACATGTTTGGGCTTCATGCAAAATAATTTGGTCAACACAAATTTGAAAAAATATCTAACTATGGCTCTATCAAAATAACGGTTGGTACCTAGATACAAAAGCAAATTGACATAGCAAATAATCTCATAGTCAATATACCTATCCTCAGTTTGGATCAGCAAGCTGTGACAGTCTTCGTCCTCAGGACATCAGTCTGGTCAGCAAAGCATCAGGATTCAGCATCGAAGTTCAGAAACGGCAAAGTCTTTTAAGCAATAAAATTAAGCATGTCTCTTCTCAAAACGGGAAATGGGCAAAATGGTGTCTTCTTCTCAGTGCAGTCTGGCTAAGTTAGATTTCCTAAAACTACTTTGCAAGTCCCTAATGGTCAAGAGATCGCATGTTCACACTTTGTCCAATAAAATGAATACTTCAAATCTACATTTTTACAGGTACCCGGTTCACATGTCGATGATTGGCTCCTTTTGTACTGTTCTCGTCATCCGGCTCATCAGGTAACAATATTGTTGCAGCTTATACTCCAGTCAGTGCCTCCATTGTATTCTCTTGAGAAAGTCAGCCTTACACACATTACATAAACAAATGTTGCACTAGCTAGTACAGCCTCTTCTAGCAAGCGGTTCTCATGAGAAAGTCTTTTAGCTACAAGCACATTAGGTCAGTATAGTGGGACATCACAATTTAATTCTCTAAGCACACATTTTAGTAAACACCTAAGAAATGCAGCTTGACATGAGGCCGTGCAGCTAGGCCAAGACCTCCACTAAATTAAGGCTTTCAATTAATAAAGTTAATACATAATGCACAGCCCTTAATATGCTTTACTACTACATTAATCAAACATAAGCTCAACATCTCATATTAATAAGCCGTTTATAAGTACACTTTGTGAAGATTGGCGGCCACTCACGTGGTCACACTGAGAAATGCGTACATTATTTTTCTCTATGTCATTTCATTTTCTATGCGAAACCAGCACTCAGAATACATGAATATTCATTAGTGATTTCAATGGTAAGATCAGCGTTAACACATAGAAAGATTACAGGGTGAAGGGCTGCAATGAAGACACAGCGAAAACGTTAGGGCCTAGTCCTTGACCAGAAATGAAGTGGCAGTAGATTATTTGTCATTACCCCCTATCTCTCTTGCAGTTGATTTTTTTGCTATCAAATTCCTTTTAAATTTGGGCAAATAAAAGAGGGAATTGTAAGGAAATAGAAGAAAACCCTCATAAATGATAAAGACTACGGACAGTAGGAAAAGGTTCTAACCTTTTGTTTTCATTTCCTTGACATATTTTTTTCTGACTCAAAGAGCAGTTGGGGAATACTGAAAAAGAAAGGAAGAGAAAAAGGATCTTTTAAGTTTTATTAGAAACATTTAAGTTCATGCCCCAAGAAAAGAGAGGAAAGACAAAAAGGATACAATACAAGATTTAAAGAAGAAGGAACAAGGGGGAAACTAGTAGAGACAGAGAAAAGGAAGTAGGACACTTCAATTATAGGAAAAACACAACCTGTAACTTTTCTTATTTTGCTGAGGGCTCCAGACAGTTTGGTCCCTAGAAGAAAAGAAGACTCCTATTAAATAATGCCACGCACAATCATTGACTGAAGTCTCTTGGTCAACGATCAAAGCATTAGTTAAAAAAACTGAATGGTCCACATATGAACTGGATTTATTCTCAAAAATAAAAGAAACTCTCCACCTAAGCAACTGTTTAATGGAGTTGTATCTTATCACATTCCAATACTCCTAACACGTGGTGCAAGAAGTGGGATTTAATTAATCTGATACAAGATGGAACACATTCTCTAACAATTTGCGGAAGAACAAAGAAAACTAGAATGGACATTAAAAAAAATATATGAACATAGCGTATTCGGAACACGGGGACTTTCTGGATACCTTGAAGGTTCAAGCTGAACAACTGCAGAAGGTTTCAGAAAGTTAAATACAACTAACCACCAGACTAGTACAAATTAAAGGAGTGGCCCCTACAGGACCCACTATATTTCTGGATGAAACTCATTGGATATGTCTTAGAAAAGAAAGAGGACAACCGTGAGACAAACCTAGAACTCTTTTTTTTAATTAAAAGATGCTGCAGATCATTGGTTGAGACCCCGAGAAGCTACCAAAGGAGATATTATGACAATAATTCACAGGGAGCAATATTTGGAGACCTTACCCATATCCACCCAGCGCTGGTTAGGAAAACATCCAGGATTGACCTTGAAAAAGCAGTCAAAATGGCCACTGGCTTAGCTAGTGCTCAGTTTAGGTCCAGTCCCCCTGAAGGGGAAAAGGGAATAATGTCAATACCACCTGTGACTCCAGTAATACCTAATAAGAAGACTGTTCGTATGTCCGTCAACCCATCCAAAACACGCTTACAAAAAGGTGAACCAATACCAAACGCAGCACCCCAATGCTATTAATGTGGAGAATGGGGCAATATTGCCTGTGTTTGCCGCAACAAGAAGCAGGATGAAGAACCCATGGAGGTTAAATATGCCACTCTGGTTCATATAATTCACAGTAGAAATGGGACCTAGTACTATGTGAGTTTAAAATAAATCAGAAGTGGATGACCACCTTGTTGGACTCAGGGTGTAGACAGTCAGTAATTAAGGATGACCTGGTCACTTCCCTAACTGATTATTCCTTAAAAACCAGGTCTGCATTAAGTGTGTACTTGGGGGTGTAAAAACATATCCAGTGGCAGGCTCTCACCTGTAATCTTTTTGTGAAAGTGAAACGTGCACAATGAAAATGTCCAACTTCCCTGCAGGACAAGAAGTCTTAACAAAGGCAAAGCCTAACGTGGCCCACCGGGAAGAGGGGAAGGAAGAAGATAAGTACTGTCACCAGGTTGGCACCTTTGGGTCCTCTGATTTTCCTTGTACTTCCTCCTTCTGAAATGAAACAACAATGATTATTACTAGAATGCTTCTAAAGTAAGAAAGTGACCTTTACTGTATATTACTGAATTAAGTACCTTGTGTCTCTTCCTCCGTCTTTCTGATACAAGAAGATAGTTCAAACGTGTTCTCAATATCTATAAATACACAGAGACCCTTGTAATTTAGTATGCCTTAATAGACTTAAATGCAAATTCTGTGCTGCCTAACTTTTCACATACCTTTTTTACTTTAGTGTGCTGACAGCTGCAGAGAAGGAACCCCAATAAGGCCCGATGCTGGGAAAGGGGTGAATGCAACAACAAGTCTATGAGCTCCCTGAAGACCGCAGGACGCTGGAAGCACCATGAAGATCATTGGAGAAGGTAAGCATCAACATGCAAGCAGGCAATCCAGAATGATAAAACGGCTGCCAGTGGTGCAGCGCGCAGCCTTAAAGGCTATGCACTCCACCCTTAAAAGGAACAGCATGCCTGGGGGCCTGCGTATGGGCACTTCGGACATCTAGTAGCCAGAGTGGAGGCAAAGGTGTTAGAGGGACAATCCATATTAGTAGAAGTGGGGGTCCTTCAAAATTTACCTGAAGACGTAATTCTGGGAATGGATAACTAACAGCTTCTAACTCTATTGAGACATACTATAGAAGTCAATAAATCACAAGTCTTTCCACAGACATATTGATAGTAGAAAAACTATGGACATTGGATCACAACTTCATGGCTGCCCAGATAAATGCTCCCACCTTGTAAAATGGCTGACAAAAGGCTAAATAGGGAGAGGGAAAGATCTAGATAGGGAGAGGGACTATAGATCTTAATAATAGGCTGTCCCTCTTTTCAAATGAAAAATGGTTTATTACATAGGATAGGAAAAGGTAATCACACACCTCAGCTTTTAGCTCCTACTAACTTTCGTATACAAATTCTGTTCTATGCCCATTCCCACCTAATGGCAGAATATTTTAGATCCGAACAAAATACCCAAGCTATATTGGCCTATTACTATTGGTCTGGTATTATTGCCGAAATCAGAAAATACTGTCAGGGGTGTGACATCTGTCAGAAGAAAAATCCATAGCAACCCCCAAACGATCCCCTACAGCCTATAATTTGAAAGCCTTTCAAAAAGGTGGGTATAGATCTGATTAGGTCTTTACTGTCAACCAGTAAAGAGCATAAGTATTTAATTGTATTGGTGGATTATGCAACCCAATATCCCAAAGCAATACTCCCCGGGAGACCTCCATCAAAATTATCGCACAAGTATTGATGTTTTTTCTTGAATGGAGATTCCGAAAGAGATCTTAACTGACCAAAGGACCCCTTTTGTATCATGTCTGATTAAACAGATTTGTAGCCAATTAAATATTCATCATTTAAAGACATCAATACCACCAACAAACTGATGGGTTAGTTGAAAGATATAATGGAACCTTAAAACTCACCCTTAAAAAAATGTTGGCAGGAGAAGGTAAAAATTGGGACTGGTTACTCCTATTTGCCCTTTTTGTCATCAGGGGTCAAATTCAAAGCACCTGAGGGTGTTCCCCTTTTGAACTACTCTTTAAAAGAAAAACACATACCTTATTAGAATTCACCAAAGAAGCATGGGAGAGAAATGACCCCAGAGATCCTGAAAACGTATTAGAATATACGACTCAGTGAAAAATTCAACTGGAAGAACTCGGAGTACTTGCTCATGAATCTAGAGAGGGCCCAACAGAAACAGAGCCACTCCTATAATAGAGGAAAAGTGGAGGGAGTTGGCAGTAGGCGACTGGGTATTGGTCCTACTGCCTAATACAGACAATAAGATGAAAGGTGAGTGGCAAGGACCCTGTAAAATAATAGAGAAAATTGGAAAGGTTACTTATAAGCTAAAGCTATAGGGAGGCCATAAGCAAATTGATCAAATAAACTTACAAAAAAATGTCTTGGGCCCCTACCCATCCCTGTACAGGCAACTGCCACTATCACCCTCCCAGAGAAAACAATTGAATGATTTCCTTACATCATGACAAAAGAGCGAACTCTTTCAACAGTTAAAACGGTTTGCCCCCTCTTTCTCAGACCTGCCAGGGAAAACTCTTTGACCTTTTCATGCTATTCATACTCCAGAGGGAACGGTAGTAAAACCACAACAGTTTAGAATTCCCAAAGCCAGACAAAAAGCCATGCAGGCTGAAATTGAGAATATGTTAAAGTTCGGAGTTATTGAGCCATCCACAAGTGACTAGTGTTCTCCCATAGTACTTGTACCCAAGTCAGATGGAACTAAACATTTTTGTATTGACTTTAGAGCTGTGACTTATGTACCAAAATTTGACAATTACCCTTTACCCTAAATAGATGAGTTAATTGAACAACTTGGTGAAGCTTGATATATCTTAACTATAGATCTTACAAAAGGGTATTCAAAAGGTATTGGCAGGTTCCTCTGAGAGAGAGAGATAAAGAGAAAATAGCTTTTGCCCCACCCTATCGTCCTTTACAATTTACAGTACTGCCATTTGGACTACACGGAGCCCCAGCCACCTTTCAAAGGCTACAAAATTGTGTATTAAAAGACCATCAGCAATATGCCTCTGTCTATTTAGATGATATTGTCATATATAGCAAAGATTGGAACAGTCATTAGAAACATCTAGAAGCAGTTATCACAGAACTATAAAAGGAGGGACTTCACATTAATGGAAAGAAATCTAGGTTTGCCTTTCATAAAGTACAATATTTAGGATACCTACTAAGAGGAGGTTTAATTGAACCCCAAACCAATGAAAGTTAAGGCTATTACTGATTCTTCCTTTCCTGAGAGCAAACAAAGAATGAGAGCCTTTTTAGGACCATAGGATACTATTGCAGGTTTATACCACAATATTCCCAGAAGTTCTTGAGGCTTTTAAACATCTAAAGAGTGTCATTGCATCCAAGCCCATATTACTTTCTCCAGACTTCTCAAAACCCTTTTTACTACAGACCGATGCTTCTGATTTTCTGTGCTGTCCTCTCCCAGAAATCCGACAGAGGAGAAGATAAATCGATTCTCTTCATCAGCTGCAAACTATTCCCAGGGGAACCAGTATATCCAGTTATTGAAAAGGAGTGGTTAGCCATTAAATGGGCAATTTAAAAGTTGAGGTGGTATTTAGAAGGGAGACAATTCATCCTGTTCACAGATCATGCCACTCTAGCATGGCTAAGTTAAAACAAGGGCAGTAATCCCAGAGTGCTTAGGTGGTTTCTGCCCCTCGAACCATTCCAATTTGAAATGTGTCACCATAAAGGGAAACAACAGGGGAAAGTGGACTTCCTTTCTAGATACCCTCTTTTCCCCCAGGCTGGAAAATCATAGGGAGGAAGTATGTCAGGAATCTGCTTCGGGGGAAGAAGATGAAGACCTACCGGAACTCACTTGCTGGTCCGGGCCATCCTGGGAACCTGGAAAAGAAAATGAAACAAAATAGGGACTATTACTTCCATGGGGGATCAAGAACTTGGAATAAGGACAAGAGGACGGCAGCCCAGGACATAAGGGGGATGAGTGGAACGCTGAGGAAGAAGCAAGGAAAACGCCAAAAGCTGAGGAAGACCACGAGATACAGCAAAAGTGAGTTGGGAGGCACCAAGAGACTTGCAGGACTGAACCAGATGGTTGAAGAGGAGTGGGGACAATCCAAACCCAAAGAAGCAGAGGGAGGTGATGGAGACCACTCGACCGACCCCCGCCAGAGAAGCATTCAGACCGGCTATGTTCTAGGAGGAACGTGGCTAACACAGGTGTGTAGAAAGGTTAAGGGTGTATGGTGGGAACGTGGACAAAACGAAAATGCTAGGGTCTAGTTCTAGACCAGAAATTAAGTGCTAGTTGATTATTTGTCCTCATCCGATCTCTCTTGCAGTTGATTTTTTTTTCTATAAAATTCTTTTTAATTTTGGGTAAATAAAAGAGGGAATTGTAAAGAAATAGAAGAAAGCCTTCATAAATGATAGACTATGAAAGGATAAAAAGGTTCTAACCTTGGTTTTTATGAAAGGAAGAGAAAGAGACTCTTCTAACTTTTATTAGAGAAATTGAAGTTTATCTCTAAGCAAAGGGAGGATAGACAAAAAAGGTACAATACAAGATTTAAATGAAGAAGGAACAAGGGAGAAACCTTAAATATAGAAGAGACAGAGAATAGGAAGTAGGGCACTTCAATTAAAGAAAGGAACAGGGGCGGCTCCTCTGCAGTGGCAGAAGGGCGTCGCCGCCCTGGCTGAGCCAGCAGAAGAAAAATAAAACAATAGCTTGCTATCGTTTTATTTTACATCATTTTTCATCTGCCGGCTCAGTCAGAAGAGTGTACAGGGATGGGCTGGGCCATGGGAGGTGGGAGGGGGAAGGACAGGAGAGTGCACTAAGAGCGCATGTGTGTTTGGCCGTCCAAAGCCACAGTCGGGCTGGAGAAACAGCACAGATCTCAGGCTTGTGTCTGAGCAGCACTCTGAGCCGTTCAACTAATCCTGACACTGCTTACATGCTATAATTACATGTAAGCAGCACCACGATTGGTGGGGAGCCTGTGCTGGTGTCCCAGAGAATGCTGGGACACCACAAGAGGAGTGAGGCAGATGAAGGTGACTATAAATGGCTGCGCAAGGGAAAGGGTGAGTGTTTTCTTTTTTTCTTAATTAAATAATGTTGTTTCCCTCGTCATCCCCCAGTCCCTCCCCCCTTTGACATATGTGGCCGCTGGAAAGGAACATTTAACTGTGGCTTTTCTTTTTTTGCAGAGGACTCCGGATGGCGTGGTCCCGAGAAGAAAAGAAGTAGACTCCTATTAACACCATGCAACAACCATTGACTGAAGTCTCTCCGTCAGCGATCAAACTATTAGTTTAATACATCGAACGATCCACATATGAACTGGTATAGTTCTCCAAAATAAATGAAACTTGCAACCTAAGCAACCGTTTAACAGAGTGGTATCTTATTGCATTCCAATAATTCTAACACATCCCTTATCAATGTGAGGGTGTATTTTACTAACAGACAGAGGAAACTTTGCTTGCCTCCATTTGGCTCCCATAACATGTTGCCGGGAGTGGGATCTACGGGGAATAGTGCTCTGGTCAAATACAAGTGGTACAGTGTTCCTGTACCTGAAATTCCAATGCCCAGAAATACCAAACCCCGTTTTACCAGATGCAAATACTCATCCTGAGAAACCACGGCTGGGAGAGGGACTAGGTCTGCAGGCAGAAGCACAGCCCGGCTCACACACATCCCTTCAGCATCACCAGAGGAGTCTGCAATGTTCCTATAAGAGAAGCTACAGCCTCACTACCCCAAAGACATCCACCTGTCCCCAACTTAACCACCCGACGTGTATAAAGCAGGTGATACAAATCTGGCTAAACTCCCGAGAATCTGGGGAAACCACCAGTAAGCAATCCGAGTAATTCCATGGAGTTTAATGTGTAATCTCCCGTAACTCACGTGGAGATCCAGCAGGAATTGTTAATTCTGGTCCTGGTACCTACCTTCGGAGTTAATGCGGCACTTGTAATGAGGGTCTTAATATTCAAATCTTTTTTTAGTTATTATTGTAATAACATATGAGAAAGCACAACAGATACATACAGACGACCATCTTCAATTCAGCCGCACTCAAACCAGACCTAATAAAATTAGATTCAACAAAATGTAGTGTCCTTCAAGCTATGCAAAATCACTACAATACTAAACGTACGCTGAGTTGCACTGACAGAGAAGTAGGCAGTGGGTTTATGGTTAGTAACAGCCTAGTGAGCATCAATCAGTTCAGGATTCGAGATACACTGGCAGAGCTGTGTTTGCAGACATGTGCTTCCTGATAAACACCAGTGTGCTGCAGTCCTTCCACTAGACTCTCATAATTAAATAAGAGGTTTCTGAAAAGCACAGGGTACTTCAGTCATTCCTGTGAGGTCATCAGGAGTCAAAAGGTGTGCAATGTCATTCTGTCCAGAGCAGAAGCACGCTGGCTGAAGTCACAATCACACCTCTATCACTCGACTTATGTTCTAGCCTGTTATACACTATTACAAAACATCCATCCAGTGCTCTGCTAGTGGATCTCACACTAGCACAACAGATTGGAACAGTACATAAACATACACACACACAGAGCACATGCCATATCTCTTCATGACACTTCTTTTTTGTGCACTATCTATATTTTACAAAAAGAAAAGCAATCTGCAGTGGCTTTCATTTTCCAAATACTACAGGGCATTCTACTGTGCTGTTCCTGTCCTGGAACAATCTATCTCTCATGCTTTTATAATTTCTGGTCTGCTTAATTTTAATCTAATTGAATTCCACAGTAAACAAACTTTCTGCAGGTAGTGTAAGTCAGTCGAAGACATTGCTTTCCTATTACAAAGTAGTCTGACTTGCAATCGTCTTTTCTCTTTATATGTAGGTGGGTTAGCACTCTGGGACATATTTACAAGCCCCTTGTGCTGCCTTAGTGTAATTGTTTTGACGCTAAGGTGGCTTTTCCCTGTGCCATATTTACAAAGTGGTGCAATCAAGCATTGTGCAACTTTGTAACCTCTTCCGCCACATTATGCCTGTGCCAGGCATAATGTATGCAAGGGAGCATTTCCTCGTTAGGAGGTCAGAAAAAATAGTGCAGTGAAATTCACACATATCACTGCGCCATTTTTTCTGTCATTTTTAACGCCTGCTCAGAGCAGGCATTAAAATGACACACCCATTGAAATCAATGGGCCTCCCTGTGCTTTGCTGCACTACCATAAAAAATGTTAACGCTAGCGTAGCACAGCACCACAAAAACGTGAAAAATGTTGACGCTATTGTGCTAACAACCGCCATGGTGCGCTGTATTGTAAATAGTGCGTAACCATGGTGTCTTAAGGTAGCAGTAGGCCCACGCAAGAAAAGTGGCACATCTGTCCCGATGCGCCACTTTCTTGTAAATATGCCTCTGTATTTTATACTGCCACTATATTTGTATACAATGCTACTTAGTTACACACCACCTTGGAGCAATATCAATGACATCTTAATAAATGATTGAGTGAAAGTGCTATGCAAATATCTATCACTCACCATATTAAATCATTGGTCACTTTAGATAGTGATGTTGATTTTTGAGGTATTAGGAGTGGCTGTAATAATGCAGTGAAACTGTAGGTAAGGTATACCCATTTCAGAAATATGCAGCTCTTTGTATGTCTTTGAGGCTACGTTAGTGGTTTTATAGTTATTGTGGGCACCTGGGTCAACGCATTGGGATGTCAGTCCCTGTGAATCCACTACCTTTGATGTCACTTCCTGTAATGCCACTGATTATGCTAATTAGCAGCTAGTATGCTGACTGAGAATGCTGCCTTGTTTGCTCCAGCTGCTCGAGGCTTCTCAGTCCGTCACTCACACTTTTCACATGGTCAGTTTCCGTATGACCACCTACCTGCTATAATTACTGTGGCTGCCCTCGAGTTAAGAGACTTGTGGCATTTGAAGGTCTTGCATCTGCTAAAGGCACGTGAAAGAAAGAAAGAACATTTATTTTTGGTAAACTTAATTATTAGGGAAGGTTAGAGAATAACTTTGATGTTCGTGGCCACTAGATGACAGCAAAGAGCTATAAACGCACTTTTCCTCGAACAAAAACAAAAACACATCTCTTTACTCAATCTCTGTCGGGTTTATTTATTTTGGTACCTTGTGAAGCGCCGGATGTCTTTTTAGGGAAACTTCACTGTGCTCAAGTCCGAACGAAAAATTTTCTTTGTTTCGTTATATTATTTTATAGGGTTTTGAGACTGCCGCCGATGCAGGCAGACATATTTTTTTTTAGAAGTGTTTAGTTTGAAACAGAGAACACAACACACAATCTGTGTGCCTGAATATAGAGGAGCCGCAAATTGTGGGTATATATTGCAAACCTGTCAATTAGCGTTAGCTTGGGTGTAATAGTCAGCGGTTGTCCAGCTTCCACTTGACTGAAAGTTTGACACCAAGAATGAGGAATTTCTTACAAATTGCACCTGAGACGTTTTAAGGCAGGGACTAAGGGCCAGATGTACCAAAGTGTTTTTCCCATTCTGTGTCAATGGGAAAATGTGTTCGTACATATGACCCTAAGTGGGCTCTAGCCGATGGCCCCAACCATTTAGGCGGCCCCGATCGAGCCAGCTGCGATCTGCAGAGAGGCTTGCCCTGACGACCTTGAGTAATTCTCGATAAGATTGTTTAAAATACCATTTTCCTTTTATTTATTGTTTTTATGTGAGTGATGTGTGAGAGTCTATTGTGGATATTTTGCAGAAGAAAGGTTGTGTTTATGCTTTAGGCAACATCCACAAAACAAGTTTATTTTAGCTAAAAATAGGACCTCACAAATGAGAAATGGGAGGGTGTCTGCAGTAATAATATTGAGCAGCTGCTACACTATTAAAAACACGTCACTATCCCTGAATATTAGATGTAAACACATTTAGAAATTGGACTGTTTCTGTGCACTGTCAGCCCCTGGCCAAAGAGGGCATGGAAGAAATCAAATTGGATCATAAATTCAAAGCTTTTTCGAACAGGGGCCCCAAAGCTACATTTGGCCCAGGGCCCCCAAACATCCTTAAGATGGCCCTGAATTAAGCATGAATTCATTCATCAGGTGTGAAAACTGGCATTTCACAGTTTGATCTAGGGATTAGCAGCATGTTATACATTTTAGAAACATAGCCCCAGATTTACAAACAATCTTGTTGTAACACTAACCTGTGCAAAATGTTTTTTTTTATTTAGTCTGAAGGTCAAAACTTATTTTTCACTGGCAAGCTGACTGAAAATAATGCAAAAAATAAACAAAAAAGTGATGGATGATATGCTTGAATTAATCTCAACCACTGGTAATTACTCAGGACCTCATGCCAATCTATCATTTTTTTGCACACCATGTCACCTTAATTTGGGCTCAGATATATGTAAATCAGTCTTGACCTTACTTCAGTCAGAACAGTCCAGCCTGAACTGCAAAGCCAGGTCGTCCCGTTTCACCCTAGTTTTGGGCTCATCAGCTGGATACAGCTTGACTCCAGTGAGACAGTGTGCACGGGACCCAGACCTGGGCGTACCTGTAATGCAATGCAGTTCTTTGTGAACTGCATTCAAAAGCATGTAAAGTAGTACTACTGAGTAATCACAGTAGCAAATACATGGATAACAAAGCTAAAAGGCCACACACCCTCAAGCCACGCTACCAGTTATCTAACTAGTAGAAAATTATAATGGTAAACTTATGGGATGTAGGGAGTTGAGAAACAGCCAAAATTATTCAAATTAAGAACAAAGAGAATACCAATAACAATTTGAAGATTCAACCAATTTACTGCTGGGTATTATTGTTACATATTTTACATCCAATTCTGTTACAGTGTAAGTCAATATCAGTCATCACATTGAGAAACAAGGTCCAATTTAAAATATAAAGACTAGGGCCTGATTTAGATTTCGGTATAATAGATTAGATATAAATCCCATAGGAAGTAGTGGGGTTTATATTTCGGTGGGTGGGATATCCTTCACCGTTGTGACGGAGTAATCCTTCCGCCGAAAACTAATTCAGACCCTAGATCTGGAGTTATCTCCACATCTCTACTGAAACAAAAAAAGTTCAATCAACTGACATCAAGTCCAAAAGTCACCAGTCGCAAATCAATTCCGCATATGGCAAAATGTTTCTCACTGTTGTTGTTCTTCAAGACTGCAGGGAACAAAATCACAATATATGGATTTTGCACTCAACATACATTATAAACCCTTACATCATATGTATATACAAAGATTATCCTACACCTGTTTTGAAGAGATTGAGATTTGGCAACCCCAAATTGATATATCAAATACATTACTTATGTAACAGGAGTGCAATGACAACATTTTATAGAAAGAACATCTTTGGGATATCTTTCTAAGACAAGCAACATCCAAATGAGATCATCCAAGAAATAATGAAGTAATAAACACTAATAACTCAAAACCCAAACTAAACTGATGAACCCATGTTGTAAGGTATCAATTGGATCTAAGCTCAGTTACTAATATTAATACTACAGGCTCTCATAATAAGCATGGTTGTATCACCCTGTATTACAAGTTAGTCTCAAATTGTGCAACTGAACTTATCAAACCAAAGTCACATCACATCTACTTCATTTAAGTGTGAAACTGTGGTGATTTCTTTCTCAAGATGTCAATTCCCAATGTGTAAAGTACATGATATCTGACAAAACATGTAATCTGCCATGATAAATCCAATCATCTGTGGGTTCTAGACACAAAATAATCATAACAGGTTGATATCAAACATGCTCGAAAAATACACTAAAAATTCTATAAATAACTCAGTCTTACCAAACATATTCATCCTTATATTGCCATATTACAATAAAAAAAAAATATGAATCCAACTCTCTTCAGTGCCCCAAAATAGGTGTGGCTGAAAAGGTTATTAACCAAAAACTAGTAAGAAACTATAGAAAATAAGAATGTCCAAATTTACAAATATGACATTTAATAAAACATTAGAAAAAGCCTAATTAACATAAACTAAAAGAAAAAGAATGCATTATTACCAAAATGATTTTATATGAGAGAATCCCACATGCAATGATATATTTCACCAAAACACACTAAATCACTCTTTATGACCGCTTTATATGAAACACCAAAAACTGCCCTCTGAGTGCATGTAAAAGCATCTGGCTGCTGTCTAAATGTTTCCCAATTAGAAAAAGCAATAAATACCTCTTTTCTGATGATGAACTCCTAACAGCATCTCCCTCAGCTTCAGAAAGGATTCAAGCCCTTATCACAGAAGCACACAATGTAAATCCATAGGCCTAAACACAATGTCTCACATGATTTCCTGCTCCTCTAACTGACCTTTAAAATAATTCAAACCACCTAGCTAAAACCTCTTAATTAACCAACATAGACAGATACATTACCAACGAAAGCTAAATAAAAAATGTCATCAATTCAAGGCATTTGAACATAGTTATTCATGAACACTGCAATTAACATAGCATTTTCGAAAATGAACAGAACCTGCATCTTATACCTTTCAAGCCTTATCTTCAATTTATCTAAAACAGAAAAGAAAATCTCATAAACCAAAACAAAAATGCATTCCATATTAAGCCAAACCAGGATCATTTCGAACATTGTGACATGCAAATGGAGTTACAAGGTCTCCATTAGGCTACCAGCTCAGTTCCCTTTCTCCCGTCCAAAACAGTATACATCCAGGTGATATCTTACAACAAAAAGAGAAGAGCATGATGGCTTGCATGCAAAGAAAGTCAATACATTAGTCTACAATAGTTAATTATTTGTCATAGCATAAACTGCCATCCTACTGGCAAATATACACAATATTTAGATCAAATCTCCACCCAAACAATTGGTTTGTGGACCAAAAAACAATACCACGAGAGATCAAATGTGCAACATAAAAAGATACATTTTAAATGTACAGAGCCCCTTAAACACCTTAGTTTCGTAAGATTCGTCCTCAACCTCCACAGCCGGACCCATATTACACCCCACCTTAAGAAGCTACACTGGCTCCTGATCCAGAAGAGATACCAGTTCAAGATGTTGACCCACGCATACAAAGCCCTGCACAACGAAGGACCAGCATACATCACCAAATGCCTGACCATCCAACCAGACACCTACGATCCGCCTCCCTCTTCCTCGCTGATGCTCCTCGATCCTTTGAGTCAACATTGGAGGGTGCTCCTTCTCACGTCTGGCAGCCAAAACTTGGAACAACCTTTCCCTGCACCTAAAGACCGCCTCATTGCTTCAGCAATTCAGGAGAGAACCCGGCTAGTTGAATGAACAGATCACTACACAGCAGCTAGCATCCCCAACGCCTTGAGACCCTCACAGATGATTTGCCACGTTTTTTAAATGATTGATTGATTGAATAACAACATTGTGGTATAAGAATTAAACTTAGATGACGAACAAAAAAATTATCATACGTCCTAAATGTTTATATCGTGCTTACCCACACCTAGCATTCCTCATTCCTAAAGTTACATACAAATCCATTGTGCAAACACTAATGTAGATTGCAAACTGTCAAACCTTTTAAATATATTAAGTAGACCTGTCCCACAACTCCTAAAAATATTAATCTCTGTACTGAATTTAATTATGAACAGAATTCATAGAAGAATATGCACATTTTACTCTAAACTAATGTCATATAACACTACATAATTAAACTTAACATACACCCTGTTGAGATACAACTTTCAATCAATTCACATACTCAGCAATCCTCACTAGCATGTTCTCATAGATATAGCATCATGACAAACCTTGACTTAATTATCCAAAATATCATGAATGTTCATGAAATGGGTATTTACATACCCTCTGATTAATGAAGACAGCACTACTCCAATCTAAAGTTGCCATTCTATTAGATATGGTACTAATCTACTACAAATTCATATATAATTCCTGATCAATATTCAACCCATACAGAAACGTTTGTAATTTTTGATCCAGGTTTCCCTGTGACATAGGGTCTATAGACAGGCACACTTGCGGTGGTGGTCCGACTGCCACATTACAACACTGGCGGTCCGCCAGCTCTGCCAGGATATCAGATCCTCGTGGTCTGGAGGATGGTGGCAGTCCTAATCCACCCGGGCGCACTGCTGCAAGTAGCGCTGCCCTGGGGATTACGACCCCTTCTCCACCAGCGGTTTCATGGAGGTGGCACCGCCATGAAAAGGCTGGTGGAGAACTGTTCCAGGCGGACCCAGGGGGGCCCCTGCACTGCCCAAGCACTTGGCATGGTCAGTGCAGGGGCCCCCCAGCCAGCACGTCGCAATGTTCACTGTCTACCTTGTAGACAGTGAACATCGCAAGGGTGCTGGTCCACCCTGTAGGCTACAGCATTACCGCCGGCTTGATTACGAGCCAGAGACAATTCTTTAGCCTGTTTCCCACTAGGCCAACAGGTGAAAACTCTGGTTTCCACCCACTGACCTAGCAGGAAACTCTTAATAACTCCAGTGGGTCACCGCTTAGGTGGCAGCCACCCTGTTGGATTTTGGTGGACGGGCTTTCCCATCCGCCAGACTCGAAATAGGGCCCATAATCTCTGTTCACGGTTCCCCCCCATGGTGTCTATGTACATGGTCTATGCCTAATTATGAAATTTGCCCCATATTCCTATGTGGATGTATCTCCATATAGTGCATCGCTAAGGGGGGCTTTATATCACAGTTTGATATAGCATTCAGGTGTTCTTTCCATCTTTTTTTAAGAGGTCTGATTGTGAATCCAATATATCACCATATAAATACAATAAGCTGTATTACAGTTAATAAAATCCTTGATCTTAAACATTTTAGAATGATTGTAGTTGAAAAACTCACCATTTTATCATTAGCATTTTTGCAGCATACACAAATACCACAT
Source organism: Pleurodeles waltl (assembly GCF_031143425.1). Lineage (NCBI taxonomy): Eukaryota > Metazoa > Chordata > Amphibia > Caudata > Salamandridae > Pleurodeles > Pleurodeles waltl. The sequence continues at coordinate 1,012,985,697 of NC_090437.1, forward strand.
TTATAAAAACCCATGGGTTTGTTCCCCATCCATGTACATGTCTTACTACCTCTATATCTAGCAGTAGCATTTGGATGTAAAATACTCTTTAACGTATTCACTTTTTTAAAAGTTATAGTGGAATATTCAGTTATAGTAATTCCCAAATCTTTGTCAGGTTCCAAAACATCCCAATGTTTACATAGGATGTTATATATTGTAAGGTTTTCTGCACCTAATCTAGTAATGAATCGTACCTGCTTTGTTCAACTCCTATGGCTCTTTTGATGTCTTTTTACCTTATGGCTGTCTACTGGTGTATTGAGTGCCTTAGCAGCATAGCCACACTCCTTCAGTCTATTGGTGGTTTCACAAGCAAGTTTTTTTGACATTTTTCACAGTTCAAAAATTAGTTTATTAGTTAATTAAAACCATAAACATGAAATACACATGCAGGTCACCAAAATCCATCTAAAAAGGCATATATTTAACCTTAATAAAAAACTGACACTATTGTCTTAAAACAATTATTAAAAGCTTAAACCCTCCATATGGTGCCAAATAGCTCTACCCTTTACACCCAATAACAAGGCAAATGGGTGCAGAAAGTGCTAATATGAACTACTAGTGTTGCAGGTGTCACTTATCTAGTTTTTTACATGTGTCCAATTAACTACAATTGCACTTGTGTCTTAACAGTTTCCCATACAGGATATTCATCTTCTGTTTGAAGGAATGTCCAGACCCGAAATGTAAAATACTATTATTAGCAGTCAGCTTGCAAAAAGATCTGCTATGTAGAACTTGATCCTTAACATACAATTCCAAATCCAAAAAAGTAATACTTGAACCATCAAGTTCCAAAGCTAAATCAAAATTTAAAAGATTCAAGTTAAAAAAAGCACGATATTCTCAAAATGCGTGTTTGGTTCCATTCCCTACTAGGAACATTTCATCAGTGTATCTGTACCAGATGGGCACATGGTTGTAGTAATTTTGAAGTTTTTCATTCCAGGCATACTCCTTCTCCTACAAACCCATGAACAGGTTAGCATAAGAGGGAGCAGACCTGGACCAATCGCAGTACAGTAAGTTTGGTGATACAAATCACAGTGATACAGACAACAGTTACTCTGTAAGACAAAGTTTGTCTTTTCCAGAATGATTTTCACATGTTTAAAGTAACTAGCAGATTTAGATGAAAAGAAATAACTCAAATCTGAGATCCTGTTTTGGTGTGTAATATAGCTATATTCACTCTTGACATCAATGGAAACCAAAAGGTAAGTATTCTCCCAAGGAATCTCCCACTGTTTGTGCAACAAATACTTACTATCTCTGATGTATGAAGATGGGCTCATAACTGTGGATGCCAATAATAAATCTATATACTCAGAAATCCTTTCAATTCACAATCCATTTCCATAGATGATCAGTCTGCAAGGCAGACTCACCCCTCCTTTATGTATCTTGGGTAAGAAATAAATAATAGGTGTGTGTTTATTTCCAAATATCTAAATTCTTCCTGGTCTAATTAGCCGGCATCAAACCATTTCTGCAGACATTTATAACATTTCTGCTGTATATTGATATACATATGACTAGAACATTTTTCATAGTCAGAGGAGATACTTAGTTGTCTCAGCGCCTCCTTATTGTGATTTTGAATGTCTGTGACCACAACATTCCAATTCCTTATCTGCTTGTCTAATTATGATTAAGTGACTAGCACGTAAATCTTTCAAAGCTTTAATTTCTTTATTCATCAAATTATTTTTACATGTTAATTTACATAATCTTTGTTGACCAAAATCATAAAACACATCACTAACATTTTCTTTCAGTAAATTAGAATATAATTGTATTTATGTACAAGCCCTTCTAAATCACATGTTCTTCAATCCTTAGGTCTCTAACCAGTTCCTCAATATCAGGAAGTACCGTGTCATCCAAACTCACTAGTACCTGTGTGTCAATCCGATCCTGTAAAGTCATTGCTGGGATATTCCATTTAACTTCTATTTTAACATGTCGGTCTGGCTTACTACAAAAATAGTTTTTCAATTCCCAAACTCTGACAAAATTAAAAAAGATCAGCTTTGAGTTCAAAATCCTCAAAGTGTCTCCTTAGGGCAAATGATAAATCAAATGATAAATCTTATTTAGCACTTTCATTTCTTCACTCATAAATATTTTAGAAGAAAGATTGACCGTGGCCGCCCCTTTATCCTCTTTTAGCATCTTTTTTTAATTGTACCTGCTCTCCCTGTTCCACATGTTTTCTGTCAGTCTCATTTTCTTTACTTCCTCTAAAACTGTATTTGATCAACTATCTGATAAAGGATTAATATCACTTGTGGAAACCTGCGAGTCTGTACTGGAGGTATCTGACAATGAGATACTATCCTGTGATGGAGCTTTTTGTGGTCCTCCTTTTTAAAACCTGCAACAAATTTCCTTTTCTCTCTTTAATCTGATATTTTTCCAAAAACTCTTCAAAAATCTAATCATTTTTTGCTTACCCTGTTCCAATTTTAAATCATCAATTGCCTGTTTTGTTTCTTCAATTTACTTTTTCAATGACTCCATTTACCTTTCCACCTATTCACTCGAAGTGGCAGTTAGTTTATTTCCCATATCTCAGCTTGAATATAGTCTAGATACTGTACAGCTGGAAATATATTAATATGTAAGCCTCTAGGGATCCTTCCAACTTCTAGATATTGTTTTAGAGTAAATACTTCACACCATTTCTGTGATTCCTTTTTTGGCTAATCTATTTAGCTTGATTGTTGGAAATGGGGTCTCTAGTTGGCAATGGTTTGCACCCTGTCCAAGTAGGGATCCTCACTCTAGTCAGGATAAGGGAGCCACACAGCAAAGATAACCCCTGCTCACCCCCTCGGTAGCTTGGCTCCAGCAGTTAGGCTTATCTCAGAGGCAATGTGTAAAGTATTTGTACACACAAACAGTAACACAGTGAAAATACTACAAAGGTACTCCACACCAGTTTAGAAAAATAGTCAATGTTCATCTGAGTAAAACAAGACCAAAACAACAGAAATCCAACATACATAGTAAAGATACAAATTTTACAAAACACAAATAGCTCCAACTGCGTCTATCATGACAGCTTGACAGAGTCACTTCCAACTGTCCAGCTCCACCCGCGAGGGAGCGCAGCCAGCCACAGAGTCATGTAGACCCCGATTACAGTACCTTGAAAAAGATGAGGAAACAAAGATGTTGCACGTAGTTGGGGAAGTGACGCATCGCTGGAGCCGGTATAGCGTTGGTTCCTCATTTTCACCGGGGTATGGAGGCATCTGTTTCTTATTGCTAGGCAGGGAGGCGTTGATTGCTTATGATTTGCAGAGGAGGTGATGCGGCATTGGCTGCAAGGCATTGGTTGCTTATGACAGGGAGGGTGAATGAATCCAGCAGGTCAAGACCCGTGGTATTGACTTTGCGGTAACCGCAATCACACCACAGTGCCACAGGTGCTGTAGCAGAGTCGGGTGCCCTGGACATCGGTGACATGGCACTCGGGACCCAGGCTGTGGCAGGACCTCAGAGGCACTGCAGCCCCGTTGGGCCTGCCTTGTAGGTCACAATCATTGTACTCAGCAGGGACCACGGCTCTGGCGCAGGCAGCGGCACCAGCTCCAAAGTCATTCTGGAAGTCCATGCACTAGTTTCTTCCTTGTTGATCCAGACCTCATTCCCAAGGGTCCTCGAACTGGATTTGGTACCACTTGGCCAAGTGAGGACTCTCAGCAAGAGAGCCAAGGTGCTGCAGGTGAAGTCTTTGATGCCTTGAGGCTTCTTAACAGGAGGCAAGCTCAGTCCAAGCCCTTGGAGAATCTTTGGATAGAAAGCCAAGTCCAGTCCTTTCGCTCCCAGGACAGAAGCAGCAAGCATAAGACCAGCACAACAAGGCAACAGGCAGAGTGGCAGAGCATCTGTTCTTCCTGGCATAATTTCCTCAGGCCAGAAGGATTCTAGCTATGTGGTGTCAGAGGTCCAGTACTTATACCCATTTCTGTCCTTGGAGTAGGCAAAATTCAAAGAGAAGTTTTGCAGTGCACAAGACCCTGCCTTGGCCCGAGACACACTCCAGGTTGTTGCAGACTGCTTTGTGTAAGGACAGGCACAGCCCTATTGAAGAGCAAGTGTCAGTTCCTCCCACCACTCTAAGGAAGACCCATCAGCCTGGTGATGGGCCATCAGGATATGCAGGGCTCACCTCAGCTCACCTTTGTGTGACTGTCTAGAGTGAATTCACAAATGGCCCAACTGTCGTCCTGATCCAGACATGTATTCAGCAGACAGGCAAAGGCAGAGATTATTTAAACGAGGAAATACCCACTTTCTACAATTGACATTTTCAAACTTACAATTCAAAAACCAACTTCACCAAAATAAGTATTTATAAATTGTGAGTTCAGACACCCCAAACTTCACATCTCTATCTGCTACCAATGGGAAACACACTTGAAAGTTATTTCAAGACAATCCCCATGTTAACATATGGGAGAGATAGGCCTTGCAATAGTGAAAAACGTATTTAGCAGTATTTTACTATCAAGACATGCACAAAAACACACTAGTAGATGTCATGCCTTTTAAATGCACTGCACCTTGCCCATGGTGCTGCCTTGGGCCTCAGAAGTAACTTACATGTAGTAAAAGGGAAGGTTTGCGCCTGGCAAGTGGGTGCACTTGCCAGGTCAAAATGACAATTTAAACCTGCACACAGAGACACTGCAGTGGCAGGTCTTAGGCATGTTTACAGGGCTACTCATGTGGGTAACACAATCAGTGCTGCAGGCCCACTAGTAGCATTTGATTTACAGGCTGTGGGCACATATATTGTACTTTACTAAAGACTTGCTAGTGTATCAAATATACCAATCATGGATAAACCAATCACCAATACAGTTTAGACTGGGAGCACTTGCACTTAAGCACTGGTCAGCAGTGGTAAAGTGCACAGAACCCTAAAACCAGCAAAAACGAAATGTAGCACAAAGTCAAAAACAGCAGGTCACAGGCAAAAATGTTTGGGTATAATCCTGCAAAAAGGGCCATTTCCAACATTGGTGAATACATTATGTACACCTTAGGGTGTTTCCTTAAAACTGGATTCCCCCTAGGTTTAAAATGTCATCAGGTAGTGTTTCACAGGTTTTCAGATATTTAGTTTTCTAACCAACTTCAAAAATGCAGCAGTGACAGCTATATGGAACCCTCACACTAGCAAATACGTGCTGATTTTTTAGATGTTACATTTCTAAGATTGGACATTCTTAATTTCTATAATTGCTTACTAGTGTTTGGTTTATAACCTTTTCTTCCACACCATGCAGAGATTCCATCTAATTGGAGTTATTTTGTAGCAGTGAAGAGAGTTAGATTCATACATTATTTAACTGGAATATGGGAATATAAGGATGAATATGTTTGGTAAGGATGAAATATTTATAAATTTTTGTCTAGAACCCATAGATGATTGCATTTATCATGGAAAAGTACATATTTGTCAGATGTGTACTTACACATTGAGAATTGACATCTTGAGAAGGAAATCACCACAGTTTCATACTAAGATGGAGTAGATGGGACTTTGGTAAATCCAATTGTACATTTGACATTTAGAGGTAGTACAAGGTGATGATATCTATAAACCATGCTTATTTTAAGAGTATGTGGTAACAATATCATTCACAGAGCTTAGATCCCATTAATAACTTATACACTGGGTTTATCAGTTTAATTTTGTTTTTGACTTATTCATTTTTATAATAATTTCATTAGTTCTTGGGTGATCTCATTTGGATGTTGCTGGTCTCAGAAAGCTACACCAATGATGGTCATGTTATATAATTTGGTTATTGTACCCCTGTTACGTAAGCAATGTATCTGATATATCGATTTGGGGTTGCCAACATTCGACCTCTTCAAAACAAGTGTAGGAAAATGTTTCTATGTACATATGATGTAAGGTTTTCTAATGTATGTTGAGTACAAAATCCATATATTATGCTTTTGTTCCCTGCAGCCCCGATGAAGCAGAAGAACAACAGCTAAACGTGTGTTGGCACATGAAGGGTTGATTTTTGACTGTTTTTTTTGGACTTGATACTAGCTGTTTGGACTTTATTTGTATCAGTAGAGAACTGAATGTATCTGCAGTTCTAGTCTAGTTTTAAATTGGACCTTGTCTCTCAATGTGATGACTGATACTGACTCACAATATATGAGAATTGGATGTAAAATATGTAATAATAATAATAGCAAGCAATAAATTGGCTGAATATTCAAAATGTTATTTGTATTCTCTTTGTTCTTAATTTGAATTTTTTTTGATGTTTCTAAACTTCCCACATTCCATAAGTATACCATAGTACTACAGGAGTACTCCTAAACAAACTTATAAATACCTTTGAGAATTGGCACCTCCTTTGGGTGGTTGGTAAATGCCAGTGGGGTAATGTTGGTAGTTGGGCATTGGGTTCATGGTTATGGACAGAGGACATAACAGGGCAGAGCACTGCCGGGGAGCATTATCTGCTCCACCCTTGGTGCCTAAGGTGGCTGGTGGGGACTGAGCTGCACGTAAGCCTGCAGCCCCCCTGTGGAGTCATTTGCGGTTTCACAGGATGAGAATTCACAGCCAGTAAACAAGGACATATATTTCTGGACCTGGGATTGCTGGGTTCTGAAGCACAGGGCCATTTTTTCTTGCCCAAAGCAGTATCCCCGGGAGGATACTGATCCTTGCAACTATTAACGAGGTCATGTAAATACATTTTCTAGCATTTCCAGCCAAGTGTCCAATAAGTATAAGGGAAGACAACATTTTGTGATTATTAAAAGGGCTGCCACAGCCATGCAGCAGAGCCCACATGCATGAGCACTGTTGCACTATTCATCATTCATGTGATGCATGCAGCACCGATATGGGGTTTCAAGGTCCTTGTTCCAAATACACCTCCATAACCCCAGGAGAAGCAGCCATCATTTGGAGCATACCCAGCCAACTTCACTCAGCTCTCATTTCAAGCGGTATTGTCTGCTGTCCAGGGAGATCTGGCAGTACTCCTCTGGAGGCCTTTTTACATTCTAAGCATTCAGTTCAGCTCCACCTGTGCAAGGACTATATAGACTCCTAAAATCATTCAAAGATTGCCAGTGTAGCAGATTGAAGTGGCCCAATCTGCTACACTGGCAATCTTTGAATGATTTTAGGAGTCTATATAGTCCTTGCACAGGTGGAGCTGAATTGAGCGCACTGGTGCCTTCAGCAATGTTTGATTAGTGCCCATCCTCTATTTTACACTGGCTCCTGTATTCCTAGAATCCTTGTGATGCTCCTTCTATGTCTAAAGGATCAAAATGTTATTCAGTCGTTCTGCGGACCTAATTTGATTGTATTTAAGAATATAATGGACCGTGTTGTTCTTAATTGATACACATACTTGGTCACATATTGTCACATGAGTGTATCACTTGTATGAAAGCACCAAGCATGTTTCTCACCATACACCCATTGTGCTGTCACATTGTTTTTAATGTTTTTAATATTCAATTGAATGCATTGATCATTTCATGTATTTGTACATTGATTGGAATATCTATGGTTTGGGACCACTGTTCTGTTTACATAATCTTACCCAAGGTAGCAGGTGACACTCGGGTTCCCTTGTTACCAATGCCAGTGATATGAATGATGGCAGCGTGTTGTGTGTTATATCCAAACAGTCAATTTTGTTTTACTTTCATTATTTCCTTGCACACATGTTGCCCATCCACGTTCTGCTTAGAGATCATAAATGTCCAGGGCTGCCTTGCATACTATATGTGAGCATTGCTGAGACATGAAAGAGGCTATGAACAAACCAGGGATGACATTGGCTGAAATCAGCCTTGGAAAAGCCCCATGCACAATCCACAAACAGGCAAACATGTCGGCTGAAATTGTTATATCATTCTGAAAGGATAGAATCGGTGTAAAGAAAAATGCAACCTATAAAAAGAACAATTTACATAGCTGCGTTTTATTATGCCCTATTAGAATTCCTTACTCAACAGCAAGAACCTAAGAAAAGTTTAAGGAGCAATTCAAAGCTCTCTGAATTGATCAATTCCTAGACGTATCTCATTTAGTATTAACCTATGGCAAACCTTGACTTTTATAGTATTAAGGTGTATCAAAAAATATATGTATGTATGTGAGTGGGAAAAGGTCACGCCCAGTAGGAAGAGCTTAGGGGCATATTTATAATGCCCTAGCGCCACCTTGCATCACATTAACATACATTATTTTTGTCGTTAATGTGACCCAACGGGGCCGAAATCCCCACGCCATATTTACAGGGTGGTGCAATGCACGCATTGCGCCACCCTGTAACCCTTAATGCTGCATTATGCCTGCAACAGTCATAATGTATGCAAATGGGAGTTCCCCCGATAGGGGAGCCGGATAAATGGTATAAGGAAATCTATGGGATTTCCTTGTGCCATTTTATATGGCAATTTTAACGCCTGCTCAAGAGCAGGTGTTAAAAGGGGGCTTCCATTCTTTAGAATGGGGCCCTGTGTACTCTGCAGGAGTAGTACTAATATTTTGGCACTACTCCTGCAGAGTACATCAATATCGTCATGAGAAATGACGCTATTGCCCCCTACCCTACGACATGGTGCACTGTATTTTAAATACGGTGCACACATGGTGGCAATAGGGGGGTGATAAGGGGCACAGGGAATGTGGTGCTGCACTCGGTGTAGCCCACTTTCCATAAAGCTGCCCCTCAGTACTACCAATTACTTGGACTCCCATTTAGGAGGAACATTGGGAAAGGTTCCACACACTAAAGCCCTTAATTCTATACACAGAAAAATATTGTTGGGATGGAGCAAGGTCCTTTGATGACTCTTATGACTGTACACCTACCTCAAGTTCATCATAGCAAGCTTTGTTGTTTTTTTTAGCTCTGCTTCAGTATGTACAGCAGTCATGAGTGGCAAGACGTCTTTTTACCTTTCTTTCCAAGCAAAAGTTGCTTACATTCCTCATCGCCTGGCATGGATGTTGCATATGCATATATTACTGCTGTGTGCAGAGGATGTGTGTGGAATATCTGTGATCTATGAGCTATAACTACTTGAATCCATTTTATGTTTCCTATATCCAAATGGTAACTAAAAAGCCGAGCTGAGTGGAGCCTCGGATAGCAATGTAAATTGCAGAGCTCCTCTGGACATTCTTGGGATCCTTTGTTGGGGGGTAGGCTTTTGGGTGCATAGGGTAGGAGACAGAGCGCCTCTTTGAAACTTAAGGAGTTTCTCCACCTTTTTTCTGTCCCTTTGTTCACTAGAAAGGCCATCCTCACAGGTTAACAAGTAGTTAACCTTCCTTTCTTTGGTACCTTTGTTTTGGGATCCTCCTGGCAGGAGACTCCCAATCTCTACTCTACCTTCCTGCCTGTCAACAAAGACATTTTCTGGACCAGTCTCAGTGGAAGAAGCAAAAGAACAGAATTGTTCAGAAACTGTATCTGAGGTAACTGTTAGAATACACAACTGCTGTCTACACATTGGTATAAAGATGAGCCCGAAATGCTCAGCCAGTGTGCCAGGATTTATTTTACCTGAATCTGGTCTGTCCATATCAGTACTATCAAAAATCCATGGGTTCCAAGGGTAGAGGATTTTCTGTATACTCCCATGTAACAAAGAGGTTTGCAACTTTTCTAATATGGCTGCCATAATGAGACAACATAAATCAGAGTAAACATCTCTAGCACCGCCACTCTAGGGAAACCATGTGGACATGATGTTGCCCAAAAAGCTGACTGTCAGAGGTGAAAGAAAAGAGGATGAAGCTAGGAAAAGCGCAGTCAGAATGTGGAGAATGCCTATTTTAGGAGAAGTACAGAGGGATGGGAGACATCCTGAGCACAAGAGCGCAGGAACGCCAGAACAGAACAGCGAAGGAGCATGAGAGCGGGACCAGCAGTCCGACAAGAATAACCGAGGGCGAGAAAGGTGTGGTCACCAAAGGAGAAATGTCTACAACTGCCGAACCCACCAAGAATGACACAGACACCACGTTCAGACCCAGCAGCCAGAAGAAGAGAGGTGCTGACATCCCTACAGCCAGAGGCGAGGGCCGTGGCACCAGGCAAGTGCTGATGTGCAAGGTAAGAATGGTGATAGCCCGGGGACGTCTGTGTTTGGGCACATCTAATGCGATGTTGTTGGGTGGAGTTTGGACAGGGAGCACCAAAAGAGCATAGAAACCATAATAAAATAAAACTAGAAAGTGGAACTCACACCCATAAGTTGAAGCACTACTGGTGTCTGGTGAAGGGTATCATATTAAGATTAAAACTCAGTATCTCAGGATCTGTTTCATTTTTGCGAGGGTCTGCATGGCGAGTGATGAGAAACAGCTGAAATGAAAGGGAACCAGGAGAGTGAGCCTCCAATGCCATATGAAGAAACGTAAATGTTTATCTGTACTTCATTAAAGAAGCCTGAAAATAAGGTCCTTGAATAACAATAAACTTATATATCTTGAGTATTGATCAGTGTCTCTTCTGTCTGAACCTGTTACATCCCCTTTCAATGTTCTTGAACATGGAAAGATCTACTAACCCTGATAGGCCATTGCTTTACAGAAAAGAGGTAAGTGACTGTTCAGGAGAGGCATTGGAGGTGTCCTTCCATGAGGGAGATGGTGCTAAGAAGAAGGGCTGCAAGGAGCTGTAGTGGGAATAATTGAAGCCATCCACTGCAATTTGGTAAGGAACATGCACAGCCGTGTTATGGGTGAGGCCCAAGAATCCCTGAAGCAAATGAAACCTGGATATTGAATCCAAGGTTGTGGATGAACTTGCTGTTGTGTGAGTTCTTCTAAAAGAATCAATCAGCAAGAAGTTTCCAAGTACTTAAAAAACATAAAATCAAACCTCAGCCGTGGTCTCCTACTCAAAGATCTGAAGTGCCAAAAAGGCCCTAAATCAACAGAAGCGGTTTTCCTCCAGCAAGAAGTACTCATTGCTGTGACCCGGGGTAGGACAAGGAGTTTATTTGAATGTCTTTTATGACTGGTTCCAAAGAAGAATTCATCCAACAAAATACTTTGGGCCCTGAGCACCATGATTCAGGTACACCTTTTTCAGAAGATACTGCCAATTACATGACCCAGCAGCGGCAGCTGCTGCAAATCTCAAGGGTTGGGGAAGGGGACAGGGACGGGGGAATTAATAAAATAATAATAAAAATAACTTACCTGCTCCTGCCAGTATACTTAGCATGAGAGGAGCGCCAGGATTGGTCTGAGCGGCATGTCAGTTTAGCTGGCCTAAGACGGCCTGCCAAACTGACAAGCACACTCAAGTGCACTCCACTCCACCTCTCCCCCCATGGCCCAGCATTTCCCTCCCTGCACATGCTGGCTCAGCCAGCAGCTGAAAAATAAAACAATAATAAAATATTGTTTTTTATTTCAGCTCCTGGCTCTAACCAGTAGGGCAACACCCCTTCGCCATTGCAGATGAGCCACCCATGGACCCAATGTCTGCAGTTGCAATTCTAATAGATCATGACCAGACCACGTCAGCAGAACTAGGGGAGGGACACTTACTCCCATTGATTGGGCAGTAACAAACACACCCGCGCCCTGAGCAGCTCTGCCCGCACCTGTGCAGCTCTGCCCGCACCTGTGCAAACACTGCACAGACATAGCCTGTGCAAACAAGACTGACGGCAAAGGAAAAAGGTACTGTGCAATAAGGGAAGCGATACTAAAGAGGGGTAGAACTTATCTAAAGGTGAGGGAATGATTACACATATCAGCCGAGGCCATGGCTGCCTCCCACCGACCGCATCCATCCTCAAACCCCCAGGAGAGATCCAGAGACCGTTCAGTTCTGATTTGCACCAAGGGGACTATAGAGAAATGTCCCAGAAAGACCGCAATGGCTGGCTACTGAAAGTTGTCAGAAAATTGCAGAGTAATAGATATTGCCTTCTAATATTCATGTATGGTATTGAGTTTTATGTAAGCAGTACAATACTTTCTCTTTTAAGGTAAAGCACTAACTGGACAATGAGGTATTAACTTGCATTGGATAGTTTGAATTCTTAGGGGCATATTTAGAAGAAAGTGGTGCATCATAAATGATGCGCCACTTTTCTTGAGCCCCCCTACCGGCACCTAACAACAACATGGTTGTTGCGTATTTATGATATGGTGCACCACTGCGGTCGTTAGCACAATAGCGTCAAAACCTTTGATGCTATTGTGGCGTTTTGCTACATTAGTGTCAAAAATGTTGACGCTAGTGCAGCAAAGCACAGGGAGGCCCGATGAATATAATTGGTGCCTCATTTTAACACCTGCTCTGAGCAGACATTAAAAATGACAGAAAAAATGGCGCAGTGAAAAATTGTAAATTTCACAGCACCATTGTTTAGGGTCTCCCTGTGCAGAACGCCCCCCTTGCTTACATTATGCCTGGCATAGGCATAATGTGGTGCAAAGGGTTACAAAGTGGTGCAATGTAAGCATTGCACCACTTTGTAATTATGGCATGGCAGAAAAGCCACCTTAGCGCGGCCTTGGCATAAAAAATGTATGCTATGGTGGCGCTAAGGTGGCGCAAGGGGCTTGTAAATGTGCCCCTTAGTGTCTAGCTCCACACCATCTTCCTGGGTCAGCCTTTGACTGCTCGACTTTGCTACTCTTAAGGTCAAATACTAAAGGGAACTACTTGCAGCTCAGTTTTGAGTTTAAAAACCCCAGAACCTCAGTAGTAAAAGGCTCAGATTTTCACAGTCTTAGCCTAGTAAATGTAAATTAGCACTTGTATAGCGCACTACTCACCGTTAGGGTCTCAAGGCACTGTACTCATACCGCTATGGAACCCCTCCTGGCTTTTCCCTGTGAGGCGCCCACTCCTGAGCACCCCCAGGGTGAAGCCAGGCATCCAAGCACTGTTGGGGCCGTTGTGGACATTAAGGAAGCTATTGCCCAGAGTTGCAGAGTGGGACCCATGAATTAGATTAGGCACCGAGGCCGAGAATTATCTGGTCAAGGGGAATTGAGCCCAAGACCTGCCGAAGCGGGACTTGAACCCTGGTCTTGAGCCAGATCTCTGCTTCAGGGTCTGCCGCTCTAACCATTGAGCCACACTTCTCCACAAGTAACGATTTTAAAGCTGGGACACTTGAAAAGTTACCACGGTTATTAATATGTACATTTTTAATTGATTTTTAAGAGTGCAAGGCTCATCTCACATCTAATACTACTCTATAAGCAGTGAAAGGCACATTTTTTTTAAACAAACGTTTATTATCAGTAATATAAATGGTTGTGCAGCTGTCTCCCAATATGCATATACAATCACCATTATAGGTTTTCAATTGTGGGCTTGGAGTAAACAACATTAAGCACTCATAGGCACATTTCTCACAGCTGTGGATCACCATTGGTCGCTGGTGCACTAGGTCTGCAGGAGCACCAGCCATCAGTGACTGGAAAAGACCCTTCCTGGGCTAACAGGAAGCATAGCTCTCTAACAGGAGCCACCCATCCTTCCCTTCATCCCTCCCCGCCTCCCTCTCCCCCATCAGTTCAGTTCACAGACTGAAGTAAAGGTGAGGCAAGTACCTAAGTCTACCCAATGGTGTCCTCTCCCTCCTAGTGGTTGAAGTACTCTAAGGAATCAGTGGGGATGATAGCCATTGCAGGAGCTGCCAAAAGCAACATCACCTGGGTCTCTAGCACTGAGATAATCAAGACAGCTCATCAGGTGGGCCCCTAGTCAGAGACAGCATCATCCCCTCCTGCCTCAACCCTGTGCAGATCAGCCAGTAATGTGTCTCAGGCACGTGCAGATTCTATGGGCCTCTTGCTCTGATGCGCCTCTCGGAGCAAAGCACTGCCTTTCCAGTCCACCCAGCGCAGCAGTCCACTCTCCGGTATTCAATTTGCGGCCCGCAGTGTGTTTCCAGTGTGTTGTAATTCTTCATTTGGTACGTATCAAGGCTAAGTCGATTAACCTGGTAGTGATTTTGTGTTTAGCAAGCCGGGGATAAAGGACCATTAAGCAGATATGGGGCTTGAGGCTAAGGAAACTGCTTGTAGCCTCCACCAGGAAGGCACACCACCTCAGACCAATAGAAGGCCAAATGGGTACAACCCCACAGCATATAAAGAAGATCACCCTTAACATCATGACATTGAGAGTATGTGGGTGATGCATATGGAAATTTATGCTAATTTTCTGGGGAGTGAGGAATGCATGATGAAAGATATAAAAACGTATGAGTCTGAAATGGGCATTGCAGGAGATTTTGGAAGCAGCCTCCCACATTTTAGTCCATTCCCGTCAGTCATAGGTGAGTCCAAATCTGCTTCCCACTGTTAGTACAGTGTTGTGAAGGGGGAGTGGACATCCATACGCAATGCTCCATACAGTTCCAAAACCAGACTACGTGTATTGGTGGCATCACATAGGAACTGACAGCTGCAAAGCAGGTGAGGTTCCGCCTCCACCAGATGGGGCGTGCCACAACAGCTAGGGTACCGTACAACAGAAACTGCCACACTGGGAGGTTGAATTCCATGCATTGATCAGCAAAGAGTCACAGTACTCCATCCTAATACAGCGTCACCACCGTATCCAAGCATGCCCCCTCCCGTACCTGCAGATGACCCCCCCCTCCAGCCCTCCTATCTGCGTGATGAGTGCTCAAAGTGGGAGATCTGAGGGATATGGTGCCCACAGTGGTGATCCACAAAGCACCCTCATCCCACAGGCCCAAAGTACTGCTATGTCATGCCGCCCTGCATAGAGGACCTGCTTGGGATTAAGCAAAAAGAACCACATTTGGGGCAGGCCAGGTGGGGTCTGGCAAAACCAGCATCCCCATGGCCCCGGCCCCCAAAACCAACCTCTACTCCACTGCAGTTGTGCCACAAAATAGTAGGATTCATAGTTGGAAGTGTTCATTTCCCCCGTCTATGGTCGCCTGTTGCAATTTAGCCAATGCTACACGCTGGCGGCCCTTGTTCCATATCAGAATCGAGTCCAGCTCCCGGAACCTATTCCGTGGTACTAGTATTGGAAGGACTGGAAAATAGTATAAAAGGCGAGCCTGCACCACCATCTTACCAACAGCTATGCAGCCCACCACCGATAGGGGCAAAATCTTCCAAAACCCTACACTCACCTGGAAAGCTGTCACTGCCACTCCCATGTTGCCCTCCAGGAGTACTGGGAGTGTTCGATAGTGTCCTTTGGACCACTGCCTACTCTGAAAAAATATTGGTGGGTCCACTCACAAAGGGGAAGGGGTCCATGGGGACCCCTTCCAATTTGCGAGTGGGTTACCATCCACTTCAAGTGGATGGTAACTGCGTACGCGGTCGCAAATGGAGTTGCATACCACTGCGAGTCGCAAATAGGAAGAGAACACCCCTTCCAATTTGCGATTCTGAAATGCATTTTGCGAGTCGGTCCCGACTCGCAAAATGCATTTCTGCATACCAAACTCCGGTTTGCGACTCGCAAACGGCGATTTTTGCCATTTGCGAGTCGCAAACTGGTTGCTACATCTGGCCCTAAGTTCCATGAGTAGTGACAACTCTCAGGTGAGCGGGGTAGAGAATGGTGTAGCTGATATCCAAATCTTTGAGCTTCTCTTTGGCCACTGGGAATGAGGCCCTATTTCTAGACAGCCAGTGTGAAGTCAGGGAAGATCATCACCCTGCTGTTGTTGACACACAACTCATCAAGATCCCTGGTGCAATACAGAATGTGTTCCTGGCCTTGGAAGGGCAGAAGGTGCACTGCAAGGGTTCAAGGCACACTTCCAGGGAATAGTGGGCAGGCTGGCACTCTCTGTGTGCCCTCTACAAGGCAAAGAAAGAAGACAGACCCTCCGGGGCCACCTCTCATTGAAGCCTGTCCTCTAGGAAAGCAATCATGTTCACCCCCTCGCTTTTTCCGGTATTCCCACCACCCGGATGTTGTTCCTTTAGGCACACCCTACTGAGTCCTTCGCTCAGGCCTCTAAGACTCTGACCCTCCCAAGGACATCAGCTATCTAGGTCCTCAGGCCCTAGGTTTTTGAGACCACCTCCTGCAGTGCAAGTTCAGTAGCCATAATGTGTCCGTTCAGTTTACGGTTGTCTACTCATAGGAGGCCAAGGTCTGCCACTGCTGCATCAATTATATGTTTCATGGTTTCCTACGCACTCAAAGACGCACAATAGCACACATACACACACAGAATAACATACAACCCAATTGTAGTCTATATCTGGCTCTACACAAGGAAAAGAGGGCAAAGTCTAGGGCGTGGCATGTTATTTGCGCCTAGTATAATGTTTGTTAGGTGTGTATTATTTTCCTCGGGTAAAGTATTTTTTCTCATTCTTTTCAATTCTTTCTTCTACATATTATAAGCAGAAATCTCTTCCGATGCTATGTTGAAGTATATTTGACAGAGTCTGATGGATACTTTTACCTGAAGATTCCTCACCTTGTGAATCTCCATCAGGTGGCAAACTAGATTTGAAAAGTTGAAATAGCTCTCCTTCTCCGACTCTGTATTAAGTTTAAAATCTACTCTAGATGCCATCACAGAGTTGCTGTCCTCTAAATATTGTCTTCCAAAACTATTTTTGCAGTGCTTTTGACAGTAATGTATTCCCCAAAAATTTCAGAGTTTAACAAATTTTGATCCTGCCACAAGTTGGTGTCACTTTCGGATTCTACATGAGATGTTAAGAGGCAAAAGCACAACTTGAGATCATGCGAAACATGTGGTTTTATTAACAATTCTATTAAGGAGTGGGACCATTGCATTGACCCCTGACTAATCCTGGGCAGTGCACAGAAGTGGCGGGGCAGTGCTGGGGGTGAAGTAAATAATAAAAAAAAAAACACTTACCTCCATCGCCGCTGCTGCTGCACCACTCCATCCACTCCTCTGCTGGCTGCAGCACAGGCTCCCAGCCTGCCCTGCAGCCAATCCTGACACTGCTCAGAGCAGCGTCAGGATTGGCTCGGGTGCCCACCCATGGTGCTCCCAGGCAGACTGGGAGACTGTGCATGCTCTCTCCAGCCTGGCAACTGTGTTGCTGGGCTGGAGAGAGCCTACTGCGAATGTATGTTTGGCCGGCCCGAGATGGCTGGCCAAACAGACATGCGCACTGAGGGGGAGTGTTGTGCACTCCACCTAAGTGCTCGTCACAGTCTGTGGAGCCTGCTGGTGGGGGGCGACACTCCTACGCCCTAATGGAGGAGCCACCACTGGTTGAACCCACTCTACCTCCTCTTGATGTAGTTTCCACGCGGGCTGAAGCTCTGCCAAAGGCCTTGCCGATCACTCCAGCACCATTGCTGATACCACTAACACCACAAGCACCAAGCTCAGATTCTTTACAAAATGTGTTGATTTTTTTAAAGAAAAAAGACACACTAGTCAGATCCAAAAATAGAGCACATTGGATGATGGATGAATTGATAGCCTTATGATGAGTACTAAGGCAAGCTTGAGGTGTCACAAATCGCCTTTCCCTTACTGCCTCTGTTGGATGTAGGTGGAGTACGGCTTCGGATCTTGTATGTCCTGGTCTGGCCAAGATAAGGATGACCCCTTCCGGTAGCCACAGTGCTGCTGGCAATATGAAAGCCCAAGCAGTCTGTGCCCTCCAGAAGGAGTTCAAGAGGAAAAACCACTAGGGAAAAAACCTCCAGAAAGAAGCTCCAGAAAATCAGAGAAGGCACAGTAGAAGCCAGGACTCCCAGAATTGGAACATCAGGACGCTGCAAGGAAAATCAAGCAGAAAGCCATCCGCAGGAGGAACAAACAGGAGAAAGGACCACCAAACCAGAGTGCTGCAACGCAAAGAAGAAAGAAACATAAGACCCTTATTTACCAGTAAAACAAGAAGTGAACAACCATGTGAGAAAGTAGCCTCTTTCTAGCCTTGTTACCCCCACTTTTGGCCTGTTTGTGAGTGTATGTCAGGGTGTTTTCACTGTCTCACTGGTATCCTGCTAGCCAGGGCCCAGTGCTCATAGTGAAAACCCTATGTTTTCAGTATGTTTGTTATGTGTCACTGGGACCCTGCTAGTCAGGACCCCAGTGCTCATAAGTTTGTGACCTATAGGTATGTGTTCCCTGTGTGATGCCTAACTGTCTCACTGAGGCTCTGCTAACCAGAACCTCAGTGGTTATGCTCTCTCTGTACAAATTGTCACTAACAGGCTAGTGACTAATTTTACCAATTTACATTGGCATACTGGAACACCCTTATAATTCCCTAGTATATGGTACTGAGGTACCCAGGGTATTGGGGTTCCAGGAGATCCCTATGGGCTGCAGCATTTCTTTTGCCACCCAAAGGGAGCTCTGACAATTCTTACACAGGCCTGCCACTGCAGCCTGAGTGAAATAACGTCCACGTTATTTCACAGCCATTTTACACTGCACTTAAGTAACTTATAAGTCACCTATATGTCTAACCTTTACCTGGTAAAGGTTAGGTGCAAAGTTACTTAGTGTGAGGGCACCCTGGCACTAGCCAAGGTGCCCCCACATTGTTCAGGGCCAATTCCCCGGACTTTGTGAGTGCGGGGACACCATTACACGCGTGCACTACATATAGGTCACTACCTATATGTAGCTTCACAATGGTAACTCCGAATATGGCCATGTAACATGTCTATGATCATGGAATTGCCCCCTCTATGCCATCCTGGCATAGTTGGCACAATCCCATGATCCCAGTCGTCGGTAGCACAGACCCTGGTACTGCCAAACTGCCTTTCCCGGGGTTTCACTGCAGCTGCTGCTGCTGCCAACCCCTCAGACAGGTTTCTGCCCTCCTGGGGTCCAGCCAGGCTTGGCCCAGGATGGCAGAACAAAGGACTTCCTCTGAGAGAGGGTGTTAGACCCTCTCCCTTTGGAAAATGGTGTGAAGGCAGGGGAGGAGTAGCCTCCCCCAGCCTCTGGAAATGCTTTCATGGGCACACATGGTGCCCATTTCTGCATAAGCCAGTCTACACCGGTTCAGGGACCCCTTAGCCCTGCTCTGGCGCGAAACTGGACAAAGGAAAGGGGAGTGACCACTCCCCTGACCTGCACCTCCCCTGGGAGGTGTCCAGAGCTCCTCCAGTGTGCTCCAGACCTCTGCCATCTTGGAAACAGAGGTGCTGCTGGCACACTGGACTGCTCTGAGTGGCCAGTGCCAGCAGGTGACGTCAGAGACTCCTTCTGATAGGCTCCTTCAGGTGTTGCTAGCCTATCCTCTCTCCTAAGTAGCCAAACCCTCTTTTCTGGCTATTTAGGGTCTCTGTCTTTGGGGATTCCTTAGATAACGAATACAAGAGCTCATCCGAGTTCCTCTGCATCTCTCTCTTCATCTTCTGCCAAGGAATCGACTGCTGACCGCGCTGGAAGCCTGCAAAACTGCAACAAAGTAGCAAAGACGACTACTGCAACTCTGTAACTCTGATCCTGCCGCCTTCTCGACTGTTTTCCTGGTGGTGCATGCTGTGGGGGTAGTCTGCCTCCTCTCTGCACTAGAAGCTCCGAAGAAATCTCCCGTGGGTCGATGGAATCGTCCCCCTGCAACCGCAGGCACCAAAGAACTGCATCACTGGTACCCTGGGTCTCCTCTCAGCACGACGAGCGAGGTCCCTTGAATCCAGCAACTCTGTCCAAGTGACTCCCACAGTCCAGTGACTCTTCAGTCCAAGTTTGGTGGAGGTAAGACCTTGCCTCCCCATGCCAGACTGCATTGCTGGGAACCGCGACTTTTGCAGCTACTCCGGCCTCCGTGCACTTCTGGCAGAAATCCTTTGTGCACAGTCCAGCCTGGGTCCATGGTACTCTAACCTGCATTGCACGACCTCCTAAGTTGTCCTCCGGCGACGTGGGACTCCTTTGTGCGACTTCGGGTGAGCACCGTTTCTCTCCACTTTGTAGTGCCTGTTCTGGCACTTCTGCGGGTGTTGCCTGCTTCTGAGAGGGCTCCTTGTCTTGCTCGACGCCCCCTCTGTCCCCAGACACAATTGGCGACATCCTGGTCCCTCCTGGGCCACAGCAGCATCCAAAAACTCTAACCGCACGATTTGCAGCTAGCAAGGCTTGTTGGCGGTCTTACTTCAGGAAAACACTTTTGCACGACTCTCCACGGTGTGGGGAATCCGTCCTCCAAAGGGAAAGTTCCTAGCCCTTGTCGTTCCTGCAGAATCTTCAGCTTCTACTGTCCAGTAGCAGCTTCTTTGCACCCACAGCTGGCATTTCCTGGGCATCTGCCCATCTCCGACTTGCTTGTGACTTTTGGACTTGGTCCCCTTGTTCCACAGGTACCCTCGACTGGAAATCCATCGTTGTTGCATTGCTGATTTGTGTCTTTCCTGCAGAATTCCCCTATCACGACTTCTATGTCCTTTGGGGAACTTTAGTGCACTTTGCACTCACTTTTCAGGGTCTTGGGGTGGGCTATTTTTCTAACCCTTACTATTTTCTAATAGTCCCAGCGACCCTCTACAAGGTCACATAGGTTTGGGGTCCATTCGTGGTTCGCATTCCACTTTTGGAGTATATGGTTTGTGTTGCCCCTATCCCTATGTGTCTCCATTGCATCCTATTGTAACTATACATTGTTTGCACTGTTTTCTAATACTATTACTGCATATTTTGGTATTGTGTACATATATCTTGTGTATATTTGCTATCCTCATACTGAGGGTACTCACTGAGATACTTTTGGCATATTGTCATAAAAATAAAGTACCTTTATTTTTAGTATATCTGTGTATTGTGTTTTCTTATGATATTGTGCATATGACACTAGTGGTACTGTAGGAGCTTCACTCGTCTCCTAGTTCAGCCTAAGCTGCTCTGCTAAGCTACCATTATCTATCAGCCTATGCTGCTAGACACCCTATACATTAATAAGGGATAACTGGGCCTGGTGCAAGGTGTAAGTACCCCTTGGTACTCACTACAAGCCAGTCCAGCCTCCTACATTGGTTGTGCAGCGGTGGGATAAGTGCTTTGAGACTACTTACCACTTTTGTCTATGTACTTTTCATAAGAGAAAAATATACAAAACAAGTTCAGTGTATGTACACCTAACCAAAAAGTTTTGCATTTCTTTTCTCACCTCTTTTCTAAAGTGCTGAAAAGTACCTCTAAACTTTCTAAAAAGTTCTTAAAAGTTTAAAAAGTTTTTTTTCTGTCTTTCTAAAAGTTCTGAAAACTTTTTTCTCTTTTTCTATCACTTAAACTCTCTCTAAAAATGTCTGGCACAGGCCAAAATGTTGATCTGTCCAAACTTGCATATGATCACCTTAGCTGGAAAGGAGCAAGGAGTCTCTGCATAGAGAGAGGTTTGAGTGTAGGGAAGAATCCTTCTTTGGAATTATTGCTTAACATGCTTAGAGAACAAGATAAGGCCAGAAGGGCCCCATCTGTTGAAAAAGTAGCCAATGGTTCCCAATCTGATCCAGGGACTCCCCTAGGAAAAGATTCAGGAAAGAAACTTCCTAGCCTGCCCAATACTAGACAGCCTAGCATAGTTGGTACAGAGGTTGAGTCACACCATTCAGATAGTGTTGTCTCACATCTTAACAAGAGTATTCCTTCTCACCACAGTAGAAGTGATGTTTCTGTTAACCAAGCTGTTAGGGTGCCTTCTGTTAGGGATAGGTCTCCTTCTGTCAATTCTCATCATACCTCTGTTTCAAGACTTGTCCCTCCCACCAACCCTGATGACAGAATGTTAGAAAGGGAACTCAATAAGTTGAGAGTGGAACAAACCAGACTGAAGCTTAAGAAGCAACAGCTGGATTTGGATAGACAGTCCTTAGAACTAGAGAAGGAAAGACAGACGTTGGGTTTAGAAACCCATGGTGGCAGCAGCAGTATTCCCATAGTCATCCTGCAAAAGAGCATGATTCCAGGAATCTGCATAAGATAGTTCCCCCTTATAAGGAGGGGGATGACATTAACAAGTGGTTTGCTGCACTTGAGAGGGCCTGTGTTGTACAGGATGTCCCTCAAAGGCAGTGGGCTGCTATCCTATGGCTATCATTTAGTGGAAAAGGTAGGGATAGGCTCCTTACTGTGAAAGAAAGTGATGCCAATAATTTTACAGTTCTTAAGAATGCACTCCTGGATGGTTATGGCTTAACCACTGAACAATACAGGATAAAGTTCAGAGAGACCGAAAAGGAGTCTTCACAAGACTGGGTTGATTTCATTGACCATTCAGTGAAGGCCTTGGAGGGGTGGTTACATGGCAGTAAAGTTACTGATTATGACAGCCTGTATAACTTGATCCTGAGAGAGCATATTCTTAATACTTGTGTGTCTGATTTGTTGCACCAGTATCTAGTGGACTCAGATCTGACCTCTCCCCAAGAATTGGGAAAGAAGGCAGACAAATGGGTCAGAACAATAGTGAACAGAAAAGTTCATACAGGTGGTGACAAGGATGGCAAGAAGAAAGATGGTGAAAAATCTCAAGATAAGCATGGGGATAAGGGTAAAACCAAAGATCCCACTTCAAATCTTAAACACTCTTCAGAGGGTGGGGATAAAACAAATTCTTCCTCTTCTTCTCAACCCACACACATTAAAAAGCCTTGGTGCTTTGTGTGTAAAAACAGAGGCCATAGGCCAGGGGATAAGTCCTGTCCAGGTAAACCCCCTGAGCCTACCACCACTAATACATCAAACTCTAGTGCCCCTAGCAGTAGTGGTACTAGTGGTGGGACTGCTGGCAACAGTCAAGTTAAGGGTGTAGTTGGGTTCACTTATGGGTCCATAATAGACACTGGGGTAGTCAGTCCCAAGACAGTTTCTGTCACACCTAGTGGCATTGGCCTTGCCACACTGGCTGCTTGTCCCCTTACAATGGATAAGTACAGGCAGACAGTTTCAATAAATGGTGTTGAGGCCTTGGCCTACAGGGACACAGGTGCCAGTATCACTTTGGTGACTGAAAACCTAGTGGCTCCTGAACAACACATCATTGGACAACAGTATAAAATTATTGATGTCCATAACTCCACTAAGTTTCTTCCCTTAGCTATAATTCAGTTTAGTTGGGGTGGAGTTACTGGCCTTAAGCAGGTGGTGGTATCACCTAGCTTACCTGTAGACTGTCTCTTAGGTAATGACCTAGAGGCCTCAGGTTGGGCTGATGTAGAGTTTTATGCCCATGCAGCCATGCTGGGCATCCCAGAGGAATTGTTCCCTCTCATTTCTACTGAAATGAAAAAGCAAAGGAGAGAAGGCCTGAAAACTCAGGATCCCTCTCCAACAACAGGTAAAAAGGGTATCACAGTATCCCCTAACCACCCTGCCAATCAGGATATAATTCCTGTGGTAGGAGAAACCTCTCCTGGGGTGGCACCTGTTCCAAGGGAATCATCAGATGGCAAAGCTGTACTCCCTGAGGTAGAAGTACCTCTCTGTGGGATAACTAACATTGGTGAGAAAAAGAGCACCATTTTAGTTAACATGGAGCATCCCTCCAACCCTCCCAGAGAAACTTTAGTGCAGAAACTCTGCACTGCCTCACAACACTTAGGACAGCATCCCTGCCCTAGTGTGGAGCTCATAGGACAGCATCCCTGCCCTGCTCCAACTCAAGAGAAACAGCATCCCTGTTCTCTCTTCCAGCCATATGGACAAAGTTTTTGCCCAGCCATGGCTTTTCTGAGACAGCATCCCTGTCTGGAATTTCCATCACTACAAATAGGTTCAGTGGACAATTCCCACTGCTCTAAATAAAACTTACTGATAGAAACTCTGAAAATACATCTTCACATTGTTGCTTAGCTAAAAAAACTTCAAACAGGGTGGTTTACATCCCCACAGGGAAGTAACCATATAGTGGATGATAAAGGGAGTAACCAGTCTATTGCAGAGCTACTCTCTACTTATCACCACTTAGACAATAAAGTCTCAACTGGCCAAGGTTAGCCTTATTGTCCTTCGTTTGGGGGGGGGTTGTGTGAGAAAGTAGCCTCGTTCTAGCCTTGTTACCCCCACTTTTGGCCTGTTTGTGAGTGTATGTCAGGGTGTTTTCACTGTCTCACTGGGATCCTGCTAGCCAGGGCCCAGTGCTCATAGTGAAAACCCTATGTTTTCAGTATGTTTGTTATGTGTCACTGGGACCCTGCTAGTCAGGACCCCAGTGCTGATAAGTTTGTGACCTATAGGTGTGTGTTCCCTGTGTGATGCCTAACTGTCTCACTGAGGCTCTGCTAACCAGAACCTCAGTGGTTATGCTCTCTCTGCACAAATTGTCACTAACAGGCTAGTGACTAATTTTACCAATTTACATTGGCATACTGGAACACCCTTATAATTCCCTAGTATATGGTACTGAGGTACCCAGGGTATTGGGGTTCCAGGAGATCCCTATGGGCTGCAGCATTTCTTTTGCCACCCATAGGGAGCTCTGACAATTCTTACACAGGCCTGCCACTGCAGCCTGAGTGAAATAACGTCCACGTTATTTCACAGCCATTTTACACTGCACTTAAGTAACTTATAAGTCACCTATATGTCTAACCTTTACCTGGTAAAGGTTAGGTGCAAAGTTACTTAGTGTGAGGGCACCCTGGCACTAGCCAAGGTGCCCCCACATTGTTCAGGGCCAATTCCCCGGAATTTGTGAGTGCGGGGACACCATTACACGCGTGCACTACATATAGGTCACTACCTATATGTAGCTTCACAATGGTAACTCCGAATATGGCCATGTAACATGTCTATGATCATGGAATTGCCCCCTCTATGCCATCCTGGCATAGTTGGCACAATCCCATGATCCCAGTGGTCTGTAGCACAGACCCTGGTACTGCCAAACTGCCTTTCCCGGGGTTTCACTGCAGCAGCTGCCAACCCCTCAGACAGGTTTCTGCCCTCCTGGGGTCCAGCCAGGCTTGGCCCAGGATGGCAGAACAAAGGACTTCCTCTGAGAGAGGGTGTTACACCCTCTCCCTTTGGAAAATGGTGTGAAGGCAGAGGAGGAGTAGCCTCCCCAGCCTCTGGAAATGCTTTCATGGGCACACATGGTGCCCATTTCTGCATAAGCCAGTCTACACCGGTTCAGGGACCCCTTAGCCCTGCTCTGGCGCGAAACTGGACAAAGGAAAGGGGAGTGACCACTCCCCTGACCTGCACCTCCCCTGGGAGGTGTCCAGAGCTCCTCCAGTGTGCTCCAGACCTCTGCCATCTTGGAAACAGAGGTGCTGCTGGCACACTGGACTGCTCTGAGTGGCCAGTGCCAGCAGGTGACGTCAGAGACTCCTTCTGATAGGCTCCTTCAGGTGTTGCTAGCCTATCCTCTCTCCTAAGTAGCCAAACCCTCTTTTCTGGCTATTTAGGGTCTCAGTCTTTGGGGATTCCTTAGATAACGAATGCAAGAGCTCATCCGAGTTCCTCTGCATCTCTCTCTTCACCTTCTGCCAAGGAATCGACTGCTGACCGCGCTGGAAGCCTGCAAAACTGCAACAAAGTAGCAAAGACGACTACTGCAACTCTGTAACGCTGATCCTGCCGCCTTCTCGACTGTTTTCCTGGTGGTGCATGCTGTGGGGGTAGTCTGCCTCCTCTCTGCACTAGAAGCTCCGAAGAAATCTCCCGTGGGTCGACGGAATCGTCCCCCTGCAACCGCAGGCACCAAAGAACTGCATCACTGGTACACTGGGTCTCCTCTCAGCACGACGAGCGAGGTCCCTTGAATCCAGCAACTCTGTCCAAGTGACTCCCACAGTCCAGTGACTCTTCAGTCCAAGTTTGGTGGAGGTAAGACCTTGCCTCCCCACGCCAGACTGCATTGCTGGGAACCGCGACTTTTGCAGCTACTCCGGCCTCCGTGCTCTTCCGGCAGAAATCCTTTGTGCACAGTCCAGCCTGGGTCCACGGCACTCTAACCTGCATTGCACGACCTCCTAAGTTGTCCTTCCTGCAGAATTCCCCTATCACGACTTCTATGTCCTTTGGGGAACTTTAGTGCACTTTGCACTCACTTTTCAGGGTTTTGGGGTGGGCTATTTTTCTAACCCTTACTATTTTCTAATAGTCCCAGCGACCCTCTACAAGGTCACATAGGTTTGGGGTCCATTCGTGGTTCGCATTCCACTTTTGGAGTATATGGTTTGTGTTGCCCCTATCCCTATGTGTCTCCATTGCATCCTATTGTAACTATACATTGTTTGCACTGTTTTCTAATACTATTACTGCATATTTTGGTATTGTGTACATATATCTTGTGTATATTTGCTATCCTCATACTGAGGGTACTCACTGAGATACTTTTGGCATATTGTCATAAAAATAAAGTACCTTTATTTTTAGTATATCTGTGTATTGTGTTTTCTTATGATATTGTGCATATGACACTAGTGGTACTGTAGGAGCTTCACTCGTCTCCTAGTTCAGCCTAAGCTGCTCTGCTAAGCTACCATTATCTATCAGCCTATGCTGCTAGACACCCTATACACTAATAAGGGGTAACTGGGCCTGGTGCAAGGTGTAAGTACCCCTTGGTACTCACTACAAGCCAGTCCAGCCTCCTACAAACCAGGAAAAGGAAAAACACCATATTAAGTTGGGAAAGTATCATAGAATAAAATAGGAAAAACACCATTTTGGAAAGGTACTAGTAAAAGCAAACAGCAGTGCATGCTGGAATAGACAACAATTCTGGGACCAAGAAAGCATGGCCCCCATGACCAAAAGGGCGGACAGTCAAAAGCCAAGAACACAGTTAAGTATTATATATGCATCGCAGGGTGACCCGCGATGCAAGAAAGAGCACGCTGCGACTGCGGCAAGATCCGCAACCTGACCCACCGCCGCAGAAGAGTTCGACACTGTGGGCGAACAAACGTCCCGCAGCAGGCCCAATGTGCCAAAAAGCAGACCACAGGTGCTGTGGGCAGATTACCGACCCGCGGCGTAACAGTAGTGGCTTATCATGACAACAGTCATGAGGCAAGTAACTGTCTGCTTATGGGCATGGATAATGGTGACTGTTTAGCCCTGCAGAATCTATCTATGACTTAGATACTTTTCTGAGGTGCATCAGGGATTTCCTTTGGGGACTCACACTCAAAGTTGCTTCATTACAGCAGTCCTCTGCAAATCAGCTGAGGTCCTTCAAATGCCATTGTCCATGGAGGAGAACAAGGCTAACCTTCTTGTGAAAATACTGAAGCCTGCATCCTCTGCCATGGAGCCATTGTTCCCCTTCAATGACATGTTGATCGATCTGATGTTAGTCACCACGGGCAAATGTGCACCTGCAGTTTTCCATTATTTTCTTGTTCCCAAGAAAGAAGGTGACTGTACCATTCTCCTCCTTTACATTCTAAATGCCTTTTTCTGAAAGAAGACGTCCAAGATACTTTTCTTGGCGTAGTGTCATCTGGCCCTTCTGTCCCTAGAGTTAAAGGACTGATGCCACACAGACAGGACTTATATATTTTTATAGAAAACATTTTTATTAGCTTTTCGACAAAACAAGACACCATTCGCTGGTCCACACAAGAAACCTGTAACAATGATCCATAACAGAAAATATATACCTCCCCTCTTTCCCCAAACTTTCAAAACCCTTCAAGACTATAATAGGGCCACCATTATTCCCACAACAGGTCATGCTTCTTTGAGCATCCTCTCATGATATATGTAGGTTCCTCCAGCTTTGAACAATGGTCCATCCCTGCTTTCCATCCTGGAGGACTCACATTTTAATATACCATTTCTGCAGTCGCACAGCAAGTACTTGCGTTTTTGTAGTGGGCTCCATGCGCTATGAATTTACAGGTATTTTGCTTGGACTAACTTCAACACTGATGACTCTTCACCAAGTTGATGTTAGTGATTGCATCACTTCTTCGCTGGTTGGGAATCTTTGTATTCCCATAATTCAATGACTGACTGCTAAAATATCACCAGCAGACAACGGTCTACCTGCACTTCAACCTTACCTGATGTGTTGCACTTTGCTTGGAAAAGCTTTGCTGTGGTCACTGATAGGGGTTATTTGTCATCCCTTTTGGCTTTTCTCTGATTGCTGAATCAATCTATTATGCTATTCTGAAGGGTTTGGCCAATTTGTTTCGTTTTTCTCCCCTTTTCATGCCTAAATGTGACCATAACTTGGTGCTCGCTTTCTTAATGGATTTGCTCTTTCAGCCCATGCACAGTTGTCCTTTGCAGTTTATCTTGACTGTGTTCTTGATTGCCGTTATTTTGACTCAGTGTCTTACTGAGCTGCAGGCTTTGTCAGTTCAAACTCCTCTTACAACATTTTTACTAAAGGTGATTACCTCATTTCATGAGGGTCTGTGCAGTACTTTTAAACATATTTCTATTTACTTGCACCAAAGAGGAGAAGAGGTTGCACTGTCTGAAAATCCTCAGTTTTTGCAATGACAGGATATGAGCATACCAGATAGAGAGTCAGTTGTTGCTTGACTGTGCTAGGTCCAAGAAAGGCAAGGAGATTCTGAAGCATACCATTTTCATCTGGATCATGCTGTGCATCAAATTCTGCTATGCTCTTGACAATAAGTAGTCTCCTGAGGGCATCAGGGTCCATTCTACCAGGGAAAATGCCACTTTGTGAGCAATGTGAGGCATATTTCTGTTCAGAAAGTTTGTTCCACTGAAATGTGAGTTTAGCCATACCTTCGCATGGCACTATTGCCTCAGTTCTGAAGTCTGCAGGGTTGCTCACTTTGCCAGGTCTGTATTGCAAGACTTCTTGGTTTGACTATCTCCTTATATCCACCACCTGGGAGTATTGCTTGGGTATTGATTAAAGTATTGAGAAATATCTGTGGAGAACAAATTGCTTACCTATCTTTCTGATGTATACTATATCTACCTGCAGCATCCTCACCAGTCCCACCCACCTCCATTATGAGTAGTCATGCTACGTAAATTAAGGTTCCAAGTTAGTTTTGGTACACTGCAATTTCTGTCAGCCTTATTGCAAAAAGGACAGGGCACACAAAAAGGACTGTGAATTGACATCAGTGCTCCATGATATTGTATGCAGAGTGAATCCCAGTCATGCTGGAGGCAAGGTGCCACCTATTGGTGCAGGATAGCTATTTCAACGTTCTCGTCCATTTTGGCACCTGGAGAAGATTGAAGAGTTGAGGATTCCATAGGTAGATACAGTATCAAACAGTAAGACCATTACTGAAGGTATGTAACTTGTTTTTCATTCCTTAAACACTAGTAGTAACTTTATGGTCATATTGTCATATCTTGAGTTGTATGTTTCCATAACTCATTCATGTAAGAGGGATGAAATGTGTTCTCCTAATGGTAAGCGTAAATCTCGGCTTGGCCATGCTGATTTGCATTTAGGCAGAGATTTACTTCTAAGCGCAGGCAGAAATCCATAAGTGAAAATTTCTGTCCCCAGATTTAAATTTGTGAATTAGCCTATAGACCTTGACCTTAAATGTTGAATCTGTGGAGGTGAAGGCAAAGGATGAATAAGTCCATTGATTCATTCCACACCTGCCCACATCCTCCTGACACCTTTCAACCATGGATACTACTATAGTAAGTATGATTTTCAAGGGCTTCAACTTTGCACAAGTTGCAACCTTGTTTCCTGACTATCTGGACATGGCATGCTACTGGGTAAAATATTGGACAATGATTAGGGTCAATGAGCTGCCATGATCGTGAGCTCCTTGCATGAAGGATCCGCTGGCTGCTCACAATTGCAACCAAGATGTCCTGTGCATCATGCACTTCCTGCTGTAAGACAGAGGGAGATTCTGGTGCTGGCAACTCGAACTACAGATATAACAGTTTCTGCTGTTCGTGGTGTACTCCAGACTTTAAAAGACACTCAAAGAAACCTTTCTAATTTGAAAATAATTCAGGCAAGACAGGCATGCGCACAATTAGACAGAGAAGACCAGTTCCTGGTATAATGCAGGGGAAAGGGTCTGGATATCTTTCATGCATTTACCCTTTTGGATCTGTAGATCTAAGATATCTTTATGCTTTTAATGTCCTGTCAAGATAAGTTGAATCACAAACTCAGGTAAGGTTTGCATTAAGTAACATTCCACCTGTTAAATTCATCCTTCTTTTCATGTATCCTTGTTCAAACATGCACGCTAATCTTACCTGGAAAAGGCATCTTATCCTTCTAAACCTATTCTTGTAGATAGTCGTGAAGAGTTCCCACTAAAGAAATTTATGATGCTCATAGTTTCAAAGAAAATGCCAGTATTTGATTGATTGAGGAGTACATTCACCATTTGATTGGTCTTAGGAACGACCTTCCTCTATTCACACTCACTACTTTATCAAGACATTCCATCATCAGCATCCTGACAGATCCAGTTATTTTATGGGGCTGAGGGGCAGAGCATTAAGAAATATCTGTTACTTGCCATTCAGCACACACTAGTCAGAGTTCTCTGGAATATTAACCCTTGTATGCTGTGGGTGCCTCAGGAATGCCATCTGGGGAAGGATTGTGCATTCAGGATAGTCAGTCTGGACCCAGGGTCAAAAGTTGTTTGTTCCTACAGATGGTTGGGGTGGTGTTCCCAGTAGGGATCCTGTTTGGGAGGTGCATTCTTCTGCTGACCGCATGTGTTGGATGTGGACTGGTTAACTCTGAATGAATACAATGACTACAGGCATGCTTCTGGAGGACTCTGAAGGATTGCAACATCTCTCTCTCCCACATTTCTTCAGTGGGTCTGCGTGGACACCAAAGAATGGGCTGTCAATCCTGGGAGTGTGATTCTTAAAATTCCTTATTATGTTAAGCCAGTTCAGTTTAGTTCTATGAAACCTTCCCACCATCTACGATTACTTCTGTGATATTGCCTCATATCTTTTGACCTCTTTCTAATTAAGTGGCTATGGAATGTGATTCGGTGCATCATAGCATTGCTCCATACTAGTTACTCTTACTTGTTCCTGTTACGTCTGCTGTTCATATTGCTTGCCATGGTCTGTTTGCCTGACCTGCCACAGGTTTCTGCTTTCCGTGTTTCCTCTAGAAACTTGAGTTTTCTCAAGTCTGCATTTCTCTCATTCTCCTATTTCAGTGTTAACATATTCGGCCTCTAGTAACAGAGATGAAGAGCGAGCTTAAACCATTCCTATGAATCAAGAGTAGTAATACAACTTTGATTTCACAAACACCAGCTATTGACACCCTGTCTGCCTGAACATTGAGTGCTGTTTCCAGCTGTTGCGTAAAATCTCTGTGCCACACATTTTCCTCAGGGCTGGTTACACCAGTCTCCTGCTGATCCCACAAAACTAAAGAGGGTTAAGGGCCTGACAAAAAAGCCTGCTTGCCCCTGTGGTGCTTCATTTAGCTTAACAGTGCAGCTGGTCCAATAGACTTCCTTCCAGTGGTAGCAGAGGAAGCTGTTGCCTGCCTGGAAGAAAGTAAGTGAACCAGTAACAACTGGGCATTACTCCTACTTTCACCTATGGAAGTTCCCTCCTCTATCTGGAGGTTGCAGGAGATCCAGTGTATGCAAGAAGGTGACGTTGTGGGATGTTTCTTGTAACTGGAAACTGTAGGCTGGAGTCTAGTTCTGGAGACTTGAAGATATGTGAAGAAAGCAGTGCTGCAGAAATATTTACAATGAAGTTGGACAGTACTGGAGTATATTGCTTCCTTTAGGTGGGAACAATGTATGCACTTGAGCCCACTAACTTCATTATTTTAACATTTTAGTCATTACATTGTTTTGTTAAGTAACTTTGTTTTGACCTTTAAAGTTCCTTATCTCTTAGATGTATTTTTGTTATGGCTACTTCTTCCCCGTGGTCTTTATGGATTTTCTCTGAGGAAGGACTTGCTTTGTGTCAAGCAACAATGTGTGAGCCAGACATTCCTCATAATAATCAGTTTACATTTGTTGTTTAGATTATATGTTCCAGGTGGGAGCTCTATCATAGCTCAAATCTGACCCATCCCTCCACCTCCCACAGACTAGCAGTTTAAGGATCTACCCTGCAATAATTCCAGATGACCATCTGAAAATGATTTGCACTTCATTCATGCACTGGTATTTCTCTTTTTAGACGCCTACTACACTGCTGTTGAAATATGTATGTCCGGTTGATTGATATTAGTGGTGTTTTTAGCATTTTTAGTTAACCATCTATATTTTATTATTTCCACCGGATATATACTCCACTTTTAAAACAAAGCAGATGCCACAAATGCATCCAGTAGAAATCAGGTGTGAGTAGTCGACTAGAATGTCCATCATGGTAGCCAAAGATGATACAACTCTCCTTAGATATTGGGGGTCATTCCGACCCTGGTGGTTGGTGTAAAAGCGGCGGCCAACCCGCAAACAGGCAGGCGGCCAAAAAAATGGAATTCGAACCCTGGCGGGAACCGCCAACACACTTTAACACTCCGACCGCCACGGCGGTACAGACAAGCAGCGCGGCGGTCACCGCCAACAGACAGGCGGCAGACAATGTACCGCCCACCCTATCACAACTCACCAATCCGCCACCTTTTCCGGGGTGGGAGCCCCGCCGATAAAAACACGGCGGAAACAGACTTCGAACGGGAAAACGCTCACCTCTACACACTCCACGAGGAATCTGGACAGCATGGAACCCAAACTACACATCCTACCAGCTATTGTCTACCTGCTCCTCTACCAGGAGCACGAACGCCGGCGCAGAAGACAACGGTGAGTACTGCACCTACGACACAGGGGAGGGGGGAGGCAAAAAATTACGGGGACACACATACGCCACACACCCACCCCCACCCTCACCCACTACAACACACACATCAATGCAGAGCAACAAGTCAGAGTGACACCCCCCAACCCCACCGGAAGAATGCAAAGACAAAATAAAATGATCATTAAAAGTGAAGTATATTATAGCATAATTGAAGTTAAGTGAAATATGAAATATATAAATAAAATATATTACATCATGAACAATATATACTTAGGTCAAAAGTCCGTGCCATATTGGCTATCATCCATTGTTCGTGGGCCAATGGGCCTAAACACATGGGCAAAGGCCACACACGAGACCCGATTCCATTGGAGAGAACACTGCAGGGGCATCAGATAGTAAAACTACAGGCACCTCAGGGGGAAGGGAAGGAGGGCACCTCAGCCAGTTGAGTCCACGACGCCAGATCCACGAGGGGCCTCCATGCCCACTGTACCATCCTGGGGAGTGCAAAGCCACAGTCTCACAAGTCTCTACAGTGGGTGGGTTGCCCACTGTACCATCCTGGGGAGTGCAAAGCCACAGTCTCTCAAGTCTCTACAGTGGGTGGCTTGCCCACTGATCCATCCTGAGGAGTGCAAAGCCACAGTCCATCAAGTGGATTACAGACTCCACTGGTTCTGGAGGAGGCATGGTGCCCAGAGTGCTTCGTGAAGCCCTGGCCGACACAGCTCCGGCCCTGCCAATGGGCCAGCGGTGCTTGAGATGAAGGGCCCAGCGGAGCGGTGCTTGAGATGAAGGGCCCAGCGGAGCGGTGCTTGACAGGAAGGGCCCAGCGGAGCGGTGCTTGACAGGAAGGGCCCAACGGAGCGGTGCTTGACAGGAAGGGCCCAGCGGAGCGGTGCTTGAGATGAAGGGCCCAGCGGAGCGGTGCTTGAGATGAAGGGCCCAGCGGAGCGGTGCTTGAGATGAAGGGCCCAGCGGAGCGGTGCTTGAGATGAAGGGCCCAGCGGAGCGGTGCTTGAGATGAAGGGCCCAGCGGAGCGGTGCTTGACAGGATGGGCCCAGCGGAGCGGTGCTTGAGATGAAGGGCCCAGCGGAGCGGTGCTTGAGATGAAGGGCCCAGCGGAGCGGTGCTTGAGATGAAGGGCCCAGCGGAGCGGTGCTTGAGATGAAGGGCCCAGCGGAGCGGTGCTTGAGATGAAGGGCCCAGCGGAGCGGTGCTTGAGATGAAGGGCCCAGCGGAGCGGTGCTTGAGATGAAGGGCCCAGCGGAGCGGTGCTTGAGATGAAGGGCCCAGCGGAGCGGTGCTTGACACGAAGGGCCCAGCGGAGCGTTGCTTGACAGGAAGGGCCCAGCGGAGCGGTGCTTGAGATGAAGGGCCCAGCGGAGCGGTGCTTGACAGGAAGGGCCCAGCGGAGCGGTGCTTGAGATGAAGGGCCCAGCGGAGCGGTGCTTGACAGGAAGGGCCCAGCGGAGCGGTGCTTGAGATGAAGGGCCCAGCGGAGCGGTGCTTGACAGGAAGGGCCCAGCGGAGCGGTGCTTGACAGGAAGGGCCCAGCGGAGCGGGGCTTGAGATGAAGGGCCCAGCGGAGCGGTGCTTGACAGGAAGGGCCCAGCGGAGCGGTGCTTGAGATGAAGGGCCCAGCGGAGCGGTGCTTGACAGGAAGGGCCCTGTTCAGCGGTGCTTGTCACGGCGGGGCCCTGTTCAGCGGTGCTTATCACGGCGGGCCCTGTTCAGCGGTGCTTGTCACGGCGGGGCCCTGTTCGGCGGTGCTTGTCACGGCGGGGCCCAGTTCGGCGGTGCTTGTCACGGCGGGGCCCTGTTCAGCGGTGCTAGACAGGAAGGGCCCTGTTCAGCGGTGCTTGTCACGGCGGGGCCCTGTTCAGCGGTGCTTGTCACGGCGGGGCCCAGTTCGGCGGTGCTTGTCACGGCAGGGCCCAGTTCGGCGGTGCTTGTCACGACGGGCCCTGTTCAGCTGTGCTTGACAGGAAGGGCCCTGTTCAGCGGTGCTTGTCACGGCGGGGCCCTGTTCAGCGGTGCTTGTCACGGCGGGGCCCAGTTCGGCGGTGCTTGTCACGGCGGGGCCCAGTTCGGCGGTGCTTGTCACGACGGGCCCTGTTCAGCGGTGCTTGACAGGAAGGGCCCTGTTCAGCTGTGCTTGTCACGGCGGGGCCCTGTTCAGCGGTGCTTGACATGTGTTCCCAGGGAACCAGATCGGGCCAATATTTTCCGCTCAGTCACCATCCGACCTTTCGCTTGCGGGGCCCTCCTGTGCTGGAGTCCTGGGCCCGTGGGTGTCCTCCTTCACACCCGAAATGGGGCTGGTGGGGCCCTCCTGGGCAGCTCGCCTGCTGCCGGAAATGTCCGCCCTGCTGCCCTTGGCCTCCTTCGCCGATTCTCTGGGGCCCTTGCCTCCATTTGTGGATGTGCCAGGTGACGGTGCCAGGGTAGTGCCTTTGGGGGCTGCTGTCTCTGGCCTCTCACGCCGGCCCTTCCCTTTTTTAGTTTTTTTCCCAGGGGGTGGGCTGGCTGTCCCCTTGCTGCTGGCCGATGTTGCTGCCCTAGAAGCTGGTGGACTCCAATAGCCCTGGACTATGGTCCTTGTAGGTGCAGGGCTTGTGGTGGCTGAGGTGCTGTTTGGACTCTTACGAGATGGAGGGGGTGGGTCAGGTGATGCAAAGAGGTTAATTTTGGAGAGGAAAAACTTTTTAGGAGCAGTGGGAAGGGTAGGTGCAGTGGGTATGGGAGTGGAGGAAGAGGATGTGGTTGTAGGAGAGTCAAGTGTGCTGTCTTTGGGTGCAGGTGCTTGTGACGGAGGCTGTCGTGAGGTGGATGGCTGTTGGGTGGGTGGCTGCCTGCGTTTGTGTGGTTTGGAAGAGGGGGTGACAGACACACTGGGAGAGGACACAGGGGACGTGTAAATGGCAGTGGGGGTGGTGACTGCACGTGTGCGGAGTGTTCTGGTGGGTGTGCTGGTGATGGACGTACTGGCTGATGGTGGTGTGCATGCAGGTATGAGTGGAGACGTCACAGGGAGGGAGGAGGGAGACGAGGAGGAGAGGGACACAGAGGAGGCAGTGGCTGTTGGCATGTCTGCATGTGGATGTTGCATGTGTGAATACTTGTGTGATCTGTGGTGCTTATGTCTGGATGAGCTGCCCTTGGGTGTTGATGTGTGTGCAGGCTGGTCTGTAGGTGTGGCTGGGATAGGCAGAGGAACAGGGGAGTGGGA
The DNA here is from genome assembly GCF_031143425.1 of Pleurodeles waltl. Taxonomy (NCBI): domain Eukaryota; kingdom Metazoa; phylum Chordata; class Amphibia; order Caudata; family Salamandridae; genus Pleurodeles; species Pleurodeles waltl. The sequence continues at coordinate 1,013,021,696 of NC_090437.1, forward strand.
CTGGGATGAGGAAATTGGAGGGGGGAGGCAGGAGACAGGGACAATGGCTGCCGTCAGTGCTGAGGCCAGAGCGTTGAACGATCGCTGATGGGCAGCCTGACCCGAATGAATGCCCTCCAGGTATGCATTGCTCCGGTGCACCTCCCTTTCTACACCCTGGATGGCATTCAAAAGGGTAGACTGCCCAACAATGAGCGTCTGGAGGAGGTCAATGATCTCCTCACTGAGGGCAGCAGGGGTAACTGGGGCAGGGCCTGAGGTGCCTGGGGCGAAGGAGATGCCCGCCTTCCTGGCCGAGCGGGCACGGGGCGAACGCTGAGGGGCTGCTTGGAGGGCGAAGCTGGTGCGCGGGGTGGCGGCTGTACCTGTTGTAGCGGTGGGCACGGATGTTGCCGCCACCACAAGGGAGCTCCCTTCCGAGGACGTGTCTGTGTCGCTGACGTCTCCACGGGTCCCCGTTGTGGAGCTCCCCTCGCCCTCCGTCTCACTGGTGAACTCGGAGTCGGTTGCATGGCCCTCCGGGGCTATGTGAGATGCAGCTCCCTCGTGCTCCGATGCCACTTCTCCTCCGCCTGATGATGCTAATGCACACATGAACAGGAAGACCACAAAAAAGGGGGGGGGGTAGAAAAAATGACATGTTGAGTGCATGCATTGGCGACACCGTTGGCGGAGGGGACAAACACAGAAGCCCCCTGCACTACGCCGCGCACTCGGTGTACATTACTCAATTATTGTGACTTGGCCTACAAGCCTATGGACGACAACTGCACACATAGGTGACCCAGGGCCATGGATAGCTGTACTTAGCACCCTACAGAGGTGGGGGCGGGGGCACAGTGCCATGCCTTACGGAGGGGCCCAGCCTACAGAAATCGCCCTGGCCTAGAGATACCCACAGCCCTCCTCCCCCACCCAGACACCTCCACTGTGCGCAAACATAGCAGAATGTGCTGGTACTCACCCCCTTGTGTCTGCTGTGATGTCCTCACGCGCCCATCCAAATCGGGGTAGGCCACCGCCAGGATCCGGGACATCAGGGGGGTCAATTGACGGGAGCCACCCCTCCTACGTTGGGAGGCCATCCTCAGCAGAGCCTTCGCGGTCTTTCTGCTCCCGCGGCGGATGTCCTCCCACCTCTTGCGGCAGTGGGTGCCCCGTCTGTTGTGGACCCCCAGGGTCCGGACGTCCTTGGCGATGGCACGCCAAATGTCGATCTTCTGATGGGCGCTGACCTATGTGACATGGACAGGGTGGGAAAATAAATATCATCATTTTCTGCATGGTCGATGTGAGTGGCCCCCCCTCCCCAACCTTGCCATATGGCACATGCTCTCATCTGTCGTGCGATGCATGCCTCATTCGCTCCCCTCCCCACCATCTTTCATCCACCCCACTCAACACAGGCATTGCCCACAAAGCATGGTCCCAGTGTACTTACCTGTTGGTCTGGAGGACCGTAGAGTAGCGCATACTGGGGGAGGACCCCATCAACAAGTTTCTCCAATTCCTCAGATGTGAAGGCAGGGGCCCTTTCCCCAGTCGCAGCAGCCATTGTATCTTCCAGACCGAAGTCACAGCAGCACTTGCAGTATAGGTCCTCTCCTGTGGATGATCAGGTCTCGAGTGATTAAGCTGATAGAAAATAGCGGTCACGCCCGCGGAGGTGCGTACCGCAGCGGTGCGTACCGCGACCGCCGGCGCACATCGTCATTGGCTCCTGAGACCCATAGGGTTCAATGTTAACCAATGCTGCTTTGCGCCGCGGTCTTCGACCGCCTACCGCCACGGTGTGCCACGCCAGCGCATTGACCTCACATCCCATTGTCACACTTCACAGGTCAGGCAGCCGCCATTTCAAGGGCCCACATGGCTTAATTTCTACTGCGTCACACAGGCCTAGGCCTTGCATTGCCACTCATACAAGCCATTCAATGCATAGCGAATCGTGTTCTGTGCAAGCTGTGGTTACGTACCTGTGGGTTGCTTGACTCTGTGCTCCATGTTGTCCTTCCTAGGCACCGTCCGCTGGGACTTGCGAGGAGATGGAGGAATGTTCCTGTGTACAGACCGCTGGTGGACCTGTCGACAATGGAAGAAAGACATGTCATACTGACATACAGACTTGACCGAGCCACTATACAGGAACTGTGTGCCCAGCTGGAGCCAGACCTGATGTCCCCCATTCTCCAAACCACAGGGATTCCCCCTCTGGTGCAGGTTCTGTCAGTACTCCATTTTTTGGCAAGTGGATCATTCCAAACAACAGTGGCCATATCATCAGGGATGTCTCAGCCTATGTTTTCTAAGGTTTTGTCCAGAGTGTTGTCTGCCCTGATGAAATACATGCGGAGCTACATTGTTTTCCCTGAGGTGGGCGATTTGGCTACAGTGAAGGGTGATTTCTATGCCCTTGGCCATATCCCCAACATCATTGGTGCCATTGATGGGACCCATGTGGCTTTGGTTCCCCCCAGTGAAAGTGAGCAGGTGTACAGGAACAGAAAAAGTTATCATTCGATGAATGTCCAGGTGGTCTGTTTGGCTGACCAGTACATCTCCCATGTAAATGCCAAGTTCCCTGGGTCAGTGCATGACGCGTACATCATGCGAAATAGCAGCATCCCTTACGTGATGGAACAGCTACAGAGACACCGTGTGTGGCTAATTGGTGACTCTGGTTACCCCAACCTGTCGTGGCTACTGACCCCAGTGAGGAATCCCAGGACAAGGGCAGAGGAACGGTACAATGAGGCCCATGGGCGTACTAGGAGGGTGATCGAGCGGACCTTCGGCCTCCTGAAGGCCAGGTTTAGGTGCCTGCATATGACAGGTGGATCCCTAATGTACTCACCAAAGAAGGTGTGCCATATCATCGTGGCCTGCTGTATGCTTCACAACCTGGCTTTGTGACGCCAGGTGCCTTCCCTGCAGGAGGATGGTCCAGATGGTGGTGTTGTAGCAGCTGTGGAGCCTGTGGAGAGTGAATAGGAGGAAGACGACGGGGACGACACAGACAACAGGGACACAGTGATACAACAGTATTTTCAGTAGCACACAGGTACAAATCAACCCCGCCATTTTACATTTACTTAAAGTCTCCTGCCTCTCTACTGTCTGTGTTTCCCCCCAGTTCCTGTTAACTGAGTGACCTCTGCTTTGTTTGCCCATGGACTACAGCTGTGTGACAGTGGTATGTTGTCATCACAATGTAACTGAACATTTTGGCAACGTTATGTCTAATACATTTGTTCAAAATACAAGCAGACTCCAGATTTTTTAAGTGCAATAAGTGATTTTATTAAAGTGATAAATGTAGGGACATGATTGTAAAACGGTGATGGGTGATGGTGGAGTAATGTCCATGGCAGAGTCCAGTTTTCAGTCTCACAGGTGCATTGTCCATATGCCTGTGGAAGGATGGAGCAGGGGCAGTTTAAGTTTGGACAGGGTGACAATGTGGGACAGTGGGATGACATCAGGGGGTATCGTTTGCTGGCGGGGTCTTGGCATCCTACTCTGTCTTCTTGTGAGATCTCAGGTACCGCTTGCGGGGTGGTTCTTCTTCTGCAGGAGGTGGGGTTCTGGTGGCCTGTCGTTGTGTGGGGGCCTCCTGTCCACTAGCGCCGGCGGAGGTGGTAGGCTGTTCCTGGTCCATGCTAGTGACAGGGGCCCTTTGTGGTGCCACATGGTCCCGCAATGTGGTGACTATCTGGTTAAGGGCCACGACGATGGTCCCCATTGCGGAACTAATGTTTCTCAGTTCCTCTCTGAACCCCATGTACTGTTCCTCCTGCAGTACCTGGATCTCCTGGAACCTGGCCTGTACCGTAGCCATCGTCTCCTGGGAGTGGTGGTATGCTCCCATGATGGAGGAGAGGGCCTCTTGGAGAGTCTGTTCCCTGGGCCTGTCCCCCCCCTGTCGCACAGCAGCCCTCCCAGTTCCCCTGTTTCCCTGGGCCTCTGTCCCCTGGACCGTGTGCCCACTACCACTGCCCCCAGGTCCCTGTTGTTGTTGGGGTGGTGGGTCAACCTGGGTGCCCTGTAGTGGTGGACACACCGCTGATTGACGTGTCCTGGAGACAGAGGCATGGGCCCGCTGGGTGGGAGCTGTGCTGGTGTTCCCAGAGGGGGTTAGGTCTGCTGTAGCCTGTGGCTGTCTGTGGGGAACCGACTGTCCAGAGGTCCCCGATGGGCCGGGCTGGTCATCTGGGTCCAGGGAGACAGAGCTGCTGTCATCACTGGGGGCCTCTTCTGGAGGTGGGATGGACATCTCTGGACCCTCCTGGGCGGTGTGGTGGCGTTCAGGTCCTGCAGGGGTATAAGAGTATGGTTATTGCTTCTGTGTGTGCCATTTCGTGTAATGGGTGGGTGGCCGTGTACCCCAGTGCTGGCATTCCCTTGTGGGGGCTTTTGTGACGGTGGCTTGTGGGGGAGATGGGTATGTGCAGTGGGCATGCTTTGGTGATGGGTGTCCATGCTTTGGGGAGGCATGCAGGGCTAGGTTTTGGGATGGGTGTGTTGTGATGGTGAGCCATTGGCAAGGAGTTGGTGTGATGAGGGTGGGGGTATGATTTGGCATGCAGGTGGGGTGGGGGGAATGAAGTAGTGAAGATTTGACTTACCAGAGTCCATTCCTCCGCCTACTCCTGCGAGGCCCTCAGGATGCAGGATGTGCAAGACTTGCTCCTCCCATGCTGTGAATTCTGGGGGAGTAGGTGGGGGTCCGCCGCCAGTCCGCTGTACCGCGATGTTGTGCCTTGATACCATGGAACGCACCTTCCCCCGTAGGTCGTTCCACCGCTTCCTGATGTCGTCCCGATTTCGTGGATGCTGTCCCACAGCGTTGACCCTGTCCACTATTCTTTGCCATAGCTCCATCTTCCTGGCAATGGTGGTGTGCTGCACCTGTGCCCCGAAAAGCTGGGGCTCTACCCAAACTATTTCCTCCACCATGACCCTGAGTTCGGCGTCAGAGAACCTGGGGTGTCTTTGGGGTGCCATGGGGTGGTGTGGATGAGGTGAGGGGTGGTGTATGTGTTGTAGAGTGTGGTGAGTGTGGTGGTGTATGGTGTTTTGTGCGTGGATATTGTGTGGGTGATGTTGTGATTTGCCTCTGTGTGATGGTCTACTCTATGCTGTGCTGTCTCTCTCTGTCCTTCAGTCGCAATTGTGGTCGTAAGGGTTTGTGGGTGATGTGGGTGTGTGTTTTATATTTAATTGGGTGTGTGGGAGTGGTGTGTGTATGTGTCTCAGGTGTGTGTATTTTGAATTGTCCAATGTGGTAGTGTTTTGTAAAGGTGTGTGTATTTTGACCGCGGCGGTGTGTACCGCCAATGGAATACCGCGGTTGAAAGACCGCTGCGGGGATTTGTGGGTCGGAATGGCATGGGCGTATTTCTGTTGGCGTGACAGTGGAGGTTTGGTCATCGCCAGTTTTTCGCTGGCCGTTGCTGTGGCGGACTTTTGTTGATGTCGGGTTTTTGGCGGTTTGCCAGTTGCGGGTCAGAATCACCGTGGTGGTTTACCGTGACCGCGGCGGTGTTATGGCGGTCTTCTGACCGGCGGTAAGCGCCTTTTACCGCCGAGGTCAGAATGACCCCCATTGTGGACTCCAATGGAGTGACTAATCTATTTTTGGGTAAAATCTCAGTATCACCCAAAACATGATTACAATAGGTTCAAATTGCAGGTGTTTGCTCAAATAGGGCACATGAGCTGTTTATGCATCTTAGAATGGACAATAACATTGCCATTTGCTTGTTATTCCCCATTCTAGGGTGCCCAAATCTTAATCTGAAGCAATTTGAACACCTGCTAATTTTTTACCCCCATGCACACGCAACTAACCGGGGGTGCAATTTGCACCTGATGTTTGGGGTCTATAGTGATAGAATCAGTTGTGATTTGCTGGCTTCTGATGACGTATTGAGACCAAATCCAGATTCCTGTACTGTACATAAATAAAGAAATATATATATATATGATCACAACGTTTTGCAAGAATATTCACTCACTTTTGAGAGTAACCTTTAACCTTTCTGTATCACTGCTTTATTTACTTTGTTACTCCCTCCTTGGGCAAGGATTGCTCCCATGGGGGGCATCCTTTTTTAAGGCCTTTTTGGCCTATTTTAATTAGGCCAATCTGCTCCCAAGGGGGGCAGAAGCCACTAGGCACCAGGGATATTTATATTTTTTTACTTTTTACAGACGGGGAGCGACCCCTTAAGCAAGAGTCACTCCCCTGGGAGGGGGAATTTACTTTAGGCCGTTTCTGCCTCCTTTGGGGGCAGATCGACCTATTTTTATTAGGCCAACTGTCCCGAAGGAGGGAAGAAACCACTAAACACCAGGGATTTTTTTAAAAATAAAATTTCATAAGGGGTGCGATCCCTTAGGCAAGGGTCACTCCCCGGGGGGCACTTATATTAGGTCATTTCTGCCCCCTTTGGGGGCAGATCAGCCTACTTTTATTAGGCCAATCTGTCCCAAAAGGGGGAAGATACCACTAGACACCAAGGATTTTCTTTTATTATTTTACATAAGAGGAGCGACTCTCCTTAGGCAAGGGTGGTTCCCCAGGGGGGGGGACATACTATATTAGGCCTTTTGTGCCCCCCTTGGGGGCAGACCGGCCTATTTCTATTAGGCCCATCTGCCCCCAAGGGGAGCAGAAATCACATAGACACCAGGGATTGTTGTGTATGTGTGTTTTGTTTAGAGAGGCAGCCACTTGGGCAACAGTCACTCCCCATAGGGACAGATTACTGTTGGCCATATCTGCCCCCCTTGGGGCCAGATTGGCCTATTTTTATTAGGCCTTTCAAGAAAGTCCACTAGACATCAGGTAAGATTGTTTTTCAAAAAAAGAGGGTGAGGGTATGGCCATACCCCCACCCCAAATAACTTCTGACAAAATTGTTCTACCTACCCTGGGCAGATGGGGCAATTACCCCTGATCCACTCCCCGGGGGGCACAAAAACGTACTAGATGCCAGGGAATTGAAAAGAAAATAGAGGGGTGGGAGATGCCAACCAGTATGGGCATGGTTATGCCCATCACCCCAACTGAAGGGGGTAACAATCTTTCAGGTCCCCCTGCAAACTAAAGGATCTTATCCCAATGGCAGGCAAGAGGACATATGAATATTTTGGATTTTGATTTTACATTTGGGCCAAGGGAGCATGGCTAACTCTCAATATCGCCCCACATGAAATGCTGAGCAGTTGCACTTTTTGGACTTTGGGACGCTGTCACCAAGAAAAATCTACCAGACCTACACACATCTGAAAACTAAACATCTGGGTGAGTCCAGGGTGGTATGCTTCACATGCACCCCACACCATTTTCTTACTCACAATGCCCTGCAAACCTCCAACTTTGCTTGAAATCATGCACTTTTTTGTGATGGAAGCTTCCAGAATCCGCAGGAATGCACAAAATTCCTACCACCCAGCATAGTCGTATCTATACTGATAAAAGTTCTGCCCCACTTGTTAGCCTAAAAAGGTTTTTTTCAAACTGCCCTTTTGGACCTACATTGGTTCCCTTTCAATTTCGACATCTTTTTGGCCCTTCCCTATCAAAGGCACTTGGCCCACAAACTCAAGTGAGGTATCATTTTTATCGGGAGACTGGGGGGAACGTTGGGTGGTAGGAAATTTGTGCCAGTGCGGTGATCCTACACAGAAATGTGAGGAAAATTTGTTTTTTTTTGCTAAATTTAAGGATTCTGGGTAAGAATACTCTGGGGGATCCATGCAAGTCACACCTCCCTGGACTCCCTCAGGTGTCTAGTTTTCAGAAAACTGCGTTTGGTAGGTTTCCCTAGATGGCTGCTAAGCCCAGGACCAAAAATACAGGTGCCCCCCTTGCAAAAAAACAGGTAGTTTTGTAATGGATAATTTTGATGTGTCCAGGGGCATTTCTGCTGCGGGCATTAGGCCTACCCACACAAGTGATAGCATCAGTTGTGATTTGCCGGTTTGCAAGTGAGGTACCATTTCTATCGGGAGACTTGGGGAAATGCTGGGTGGAAGGGAATTTGTGTCTCCTCTCAGATTCCAAAACTATCTATCACCAAAATGTGAGGAAAAAGTGAGGTTTGCAAATGATTCTGGGTAACAGAACCTGGTGAGAGCCCCACAAGTCACCCCATTCAGAATTTCCCTGGGTGTCTAGTATAAAAAATGTATAGGTTTGCTAGGTTTTCCTAGGTGCCGGGTGAGCCAGAGGCCAATTCCACAGCTAGGCACTTTGCAAAAAAACATGTCAGATTTCAATGTAAAAATGTGATGTGTCCATGTTACGGTTCCTGTTGCGGGCACAAGTGAGATACCATTTTTATCAGGAGACTTGGGGGAACACAGAATAAAAGAACAAGTGTTATTGCCCCTTGTCTTTCTCTACATTTTGTTCTTCTAAATGTAAGACAGTGTGTAAAAAACAGAAGTCTATTTGAGAAATGCCCTGTAATTCACATGCTAGTATAGGGGCCCCGAAATTCAGAGATGTGCAAATAACCACTGCTTCTCAACACCTTATCTTGTGCCCATTTTGGAAATTAAAAGGTTTCCTTGATACCTATTTTTCACTCTTTATATTTCACCAAATGAATTACTGTATACCCGGTATACAATGAAAACCCATTGCAAGGTGCAGCTCATTTATTTGCTCTGGGTACCTAGGGTTTTTGATGAACCTGCAAGCCCTATATATCCCCACAACCAGAAGAGTCCAGCAGACATAACAGTGTATTGCTTTTAAAAATCTGCCACAGCTAGAAGAAAACGTGGACAGAAATGGCTCTTTTTTTACCTCAATTTCAATATTTTTTTATTTTAGCTGTTACTTTCTGTAGGAAAACCTTGAAGGATCTACACAAATGACCCCTTGCTGAATTCAGAATTTTGTCTACTTTTCGGAAATGTTTAGCTTTCTGAGATCCAGCATTGGTTTCACACCCATTTCTGTCACTAACTGGAAGGAGGCTGAAAGCACAAGAAATAGTAAAAATGAGGTATGTCCCAGTAAAATGCCAACATTGTGTTGAAAAATGTGGTTTTCTGATTCAAGTCTGCCTGTTCCTGAAAGCTGGGAAGATGGTGATTTTAGCACCGCAAACCCTTTGTTGATGCCATTTTCAAGGAAAAAAACACATGCTTTCTCCTGCAGCACTTTTTTCCCATTTTCTGAAAAAAACGAAATTGTAGCTGTATTTTGGCTAATTGTGTGGATAGCTTATGTGGACAAAAAGTTATGAGAGCCTAAGCGCAGACCACCCCACATAGCCAAAAAAAGGCTTGGCACCTGAGGGGGAAAATGCCTGGGAGTGAAGGGGCTAAAGGCACAGTTGTTTGTCGTTTCTAGAAACATTTCTTCAAAAAGGAACTTTTTTGACAACTGACCCATAGAACTTATTTGACCATTGTTCAGTTGAACCACATTTCTCTTCACTATTATGATCTCAAAAGTGCTTTCAAGATTTTTGGGTCCTATCCACCCACCTGATGTTCCCTTCATACACGAATGTTTACCCTTCTTTGGAGGCCATAATTAACCTTGTACTTTTTCTGTTTTAACATGACTCTTACCATCACCTCTCCGCAGTGAGCTTACATATGCCTTAGTAACACAACCACAAAGAAGTACTGGGGTACTATTCCTCTCTGCCAGCTTTAAAGTCTTCTTTGCCAAATGATTTATGCGCACACCTTGTGCATTCTCTCTAGGATAGTATAATGCTGCCTAAAAATGTTTCACAGAAATTTCATAAAGGAAATCACTCATGTATTCTGTTTTTCAGAATGTTTCTAGCACTCTTTCTTCCAAACAAAACCTCCCTGAAAACCTCTACAAGAACCTTTGTGGTCACCATATTGCCTCTTCTTGCTATCACCCATCTCAAATGGTAGTCAGTCAGAACAACTACCTTCTCTCTGACAACCTGTAAGAGTATTCAAGAGAATCTAAGGCAGATGGCATGTAGATGGTTTCCATGACATGTCACACGCCGCTCTCTGCCCTGCCACTGCTGACCTGATCAGACCACCTGATCATAGGTGACCACGCTGACCGCAGCTGCCAAAAAACCATCAGGGGGTCGGGGGGGAGGGGGGAGGAGGGGTTCTACCCCCATCTGGATCAGTAGCCTGTGTTGGAAAAAGTACCCATCATCACGTTTTGAGAAGTGAGCTGCAGAGGTTGGCAACGGCTAGCAAAGATGGGGTGCAGATGCTGATGTGATCGCGACAAGTGACTACTTTGCGGCTGCTGAAGCCTTGGGCCACATATGGAAGACTTGTGTGGAAAGGAACTGACCTAACATAGTGCTGCCAGGAGCTGTCAGAGGTTAGTAACTTGGGTGAAATCTGTGGTAATCTGAAATGAGAGCTGTTTACGTCTCATTTAACTTGGACAGTATTCAGGTGTGGGTCTCCAATCAATCGCCATTAATTAGTCACATTGCTGTGGCAGTCGGTCTGGGTGTTTTTTCCAGAGGCTCTCGTTAGTTCGGTGGTACATGCTGCAGTAGCCTTCTGTGACTTTTGTGTTGACTTTTCCAGGATTCTTGGCAAGGGGGAAACCTGTACTTTTTTTAATAACTTGCTAATCCTGGTTCAAGCTGCAGTTAAGATTATGCCGCCAAAGATCATGTAAAGTAACCCCTGTGGGGAAATATCCTCGAGCAGGGGGCCTGAAAACCAGTTTGAACTGGTTTAGCAGTCTTAAAGTGGGTGTGGAGGACCTCCCAGGAATTGGATCAAAAAATATGCCAAGCTTGGTGATGGCAGATTTCAAGTTCATACAGAGGGACCCCACCATACAAGCCCATGCTCTTCTGGCTTTTCAGACATGTAGCTCAGTCAGCGACAAAGCTTACAGTCCAATTCATGATCAACTGCAAGACCCACTATCAGGAGGGGGGCTTCTACCGGTAGCAACCCCCAGGGAAAGACTGATTATGCCCAAAAGTGAGTTGCCAGGCTCACAGGACATGCACAGGGGGCTTGCGACCCCGTCAGTCGACTTGAATAAGGTCCTTTTAAGCTCGGCGGGCTTGAGTAAACCTCTCATTGATTCAGCTACCCCGAACAGAGCCTCTGACTTTTGCCCCCTCTTCTGTAACAATAACAGTCCCATTGCACTTAGCAGCTCATTGATGTCAAGCTCAGAACTAAGTCAGATACCCGTTTCTCGTACTCCTCAGTGCATGGAGACTTCTATTGGACAAGTTATCTGTGAGTCTCGGGCCACAATGGAGGCGGAAGATACCCACTCGCCTTTAGAACCTGCCTTGGAACCTGTTCATCTGAATTTGGGGGAGGGGTCTACCATCTGCTGGAAGTTTATTGGTTACAGCCCTGGCACTCTGCCCGCTAAGGAACCTTAAGCAAGATTTTAAAGGAAATCAAATCACTAAAAGTCTGGCAGCACATAACTGCTAAACAAGTCACTGAGTGGCTGCTTAATCTGTAGGGGAAAGTCTTTCAGGCTCTTGACTGAATGGAAATGATTTAACAACGCATTTCTGACTATGAAGTCTAAGTTTAATTCTGTGTAACAATTGGGAAAGCACCTCGGATCATTAAAAATGAAACATGAGGAGCTGGAAAATCACTCACGGAGATCCAGTCTACGTATAAAGGGCATTCTGATGGATACACCTTCCTGTGGATTCCTCCCCTAAATAATTCTCCCCTCGCGCCAGCTTCGACGGAAATTTCTTCTAGCTCTGCACGTCAACGATGATGTCACAATTGCCCGACTCCACGCGACGCCGTACGACGTCATCCAGGCAATAAGAAGCCCTCGTCGACGTGCAGACGTCAGTTCCCTTTTTTCCGTGCCTTCGATTAACGGTTTTTCTTCGAGGCTAACAGGGAGCTACAGTTGCGCATTGGTAGCTACTATGTTGCAGCCAAGAAAATCTGGCTTTAAACCTTGTAACGCGTGTGGGGGTCGGATGTCGGTCACTGACCCCCATGAAAATTGTTTATGGTGCCTTAGTTCCGACCATGAGGTCGAGTCATGCGGTTCCTGGCAGCGCATGAACCCTAAGGCGCTTAAAGAGAGAGAGGCTAAATTATTCCTAGCCCGTTCCAAGAAGAGGAAGTAAAGGCGTCATCGTAGAGAGTCTTCTTCGAAATCTTCGAAGACTCATCGTCACCATGGAGACTCTCGGCGTCGTCACAACTCTCTGCGCTGATCGAGTAGAGGTCTGTCCAGGTCCAGGTCAAAATCCAGATCCAGATCCAGATCTCCATCAGCTCGGCGCCGTCTGTCGTGTGAGATTAGCCCGACCATCACTCCTCCGTCTCCTACGACTCCATCTTCTCCGACTTCACCTTTGCCGGTGTTTGAAGTAGAGCCTCTTCAAGAACCGGCGGCTTCTCCAGGGCAGGAGATGCCTGGTCCATCATCGGCTTCTATGCCGGCGCCGACTCCGCAAGCATATCCAGCTTTCCTGGCGCCGTGTACGGATCCTGCTGCATTTTTTAATGCTATGTTCAATATCTTTTCTACCATGGCGCATGGTGGAGGACATGCGGGTCCGTCAGGCCCTTTGGCTTTTAATTTGGGTGCTCCAGCTCCTTACAAGCCGACACCCTTCATGCCATTTCTGCCTTCTGGAGGATTCTCCACGGATCCAGTCCACAGTCAAGTTGCCTGTGGCGCCAGAGGGTCCGGCGTCGGATGGATCCGAAGAACTGCACCGGCGAAGATCTTCACCGTCTGCCGACGCCTTATCGACGCCGGGACTCGAATCCAGGCTCCGGTCCAGAAGATTAGCTTTACGCCTCCTGGAGGAAGAGGAATAAAGCAGACAGCATCTGGAGGAAGGCGAGATCTTGGAGCCTTCAAGTGATTTTCAGGGCCTGGACACAGCTAGTGGCATAGACACTTCCCCTGAATGGGATTTGGCTTCCCCTGGGGAGTATACCGAAGAGGCTGCATCTTTTCATGCAGCAATAAGGAAGGCTGCAGACTTTTTAGATCTTCCTCTTCCGGCTGCTGAGGTGAAAAGGAACCTTTTGACTGAGGTGCTGCATCCGGCTTCAGTAGTGGCGGAGCCTCTCTTGCCCTTCAATGAGGCTCTCCTGGACCTCGTCAAGGACATTTGGAGAAAGCCAGTGACTTCTACAGCTGTCAACAGGGCAGTAGCAAGGCGCTATCGTGCGGCTCCAGGTGACCCGGACTTCCTCTCCAAACATCCAACTCCGGAGAGTTTGGTTGTTCAGGCATCGTGCTCCTCCCGGTCATCCTCTGGTTCGTTCCCCGGGATCCCTGCGGACAGGGAGTCTAAGAAAATGGACCACACAGCAAAGAAGGCCTTTTCTTCATGCAGTATGGCCTTGAAGTCAACCAATGCAACTTGCATTTTGGGGCGTTACATTCATGCCCTTATGGAGGAATCGAAAGGTCATCCTAACTTGCCACAAGAGGTGTTGCATTTGTTAACGGACGCTCAGGCGACGGCGACCCAGGTGATTCAGTCTGGGTTGGACACCTCAGACTCCGTGCCAAGGGCTATGGGTACATCCATAGTGTTGAGGCGTCAGGCTTGGCTGCGTTCATCAGGCTTTTCCTCGGATGTACAAGCAACTCTTCTTGACCAGCCTTTTGATGGGGAAAAACTTTTTGGGACAAAAGCAGATTCTGCTCTTGAACCTTTCAAAGAGAGCAGAGCCGCAGCGAGGTCGTTGGGACTTCAGGCAGCCACTTCCTCTACCTTTAGGTCATATAGGAAGTTTAGGGTTTTGGAGGTGGCTCCTCCTTTCGTGGAAGGTTCCAGGAACCACAACAATCTGCAGGCTCCCTGCCTTATAGATCCTTCAGGGGCAGGGGCAGAGTACGTACAAGAGGAGCCACCCAGCAGCACTCTGCCTCTTCCTCTTTCTCAGGAGAGGTGCAGCAGGGAAAGCAGCCTTAGTCTTCCACCACTCCCTGTTCACATGTCTCCAGTAGGGGGGAGACTTGCCCAATTTTTCCAATGTGGGAGTTTATAACATCAGACTCTTGGGTCATTGACATTGTGAAGAAGGGGTACGCTCTTCCCTTTCAGGAGTTCCCTCCTCCCTACCCTCCCCGCCCATCCTTCTATTCGGAAGACCATCTTCTGTTACTGCAACAGGAGGTGTTATCCCTATTGTCAAAAGGCGCAGTGGAGTTGGTTCCGGAGCAGGAGAGGGGTCAGGGCTGTTATTCAAGATACTTCCTGATCCCCAAAAAGGATGGTCGGTTGAGACCAACTCTGGACTTGAGGATTTTGAATTGGTTTCTCAGGCAGGAAAAGTTCAAAATGCTGACCCTTTCACAGGTTCTTTTGGTGTTGAACGAAGGAGATTGGATGGTGTCTGTCGATTTGCAGGATGCGTACTTCCATATTCCGATCCTCAAATCGCACAGGAAGTATCTCCGGTTTGTGGTGGGGTCGCAGCATTATCAGTTTGCGGTCCTCCCGTTTGGTATTAGTTCAGCACCTCAGGTCTTCACAAAGGTGATGGCGGTGGTAGCGGCAGAGCTCAGAAGAAGAGGGATATCGGTGTTTCCCTATCTGGACGATTGGTTGATCAAAGCCAAGACTCCAGAGCTTGTGCGGCGTCATCTGCAGTCGACAACTCAATTGTTGTTCGACCTGGGTTTTTCAATCAATGTGCCCAAATCTCACCTGGAGCCCTCTCAACACCTTCTGTTCCTAGGGGCAGTACTGGACACAACATTGAATCAGGCCTTTCCTCCGCGCCAGCGGGTTCAGGACATTCAGGCGTTGATTCCAATGTTTCGAAATGGAGCGGTAGTTCCAGTCCTCAAGGTCCTTCGTCTGCTCGGTATGTTTGCTTCTTGCATACTGCTGGTCACTCATGCACGCTGGCACATGAGGACTCTTCAGTGGTCCGTCCGCAGGCAGTGGTTTCAGCACAAAGGGGATATCGAGGATTCAATCACGATCTCCAGAGACACTGCAGTGGCTCTTTAGTGGTGGGCTGCGATCGGCAACCTGTCGCAAGGAAGGCCGTTCTCGCTGCCTCCACCAGTGGCCACAGTTGTAACAGATGCTTCCACTCTAGGGTGGGGAGCTCATCTAGGGGTCCTGGAGGTCAAAGGCCTTTGGTCTCCAGTGAAGAGAGGTTTCACATCAATCTGTTGGAATTGCGGGCAGTACGTCTGGCTCTCAAGGCCTTTCTCACTTCCATTCGCGGTCAGTCAGTCCAGGTCCTGACGGACAACACTGCTGCAATGTGGTATATAAACAAGCAGGGAGGAGTGGGGTTGTACCTTCTTTGCAGAGAAGCTCTTCGACTCTGGTCCTGGCTTCAGGACCACAAGATTTGCTTGGTAGCAAATCATTTGGCCGGAGTTCTGAATGTACATGCGGATGTTCTCAGTTGATGCAGCTCGGTCGACCACGAGTGGCGTCTTCATCTAGATCTGGTTCTTTACATCTTCCAGATGTGGGGGTGTCGCAAGATAGATCCGTTTGCTACTCAGGAGAATGCGCAGTGCCCGTTATTTTGCAGCCTCCAGTATCCGGTGCAAGGAGCTTCGGGGGACGTGTTTCAGATGTCCTGGAAGGGTCAGTTGCTTTACGCGTTTCCTCCCATACCCTGATTCCGCGAGTTCTGAGGAAGATCCGCCAAGACCGGGCCCAGGTCATCTTGATAGCCCCGGATTGGCCAAGAAGGGTGTGGTACACAGACCTCCTCCAACTCTCTCTGTGTCCTCCGCTCCGTCTCCCTTACAGGGTGGACCTCCTCTCGTAGTCGCAGGGGCAGATTCTACACCCCCACCTCCAGAGTCTGCACCTTCATGCCTGGAGATTGAACGGGGCAATCTGAGTGCTTTTTCTCTCCCACTGGAAGTGGTGGATGTTATTTTATCGGCCAGGAGACACTCCACCAAATCGATCTATGCAAGTCGGTGGGCTAAATTTGTACGTTGGTGTGGAGAGAACCGAATTGATCCCTTAAAGGCTCACTTGTCTGATATATTATTATTTGCCCTTTTCTTGGCACAGAAGGGTTGTGCAGTTGCGACAGTTAAGGGCTATTTATCAGCACTGTCAGCTTTTCTGTGCCTCCCAGATCAACCTTCCTTGTTTAAATCTCCGCTTGTTTTGAGGTTCGTTAAGGGGCTCACTAAGTTTCCGCCCTCGCCATTTGTTATGCCACAGAGGGACCTTAACTTGGTATTAACATTTCTAATGGGATCGCCATTTGAACCAATGCATTCTTGTGCTTTGCGTTTGCTGGTTCTTAAGACTGTATTTCTGGTAGCCATAACATCGGCCAGAAGAGTCAGTGAGCTTCAGGCTCTTAGTGTAGAGTCTCCATACCTTTCCTTCTTTAGAGACAAAGTGGTGTTAAGGACCAAGGCGGCTTTCCTCCTGAAGGTTGTTACACCCTTTCACTTGGGGCAGTCTATTACTCTCTCTTCCTTTTACCCTCCGCCTCATCCATCCAAGGAAGAAGAGAGGCCCCACCGACTTGATCCACGAAGAGCATTGAGCTTCTTTGTCGACAGGACGAGGGAGTTCAGGCAAGATGGTCAGCTCTACGTTGGATACGTGGGGAAGAGGAAAGGCAGAGCAGTCCACAAGAGAACGCTATCCATGTGGGTCATTCTCTGTATCAAGCTTTGTTAATCCTTAGCTAAGAAAGAACCACCTGTGGGGCTTCGTGCTCATTCCACCACTAAGGCTGCTTCTTCGGCTTTAGCTAGGGGTGTTCCTGTGGTTGACATCTGCAAGGCGGCAACTTGGGCATCCCTCCATACTTTTGTCAAACATTATTGTTTGGATTCTGAGGTTAGGAGGGATGGCCATTTTGCTCGCTCAGTGCTGTAGGATTTCTTGGTTTGACCATTCAGGCACCCACCTCCAGAGGTAGTACTGCTTTGGGACTCTATTCTTTAGGTGAGGAATCCACAGGTAAGTGTATCCATCAGAAGAATAAGTTACTTACCTTCGGTAACGCTTATTCTGGTGGATACATTATCTACCTGTGGATTCCTCACGGTCCCAGCCGCCTCCCCGTTGCCTGACTGGTCGTTCCACGAAATCCGTGGGTGTGCACCATTGTCTTATATATATATATATATATATATATATATATGTGCCTGTTTTATGTATATAGTTATAGCATGTATATATATATTTCTTTCTCTACTTTTGATAATTCAAGTACACATGATTGAATTTGTCTGGCATATTTGGTGTCATATGGAACAATTATTGTAATAAATGTTGCGTTTACACTTCATTTGATGTGATTATGTTCTCTTCAAGGTCAATGTTCACCTGTGCGCCTCTAAGGCACGTAAAAAATGGTGATAACTGACGTCTGCACGTCGACGAGGGCTCCTTATTGCCTGGATGATGTCATACGGCGTCACGTGGAGTCGGGCAATTGTGATGTCATCGTTGATGTGCAGAGCTAGAAGAAATTTCCGTCGAAGCTGGCGTGAGGGGAGAATTCTTTAGGTGAGGAATCCACTGGTAGATAATGTATCCACCAGAAAAAGCGTTACCGAAGGTAAGTAACTTATTGTTCTAGAGCAGTGGTTCCCAACCTGTGGTCCGGGGACCCCTGGGGGTCCGCAAAGCCTTCTCAGGGGGTCCGCGAGAGCCTAGAAAATTAAAAAATATTAACAAATATTGACAAATTAGGTCCCCAGCTTCCAGTAATGACTCAGGCGGGGGTCGCCGGATTCCCATGATGATTCAGTGGGGGTCCCTGGGTTCCATTAATGTTAAAGTGGGGGTCCACAGAAATCAAAAGGTTGGGAACCACTGTTCTAGAGCATAAGGAGGATGCCGAGTGGGTGGTATTATTCGTGAACAATCTTATCAAGAAATATGTTCTTCCAGACTACTTCGCAGATCTCACACTAGGCACATGATGAACCTGCTCAGATGCCGGCGAATTCAAGATACCCTCTAGAAAACTTTAAATAGTAACATACAGGTGAAAGAATGTCACATAAACAAGGAGTAGTTTATTTGTATTTTTTCAGATATGACCATAAATTCTGCCTGTTGTAGGAAAGAGTTCAAAGGTATGCTTCCTCTGTTTCTCAAGGCCGGGGCTACTATCCTTCATCCAGCTAAATTTAAGGTCTTGCACAATTGCTGGTTTAATTGTATTGCATTGGCTGATGAAGCTCAGGCGTTCCTAGAAACTATTTAGTTTAAGGAATAGCTCTATTGATTTGTTATAATTAAACTTTGCTGATTTTTTCTTTTTTCTGCAGGAGAGTCAGCAGGGAAGGTGGGGCAGGGTGGCAGGGTGAACACAGTACCAGGGTGCCAAGAGCACTGACAGGGCTCTTGGGCCATAATGAGAAGGGCCCAAGAGACGAGGGTGGGTGGGAGGTTGGTGGGAAGCAGTGGGTTGGGATTTCTTGGGATATTTTCATTGTGGATTTTGTTGGTGGTGGGGGCACGTTTGTTGATGGTTGGTGTTGACACTGTTTTCAAGGAGGAAAAATAATAGCTAGGACACTGTTTCTGGGTAAAAATAAAGAAGTGGTTTGTAGTGCAGTAAAAGAGATCACATATTCAGATAATAGATGGCGAAAAAGGGTTCAGATTTTGAGATTGTTTGTCATAATGCAAATGGGCTAAACAATAGACGTAAATAGGAAGCAGTCTTTCTGAGTTTATTGCAATATGGTCCCTCTGTTATACTCTCACAAGAGACGCATTTAGTCCAAGGAAATAGGGCAATAAACTTTGCTACCCCTGGATGAGTCCATGATTTTATTCCTCAGCAGATCCAGCTCACAGGTGGACAGTGGTGATGTTTAGTTGGAAAACTCAGGTTAGATGTCTTTCACCTGTGGCGGATGTGGTGGGACATTGGGTTATAGTTCCTACTGTGGTATCTAACATTCAATACAACATTGTTTCCTTTTATAGCCCAATTTCTGACAATGTTTATCCTCTTCAGTTATGGTGATGGGAATAATGTAAACTTCCAGGGATACCCATTATAGGGGGTGATTTTAATGTTCTTCCTGCGCCAGATATGAATTCTTAAAATTCTAAACAGGGCCAGCATAAGCAAAATATAGAGGTTTTTTTAGATATGTGCTCTAGCCTGGGCGTTCAGAATGTCTGGCATGAACTGAATCCCACAGCAAGGGTTTTCTCTTGCTACTCAAAGAAGCATTGGTCCGCTTCACGGATAGACTTTTTTTTAGCCTCCTTAACCATCTTTAACCTGCTTTGCAAACAGTAAAAAGGGCAATGGGTGCTGCTGCACCCAATGCACCGCAACATTGCTGCCGGCTCTGTTATGAGCCGGCGTCAATGTTGTGGGTTGTTTCCCATTGGGCCAGTGGGTGGAAACTCTGTTTCAGCCCGCCGACCCAGCGGGAAACTCGTAATAGTCCTCAGAGCCAGGTCGCCGCACTGGCAGTTTTCTGACCGCATGGCTTCGGCGGACGGGCTTTTTCGTGCACCGAAGTTGTAATGAGGGCCTGAATATTTATTTTCAATTAATGCCCACACTGAGGAAGAGGCAACTGTTTGCAAAGCTTTTAAAGCCACGGTTTGGGGGACTATGATCTCCTTGCTAGCTTTCCAAAGGAAGAAGGACAAAGAAAGGCAGGAGAAATTGCAAAGAGAGGCCAATAAGGCTTATTTTGCAGCTTCCAGAAAGCCATCCCCTGAATTTTTTCATCTTTGACTGAAGAAGAGTGAAACTTTGAAGGACTTCTTTATAGAGAGAAATCCTTAATAGCCAGACTTATAATTGGCAGATCTATGAAAAGGGGGAGAAAATGGGTTGCTTCCAAGGAGAAAAATAGAAGAAATGTAATTACTCTACTAAGAGATCCAGACTCCAAAAAAATAGAAAGGGAGAATGGGAAGATTGGGCAAATATTTCTATGTCACTATGAGTCATTTTGTAAGGCACATATTGACTTATGGGGTTCCGGCTCTGACAGTTAAGTTTTTGCAGGAAGTTCATCTACCAGAGTTCTGATGACTCAACCAATCACCGCTGCAAAAGTTAAAGGAGCCATAAGGGAATATCCAGGTTCAAAGTTTACGGAGAAAGATGATATCGGGGCCAAATTTATAAGCACTTTATTAGTTGATCCTCCTTCAAATGTATTTAATTATATCTTAGCTGGAGGCTCCACTTCACCCTCTTTAAAGACTGGCGTTTAGTTAATGTTTTTAAAGAAAGGGAAGAATAAGCTGGCCACATCATCGTATAGACCCTTTACACTTGTAAACACTGATTACAAGCTTTTTATAAACATTTTATCTAATCGTATTAATGTTGTAATGAGGTTATTAATCCATCCTGATCAGTGTTGTTTTATAAAAGGCCGCAGTTTGAGAACAAACAGTTATTATCTGTCGGAATTTATAGATCTGGTTACCACCGACAATATTTCTGCTGCAGCAATCTTGTTAGATGTGGAGAAGGCTTTCATCCTTGTGAGCTGGATTTTTATGTTTAAAATCTTGGAGAAGGTTAACTTTCCATCCCAGCTCTTAGGGTCAATAGCGAGACTGTACACGGGTATGTCCGCTCAAATAATAATAAATTATGTTAGTGAGGGAGGCAGTCAGTATTCACTAGTCAGGGGACCTGCCAGGGTATTTGCCTTTCTCCAACTTTATTCGCCTTATTTATAGAACCTCTGGCTCAATATATACAATCATGTGGTGGCATCCATCCCCTTTTTACAGGTGCAACAAAAATAAAACTATGCGTGGATGATGTGGCCTTATACTTGTGTCCAGATAGACTGAATATAGAGAAAGCTTTGCAAGCCATTTGGAGGTATACCAGTCCGTGAGGCTATAAAATAAATAAAACACAAATTGAGTCACTACTGTTTAACATCTCTCCAGAAATATTACCGCCAGCTGTTAGGCAAACTTATAATTTGCATCGGAAAATATATTTGGGGTCATTTTATTCTGATACAGTTTTGGATAGTTATTGCATACATTTTTCACCCCTTTTTTCCAAGAATGGCTCTCTATAAATACGATCTTAGGAAATCACTTCCCATCTTGATGATCGGGTGGATACCCCTTATAAAGATTTCAGTTTTACCACTTTCTTTTCCTATTAATACACGTTCCTTGCAGGTTGAAGAGTAGGTTTCATTATTGATACGGGGCAACAAATCACCCAGGGCCAGTTTAAAAATACTACCACTTCCTAAGACAGAGGGAGTCTAGCCCTTCCATGTCTAAAGACTTACTAACTTGCATCTATTGCTTTACACCTGCGTTGGTTCTCTATGCAGGGGTTTCAGTTTGACAATTCTTTGGTATTTTTTATGTTAGACCATTACAAGATACCAAGTCTTCCAAGTGTTATTCATGATCCCAAGATGCCAAAGAAAGTCAGATATAAGGTTCTGTTGATCTTTAAGGTTATCAAGCAGTGCTTTTGAGAAGCCCACAATTCATGCCGCTCCCCCTTTGTCTTGCTGTTACCATCTCTCCCCTTGCTTCCAGCCAGCAGTTATTAGGAAATGGGCAAGGCTTTCTATTGATAAAATAGGGGGTTTTCTGGTCAATGACAAAGTAAAGATGCTGGCAGAGGTTTGTTCTGGTATCCCTTCACTAGCAGACTTTTTTAGTTTCCCCTACAGACAGGTAATCTCTCTTCTTAATGGCCTCCCATTATATGACATTTATTGCTCGTTGGGGCTGGATGGAAAACTCTCTTGGCCTGAGAATGTGTATGACTCTCTAAGTTTCTGGTATAGAGAGTTTGAAGAATTCCGCTGCCGCCTCCGAAATTTGGAACAAATGGTTGGAAAGTGTTCAGATTGAGATCAATGCCGAAAGCTGGTCTAAGTACTTCGAGTACAGCTTTACACTGTTGTGTGGGGCTAATTTTCATAGGATTATGTTCCTTAATGCATGGAGGCTTTATTATACCCCAGAAAAATTAAATAGAATGTTTCATACCACCACAAGAAGGTGTCCTAAATGCAAAGGCGAGGGAGATTGAGGACATATGTTCATGACTTGAAACTTTCTGGGTTCTTGCTACAGATTTTCAAACATCTTTCATTTAAACTAGGCTT
Organism: Pleurodeles waltl; assembly: GCF_031143425.1. Taxonomy (NCBI): domain Eukaryota; kingdom Metazoa; phylum Chordata; class Amphibia; order Caudata; family Salamandridae; genus Pleurodeles; species Pleurodeles waltl. Next base: position 1,013,043,771 of record NC_090437.1, read on the forward strand.
TGAGGTTAAACCCACAACCAGTATTATCCTGTTCGGCCTCACTCTTCCTCTACATGCTGAGGAACCAGGGACCAAACTTATTTTTGTCTCCATTCTGGTAGGCCGGTCTATTATTAGGAGCCACTGGAAGTCTCCACAGACACCGACATTTGTGGAATGGGATACGAAAATGAGGAAAATCAGCGGAAGAGAACAATAGTATTTTGCCCGGCTGAATAGGTTAGATCAGTATAAAAAAATTCAGGGGCTCTTTCTTGGGGAAGAAGCATGAGACGAAGGGTATGAAAATTTAAATAGATTTCCGCTTGGGCTTTCTAGTATCTTTTGCACGTTTTTGGATCGCATTCACTTTTTAGGGTTGAGCCAGTGCTGCATGCGCTTGCGCATGCATATCGCTAGCGAGACGCTTTAGGAATTAGAAAAGGGCTCGGAGCCCCGTCTACGTCACGTCCGTGTCTTTTATTGGTTCGTGGGCTTGCCTTCTGCTTGCTTTTATTAGTGGAAGGCACGCATACGTCATGCCTTTTCCGGTGGTTAGCCCTCTTTGAGCACAGCGACCAAGTACAGAAAACATGCGAGGCTCACTGGGTTTGTGGACTACTTTTCTCTATTTTCGCAGTGCGATCTCGCTTGGCAGAAGTCGAGCGCTTTGCATAATATCGACCCTGTTGCACAGTTTTGCCGGTTACGTACATATTGCACTTTTGCCGACAGGTTTAATTAAGTGTGAAATGTAGCAGCGCGCTCACGCTGTTTTTTTCTTTTAACGCGGCAAGAAAAATCCGGTTGGGAGTTTACAACTGGTAATAGCTGTAACTCGGACAAATGCGAGAGCCTAGTGCATTGCAAATGCTTGTTTATATTGTGCTCGGCAGAAGAACCGGTAGATGCATTGTTTTGTACTGCTACCTGGTTTCCACCTAACTGTAAAAGGTAATAAAGGAACCCACCTCTTTACTGCACAGGCTCTTTATATCAATAACCCAGGTTTTTTTTTTCCTGGACTGGCACCGTTGCTTTATTTGCATTGCCACTTTATATGACTTGTTAATTAGGGGGATGTTTATTTTTCCTGATAGCTTCAGGTATTATGCTAAACACTTAGGTCGTCATTGTCTCTGTATCTCCATTGTCACTTTATATTATCTGTAAACTGGGTGGATGCCCACCCTCAGAGTTTGACTGCCTTTATGTGCGGGCTCAGGGCTTGATGTAAAATGTAGTATGGGTGGTGTTATCAGATTACTGGATTAGATACTCTGAAATGGGAGAATCCTGCTTGGTACCAGTCATCTCATGAATTTCCGGCTAGAAGTTGAATATTGCTGAAATTGTTATTGTACTGTCACTTTATGGGTTATATTGCAATCTAGTAACTTAGCTAGATGCTGTAATTTATTGGTCGATTTATGGCTTGTCGTACTGTGTATATTAATTTGTTTTTTCTCTTTCGTATTTGTGTGGTATTTATGGCATGTTAATGCGGCGATGGTGAATGCCGAGAAAATTGACCTGTACTGTATCACACGCTATAATAAAAAAAAGAATCTAAGGCACGTATTACGCATGTCCTATTCAGAACGCCTACTTGCACCAGAGCTGGTGCACAAACTACCTTGAACTTATCCCTGGTTGTAAACATCAAACTACCCTTCATCAGCTGCTCAACCTGCAAATTCATTCCCTGTTGGCAATATTGAGACCTCACTCTGTTTTAAGTAAGGCTCATGCCAAATAGCCCATCATGCCCCAATTTAATCAGTTTCTGGTACATCGTCTCGAGAAGCATTCCCTTCTCTCCCCTCAACAAAATCTCACTATTAATGCTCAACTAATTTTGCAATTACCAAAACTTCAAAAATCTCCCTCTGTGCCAATCTCTGTCAGCCAACCAGAAACAACATTCTCCTCAGTGATCCGGTGGATTTGCAACTGCTGTGAAGAGCTGACTGACATCAGATCAACTTAGGCGGACATGTTTGGATAAGACAAGTGCCATGCCTGGCCTCCGCAGTGGCTGACATTGAATTATATGCAATCATTATGGACCTTTGCCTATGGTGGGAGTGATCCACCATGTTCGCCATAAAAGAGTACAAAGGACTAAAATACTTATTTCCTACCTGTTACACCAACAGAGGAAAAAACTTGAAAGACGATTAAACTGATTGCAAATTTGCCTTATGGGAAACCAAAATTTGTACTTGAGTGTAATTATCCATAATTGTTGCGGGATGCATTCAAATAGATTCACATGATCCTGGAGATGAGAACATGATGAGGGATAATAGGTATAGCACCCACGAAGGAGTTGGGACCAAAGGCACCAATGTGCACACTGGATTGGATTGTGTGGTATTGACTAATTGGCTGTGAAATTAAAAAGTACTTCATTTTCTAAAAAGGAAAGCACTGGGTCAGACATTGAATTTATTGTGTCTATTGGTTGATTGCTACATTCTGAGATAGTGCTCCCCGGCAACCTCCCTGAGAAGCCAGTGACCGCTTGCTATCCTGAGAGTGTGGTAGAGGTTGCACTTGGCGCAGTTTGCAAAGCAGTGCTAGGACAGCCTCAGTACACCAGTGGCAAACCACTTCTACCACCACATTTAGAGCCCAGTAGCCTCTGGCTGCCCTGTGTGCCCTGAACAGGCTCTGACAGCATCATAACAAAAACACAACTATCTCTATTCGTTGTTGGGATGAAACCTATTTAAATGCATTAAGAAAACCCAGAGATTTGTTCAAAACGTTGTCTTCTCAATTATAGTCGGATAAAACTGATATGTCTAAAGCGGATGATAAATGTGTGCATAGCAGGTGAGAACTGGAATGGGGTGTTCTGTCCATGATGGCCTTGCTTTCTTATGAGGGTTTAGTGAAAAATAATCTTATAATACTTGAGAGCACCTAGTAGCTGAAACTCTGTATGAAAACTATGAGAAAATGAATTAGCCCTATGGCATTTTTGTGGAAGTGTCTTTCTGCTTGTATTGGTAAATAGATCCTCTGTAATACTATTGTATTTTGTCATAAATACTTTTACATTGCTCATAATTACAGAAACATATCACTTTGGCTTTTGATGAGTCAGAATATTATGAATGAAGCTAGAACTTGTATTTGTTCGGGGTAATCATGAGGCTATTGGTAGTTTGCCATCATGAAATTATAATCTTGAACACCTTGTATCTTACTCAGGGCAACAATTACATGCAAAGAAAAAATAGTATTGCCTTCAGGGCCACAAATGTAGTCACAATCTCTTTCAGTTAACTTTGCAAGAAATGCCTTGATTGCTGATAAAATAGCATAAAAACTAAAGTCCAGTACAAATTCTCCAAATATCCTTGCAGTATACTATGTTTTGGTATTTCCATTTGTGTAATGCACAACTACCTCAAGTATGGCTAGGATTAGCCTTAATTTGGGATGTGCATTTCATTGTTTTGAGTGCAGAGTCCCAACAATTGGATTCTCACTTCAAAATATATATTGTTTTTCATACGCCATCATGATTTCATAGGTAGGAACTTTGTGTACCTCTGTACCAGGCTAACCCTTTTAGTCGTAGAGACAGGCTAACAATATCAGTCTTAGGGACTTAGGTCTTAAGGTCTTTGTGTGACCTTTATTGCACTGAGATCTCTCTTGCATACACAACATGGCACATGAGTAGGTTTACGTAGCAAACCTATGTTCCTGTTTTATGTTCAGTGACATAAATTTTTTTTGAGGCATTCTGTTCCACTGGACAGAGCTAAATTTTATTTTAATTGGGCAAAGCACCTCTAAAACGACTTAAATAGAAATAGATGCATTGTTTGTTGTTTGAGACATTGTTGACTCATGCTGACATTCAACACAAAAGCTGAAAGCCTCAAAGTTTGTCTCTAATAACTAAACTAGCCTGCCACTGCTTCTAATGCTTGTGTAGCAAGTGTATTGTTCGCGCCAATATGACCTTCATGTGCAAGTTCTTCCATGCCTACCGTATCTGTGAGTCTTCTGCGGATGAAACAGCCTGCCCTCTATGTTTTTCAGGATTAGTATGGTTGAGAAGTGCAAAGACATGGCAGTCATCTCATCTTGTGCAAAATCAATGGCGCGAAAGGCTGCAGGCAGTCTAAATGGAGGAAACCTAAGTCTACTTGAGGAGGGACGCAAGGATGGCGCCTCGGGAGCTAGGAATATCATCGAGGTTGGTCTGATCCAACTTTATTATTTAAATAGTCTCTATAATATTCCGCACAGGCTTTGGGGGATGGGTAGGACCGCTTGACAGCATGTCCTTGTTGCCACACGGAAGCAGGAGATTTTGACCACATGGTTGTGCCATGACAACAGATTCATGCATACTGGTACACTATCCTGCAATTGTCATCCAAGGATTTGGTTAGACCTTCTGACCCCATGCCTATAGTGATAGTCCTAAAGCTAATGGAGAGCTCAGAGGCACGCCAAGGGAGTGAACATGAATGGAATGGTTGTTCGTCTTGCTAAAACAGATATGGCCAAACACTAGCGTCTCAAGAAAGCCCCACCAATACAAGAATGGATAAGAAGAATGGACAGATGTTTCCAACTGGAAGAGTCGATCTACCGAGCTAGAAGCTGTCAACAAGCATAAGAAAATCTATTGTCCATAGTGGGAATATTTTAGCATATGTTTCATAACTCGGTCGTCTTGATGACCAGTTCAATAAAGATATATTGCAACAGGGGCACTGAGTGTCTAGAAATAAGAATACAATTATCTGATGAAATACAATCTATGTCATGTGTCATCACCTTAAGTTTTGAAAATTCAGTGAGCGGAGGGGAGGGAGCGAAGACATCAAGTGCAACGAAGAACAACTATTCGGGGAAAAAAGCGTATCGAATATATACATCTGCGGGCCTTAATTTTAAAGCAAAATATATCTTTCCAGGCAGTGATCCACCCGAGTTAAAATAGCGATGTGCAGGTCAGCAACATCGTTACAGATAGCCCCGCACAATTGTTGCTTTTTCAGTTCCGGCCGAGAGTGTCTGGGTGCTTCGGCCAGCTAGTCTTTCACGTCGCGTCAGCTTTATCATCAATCATTGTATAGGTCAGACGCTGCAGCCACAGAGGAGTGTCCTGTGACATGTATGCTTGCCCAGCCTACAATGGCTGTGTGGGTGTGTGGCCTGCCGGCTCCCGGGGTTTCAATGTCACTATCAATCACGGCATGTCATGATATCAGCCCGAGATGCAGCCCTCCAGCATTTTCTGTCCTAAGCGGTCTGTGTTAGCGCGATATTCCTCGGCAGTGTAGGCCAGCTGTTTGTGTTCATCGTTTCACTTTGCTGTGGTTGTGCCGAGGGAGCAGCTCAGTTTGTTTGCCGTTCTTTTTTGTTTCTCGCGCTTTGTTTTCGGGAGCAGTGGATTTGATTATGCGCTACAAGCATTTTTATTATTTTCACATACATCTTTCTGTCTTTAGAAGCAACGTGTATTCTTGTGTAACGTTAGAGCTATTGCTTTACAATTGCTCAAGTCATTGTTCTGTTAATTAGCACAATTATAGGACGATTTGTTATCACTGTGGAAAAGACAGCACCTTCCTTGGCATCTGATTTGATATTGAAGTAGATAAGAGTGTAGATAGAATGGCCTTTTTCTGTTTTTTTCAAGTCTAATTACAATTGAGTTTTATTTTCAGTAAACATGTATTTTTGTCATTTTGCCCCAGCTGCAAGTACTTTTCTTTACAAGGAAATATCCTAAGTTCCCAGTGAATATGGGGGTCTTTGGGGATTTTTTATACCTCCACTTAGCTGAATTCAGTTTTTTGGGCAAAGATTTAGCTTTGTGATCGAGATGAAAAAATAATTGCAATTGTTTATGACTCTTTACAAAGTTACGTCACGAAGGGGGAATTGGCAATCGGATGTCCTTGAGCACTTAATAAAACGAAGACATGCTTCCTGCCCAGAGCTCCGGCCGATGCACCATCCCTAGCTGAGACAGCTGACCTCATCAAGCTAATGGTCCTATAAGCCTTTTCCAGGACTGTTAAATTTAGAATGTAGCCTACCCTGAAAGTCCAAAAGTTTGCTATCGTCCTTGTTAATTGGCTATACAATGACCTGTTGAAGATCCTTCAAATGCAAACTGGACTGTCTCCAGAGAGGCATAGGAATCACATGGTTGAAGGAAGGCAGATAATTGGAAACAAACTTGCAAATTCGAAACTAACATCACTGCTACCACATCCACTAGCTTTGGAATTATCAAGATTTAGGAAAAAGCGTAGTTGGTCCCCTCTAACCAATCCTGCAGGAATGAATTCACCAGCTCCACCTCTGGACCCCGTCTTCAACTGAACTAAAACAGACCTTGTGTGTTCAGCTATGATGAGAAACGGCAGTGCAGAAATGGGCTTTATCTTCCTGGGGTCATCTAGCATGGGTGCCAGAGCTCCCAGGCAAGATCTGCTAGCATTTTTCCTGCACTTTCAACCAATGGGTTAACAGAAAATGAAGGGGCTGTCCATGGAAAATGTGATGAGGGGCAAGGGAGTCCCTTTTCTCTGTTAGATATTCATTGGCCTTAGGGTGAATGGGGGCCCCTTGAAGAGCTAGGGCATCCTGAAGGGTTTGGGGCTCCTGCACTACAGGGGCTGCAGTTGCCTGTATTACGCCCCTGCTTTCAACTGGGTGCTTCCCAGACAATTTATGTACATGCCAGCCAAAAGAATGTCCATCTTTCATATTTGTAACAATGAACACCATACCATACAAGTCATTTTAAGGCAAAAGATTCAGCCTAACACTCTCACAATTTATACGAAAAGATGATTCATCAGCTTAACATTTGGTGCCAGTTCTTGCCCCTAATGATCTCCGAGGCCCTTTTACTTAAACATTATTCAGGTGTTCCAAGTAGAACTGTGCTCCATCAACCTGAGGACCTCTGTCCTGGTCTCCTGTAATAAATCTGAGGTCCTGCGATTAAGAGGTATCCTTTCCTACATGCAGAAGTCTCAACCCATGTACTGCAGGAGCACTGGAGCAGATGAGGACAGTACGCCTACCAACCTTGATAACTGTCTGAGGCAGATCATGCCCTTAAATGGTTTGTGCCTTCGCTTCCTTGCGATCTTGCAGAATTTTGAAGAATCACGGTCTCTGCCACCAAGTTTACTGTAAAGCCCAGAAACACTATCCTGTTAGTGGACTTGAGGTTTGACATCCCCCGTTTAATCACAAAGTCCGCTGTTTGTAGAAGTGAAATTGACTTTGCCACCTGGGTGCTCAGAAGGCGTTGTCCCGGCACATGAAAAACATGTTTTAGAAGTGCCTATTCACTCAGGACTCAGAGTCAGTATCACTGGCTTCAGCAACTCCGTTCTCATCACCCAGGGGCTTTAATGATGAGAGAGGGCAATGACCGTTACCTAAAAGCCCATGGAGAGCAGGTGAGTGACATGGAACAGACAAGGTGGTAGTATGACAATCTCCATATCACCCGAGGAGAGAGGCATGAGCACATAAACTGTTTATTGAATGATGGATCACAAAACCAGATAAAAAAAATAAACCAATTTGGTTAATGCAGCAAACTTCATTAGATAAAGGATCTTTAAAAACCTGTCACCACAGCCGATCATACAAATGGCTATCAAACAGCTGACAGTGATTCATAAACCTCACAAAGACCCTTTTACAAAGAATCAATAATGAATAAATAATAAATAATATAAGTGATGAAATTGTTAAGACGGGGAGAGAGGAACATACAAATACTGGACCATACACCTGGGAAGTAAAAGAAAAAAAAAGTTATTTCTGCCCTTTACGCAGTTCTTCCCACTGCATGAGACCTTAAACCATCACACGGAAAAATGCTACACAATTAGCAGCTTTTAAAAAAATAAACTTATAATAATTAAGAATGTGCCTAAACGTTTAAACGTCTCTAGAGATTATAACTCACATTTTTAAAGATTTACAAATATTTTTCACAATAACTGCCAGTTGACACACACACACACAGGTGGTGGTAAATAAAATGTTTTAGTTCTATGATTTGTAACTATGAATCAGATGTTTCAAAATATACATGTTCAGTGCAGAAAAAAACAACTGTTGCTTAAAAAGTCTCTATGGAAATTTGTTAGAATGATATTATTTCTTTATTCGGAAGGTAAAAGGTGTACAACTAACTGTATATTGACTATTGCAAATGTGAGAGCAAATATCCAGAAACATATTCCTTTAAAAAAATGTGTTTAGTAAAAAAGTGGAGGTTATGACATATATGAGTCTAGCCTCCATGGTTTCGAAAAGTAACACATCCCTTGTTTTTAGCATGTAACCTCCAAAAAATCTTCATGAGGGTGAGAGGTGAGAACCATAAGGCTAGCATCCTTCAGGTCCGTCCATGCACCCTTATGTACGATATCCCTCAGGAGGTGAATCCTCTCCATCATGAAATACCTGTAAATGAGCCAAGCATTGAACTCCCTAATGTTGATCATGAGTCTCATTACTTTTTCTTTTGTGTACATGAACCATGTATTGCTGATAAAAACCTCTTGAGTAAATCTATATACAACCTATCACACTTTATATTCAGCTCTTCTAGCTGCATAACTGATTCTTACTCAGCTCGGGAAAAATAAGTCTAGATTACAGTGTGTGAACAGGGGTTTCATGAAACTCGATCATAAACTACAGTACTACCTGTAAGACTCACACATCCTATGAGATCTTCTCCCACTTATGAAGAAACTCACTTTAACAAGGAAGGAAAAGGGGAGGACCACTTGAAGGCGAGAAGTAACTATGCCAGATCCTAATTGAAAATGGCTTCTTTAAACTCTGCCTCAGGAAGTGAAGAACATATTTATCCTTCTCTGCTCCTGCCACTGGGGGCTTCCCCATTGAAAATTGTATATTTTTAATCTTGTTAGTGACCTAACCCAGACAGGTTTCCGCACATAGCTTGACCCTCTGCTAAACACTGCTAGAAAAGGTTTGCACAAACAAGATTACACCTTATCAAACACTGTGAAGCAGTGTTTAATTTGTAAAATTAAGAGTGCTGGTGCCTGAAGCTCTGCTCAGCACCTCATGACTACTTAATCCCATACCAGATACCCCGTCCCCCTTTATTTCACTTTTACGGGTTCCTGCTTTCTCCTTTTGTGACATTTTTGCTGTTTTTCTCTTCCTCCAGCTTTCCTATTTATGTTTTTTTCCCTTAACTTGCGCTTCTTAAATATCTGAGGTGGAAAAATAAGTACTGGTTCTCACAAATAAGTGTTGCTGTCCCCCACCGGCAACCACCGGCTCAAATTAGGTACTGCTGTGAAGGTATGTACTATGCCCAGGTGAAATATTTCTTTAGACCAGCAAAACCTTGACAGATTTGTGATGTATGCCCACACTTCAATTTTCATCTACAATACTGACAACAATATTTTGTAAAATTTTGGTTGTTTTGACTAATGAAACCACACACCCCCAGTAATGACATACTTTCTCACATCTTTGAAAAATGGATGCCAAAATACCTGACCTTAATCCTAATATGGTAAGTTTGCCTAACTTTGGTTTCACATTATGGAGCCAGGATCTATGCCGCTAAGGAGCAATAAACCAGTTAAGGTTGTTTACCACTTACAGGGCTCTCTGAGTTCCACCTGTCATATGTCCAGCCTGATGCTCTAGTTCCATTAGATATTTCTATATTTTTTTTTAGAGGTCCACAAATATCAAGTAGTTTGAACTGACACGGATGTTTGATGAACATGAAAAAACATTTTCATAATCTTCGGTGTACTCCCATATAAAGTTGAACCTAGTAGACTCTGTCTCTGGTGTACTAGTTATTTTCTCCTCAGTGGAGGGGTTGCAGCCACCTTCCCCCAGCATTTATACCAGGTTTTCCTGTCCACTTGTTTCCTCTGCTGTGAATGAACATACAAAGCCACCTTTGAAGTATGGGTGCACTTCGAGGACTCATAGTGTATGGGGTCCTCACAATCAAACCCAGAACCCTCCTCCTACTCTCTTCAGCCATCCTGGTCAAAGATTAATGCCCTTTCAACTTGACCTATTTATAGGACTGTCCACGCTTATGCTCTGCTTTATCAGAGGCATCTTTATCTGATGTGTCACTGTCTTGATCACTGCCTGCAAACTTAAGGGGTTTTAGGTCAGACTGTGCCAAAGATGGGATTTCTCCCTGGGGCACCGGTTTCTACATGGTTCAGAAATGCCTGGAGAAGCTTTTTAAAAGCATCTGTCTGAGGCAAGTACCCTCCTGTTTCACTTAGCTTCAGACTTCCTTGGCAATCTGCCCTTTGCCCCAACAGATACTGTTGGATTGTACAGTTCTGCGTGTCCAAGAGTGGACTTTCATAACTGTTTGCTAATAGGTTTGTCACTGAATGCTACATTAACATATCTCTTTCATCAGAGGTATCATCCTCTGAAGATGGGAATGACTCCCGCTCCCCAGCATTAAGTGTTTTCCTAGGAAATGATTATCTGTGTGGTAGTAACTATCCTTTTTTTAAAGGGCCTGCAGATTATGACTGGCCGAGGTGTTTTAAAATGGGGAGACAACAGTGGGCACTCTACTTCCACCATTACCACAGGAAATGAACATTCACTAGCAAAGGGATTGTCATCTAAAACATATAACAAGCTCAATTCCTCTACACCAGGGTCCCCTTGCTGCTGGCCCCCAAACAATAGAAGCATTCCTAACTCAGCTGTCTTTGAGCATCTGCCACTGTTTTGTATACTGGTGGCCTCAAGGTGGCTAGGGAAGCATGGGGCTGCTCTGCATAATACTCCCATGTGAAAATGTACTATGGAGCACCAACAACTTGATTTTTTCTATTTGATTGGGAACCCTGGTCAGCAGCCACATATTCTTCATTTTCAGCACTGATACTGTTGCATAGGCTCTCATTATCCTAATGAGACTACTGGATTTTTGGGCAACAGGATCGTTCGCAGTGTGGGGGACTAAGTCTGACCCACGGTGAAGGACCCTTGTCACCCCAAATCCGGGTTATGCTTCGGCTAACTAGCAGTGCCTCATCTCTCCCAAAGGGAAGAGATAATTGGGCAGCCGAGCGCATGACATCTTAGTGCTTCCCAGGGAAGTCGTGGTCACTCAGGTCACAACCAGTTCTCTCATACAAAGTGTGGTCTCATATATGAATGACAAAAGCAGTTTGAGTTTTAAAGATTGTTTTAATAAAGCGACTGCATTTTAGATAACAAGGCGTGAGCTGCAATAACCAGAACTATACAAAACAGTAGGATTGAAATAGTAACGAGGAAAGTGAAACATAAGAATAAGGCTATCATATTGTAACTAAATTATGTTCTCTCTAAGTTATATTTTGAGCACAGCATGTGAAGCTCTAAGCCTGCCTTTCTGGTTCCCCCAGGAGGACATCAACCCTCATACCTGAGCAAAGGCCTGTGATCTGGATCAGCATCTGCAACAGGGCAGTCAGCATCCTGTTGTGGGTTCCTGGTCGGAATCTCCCTCTTACGTGCACCAGGACTAGAAAGTGTTTTTATAACTAACACACCGGTGTTCTAAAAAACATCCCTACGTAAGGATGTGTACTGTCTACGAACCATAAAGACTAAACTTCTACCACGTCTATCGGCAATGTAACAGACTGTATCCTTGACTGAAGCACAGAGCGAGCAAGAATGTATTGTTTGAGAACACAGTGCTGAAGTAAGCTAAACAGTGTGATAGAAGGAAATAAAACAAGACAGTGAAAATGGTTATTGTAAAAATAACAGTGCAAGGCTAAATAAAATGCATCTAGGGCAAAGTGCACAGAGGCCTAATACTTTAAGCAAACGCGCAAAAAGCTACATTAAAAATGGCTACACTACACCCTCCCCTTGTCGGTAGAAAGTGGTTTAAGCCGAAGCTAAAAATGCCCTAAGCTAAAAGATGATTAAAACCCTACCAAATGTCAACAAGTTAAGAGGACACCAAAGCATATCAATCCTCAATTTAAAAAATGCGCATGTGGCAAAATGCCGAATTCATATGACAATGTCAATTTAGAACAAATTCAATCCAAACAGTGGTCACGGAAAGCAGGAGATTCTCCACTTCGGCAGATGACAAAACCAGAAAATCCTCACCAAAGACTATTAGGGAGCAGGTGTGTTCCAAAGTCCCAGTGTCAACCAAGGCGGCATCCCGTGCAGAGCCTGTAAACGAGTTAATATCAACTTCCTCCAGGAAGGGTATCTCGTAATCAGCCTCTCGAAGCAAACGCAGCCGCAGTGCGCATGTCTGGTAATGAGCCCTCATCGGGAACATCAACAGATCACCATCAACCACTGGAGGCAACTGCTGTGAGAGACAGACGTCTAGTGCATGTTCAAAAGAGCACCAATGGCACCGAAACACGGGCTGCACACAGTCCAAAACCGGTCTGAATGACAGAGACCAGTCACACCCCAAATCTTCCAGGAGTGTTGCTCCAAAGTGCTGCATCATGTGTTCACGACACAGCAGCGCTGATGGGAGCGCCCACATTCGTCCTTATTGCAGCGGGACAGCCATTGCGGAAAAACAACAGCAACAGCAAAATGCCAGCTAATAAAGCCAAAGTTATCGGAAATCCCCCCAAAATGCTTCCGAAAATTGAATGAATAGCCGAAGGTATTAAGCCAAATATGGAAGAGAAGGTGTGAACGAAACCAACACCAACAGCTTTGAAAAAATTTGCTAATCCAGCCTTGCTGGACGCATTAAATATATGTCCCATGAGTTCACCAAAGTGGCTCGTAAAGTTGGTATTTAACAGGGACTGTATTTCCGCTGATGACCTTGCCACCTGAAGTGCGTAGGTCTCGCGTGCAGATGTAAGGGCCACATGCTTCTGAAACAATAAAGCCTTCAGTCTACTTAACTTGTCGAAATTCTCCTTGGAAGTAGCAATGTGAGGCCAAATATCCGCTACCTCCCTAATTTTAGCAGGGGGAAACAACACACTCCTGCAGCAAGTAACGACCTTAGTGACCGAAACAACGTAAACTATTCCGGCCCACATGCCACAACAGTCTTCACTATTGAGGAGGACGTAGCTGTCATTTGAAAGCACCTGGAATGTGCGTTTAATCAAGGGGACCGGAACTCCCTTCAGATAGCAAGCCAAGTTCGCCACTGAGGGATTACACGCCCTATGCAAGGACAGCTGCTTACAAATTATCTAATGGCTGACCGAAGTCTCGCATTCACTACCGCTAAGAAAGACTTCTTTCATACCATTGAGACATTTGTATAAGAAGGTAAGCTCCCACACCTCATGGATGTAACTATCTCCCAACTTCTCATATCTGCCTACCGGAACAAGTTTCAGACAAGAAGTGAATTGTAATGTAGAAATAGGAAGATTAATAACCCTGTGTATTAATCTGCAGAGGGAATCTCGTCCACGGTAAAAGGCAATCTTTCTAACTTTTCAATATTGAGCATCACATAAGTTGCCTCCTTCTTAGCCATTAGTTGTTGTTGTCGCGTCAAATTAAAGGAAAAAAATATTTCCCTGGCACTGATGTGCTGCCACGGAACGCGACCCGCCTTCAATGTTTGAAGTGTCCAACCCAACTGCATAATGGACCTGGTCTGACTCTGTCCATGATACAAAGAAGACATTTCAGATCGTATAATGTCTATAGCAGAAGAAACAATGTTGTTAATTGTATATATTCGGTCGGACAAGGTGTGAATTCCATTGTCCACAACAGCTAATGCCTTTATCAAATTTTCCTGATCTATCTGCCTTAACCAGGTTGCAGCCTCCTGCTGGGAAAGTTTCCATATTTCATTGTATACTTCATACAAGAAACGCTTCCTACGTGGTGTCTTCGGGCCTGACAAAAAATCTTGTCAGTGTTATTAGACAGGAGAGTGCGATGTGTCTTAACTGCATCAAGCGAGGATGATTTTAACCACTGTTGGCACAATTTTCCCACACTATATGTAGTAATTATTTCAGCATGTTCTGGTGATATATAGCGAGGATCTGACCTACTCGTCCGAAAACCTCCCGAGGAGGTGACAAAACGTTGATGACACCCGTTGGTGTCTATGGGCCACAATAACCACCCACCTGGACGTGTCTATGAAGTGTTAAATGTACCATTCTGGACCCATTCTGTAAGTTCACTAAAAGTGCCATTGATGTATTTCTGCCAATTATAAATTTTTCCAGGGACAGGTATACTAGGCATGTTCAATTCTCTGATTGTGGCTAAGCCTAAACAGCTAGTCTGTTGTTCTGTTTCATTTAAAAAAATCAGTTGGACGGGAATGAGACATGCTCTGAACAATGTTTCTCTACCCTTAGTTTGCCAATGTTTTGTTCCTCAAACACTTTTCAAATCAATATTTTTTTACCAATATTCATAACCTTCAATTGACAGTCGGGAAACAAAAGAATCTGAATATAAGAATTTAAACATTTGTTTATCTTTAGACGGAGTTAACCTAAAATAATATGACTTAGCATTCATTTGATGATGCCCAGAAAAATACGTAAATTTATCAAAGTAAGTTTTGGAACTCCCTTGTGGGGGAGTTGGGCAATTTTCCCATTGCGTATAGTCAAATATTGTTTTTGGACTACTTGCTTTGTGTATGAAATGGTGCCCATAATAATTATAGCAAAACATGTCACCATAATTGTCTTTAAACTGGTAAACATCTTCATTTTCATAAACAGTATAATATTGCAGTTCTGTCATCACTGAATCCACTGTCTTCCCATCCCAATCATCAGATACAATGCCTGGTATTACTATATCATTCATAGATAACTTTAGGACATACAGTATTTGAATTATCTCAGTGGGACCGTATATATCAAACATCACTTTATCCCACACAATCCCATCCGGAATTGGTACTGCAGAAATGTTCACAAAGGACAAGTCTCTTCGGACCCTATGTGATGAAAAATGTGGTTTCAACACTTCCTCCACCTGTTCAACCGCTGATCTCTCAGGAAGAAAATGACCATGTATCAACAGAAAAAAGGTAATCACAAACCCAATTCAAAGAAAAAATGCTAGCATAGTCAATAAGAGCCACAGATATTTCCATGGAAAACAAAGTACGTATCTTTAAGCCAACACATCAGCTTACGTGGAACCGACAGGTCAGTAGTCGAAGAGGCAAACGAGTCCGATAGACCATCGTTGTTGTTGGCAAAGTAACCAGAGGGAGTTCCTGAAAAAGGCGTCGCCGTATTCAATGGAGGAGTTGGTGTTTCTTGCAGTGGTACACTGTAGATAGCACCATCCGTCACGTCAATAGCCATGGTGACTTGATCAAATGTTTCTAAGTTATTTGTTGTTAGTGGAACTAATGCGAGGCCATCATCCACCCTCCCCAAGCTCGGAGAGGCAACAGTGTTGGTATATATAACCTGAAGCGGAACATCTACCCCAGTAGTGAGAGGTATCGGGAACTACTGGACGTTCCTCTTGGTCTGCTGTGTAGAATCAGCCACATGTTGTAACTTGACATTGTCAATAGAAACAAAGCGATTTTCTTTGGCACATGGCAACGGTGGTAAAATAACAGTTCTCGTTCCGTGTATCCCCAACACAAGGACTGGTGCTCAATAAGAAGGGCCAAATTATTTTTTCACTGCAACCTTTTCGCGCACAAGATTCCCAACTCTGGGAATCCAGCCTGTAGGTGTTACTGGCTCATCCTTAATTCCTGTGGAGGCGGCACTTTTAGAAGAGTTATCTTCACGGAACTGCTGTAATTCCTGCAAAACAGTGATACGATCATTTATGTCAAAAGGCGTTTCCACCGCCTCCACACCAGGACCATCAAGATCCGGAACAAACATTTGTGTTCTGAACAGGCACTCATATGAAGTACGACCCCCAAGGGACCTTCTAGGCAGGTTATTTAGTGCTCTCTGAACTCCATACAGGGGGGGTTAGCCAACTACGACCTATACCTAAGACTCTGGCTGTTAAGGATTGCTTTAAATCGCGGTTTAATCGCTCCATGACAGAATTTCCCTCGGGATGAAATGGAGACGAGTACTGGAGTTGGACCCCCAATGAAGCCATGGTGTCCCTGAATGCCCTTGAGGCAAAAGCAGGGCCCTGGTCCGAATGGAATGCCGCAACTGCATATGTACCGACAAAGACTCACAAATCTTTAATAACAGTCCGAGCGTCAGCTGAGCGCTGTGGCCACACCCACACAAATCTGGAGCAAGAATCAACAGCGACTAGTATATATTTGTATGCACTATCTGGTGTTAGTGGACCGCAATGATCCAAGTACACACATTGTAATGGTCTGTTGGATATTAAGAGGGGTGTCTGCTGCGGGCGCTTAGCTGTCGAAACTTTAATTTGTTGACAGATGTCACAACAAAGGACATACTGCTTAGTCTCTTTATAGAGACCAGGCCACCAGTAGTGGGCCTGTAATAGCGAAATTGTAGCGGCCACGCCAGCATGTGCAGATGCCACTCCCTCATGCGCTGCTTTAATCAATTGTGGTCTTACAGCTTTATTTGGGATGTCGCGTACGCCTAAGCTAGGAATTCTAACTTCAGCGTTCAGCATACTTCCCATGAAGTATTGGTATTTATTAGGAAATTCTTTTAGGTTAAGGTGTGCCATCAACCGTAGCTTTTATGGCAGCCATAATCTCTGTGTCTGGTTTGGAACTTGAACGAGTCACTGCAGCTACAGTGGCAACTGCCACTGCCGACTTTGCAGCTTCATCAGCCAAAGTGTTTCCAGCTACGTGTATTCCAACGCGCTGGTGTCCAAGTGTATGCACAACATGTACTTTTGGTAGCGTCTCTTTCAAGTCTGCTACCTTCCCCCACAGTAGTCTGTGTTTTATGGTGTTGCCTTTTGAATCTCTGAACCCATTCAAGCGCCACTAATGTAGATATTCATTAAAAGACTGGACGCAATAATACGAATCACAAACAATCAGTATGAACTGCGTCGGATCGGTATGTTCTAGTGCCCTTAGTAGAGCTTCGAGCCCAGCTAATTGTGCTGTACAATCCCCTAAGGTCTGTGTATAAGTATGTTGGGGGCAGAATTTCTCCCCCTCCATATAGCTGCTCACTACTGCACATCCAGCCGAATATTGGTGTTTCGTCCCAATCGCCGGTTGCGCAGAGCCATCGGTGTACATGACTACTTGATATTGATCAATAGGCAAGGTGTCAGCGGGGACTGGATATTCAACTTCATATTGTAGAAATTCCTGAGTTTGTAACATTGGGTCAAAAATGTAGTCTACATCAGTGGCTGTTAAAGACGTAGCCCATTGTATCCATCGCGGGTGAAGTGCTTCTGCGTTCGGAACGCTAGCTTTTGTAACAGCCTTGAGGGCCGGAATAGGAGAAACGACAATAATGCGTTTTCCCTGGGCAAGAGATCTTTCTTTAATATCAGCCACCTGTACAGCAGTGAGTATTTTCTCCATGGGTGCAAATCGTTGTTCAGCAGGAGAATACAAGTGTGACTTGTATCCAATCGGGACTGTCTTGCCTTCATTAAATGTGACATAAGTAAACCCAATGTCCCCAGCTATCACCCTGATGACCAAATGCGTCTTATTGTCCTGTGTATGTAGATGTTTCGCTGCTAACATATCTGCTTGTAACTCTCGAAGAGTATGTGTATGTTCAATTGTCCAGAATTTGCTCGAAAAATCAGGACGTATTAATTCATATAAAAGTTTTATGCCTGTAGCATAATCAGGAATGTATGTTCTGCCAAAATTTAGAAAGCCCAACAATGATTGGAGTTTCTTAATCGTATTTGGTGGTTGCAACTGTGCACACTTTTCTAAGAATTGTGGCGCTAGGCTCTTACCTTCATTCAACAGCTCATATCCCAGGAATATGACGCTGAGGAAGGCAATTTTCGACCACAGCTGTGTCCACTTCACCTTCCGACGCGAGACCCGCCACCCCCGCACTCAACCCATCCCTCGTCAACAGTGGAACAAAATCCCTGAAGAACAGCTTTTTGCCACGCTCATCGACAACCAACCTACCTTCACTGCCGACCCTAACGACGCAGCCCTCAGCCTCACGAACTGGATCACAAACTGCGCAGACAACCTTGCTCACCTCAGACGCCTTCCAAGACAGGCCAACACCAAAAAACCTCTCTGGTTCTCTAACACCCTTAAGGAATCAAAGAAAACCTGTTGTGCCCTCGAGAAAGCCTGGCGTAAGGACCACACCGCTGACAACATGACTGCCCTCAAGAACGCTACCCGCGAACACCACCACCTGATCCGCGCAGCCAAAAGGAATTTCTTCACTGATAGGCTGGACAAAAACAGCCACAACAGCAGAGAACTCTTCAGCATCGTAAAAGAGTTCTCCAACCCCAACGCCATCACGCCCTCACAAGACCTGTGCAACTCCCTCGCCACCTTCTTCCATCGTAAGATTACCGACCTTCACGAAAGCTTCGGACACCAGACCCAGCCGACCAACACTGAACCCACACCCCCAGCCATCACCCTCAACGCCTGGACCCACATCAACACAGAAGAAACCAAAACCACCATGAACTCAATCCACTCCGGCGCCCCCTCGCACCCCTGCCCACACTTCATCTTCAATAAAGCCGACGACATCATCGCCCCGCACCTCCAGACCATCATCAACTCCTCTTTTTCGTCTGCTACCTTCCCCGAAAGCTGGAAACACGCCGAAGTCAACGCCCTACTAAAGAAACCTACGGCTGACCCAAGCGACCTGAAGAACTTCCGCCCCATCTCGCTCCTCCCCTTCCCTGCCAAAGTCATAGAGAAGACCGTCAACAAGCAGCTTACCAACTTCCTTGAAGACAACAACCTTCTCGACCCCTCACAATCCGGATTCCGAGCCAACCACAGCACTGAAACCGCCCTCATCTCAGTCACAGACGACATCAGAACCCTGATGGACAACGGTGAAACAGTCGCCCTCATCCTCCTCGACCTCTCGTCTGCCTTCGACACCGTCTGTCACCGCACCCTAATAACCCGCCTCCGCTCATCCGGGATCCAAGGCCAGGCCCTGGACTGGATCGCCTCCTTCCTCTCCAACTGCTCTCAAAGAGTCTACCTCCCACCTTTTCGCTCAGACCCCACCAAGATCATCTGAGGCGTCCCTCAAGGCTCCTCGCTCAGCCCAACACTCTTCAATGTCTACATGAGCCCCCTCGCCGACATCGTACGCAAGCACAGCATCATCATCACCTCCTACGCCGACGACACTCAACTTATACTCTTCCTCACCAAGGACCCCGCCAGCGCAAAGACCAACCTGCAAGATGGTATGAAGGACGTCGCAGATTGGATGAGGCTCAGCCGTCTGAAACTGAATTCAGACAAAACGGAAGTCCTCATCCTCGGCAACACCCCGACCGCATAGGATGACTCCTGGTGGCCCACGGCCCTTGGCACCGCACCGACCCCCTCAGACCACGCTCGCAACCTCGGCTTCATCTTGGACCCTCTTCTCACCATGACCAAACAAGTCAACGCCGTGTCCTCCTCCTGCTTCCTCACCCTCTGCATGCTCCGTAAGATCTTCCGCTGGATCCCCGCCGACACCAGAAAGACCATGACCCACGCCCTCGTCACTAGCCGCCTGGACTACGGCAACACCCTTTATGCTGGGACCACTGCAAAACTCCAGAAACGTCTGCAACGTATTCAAAACGCCTCCGCCCGCCTCATCCTCGACATACCCCGCAACAGCCACATCTCCGCCCACCTGAGACACCTGCATTGGCTCCCCGTCAGCAAAAGGATCACCTTCCGACTTCTCACCCACGCACACAAAGCCCTCCACAACAAGGGACCAGAATACCTCAACCAACGCCTCAGCTTCTACGCCCCCACCCGTCTTCTCCGCTCCACCAGCCTCGCTCTCGCCGCCATCCCTCGCATCCGCCGCTCCACAGCGGGTGGGAGGTCCTTCTCCTACCTGGTGGCCAAGACTTGGAACACCCTCCCCACCAGCCTCAGGACCACCCAGGACCACTCTGTATTCCGGAGACTCCTTAAGACCTGGCTCTTCGAGCAGCAGTAACCCCTTCCCCCTAGCGCCTTGAGACCCGCACGGGTGAGTAGCGCGCTTTATAAATGTTAATGATTTGATTTGATTAGAATTTTCAATTTTTTTAAGTTAAATTTGAGCCGACTTCGGCAAACCCCACAACAATGCGGGCTACCCGTCTTAAATGTTGTAGCAACTCGTCATCCGTGAGATATATATCATCCACGTAGGACAACGCTTCAGGGTCCAACTCGTGTAAAATTTCAGTCACACGAGCTGCAAACAATCCTGGGCTGTTCTTATACCCCGGAGGCAAACAACAGAATTTTTCTGGGAGCGTAGCGCGCTAAAGCTTGTTAAATCCCTGCTTTCTGGTGCAATATTCTGGCAGAAGAATCCATTCGAGATATCCAAAGTCGTTTTTTATTTTTTCTGCACTATGTTGCTCATCAGTGCAGCACTATGTGAATTCTGTATAGCATATGTATGTGTATGTCCGTTCAAATGTCTGTAGTCTAAGACTATTCTATATGAATGGTCCGGTTTAGCTACAGGGAATAAGGGATTATTCATCGGTGAGACACAGGGTTCAACTACTCCCTGGTATTCTAATTGTGTAAGTATTTCTCTCACTGGTGCCCTTGCTTCATGTTTTATGGGATACTGCGGTTGTGGCTGAGGTTCACCTTTAATCTGAATTACATGATATGGAGAATCCCTGTCCAACCATACGTGATTTCTATATAAGGCAGGTTCTGGTGCTAGAGCCCATTTGATGCTATAGGACTCTGCCAGTTTCCCTGGAACAAGGGGCGAGAAGGAAGGTTTAATAACCTCCTCCCCAACTGGGCAGGTGCGGACAAAAGCAGGCGGCCAATCTTGTTCAGCCAGCAAGATGTCATATATCTTCACTACACGATCCCAAAAGATTGTGTGTATAGTGCGCTCAATGTCTCCTTCCAATTGTAAAGTCACTGTATACACCCTATCGGGCTCGGAGACACGCATATCTGCTGTTTCAACTTGTACAAAGTCATCAGTTGCTTTCACCTCCAGATGCTCTAGAAGATTCCGGTGAACTATTGTGACCTCTACCGCGCTGTCTAGCAGTGCTAGTGCCCATGTCTTGTTCTTCAAGAGAACTCTCTTCCTGAGCGGCATGTTTAATTGAGACTGTCGCCACCTTTTTTTTTTTAAACTGTTGTTTTTGTTGTGTCGGTTTCTCTTCCTTCTTGACAGAAACCTCCGAAGAGCGTTGTGATTCCTGACTCGGTTTCACGTACTCTGTTCTCCGCTCTGACCGCCCACCTCTCTCATTTCTCTTTTCCGATGAGTCCTGAAAGGAACGAGATTGGCGTATATCAGTATATTGATATCTATCAGGCGTTTTTATATTATCTCTGTTTCTGAGATTATACCTATTCTGTGGGGTCTCCGTACGTGGAGATTCTCCCCTTTCTTTTTTAGGTGTTTGTTGTTTTGTCTCCCAACGCTTCTTATTACCCTCAGGTTGCTGTTTAGCATTTTCTTTACTAATTTTTCCCTGAAATTGAGGTTTTTGTGGTCTAGCCCCTAGGCTATCTCGACCGATACTGGAATATGTTCCCGCTATTATTTTAGGCAGTTCCCGCTCCTGATCCTGTTGCAGGACATCATGAAGACGCATGCGCACTGCAAGTGCAACTGCTTCCCCTTTAAGATTACTTAGGATTATTGAAGAAACCGTGGCAAAGCTGCCCATCAGTTGCATTCCTAAATCTAAGGCCGGGGCTGCCCCGTATTCATCCTGAATTTGTTTAAGCACTTCCGGTATGTTGGCCAATGTCGGTGTACCGTGTGCCGTTATATAGAGCGCAGCAAAAACCGTGCCCCATGTGTTAAAATGTTCCACTGTGGGAACCATCCCAAAGGGTAAACACATAGGGGGTCATTCCGACCCTGGCGGTCCTTGACCGCCAGGGCCGGGGACCTCGGGAGCACCGCCAACAGGCTGGCGGTGCTCCCTTGGGCATTCTGACCACGGCGGTACAGCCGCGGTCAGAAACGGAAAACTGTTGGTGTACCGCCGGTTTTCCGCTGCCCATGGGGGATTCCGACCCCCATACCGCGGTTTTGGCCGCCAGGAACAGGATGGCGGTATGGGGTGTCGTGGGGCCCCTGGGGGCCCCTGCAGTGCCCATGCCAATGGCATGGGCACTGCAGGGGCCCCCGTAACAGGGCCCCACTGAAAATGTCAGTGTCTGCCAAGCAGACACTGAAATTCGCGACGGGTGCAACTGCACCCGTCGCATGCCTTCAACTCCGCCGGCTCCATTCGGAGCCGGCTTCCCCGTTGAAGGCGCTTTCCCTCTGGGCTGGCGGGCGGCCTTCTGGCGGTCGCCCGCCAGCCCAGCGGGAAAGCCAGAATGGCCGCCGCGGTCATTTGACCCCCATAGTATTCTATGTTTGTCCTGAGGTCCCGTATGGGGAAATACCGCCTCCAGCGTATTAATTTTCTGTGCCAGCCAAAATGGAGTCTCCTCCCGTTTTGCTGGGACTTTACCAATAATAGAGTGTACAGTCACCGGGTTTATACCATGCTACTGCATGTGGCTGTGCTGGAGCAGCACGCGCTGGGTTTGTATTTAGTGTCTGCATCACAAATGGCACTAACCGTCTATATGTAGCCGTTAAGTCTGTATACAAACGTCGAACTTCAGCCACTGCCATATTTGCAACTGCAGGATGGGGTGTATATGTGGCCAGTAAAGGCCAGGTAAGACCATCATTGCTAAATGGACCTAACCTTACTGGTAATATTGTATGGGGTAGGGTGCCATCAAACCAATTATTATGTTCTTGATAAGATAGAGGTATCTCCAAGTATGTGTACGCCCTGTACTGCCCAGGCGCGCTCGCAACTGTATATGTGTGGAATGTATTTGTGTTTCCATCAACTGCTGGAAATGTGACCAAAAGTGTAAAAAAGTTCTGTTCTATAGGCTGCGTGGGCGCCCACCACAAACGTGACTGGACCACCCTGGATCGTAAGACCATTTGCTAGCAAATATGCTGTGAGTGGTTGTCTCATGTTAAGAGTTATTTGTATTACCTGGGGATTCGCCATTAGAAAAGCAGCGAGAGTTCAGAGAAGGCACACCAAGACAGGGTTTTTCCTTTCAAGGTTCAAGCTTGAACAACCATCTGCTGTAAATAGGATTATCTATACCATGGTGGTAGAAATCCTCAGTGCCATGGACGTCTCCGCTTAAGGAACTGAGGGATCATTATATTATATGAGACCGAGATAAACTGGTGGACCCGAAAATTAGAGCCAGACCAATTGTTGGCGGCGCCATGTCGCGTAGGCTCTCATTATCCTAATGAGACTACTGGATTTTTGGGCAGCAGGATCGTTCGCTGTGTGGGGGACTAAGTCTGACCCACGGTGAAGGACACTTGTCACCCCAAATCCGGGTTATGCTCCGGCTAACTAGCAGTGCCTCATCTCTCCCAAAGGAAAGAGACAATTGGGCAGCCGAGCGCATGACATCTTAGTGCTTCCCAGGGAAGTCGTGGTCACTCAGGTCACAACCAGTTCTCTCATACAAAGTGCGGTCTCATATATAAATGACAAAAGCAGTTTGAGTTTTAAAGATTGTTTTAATAAAACTACTTCATTTTAGATAACAAGGCATGAGCCGCAATAACCAGAACCATACAACACAGTAGGATTGAAATAGTAACGAGGAGATTGAAACATAAGAATAAGGCTATCATATTGTAACTAAATTATGTTCTCTCTAAGTTATATTTTGAGCACAACATGAGAAGCTCTAAGCCTGCCTTTCTGGTTCCCCCGGGAGGACATCAACCCTCATACCCGAGCAAAGGCCTGTGATCTGGATCAGCATCTGCAACAGGGCAGTCAGCATCCTGTTGTGGGTTCCTGGTCGGAATCTCCCTCATACGTGTACCAGGACTAGAAAGTGTTTTTATAACTAACACACCGGTGTTCTAAAAAACATCCCCACGTAAGGATGTGTACTGTCTACGAACCATAAAGACTAAACTTCTACCACGTCTATCGGCAATGTAACAGACTGTATCCTTGACTGAAGCACAGAGCGAGCAAGAATGTATTGTTTGAGAACACAGTGCTGAAGTAAGCTAAACAGTGTGATAGAAGGAAATTAAACGAGTCGGTTAAACTGGTTATTGTAAAATAACAGTGCGAGGCTAAAAAAAATGCATCTAGGGCAAAGTGCACAGAGGCCTAATACTTTAAGCAAACGTGCAAAAAGCTACATTAAAAATGGCTACACTACAATACATGCCTGTCACAACTGCTCTCCTTCCAAGAGTGCCTACCACCTGCGTGTCCTATGGTCCTTATCAAGACAGTTTATAGGGCCAATCAAAATAATTGACTTGTTGCCCCATCGGACAGGAATAGATGTGCCTAAATGGGTCCCTTTAGGGTGGCAGACAGGGTGGTGGCTTTAGATGCCCAAGTTAGCTTTCTGAAACAGATGCACTGAGAGGGTCAGGACACCTGAAGAAATTAACGTTAGCAGCACAGATGAACCTCAAACTGCGATACCTGTTATTAAAACATTTGAAACATTCTCTCATGCAAACCAGGAAAAAAACAAGGAAAGGCAAAAGAATCAATCCAGCAGCAAATGAAGACGCAGTTTCTCTTCATCTGTTTGGATTAGTGGATTGCCTGTACATAATTTGGCGCTCTAGATCACAAAGTGGCTTGCTTTTTTTAGGGTTGAGCATGCGTGGCATGCGCTTGCGCATGCGTTTCACTTGCAAGACGCTTTAGTAGATAGAAAAGGGCTCGGAGCCCCGTCCATGTTACGTCAGTGTCTTTCATTGGTTCGTGGGCTGCCTTTCAAAATCTGCTTGCTTTCATTAGTGGAAGGCACGCATATGTCATGCCCTTTACGGTGGTTAGCCCTCCTCGAGCGCAGCGACCAAGTACTGACAACATGTGAGGCTCGCTGTTTGCCGTCAGGTTTTTGGACTACTTTTTATCTTTTTTTCGCAGCGCAATCTCGCTTGGCAGAAGTCCAGCGCTTTGCATGACATTGACCCTGTTATGCACTTTTGCCGATAGGTTTCACTACGAGTGAACTGTAGCAGAAAAGGGTTAGTGCTGACTATGGCAGTTGAATAGTGCTCATATTCTGCGTCACAGTCTTTATGAGCAAAGGTTGGAGTCGCCATAACTGCCATAGGCTAGATTTTCTGCTGTTCCCTATGAAAACATGCTATTTTGTTGCATGGTGCGTTTTCTGTGGCAAATACCCTGATGCAGCAATAGAGTTACCACATTTAGAAGAATTAGCACCCCCTCGCCCGCTTAAAAAACTGTTTGTAAAGGTTGTACAACGTGTATATGGGAGTGGGCTTTGGGTCAGAGGAAGAAGAAATACTATCCAATTGGCATTGTGAGGAAGTAGCACAAACCAGTGCGACTGATGGATAAATTCATGTATAAAATTACCCCACTGCTAAAACACATAAAGAAACCATAATTCAACTGTAGCAAATATATATGTTGTAAAAAAGAACGTGCTTTCCTATTTACAGGATATTTTTAAACATCAATAAATCAAATCTTTGTTTTACAGCGTGTGCAGTTTCTTGCAATTCTAAGTGAAGTACGGAGACAGCTGTGCTTTATGGTCTGTTTTACTTTGTGCCTATTGTAAGATGCTGGAATGCAGAAGTAAAACGAACAGCGGTGTTTGATGTGCAGGTTTTCGCCTACGAGATTTGATTTATCCTAATTTAGTGTGATGTGTTATTTGATGCTGAGTGAAGGGCGCGTGCAAAGCAAGCTGCTGGGCCCTGTTGGCTAAAGCTTTTGGAATTAATCTGCCTGTGAAATCTTCGAGGTGGCCGATCGAGGTGGAGGAATGTGTTTGGCCGCCAAAACGCTGCTGCGCTTCATTTTATTTAACCCTTCTGCTTTTTAATTTAGTTGAGTGTTAGATACATGTCCTTGTAAATATACCTTTATGGCGCATGCACCCTTCTTAGATCATACAAGTGGTTGGTATTTGAGCCTCTGCACAAGCTTCTGTACAAGGCCACGTTATGCACACGCATTAGCAAATCCAATACGTCAGTTTTTTGGGGCGAGGGGGCTGTAGGCTTTGCCAAAGCTTTTTTGGTAATGGGCAAAATGCTGTGCAGCATAGCCAAAATTAAATAAAAGCCAGAAAAAAGGTGCAATGACTTGGCCACAGTGTTCACATCATTTTGTGGGTGTGCGCATGCATCATTACAAATGCATGTCTAGAAATTATGCTGATGGCATTTTTAGGTTGATCGCGCAAGCACTTTGCCCTGTTGTAAGTATTGTTGGCTTTTAACCACACCCACCGTACGCCCATCATTTTCACTCATTCCTGGGCTTGCCTTTCAAAAATCCTCTGATATCATTGGTAAATGCTTTACGTTTGTCCCTCCTTAGGGTGGTTTTGTTACTGCCTTACAGACACCCTGTTGCATTGATAATTGCACGATTGCCGATACATTTGACTGCTAGCGAACTTTTTCTTTTTGAGTCTCTCCTTCGCACTTATGCTCATGGCGGCCACGGCGCTTTGAATCGACTCACTTATGTCAACTTTTACTTTCCATTTTCAATTTAAGTAACAAAAAAAGTCTAGTTGGAAAATTACAACGCTAAAAGCTCTACCTCGAGCAAACGCGAGACCCATTGCACTGCAAATGCTTGTTAAGGTTTCTGGTTAGTATCATTCTATAAACGTGTATCATTCATGCTAATCCAGAAAGTGAAGAAAGTTAAGCATAATCCTCGCCTCAGGCCCAGTATGGGTGCAATGATTGCTCTGATGAGATAGTTTCTTTGGGAAGTTGGTGGGGGAATGTCTTTCGCTTGTAACTGTAGGTATTTTGCTCACCTACATTACTATAAAAGTACTACATTCTGCACATTTTTGCAGTTGGGGCAGTTGTTTCATTACTTTAATGGTATAACATAATAATTACTTTTATTACAGTTCCAGTGAATCCCTAAAAAACAGAATTTATCTCAGACAATGACAGTTACCCTGGACTGGGTTCCACTCCTTCATGTTTTTGCTCACTGTGCAACTGAAATATGTTCAAGGGAGTTAAATGTAGCTGGTCACTCTTGTTGAGATGTTCCTTAGGAGGGCAAAGAGGTGGAGGTGGAGGTCGAGGACTGTTATAGTGAATGTGTCGAGCGGGGAAAGGTACTGAATGAAATAAATGACATGCATTTAATGAAACTAGAGTGGGAGGGCTAGAAGAGATGTGACATTGAAAAATAAGTAAAGAAATACATATTGGAGGGCTGGAAAGAGTGCTCTCTTCTGGCGCACGTGGGAGAGAAGTTTTTCAGTAACAACAATAAAGTATGCAAAGGAAGGAATACTGCTCTCCAAATAGTAGCTGCACTTTAATATACTGTGGATGAAAGCAGTAATGGACATTAGAGGCCTAATATAAGCTTTGGATGAAGGAAGACGTTTTGTGATCACGACAGTTAATTATTTTAATAAATGGTTGGAGGTAGGATTAATAAGGGCAGAAGTTATGATAATCTCCTCACCCACTTCTTTGGCCCCACTGACACCCATGTCAGTATAGTAGGCTGGTGAACAGCTGACCCAGGGAAAGGTGAATGGAACAAGAGAGAATCAGACACACTAGATATCTTCACCGTGTTCTTGTAGCTGAGATCGACCTGTACTGTGTAGGTGTTGCTGTTATTAATGGATAATTCCTTTAGTAACTCATCATTTAAATTCCACATCATTATTTCTACCATGGCATATGATACACCTTGTGACTACCTCCCTTTCCAACTCTGTAAAGGTAGGTGAAACTGAGACATTCTACAGCTGAAATACAAATAACAACTCTGTGATGGAAGCATGAAAGTACCTACAACACTAATTTCTATATTGAGGACTACCTTCAGTGATTCATGAATTAAGGCTGTGCTCTAATGATTCTTAATGTAAAACATTCATCAGCTACAATACAATGAATACACATTAGTATTTGTACCTTTCCTCTATGTATCAGTGATTCGCTTTCGGACCACTGCCCATATCTTGTACCATAGATGAGTCAAAGAAAAAATAAACAAGTCTGCATATGTTGGGGATTCTTCTCATTCCTATCACAGACTAGTAAGTGCAATTAGAGTTCACAATCTTTGAAAGGATGGCTTCAGTATTAATCCACGAATAACACAATTCTAAACCCTTGATCTCAAGTGCTATCCAAAATACTACTCTGACCCAAGAAAGTCTTTGAATACTTCAGGTGTAGGATTTTGAATTCCGTACACTGGCAACAACATTCTGGCTTCAGCTGCTAAGTGTCTTGACTGCCTAGCAAAGAAAACTCTGAAACAACAAAGACATGATGCCTCATGCATCTAAGATGGCCACCTCCATTGCAAAGTCTTGTGAGAGTCCATTGTGCAATGGTCTTGTAATCTGTCTCAGCTCCACCTGTAAGTTTCACGTAGTGTGTGGGTTGCAGATTGAAGCCTCACACCAAGTGGCTCCAGCACTGCATGTACCGCTGACCTCTTCTTCTGTGAACAACTCATGCACCCAGGAAGTTTAGAAGAGCACATCTCCTTGCTTGTACAGTAAATACAGGGAGTGCAGAATTATTAGGCAAGTTGTATTTTTGAGGATTAATTTTATTATTGAACAACAACCATGTTCTCAATGAACCCAAAAAACTCATTAATATCAAAGCTGAATATTTTTGGAAGTAGTTTTTAGTTTGTTTTTAGTTTTAGCTATGTTAGGGGGATATCTGTGTGTGCAGGTGACTATTACTGTGCATAATTATTAGGCAACTTAACAAAAAACAAATATATACCCATTTAAATTATTTATTATTACCAGTGAAACCAATATAACATCTCAACATTCACAAATATACATTTCTGACATTCAAAAACAAAACAAAAACAAATCAGTGACCAATATAGCCACCTTTCTTTGCAAGGACACTCAAAAGCCTGCCATCCATGGATTCTGTCAGTGTTTTGATCTGTTCACCATCAACATTGCGTGCAGCAGCAACCACAGCCTCCCAGGCACTGTTCAGAGAGGTGTACTGTTTTCCCTCCTTGTAAATCTCACATTTGATGATGGACCACAGGTTCTCAATGGGGTTCAGATCAGGTGAACAAGGAGGCCATGTCATTAGATTTCCTTCTTTTATACCCTTTCTTGCCAGCCACGCTGTGGGGTGCTTGGACGCGTCTGATGGAGCATTGTCCTGCATGAAAATCATGTTTTTCTTGAAGGATGCAGACTTCTTCCTGTACCACTGCTTGAAGAAGGTGTCTTCCAGGAACTGGCAGTAGGACTGGGAGTTGAGCTTGACTCCATCCTCAACCCGAAAAGGCCCCACAAGCTCATCTTTGATGATACCAGCCCAAACCAGTACTCCACCTCCACCTTGCTGGCGTCTGAGTCAGACTGGAGCTCTCTGCCCTTTACCAATCCAGCCACGGGCCCAACCATCTGGCCCATCAAGACTCACTCTCATTTCATCAGTCCATAAAACCTTAGAAAATCAGTCTTGAGATATTTCTTGGCCCAGTCTTGACGTTTCAGCTTGTGTGTCTTGTTCAGTGGTGGTCGTCTTTCAGCCTTTCTTACCTTGGCCATGTCTCTGAGTATTGCACACCTTGTGCTTTTGGGCACTCCAGTGATGTTGCAGCTCTGAAATATGGCCAAACTGGTGGCAAGTGGCATCGTGGCAGCTGCACGCTTGACTTTTCTCAGTTCATGGGCAGTTATTTTGCGCCTTGGTTTTTCCACACGCTTGTTGCGACCCTGTTGACTATTTTGAATGAAACGCTTGATTGTTCGATGATCACGCTTCAGAAGCTTTGCAATTTTAAGAGTGCTGCATCCCTCTGCAAGATATCTCACTATTTTTGACTTTTCTGAGCCGGTCAAGTCCTTCTTTTGACCCATTTTGCCAAAGGAAAGGAAGTTGCCTAATAATTATGCACACCTGATATAGGGTGTTGATGTCATTAGACCACACCCCTTCTCATTACAGAGATGCACATCACCTAATATGCTTAATTGGTAGTAGGCTTTCGAGCCTATACAGCTTGGAGTAAGACAACATGCATAAAGAGGATGATGTGGTCAAAATACTCATTTGCCTAATAATTCTGCACTCCCTGTATAAGTGAGCGCGGTCCACGAATCATGACAGAGAGGAAAATAGGGGAAAGTATAGGTTGATTATGGAGTGCTAGGAATGTACAGAAAGGAAAATCAGGAAGTGTATAAGGCATGACATAATGCGAAAAGGAATGTGGAAGGTGTATTATATAATGTGGGTCAAAAAGTTAGGGTAAAGGAGCCTAGGTTTATCCCTCTTGAATGTGTCATTTCACAAAGAGAAGGGGGATGATTAAGGTAAGTAATGGATATGTAAGATTGTTGTGCGAGTGATTAAAGGGCTATTTCCAAGGAACAATATTGAGAGTAGGTGTAAGAGATATATTGAGAGTAGGTGTAAGAGATGAGTGATGCTTAAAAGTGAGTTAACATATGAAAAAGGCATACGAGACCATCAAATACATATGACCATTTCATTCCTGTTTGAATTGTTTTATTTGTTTCATAACTGAAAGGGTTGTGTTGTGATGTGGAACTTTGAATTTAAAGGATGGAGCACAAATCATGCTGAAGCTTGTAGATGTGACCAGAGGTTATCTGGTTGAGTGGGAATCTATAAACACATACATGTACACTGGTTCTTTAAACATATACATTTGGGTCTTTCCACAATGTCCCTTCCAACCAAGTGGATTCTCTGTTACAAACGTGATGGAACACTAAATTAGAAGGGGAGGGTGAAAAAAAGAATGAAAGTGGAATGTAGAACAGACAAATTGTAAAAACAAATCATGAAAAATGATGGATCGTGTGGTATTGAAAACTCGAATGCTGGCAGCAGCTTTCCAAATCTTTAGGTCTGAAGTCAAAAAGGAAAGTGTGCAGAAAAGTTCACTAATTTGCCACCACTGTTATCAAAGATTTCTTGGAGAGGGTAAACCCCTAACCCCTCTAGGAAAGGCTTTTCTGGCCCATCCCGAAAGCTTACAAATATTTTGTTAGCTCCCCTTTAGAACTTCTGTATTTTTCACAAATATGTGTCAGTAATTTGCTAAGAAAGGTAGCATTTAGCTGTTCTATTCAACATTCTCTTGAACAAGAAGGCATCCTGACACCTTTGGAGAATGTTGGGTTTGCTCACTTATTCCAATACAGGAGGCCGTTTACGCCCCAGTACCTTCAAAGATCGCCAGCTACAACTGCTAGGCTGGTGTCCTGTCTGTGTAAAGACAACAGCCATAGAGTGTCCCTAGGTGGAAGTACAAATGCAGTTAGAAACAGCCAAGGAACTCCAGTCCAGAGCCGGAGAACCTGTCACATGACTAGAGGGATGACCCTTCACAGGCGTCTTCACCCACAGCTCCTGAAGGTCACTTTTCACCAAACGCAGTGCCAGTGTTTAAATTCTGTAAGACCATGAAGAGCCCCAACCACCCAGCCCCCACCCCATGACATCTATATCACTACCATTCTCACAGATAAACAAAGTAACAGTCCCAGCTCTTATAGAGGAAGAATCTAACAGTCACTGGGCCGCTGTCAATATGTCTTCTATTAGGACTTACAATTCTGAATAACATAACCATGCATTGTTTAAAAAAAGATGAAAGGGCATTGCTTATACCATACGTGTATTTTAGTATAAACTCATTGGGTTATCTATAGTCCACTCTGCCAATCATGCGAATCTCTCTTCCTAAGAGCCACATCTTCAGCTGACCTCTCGTGCCAGCCACAGCCTGCTCCCTTGCTGCCTTGTAGTCCTTATTAAGGAGACTTAATATGCTTACATCACTAGTAGCAAGACCAACATATGCAAACACCTTGAATCTGGCAGCCGGACCTACCCTGGTTTCCACATCTGTCGCCCTGGAGCTCAAGTACGCTGCCTCACGTATATGAAGGCGAGACGTGTGACGTAACGCGTTTTAAATTGGGTCGATCAGCTGCACCGAGCACTCTCTAGCCTGTTAGACTAATTTCTTTCAGGAGAAGGCCTCATCAATAGACTGTAGGGATGATGTCACCGTTAGTCACTCTAGTAAAGTGTTCTAGCACTTGGCACTTTGTTTTAATCGCCAGCCGGATGGATCGTATCTGGGACTGATGACAGGAAGAGGAAGTTTCCTAGAAGCAGAGCACGAAGGTGTTTTTAAAGCCACTATAAGGTTATGAACGCGCCTTTAAAATACCGTAATAAAGTAAAATGTTATTTCTATCACAAATTAGTTGTGCTCCTGAATCTTTGGTTAGGACTATTCTGCAGTTCATATTACTTGTAGTAAATGTTCAATTAAAATATATTATTATTTATTTACGTATGTATTTATTGCTTTTTTGTCAGTCTAGAGCAGATCAAAGCAGGAAGCCAGCTGAAGTTTACTGAGAAAAGACCGTACGAGGAGCGAACCAGATGAGTGTTTATGTGCCTTATAAACGTTAAGAAGTATTTTTGATAGTTTGTTAAAATACGTTTTTTGAACTGCTGTGTACCACAGAGGCACATATTTTTATACAGCATGCACAAACCCTGCTTCAAATTCTGAAAAATGATTTTTGGAGTGCTGTGCTTTGTCAAACTATACAATAAATTTTGCACAAAATGCATACTGCAGTTTTCTATCTTCTATGCTAGACCATATATATTGTTTCTATAGATGTTGATCTCTCATGAGTTACCCTAGGTTCTCTAAATCCTTTCCAAATACTGAATTCAATGCCGTGTCAATAGTTTGTCTCTGACTCAATTCTACCATACCAGGTTGTTTGCTTATTTTGCTTGATTGCTCTTTTTTTATTTTATTTATTTTTTTAATCTGTTATTGGAAATTAAAGGATATTACAGAGTACATTGTGGGATATCGCCCATATGCTTCATAACAAAGGCTAGCTTCACAGTTAACATATGAGTAAGATTAACTGAAAGATAATATGAATAATATGATATGAGGTTAGGGTAGATATAGGGATGGGTGGAAGGGGAGAGGTGAAAAAAAGTATTAGGGATGGAGATAGGTGAGGGAGAAGAGGGAGGGGAGGGGGAGAGGTAGAGGTGGACAGAAAGAAAACTGGGGAGGGGGCAAGGGGGAGAATTAGGTCATCGAGCCAGGGTAGATTAGAGAGTATGTTGATGATTTCCTTCGTATGACGAAATATTATGTGAGTTTATGTATAAGTATGTATATGTATACTTATATTATGGGGCGCAAGGTCCAGTATGTTAAGTGTGGAGTATCCAGGGTGTGGGCGTGGTGGAGGGAATTGAGCGGTGATTCAGGACGTGATTGTCCCTTTTATTCGAGTGACTTCGGGGGGGGGGGGATCAGGGCGTGTAAACTCCTAAGGGTGTCTTACCACAGGATGTTGGAGGTATGTAACTCCAGTTTATAGATGTGTATGCGCACTGTTTTTGGGCTGTGGAACCATCCGACGGGAGAGTGATGTCCCGGTGCATTCTATTAATATCTTTCCTGCTGGTTAAAAGTTAGCCGAAAGGGGCGGATATTCTATGTGTCGATCGATTGTGTATAGAGTACAGTATGGGTAATTTATCTGCTATTGCCTCTCCTGTACCTTGGGAGTCACCTCCTCGTTAATTGGGAAGAAGAGGGATCGAGGGATGTCTGGGTGGGTGTCCCTGACAGGACAGCTTTAACCTCTTGGGAGCGGGTCTAGTAGTTCTGCACTAGTCGGGCTAATGTAAGCTGGATAGAAAGAGAAGGGGGGAGGATACTTCGACTTGGGGGGGATTAAGAAGAGCGAGGCTATAGATAAACATTTAAACATTGTGGGGCCAAGGGGTTTTGCCAGAGATAGGTGATCTAGGAGTCGGGGAAAAAGAGGGTGTACGTTGGCGCGGGAAGTGAGAATGGAGGTAAGTATTGACGAGATGGGGGACGAGAAGGAAGGAAGGGAAGAGGGGGGGACCAAGTTGACATCTGTCGACTGTCCACCAGCTGCAGTAGAATAGGAGGGGGGGAGGGATGGATGGTAGAGGTGATAGGTGTTAGGAGGGGAAGGGCTTTTGTCAATTACGATCCTACTAGGAAAGGTCTCCAAACTTCTGTAAACAAGACTGCCTGGTCCTGTAGATTATAGATTACCTGTTCGTGTGTAGCAGTTTGGATCATAGCAGTCATCCATTCTGCCGGGGTTGGAGCGGTGCTGGATCTCCAGTGCCAAAGTATGCAAATTTTGGCTGTGGCGAGTGCCGTATGTAGTAATCGCTGATGTGATTGTGGCGGGGGGATATGGACGCATGCCGTGGAGAAGGATAAGTGGTGGCGGGATCGGGTGCGGTATCTGAAGGGAGTCCGCCAGAGTGTGATGCACAGCATCCCATAAGGGTTGTGTCGATGGACAGTGGCACAGAATGTGTAATAAGTTGCAGTGAGAATCTGCGCAGCGCCAGCAGTTCGCATGTGATATAAGACCCGCCCCAAAGAGTTTCATGGGGGTCCAGTACCAGTCCTGGAGGACTTTAAAGAGGCAGAACTTCAGTCGGGCTTCTTGGGTGCCTCTGTCAAGGGCTTCCAGAATGTCCGACCAGTCCTCCTCGGTATAGGTGGTCCCAAGTCAGTCTTGCCACTTGAGGCGCAACCTTTGAAGAAGGGGTTGCGAGTAGAGATGTTTTGCTAGTACTTCATATAAGCCGGCCATTACACCTCTGTGGCGACCCCATGTCTGTAAATAGACGACAATTGGTGAGGCCTTGACCTCCCAAGAGAGGGTTCCCAGTGCTTTATGCAGGCAGTGCTTAAGCTGTAGGTAACGCCATTCTTGACTAATATGAATGTCGAACTCCTCTCTTAAGTTATCAAAGGGCCGGAGCCAATCGCCATCTATGATTTGGGCTATACTGCGGATACCGGCATTGTTCCATTGAGGCCATCTTAGGATGCTTCCCTCTATTTTGATGCTTTTGTTACCCTCTATGGGGGCTTGGGTGTGTCAGAAGGCATGTACTCCCAGTAGGCGGTGAGCCCTACGCCATGCTGCGTTTGTTGCCTTAAGGACAGGATTGGGCAGTCGGGGACGATCCGTATATAACCCTCCTAGCCCTTCGTGCTGGTTCTGTAGGAGTTTCTCTGTAGCTACCCACTGCGGGGGGCCCAGGGTTCCGGGAAGCATATAAGCCAATTGCGATAGCTGCAGGGCTAGTGAGTATTGTTCCACTGAGGGGAGTTCAAAACATCCGCAGGATCGTCACACCAGTATTTTTGCCGGCGTCAGCCTCGGGAGTGTGGAGCCCCAAACAAAAGTTCTTATTGCGGCATCTATCATCCGGAGCAAGGGGAGGGGCACATGTAGGGGAAGCATGCCCAGTATATACGTGAAGCGCGGAAGGGTGACCATTCTGACCGCCTGCACCCTGCCCCACATGGAAAGACCCAATAGTGACCATTTTGCAAAGTCCTGTTTCATCCGGAATACAAGGGGGTCTAGGTTATCTAACCATGTGCTCCAGGCCCCGGTTGATAAGCGTTCCCAAATATTTGAGGCGTGTCGGAGTCCATTTAAAGGGGAGACCGTGGATTGCTGCCCTTGTCGTTACTCGTGAGAGGGGTAGTGATTCGCTCTTTTCCTAGTTCACCCGGTATCCGGATAGGGACGCAAAGCCCTCTATGATTGAGAGCAACAATGGTAGGGATCTTTCCAGGTCAGACAGGGTTAGCAAGATATCGTCAGCATAGAGATAGATTTTGGAGGTGCCGCCTGTTAGGGGGGATACCTTTTATCTGCTGGGAGTTTCGGATGGTGGCTGCCAAAGGTTCCATTGCTAGCAGGAACAAGAGTGGTGACAAGGGGCAACCCTGTCTCGTACCTCTTCCAATGGGGAATGGGTCCGATAGAAAGCCCCCGCAGTTAACTTGCGCTGTAGGGTGGTCGTATTGTAAACGAACTTTGGAGATAAATTGTTCTCTGAGGCCGAAGGGTTTCATAATAGCGAACAGGTAGGGCCATTCGATGCGGTCGAACGCCTTCTCTGCATCGAGGGATAGGGCCAGGGTTTCCTCTGGCTTGTTTAGTGATTCGTATAGAGAATGACAGAGAGTGTGCATATGATTTCTGGAGGTACGGCCCGGTACAAACCCTACCTGGGTATTATGGATCAAGGACGGTATAACTTTGCGTTAGAGTGCCGCCAAGACACTAGCAAGGAGTTTGACGTCTCAGTTCAGGAGAGAGATGGGTCGATAGCTACCTCAGAGTAGGGGATCTCTGCCCGGTTTGGTAAGGACAACAATCGTGGCCTTGTTGGATAATGCACCTAAGGAGCCCTCTTGGCACGCCTCCGCGAGTGCCTCATGCACAGCAGTGGCTACCTCTTCTCCTGCCCATCTATAAAACTCTGCAGGGAAGCCATCCTCGCCCGGGGATTCGTGGTAGGGGAGATTCGTAATGGCTTGCGCTATTTCTGCCCTACTTATGTCACCCTCTAGGAGAGCCTGGCCTGCCTCCGAGAGGCGGGGTACGTTGGCCGTGGTAAGAAAGGACTCGATTTGCGCATTACTCGCTGCTGTTTCAGGGGTATAAAGATGTTGATAAAAGGCCGCAAATTCATTTACAATATCTTGTGGGCGCGTTAGTACTTCTCCTGAGGGGGACGTTATGGCCGGGATGGCAGAGGTGGCTTCTCTCTGCCAGAGTTGTCCCGCCAAAAGCCATCCCGCCTTCTCACCTTGCTCGTAGTGGCGGCCGCATAGTCGTTGCAATGCGTATTCCGCCTGCGAGGTGTAAAGCTCGTGGGCCATTTGGGCTTGTTCGAGGGAGCAACGTAGTGCAAGAGACGGCTGGGCGTGTATTGTCTTGTGAGACTCTGAATTTTGTCTTCGAGGGTTTGTTGGCGAGTCGCCCTGTCCCTATTAGCCAGTGCTGCATCGCACATCATATTGCCTCTCAGAGTTGCCTTCACCGCCGCCCAAAGAACCCGTTTGGAGTCCACAGTGCCAGTGTTGTCGGCCATGTATGTGGACACATGAGTCCTCAACTGTTCTTTCCCTTGAGGGGAGCGGTACCTGTGCACCGTGAAGCGCCATGGTTTACGGCCAGGGAAAGTGAGGCCCGTTTGGATCAGAAGCAGAATAGGGCAATGATCTGAAAGTCTGCTATCTAATATACTGGTATCTTGGAGTTGGGGGATTACAGTGTGCGATACGAAAAAATAGTCCAAGCGAGATTGGGTGCCGTGGACAGGCGAGAAGAAGGTATATTACTTGTCCTTTGGGTGTATTAGTCTCCAATAATCGACTAAGCCCGCATCAGCGGTTAAGTCTGTCAGTAGTGCCCTGTCGTGGTTGTTACCCGTATCAATGGGACCCGTCCTATCTAATATGGCGTCCCGGGCAAGGTTCCAGTATCCCCCTATGATGTGACGGGTGGTCCCGATTTCGGTCAGGAGGCGGTTTAGTTGCAGGAAGAAGGGTCGCTTAGTACCGGTCGGTGCGTAGACTGAGCCCACGCATAGAAAAGTGTCTCCTACCTTCAGTTTTACAAATACATATCTCCCCTCAGGATCGTTCCATGTTTTGATGATTGGAACCGGAAGGGATTTACGTAGTAGTATCGCTGCTCCGCATTTGCGGGGGGTACCTCCTCTGATCTCATGGGTTGCTGGGCAGCAGTTAAAGGAAACCCTTCCCACCCAGTCCCAACTAAGTTTGCTAGTTTCTGCACTGTCGAGATGTGTCTCCTGAATCAGAACTATGTCCGCCCTTTTCGATTGGAGATAGGACAGCACCTTTTTTCGTTTGATATAATTCGTCATGCCATGCACATTCCAGGAGAGGATTCATAATGGGTGTGTCGCACGGGGGGAGCTCCCGGCATGCTGAATATCGGGGTCAGGCCTCAGCAGTTCAGAGGATAGAAGAGAGGGTTACCTCTACCGTTGGAGGCAGGGAAGGTATCGTTTGGCAGTGTAGTGATTTTGGAAGGGGATAGCTGGTGGACATCGAGTGGTCTTTCAGAAGAGAAAGAGAGGAAGGTAAATAAGAATGAGAGAGGGAGGGGAAGGAGGGAATAGAGGAGAAGGTGGGGTAGAGGAAGAAGGAAGTGATTAGTGTAGAGAGGTATTAAAGAGAGGACAGGGGCATAAGAAGGAAAAGAGAGGGAGAAGGGAAAAAGGGGGAAGGAATAAGGAGGAAGGAACTAGACTAGGATAGCTAGGGGAACAATGTCCCCTGGGGGTAGATCTGTAGACTGCGGGTCCGATTCCTATAAGAGCTCTCAGCTCTGCCGACCAGGTCCTGGCCGGGGAGGCGGGGGGGGCGGCCGCCGTCGCCGCCTGTTAAGGAACCCTTTGTCTCCAGAGGAAGGAGGGGTGTTATGGGTGTGTCGCAGAGGAACTTAGTAGAAAGTGGTGGTAAAGGGGTTTATTATCCTGTATGGGGGGGTATAGAATATCTATAGCTATTGGCAGTGTAGCATCTTATTGTTACGGTGGTAGGAGGAAGGCGTGTGGCTGTGTATAAAGGAGGGTCGTTCTGCTGTTGGGGGGGATTGATATTGTTTATATAGCCCTAGTAGTGGGGCAGGAAACCGCTAGGTCTAGTTGTCGCTGTCATGCAGGGTCCTGTACCATGGAGACAGTTTGTTGTGAGGGGTGGGGGGAGCGGGATGGGCGATGGGGAGTAGTAAAGAAGAAGGAGAAGGGCAGGGGAGGGGAAGAGGGGCGGGGGAGCAGATTAGCATTGGGCCAGGAGGAGGCTTTAAAGTGTACATATATACTACCAGGTCATAGATAGCATCTCTGTGATGCAAAATCATAATGTTGCATGTAAGACATTGATTTATAAGGCATATCCCTGGCCTATGCGTAAACAATGGGTGTCAACAAGGTCTAGTCTAAATACAGGCAATGTGTATTCGGTAATAGGCTAGAGATAACTTATATTACGCTATTACATTACGTTACATTATACGGGTAGGACCATATTAGCTACATATTAGCAACATCATCAACAACAGTAAAGAAAACGCAAAGTCCAGGCAGGTACTCATCTGCCTGTCGAGTTGGCGACGAACGTGCTCCAGGGCATTCGCCATTGTCTCATATAGCTGTTGTGTCAGATCACCGTCTCAGGGGGGTGTTGATGCCGGTTTCAGGGGTGAGCAGGATTTGTCCCTCTCCGAGAGCTGGGTGTGGAGTGCCACAAAGTGCAAGACCTGGCTGGATTTCATATTTGTCCATCTGGAAAGTTCCGTGCTGCTCGGAGGAGTTGGCGAGTCTGAGCATGATGTAGCAGGCATGAGATGATCGGGCGTGGTCTTGAGGCCCCATCAGGGCGTTTCGGGCCCACTCTGTGTGCTCGCTGGAATTCCAGTGGCAGGTGGAAGGTCAGTGAGGTCAGCTTGGGGAGGATAGATCCAAGGAAGGCCTGTACATCTGGTCCCTCCTCATTTTCTGGAAATCCGAAAAGGCGAATATTTTCTCTTCGGCTTCTGTCTTCCAGGTCCGTTATTTTGCTCCGAAGGTAGAGAAGGTCCTGATCCCTGTCCTGGACTGTGGTCACGTGGGCTTCTAGGGGCCCACTGCAATGCTCCAATCCCGTCACTCTGGATTGGAAGCCTGCAATGTCTGATCGCATGGATTTGGTCTCCAGGGTCAGGGAGGATATGGAGGCGTCCATCCCCTCTATCCGGTGGCTGACGGCGGTGATCTCCAGTAGTATCCCTCCATGGTTGTAGGCTGTTCATTATCAGACATCGTAGGAGACTGGGCTGGAATTGAGGATGTGTGAGGTCCCACTATTGGGGAAGTAGAGCGCTTGTGTTGAAGCGCCTCGGAGAATAGCAGTTGGTGCGCCGGTTTGCTTGTGGATTTGTGTCCTGTCTTGCCACCGGGCATCTCAGTGCCAGCCTGTAGGAGAAGCCCTATTGAGCCCAAGGCCCGTTTCCCTCCCGGGGCTGGTGAGGTTGGTGGTGCACAGGACAGTCAACACTCGGTCCTCCTTCTTTATTTTTGTGCGGAGCTGGTGTCTTCCATGGTATGCAGACGTCTTCTAATATCGCCGGTTATGAGAGTTGCGTTGAGGGGCGTGAAGAGAAATGGCAATAGGAGCGTAGGTCCGGCAAGGTTATGGGGGCCAGGTGATGGGATAATATCTTCAGACGGTTATGATGCTCCTTTGAAAACCATGAGGTGGCAATAGAGCAGGTCCCACTCATTAATGTTGAGTGTCTGTAGTGGGAAGACCCGGGATAGGGATGTCTCAAGGGGTAAAGACGAGAAACAAAGGCCTCTGCTTACTTGTGTCGCTGGTCTGAACTCACCGCTGTGGAGCTGCCCGTCTTTTGGAGTGTTGGAGGTATTTAGAGAGAGGGCGGGTGATCTTTTCCAGTGTCGCACTCCTCTATGCCGTATCCGGGCTACCGTGTCCAGAGGTAGATTCTCCTGGGGGGCCCCAGAGTGCTTACGGGTGCTCTAATAGTTGAGCAGCAGGAAGGGGCAGGTAATGCGGGCCTGTGCCAGTGTCCCATCGCCCCGGTTTCCTAAAGAGAGCGGACACCTTCCCCTCTATAGTAGCGGACACCTTCCCCTCTATAGTTGCTGGCTCCCATTCTCTGGGGGAGGGGAGGAGGTGGGGAGAGTGGGTATAATGTGTAGATGGGTGGTGCGGCACTACAGACCTTTATTTAGATGTTTGGATTGTCACCTCCGTCTTTGCCGGCCTAATCTGATCCGATTCCGAGAGACGTGACTCCACCACCCAACAAGGCCTTCACTGCTGAATTGCGCGGCAGTCTTCCCGGTTGTTTTATTTTTAGCCTTCTCTTCAGGGATCGGGGCTCGACATGTTCAGAGAGCCTCCGGAGTAATGGCAGCGCATTTGCGGCAGCCGCGGTGCCCCCACCGCCTCCCGAGTCCGTCGCAGCGCGGAGCTCCCGGGTTAGGTGGCCATCTTCCTTCGTGGCCCGACCACGCCCCCGATTGCTCTTTACCTAGTTCCACAGACAATATAATTGGTGTTGCTCCACAGTAGGTGCACATAAACAACATGTGATATGTTTTGATACTATAGGAGGCAGAAAGGACTCAAAAGTACGGAATGGGGTGAAGCCCCTTAAAAATAAGTGGGGCAGATTACCACAGGCAGTGCACAAAACTTAAATGGACACGATTGTTTTTTCCTCTAACTTCCAACTGAAAGGGGCGTCCCCTTGCCCTCCCATTCTCTAATTACCAACCGCCATTGCCCAAAGCTCACTCTAACTTCAGAAATCCTCCTGAAGGAAACAAGAGTCAATAACATGACCAACTTAGAAGATAACATTTTAAATGAGAGTCCCTAACTATCTAACCATGACTGAAAAAACAATGTACCACATTCACATCGACAGAGTAGAATATTGCTGTTTTGCTGGGTTTGAAAACCTAATACCTCTCAACAATTTGCATTACAATGGGTGCTAAGGAAGGTATTATTCTGAAGAGTTGTGGTGCTGAATTATGCCTGGGTTAAATATAGTTAGAACCCTGTCATCTAAATTAGCAGTTGGGACTTACCCCTAAAGTTTAGGTTAGGCATTTCACCACCCAGATCACCATCATCCAAAATCGCG
The DNA here is from genome assembly GCF_031143425.1 of Pleurodeles waltl. Lineage (NCBI taxonomy): Eukaryota > Metazoa > Chordata > Amphibia > Caudata > Salamandridae > Pleurodeles > Pleurodeles waltl. The sequence continues at coordinate 1,013,085,598 of NC_090437.1, forward strand.
AGAGGCATCATCTAAAAACTGATATGAAAGTGCCCTTTTTTGCTCCCCAGACATTGCCTGTGTACTTGAAGGAAAAAACCTTGGCTCACCTGTACAGTGCAGATTTGAGCTGACCAAAACATACATATCAGTATTCTTCAGAAGACCCACAGATGTTTTGCTTTTACACTCCTCTTTTCCCCTTGACTGTGCGCCTGACAACCATAAACCTCTTCAGCAAAAGCAGAATCAGGCAGTGGCGGTTTCATCTCGAGGGTGGGGGAGTGGCGTTCCCCTCCCTCCCCACTGCGAACTGCACAGGAAAAATTTAATTGCCATTATATTTTTTCCCCTTAGCCCTCACCTGCCCACAAACATGCTGGGCGTGTTCTCTGCTGCTGGCAACAGAGGACTGACTACTTTCAGCAGCAAAGGACTGGAGAAGTCCCTGGCAGTGAAGGTCCAAAGAGCGCATGCCATTTTGGCTGGCTGCTTTGCCTGGCCAAAGTGACCTGTGCACTTTGAAGCTCTCCCCTCAGCTGTCTAAGACAGCTGGGTGGAGACCAGACACAGGCTTTCATTTCAGGGCCTGAAGGAGCATCCAGCCAGGACACTCCAGCCAATTCATGCACTTCTTTCATGCTGGTTAACAGCATGATTGCACCGCCTGTATTGGTTAGGGAGAGCAGAAGCACTTGGTGGAGGACGTTCAGCCGATGGGTAAGTGGCTATTTTTTTAATGTGTAATGTTTGTGTAATCTATGTGTGTAATGTTATGTACGTATGTAGTGCATGTAAGTTTGTAGTGCATGTACGTGTAGTGTTTGTGTTAAAGTGTTATTTGGGCTTTAGGGCGGTGTAGTGGTTTACATTGGGGTTTTTGAGGGAGGGGGTGTTTTTAAAAAAAAAATTATTTATTTTTTGCGAAGTGGTGGGGCACTTCACTCGCCCCACCACTTAAAAAAGGTACAAGCCGCCGCTGGAGTCAGGCTGCTGTGGGTGCAATCTGCTAGCAGCAGCCGGCTCTCATAAAGTATCAGCAGTCACTTTGGCAACTGAATAGCCCACATCGAGGCCACATGACTCAATTTTGATAAGGCTTTTTGCATTGAATTACAAACGGATACACTCAGAAAGTTACACGATTCTTTTTAATTAGTTCTTCCTCTTCTAATTCAGTGTCCTGAACTGAACTATTCGCATTGCTTTCCATAATCACTTAAATTAAAATTGTGCTAAGCTTCTTTACACCACCTAATTAATACACAGGAGACCAGACTGTCCCAGACTAAGATACACAAAACGAAATCAAAGCTTCTTTAACTCAGTTTAGAGCGACAAAGTAACAAGTCTTAAAAGCGAGACCAACAAATGTTTACAGAAAGCCGTACAAGGCTGGATACAAAGTAATAAGAACCAGCATTTAACACCAACTCCCCGCACATCCCCCAATTCCCAGCCAGAAACTGAAAACATGTGGAGAAGAGCAGATACACACAGCAGAAATAAAGGAGGCAGTATGGGTGTCAGTCCCTCGATGTATAACATATGCGAGCTTTGTTTCCACTTCCTGCCCAGGTGGGCAGCATTATGGGCCATGTAGTTTTCTTTGACTTGTGGCTACTGAAATAAAGCAGTCCTGTAATAAATTTAGGCCCTTAGCAACAGAGTAACTCTAACACAAACTCCTGTGCCAACAGTGTAACAACTAATCTTGATTTCTATCTCTGGGTCGTTCGTCACAAATATCTCACTTACCCAAACCCATTTAGAAGTGGATGAGTAAATTGAGGATTCTAAAACGTTTTTGTATCATATTATACATGGATCGATCATAGGAGATCCACTGATACGTCCTAGGGCACTGAAGCAATATGAAGGTGACATCACATCAATTACAGAACATCCCCGGTAGGCACCCCTGGAATATGAACATCAAACCTCTCAGCTACTCTCAGCCAACTGGTCTACACTCCAGTCACCAAATCGTGTCTGTGCTACTATGAAACCAACTCATAGGTGGCAATTCTAGAGGCTCCAATAACACACTATTTACCCTAAGCTATGGCAATGCTAGATTTGCTACATTTGTATATGTAAGAGTCATACTATTTATTACTATGTCATCATTGTGATTCACTGGAAAATAGGCTGCACAAACGGTAATGGATAAGGCATTGGAAATAACCTCAGCCACTGATAATTCCTCAGGTCGACATTCCAGTCCATTGTTTTTAGTCATCTGTGCTATTTCAAAAAAAAGTTCATCCATATGCTTCAATGGAACAGCATGGCCAATATTTTGTAGTCTGTAAACCCCAATGTCTTTGGTTATCCTATACCTTCCAAGATAGAAATAGTGGGTTGCAAACAGCAGGTTGCAAACACAACAACAGACATCACATTGCCTGGGAGTCAATCAGGAGTCAGACTTCTCTAGCCCTGGTACTAAGTCTTGGGAAAGCGCTGACTTAGACAGACGTCAGGACACATCTCTTTGTATTTATTCAGCAAGGCTTGTAAAAGACAAAGTAAGGAGTGACAGGGTATTTCATACTTGCCTACCTCATTATGCCAGCTGGCCAAGGACTCTCTGCCCACATGCTGAGAAGGGTATTGATGAATTTTCTTCCAGACACTAGTTTGTGTTTTTTGTTTATTCCACGCATGCCAGAATGTGTATCTTTTAGCCCTATTTACTTTACACTGTACATATGCATTAAAGGAACGAGAAAAAACTCGACTGAAATAATTTTTGCACCAAAATGCAATGATGAGTAGCAAACGTGTAATACACTGTAATGCAGTTAAGTGTATCACAATTAAAAATGCTATCATACCTTTAACTCTGGAACACCTAAAAGCAGCCAAGGCGTTCATACAATTAGATTTACACAAAGCATATTTTCTGATGCTGGGCATGAAGGAATTCTCAGTATTCAGGACCAAGGTTTAATGGAACATAATTGAATGCCATTCAGTTTCTATAACACACCATTGCCTTTCAGTACTGCATAAATGGGGTGTGGCTACATTTACCAACCAATTTATCGTGCCATACTGTGATGATATATTGCTCTTTCCTACTCCTTAAAAAAACAAGTATATTATGATTATGCTGCACTATCAAAGTTGGGAGGCCATAGACTGCTTACTCAAGTGTCATCTATATGTCTTGAAAAGAGAGGCTGAGTAAATTGTTATTACTCCTCACAGTCTGAGAATGGATTTAGAAAGAGGCTTAGTGATAATGTCATAGAATATTTCTTACATGTTGTTGCCTCAGTCACTCACTTGCTTAAAAAAGGGGACAACTGTTGAATTGTCCAAAGAAGGTGATGCTGCTTTTCAATGCCTACAATCTTTTTTTCTCATCTGATCCATTCTTACTAGACTAAGATAAACACATGCAATGTGCCACTGCACACCCCGTGGCTGTTAGAGCAGTGTTGTCCCAAAGACTCAAGACAAACTGGGCAGTTCCACCCAATTGGTAAATGAATACTAAGCTAGTTCAACAACACAATCACTGATAAAGATTTATTGGGAGAACACACAGTGAATTCCAAGAAATGCTTCATTACATACTTCATCTTTTGGTGACATTGGGTTTTGAATTGTGAGTTTGAAAATGCCACTTTTGAAAGTGGGCCTTTCCTTGCTTAACCATTCTGTGTATTTGCCTGTCTGCTGAATACAAGTCCGGGTCACGATGACAGTTGGGCTGTTTGTGTATTCACTCTAGACAGTCACACAAAGGGAGCTGAGGTGTGACCTGCATATCCTGATGACCCAGCACAATACTGATAGGTCTCCCTGAGCTAGAGTGGTGGGAGGTGCTGATGTTTGCACCTGAATAGGGCTGTGCCTGTCCTCACACAAAGCAGTCTCCAATCCCCTAAACTGTGTCTCAGGCCAGGGCAGGGAAAGGCAGGGTCTTGTGCACTACAACGACCTCTCTGTGAAGTTTGCCTACTTCAAAGGCTGAAATGGGTATAAGTACTGGCCCTACACCAATATTTAGAACACATCTGGACTAAAGACATTCTGCCAGGAAGAAGGGCTGGATGCTGTAGGAGAGACTGCCACTTTGCATGTTGCTTTGCTGTGTTGGCCTTCTGCTTGCTGCTTCTGTCATGGGAGTGAAAGGACTGGGCTTAGCTGTCTACATCCTGCTTTCCAATGTTCTCCAAGGGCTTGAACTGAGCTTACTTCCTGTTAAGAAGTCTCAGGACCATCAAAGACTTCACCTGCAAGTGCCTCTGCTCTCCTGCTGAGAGCCCTGACTTGCCAAGTGGTGGGAAGTCCAGTTCCTGGGCCCTTGGAAGTGAGATCTGGTGCAACCAAGAAGAAGTTAAGCATATCGACTCCAGAGCGACTTTGGAACCAGTGCCACCATCTGACTCTACGTCATTGCCGGCAATGGAGCTGTGGTCCCCGCTGAGTACAACGACTGCGACCTGCAAAACAGGCCCGATGCCGCGCCTCCGAAGTCCCACCTCAGCATGAATGCCATATCACTAATGTCCTTGACACTCGACTCCGCCGCATCACCTATGGCCCTATGGTGTGATCGTGACACCGCAAAGTTGACGATTCACATCTTGACCTGCTGGATTTATTGACTCCACCTTGTAGTATGGAACCGGCGTCTCGCCACCGGCTCCTCTGCACCTGTAAGAAACTGACATCTCACCCCCACTCCTAGCGTTAAGTACTGACGCCTCGTCTCCCCGGTAGCAGGTAGGAACAGACGCCACACCAGCTCCAGTGATGCCGCACCTCCCTGCCTCCGTTCAATAACTTTGTTTCCTCATTGTTTTGCAAGGTACTGTACCCGGAGTCCGTGCGACTCTGTGACCGGCAGGCACTCCGTCACGAATGGCGTTAAACTGTTGGAAGTGAGTCCATCAAAATGCGGTGATAGCCCCTGTTGGAACTATTGTGTTTCTAAGGGCTGTACTCAGATTTAATCTTTGAAAATTTGTATCTTTACTTGTATACTTTTGTGGTTTTTCATTATGTTACTGTGTGTGTGTTTGTACCAATACTTTACACATTGTCTCTGAGATAAGCCTGACTGCTCGTATCAAACTACCAAATGGGCGGGCAGGGGTAACTCAACTGTGTGGCTCCCTTACCCTGACTAGAGTGAGGGTCCCTACTTGGACAGGGTGCAAACCACTGCCAATTAGAGACCCCATTTCCAACACATTACAAAACCATACAAAGTTATGCTATTTCATACTGACCATGGAAACATTAGTGACAGAAACAATAGCAACTCTGTTAGCACAAATATACAGTAAGAGTGCCCAACATAGCTTCCAGCAATCATACTTTTTGACTAAGTACTACCGTTGTTCTCAATAGTTTAGGGACAATTTGTGAAATCATTGGAAATGTAAGCGAAAACAACCTTTAGATTTTATCCAGAGACTGATGGCCAAATAGAAAACATTATCAAAAATTGTAATTGTGGATAATAGGCCATGGTCAGGAGACTTACCAGTAATGGCCTGAAGCTAATTCCTACCCTCACGCTATGTCAATCTATTAAATGCAGGTCGTTGGTACAAAAGTATGCTCAGAAAATGTTCCTTTTTGGAATATGTATCAGCAGCCCAAGGTAATTGTTGGAAATAAATGTCCATGCCCATTGTGACAATGATGGTCACCAATTAGACATGATGCAAATTAAGTAGACTCGAAGACTTGGGTTGGTTACTACAATTACCTTGTGAAGGCAAGTCATATAATTATAGCTCTGACTTGCTTATCTTTCACCTTCATACTTATTCACCAAGAGGAAGCCAAATCTATCCAATGTAGACAGCAAGTGCTGGTTGAGTGTAGTTTAATGACATTGGATGGTGATGACACGAACTCATACTAAAATGTTGAAGAGGCTGGTGAAATGTTTAGTCAGGGGATAGTGTTTTTTGATGAGCCAGGACTGATGGGAGATTGTCGGGTTGTGGTGGATTCTCTGAGTATTTTTTTCCTCTTTTATTCTTCTTTTATAAATACACTGTTCAAGCAACAGTGGGTGCCACAGAGACAAATCTGATCAAAGCTCCACAAGGTCAGATGACTTGACCAGGAACTTACGGTGGAACAGTTCTGTAGGATGGTAAAAACTCTGAGCAGGTTGAAAAGGAGTCTTCACGATGTACATGTGAGATAAATATGATTTATTGATCAAGAATCTCATGAAAATGGCTGCAGGAGAGAGAGTTGATGATTAGGTTAGATCCCAATCACCCTAACCAAGTGTTGGGTGCACAATCTGTTGTGAATGCGATTGGTGCAACAAAATGGGAGGAAGAATTTAAGGAGTATTCCATGAAAAACTGGGCCTATTAAGGGGTTTTGGACACAAGTTCATATTTAAAGATGGTGTACCCTTAGTGCTAAGGGAGTAGTTGCAGAAGGAGTTGCAAAGATTATGTCAGGAGATCATTATTGAGGAAATTGAAGCCTCTGAAATAGTTGGCCTCAGTTGTTTTGGTGAAGAAAAAGAAGAGTATTTGTGTGGATCGCCACCCTCTACCCAATATATTGGATAATATGCAGACTATGCTCAAGGGAGCTAAAGTTTTCTCCACATTGACTTTATCATCAGCATATCGCCAGAACTTATTACATCCTAAGTCAAGACCACTTACTTCATTTGTCACGACTTAAGGGGCTTATAGATTTAAGGGCTTGCATTATGGTACGACATATGCAGATGTGGTGTAATTTTTTAAAAAACATAGATATATTTTTTGTTCACAGCAACTGTCCCTTATTCCTCTTGAAGTTTTATATACTACTCCTTGTCAACCTTCATCCTTGTTTGAATCACCAGATGCCTCTCTTTCAACCCCTCTTCGGTGCTCTCCACCCTTCTTTCTAAGTCAATAGCTTTCTGTAAGATCAATCTTTCGTATTTAACAATTTTTCTTGGACACTTTTGTTGCACAGCTTTTGCACAAATTGATCTAACCTTAAATCCTTTATAATTACAGGTCGATGCTAATAGTCTGAGAGCGGTTACAAATGTATCCATAGATTCACCTGGAAGTTGTAACCTCTTCAAAAATGTACATCGCTCAACCACCTTGTTTCTTTTCTTTCCAAAGTTCTGGTTTATTTCCAATATTGCTATATCAAAATCATCCCAATCAGACTCTTCCTCGTCTTCCTCATGTGAGGATGGTATGTGTTTAAATATACTCCTGCCCTCAACCCCCAAATAGTGCTAAAGCATTGCTCGTTTATTTGCCAATGAAAAAGTATCACCTTCCACTGCTTCCACATTAGCCTGGAAACCTTCCTTCCAATCCTCCCATGGAACAAGAGGTAAATTCAGGAATGATGTTGGTGCCATTAATACACCCATACTTGAAGGGAAGAATAAAGCTGCAAAAGTTTAATTGCTGAATGTGAAATATATATATTTTTTCCTTTTTTTAATAGTGCAGAATAAACGTGGGATAATGGCAGAAGAATCCTTTACTGGCACAGTCCAGCATTCCTGTACAGTTTTATAATAAATGATAGACCCCAACCGGCTGCCAGAAAGAATTTTGGGTATGCCCAATAACTTTGCAAGCCACTATAAAGTCAAAATCAGCAGATGTTGCTAGGCAATGGGAACATGCAAGCACTAGCATGCAGGTTCCTTCGCGGACGGTGCTGTGCATTGCTAGGATGCAAGTGAGATGATGTCAGATGAGTTCAGACATCCTGTGCATGTGCACCAAAAGTAATGATGTTGGTGAAGTGCATGCGCAGCCTCACTTGTAATGTTCATGGGCCTGCCAAGACCATCGGGGTAGACTTGGCAGGGTACTGTTGATGCGCCCGCAGAGCTGCCCCTCCCCAACCATGGGGCTGCTGCTCTCTAAATGTGGTGCCTGCAGCAGCTGGAAGCATCGGAGTGGCTCCACAAAGCCGAATTGGAAAGTGGGTGTTCTCCTCCTGGGCAGGTTTAACACTCATTGCCAGTGAAAAGGAGTCTTCATGAGGTACAGGTGCGATAAATACAATTTATTTATCAAGAATCTCAGAACAACAGGAGGGAGCTTCTAGCCAGCTCTGCAACCTTCTCTCTTGGCACAAGCCCCCCTCCACATTCGATATCCAGCCCCACATTTATTGGAGCCCATGTACGACATCAGACAAGCACCAATGCAACACAAGTCATTCCAGTTGCAAGGCTGTGGAAGACGCACCTTTCCCAGATGGATGTTACCGCTTTTGCCTGAACACTTTGATGGAGTTCTGACATCTACAAATGCCTCTTGAACGCTAATTCTTTACTGCTAGAAATGCCATGTGAAGATTTGATACCTCTCACTCAAGTGCTAAAGCATTTTTTCAGAACTGGGCATTAACATGCTGATCCAGTATTGACTTGGGACCCTTTTGGCAGAGCTTCAGCAAAATGGCCACTGGTGGTATTTCAAACATGCAGGGAAACACCCCAGTCTTCAGAGCCCATGTGTGATGTGGCCAGAGACGTCTGCTACCTTGAAAATGCGCAATATGAGTAGGGTTGGCCTGTGGAACTCTTAATTTATGGGTAAAAGTGTGCCCAGGAGTCAGTCTCACCCACTTGCTCATGTCAGGCATAAATGTAAGCATCTCCAAACACCCACTTCAGAATATTCTTTGATGTGAGGAAGATCAAAAGAGAAGTGAATGTGTTGTCTGCAACCTGAGACATGCCCTAAAGGACTGGACCTGCTCTCTCTTGTACCCAGGACCAAGAAGTAGACTTCAAAGGTCATCTTGTTGATATCCTTACATGTCCCTTATGCCCCTTATGCCCCTTATGCTCCAGTGATCTTTCCCTGTGCTCTGTTTCCAGAGTTAAACAGACACTCAATGGAGGGTGGCCCATATCTGGGCCCAAAGCTCTGGAACACATTACTGGGACATCTGAAAAGCTGCAGCACACTGAACACCTTCAGAAAGCAATTCAAATTCTGGATGTTTTGAGTCAGTAGGCTCTGGCTAGAACCTATTTGTCGTAGGAGCGCTGGAAAACCCTGTGCAGGTAGCTGAGCGATATACAAGATTTCCTAATAATAAAAATAATCCTGTAAAAGCTACAGGGACACAACAAGTTACAGGAGGCGTTTTTCCTGCAACTGCACAGCTGACCAGTGGCATCTGAACCTGGAATGGACCCTGCAGTTTGTCCTCTGTCTGACACACTGTGATGCTCTAAGTGCCTCCCTCGGGTCTTTGTGGGGTGTACTTCTGTGGTGGATTGGGACGTATAGGACTAAAGTCAGATGGTAAAAAATTTTTTACCAGGTGCAAACCTAGTTGGTCGATCTGACATGCGCTACTGCGTGATCAGTGTCAAGTTGTGTTGAGGTCCTTATTTGCACTTTATAATTATTGGCACTATTTTTCTTAAACCTTTAAAAAATCATAACTCCAATTCAACTCATTCGAATTTTGTCATTTTGGTGGCCTTATTTTATTAAATTATACACTATAGCCCTTCATTATGACATTGGCGGTAAACCCCACTTACCGCCATGCTGACTGCCGCTAACATAACGCTGCTGCGGCGGATAACCGTCAACCATATTATGACACATACATACCAATCTGTCACTATACAGCCACACACACAAGTCTGCCAGCCCAAAGGTCAGTGATAAACTGGTGGTATCCAAGCCCACACCGCTACGCCAACAGAACAAAGCCCACCACATTATGACCCATGAATCACTACGGCGGACATTCCAGGGAGGCACATACCGCTGCGCTCAAAATACACACACTCAAACAAAACACCACCACATTGGACAATTCAAACTACACACACCTGACACACATACACACACCCCACACACACCCTATAAAACACACACCCACATTACCCACAACCCTTTATGAAGATAAACCATTGCCAACAGAAAGAGAGACAGCAAGAGCACCCACACAACCAGAGCCACATACCACCATGACCTATACTCCAACCACGTACCTTATGTCACACACCCCAACACATCAACCCTCACACCCTCACCCATACCACCCACACCACCCACACCACACTCATGGCACCACAACGACACCCCAGGTTCCCTGAGGAGGAGCTATGGGTCATGGTGGAGGAAATCATCCGGGTAGAGCCACAGCTATTTTGAGAACAGGTGCAGCAGATATCCATTGCTAGGAAGATGGAGCTATGGCGAAGAATCATGGACAGGGTCAACGCCGTGGGACAGCACCCAAGAACAAGGGATGACATCAGGAAGAGGTGGATTGACCTACGGGGGAAGGTATGTTCCATTGCAGCAAGACACCAGCTCGCAGAGGACTAGCGGTGGACCCCCACCTACTCCCCCACAACTAACAACATGGGAGGAGCAAGTCTTGGCAATCATGCATCCTGAAGGTCTGGCAGGAGTTGGAGGAGGACTGGACTCTGGTAAGTCAAATCTTTATTACTATCAGCCCCTGACCTGCATGCCATCACATACCCCCATCCTTACCCTCACTCCCATCACTCCACCACCTCCCACATACCCCACCATCACAACCCACTCATTCCAATACCAAGCCCTGCATGCAACACCAATGCATGGACACCCCTCACAGACCTGCATGGAAACCTATCACCACAGCATGCACACTAGAGAGAATCACCTAACCCAACAAATAACAACTCACACAAGGAAAAGTCAGGGAAACAACAACCTAGAGGGCAACACACCCATGCACAATATGTCACACGCAGAAACAATAACACTGCATTTACATCCCCACAGGTAAACCACCCAATGTCACCGGCGAAGAGGTGCCAGCAACATCCAGTCCCCCCACAGAAGAGGCCCACAGTGATGACAGCAGCTGTGCTTGCCTGGATCTGGATGACCAACCTGGCCCATCAGGGATCTCCGGACAGTCGGTTACCCAGGCACAGTCTCACACCACCACAGAGCCTCCCCCCTCAGGAAACACCACCACAGCACCCACCCAGCGGGCCCATACCTATGTCCCCAGGACACGTCAATCAGCAGTGTGTCCACCACTACAGAGACCCCAGGCCACCCCACAAACACAGGACGATCAGGAACCTGGGGTCAGTGACAGTGGGCACACGGTTCAGGGGAAAGAGGCACAGGACAACAGGGAAGCCGGGAGGACTGCTGTGTGACGGGGAGGACAGGCCCAGGGAACCGACTCTCCAGGAGACACTTACCGCTATCCTGGGAGCATACCAACATTCCCGGGATACACTGGGCCAGATACTGGACAAGTTGCAGGAGAACATGCTGCTGCAGGAGGGACAGTACCTGGGGATCAGGAAGGACTTGAAGGACATCAGCACCACCCTGGTCTCCATTGCAAGGGTGGTGGCAGACATGGCCAACACTATGAGGGAGGCAGTGGCACACCACCGGGTCCCTGACACTAGCCAAACCACCAAACAGCCCTCCACCTCCGCTGCCGCTAGTGGACAGGAGGCCCCGCCACAGGAACAACAGGCCACCAGCACCCCTTCCCCTGCAGAAGGAGAACCACCCCACAAACGTTTCCTGCGATCCAGGCAGAAGACAGAGACTATTGCCAAGACCCCGCCAGGAAATAAGACTCTCCTGATTGTCACCCTTGTGTCCCACTCTGTCACTCTGTCCACCTTGAACTGCCATTGCTTCACTTCCTATGCCCCCTTGGACAATGCACCAAATAGACTGGACTCTATCCTGGACTTTCCTCCATCATCACCCCAGCCCATTGCACTACCCCCTCTTCTTCAAAGCACTGCAATAAACACACTTTGGTAAAATACAAGTATGGTGTATGTCAGATATTTTCAAAAGGTATTCGTTTAACAAAGATTCAAACATTGCAATTCAACTGTACAGTAATGTTTACATTGGAAAGACCTGTAGTTGGCTGCACTGAACACACCAGGCGCAATATTGGGGCACCAACATCTGCAAACAAAGATGCCAAAGGGTACAGTGAGTGGGCATAGAAGTAGGAATACACAGCCTGCCAGTGACAATGTCACACATCAAAGTGTCAATTATTTGTGTATCAACACTGTCTTACCTGTGTCTCATTGGAAGTATTGACGAATAATTGCACTTCGGTTGTCCTCATCCTCATCCTCTGCCTCCTCATCTTCACTGTCCACAGGGTCCACTGCTGCCACACGGCCATCTCCAGCCTCATCCTCCTGCAGAAAAGGCACCTGGCGATGCAAGGCAAGGTTGTTCAACATACAGCATGCCACGATGATCTGGCAGACCCATCTTGTTAGATGGAAGCAACAAAACCTGCCCTTCAGGAGGCCAAAGGTCCTTTCTATGTTTGCCCATGTGCCTCATTGTAACGCTCCTCTGTCCTTGCATCCTTCACAGGGGTCAGTAGCCATGAGAGGTTGGGGTAACCAGAGTCACCTGCAAATATCGAGGGACAACTGTTAGCCACACACTAACCCTTAGGGCCCACACCATACCCATACATCAACATATACTGGGTGAGCCCAGGGCTCACCTATTAGCCACACCCTGCACCTCTGGAATTTAGCCATCACATTTGGGATGCTGCTATTCCTCAGGATAAAGACATCATGCACAAATCCAGGGTACTTAGAATTGATGTGGGAGATGTACTGGTCCGCCAGGCACACCATCTGCACATTCATGGAGTGAAAGCTCTTTCAATTTCTGGACACCTGTTCATTTCACCGGGGAGGGGACAAATGCAATATGTGTTCCATCAACAGCCCCAATAATGTTGGGTATATGTCCCATTGCATAGACATTAGCTTTCACTGCGGCCAAATCCTCCACCTGGGGGAAAACGATGTAGCTACACATGTGTTTAATCAGGGCAGACAAAACTCTGGTCAGCACTATTGAGAACATTGGCTGTGACATTCCTGCTGCCAAGCCCACTGTCACTTGGAAGGAGCCAGTTGCCAGGAAATGGAGCACTGATAGCACTTGCACAAGAGGGGGGACCCCGGTGGAGTGACGGATAGCAGAGATTAGGTCTGGCTCCATTTGGGCACACAGCTCAGTGATTGTGGCCCTATCAAGTCTATAGGTGGCCTGGCCCCTGCAAATCCTGTGGGTCTGACACCCAGGTGAGAGACTGTGACCTTGCACTCCCCAAAATCTGTATTACTGGGCACAAAGCCCACTCCAGAACCAGTGGAGACCCCATCCACTCACCCCATCCTCCCAAGGATGAAGCTCACTGGGCATGATGCCCACTCCGGAACCAGTGGAGAAGCCATCCACTCACCCCATCCTCCCCAGGATGAAGCTCACATGGCACAATGCCCCCTCTAGAACCAGTGGAGAAGCCATCCACTCACCCCATTCTCCACAGGATGAAGCTCACAGGGAAGAATACCCCCTCCAGAACCAGTGGAGAAGCCATCCACTCACACCATCCTCCCCAGGATGAAGCTCACAGGGCACAATGCCCCCTCCAGAACCAGTGGAGACGCCATCCACTCACCCCATCCTCCCCAGGATGAAGCTCATAGGGCATGATGCCCCCTCCAGAACCAGTGGAGAAGCCATCCACTCACCCCATTCTCCCCAGGATGAAGCTCACAGGGCACAATGCCCCCTCCAGAGCATGTGGGCAAGTCACCCACTTGAGAGACAGTGGCCTTTCACTCCCCAGGACCAACAGGGCATGTTGCCCCCTCCAGAGCATGTGGGTTATTCACCTACTTGAGAGACTGTGGCCTTGCACTCCCCAGGACAGAGTCATGGCCATGTTGCCCCTCCAGAGCATGTGGGCAAGTCACCCACTTGAGAGACTGTGGTCTTGCACTCCCCAGGACCAAGCACATGGCATGTTGCCCCCTCCAGAGCATGTGGGTTATTCACCTACTTGAGAGACTGTGGCCTTGCACTCCCCAGGACAGAGTCATGGCCATGTTGCCCCCTCCAGAGCATGTTGGCAAGTCACCCACTTGAGAGACTGTGGCCTTGCACTCCCCAGGACCAAGCACACGGCATGTTGCCCCCTCCAGAGCATGTGGGCAAGTCACCCACTTGAGAGACTGTGGCCTTGCACTCCCCAGCACCAAGCACTGGGCATGTTGGCCCCTCCAGTACCAGTGGCGTTGTACCATCTTCCGGCTGGAGTGCCCCCCGTTCCCTGTCCCCCTGAGGTGCCTGGCTATTTTTGACCTGATGCCCCTGCAGTGTTCTCTCCGTGTTGTTGCAGGAGTGAGGTGGGGCCTTGGACTATGTGATGTGGCCCTGTAGCACACGGACACTGAGGACTGGGCAGTGTCCCTACATTTGTAAATATGTATATACTTGTTGATTTGGATGCACGTATTTTTACTATTTTATCTTATTACACTCACTTTAATCAATTAATTTTGTCCTTGCATTATTCCTGAGGGGTACAGGGTGAATATGTAATGTTAATGCATCTGGTTATGTGTATGGTGTTAGGGATGGGAGTGTTGCATGTTGCCTGTGCCACTCTCTTCCCCCCCCCTCCCCTGTGTGCTAGGCGGCAGTACTCACCGTGGTCGTCTTCGCCGGCGTTGATGTTCGTAGTGCTGCAGAACGTAGATGAGCATGGGAAACAGATGCACCTCGGGCTCCATGCGGCGTGGTTCTTCCTTGAGTGTCCAGAGGTGAGTTGTTTCCCTTCTCTGCAGTGTTTCTGCCAGGCTTTTGATGTCGTTGGTACCACCCCGGAAAAGGTGGAGGATTGGGGTGTCATTATACAGTGAGCGGAACATTGTCTTTCACCTGGCTGTAAGCGGTTACCGCCGTTATGCCTGTTGATTTCACCCTGGCGGTCGGTATGTTAAAGTGTCTGTCTGTCTGAGTGGTTTCCGCCGTAGTCATAATTTCATATTTATTACCACCGGCCTGTTGGCGGTATTACCACCACTATATCACCGACAGCCAGGGTTGTAATGAGGGCCTATGTTTCTAATTCATTGAGATTTGTATTGTTTTACATTTCAACTTTATTTCTGTTTTAGTATTGCATAAATGCTTCACACATTGCCTAGAAGTTACGCCAGACTTCTTTGTGCAAGGGTATTAGATTGGTATGCACAGATTTATTTAGTAACGTTTGTGGTTTACCCTGACTAGGATTGCAATTATTATTTGAGATGGGTTCTCACCACCCCCCCAAAATTGATACCCCAATCTCTTACAGTTATTAAGCGCAGGATTGAGGAATGTCTTGGTCACTCAGTGAATACAATGTAGCTGTCATGTTAGGGCAGATATAATAAAATTCCTGCTCAAACATTGTACACAGCAGTTCAGTTTATTCTGTTATGTGCTTGTTATTTCCGTGCATACTCTGACCCTGAAGAGGTATTGCATCTTTTCATGCAAAGTAAATCACTATGGACTATTTTGTATGTGGTGGAATACAGATCTGTGAGCCTAGACAATTACATCACCTACTTAGAACAAAGGAACTGTTTTAAGTCAAGCATTAAATCCCTCCTTTGCAAGGCCATACGGATAGACAACATAGTAGCAGCTATTCTGATCCCTTTTTGTCCAGGACCTTGTTACTGTCCTTTCCCCATTCCAGAATCTGGGGCAGTGTACCTTTCTTCCTTTCAAGGGGTCTACCTATTAACTCTCTCCTCTACAAGGTTGAGTGTAGTCTTTCGTGGGTCCCTCTAGTCCACTTCCTTGATCCTCCACCATTGAACTTGAGGCACTGCATCCTTTATAGCAGCTGGTTTATAGATCTGAATATCCGGGCAGCATTCCACATGCTGGAAGCCCATTACACTGGGTGCACCAACTGTCTAATTGCAGGGGTAGTCTCTTTGGACAATGGCACAAGATGGGATCCTTTGCGCCATGAATTGGACTGATGGTAATGAGTGTTGTTCCTGTAAATTAGGCCACAGGAAGGGTGGCACCAAGTTAGTCACACTTTGTATACTTAGTGGACATCCATAACATCACATTAGCAATAGTTGATTATACAGTATAGTATATGTGCTGCTTCAATACTAGTAAGCCAGAGGAAGGCAGGTCCAGTCCTAACCTTACAGGACTGATAGGCATGTTTTAACCATCACAAATGCTAAGGAGCATGTCTCATACTAACAGCCATTTCTAATGGGTCATGCTAAATCTGATCTCTTAGTGGCTGGCCTCAATTGTTCATCTGCCACATGCCTTCTTAACTCTGGTGGGGGTCATTGACCCGCAGAGTCACACGTAGGAAGGTAGGTCCGGTGCTCAGGAATTTGTGAGGCGGTCCTTCAGATGTATTTTCTCCCTATTCACAGTTTTGGCTATTTGGTACCCCATGCTGATTCCCCAGCTAAAAGGTACACTTGGTTGCATGCATGTGCAGGAAGGCCATCGCCTGTGACAGCTCCTTTTTAAAGTCACCGGTGGTGGCTGATAACAGCACCTTTCTGCACACAGGTGCACAACATAGTTCAGTCACAGTTATTCATGGCCACCAGCATATGGTCTCACCATTGCCTCAGATAAAAGTGGCAGGGAATTAAGAAGGATTAGTGCACTGATGGGTCGCCCTGGTTGGTCACCAGGATGTGGCTCTTATTTTTCTTGGGATGACAAATGTCCAGTGCGGCACAGAGCTTCTCTTTGGCCAGTGGTGAGCTCAAGAGTACTCTAGCTGGGGGAAAGAGGGACGTGTATCAGACGATTAGTTCAGCTGTTTATTTCACCAGGAGACTGATTTGTGTGCTGGAGGATGGCTCCAAGTTTGTCTGGACAGACAAAATGGATGGGAAATTGATTTTCATGCAATCGCAGAAAGTTTTATTCCAAGGTATGATCCAGTGCATGTTTGGTTGTCATTTTGACTGTAGGTAGGGCAGAGTGTCAGTATAAGAGTGTCTTTACTCTGGTAGTCAGATGGCAGTAAGTATTCTCATTTATTTATGACTAACGACACACTGACAATTAATTCTGTTTTTACTAGATGGAACCTGGGGACCTTGGTGTGTTACTGGTGGCTGTCCTACAAGAGGCTCAATCTTCTGGTCTTTGTTGGCAGTATTGGTTTATGTATAGTCTGGAGTAGGTCAATGCTGCTGCTCGGCCAGTCATGAAGGCTAGGAGTAGCCTGGTTAAGAAGGGTGGGTGGGCGTGGTATGTCCTCCCCAGAGGTCTGTCTGATTTATAGGTATTCTGGTTAGCAGCCCTACGAACACAAGGATGCTGTCCCTTTTATGCTGAGGGAGGGCATCTTCTTTTAATATCAGACACTTACAGTGGTAGCTGGCTAAGGTGGAATATTTTCTGAAGATGGATTACATCACTCTGAAGGGCATGAGCTGTTCATTCAGTCGATGCCCAAAACAGTCACTGAAAAAATAGACCTTTTGTCAGGCTGGAGCATGTTCGACTGACTGCCAAAGGAAATAACTGTATGACTGTATGACCTAAAACACCTACATTTGGTGTATCTCAACCCTATTCATGAGGGTGTTAGCTGGGCACAGGGCTGGTTAGTGGAAGGGGCTGAACTTCTGGTGGTCCGGAGGTCCGGACTCTCTAGCCCTACCATGGGATCACCCATGGCATGAGCTTTTATGGGGTATGATCGGTGTCAGTCACATGATGTCCCGAGCAAGGACAGTATGGGAAGCTTTTGCTGGTTACTTGTTCTGTAAATATACAACTCTGTCTTCCACTAGAGGTCATATGCTGTTTTGTAATCATGTATGCAGGTGTTTTTGGCCTGACTCATAAGAGATGTAAATATTTAACATATGTGAACTTTCATGCCAACATTATGTGCAATGTCAGGTTATATAGGATGTGCTATTCAGCTTATGTATCTGTAAATAATCTGTACCACTTGTAAAAGCAATTTCCTGTTTTGTTTGGAAATAAGGGCCTGATTCAGAGTTTGACAGAGAGAATACTCTGTAAAAAATGCAAAGGAGAACCTTCTCCACCAAACTGAAGTTCCACCCACCTCAATTTGTGTCGGGCAGAACTGAAGTATGTCAGCTGTGGAGAGTACTCCATCCCTGCCACTACCATACACCCCCAGTTGCCTGCCAGAGTAAAGGCCATCAGAGGTTTGGCCATTTGACCACGGCCCAATTTAGAGTGGGCAGTCAATGGCCAATTAATACTGTCTGTCACTGCAGGTGGAACTTGGTGGTAAGGGGTAGTGAAACCTTGTAAATAACCCCCACGTCATTGGAGAAAGCTCTCAGGGTGAGGGGGTCATTTTTTTCCAAAAAGAAAATCCCTCTTTGGGGTGGCTTGCCATATTGGTTGCTCAAACTTTCAATGCATTGACATGAAATGCAGTGACAGGCAGCAGTTCCTGCTAATGCAAGAGATGGCCTATGGGTTGGCGGACATCACTAAATTCGGCATGGCGAAAGCAGGGCGTAATGGAGGCCCTCGTGGAGCAGGAGGGCCCCTCAGTCCTTACTGGTTGGTAGTGGATTGTTCCACCACACCGACACTATATACTCATTTGCTGACCGCTAAATGAGGCCCTAAATCTAAGCTGTGTCCTACAATTGATTACCATAAACTTGTCATTGCAGCTATGAGAACACTATATACATGTGCTCGGCCTATTGCATTACCTTACATTAAATGACCCTACATTATGTCAGCTGAAAAATAGCACAAAATCCCTTGCTCAGGGTAAAATGTTTGCTTCTTGCTAGAGTCAAATACAACACTGCATCATAAACACAAATTACTAGAAAAAAAATTCTGAGAACCATGACATCGCTGAACTGCGAAAAAAGGAAACATTTTATTTCTTAAATAAATTGTGTCGCCTAACCATTACAAAAGCGCCAAGAACTTAAACTGCTTATTGAATGTAAACCATATATTATTTGAAATTTTCTTTGCATTAGCGAGATTGAAAACTGTAAACTAAACTAAACTTGATAACGCTAAGTGAAAAACGCAAGACACATTAGTGCATGTGTACACGAAAAGTTGCTTTTTTGGCCCCTAGATGCTCTCTCTGTCTGTGTGAAGGGACCTGGCATGGATTAGTACAGCACACTAAAATATGTGCATAAAAAAGAAAATGGACAATTGAAAATGCCCACTTTGTGAAAAAAAATTGTTCCATACTAGTCATTTTTTAAGCACAAGGAAACTGATTTTTCATTCAATTTAAAGCATCAACTTACCCGAAAAGCATTTTTTTTCTGTTTTTTGTGGGAAATATTTTCCTACTGCCACCCATAGTTCTCATATACATTATCCACTCCCAAAGCAAGCAGAGTTCAAATGAAAGATTCATTTAAATGAAGATGGTTTAACCTACTTTCACTACACAGAAACAAAAGATTATTTTACAACACAGAATGTTGTGCCCTCCGATCACAAGGACGTTCCTTCTTTAGTTTTCATCAGTTTGAAAGAATATAAAAACTCTAATTATGGAATA
This sequence comes from Pleurodeles waltl, assembly GCF_031143425.1. Lineage (NCBI taxonomy): Eukaryota > Metazoa > Chordata > Amphibia > Caudata > Salamandridae > Pleurodeles > Pleurodeles waltl. Next base: position 1,013,104,993 of record NC_090437.1, read on the forward strand.
TAAAAACATTTTGACATTTTCTGGAAAATGGGGATGACTGTTCTACAAAGACAGGTTGGGTGATACAGTTGGGTAAGATATTATGTAATGCTCATTTACCCCTAGAAATCTTTCACTGGGTGCGCACATTATCTCAGCCTCTTTGAGCATTTGACTGAAACCCAGGATGTAAACATTTGCTGCCTCTTTGTGCTTAAGTACATATACAAATCTTCAAAAATGGTTCAAACAAAAACATATTTTTACATAATTCTGTTTCCATTGCATAGTTAGATTTCTGTCATATGCTTTTTTACATTCAAAACATTATTGGGGTCATTACAACATTGGTGGTAAAAGTCGCTTACCGCCGTGCAGAAGACCGGCAATACACCGCAGCGGCGGCGGGAGACCGCCACAGCTATTATGACACACATCACGGAATCCGCCGAAATTCAGACACCCACACAAGTCCGCCACACCAAAGGTCAGCGATAAATATGCGGAAACAGATCCTCCACCTCCACGTCAACAGAAACACGCCCATGCTATTATGACCCACGAATCCACGCGGCGGTCTTTCAACCGCGGTATTCCATTGGCGGTACACACCGCCGCGCTCAAGATACATACACAGTTCCAAAACACCGCCACATTGGACAATTACAAATACACACACCTGATACACATACAAACAACACTCCCACACACCCAACACAATATAAAACACACACCCCAGGGATGTGGAATTCCTATCGCCCGACACATCTTGTTTGGGGTCAAGGGCAACAAGTTTTTATGTTCACTTTGTCCTTGGGACAAGTAGGCCCAACCCTCTGCAGCACAAACCCTTTAGCTGTCTGTTTACAGAGAGTGGAACTCTCTGCAGTTGAGGTTATGTGTTTCCAAAAGATAATGCTGTTCGAACTTGTATTTATGGTTCATTATTTGAAAACCTTCATTATTAGGGTGAGTGCTGTAAATAAATATTTTAAGGTCACACTTCACTACGGACGTTAGTTCCAGTATAAAAAAAAAAAACGTGTATACACATGTTTGAAAAGTTTAGGCTATGAGGCTAAGTATAATGCTCCCAGAATGCTCTCTGATTAGATGCAAATGAAGTGTCATTTAGTAAAATGTTTTGATGCATGCTAGTATTTCCCAAAAATATTTCTAATGGAAAATCAGTGTAACCATTTTCAACACGATTATGGGAAGCATGAAAATAAACAAACACTGACAAAGCCAACTGATCTGACATATTTTTATAAGTCTTTTAGTTTCATCAATGCGTGTCTTGTTTTGACATGGCTTTTGTAACACTTTATTGTTGTGGGAGCTACCAGGCCCTCAACATTGTAACAAACACTGGCAAAAAAAACCCAAAACGTTTTTGAACTCTAAAAGCACACGTTGCCACCAGTGGCATAACAAAAAAAGGCCCTGCAGCCGCCCTCCCGGGGGCCCCTTCAGCACAGCACCTGCCATGAGTGAGTCTGGAGAGGGGGCTCCTCCATGTTCTTTGCAAAGGGGCACCCTCCAGTTTCGTTACGTCACTGATTGCCACTGTTGTTCCTGACACTGAACAAAACTACTTTGTGTGCCAATATGCTCCTTGTGGAAGAGAAGAATGCGATCATTCACAGTAAAGCCAGCCAAAAGAGAGAGAAATAGAAGTTTAATAAAAACAAAATGTCTTTGTTAACACCAGACCTAATTAGGGACCAAGACCCACATGTAGGTAGCTTTTTGCATGTCGCAAACAGAGACTTTCGCTGTTTGCGACGTGCAAAAAGCACATTGCGATGCATAAACCCAGTTTTGCGATTCGGTAACCGTGTTACCGAATCGCAAAACGGGTTTGCGACTCGCAATTAGGAAGGGGTGTTCCCTTCCTAATTGCGACTCGTAGTGCAATGTAGGATTGTTTTGTGAACGCGGGCGCAAACCAATCGCAGTTTGCACCCATTTCAAATGGGTGCTAACACTTTCACAAAAAGGAAGGGGTCCCCCTGAGACCCCTTCCCCATTGTGAATGTCACTGTAAACATTTTTTCAGAGCAGGCAGTGGTCCTGCGGACCACTGCCTGCTCTGAAAAAATGAAACGAAAACGTTTCATTTTTCGTTTTTGTAATGCATCTCGTTTTCCTTTAAGGAAAACGGGCTGCATTACAAAAAAAACTGCTTTATTGAAAAGCAGTCACAGACATGGTGGTCTGCTGTCTCCAGCAGGCCACCATCCCTGTGAGGCCGCCATTCGCAAGGGGGTAGCAAATTGCGACCCACCTCATGATTATTCATGAGGTGTGCATTTGCGAAGCCCTTGCGAATCACAGATGGTGTCAGGGACACCATCCTACATTCGGATTTGCGACTCGCAATTTGCGGGTCGCAAATCTGAACCTACCTACATGTGGCCCCAAATTCTAAAAAGAAAGTCACAAAAGTGCACCCATGGTATATGTCGTACCCCTATAAAATATTTGTGAACTGTATTTTAGCATGGGTAAATACGCATGTGTAGATTTTCTCATGTGAAAATCTATTGAGCATTTGCAAGTTCATTTTCCCTCCAGCCACTTTCTTCTCAACCCTGGAAGAAGTTCTAATTCTGCCATTGTCAGGAGTAAATGTCCAACTTTTCTTATTATGGGAAAATATTAGAGAGAAGCTGGTGAAAATCTTTAAAACATGCAGGTTAGTAGGTTTGCAGACTCAAAGGCATTCCAGCCCTGGAACTATTGCTTACTGCTTCCTCCAGCCCCAGTATGCAGATCTGCAGAAAGGTGGAAAAATAAGGAAATTGCTACAGTAGGGATTGAAACTGCAAGTATTCAAGCCCTACTATGGTAGTAGCCCTGGCATAATCAGAGAGGCTATTATCAGAGCTCTTACATAATGAGATTGCTGCCATAATTTGGCGCCACACTACATGGCACCAAAGGGACAAGTAGATCTTTTTACAGGACAAGTAGATTTGAGAAGCAGCCTGTCCCGTGGACAAGTAGATATTTTAATAAATTCCACACCCCTGCACCCACATCACCCACAAACCCCTACGACCGAAACTGATTGACAAAGGCCAGAGAGAGACAGCACAGAATAGACAACACCATCACACAGAGGCACACTACACCATCACCCACACAACATCCACGCACAAAACACCACATACCACTACACTCACCACAATCATCAACACATACACCAACCCACACATCACACACACCACCCCATGTCACGCCAAAGACACCCCGCTTCTCCGAGGAGGAGCTCAGGGTCATGGTCGAGGAAATCATCAGGGTAGAGCCACAGCTATTTGGCTCACAGGTACAGTACACATCCATAGCCAGGAAGATGGAGCTATGGCAAAGAATAGTGGACAGGGTCAACGCTGTGGGACAGCACCCAAGAATTAGGGAGGACATCAGGAAGAGGTGGAACGACCTACGGGGAAGGTGCGTTCCACGGTATCCAGGCACCACATCGCGGTACAGCGGACTGGCGGCGGACCACCACCTCCTCCCCCACAACTAACAACATGGGAGGAGCAAGTCTTGTCCATCTTGCATCCTGAGGGCCTCGCAGGAGTCAGTGGAGGAACGGACACTGGTAAGTCAAATATTCACTATCATATCCCCCACCCTACCTGCATGCTATCACACACCACCACCCTCACACCCTCCCCTATCACCCTAACTCCTCACTAATCTCCCCATAACACCAACCACCCATCCCAACCCCAAGACCTGCATGACACAACTAAGCATGGACACCCATCACTAAAGCATGCCCACTGCAAAGACCCACAACACCCCCCAACCATCACCACACAAGCCCCCACACAGGAATGCCTGCACTGGGGTTAACGCACACCCAACCATTGCACACCATGAAACACACACATGCAATAATCATGTACTCATACCCCCGCAGGAACCCGAAGGAACGTCACCACACCAGAGGGTCCAGACAACACCACTCCACCCCCAGAAGAGGCCCACAGTGACGACAGCAGCTCTGCCCTACTGGATCTTGATGAACAGCCCGGACCATCGTGGGCCTCAGGACAGTCGGTACCCCTTGCACAGCCACAGCCCAACACCGAGCTTACACCCTCTGGTAACACCAGCACAGCACCCACCCAGCGGGCCCATACCTCCCTACCCAGGACAGGTCAATCAGCGGTGTGTCCACCACTAAAGGGCACCCAGGCTAACCCACCACCCCAACAACAGGGACCTGGGGGCAGTGGTAGTGGGCACACGGTCCAGGGGACGGAGGCACAGGATTACCGGGGAACTGGGAGGGCTGCTGTGTGACAGAGGGAGGACAGGCCAAGGGAACCAACTCTCAACGAGGCCCTCTCCTCCATCATGGGAGCATACCACCACTCCCAGGAGACGATGGCAACGGTCCTGGACAAGTTGCAGGAGACCCTGCGTCTGCAGGAGGAGCAGTATTTGGGGTTCAGGGAGGAGCTCAGGACCATCGCCTCCGCCCTGGGCACCATCGTAGGGGTGCTGATGGACATTCAAAAGACCTTGAGGGACACCGTGGCACTCCAAGGGGCCCCTGACACTAGCCAGGACGATGAAATGCCCACCACCTCCGTCGGCGCTAGTGGACAGGACGCCCCGCCACAGGACCAACACACCAGCACCCCACCCCCTGCAGACGGACAACCACCACGAAAGCGGGCCCTGAGATCCAGGAACAGGACAGAGCAAGATGGCAAGACCCCCACCAGGAAATAAGACCACCCTGATTGTCCCCCCACTGTCCCACTTTGTTACCCTGTCCAGATTGGAACTGCCCCAGCTCCACTTCCAATGCCCAGATCTGCAATGTACCTGTGAGACTAATAGACTGGACTCTGCCATGGACATTCCTCCACCATGACCTCTCCCCATTTCACAACCCCCCTACATTTCTATGCACTTCAATAAACACCCTTGAAACTTCAATAATAGTGGAGTCAGTCAATGATTGTGAACTTTGTATTGTCAATTACAGTGTTAAAAAAGGTTACCCATTGGAAGGTCAACATACCAATGTCACACATCACAAGCCTTTCAAGGGTGCAAGCTGTTGACACGTAGGTTACCACATTACTGAAACTGAAATGGAAGGGGACAACTCAGTTAACAAATAGGGAGTGAAATGTAGGTACAGGATAGAGGTAGACGTGTGAAATGTAATATAATGTGAAACATGAAATTGTACTCACCTGTGTCTCATTGGAAATATTGCTGTATGACTGACTCCCTGTTGTCGTTTTCATCTTCATCAGCTTCATCCTCATCACTGTCCACAGGCTCCACAGGCTCAACCACTGCAACAACACCGTCATCTGGATCATCCTCCTGCAGAAAAGGCACCTGGCGTCGCAATGCCAAGTTATGGAGCAGGCGATGATGATGTTGCACACCTTCTTCGGTGAGTAGAATAGGGACCCACCTGTCATATGGAGGCACCTGAACCTGGCCTTCAGGAGACCGAAGGTCCGCTCGATCACCCTCCTAGTCCGCCCATGGGCCTCATTGTACCGTTCCTCTGCCCTGGTCCTGGGATTCCTCACTGGGGTCAGTATCCAGGACAGGTTGGGGTAACCAGAGTCCCCCAATAGCCATACACGGTGCCTCTGGAGTTCACCCATCATATCAGGGATGCTGCTATTCCGCAGGATGTAGGCGTCATGCACTGAGCCAGGGAACATTGCATTTACCTGCGAGATGTACTGGTCTGCCAAACAGACCATCTGGACATTCATGTAATGATAACTCTTCCTGTTCCTGTACACCTGTTCATTCCTGCGGGGGGACCAGAGCTACATGGGTCCCATCAATGGCACCTATGACGTTGGGGATATGTCCAAGGGCATAGAAGTCACCTTTCACTGTAGGCAAATCCGCCACTTCAGGGAAAATTATGTATCTCCTTACGTGTTTCAGCAGGGCAGACAACACTCTGGACAAGACGTTGGAAAACATAGGCTGGGACATCCCTGATGCCATGGCCACTGTTGTCTGAAAAGACCCACTTGCAAGGAAATGGAGCACTGACAGCACCTGCACGTCAGGGGGGATTCCAGTCGGATGGCAGATTGGTGACATCAGGTCTGGCTCCAACTGGGTACATAGTTCCTGGATTGTGGCACGGTCAAACCGGTAGGTCACGATGACATGTCGCTCTTCCATTGTCAACAGGTCCACCAGCGGTCGGTACACCGGCGGATTCCGCCTTCTTCCAATATGTCCCAACTGACGGTGCCTAAGAAGGACAACAGCAAAGAAACTGTCAGCATTCCTCCAGGTATGTACCCACAGTCACACACAAGACTACACCAGACAATTAACCCATCCGGGAAAGGTTTTGAGTGTAGGCCTCGGTATGTGTGACGCAGTAGTAATTGAAGCCATGTGGGCCCCTGAAATGGCGGCTGCCTGACCTCTAAACTGGGACAATGGAATTGTGGGGTAACTGCGCTGGCATTGGACACCGTCGCGGTAGGCGGTCGTAGAGCGCAGCGCAATGCTGCATTGGTTAACATTGGACCCTATGGGTCCCAGGAGCCAATAAACAGGTGCGCTGGCGGTGATGATGCGCACCGCCGCGGACGTCACCGCCGCGGACGTCACCACCATTTTCTATCTGTTCAATCACTAGATACCTGACCTTCGACAGGAGAGGACCTACACTGCTAGTGCTGCTGTGACCTCGGTCTGGAAGCGACGATGGCTGCTGCGTCTGGGGAAAGGGCCCCTGCCTTCACTGCACAGGAGTTGGAGAAACTTGTGGATGGGGTCCTCCCCCAGTATACGCTACTCTACGGTCCTCCAGACCAACAGGTTAGTACACAGGGAGCACGTTGTATGGGCTAGGGCTGGGTGGAGAAGGCTGGGTGGATGAGGGAAGGGGGCAGAGTACATAGAACAGTCATGCATGGGGATGAATGGGCCACAGGGATAGAGTTGGGAGGGGACCAATTACAACGACGGTGCTGTAGGTAATGACTGTTCCTCTTTCCTTGTGCATGTCATGTAAGTCAGCGCCCACCAGAAGAGGGACATTTGGCGTGCCATCGCCAAGGAAGTCCGGACCCTGGGGGCCCACCAGAGACGGGGCACCCACTGCCGTAAGAGATGGGAGGAAATTCGCCGCTACAGCAAGAAGACGGCGGAGGCTCAGCTGGGGATGGGGTGCCCGTCGCACCATGACCCCCCTGATGTTCTGGATCCTGGCGGTGGCCTACCCGGAGTTGGATGGGCGCTTAAAGACATCACAGCAGACACAAGGGGGTGAGTACAACCTCATCCTATGGACTTTGCGTGCAGTGGAGCTGTCTGGGTGGGGGTGGTGGGCTGTGGGTGTCCCTAGGCCAGGGCGACTTATGTAGGCAAGGACCCTCCGTTATGTAGGCCATGTGGCACTCTACCCCAGCTAAAAAAAAAGGCAAATTGATGTATAGTTGCCCCTTTGCCATCCATGTGGGCAGATTTCTACCATTGCTATGTAGGCCATATCCCAGAAATTGCATGTGCAGAGGGCAGGAGCACGGCGTAATGCAGGGGGCTGCTGCGTTTGTCTTGTCCGCCAACGGTAGCGGTATGCCATGCACTAAAACTCTCTTTCTTCTGTCTCCACCCTTTTTCTGCTCTCCCTGTCCTTCTGTACATCAGCATCAACAGGCCGAGGTACATTGGCACCGGAGCACGAGGGAGCTGCATCCCACATGGCCATGGAGGACCACACCACAGACTCTGAATTCACCAGTGGGACGGAGGGCGAGGGGAGCTTCACGTCGGCCACAGGATCACCAAACAGTGACACGGACTCGTCCGCCGATGTGAGCTCCCCTGTGGTGGCGGCACCATCTGTGCGCCCCACTTCTACAGGTACAGCCGCCACCTCCCCTACCAGCACCGCCCTCCCAGCAGCCCCTCAGCGTTCGCCCCGTGCCCGCTCACCCAGGAGAGTGGGCATCACCTTCGCCCCAGGCACCTCAGGCCCTGCCCCAGTCACCCCTGCTGCCCTCAGTGAGGAGGCCATTGACCTCCTCAGGTCACTCACTGTTGGGCAGTCTACCATTGTGAATGCCATCCAGGGTGTAGAACGAGAGTTGAAACACAGTAATGCATTCCTGGAAGGCATTCATTCTGGTCAGGCTGTCCTTCAGCGAACCCTGCAATCTCTGGCCTCAGCACTGATGGCAGCCATTGTCCCTGTGTCCAGCCTCCCCCCTCCAACTTCCTCCACCCAGACCCAATCCCCTGTACCCCAGCCCATCCCAAACACACATACAGACCAGCATGCACACAAGTCAACACACACAAGTAGCTCAAGCAAACATAGGCACCACACACACCACAGGCACTCACACAAGCATCAGACCCATACAGACACAGCAACATCCACTGTCTCCACTGTGTCCCCCTCCTCCTCTTCTCCCTCCTCCCTCCCAGTCTCGTCTACACACACACCTGCATGCACCACATCTACAGGCACTAGGACTCACACCAGGACACCCAGCACTACAAGCCGCTCACCTGCACTCACCACCTCCACTGCCATATACACGTCCCCTGTGTCTTCTCCCAGTGTGTCTGTGACGCCCCCTCCCAAAGTACACAAACGCTGGCAATCACTCACCCAACATCCATCCACCTCACGACAGCCTCCAGCACCTGCACCCAAAACAGCTAAAGTGACACCTCCTACAACCACCTCCTCTTCCTCCACTCCCAGACCCCCTCCAGCTACCCATCCCAGTGTATGTCAGAAACTGTCCCTATGTCAAATTGACCTTTTTGCCCCCCCCCCCTCCAATTCATCAGTCCCGTCGTAGCGCCTCAGCCAAAAAGCCTCCAGTACCAGTGGTGGGTGTACCAGGTTTTTGGAGTGCCCCGTCCACCAGGGCAGGCAGTATGACCCGGAGCCAAGGCACAGTCAGCCCACCCCCTGTAAAGGCTCCGAAATTGGAGAGTGGACGACGGGACCGTGTCAAGACTCCTGGTGGGACAAACAGTGAAATGGGATCCAAGGCGATTGGTGAGTCATCTGTAACTCAAAAGAAGGTGGGGAAGGTCCCGAGGAAGTCTCCCCAACCTGTTGTGAGTGTCACGGCGGAGAAGTGCGCCATCATTTCTGGCGGTCCAGACACAACCGCCAGCACCGTCGTCACTGGTCAGGAGACCACCGCCAGAGTCATAGCCCAGGAGGGCCCAAGTATCGTTACTGGTCCAGAGGCCACCGCCAGAGTCACAGCCCAGGAGGGCTCAAGTATAGTCACTGGTCCAGAGGCCACCGCCAGAGACACAGCCCAGGAGGGCTCAAGTATAGTCACTGGACCAGAGACCCCCACCACCGCCAGAGTCATAGCCCAGGAGGGCCCAAGTATCGTTACTGGTCAGGAGACCACTGCCACCGCCGGAGTCACAGCCCAGGAGGGCTCAAGTATAGTCACTGGTCAGGAGACCACCGCCAGAGTCACAGCCCAGGAGGGCTCAAGTATAGTCACTGGTCCAGAGGCCACCGCCAGAGTCACAGCCCAGGAGGGCTCAAGTATCGTTACTGGTCAGGAGACCACTGCCACCGCCAGAGTCACAGCCCAGGAGGGCTCAAGTATAGTCACTGGTCCAGAGGCCACCGCCAGAGACACAGCCCAGGAGGGCCCAAGTATCGTTACTGGTCAGGAGACTACTGCCACCGCCGGAGTCACAGCCCAGGAGGGCTCAAGTATAGTCACTGGTCAGGAGACCCCCGCCACCGCCGGAGTCACAGCCCAGGAGGGTCCAGAATCCCACAGCCCCGCTGGGCAATGATGGAACGTCATGCCTCACACCAACGTCCAGTGTGGAGTTCGTCATGCCACACACCAATGTCCAGTGTGGAGATCGTCATGCCACACACCAATGTCCAGTGTGGAGATCGTCATGCCACACACCAATATCCGTACCAGAACCGCCATGGCAAAGCACCGCTGAACAGGGCAAAGACTACCATGGTGAAGACCGCTGAACAGGGCAAAGACCGCCATGGTGAAGACCGCTGAACAGGGCAAAGACCGCCATGGTGAAGACCGCTGAACAGGGCAAAGACCGCCATGGTGAAGGCCGCTGAACAGGGCCAAGACCGCCATGGTGAAGACCGCTGAACAGGGAAAATACTGCCATGGTGAAGACCGCTGAACAGGGCAAAGACCGCCATGGTGAAGACCGCTGAACAGGGCAAAGACCGCCATGGTGAAGACCGCTGAACAGGGCAAAGACCGCCATGGTGAAGACCGCTGAACAGGGCAAAGATCGCCATAGTGAAGACCGCTGAACAGGGCAAAGACCGTGTGGGAATGAATAGTCCGGCACATCAGGCAACGTTCTCCCATGTGCAGCTGGGACTGTGACAGGACATGTACTTTCACGGGGAGACTCATCCAGTGTGGGCAACAGTCCCACCCAGTACCAGTAGAGAACTGCATCTACTTGCGAAGATGTGTCTTTGCACTCCCCAGGATGGCACAGTGGGCAACCCACCCACTGTAGAGACTTGAGAGACTGTGGCTTTGCACTCCCCAGGATGTAACAGTGGGCAAGCCACCCACTGTAGAGACTTGAGAGACTGTGGCTTTGCACTCCCCAGGATGTAACAGTGGGCAACCCACCCACTGTAGTGACTTGAGAGACTGTGGCTTTGCACTCCCCAGGATACATCAATGGGCATGGAGCCCCGTCGTGGATCTGGCTTTGCATTCATCTGGCTGAGGTGCACCCCCTTCCCTTCCCCCTGAGGTGCCTGTATTGTTTCTATCTGATGCCCCGGCAGTGTTCTCTCGGATTTTGGTCAGGTATCTATTGTGGGCGTCGCCCATGCATTTTTGGACTGTTGGTGCACGGACATTGTTGTGTACATATCTGCACTACTTTTTGTATTGTACATTTATTTTTGACAGATTTCGTGATATTTATATCGGTATATTTTTTAATGAGTAGTATATTGGCACAATACAAAGTTTGACTGCTATTCGCTTTGTCTTTGCATTCTTCCGGGGGGATTGTGGGTTGTTACTGTGATTTTTGTGACTGCATTGGTGTGTATGTTGTACTATGCGAGGGTGGGGGTGTTTGGTGGGTGTCCCTGTAACTTTTGCCTCCCCCGTGTCGTAGGTGCAGTACTCACCGGTATGTTCTGCGCCTACGTCGCTGTTGGTCGTAGATGAGCAGGAATGCAAGGGCAGGTAAGATTTGTAGTTCCGGGTCCATGGAGTCCTCGTTCCTCGTGGGATGTGTTGAGGTGAGCGTTTTCCCATAGCAAAAGCTGTTTCCGCCGTGTTTTTATCCACGGTGAAACCGCCCCGGAAAAGGTGGCGGATTGGTGTGTTGTGATAGTGTGGGCGGTACATTGTCTTCCGCCTGTCTGTTGGGGTGACCGCCGCGCTGTTTGTCTGTACCGCCGTGGCGGGCGATGTGTTAAAGTGGCTGTCTTTGTTGGCGGTTTCCGCCAGGGTCGTAATTCCATTTTTTTGTCCGCCCGCCTGTTTTCGGTATTAACACAGCTTTAACACCGTCCGCCAGGGTTGTAATGACCACCTATATGTATTAGGTACAAAAGGAGTACAGGAGATATTCCGGGGGTTAGCGGAAAAAATATATTTAAAAAAAAAAAAAAGATCATCATGCCTGGGCATTGTGGTTTTGAAATGCCTGCAGAGCAAGTTTTACATTGTTTTAAATAAATATTTCAACTACTTAAAAGAAAACGTTTTATTTTTTTTAAAGAAAAAAAAAAGTATATTCTAGGGCAAGTTAACACCCATGACCAGTTACATGCACAATCCAAGTATTGTGAGGTCAGCCATTTCTTATAAACCACATCCAAGTATCACATTATTACTACCAACAGTTCTCGGCAGAGACGGCACCCTACAGGAAGTCTCACAAACTCGCAACATACTCTTAGGGCTGTATCTGGACATCAAAGAATACTGCACATCTACCTCCATTTCCGCCAGATCTTTTAAAACTTGTGAGGCTACCCCAACTGTTTATTCAGCTCTTCTTCATCTGTGCAGTTTGCCTCCCTTCCCCACACCCCAGTCACCTGGCCATATCCCTCCTTGACACTATTAGGCCAACATTGTGAAACATTTTTTCATATTTGGGGGTTGTCCCATCACTCCATACGCCCAACAATACCAGCATGTAGAAGTATTCAAGAGAGTCTTCCTGTATCTTTGCCAGATAATGTGCTACATCTCACCAGAACATCAGGCATTGCCAAATAATGTGATAGAACAAGTCTAACTGCCTACATTCCCTCAGGAACCGCAAATCAAAGGCCCTATTGAATGCCTTTGTCTTCTGGTATGGTTTATGCTACAAAAGATTTTCAGTTCTAACAATCTGAACTCAGATCAGATAATCACTAATCTTGCATATTTATAGATCTCCTCTCAGCCTGTCAAGAGCCATTCATCTGAATTCCCAGGTGATACCGATGGAGCGACGAATGGACCCCAACTCCCTATGAGGCCTCACTATGGTAGAAGTGAGAGAGAACACAGCCCACCGAGAGAGGTCTTTAAGGGAAGGGAGGTTGGGAAAGAGACAGAGAGAAAACAGCCTACTGTGGTTTGATGCTTTTCTCTGGTCAAGAACAGAACGGGTAAACAGGAATCACAGGATCACTGATTATCTGGGAGTTGGTGTCAGGGTGCAATCTGTTGTGATCTGTTGGAGACAGACAGTATTATTATAACAAGACAAACTGTGTGAACACTGTGCTAGTAAGGCTGCCATGATCTATTGGAAACAGTATATTACCAAAACAAACTGTGAATATAATAATGGGGTGAGGCCCTTACGCAAACTATCATAAGCTAAGTACCTTTGAAACTAACATACCATATGCATACTCAGGTGAAGCGCTGAGAATAACAATCAAGGGATATTCACAATGTGGGAAAAAGTTTGTGGCAGATAGGGTACAGAAGGGGGGTTGGATGATGGAGTTTAGTCACTTAGTTACTCAGTCCCTTCTGAGCTCAATGTTCCAAAAAAGCTCCAATAAGGTTTATCCTAGTCCGCCAAAACACTATATTTAAGCCAAAGGTCTGACAAGGTGGAATCTCTCCACCTGTTAGAAAAAGTCTTTATGTGCAGGCCAAAACTTTCCCCCTTTAAATCGCTTTCTATATGCAATTGTTTTTGCAGACTCCAAATTGAGAACAATAAACAAAACGTACCTTGTCCATCTTTTTATAGTTTTTGCAGATTACAAATTAGGAACAACGTACCTTATCTCTTTTTTAAAAAGCACACAGGGAAGCAGGATACTAACCTGAATAATACTTGCTGAACTGTTCTGTTTACTCTGCAGGTTCCCTGGAGATTGTTATGTGGCAAGCCTCTGGTGAGAGGAACCGCAGCACTGAACACAAAAGGAGACCCCAGACTCGTATTGTGGTCACTGCAGAACACTTTCTTTTTATTCACCGGTCCTGACATCATGTCAGGACCAATCAGTAATAGTTTTGTAGGGGCTCTACACTGGTGACCCCTTTGAATTATGGACAATGTGGGATGTGCCAGGCCTCCCAAACATAACATCCCTGCTCAACCATAAAGACAAACATTGTAGAGAACGAGAGAAAAAGACAACATACATACTTACATACATCCCAACAGTAGTCAATAGTTTTCTTCAGGGCCTACTCTGGAACGAAGTCCTTAAGGCATGAGGATGCCACAGGACTGTATTGGGTAGTCCTGGAATGCAGATTGCCTCCCACTGTTCCTGGGACTAGGTTCTCCATGTGGGGTTTCAGCCTCCGGACCGTTCTGGGACTTTGGGTCAGTTCTTGACTCTGGGGCTCCTCTGATAGCCGTTGACTCCTCGTTGGGGAGCAGGGGGTCTGGAAGTGTCTGGGAGGCTTGATTCATTCTCTACCCTAGTGGTTGCTTCCAGCAATTGGGAGCCTTCAGATCGGGGTGGTTGGTCAAACGGCCTGTAATGTTTGAAAAATACCACATTCCTTGTGATTGTCTCTCTTCCTTTGATGGCAGTGATCATCCTGCCTTTCACTTGGACTACCTTCCATGGTGAAAGTTCAAAGAGTAGACGGAACTTGCTTCCCGGATGTCAGTCTCTGATCAGAACTAGGTCTCCCACCCGCAGGTGTAAGTGTCTGGTCCTTCTCTGGGAAGACATCTTGTCGTCTTTGTCTTCCTAAATGTAAGGCAGTAGTCGCTTTATCTTGAAGGTCAAAGGTTCAACGTGGGGACTAGTGTCATTTACTGGCCGATTGAGGTATCAGTCGTTTGGGCTGATTCTCGTGGTGGAATGGGCAGTTAGTCGGTATTCTCTGAGAAACACATACAGAGCACAGTCTAGGTTTGCCCTTCTGCTACATCGAGGCGAAGTGTCTTATTTAGTGTCCTCATCAGACGCTCCACCTTTTCATTCAGTTGGGGCCACTGTGGTGTGATCTTGAGGTGGTGAATACCCTTGGATTTCAAATAGTTGGCAAAGTCGTGACTGGAAAAAGGAGGTCCATTACTAGTCCGTAGTTCCCAAACAAGCTCATGTGTGGCCATGACCTTTTCAAATCACGGGACGGTCTGGTTTGCCGTAGTTGTCACCATGATCTCCACCTCGGGATACTTGGAAAAATCATCTATAACAACCAGTTTGTGGCATCTGTCGGGGAGACTGCCAAAGTCTGCATTGGCTTGGTGCCAGAGGATTAACGGGATTAGCATTGTAAGGATTGGTGCTGGTTGTTCAGTGAGACTGACCGCTTGGCACATCAGGCATTGGTTGACTATTCGTTCCACCAAGCTGTCTAACGCTGGGAACCATACTTTGCTTCGTAGCCTTAGTTTTGTCTTTACAATGCCTTGGTATGCCGATAGGGAACGGTCAACCACTTGTTGTTATAAAGTTTTCGGGATAACAATGCGAGCCCCCCGTAGTAAACACCCTTCAGATGATAGCCCCAGTTTATCTTTGACGTGCCTTAGGGAGATGATGGTCTGGTCAGCCTCATGTGTTCGGTGTGATAGATTATGAGTTGTTTTGTCCCAGTTGCCAGATAAGATGGCTGTTATAGCTAGTTGGAGACACTCATCATTTTGTATCTCCTTGACAATGTCATTTAGGGAGAGAGGAAGTGGCCTCGATCTTTCCACCACTAATCTGACGTACTCTTCCATTTTGTTTGCTTCCGACTCTACTCCTACGGTAGCTGGTCTAACATGTCGGGACAGGTAGTCAGTCTGAGTTACAGGTCGGTGAACTACCGTGAAGCATTATTCTTGAAGCTGCAGGATCCATTTTTTGATCCTCTGTGGTGGTTTAGAGGAGGATCGTGATAATAGCGGGATGAGTGGCTTGTGATCCGTGTGAACGGTAGAAGGATGTCTGTAGAAGTAAAGATGAAGTGTTGACACATTCAGTGGATGGCAATAGATTCCTTCTCAATGTGGGAGTATTTTTGCTCAGTATCTGATAGGGCTCTGCTAGGGTAGGCCACTGGGGTCCAATCTGCCTTTGGGATAGTATGACCCCCCACCCAGTCATGTGGGTCTGGCATCTATGGACAGTTCAGACTCTCGTCAAGGGTCAGAGTAGGCAAGGGTCGTTTTTTCGGATAAGACATCTTTTGTTGCTTGAAATGCCTTTTCTTGGGTGGGGCCAAATTCCTGGGGTGTGTGGAATTTTGTCAATTCCCTGAGAGGAGCTTTCAGAGAGGTGAAATTGGGGATGAAATGTCCACAGTAGGTCACCATCCCCAGAAAACTACGCACTCCTGTGGGCGGGGGCTGATCGAATATCCTGGACTTTGTCGGGATCGGGCATGACTACTTGCTCAGAAAATTTGTAGCCAAAGAACCTGACTTCCTTTTTTAAGAATGCACACTTTTTTCTGTGCAATGTGAGTCCATGTTTAGAAGTCACTGAAAAGTGGCTCTCGGCCTCTCAAGATGTTCCTCCAGTGTTGGGGCATGTATCAGGATGTCATCGCTGACGTTAAGAACTCCAGGGAGTCCTGCAAAACTCCTCGGATGGTGTCCTGGAACACTTTGGCAGCACTTGAGACCCCGAAGCGGAGACGTTTGAACCTCCTGAGATCCATGTGTGTGGAGATCGTTCTTGATTGGGGAACCGACATCAACTGGTGGTTCCCACCCCTGAGATCCACTTTTGAAAACCACTTGGAGGTACTCACTTCAGATACTAGATCATCTACTGTGGGTGTCAGGTGTCTTTCTCGTCAGATGGCCATGTTAGGGATCCGCTTGTCACGCATATCCTGACTTCACCTGGCTGCCTAGGTTTGCGTGCTACGACGATTGTGGAGATCCATGGGGTGGGACCTTCTACCCTCTCAATGATGTCAGCTTCTTCCAGCTTTTTTAGTGCGACTTCGACCCTCGGGTGGAGACAGACGGCCACCCTACGGTGATTCAGTGCTACAGACTGTATTATTTCATCAATGAGTAAGTTTATCATTCGGTCTTTTAAGCATCTGATCCCTTTGAAGAGTTGTGCGTATTCCTCTGTTAAGGTGTCAATAGCCGATTGATGCACACTGAAGGCGAAGGAGACAAGCTGAAGGTGTTCTGCTGTCATTCAGCTTAGGAGCATTCCCGGCCCTTCGTGTGTAACCCAAATTCTTGCTTTGGTTGTGCTGTCATCGTGAGTTATGGTGGTTGTGAACACGCCTGCTAGCGGCAGTGGTGTTGGAGATCCAAACGCATATACCTGAGTGGCTGTAGGTCCTAGTGTTGGCTGGTGTAGGGGAGTCCGGAAGACTGGCTGGGCCATAATGTTGATGGAGGCACCAGTGTCAGTTAGCACCGAGACGGGGTGTCCTTTCACTGTGACGGTGCACTTGGGGATGTGACATCCCTTCCGGTCTCCTTGTACCATGGTGTGGATGACATGTATCTCCCCTTCAAACTCATCATCATCCGTGTCATCATCTTCGTGGAGGTTAGATGTATCCATTGCGTGCACAACCTTGGGCTTCTGTGCTGGTTTGTTTACTGTTGACTTACAGACTTTGGCAAAGTAGTTCAGTTTATTGCACGCTGAACATCTCTTCCCGTGTGCTGGGCATGTCCCTTGGTGGGATAGGGTCCACCACACCAGTGACAGGTTTTCAGTGTTGAGGATTGCTTGGGGCAAGTCTTCCATTTATCTGGTGTGGAGCTGGCAACCACATTAACTGGTTCCAGTTTAACAGGCAGTTGTGCTGCTCGTGCTTTGGATAACTCCCTGGAGCACCCGAGTGTCAGTATGTTGTCCATCGATGTTCCGGGCATTTGGAGAATGTTTTCCCACAGTTTGGTGGAGGAACACCCTTGTATGAATCGTGCCCTGATTTCATCTGCAGCGTCGGGAAGGGTGCACTTATTGGCCAACTCTTTAAGCCGTGTGTAGAATGCATCAACCGACTCTTCAGGTTGTTGTCTGGGTTGAAGAAGTAAGAACTGCTCGTAATCGGGACTGGCGAGTGGTTCAAAATAGGTTGTGAGCACTTGTTTTAGTGTGTTGTAGGTATATGACAGTCCTGTTCCTATGAGAGACTTAGCGATCTTGTATATAGCCGCCCCTCCTAGATATAGGAGCATGGGGTGCTTCCTGTCATTTTCGATGGCCATGGTGACGAAGTACATTTTTAGGTAGTCTAGGCAGTCCTTCCACTTTGCTGAGAAGAAGGGAGTCTGTTGCACACAAATGCTTCAAGGGCAGGGATGGATGTCATCTTTGGATGCAATCAACTGTGGAGTTGTCTGACTGCCTGTGAGTTGTGTGGCCCCTCCCACTGTGCCACAAAAGACTTGTTTTGTAGTAATTTAATAATAGTCCCCCTTTTTTTTTTTTATTAATTTGTGCGTTGGAATTGGTTATAAGAGTTTTCACATAAAAAGCTGTAATCCAGGATCAGCCAGAATCTTGTAAACAGTAAACACGTGAATACCCTCTTGACCACGTTAATATATCTTTTCTGGGCCTTTCAGGCAGATAGGGATTACTTCCGGGCAGCATAGAGGAGACACAGTCTAAGGAGCGAGGCTAGAGGGCTTTCCTGTCTCCAGGTTAGCTGCTATCAGGTTCCATATGGTGCCACCATGGGCGATGACAGGTTTCCGCTCTCATAGCCAGTTGTTATGTGGCAAGCCTTGGATGGGAGGCGCGGCAGCGCTGGACACAAAAGGAGACACATATTGGGGTCACTGCATAACTCGCTTCCTTGCAGGAAGCCTTTCTTTTTATTCAATGGTCCTGACGTCATGGTTAGGACCAACCAGTAATATTTTTGTAGGGACTCTAAAATGGTGACCTCTTTGAATTATGGACAGCATGGGATGCGCCAGGCCTTCTAAACATAAGAGAGATGAGGATCGCAAAGGCCCAGGCATGCAAGAGCATGTCGCAGCAGCAGGAAGGTTCAGTGGCCAATAAAGAGCACCCAGGCTGAGAGGAGGAACACGGAAATTGGAGCAGGGCTGGAAATCCAGGTAAGTGGTCCAAGGCTAGGCCACACACCGGAGTGATCCTGGAGCTGGTTTAAATAGTTCTGTTTAACTAGTGCAAGTAGGGAGGCATGGCCAATCATCTAATGCAAGCCACGTGCAGTTTGCTGATGAAAAAGGCACAGTTTCAGTGCACATGAGCAGTGTGTGTATAACGGGTTTCCTGTGCTCATGAGTCCTACCACATACCACCAGGGAGTAATATCACAGAAGGTAATAATGGCAATAAGACCCGCCACTTGTGATAAAAACAATATCAAGAAATATGTTATATGACATAAAGCATATCCAACACACTAAACGCTAATGGCTAGTAATGTCACTACCTTGGTATATTACAGTGGGATTAAAAGTCACCATAATGCCTTTACTATTCCTACAAAAACTGAGAATGGGATGGTGCAGTGTCACAAGTGAGTAGCGCTATAGCACAACCTGTCTCATCAACAGGTCCCAGATCCCTTTCTCACCTATGTCACATCTAATCAATTGTGTTGCATGCTTAGTTGATAAGTGTTCTTTGAATATGGCTTTCTTAAGCAGCAAGAGAGACATTAGCCTATATTCCAACAGGGATCTGTCTTGAATATTTGCAAGCTCCCTGGAGTGTCTGGTGAGTCTGTGTGTTAAGTGCATATATTTCAATCTTTGTTTCTCCACTAATTTGTATTCTATCTTAAGTTCCTCAAATGTCTCTGGGTGGGTCAGCTCCTCCTCATATTTCCCCTGTTTTGAGATACCAATTAGAGCCAATTTCTTAAATTAAGTCAGCCCTCCACCTCATTTGAATTAGCCCTGTCTGATAACAGTGTTTCAAGGGTCAACCTCCCATTTACCACTACTAGTCAGAAGGCTGAGTACTATTTCATAATATATGCTATCACTACATTCTGTGGAGAGTACAGGCACTTGGGCCAAGAGATCACCTTAAACATTCCTGCCTGTCAGGGATAGCACCAGCTTTTGCCAGTGGGACATGTCCCTTTTAAAAGTTGCAAGTGTAGACCCCATTTTGTTTCCATGAAAAAAACATAGGTGCCCACATAATTGAGGCTACGGCTAGCCCTCAGTAGGTGTGATTAAAATTAAACCATAGTCCTCCTCTGAGTCAACAGTAATATTGTGGAGTGACTGTAATTTATTTTTAACAAAAAAAATAAAAAATCAATGACACACAGGAACCGTTACAAAGAGAACTCTGGGTCTATGAAATATGAGTAAATTTGATCAGCCCAGCCCTCCTGCCATGTAAACATTATGATCATGGGATCCCCTCTGATCCAGCACAGCAAAGGCTCAATCACCAACACAAATATTAGAGTGGAGGATGGGCATCCCCGTCACATACCTATTTCCGGTGAAAAGGACTTTGAGAGCACTCTTTTAGCTCTCACTCTTGCCACCTGTATGGTGGAGAGAAGTTCAACCCAATTACAGAAAGCCTGACCAAAGCCTATCTTGCACAAGATCACAAAAAGAAAAGGCCATTTAATTGAATCAAATGCCTTTTTAGAATCAAGGTAGAGGACTATTGCGGACTCAGCCACTCCTCAGGTCCTATCCATGCAGTCATGTGTGCAACAAAGGTTCTGTCTGGCATCCAATACCCTGTATTCATTAGTTTCTTAGCCAGCAGCTTATTTTCACCATTCAAAAGCAAACTAATTCTGTATGAAAATCATTCATTAAAGTGTTTCTGTGGTTTACATGTGATTTCCAACATGGTACCTCAAAGGTCTGCAGACAGAGATACTTTTTTTCCTTATACCCTTTATTCATTAGTTTCTTAGCCAGCAGCTTAGTTACACCATTCAAAAGCAAACTAATTCTGTATGAAAATCCTTCATTAAAGTTTTTCCCTGATTTACGTATGATTTCCAACATGGTACCTCAAAGGTCTGAAGACAGAGATACATTTTTTCCTTACGGGTTTCAACAGAGCATACGATTTATTTGCTTACTGAACACTCTTTAACATTTACACTCATACCCTAGTCAAGCCCAGGCTTTACTGGCCCTCATGTGGGTTATAGTGTTTGCAGTTTCCTCAGGAGTAACATCTGCCTCCAGAGTTGCAGGTCTTGAACAAAACTGAAAAAACAGAAAGGGAGCACCCTGCCTCACACTCCAGCATGCAGTCAGCCACAGTGCATCATGGTAAATGCAGTACAAGTTCGTTTTTTATCCACAAAGTAAACTAAAGTTTTTCACCTTAGTAGGTGCAGCAACTGCTATAAATCTCTTGACACATGTTTCTGGGTAAGCCCTTCATCAGCAGAGAGCAGCTTTGTCTATTTGGTTGCTGGAAATGCTGCCAAAAGTCCTCTCAGGTTTGTGTACCACTCACTGGCACGCAGGTGCTTCAACCAGAGCTCGTCAGCTCGTTGGCTCAAGGGAGCCTTCTTAAACAGAAAAAACAAAAAAGGGAGCACCCTAACTCACACTCCAGCATGCAGCATGGTGCATGGTGAATTTGTTCCATCCTATATATCTGCATCTTTTCCCAACTGGTTGGTTTCCAGAAGCAACACGACATGCGCCTTCCATCTTTGCAGCACCTTTTATTTTGCTGCCCACCCAAGGTCGGCTGTTGTACTGATGACACCTGGTGCAACAATCTTTTTTGGTGCCCCCACCTTCATGACCTCCTCCTCAGATTCCCTCACTGCCACCTAGCAAAAGTGCCCCTCATTTCTCCATAGCCCCTCTCTCACATACATTTCATTTGTTTTAAAGCCCTGGAAAAGGCTGGCTTTACTAATCCACCCAGCTATCCACATGAAATACAGATCTGTTCTTTGCAGCAGGCATAATAACCCTCTGCGCTACTTACGGCAAGTAAAAACTCTGAACTCTCTCTCTTGCAGGACATTAATCAAAAGAGTTAGCTTGACATTTTTATTGCCACCTGAAAGCTGGAGCACAAGGAACTCTGTAGCAGGTGATTTTAAATTGTAAGTTATTGCTAAACATCTCCCCCAAGGTCTATGCCCCCTCAATCAGCACCCAGTACGACTGCACCGGTTACACTGCCCTAAAGCTGACCCTGTGTCCCCCCTTTGACATTCCTAGTAAAAAATTTAAGGTGATGCCGCAGCATCTAAAAATGTGTCATATGTTAGCCAATCTATGATTTTTGGAGCTAATGCTTGTGTCTAAGTTTAGTCTCGGCTGAGCCCCTTCTTTCTCTAAATATCACATCTGGTCAGTAGAAAACAAGATGTCCTAATTTCATCCCCTCCCCCACCCCACATCATCATGTGATAAGTATTTAACTGCTTCCTCCCGTACCATAACCATAACTTTGTGCAAAACATAACTAGTTCTTCAGTATCTTTGGGGTGCCTAAGATTAGAAATTCTACCAGTAATCAAAAATAAAGAAACACAGACAGTGTGCGGCCAACTTATAATTATACATATCACAAAAGCCAGAAGCAGTGCTTCCGGCCTGACTCTAGAAGAGCCATACCTACTATATAGCATTCCACCTAGTTCACTGTTTTGCCCCACAAGATTTTATTAATCTTCCCTCTTCATCAGAGTCATCTTTGTTCAGAATCCTGCATAGACACACTCCTTGGCTGGCCAGACCCAGCATGAGTTTCACTCTGGAGGAGGGAGTCTTGTCCTCTCATCTGTAGTCTGGATTGTCTATATGGTGGTCTCCTCTTTCTCTCTGCAACAGGCCACCCCCTCTAGCCACTCCCAGACTTTGTTGTGTGGTGAGAAATTTGAGGTCTTTCCAACCGTAATCACTCGCAACTGTCCTGGAAATGTGTATATTATCACGCCTCATTTGCCCCTCTGCATCTTTCACTCTAGCAGCCAGTTACAATTGAAGGGACTGAAGTTCTTTTTTTAATGTTTTAAATATTTATATTTGATTTTTTAATTGTGACAACAGGGACACTAACCTGTGACCAACATTAATAAAAACCATACTGTGGAAGTCCATCAGCACATTGAAGAATCGGCCATCTATTAATATAGCGAATAGAGGAGACAATAATAACATTGTAATAAATTGACCTACACAATTAGTCAGACAGTTTAAGTTAGTGATCTTGTGGCAAAGGCATATTATCAACATCATACTGCGTATCCAGATCATAGCATTCATTCCAACTACTCCATATTTTGTGGAACTTACGGGGACAGCTCCTACTCTTGTAGGTTACTCTTTCAGCAGCCATGTGTATGTCCTGGCCTGCTTTGCCTTTGGACACTGTAGGTGTGTTAGGGTCCCCCCAATGTTTGGCTAGACTCCTTTTTGCAATCACTAGTCTCAATTTACAGAATATAAGTTTCATTCATCGGAGATCTTTGTCATTAGGTATGCCTAGAAGTACAAACTTAGGATCAACAGGTATAATCACTCCTACCACTTTGCCCAGTTCTAGTAGTATATGTGTATGAAGTGACATGTCCACAGAGTATGGAAAAAATCTCCCCGCAGATCTCTGCTTCTCAGACATTCCGGAGAAGTCACCCTGCCCATTTTAGGAAGCTGTGTTCTGTCATAATAAATCCTCTATAAAATTTTAAGTTGAATAAGCCATAACCTGGATTTTATTGCCACCTCCTGTGGGAACATTACTGCGGCATCCCAGTCCAATTTATCCAGTTCACCCACTTCAGTCATCCATTGATCTTTAAGTTTCAGGAGTGTGTCAGGGATATTATTGTTACTGGTTTTGTAGACAACAGAGATAGTTTTGTCTGTTATTTATTCCATTAGAAGTCTACCCTCTAGTGGTGAGGATTCTGGAGGGGATATGGGAATATTTGCCACTCTCCAGGCAGGAGCGAATTGCAGTTATTTATAGTGTTGTGTTTCACTAAGCTGGTAATCTCTCTGGAGGGATGAGAAAGGCATCAGGACTCCCTCTTCAAGTAGGTCCCCCACCCTAGATATGCCAATACGGTCCCAAGAATCAAACC
This sequence comes from Pleurodeles waltl, assembly GCF_031143425.1. Taxonomy (NCBI): domain Eukaryota; kingdom Metazoa; phylum Chordata; class Amphibia; order Caudata; family Salamandridae; genus Pleurodeles; species Pleurodeles waltl. Next base: position 1,013,128,458 of record NC_090437.1, read on the forward strand.
CTCTCAGTTTTCCAATTTCCTTAAGAAATCTTCCTGTCCATAATGGGGTTTCTTGAGTTACCTTGGCCACCCATCGCAGACATTGAGTGGTCTTATGTCATGCCTCAATAGTGACTCGGTGGCTGGGAGAAGATTGCTTGTTCCCTTTACCCCGTAGAGGTAATGTTGGTATGATTGTACCTGAAATTGTGTACGTTCTAGTGCATAAGTGGGATTGCCTCCTTCCAGGTGGCTCCAGTCACTTACTGCAATCATGTGGGAGGCCCAATAATAAGCGCAGAGATCTGGGAGGGCTAATCTACCATTATAAGAATTACACTGTAGCGTATGCAAGGCTATGAGCATTGTTCCACAGCAGAAGGGACTGAAGTTTGACCACCTAGCCACTGAGGATTGAGGCTTCATCTGCATTTTTTGTGTAATTTTCTTCGCTGCTTACCCTCTATCCAATACTTTATGGGTATCAGAACTGCTGACTGAGATTGGTCACCACAGGCCTGATCTACAAACGTTTTTGTGCAATGGATTTACTTTTGGAAATATCAAATATTTATCCCAGAGTCAGGATGAGTTGAATTTTATGAATGGAAATTGCACTTACGACTGCAGCTAATCTGCTGGCATATTGGATCCACCCTGAGTTTGCTTTTGTGTGGGAACATGAGAATTAGTATGGAAGAGGTAAGTAGAGGACCATTTATAATGTTACAAACACACATACATTTGTAACTATCAAGGGTATTCACAGTCATTTATAAGTATGTAAGTAAATGCATACATGGGTTTAAAAAAATCCCCATAACTCCTATGCTTTTAGGAGATGTAAGCAAAAATGTTTCTTAACGGGATGATGTTTTTCCCCGTGAATAAAAATAGAAAAAAACTGTGGTGGAATTCACCTTAGAAAGAAGGATGAAAACACATCAATTTTAAAAGTAGAGAAAATTTTTATTTTTTTGTCTCTTCAAGACATGTATATAATTTGTGGGCTTACAGCATGCCCATTAATTTTTTATTTGTTCCTCATTGTCCTTTAAAAATGTTTCCTTGCTACTGGTGAATCTTTCTTCTTTGTCCCTTCTTTTTGCATTTTGTTTCCTTCCACGGAGCATTGCCCAAGTCCTGTATCTTTACGCTTTGGCTGTTTATGTGCTTGTTTCTGGGACTGTTTGTTTCTTTCTTTCCTACTTGTGTTCCTATTTGCCTGTGTTTGGTGAGTGCGTTTCCCTCTCCCTACTCCTCCCATGTCACTGCATGCCCGCTCCCACTTGCTTTCAGACCGTGTTTGATAAATGTTCATTTAAACTTTGTTTAAGTGTTTTTTGTTTTTATTTTGGAGGTTGTGCACCTTTTCTTGACCAGCAGGGCGTCTGCTTCACAGCCGCCGTGCTTCATGTTTCAGCATGGAGGCCACGTGCCTAACTTTACTTATATATATAAGGCACATGCTTTCACAGTGTATTTTTTAAATGTTTATTTTTGCTCTTTTATATTTGCTTTTTGCCTCAGTCGCTTGTTTTCCACCTAGGGCTAGGTGTGGACAGATCACATGGGCTGCACAGTTCAGTGCTTCCTGGAGCCCGCCCCCTCAAGCCCCTGTCAGCTGCAGCTCAGCATGGATCACTTTCTTTAAAAGTGATTCTCTAGCCTGAGCCTAGGGTCGTGCAGAAGGAGGATTCCTCGCTATCTGAGGCACCACTGTGGAACTTTCCCTCCCAGATTCACCAAGATTACCCCTGTGACCATCCCCAACAGAGCCCCTGTTGTGGCAATAAACAGGGTTATAAAACATGGTCTTATCTCTTCACATTTACTGAGCATTCAAAGACCAATAACATATTTTTCAGGTTTTCACATGGCACCTTGCCTTCCTGGTGTTTGTGGACGTTTTGATTCGTGATCAACCCACTGCCTGCACCACCCTCTGCCTCTGCCCTTCCCTGCTTTTCAAACAGACCGGCCTCTGTCTCTGGCTGCTGCCTTCTTCAAAGTAAACTAGGGCATTTCATGCCAGGGAGCGGCGTGAGCCTATAATCGATGGAGTCAATGCAGAGCCTATATATATACCTGTTCCACACCAAAGTTTAACCTTCATTTTATTTGTAATTAGAAGGTAACACGATTTTTTGATTTCTAGAATACGCCAGTTTCCCAATTAAATGGCAAACTTCACAGTGGCTTTTGGTGTTTGAATTAAATATAATTCTCAACTCAAGGGTTACTCATTTTGTCCGCACTGGGGCGGCGAAGAGACAAGTCATTGTTCTTCATATGGCTCCGAACTGAGCTAGCTTACTGCAATCACCATTGGTTTTGCATTGGCTGCCTCCAAAGTTCAAGGGATGCATTTATTCATTAGCTGGTGTTGACACAAAGCAGCGACAATGTGTGTCAACAATGAAGCCGCAAAACATGACTGAACCATTTTGAAAGGAAAAGTGCTTTTGATCAGCCAATGGGATGTAGTTATGCGGCCAATCGGAAATTCAAGCACAACTGGCTCCTTACTGGAGGTTAACAAAAGGTCTTACTAATGATTGGGATGAACCCAAAGGGCTTTGGCAATGCACAGTGGGGACACGTCGCTGTATTCAAGCAGTATATCCGCTCTTGGTAATAGAGGGAGGTATAAAAATATTTTTTATGTAGTGATTCTTGCTGACAGAACAATGCAGGTTCTCAACCTAGCTACTATGTAAGTTACTTACATTTAGCTTACATGCATGCAATTGTGCTTTATGTGAGTATCCTGAATATACCAAATGTATCTGGCCCTCTTGGATCCACATGGAAATGCATTTTGAGGACTACTTACTAAATACATGTTAATGTTATTCACATTTGTATAGCTCTAACTACCACTGTGGTGGCATCGTAGTGCATTCTCTAACTGTGCTCCCTGGAAGACCAATCAGTCGAACTGAAGGAAGACTTCTTTTGATAGTGTTTGTTATTTTGCTGATGGTTTCTTGTGTGTGGTTAGTAGAGAGTTTGCTCAGTGTTAAATTTCCAAGATGGACTGTGTGAATGTGAAAGGAGGAGTATGCCTGTTGCTCAGCCACAGTAAAGTTCGACCTGTGCATGCATGCATACAAACATACATACATACATACATACATGCTGGTGAGGAGAACGCTTTGCACTTCGTAGTGTGATGGGTGTGCAAAACTCTTTGAAATCTCTTTTAAAAAATCTCAAGGTTCATTCAAAGGCTGAAAAAAATAGACATTTTCATATCATATATATTTGTGTGTGTATACCTAGCGTAATAGTTTTGTTAGCGCTCCTTAGAAGGTTTTGGGACGTAGTATACGTAATGTTGATTCAAAATATATTTTACAGTTTGCCCCAGTCTTTATGTATCTGTTCGAGTGGAGTTCGTACATAATCTCATCATTTTTGCTGTAAATCGCAAACTAAAATAAACTAACAGCATCGCTGTTTGCATCCAATTTCTACTGGTCTAGCTTTTCACCCTCCCCACTAGGGCCAATCGTTTCACCCTCCCCACTAGGACCAATCTTTTCATCCTCCCTACTTGGTCCAGCAAAATCACTCTCCATAATCCCTTCCAGACACGTAGTATCGCTGCTCTCTCCATCTTCTTCCCCCTCTGGTTCCATGGTTCAGGGCTGTTTCCCCTGCCCATGTTGCGTTCCCCCACTGGTCAAAATGTCACTGAGTTCCCCTCACCCCTGAAACTTCCTTCCATACTCTCTTGCTGGTCCCATACCGGCTTGGCATCACACCTCTGCCCTTCTCTGGTGCAACAGAATTTGGTAACTGAGCATTCTATTTGAGGTAAATTAGTTCACGTGTTGATTCTCTGTCACAATGGAAATACTTACTGTTAGAAATGGGGTCTTTGGTTGACAGTCAGGTTACCCCCTGTTCAAGCAAGAACCCTCACTCTAGTCAGGGTAAAAGAGAATCACCCTCAGCTAACCCCTGCTTACCACCTTGGTAGCTTGGCAGAGCAGTAGCCTTAACTTCAGAGTGCTAGGTGTAAAGTATTTGTACCAACACACACAGTAACTTAATGAAAACATTACAAAATGACACAACACCAGTTTAGAAAAATAGGAAATATGTATCTAAACAAAACAAGACCAAAAGGACAAAAATCCGACATACACAAGTCAAGTTATGAATTTTTAAAGATTAAACTAAAAAAGAGCGCTTAGAAACACAAAATGCTTCGATGAGGTGTTAACACAGCGTCGTGACGGAGTTGTTCCCAACAAGCCCACACCAGCGGCACCGGACACGGAGTCGCCTAGACCCCCAAGTGCAGTACCTTTGGTGAAGAGTGAAAACAAGTTGATGTGCGAAGTCGGGGATCACGGCGTCTGTGCGAAATGTTGAATCTGCGCACTTTGAGTGGCGTCGGTCATAACGTGGTGTGGCGACTTCCACGGAGTCGCAGACTTCAGCAGGGCTGCAGCAGCGTTGGGCCTGCGAAGATCGTCGCGTTCCAGCGAAGGTCACGGCGTCGGGTGCAGGCGGCGTCACCGGATTGAGCAGCAGCATCAGTCCGAAGTCGTCCGAAGTTGATTTCCTTGGATTTCCACCAGCTTTCCTTCCAGGGGCCTAGGAACTGGATAGGGCACCACTTGTCAGAGCAGGAGTCTCTCCAGAGACTTCAGTTGCTGGCAGAGAGAAGTCTTTGCTGTCCCTGAGACTTCAAACAATAGGAGGCAAGCTCTAAATCAAGCCCTTGGATATTTCTTCACAAGGTGGAAGGCACACAAAGTCCAGTCTTTGCCCTCTTACTCTGGCAGAAGCAGCAATTGCAGATTAGCTCCACAAAGCACAATCACAGGCAGGGCAGCACTTCTCCTCAGCTCTTCAGCTCTTCTCCAGGCAGAGGTTCCTCTTGATGTTCAGAAGTGATCTAAAGTCTGTGGTTTTGGGTGCCCTTCTTATACCCAATTTCTCCTTTGAAGTAGGCCTACTTCAAAGTAAAGTCTCTTTTGAATGTGAAATCCTGCTCTTCCCAGGCCAGGCCCCAGACACTCACCAGGGGGTCAGAGACAGCATTGTGTGAGGACAGGCACAGCCCTTTCAGGTGTAAGTGGCCATTCCTCCCCTCCCTCCTAGCACAGATGGCTCATCAGGAAATGCAGACTACACCCCAGCTCCTTTTGTGTTACTGTGTAGTGTGAGGTGCAACCAGCCCAACTGTCAAACCGACCCAGAAAGGGAATCCACAAACAGTCACAGAAATGGTATAAGCAAGAAAATGCTCACTTTCTAAAAGTGGCATTTTCAAACATACAATCTTAAAATCAACTTTACTCAAAGATGTATTTTTAAATTGTGAGCTCAGAGACCCCAAACTCCACATGTCCATCTGCTCCCAAAGGGAATCTACACTTTAATCAGATTTAAAGGTAGCCCCCATGTTAACTTATGAGAGGGATAGGACTTGCAACAGTGAAACTCGAATTTAGCAATATTTCACTGTCAGGACATATAAAACACATTATTAAATGTCCTACCTTAACCATACACTGCACCCTGCCCTTGGGGCTACGTAGGGCCTACCTTAGGGGTGCCTTACATGTAAGAAAAGGGAAGGTTTAGGCCTGGCAAGTGGGTACACTTGCCAAGTCGAATTTACAGTTAAAACTGCACACACAGACACTGCAATGGCAGGTCTGAGACATGATTACAGAGCTACTTATGTGGGTGGCACAACCAGTGCTGCAGGCCCACTAGTAGCATTTGATTTACAGGCCCTGGCACCTCTAGTGCACTTTACTAGGGACTCACCAGTAAACCAAATATTCCAATCATGGATAAACCAATTACATACAATTTACACAGAGAGAATATGCACTTTAGCACTGGTTAGCAGTGGTAAAGTGCTCAGAGTTCAAAAGCCAACAGCAGCAGGTCAGAAAAAATAGGAGGCAGGAGGCAAAAAGACTGGGGATGACCCTGCAAAAAGGGCCATTTCCAACACTTACTTTGTCATAAATTTGACATATTTAATTTCAACAAAAACCTCTTGGGATTTCACTTCTGCAAAAAATCAAGGGGTGTTGGCAGTGCTGGTCAAGTAAAGCATCTTCTGTCCAGAGCGTTGACCTTTATTACTTTATAGAATAATAGGTTTTGTGGTATATTTTGGGAGTGCAAACACATTTTTAATAAGGGCAGGCTGGAAATTGAAAGTTCGACCTGCCGGGAGGTCAAGCAAAACCTTGCTGCAGGATTTCTACAGTGAAGAGTTTTAAGGCAGAAGGGCAGTGGAAATACCAGCGTAGTTTACTCAAACAACTGCAGTTCAGACTAGAGGCTTTGCTTTATCATTGGTATAAGTGCAGCTTGATAAAGTGCATTCTGCCTGACTGTATGTTCCTACTTTGAGTTAGCCTGCTCGCCCGATGAAAGAGATTACCGCAGGGGGATCACTGGTGACTGCAAGGGCAGGGCTCAGGCAAACTGTGGGCCCCAGTTACTCGAGTACCTCTAGAGTCTCCACCCCCAGGCCATGCATACAAACTTATAATTTTAACCGAGCCTCACTAATTACAGCAAGCATTGGCAAAATCAATAAGTCTTGCCTATGTTTATGCACCACTGTAATTTAAACCACTGCACTCTAGGCCACTATACTCCACTCTAAGACACTACACACTATAATACTCTGTGACTGTATACTCCATTAAACTCCACTCCACTCTACTCACTCTACACTACTCAATGCCACTCCACTCTACAACACTCTACTCCACTCTACAATACTACACCACTCAACAACACTCTACACAACTCCCTCTATACCAGTCCATGCCACTTTACTCCACTCCATTCTACAACACACTAATCTATTCAACACCTCAAGCCTAGTCTGCTTCACTCCACTCTCACACCCTGTGCTACTCCACTATACTCAACGCCACTCAACTTTACAACACTCTACTCCACTATATGCCATTCCACTCTCCTACACTACTCCACTCTATGCCACTCCACTCTCACAATCTACTTTACTCTAGGCCACTCTACTATACAACTCTCTACTCCAATCTACAACACCCCTTATACCTCTCAACTCTGCTCTACACCACTTCACAATACCCTATAGCACTACACAACTCTCTAATCCACTCTGACACTCTACTTCACTCTCTACACCCAGGGACAGCTTAAGGATTTTAGGGGCCCTGGGCCAAGTGGATTGTGGGGGCCCCTTTTCAGCACAGCTTTGAATGTATGATCCGGTGTCAACTCTTTCATGCCCTCTTTGGCCAGTCACTGACAATGCACAGGCACACTCTGCCAAATTCTATTCAGGGACAGTGACTTGTGTTTTCAATATTGTAACACAGCAGTAGCTCACTAATATTACTACAGTAATCTCTGTGATGCCTTCCCATTTCTCATATCATATGTGAGGTCCTGTTTTGATCTCAAAGAAACATTTTTATGGACGTTGTATGAACCATAAACACCACATTTCTCTGCAAAATGTCTGTAATAGACTTTCACACATCACCCTGTTAGAAATGGGGTTTTTGGTTGGCAGTCAGGTTGCCCTCTGTCCAAGCAAGAACCCTCACTCTAGTCAGGGTAAGTCAAACACAATCCAAAATCAGCCTGTGCTCACCCTCTGGTAGCTTGGCTCGAGCAGTCAGGCTTAACTTAGAAGGCAATGTGTAAAGCATTTGTGCAATAAATCATACAATACCATAGCACAACACCACAAAAATACACCACACAGTGTTTAGGAAAATATATAATATTTATCTGGTTATCTTCAGGTCAAAACGATCAAAGTTGCAATATGAATTTGTAAAGATATCACTGAAAAGTGATATAAAGTGACTTAAGTCTTTAGAAAGTAAACAAAGTCTCTTTCAAACACAAAGTACCTGGTTTCTGGTGGAAAATCTCCTCAGAGGGCCACAGGAGAAGAGGTACGTGGAAAACTGGTGTGTGCGTCGATTTCTCCTCAGCACACACGGACTTGCGTCGTTATTTTCCACGCGGGGAGTCGTGCGTCGTTTTCCGGCGCGCGGACAGTCTCTTTCTGTGGTTCGCGGGGAGTACCAGATGTCCCGGGTTTGTGCGTGGATTTTCCTGCTTGTTTTCCGGCTGCGCGTCGTTCTGCGGGGCTGCGCGTCAAAGTTTCGATCTCACGGCAGGCGTCGCGTCGATTTCTCCTGGGGAGTCGGGCGGCGTTGTCCTTGCGAGGCCGTGCGTCAAAGTTTTGATCTCACGGCAGGCGTCGCGTCGATTTCTCCTGGGAAGTCGGGCGGCGTTGTCCTTGCGAGGCCGTGCGTCAAAGTTTTGATCTCACGGTAGGCGTCGCGTCGATTTCTCCCGGGAAGTCGGGCGGCGTTGTCCTTGCGAGGCCTGCGTCAAAGTTTTGGTCGTCCCGAAGGCGTCGTGTCGATCAGCGTCGGTGTGCCGCCGAACAAGCTGTGCGTCGAAAATTTCGGCGCACGGAGCGTCCAAGAGGAAGAGAGAAGTCTTTTTGGTCCTGAGACTTCAGGGAACAGGAGGCAAGCTCTATCCAAGCCCTTGGAGAGCACTTTTACAGCCAGACAAGAGTTCAGCAAGGCAGCAGGCCAACAGCAAGGCAGCAGTCCTTTGTAGAAAAGCAGACAGTTGAGTCCTTTGAGCAGCCAGGCAGTTCAGCAAGGCAGCAGGCTAACAGCAAGGCAGCAGTCCTTTGTAGAAAAGCAGACAGGTGAGTCCTTTGAGCAGCCAGGTAGTTCTTCTTGGCAGGATGTAGTTTCTGGTTCAGGTTTCTTCTCCAGCAAGTGTCTGATGAGGTAGGGCAGAGGCCCTGTTTTATACTAAGTTGTGCCATTGAAGTGGGGGTGACTTCAAAGAGTGTCTAAGAAATGCACCAAGCCCCCTTTCAGTTCAATCCTGTCTGCCAGAGTCCCAGTAGGGGGTGTAGCAGTCCTTTGTGTGAGGGCAGGCCCTCCACCCTCCCAGCCCAGGAAGACCCATTCAAAATGCAGATGTATGCAAGTGAGGCTGAGTACCCTGTGTTTGGGGTGTGTCTGAGTGAATGCACAAGGAGCTGTCAACTTAACCTAGCCAGACGTGGATTGAGGGGCACAACAAGATTTTAGTGCAAAGAAATGCTCACTTTCTAAAAGTGGCATTTCTAGAATAGTAATATTAAATCCGACTTCACCAGTCAGCAGGACTTTATATTACCATTCTGGCCATACTAAATATGACCTTCCTGCTCCTTTCAGATCAGCAGCTGCCACTTCAACAGTGTATGAGGGCAGCCCCAATGTTAGCCTATGAAGGGAGCAGGCCTCACAGTAGTGCAAAAACGAATTTAGGAGTTTTACACTACCAGGACATATAACTACACAGGTACATGTCCTGCCTTTTACCTACACAGCACCCTGCTCTAGGGGTTACCTAGGGCACACATTAGGGATGACTTATATGTAGAAAAAGGGGAGTTCTAGGCTTGGCAAGTACTTTTAAATGCCAAGTCGAAGTGGCAGTGAAACTGCACACACAGGCCTTGCAATGGCAGGCCTGAGACAGGGTTAAGGGGCTACTGAAGTGGGTGGCACAACCAGTGCTGCAGGCCCACTAGCAGCATTTAATCTACAGGCCCTAGGCACATATAGTGCACTCTACTAGGGACTTATAAGTAAATTAAATAGCCAATCATGGATAACCCAATCAATAGTACCATTTACACAGAGAGCATATGCACTTTAGCACTGGTTAGCAGTGGTAAAGTGCCCAGAGGTCAAAAGCCAACAACAACAGGTCAGAAAAAATAGGAGGAAGGAGGCAAAAAGTTTGGGGATGACCCTGTCAAAAAGCCAGGTCCAACATGACCCCCTACCAGCCTAAAGCCAGGGGAGAACAATCACTATCCTGATGTACTTCCCTGTTTGAGGCGAGAGAACAAGGACCCAGGCCCACAACAGCAGGGGCATGCTCCAGTTCTTCGCCTTCCTGACTCCAATTGGATCCCTCTGTCCATACTCTCAGGGCCCACTAAGCCAACCCATGGGGAACTTTTCTCCTTACCTGCGGATCCCATCTGTGCAGCACCTAACCTTACTTTGCTCACAGATGTATCCCAGGAGCAGGATAGTACCACCATGACCAACACAGTGGTGTTGCCCACTCTACCCCCGGGGTGGGACACTTGTCCCCTCCCCAGGGATAACTCGATCCACCCGGACAGCAAGCCACAGTGGTTACTGACAGCGGCCAGGGATGAGAGCCAGGCCCCAGGCCTCTCAAAGCTCTCCCACCACTGTGGCTGTGGAGAGTGGGGGGCGGTAGCCCCAGGTGCTGGGCACCCTTTAACCACTCTCCCTTCCACCAGGTCAGGGATGACAGCCTGAACCTGGTCCTCCCCTCTGGGGCTCTGTACCCTCCCTCCTGGAGCGGTACCCCCAGAGTCCAACATGGTCAGGGGGCTTATAGAAGTCGCCCTGTACCATTCCTCCACCAGTGCAGGGCTGTTAACCTGCAACTGGCCATCCAACCTGGGGTCTGTACCTTCAGGTTGGACTAGGGCCCGGGGTGAGGCTTCCCTCTCCCTGCCCTCCCTTCTGGGGTCCAGCACCCTCCAACTAGGAGTGGCCTCCTCAGAAGACAACATGGTAGGGGCACTGTTATCAGTAGCCCCTCCCTCCAGGTCCGGGGGGACACCCTGAACCTGGTCTTCCAGCCCAGGGTCTGTACCCTCAGACTGGATCACTGCCTGGCAAACCAGGACTTTCTGGGAGGCACACCTACCCCCCACCAGGTCAGAGTTTAACCTCTGCACCTGACCATTCAACTCAGAGTCACCACCCTGAAGTTGAACAATTGCCTGGCACGCCAGGACTTCCTGGAGGGCAAACTGACCCTCCACCAGGTCAGAGTTTAACCTCTGAACCTGGTTCTCCAACCTAGGGTCACCACCCTGAGGTTGGGCAACTGCCTGGCACACCAGGACTTTCTGTGAGGCACACCTACCTCCCACCAGGTCAGTGGTTAACCTCTGAACCTGTTTCTCCAACCCAGGGTCACCACCCTGAGGTTGAACAATTGCCTGGCACGCCAGGACTTTCTGGGGGGCACACCTACCCCCCACCAGGTCAGAGTTTAACCTCTGAACCCGGTTATCCAACCCATAGTCAGCACCCTGAGGTTGGACAACTGCCTGGTACACCAGGACTTTCTGGGGGGCACTAGTACCCCCCACCAGGTCAGAGTTTAACCTCTGAACCCGGTTAGCCAACCCAGAGTCAACACCCTGAGGTTGGACAACTGCCTGGCATAGCAGGACTTCCTGGGAGGCACACCTACCTCCCACCAGGTCAGAGGTTAACCTCTGAACCTGGGTATCCAACCCAGAGTCACCACCCTGAGGTTGAACCATTCCCTGGCATACCAGGACTTTCTGGGGGGCACACCTACCCCCCAACAGGTCAGAGTTTATCCTCTGAACCTGGTTAGCCAACCCAGAGTCACCACCCTGAGGTTGAACCATTGCCTGGCAGGCCAGGACTTCCAGGGAGGCACACCTACCTCCCACCAGGTCAGAGTTTAACCTCTGAGCCTGGTTCCCCAACCCAGGGTCACCACCCTGAGGTTGGGCAATTGCCTGGCACGCCAGGACTTTCTGGGGGGCACACCTACCCCCCACCAGGTCAGAGTTTAACCTCTGAACCTGGTCATCCAACCCAGAGTCAACACCCTGAGGTTGGACAATTGCCTGGCACAGCAGGACTTCTTGGGAGGCACACCTACCTCCCACCAGGTCAGAGTTTAACCTCTGAACCTGGGTATCCAACCCAGAGTCACCACCCTGAGGTTGAATCTTTGTCTGGCATTCCAGGACTTCCTGGGGGGCACTCTCACCCCCCACAAGGGACACACCGTCCCCAAGGGCCACACAAGAGTCTGGTTGGCGCAGGTCTCCCGACCTCTGCCCATCTGGCAGAGTCTGGGTTTCCCCCAAACCAGAAACGGTTTCACCTGGGTAATTCCTGGGGGGCTCTGCTCTCAGAGCTGACCCCTGACTCTCAAGGTCCTCCACTGGGGTCTGCAACCCCCTCTCAACCCTATGTCTGGACTTCTGCACCCCCTCACTAGGAGGGGTACTGCCAGACACCAGAACTGTTGGGATGCTGGCTACAGTCACTCCCCCAAGTTCTTCTGACACTGCGGGGCTTCCCTCAAAAGGTGGCCCTACGGTACAGGCTAGGCTTCCCTCCTGGTGTTCCCTCATGGAACTCTCTAGGACCTGGGACCTACCTGGGACACTACAATCCTTTCCCACCTCACTCGGTTGGGAACCACCTAGACCACTCCCTTCAGGAGCACCCCCAAATTCCTCTTCAGACTCTCTGGTACTCACCCAGAAGTCTGCCTCCATTGTAAGTTCCCTGGGGTAAGAGAACTCACACTCCACCTGGTGTTGGCGTAGCTCTGGAAAATAAGGACCAGACATATGCTCTCCAGCAATTACATCACTCTGCCCTTCACATGTATTAACCACAGTACCCTTCACCCAACCACCCAGTAACTCAACCTTGGAAAAGCACTCTACCTCACCCTCCTGAGACTGGTGAGACAGTATCTGTCTGTCCCTGACACTCAACCCATACTCTTCTGGGATGTCTCTACACTCTATATCCAGGACGTCCACCAGGGGGGAACCCTTTTCTCTGTCACTCTCTGCTAGAGTCAGTAAAGTGTCCCTCCCCCCAGTAGGAATATGACTCCCTGTGCCAGTTCCCCAATCCTTCTCAGGGACCCTGTGCATAACGGGAACTACTTCATACCCTTGAACCGCCTGGGGTGTGTCAACTCCCTTCTTCAAGTTGGGCACCACATCTCTGGGCTTGTGCCCTTCTTCAGCAGTACTAGATGCAAGATTTTTGCTGCCACCATCTGAACTGGACTCAGCCCTTCCGGCCTCCAGTTTCAGCTCTTTACAGCTCAGCTCTTGAGCTGCAATCTTTTCTTCTTCCAGGGCTAAGAGTCTTTTTGCCTCAACCCTTGCAAGATACTCCTCTAATTGTTGCTCCTGTCGCCTTTGACCTCGGAGCCATTCATCTATCTCTGGGTCTCTTTCCTCATCTGAGTAGTCTTCCTCCTCATGTGAGCAGTCTTCCTCCTCATGTGTGTAGTCCTCCTCCTCATCTGAGGGGTACTTAGTCATTTGGTTTCTTGCTGCCTCTCTCTCTGCCCATCTTTCCTCCCCCCAGACTATGTAGTTATGTAGCATCTCCGCCTTAGTAGATCTCCTTGCTACAGGAAAGCCCCATTTTCTGCAAAGCTTCCTTAGGTCAGCCTTAGTGAGGTGGTCAGTACGAACAAAGAATGAGTAGGTAAGCAATCCCATTCTGATAAGATCTTACCAGCAAAAACCAAAATCCAAAGTCCAAAATATCAATAGTATATCCAGGAGGACATCAGAGAATCAAAAGCCAAAAAAAGATGAAAAATCAAGTTGACCTTCAACTGTGGGTAGGTAGTGAAATACTTAGCTACTGTATGTCACTGCACAAACACAAGTCCTATCCTCACCGCTGATCACCAATGTTAGAAATGGGGTTTTTGGTTGGCAGTCAGGTTGCCCTCTGTCCAAGCAAGAACCCTCACTCTAGTCAGGGTAAGTCACACACAATCCAAAATCAGCCTGTGCTCACCCTCCAGTAGCTTGGCTCGAGCAGTCAGGCTTAACTTAGAAGGCAATGTGTAAAGCATTTGTGCAATAAATCATACAATACCATAGCATAACACCACAAAAATACACCACACAGTGTTTAGAAAAATATATAATATTTATCTGGGTATCTTCAGGTCAAAACGACCAAAGTTGCAATATGAATTTGTAAAGATATCACTGTAAAGTGATATAAAGTGTCTTAAGTCTTTAGAAAGTAAACAAAGTCTCTTTCAAACACAAAGTACCTGGTTTCTGGTGGAAAATCTCCTCAGAGGGCCACAGGAGAAGAGGTACGTGGAAAACTGGTGTGTGCGTCAATTTCTCCTCAGCACACACGGACTTGCGTCGTTATTTTCCACGCGGGGAGTCGTGCGTCGTTTTCCGACACGCGGACAGTCTCTTTCTGTGGTTTGCGGGGAGTACCAGATGTCCCGGGTCTGTGCGTGGATTTTCCTGCTTGTTTTCCGGCTGCGCGTCGTTCTGCGGGGCTGCGCGTCGAAGTTTCGATCTCACGGCAGGCGTCGCGTCGATTTCTCCTGGGGAGTCGGGCGGCGTTGTCCTTGCCAGGCCGTGCGTCAAAGTTTTGATCTCACGGCAGGCGTCGCGTCGATTTCTCCTGGGAAGTCGGGTGGCATTGTCCTTGCGAGGCCGTGCGTCAAAGTTTTGATCTCACGGCAGGCGTCGCGTCGATTTCTCCCGGGAAGTCGGGCGGCGTTGTCCTTGCGAGGCCTGCGTCAAAGTTTCGGTCGCCCCGAAGGCGTCGCGTCGATCAGCGTTGGTGTGCGGTGTTTTTCTTGCCACGGAACAAGCTGTGCGTCGAAAATTTCGGCGCACGGAGCGTCCAAGAGGAAGAGAGAAGTCTTTTTGGTCCTGAGACTTCAGGGAACAGGAGGCAAGCTCTATCCAAGCCCTTGGAGAGCACTTTTACAGCCAGACAAGAGTTCAGCAAGGCAGCAGGCCAACAGCAAGGCAGCAGTCCTTTGTAGAAAAGCAGACAGGTGAGTCCTTTGAGCAGCCAGGCAGTTCAGCAAGGCAGCAGGCCAACAGCAAGGCAGCAGTCCTTTGTAGAAAAGCAGACAGGTGAGTCCTTTGAGCAGCCAGGCAGTTCTTCTTGGCAGGATGTAGTTTCTGGTTCAGGTTTCTTCTCCAGCAAGTGTCTGATGAGGTAGGGCAGAGGCCCTGTTTTATACTAAGTTGTGCCTTTGAAGTGGGGGTGACTTCAAAGAGTGTCTAAGAAATGCACCAAGCCCCCTTTCAGTTCAATCCTGTCTGCCAGAGTCCCAGTAGGGGGTGTGGCAGTCCTTTGTGTGAGGGCAGGCCCTCCACCCTCCCAGCCCAGGAAGACCCATTCAAAATGCAGATGTATGCAAGTGAGGCTGAGTACCCTGTGTTTGGGGTGTGTCTGAGTGAATGCACAAGGAGCTGTCAACTTAACCTAGCCAGACGTGGATTGAAGGGCACAACAAGATTTTAGTGCAAAGAAATGCTCACTTTCTAAAAGTGGCATTTCTAGAATAGTAATATTAAATCCGACTTCACCAGTCAGCAGGACTTTATATTACCATTCTGGCCATACTAAATATGACCTTCCTGCTCCTTTCAGATCAGCAGCTGCCACTTCAACAGAGTATGAGGGCAGCCCCAATGTTAGCCTATGAAGGGAGCAGGCCTCACAGTAGTGTAAAAACGAATTTAGGAGTTTTACACTACCAGGACATATAACTACACAGGTACATGTCCTGCCTTTTACCTACACAGCACCCTGCTCTAGGGGTTACCTAGGGCACACATTAGGGATGACTTATATGTAGAAAAAGGGGAGTTCTAGGCTTGTACTTTTAAATGCCAAGTCGAAGTGGCAGTGAAACTGCACACACAGGCCTTGCAATGGCAGGCCTGAGACAGGGTTAAGGGGCTACTGAAGTGGGTGGCACAACCAGTGCTGCAGGCCCACTAGCAGCATTTAATCTACAGGCCCTAGGCACATATAGTGCACTCTACTAGGGACTTGTAAGTAAATTAAATAGCCAATCATGGATAACCCAATCAATAGTACCATTTACACAGAGAGCATATGCACTTTAGCACTGGTTAGCATTGGTAAAGTGCCCAGAGGTCAAAAGCCAACAACAACAGGTCAGAAAAAATAGGAGGAAGGAGGCAAAAAGTTTGGGGATGACCCTGTCAAAAAGCCAGGTCCAACACACCCCTATTAAAAATACATGAAAAGAAAACTGTCTTTGAAACAGTTTGTTGAAGAATTATTCAAGGTCATCAGAGCAAGTTTCATTGCAGAACAGAGCTGGCTCTATAGGTGGGCTCCTTGAAATGCTGGGGCCCTGAGCAAGAGCCCACTTTGCCCGTGCCTTAAAACGTCTCTGTCTATGCCCTTCCACTATACAAAACTATACTCCCTACATTACACAACACAATAATGCACGCCACTTCATAACACACCATGGGCCATATGTACGAACACATTTTCCCATTGACACAGAATGGGAAAAACCCTTTGCTACATCTGGCCCCATATCACTTAATGCAACTCTACACCACTATACTCCAAGCCACATCATAACACTACATAACACCATAACAATACATTCAACTAATCTTTTAAATACTTCACCCACCGCCCCTTTACATCAATAACTTTTAGTCATACTACATATATATATATATATATATATATGCATATATATATATATATATATATATATAGGAGTAAGGCCCACAGTACACACTTCTAGGTGAAAGTCGCCCAAACAGAGCACCCTGTTTCCATGAAGGTGACAACCCGATTTAGCGTTAGATCACAGCACCAATCAATTCTGTTCTGTGGCTGCTTATCGATATGTTACGCGGTTTTTATAGAGCGCACGTACGCACATTTCTTGGCCTCTAGCACTTGAAAGAGAAATGCACCCAACCACAGTAATGAAAAATATACAATTATTTACATTCACACACTGTCTGATACACGTTGAGCTCTGACTACAGTCCACAATACAACTGGCTAGAATATTACGTTTCTAGAAGAAACACTGCACAAATACCGCAGTTTACGGTTGCTTGATGAATCTGGTAAACTGCTTCTCATTTTATTGGGCTTAATGCAGTACATGCTCCAAAGCCAGTGTCAGTGCAGGGTCATTCGCAACAAACTATACATCACTGGAAAAAGCATCCACTTGCAGGCAACCCCCAGAGGACACAGGTAAGAAAGACTTTTTTTTTAAATTGATGACTGGAATGGGCTATTTGTCCTGTAGAGTCCATTAGGAGATGCCCAAAGGACAGAGAGAGTCTGTGCTGGTATGGATACAGATCTTAGTGATAAGGTATTCTGGCTCACAGCAGTAATTATGAAACCTTTTAAGCTTTGCAGTGGTTATTCATTTGCAAACGATGCTCTGACATCTGGTGCTGCAATCGGTTTCATGCTCGATAATATTTAACTAATAGCTTTAATGCTGTTTATGAAAATATTCTTCACTTAGAGACATAATGATCGATACATTTAGACTGGAAATGCAAAGATGTATGTTAATATGAATAAAACAACCACAACATTTTTCAGCACAATTAAGCAAGAGGCTATAAATAAAAACAATCTTTTGCATGGAAAGTATCTCCCCAGTGTCCTTTACACTCCCTTAAGGGGTCGATTATGAATGGCTCGGTGCAGGGCCCCAAATTACGGATTCCGGTTGTAATCTACACCAGAGCCCTCAGCGATAGTGTGAATAACCCAAAAGGTTATGAGATGCTAGATTTCTGGTGGGGCGGGCACAGTCTGCCTTGTTGAGAGCCCAGCCAGGGGTCTGGCTTGGCTCTAAGCGTGAAAGCAGCAGCCGAGCCATCACAAGGTGTGAATCAGGTAACAAATGTAATGATGAAATAAAACAAATGCTTTAAAATGCAAAAAAAAAAAAAAAAAAAATCAATATTTTTAATGTGTCGATTAGGTGCATACAATGATATCACTAAATTAAGTGCTATTAATTGAAAGTATTTTTTAAACCTTCAAGAAAATCCCCATGCCGTGATGATATTGCCACGAGTAACCCAAAATGTATCAGTTTGTCATGTTCTCTATTTGTATAGCTTTTTTGTTAGTAAATTTGAATCAAGATTGTTTTATATTAACTATAAGTATGTGAGTTTTTTTTATATAACACAGATCCTGTACTCAGTTACTTCAATGTGCTCTCAAGCTATGTTATTGAGGAACAACATACACAGTGAAGTAAAGACATGGACCTTGGATCACACAACTTGGGCAAGAGGGAAAGTCGGTATTTGGGCCCAGGATTCATGCTTGCAGTGGGTTTCTCTTTGGAGTGCTTCCACAGTCATTGAAGATTAAACAGAGTGGCTGACCATGTGTAGTAATGTTCATGAAGTCCCATGAATTCTTCTTTGTGTTGTCTTCATCAAGTGTGGTTGTCTTGAACATGAACCGCCCATGTTGGCTCGTACAGCATTCTATGGAATATTGGAGCAATATTCCATAGAATATAATGAGCCATGAACTCAGAGTACCACATTACTTTTCCCCTTAAAACAAAACACAATAGCAACTTTAAACACAACCAACAACTGTATAATTTCCCTGTAAAAACCTTTGAAATTCTAAGCATTAAACTAAAGGAGCGATACTGAAAATAACAATATAAAACTGCAAAAAAATAAGAAAATGAAACACAAAACTTCACACAGTTTATGGTGCTATATAACAACAAACACATACAACTGATAAGATACAATAATGGAAAAATTATGTATTCAAGTGACGAACCAGGTACCTGGTAAGGCTTGATCCCTATTCATTATTGCTTGTTTATCGAAAACTGCTGGGTAATCTTCTTACTCTGTTGCTCCTTAGAACCGCATCATTACTCTCTCAAGTGATGTAGAGACTAGTGTTGCCACCATTTTTGGCATTTATCATCAAACTACTCTGGGGCATTATATCATTCTGTAGATGTTGGTCACCCTCACACTTCAGCACTCTCCCAACATTCCCAACATTCCACCAATCACCTCCATTAACTCTGACTGCACTACCACACACCTTGTCTATCACAACTGGACCACTGAACTTCTCACCTCCTTTCTTGACGTGTGCTCCTTTTCTGATGCAAATAACATCACCTATTTTTAGCTCAATCTCACTCCCTCTGGAACTATTGTCGTAGACTATTTTTGCTTAGTATTTGCCACCGCAGCATTCTTATTGATTGTCACATCACATTCGTCCAATGGCACACTGTATTTTATCTATTTTCCCATCCAACAAGGACATAGCTTCAAAAAGGCTTCCTCTCTTAACAATCCAAAGGGAGTTATCAATGTATAACTTTGTGGGCTAGTCTTATAGAACAATATCATAGAGCTTACAGCACTCAAAACAACATAGTTATTAGATATTGCCCCCTAACACACTGTACCACCACCCTATTCATGCACTCCGCTTGACCACTGGTTTGTGGAATGGTACATTGATCTTATTTGCTTGACATCCCCTCACCTTAGAAAACTTTTAACCTCTTCATTTACAAATTGGACGCCGTTGTCTGACAGCAAAAACTGCGAAAAACTTTACTTCAGGCCACTTAGAACACAAATCAACCAAAACTAAAGCATACTGATGTTGGCTGGGCAGGAAATTAAATGGGCCTATAAGATCAATCACAACTTGCACGGGTAGAGGTGGCGGTATGGGAGAAGGGGGTTTTGCACCAAAAAATGACGTTAGGCTGGTTTGAGGCAAAAAAAATTCTCTAACCAGCCTAGCGTCATTTTCTGATGCAAAACCATCCATACTACATGACCTTGTCTTCGAAAAGACAGGAGTCATGGCCAACACAGTTGACCAGTGTCCCCCTGGGCATTGCCATTGCACACTGGGCCCCCGATGGCACTTTAGTAAAACAAAATACCTATCTCTATTACCCTACTTACCTGGGATGGGGTCCCCCATCCTCCGCTGTCCCTCTGGTGTGGGTGGGGGTGTTCTTGCGGCTTGAGAATGGTACCTGTGGTCCCATTCCATGGTACTAGACCATGGAAATGGGTCCACAGGTCCCCTAACGCCTGGTCTGACCCAGGCGTTAAATAATGGTGCTAAGCAAGCTTTGAAACAGGGGCACGATCCGGGGGCTCTAACACATTACTAGGCCATTTCTTGTGGAATATTTATTCTATTATCATTGTTTATTGAGTCAACCAGTAGGCTGATAGTTTTGTCACCCACCAATACATCAATGTAAGGATCAACACATTCAGCTGGATACCCTGTCCTTTCCACCTCTTCCTTGATTACTAATACCATGACTTTCAATTTGTTTTGCATTTGTTCAGAACTGGTTTCACCTTCTTTCCCTGAACCTTCCATGACCACATTCATTCCTTTGGCTGGATTTCTCTTTATACTCTGACACACCTTGGCAAAGTGTCACATTTTGTTGCAATTTTTGCACATGACTCATTTTGCTGGACAGGATCTTCCATCCTTGGAATGCACTGGGTTTCTTCACTGGAAACAAACATTAGTTTGGTTGAAAAAGTTACGTTTTCAACTAAACTGGTTTCACTGGTTCTCTACTTTTTTTAGTTCTATTATCTCTTACAACTTTGTTGTCTTTGAGTTTTACAATATTCACTCTGTCATTTTTGTCTTCCAACTTCTTAACAGAGATCGGAGACGTTTCTATGCTTTTAGCACTGCATAATGTTTCATCCAACATCAGATTACTTAAAGATAACAAGTTTTATTATTGCAGTGACTAATAAATTGGTCACAAACCAACTGATCTATGAAGTTCTCAAAATAGCATTTAACAAATATCTTCTGAGTGCAGAAACATATGTATGAACATTTTCACCAGTCAATTGTTTTCTCATAATACATTTATGGCTTAGTACCAAAGTGCTTGTTTGTGTATCAAATCTAACAGTTTCTTTATGGCTTCCTTGTATTCATTAGTTACCCATTTCTCTGCTCTTGCCATTCATGTAACTGTTTAATAATTGATTGTCCTTCAAAGCCAAAAAAGGAGGTGGTGGATTGACGGATTGCATGCTTTCTTGCACCTTAAAATGAGTAAACTTGCTGGGTAACTATTGGTGTTACTCTAGAAAGGCACAAAGGTCGACATATGTTTGTATAATTATAACAATAATAAACAGTAAGTAGTATTTAATTATTGTGACTGCCACTGACTGTTGATGAGGTTTATGAGTGTGCGCATCACTGACTGTTGGTACACTTTATCAGTGTGCGCGTCACTGATCCTTAAGCTCTTTCACCAATTAAATGCATTAACTGTTGTGACCATCACTGACTTAACACGGTTTATCAGTGTGTGCATCACTTTCCTTAGACATGCTTTACGAGAGTGCGAGTCACTGATTCATATCCTCTTCCACTAAACTGTGTCAACAGTTGGTGCTCTAGAAATAGTACAACTGTGCATTTTGCTTTTGTCTAATGGTGTGTATCACTGACTGCTGAGACACTTAAAAAAACATTGGGCGTATCACTGGATGTTGATACACTTCTAAAGAGTGTGTGTTCTAACTAGACTGTGTTAACAGTTGATGCTTGAAAAGCAGTGTGCATATCACTGGTTGTTGACAGACTTCTAAACAGTGTGTGTATCACTGATGGTCATTATTAATATCTAAGTCTGTACTGCTATGAATAACTGAGTCTTGTGCGGCTGATTTGTGAAAGGCGAAACGCTTTCTACGGAAGCTTGCTCGGTTGGTGCCTGATGCCAGTCAAAATGCATCCCGAACTAAAATGACCTCTTTCTGCAATTACGTCATTGTTCATATGCGTGAATTTTTATGTAACACATGTTTCTTTGGAATGCATGCGGTGCGTCGGAGTTGGTCGTGAAACGCAAAGGCTTGACAAACAAGCGGAAATACTCCTAATCCCTACTGCCCAGCTTGTGAAAGCATAACACTACCCCTCTTGGGTTTACCAAGTCCTGGCTGATCACAGTTAGAGGTAACTCTTGCTTATCTGTTAGATGGGAAGATCTCAGTGGTTCCGCTCTTTGGGTTGATAGTTTGTGGGTTCCTCTACAGCTCCGCACAGCTCATTGACATCGTAAATTGTGTAGTAATCTTCCTAAAGACTCAAGAATGCTTTTTGTCTTATCTTCATCAAGTTTATTAGTAAAGCGAAGCTGCAATGATCACAACCGTCTCCACCACTACAATCAATTAGTAGTTATTCACACTACAATCAAGTGTAGTAATTTTGAACATAAACACTCCATATTGGGTCATACAGCATTCTATGGAATACTGGTGCAGTATTCCATAGAATACAATGAGTCATGAATTCAGAGTACTACCCCACGCATGTCTGAAATCATGCTGTGCTTCACAAGCATCTCTCTAAAGAGCCATAACCTTGGGAGCAAAGTCTATTAGGGCTCAGGGATTTGTGTGTATTGTTGAACCTTTCCAAAATCGTTTTGCCAAACCAGTAGTAACATTATATGAAATAGCATCTCCGTTTCCCTTACACTGCTGGCTCACCAAGCTTGACAAACAGAATGATTTTAGGAGAGGTTCCACACCTTGATGACCGCAGTTCAACAGCACACAAGGGGTCTTGCAGCCTACACACAGTCTGCTCTTCAGGTTACAGTGCTTTTAGAAGACAAGCAATATGTAGCGTGGCTTCAGAGAGACATGTTCTGTCTGCCAGTGTTTAATCTTCAGTGTCCACTTCAAAGTCTGGGCGGTGTACTGTCTGCTGTGTCCCCCCACTTCAAAATCTGGGTAGAATATGCTCTCCTTGACACCCATGGTTCCTATCCCCATGTATAATACTATGGATGAGAGATTACTACTTCTTATCTACGTTTATCCAAGATTCCAGGGACTGTTCCGCTTTCATGTACCACCTGCTCTGAATTGTAAATAGGAGTGGGGGAGGGCAGTGCGCGTTGAAGGCTGGTGTTGTGGGCAGAGCCAGGAGGAGGAGGGCTGAGCTGGAAGGGTAGGCTCTCATGTGCCTGGAGGTGTGTTCCATGCTTTCCCCATGGTGAAGGAAGGGGTGGGCTGGGGGTTCTGTGCCTGTGCTAACAACCTAGCACTGGACCCAAGGAGGACTTACTGGGTGTAGAGACACACCTGGGAAAACCAGGGAAGGTGTTCCTGTACCTGCTAATTTCCTGAGCAAAGAGACCCAATAATTATCACAAACATTTGAAAGAAAAATAAAATGATTATAGATACCAGCAGCACTCACAATCAGTTTCATTTAAAGTCTATAGCAGTAGTTAGTCAGAAACAGCAACATTAAGCAATGCAATTCTCAAAAGGCTGTGTCAAATGCAGGGCTCGAAGTCAGACCTTTCTCAGTGTCGACGGGTAGTCAGTGTATACTTTGAGGATCCCTCGTGCAAAACTGTACATGACCACTGGTGGCTCAGGGCCCCAATCGTGGCCTGAGTGCTCATGAACACTGGTGTCCCAGGGCCCCTAGGACTCTACTTGCATAACTAAGTTACTCCAGTTATGAACTGACTCTCCAAGAAGAGCGAGGGTTAGCAGTCTTGGTTTACTCCAAGAGGAGGTAATATGTTTGAACGTTCTAGACCAGAAGACACAGGGAATTACAAACAATAATGTAAGTGTCCATTCATAGCTATAACCTTTAGCAAGCATTGCCGAAGCCAATACTTCCGTCTTTTTATAAGGGGAAGTGCTTCTTCATTGAATGGTGAGCTTTCATGTGCTTGTATGGATGGTTGAGTAGTTCAATGTGAGAAAAATTCAGTGGGTGGGTGAAGGATTACCAGGGTGGATGAAAGAATGAATACTAATATGGAGTAATGAATGCACTCACTCATACTCTCATGCACTCACTCAACCAATCATCTATTGATGTAGACATCATCGACCTATGCACTCATCTCGTCCATTCATGAAGCCACCTGGCTGTGCACTCATTCATTCTTTAAAACAAATATTCATTCTTGTGTTCATCCACTCTTCCATCCTCATAACCATATACTCAGACTTAAAAATGTATGAAGAAGCCAGATTGTGTTTTTTCAAAGTAGATTTCATGTCCATCATCAGTGCTTAATTTGTAGTTGCAGCTGGAGTCTAGCAGTACTTATTTTTGGGGGGCTAGCACTTATTTTACCTCATCACACTTTCCTCCTGATCACGAGAGAGAGAGAGAACACAGAAAAGGGAAAGAAGGAGGAAGAGAAATACAGAAAAAACAGCGATAAGTGGAGAAAGCAGGGATAAACATAAACCTAACAGATTGAGGTAGTGCCTGGTGGTGAAATTAAAAGGCATGCAGTAGAATCGGCACTATGCAGCCTTGATATTCGGCTCCCCTATCAACAGCATTGGCCTCAGGCTTTTAAACGAAACATTGGGCACCAGCACTTATTGGATTTCAAAATAAGCACTGGCCTTTATAGTATGAGTATCAAATATGTGCATACTCATATATACATAGGCGATGGTTCTACTCCTTGATGGTGCCTGTATGTGCTTACCTATAGGCAAGAGGGAATGGTCAGGTAGGAGAGATGTAGTATAGCCCATAAGAACAATCTGCACACTCCATACAGTGGAGAGGATACAACTTCATCAAAGAGAGCTTCTGGCTTCGGCTCACTGGCTCACTGTTGGCTAGCCCAAGAACTGTATTTAGAGTTTAGATGACAGAGGTTCAATCTCAATGTCTGCAATTTGGTTTGGAACAGTTATGTTCTTACAGTAGGGATGTACATTTCGATTTTTAACACCTTTCCCAAAGCAGCCGTACTTTATGAGAATAACTACATTAATTGCGGCTAGGGGTATGGATCCCATGCACAGGCAAATAGTTGATTAGCACATTTGTTATTATATATTGAAGTTCTCAAAACAAATATCTCCTAAGACTATTAGTTACAGTCAGTCATTTACTACAATCAATTAAGCATAGCAAGGTAAAAAAAAACTTTGTGCATTTACCGAACTCAAGTCTTTATTTCCAATGAGAATAAAAAAGAAGTGTCTGAGAAGGTTGGTATACAGATATTGCAAAAAGGATTCTGGCAGGGTGGATGTTATGATAAAGTTCTCTTTACACTTACCTCTTTCTGCTATCCGACAACAAAGTGTCTCACTTTCACAGGGCTTCTCCTTATGCTGCAAGCCAGCTGCCTAATACAGATAGCCTCTATCATCTTGTTGTAAAAGGTACTGTAATGGGATTACAATGGGGTTTAGTTACCTATTTACATCATCTATTCAAAATTGTTCGCAAATTCTGCATGCTACTAAACCAATCATAGTTTTTCATACACATTGCCAACATTTCCTTTACCACATTTATAACAAGCATTGGTAATGCCAATAAATCTAGCTTATGAATGAAACTGCCCTTTGTGTCACTTATGTGTGTAGACACTTAAGCCCTCATACAAGTACTCTGTCACTCATCTTTGCTCTTGTGCATCCATTCATCAATACTTTGACTCATCCTTCCATTCACCTCCTGGCACAACTAAAACAACACAAGCTCAACAACATATTAAAGGTAAAATAAAAAAAAAACAATTAGGAAACATAAAACATGCTGCCTTCTAACCATGGTGGGCATATGTTTGCATTAAGAAAACTAAACATAACAGTGGATGTCCATCTGGCAAAGGTATTATAAATGTTATATTGTTGTTTTGAAAATCAAGTATGGTTGCCATATATAGAACCAACATGTTAGCCATCTTAGAATGGTAAACGTATGATACACCATCGAAAACAGCATTCCGTAATTATCTCCTTGTTTAGAGGAAGTGGCCATGTGGAATGTGGCGCACTACAGATTAAATGAGCAGCAAGCAAGCAACCCATTAGCACTCTCTGGAAAGATGTAATATCTTCTTAAGAAACATTAAAATACAAAGAGGAGAAGCAAAGCTGTAAAAGGGGAACATAAACGAAAACATTCAAAACAAAAGTACTGTCCAACCAGCCCTGATATGGAAGCACTCATTTTCATGTGCATATACAAACGATTAGAAAATGCCGTTCATAGGGCAAAAGAGTCAGTGACTGATGCATACTGAACCATTACCTCATGCCCTTTGTTGTCATGGAAGAAAGTAGAATATAAATTACACTCAGATAGACCAATGGCAGAATAGAATGAACACAAATGCCCTCTATGTATCTAATGGACGTATATATTATTTAATTTATTTATGTAGTACAAGATTCAGGCAGACAGCTAAGAAATGATTCTAGCAAGAATTATTATAGTGCAACTCTTCTCCCCCTATATTTTCTCAGAAGCAGTAATGAACACCAAAACTATTCCATACAAAGGTAATTTGAAATTTTGTGTATCACAATGCCTCTCTGTAGGCTTTAATTAGGAGAAACAGTAATTCACCTTTGAATGCTTGGTGATCCTAACATCGATTTTAACAATCAATATGTCAAGCCTAACAGGATTATCATAACTTTTCATAATCAACAGATCAGACTTATGGCAACAGAAATATTTTTGATCAGGGACTAATGAGTGATCATTCAAGCATGTAGCTGTTATAAGTGGCTTACCACCATAATCAACTGAGACTGCCTCTACTGCACATATGTTTTCTTACAAGGCACACATCAGGCATACAGTCATAACATTACTTAGCATACACAATTAAACTTGGCAAAGGAAAATACTATCTCTTCTAGGAGGACCTAACAAGGATTCTGCCAATACAAATCTTCTACATCCTCAGTTTGTCTCAGGTGGAAGCCAGGCCCAATATGCTTGTCTATTATGGTAATCTGTGAGATTTGTGTAGCAAAATACCTATTAGTAGGCTTTAATATAGAATAATACCAATCTACCCTCAAATGTATACTGCCTTTAAAATATGCTTTTCACAATCAAAATTAGGCCTAATGCCTTTTTCATAACTTTTCATAAAAAACAATGAAACCTATAACGGTTATCATTGGTTTGTCACCATAAGCAACTCAGATCTTCTGTGTTGGTTCATGAGACTTCCCGCAAGGCAACTATCGGTTATGCAATAATAAAAGTACAAATATGTACAAAATAGAGATGTCAAAATAATACAAAATCCCTACTAATAGAGCCTAATAAGTATTACCATAGTGCACATCTTATATATACATGGTTTGTTCTGATGGGTCACCAGCACTAAAACACTTGCCTACTACAGTAATCTTCAAGATTCCATGTAACAAAATGCCTGCCTAAGGCCTTTAACATAATCTAATAACAATATACCCTTAAAAGCTGTTTGGCTATTACACAAAATGTTTCACAATAAGTTGTACAACCTTCTTGCAATGCCTTAACTGTCCATTATAAATAGATCACATTTAAGGTGTCTGGAAAAAATTGTGTCAGTGAACTGATAAGGCATCTAGCATTTACCAATGGTTTGCTGCTGTGTTTATTCCAGACCTATGAAAGTGCACAGAAGCTGACAACCATTAGGCATACATTTACAACATTACAATTGTGTACAAAATTACAGTTGGCAAAACAATATGCTGCCCCTCTCAATGAGGCCTAACACGAATCATCACAGTGAAATTCTACTCCCAAGGTTTGTCACAGTGGGTGACCAACACAATTCCCCTTGCCTTCAGTGGTATTCTGTGAGATCACATGTAACCAAATACCTCTCTGTGGTCTGTACATAATGTAACAACTATCCACTGTTAGAGGCCTACTGGCTTTACCATATGCGTTTTACAATAAATAAGCCAGAACAACTTCCTTCATAATAACTGTTCATAATAAACAGGCCAGAACTATGACTTCAGGCATAACATTTCCCTGCCAACCAATCAAGCTGTAGATGTTATTATTGGCTTGTCACCATAACCAACTCAGGCCCACTGAGTGTAAGCTTTCCCACAAGGTAACCATCAGGCATAGTCATCAAATTGTAAAAGTATACAAAATTATAGTTGGCACAGCAAAATAGCAGCTCCCCTAGCAAGGCTTAACAAGGATGATTCTCACATTGAAAATGTCCTATATTAATGGTTTGTCAGAGGGCACAACCAACACCAAAACTCTTGCCTCCTAAGGTAATCTAAGAGATTCCATGTAACAAAACGCCTAGCTGTAGGCTTTAATTCAGAGTAATAACAATCCACCCTGAAATGTTTATTGACTAACATATGCTTTCCACACTCAATATGGCAGGCCTACTGCCTTAATAGAATGTTTCATAATAAATAATCTGCCATATAGCCGTTATCATTGGTGCATCACCATAACTAAAGTCCATTGTACTGCATGTAGGTTTTCCACAAGGAAACCACCCTTTATACAGTCATAAAAGTACAAATGTATAGAAAACAACAGTTGGCAAAGTAAAATACTATCTAATAAAGATTATTATATAGCATATCTTCTATCCACACATTTTGCTCGGTTAATCATCGCAAACAGCCTAGTATCCAGGGGAAGGTTGACTTAATCTTTGGTTTGTGGTGGGGTAGGATAGTTGAAGCTGGTTGGTGGGTGCAGTGCAGTTTGGGCTCAGGGTCCCTGCAGACACAGTGGCATCCATTAGCCGGATATCAGGGCATCACATTAGGGTATTAGGAGCAAGTGCTTACGAGTGTGTGCACAAGCCAACTGATACCCGTTCCACCGCCCGGTGGTGCAGGGTGGCTGTGTGGGAGTGAGTACGGGTGAATGCGAGGGCAGCACCATGGTATTGCTGGTCACGTTCGTCTGCTGGTGAATTTCTGAGTTGGCATTACGATTTACTAGTGTGGCCTAGGCTGCAGTGCTATGTGGAAGTGTTCCAAACTTTGTATGTACTTATTGCTGCTAACGTTGGAAACCAGGGTGCACCCTGAATTTATGTGTTACATCAAAGTTGGTAAGCTCTAGGGTGGGTCTTGTGCTGACAATGTTTTGCACAGCATGAGTGTGTGGGTAAGGAAAGTATTGTTTTCTCACTTGTACATACTGTTGTTGGTGTCAACCACAGCTGGGCCTAATATCATACAGCTAAAAGTGATTTATGCCTAGGCTATTGACAAGCCACCTCTCAGAAAACCAAGCCTGGATCCTGCCTCACCAGAACATTTTAGAGCTATCTCTTTGCTTCCTTTCTTTGCCAAAGTGGCCAAAAAACATGTCAATGCCCAATTTTATGTTTTATAGTCCCTTAGATTTGCTGCGTACCAGAGCCACAATACCGCTTTGGTAATGTTCGACTTAAATGCGACATTTGACAATGTCTCCCACAGCCTGCTCCTGCAGTGGCTCTGGAATTGTGGTTTGAACTCCTCTGCATTGAATTGGCTGGCATCCTTCCTTCAAGAACGCACCTTCTAAGTAGTTCCGACACCATTTGCTTCTTAAGTGTTGCCCCTGTCCCAGTGGTCCCCCAGGGCTCTATGCTAAGCCCCATGCTATTAACATCTGTATGCGCCCCCTGGCAGATGTCATCGACAAACACAATGTCACCATTGTGTCTTATGCCAATGACACGCAGTTGATCATCACTATTGTTAGGATAAAGGAGAATCTACAATGCGTTTTAGGTCCTGCCTGGTAGAACTGGCTCAGTGGATGAACGCTAGGTGCCTGAAGCTTAATGCCAACAAAACAGAGGTTCTCATAGTTGGTAAGCAACCCTCTGTGTGGTCCTCAGCATGGTGGCGGAGGGCACTAGGCCCCACTCCTAGCCCAAAGCCCAAGGTATGAAACTTAAGAATATGGTCCAACGCAAACTTCTCCTTTTGTAGCCAAACAGCTTGCCTGGCTGGAAGTTGTTTCACCATTCTTAAAATTTTTGCCAAGATTTCTGACCTTTTTTCATTGACGGCTAGAAAAGCTGTAGTGAAGTCCCTGGTCATCTCAAGATTAGATTACTGGGCAGGATCAGGAAGCTTCAAAGAGTGAAAATGCAGCCGCCTGACATCTTTTGAAGCTCCTGAGATGGGCACATGTGTCCCCAGCCTTCGCTGAACTTCAATTACTCCCGCTGGAAAAAAAGTATCATCTTTATGTGCCTCTGTCAAAAAATTCTTAACAACTGAGGGCCACATTATCATTCCAAATTGGTGAAACACTACTCATCTAGCTGCAGCCTCAGA
Source organism: Pleurodeles waltl (assembly GCF_031143425.1). Lineage (NCBI taxonomy): Eukaryota > Metazoa > Chordata > Amphibia > Caudata > Salamandridae > Pleurodeles > Pleurodeles waltl. The sequence continues at coordinate 1,013,158,282 of NC_090437.1, forward strand.
TCCTCTGGAACAGCACTTGCAGGGATTCCTTGTGCAAAGAAAGCCCGGATGGGTGGTTGTTCCTTTGAATTCTGAGCCTCCAAGCCCTGGAAGACCCTTCCCCCTTTTTTGAAACTAGAACCTGTGGAGGCAAAGTTCAGGAAAAAATAAAAACCTGGCTCTTTAGACAGAGTTAAATCCCCGTAGCCTTCTTAGTTGATTTGCACCTGTCTTATTTCCAGTAATAGAGTGTGAGAGAAACCCACTTAGTCACACTCTCCCAGTCTATATCATCATATACAAAAGAAGCTAAGCCACCAAGGAGTAATGTTGAGAAAATAATAAAGATCAGATATTGTTTTAATATCTACCACGTGTCTTTTAGCTCCCCTACATTCAACCTATGGGTTTTTCCAAGAAATGGAGTAGGCACCTCACCCACTAGTCGTGGCATGCTTTATCATAGGCAGTCTATCCACACCCTGGTAAGATGGTATAACAAGGGCGGACACAACCGAACCTCTTGGGAGTTCTTATATAAAATATCAACTGGATAGAAGCAGGGATCCAGATCTTATTTTGGACTCTCCTTTATTCAAGGGTACCAAAGGTATGAATAACAACAAATTAATTGGGTCTCATCAAGACACAATGGTCCAAGGGACCTCAAAATCTAGCCAACATGTTTTGCCCCTTCTCAGTGAGCCCAATGGATCAAGGGGCCTTCGTCAGGGCTATTATAACTATCCCTGCCTATAGACTAATTCAAACACTTTTTATTTTGTAAATGTATGCTCAGCGGTGGATGACCTCGTCACTAACCCATGCTTGGTGAGTTTTTAATCTTCTCTCACCATTACTCCTTGGTGGCACAAATGTTTGTTCTAAAATGTTAATATTTTCTGCCACATACATTGCTTTATATATGGCAACTTACAGTACTAAAATACGCCAGAGATTATCATTTGAGTGTGTATTCATTTCTCAAATGCATGTGGAAATGTAGTGTAGTGATGAAATTCACAAGGCAAAGATAAGATTAGGGAAGCTTTATTGAAAGATGCCCACGAACTGGAAGAACTGCTCAGATTAGGAGTCCAACCACAAGTGCCTCAGCTGCCGTTCGATTCTCAACCTTGCGTCCCGTTCCAGAGGGAAAACGTTAAACATAGATATAAAGAGGACAATAGTATAACACACTACAACACCTTCCCTTCTAAAGAAAAATAAAATAAGCATATATATAACTAACTGCTATATAACTTTATGCTGACTTGCATTTATAATAGCGTTCAATACAAAACATATTCATTGAATTTTGCTGGTTTCTTAATTGCACGATTGGTGCGATGATTATGATTAACCATGTCTGGCTGACTAGAATTTTTCTTTTCCTGTGCTTCTATTTCTATTTTTTTCTATTTAGTGATCTATAAAGTGCATGGCTGCCCAGAGGCTTCCCAGCGCTAATACGGAACCAGAGTAGCGGACAACAACTGAGAGACCCTATGAGGGAAAGAGGAAGGTCTTCAAAGATTTCCGAAAGGAAAGTTCTGAATCTACTAATCGAACTTCGACTGGGAGAGAGTTCCATAGTTGGGCTGCCCTAAAAGCAAAGGATCTGCCTCCCCATTTCGATCTATTAAACCGAGGAGTATTAATCAAAAATGCAGATGAGGATCTGAGCAGTTGTGGGGGAGTGTAGGGAGTTCTAATCTGTTTCAGAAAAGCCGGACCTCTATTATGAAGAGCTCGATGGACAACGCAGGCTTCTTTAAAATGGATGCGCTGCTCTATGGGTAACCAATGAAGGGAGGCCAAAGCGGAGTTAATGAGTTAGCAACAGCACCTGTAATGACAAGTGTCTCTTAATAAATACTTCTTGTGCAGTGCGAACTAAGGAACCAAATAACAAGGCTAATGTGTAAAAACAACACCACCTATTGCAACCAAATAATTTTCAAACAGCCTTAACCATGTTCTCCATTTAGTTTGTGGTTTGCCTGGAGCAATCAGAAATGGATGAGGTTGCGGAAAATTTTGTGCTATTGAATTTGCCATTCTGTATAAATATGACACAAACACCAAGAAACTTAAATACTTGTTGTCGCTGTTAAAGCATATAAATTATTCTTGGTGTACAACTAAATTTTTCTGATGCCTTAGTAAAATAGTGCGGCCATAACTTTACATTGGTTTAAACTGGACTAAATATGGTCGCCGACATGGTGAAAATAAAGAAGCTAATGTGGGAAATGTGAAGAACAGCTACGTAACTACGACCGACAGCTACACGCCAGCAGAAGCTTTATAGAAGCAGGGGAATCGCACTGAGACGTAACCGCATGCTGAACTTGTTTCATGAACTCGCGCTGTTGCAGCACCATGCGCTGTTGAAATGCTGATGTCGCGGTGGGCTCACGCTGAAGGTAACTGAATTCAAATGGTACCATAAGCTTTGTTCAGTTCTGTAGTAAACACATAAGGAAAAATCAGTAAGGAAAACCTTGTAACGGTCTTGTCGGCACCAGAGAGGTTGACAGAAGCTTGTAGATTGTATTGTATTGTATTGTACTGTATTGTATTGTATTGTAATAGTATTTATATAGCACGTACTACCCCTGACGAGGCGTTGAAACTCTTTTCGGTGAGTAGCACGCTACTCTGGAACCCAAAGGGAATTAGTGGTGGATTAGTATAGGGAACTATGAGTACAGTTTTTGTATTATTATGAGTTAATTTGAGTCGCGGATATGTGAGTTTGTTAGTTGGATTGACTGGAGTATGGAGGGGGAGGAGGGAAGAATCCAGAAGTGTTAATTGGGAGTTTATAGTAATAGGATGAGGCTTGGGATGATTAAAGGGGGAATGGGGGTGGGAGGAGACTGTGGAAAGGGTTAGGGAGATCAAAGTAGCAGTAGGGGGTTTTGATGAGTCAAAGGTGAGATAAACGAGGGAGAATTTAGTAAGGTTGTTTGGGAGATCATGGTAGTAAACTGAGGTTTGGGTGAGTCAGATGTGGAAGAGGAGGGAAGAGGTTAGGCAGGGTTATGTAGGAGATTAAAGTAGTAGAATGGGTTTGGGATGAGTCAGAGTGGGGATGGAGGATAGATTGATAGAGACATGACATATGATGATGGGTAGACAAAGTAAAGCTTACAAGAGAATACAGATATATTATTTTTGTATTTATAATTTTATATATATATACACACACACATTTTTATCATTATTTTTATTTAATTTATGTATTCATTTTTATTATTAATAATGTTTTCTTTAAATGTACTTATTTATAATTTGAATGGTAGATAAGGCGGGCTCCATTTGGTGGGCAAAAACGCAGTACCCGCTCTTCGCCAGTATTATAAGTGATGCAATTCACGAGGCAAAGATGAGCTTGGGGAAGCTTTATTGCATATGAAGATGACCACAAACTGGAAGAACTGCTCAGTTGGGGAATCCAACCGCTCGATTCTCGACCTCGCGTCTAGTTCCAGAGTGAGAACGTTAAACATAGATAAACAAGAGGACATTAGTAAAACAGACTATATGAAGTAATAGTCAATGGTGATGGACGATTTGCAGTTAGCAGACGTTTTTATTACTTTCCAAAATGGACATAGTTTGTGTACCTGGGGCACAGCAACGAGATCCTGTAGTAATTACCAAGTTCTCCATTTTTATATAACATACATAGTATATTCGTATTTGAAAAAATTAATTACTTTTGTCTGTTTTTGCCAAAACGCATTTGTTTTCATCACAGAAGGGTAACGTGCCACAAACCATGCACGGCTTTTCAGTAACTGCTTTTTAAAATTAGTTTTTGAAAACAAATCTGCCTGAAATGTACTGCTTTTAAGAAGTTTAGGATGAGAGCACTGGCAGGTCCTTCCTTACTTAATATTCCCAGTGCATATGCATAAATGTACTCCAGCCCACAGACCAGAGAGTGTAGCAGCTGCAGAGCGGTGACGTCTTTCAGACTCTACTCCCTCTGACAGTCAAGTTCAGAGTCCCAGACTAGACTACGGTGTTTAGCAATTAATGATTGGGGAAAAGAAGGGTCAGTTATCGAGCCGCTCTCCATACACTTCCATGAGTCGCAGTTCTGCCAACCATAAAAGATTCTTCTTTTCCACACAGCAAGAACAAAATCAACGGGGCACGGAAAGCCGGCGAACACAGCAGACTCGAAATTAGAGCGCTAGGCGCACACAGCTCATCCAGCAACATCCCCACATTCAGCAACTTTTAGTTTAGAGCTAACCTGCTCTGTCGCACTCCTGGGAGCTGCTGCTTGATGGTACTGCCACCTAAGACCGGCCACTGTACTGCGCCGAAACAACAGGAGAGGGCCCGACCACAGGTGTGGCCTCCGCTTACACTGGTGACGGATATGGCCCGAGTCAACTGTGAGGCCCAGCATGGTGGGCCGCAACCATCATCCTCTCTGCTCCCCTTATCTGACTACAGAGTTAAGAGGCAAATTCCCCCATGTGAGGGAGGCTCAGACAGCAGTGGGTAGAGCCTCTCTCACTGTCACTGCAGCGACGTCTGCTGTTACCAAGGGTCTGCTCGACACATCGGCTCTCGCACTGCCGGCCTACTAGGCCCCAACCCTAATGCCCGGACATCTTTTGGCCTGCCCTGCATTACTTGGTTGGACTGAAGAGAGGTGCCGGTGCCGTGAGGGACCTGAATACAGCCCTGATCCTTGGTCCCCTCCTCACCCCTTTTCTTTACCACTAAACTCGAGGGCCCGGTCGGTCTGTCCTGAGTTTTGCAACTAACTCACCCGATTGGTGCATCAGAACAACCTGGCCTCCCCCACAAAGGGGGGAGATTGCTTGTATGTGGGGAGGAGAGGACCGTCTGCTGTGAGGAGGACCCCCACGGTCAACCACAATGGTATTCCCGTTGCAGTCTGGTGCCTGCTTGACACACTGGGCCCAGGACCGGCAGCATACCCTACAAGGTCACTCTCCAAGAGACCTGACATCCACCTTGACTTCTACTACTCTGCTGACCTGGGGTTGGACATGGATACAATGGGGGCCCTGTGCACTGCCTTGAGACTGGGGCCCCTCCCAGCCTCCCCTCACACTGGACTGCAGAGCCCGGGTATCATGGCCTAAGTTGTTAGACCATCTGCCTCATTTACACACCCAGATAGGCCTGATATTGATCCTGGGGCCAGTCTATTGACGAGCCATTAGCGGCCATACCCCCTAGGCATGCCTGGCACGACTAGGTTTGAGCCCAAATAATGAGCATCAGAGGGGGCCAGTAGTGTGGCTTGTGGCCCAGCCTAGTGTGCCCTTATTGCCACCTTCCTAGCAGCATTATTCATGCACCACCTCCCCTCTGGCAACACAGACTCTTTACCCCACAGCACCCAGTAGCTTCTGATGGAACCTCACAGACCGGTAAGCCAGAGTGAATGAGCCTCTAAGTTAAACCGCAAGTGAGTACAGTAACCTCTTCACTAGACGACGCCTTGTGGTCTCTACCAACACCTCCCCAGCAGAAACCTATAGAGAGAACTCCAGGGCCCTGCCTACTAATACACCTCAGTCCTACGACCACACACACACACACACACTTGCTCTCATATCCGCTTGTGCTGACTACTTCCCTTTACCTGGGGGAGTGTCTGGTGGGAACATGAGGCTACAGGACCTATTCCCCCTCAAGGGCCCTCCATACATCGCTAGACTCAGATGTGCCTCCCATCTGCATTGCGCTACACATCGATGGCTAGTCCTCAGCAGTGATATTGATGGGGCACCTCCCCTCATCTAAAACCATGGCCACTGTTACTCGCAACATCCAGTGTGACACGCCTCTGGCAAGCTCTGCTTTTCATCTTGTAGCTCAGCAGGACCAGAACCAACACCCCTCGATTGTGTTCGTTGCCATATAAGCTTGATCTAATCCTCACTGCTTCCAGGACATTCGAACAGCAATTGAGGAAAGAAATGATACACTAGCTACTGACATCAACCTACTCCAGGAAGGTCACAGAAAGACTAAAGAAAGGGAGCAAGCTACGGAGCAAGCACTGCAAGACATTTGTCCACAGCATCCGGATAACTCAGCTAGCTTGTGGGAACTCCCTGACTGGATCAGGATACTGGAGGGGGGGCTAAGATGGCAGAGGGCAGATCGTGCTGAAATAATCTCAAAATCATTGGTTTGCTTGAGGAACTGGGGGATCCCAATCCGACCTTCTAAATAGAACACTGGCTAAGGTCTGTGGTTGCCCCCTAGATCTATCCTCCACCTATGTGGTGGGATGTGCACAGAGTCCCAGTCAGAGCTCCTGCTCTTCAAACCCCTTCCCGCCCAATAGTGGTCAAACTTCTAAACTATAGAGACCAAGACCATATGTTGCAGAAAGCCTGACACCACCACCACTATACGGGAGAAAGCGTTAAAAATGTCCATCTTTTCTGACTTCACGTCAGTGGCACTTCTCCACTGGGTAGTTAAAAAAAGGCTTCAGGGCTTGTCACTAAAATACATTTTCTTGTCCCCCCGTCTGAAAGTGATACACAAATACCACATATATTTCTTTACTGACATTGCTTAAGCTCAGTCCTGGATAGATGAAAGTTATGGTTCGGCGGGCCCAACATCGAGCCTAGATGCAAGCTGATTAGCCACCGAGGCAGTTGCTATGTGTAGGAAGTTGGCTCTGTATGTGCTATTTCAAAGTAAGGAATAGCATGCACAGAGTCCAAGGGTTCCCCTTAGAGGTAAAATAGTGGTAAAAAGAGATAATACTAATGCTCTATTTTGTGGTAGTGTGGTCGAGCAGTAGGCTTATCCAAGGAGTAGTGTTAAGCATTTGTTGTACATACACATAGACAATAAATGAGGTACACACACTCAGAGACAAATCCAGCCAATAGGTTTTGTTATAGAAAAATATCTTTTCTTAGTTTATTTTAAGAACCACAGGTTCAAATTTAACATGTAATATCTTGTTTGAAAGGTATTGCAGGTAAGTACATTAGGAACTTTGAATAATTTCAATTGCATGTATACTTTTCAAGTTATTCACAAATAGCTATTTTAAAAGTGGACACAGTGCAATTTTCACAGTTCCTGGGGGAGGTAAGTTTTTGTTAGTTTTACCAGGTAAGTAAGACACTTACAGGGTTCAGTTCTTGGTCCAAGGTAGCCCACCGTTGGGGGTTCAGAGCAACCCCAAAGTTACCACACCAGCAGCTCAGGGCCGGTCAGGTGCAGAGTTCAAAGTGGTGCCCAAAACGCATAGGCTTCAATGGAGAGAAGGGGGTGCCCCGGTTCCAGTCTGCCAGCAGGTAAGTACCCGCGTCTTCGGAGGGCATACCAGGGGGGTTTTGTAGGGCACCGGGGGGGGACACAAGCCCACACAGAAATTTCACCCTCAGCGGCGCGGGGGCGGCCGGGTGCAGTGTTAGAACAAGCGTCGGGTTCGCAATGGAAGTCAATGAGAGATCAAGGGATCTCTTCAGCGCTGCAGGCAGGCAAGGGGGGGCTTCCTCGGGGAAACCTCCGCTTGGGCAAGGGAGAGGGACTCCTGGGGGTCACTTCTGCAGTGAAAGTCCGGTCCTTCAGGTCCTGGGGGCTGCGGGTGCAGGGTCTTTTCCAGGCGTCGGGACTTAGGTTTCAGAGAGTCGCGGTCAGGGGAAGCCTCTGGATTCCCTCTGCAGGCGGCGCTGTGGGGGCTCAGGGGGGACAGGTTTTGGTACTCACAGTCGTAGAGTAGTCCGGGGGTCCTCCCTGAGGTGTTGGTTCTCCACCAGCCGAGTCGGGGTCGCCGGGTGCAGTGTTGCAAGTCTCACGCTTCTTGCGGGGAGATTGCAGGGTTCTTTAAAGCTGCTTCTTTGGATAAAGTTGCAGTCTTTTTGGAGCAGGTCCGCTGTCCTCGGGAGTTTCTTGTCGTCGTCGAAGCAGGGCAGTCCTCAGAGGATTCAGAGGTCGCTGGTCCCTTTGGAAGGCGTCGCTGGAGCAGAGTTCTTTGGAAGGCAGGAGACAGGCCGGTGAGTTTCTGGAGCCAAGGCAGTTGTTGTCTTCTGGTCTTCCTCTGCAGGGGTTTTCAGCTAGGCAGTCCTTCTTCTTGTTGTTGCAGGAATCTAATTTTCTAGGGTTCAGGGTAGCCCTTAAATACTAAATTTAAGGGCGTGTTTAGGTCTGGGGGGTTAGTAGCCAATGGCTACTAGCCCTGAGGGTGGGTACACCCTCTTTGTGCCTCCTCCCAAGGGGAGGGGGCCACAATCCTAACCCTATTGGGGGAATCCTCCATCTGCAAGATGGAGGATTTCTAAAAGTTAGAGTCACCTCAGCTCAGGACACCTTAGGGGCTGTCCTGACTGGCCAGTGACTCCTCCTTGTTATTCTCATTATTTTCTCCGGCCTTGCCGCCAAAAGTGGGGGCCGGGGCCGGAGGGGGCGGGCAACTCCACTAGCTGGAGTGTCCTGCGGTGCTGTGACAAAGGGATGAGCCTTTGAGGCTCACCGCCAGGTGTTACAGCTCCTGCCTGGGGGAGGTGTTAGCATCTCCACCCAGTGCAGGCTTTGTTACTGGCCTCAGAGTGACAAAGGCACTCTCCCCATGAGGCCAGCAACATGTCTCTAGTGTGGCAGGCTGCTGGAACTAGTCAGCGTACACAGACAGTCGGTTAAGTTTCAGGGGGCACCTCTAAGGTGCCCTCTGGGGTGTATTTTGCAATAAAATGTACACTGGCATCAGTGTGCATTTATTGTGCTGAGAAGTTTGATACCAAACTTCCCAGTTTTCAGTGTAGCCATTATGGTGCTGTGGAGTTCGTGTTTGACAAACTCCCAGACCATATACTCTTATGGCTACCCTGCACTTACAATGTCTAAGGTTTTGTTTAGACACTGTAGGGGTACCATGCTCATGCACTGGTACCCTCACCTATGGTATAGTGCACCCTGCCTTAGGGCTGTAAGGCCTGCTAGAGGGGTGTCTTACCTATACTGCATAGGCAGTGAGAGGCTGGCATGGCACCCTGAGGGGAGTGCCATGTCGACTTACTCGTTTTGTTCTCACTAGCACACACAAGCTGGCAAGCAGTGTGTCTGTGCTGAGTGAGAGGTCTCCAGGGTGGCATAAGACATGCTGCAGCCCTTAGAGACCTTCCTTGGCATCAGGGCCCTTGGTACTAGAAGTACCAGTTACAAGGGACTTATCTGGATGCCAGGGTCTGCCAATTGTGGATACAAAAGTACAGGTTAGGGAAAGAACACTGGTGCTGGGGCCTGGTTAGCAGGCCTCAGCACACTTTCAATTGTAAACATAGCATCAGCAAAGGCAAAAAGTCAGGGGGTAACCATGCCAAGGAGGCATTTCCTTACACTATGCTATGAAGCTCAGGGGATGGCAACAGACATATCCGCCAGTGACGACTCTGGTAACACTTTGTCCACACAAGACTCTAATGGGGCTCCTAGAGTCATACCACATTGGTGGATGACCTGATTTGACTGTGCATTATTATCTATCATTCTAACCTACTGGTCTTTCCATTCTTCCTTCCCCCTCCTACCTACCCATCCCTTCCTCTTCCCCCTCCCACCCACCTTCCACCTATGCCTATCTGCAAAATCTTCAGAAGTGGATTCACTATTAGTTTGCCTATTATCCTGTTATCTTATTGTATAATACCAAGATGTAGATGGCTTTCCATCGCTGCCCCCCAAGTACTGTTTAGTATTTGTAACCGACAGCTGCGCTACCCCCTCATTGAGACTTAAATTCTTTACTTCCTTCTTTCCTTTAACTTCCTGACCTTTAGTTGCAATTCCCCTGTTGGAAGCGCACAGTTACGTGATTTCTTCTTTTTTGTCCGGATGCTTTTTTTTTGCCACTGAACCTATTTTTGAGCTCCATGAGGGGAAGCTTGGTCCCTATGAGATGATAATATGCATGCCCCAGTCCCCACTTCCTCTCCCTGGTCCCCCAGAGGGCACCTTTATTCCTGCAAACTCTCTATCTATCATGACCACACATCCGACTCAGGGGAAAATATACACTTCTCATTTAAAACATATGGGGAATGGGAGAAGCAAAGAAGCATTTCCAAATAGGGTCACATTTGGGATGCTATGTGGCACATGTGACCTTCCTTCAGGAAATCCATCTGAGCGACACTGAGGTCACAGACGTGCGTCACAGATAGAGGGGCCAACTTATCACCACACGTTACTCCTCCTATGCTGGAGGGGGCACAATTTGGATTTGTGCAGGGGTCCCCTTTTATGTGGAGGACTCCTGCATGGACCCAGAATGCAGGTACGCACTGGCCAAGGTGTGCCTCAATGGTTTTCCTTTGGTACTTGGCTCAGTTAATGTCCCCGACTCAGACCAGGCTTGTTATTAGGTCTTTTTCTGTAATGCACTCATGCCATGGATGGATGCTCCCTAACAACTTGGGGGTGATTTTAATGCTGCTTTAAATATGACCCTTGACCACTCCCACTTTCCCCCTCATACTCAAACTGCTTGCAACACGGCAGCGCTTGCAGACTGGTCATACCACTGGTCACTCGGAGATATCTGGAGTGTGTGCACCCAAGGGTGAAGAAGCACTGCTTCTGCTCCCCTGCCCATGATGTCCATATACGCCTAGACCTCCTAGTTTGTCCTACTTCCCTCCAGACACAATTTACAGCGAGTACTTTGGTAAAACTCTCTCAGATCATAACCCATTGAAGGCCTGCCTGGCATGGGGGAGCTCAGTGTTGGCAGCTACAGCCATTATGGTTAGAAGACCAGGCTTTTGTTGAAACTCGGTGACAGGCCACGGTGCAATACTTCACCAAGCACACGGACACAGCCTTCACTAAAGTCCTGGAGTGGAAGGCATATAAAGTGGTAGTAAGACGCTTCATGCTGCACGCCACCATAGGTGCACCTGTATCTTTGGAAACTGACATACAGCAAACTGAAATTAAACTGCAGTACGTGGAGAATCAGAACCCGAGACCCCATTTATTAGAGATTGTCTTATAGCCAAGAAAGATGAACATGCCAAACTCATGGTATGCCTGTGCTGTCTCGATACCATCCTTACGCATGCAGAGGTGAACCGAAAAGGCCGATTGTTGGCCCGCCTCATACGTCCTCAAGATGCAGTGCTCCTCACTCATGCGGTTCAGAATAACACTTGTGCACAAGTGTTTACACAACAGGATATGAACAAGACATTTGTTCATCATTATAGGTAGTTCTACAAGGCTCGCCCCACACTAAACCCATACACTTTCCACCCCTTCCGCGAATGCCTAGACATACATCACATTGCATCGGGAAAGGCACTGACACTAGAGAAGGTTCAGGAAATATGACTGGCAATTCGGGCTCTTGCCCGTGGTACAACCCCTAGCCTGGATGGCCTTCCAATTGAGTTTTACACCACCTATGAAACCCTACTGGTGCCAGACTTGAAACTTTAGGTATGGAAGTTGCACAACTGGGCTACCTTCTTCTGATGATGAGGGGAGCGCTAGTCACCTCTATACCCAAACCTAACTGTGGCCCTACTAATGTCACATCTCATCGCCATTTATCATTCCTCAATACGGATTATAAGATCCTTAGCAAGATACTGGTCAGTCACCTGCTCCCATACCCCCTATACCTACCAGTACACCCAGATCAAAACAGGTTTGTACTGTGGCATACAGCTTCACTCAATATACAGTGGCTACTTCATCCTCTGCTCATTATAATTTACCCTTTTACTATGAAAATGAATAAAATGGCTTTGGAAAAAAGGAAACAAAATTGTCAATATTAATTTCCAAGTGCACCACTGGGCAGGGTTGTTTTTCCGGGCCCCTGCAGCTCCTACGGTTCAAGGAGGGGCCCAGCTCTCGAGGGGGTCCCCAGCCTTTCAGGGTCCTCCAACCCTTCAGGGCAGCCCTGTTCAACTGAAGGTCAATGAATATCTAAAAAAGTATAGGAAACTCAGGGGCCCCTCATCCTATTGTGCGGGGGGCAGTCATTCTGCATTACACTACTGGCCCTAGGAAGGTGTAAACGAAGCTCAGCTGTGCACAGACTTCATGCCTGACCTGGAAACCTAATCTATGCAAGGATGTCCAGCTAATCATGCACTAGTGGTTCTTTATCAGGTTGCTGTGTAAGGTGAGAAAACCATCTGTCACGTGGCAGCACCGTGTGAGTTGACAGGCCTGGAGTTGACTTACATATGAGATGGGGCTCCCCACACTGTGTAGGATCACCTGTACGCCTCAGTCAGTGTCACTATGGAATATCATAAGGAGCATAAGCAGTGATCAATTTGTGCTGATGACGGGCACTGGCATTCATTTTTTAATTCATTGGACTTTGACCTGGAGGAAGAGCAAAAATGCAGAAAAAGGAAGAAAACAAAGAAATAGAAACAGTGACAAATGAATAAATAAGGATGAAACATAGAACATGCCAAGTGTCAGCTAGAAAGACAAACATATGGTGGTAGAAAAAGAGGTAGGAGGTATATTCAAGACTGGGCAACATTTGTACTCAGCAACCCTGGCATTCGGCTGCGTTGAGGCGTGCTTCTGCATTAGATCTATGGGGTTCCAGAGACCCAGCCGAGTATTGTAGCAGGGGCCCATAATGTGCTACAGTGCAGAGAGTGTCTATATCTTTAGGTGGGAGGACTGCCACAAGCTTTAGGAGGAACTTATCCACTGGGCACTTATAAAGGCCCAGGATGTGATCAGCCTGCTGGCCACCACATTTGTAGCACCTCAGAATGACACCACTGCTAGGAGGGTCCTGAGAGTAGCCTGGCTGACCATTCACATTCACCTAGAAGCTTTTGAGCAGCAGAGAGGCGAAAGTGAATTATATCCCGGATAACATAAGGACGTATCTGTTTTGAAAGTATTGTCCACTTATTTATCTAGTTTAACATTTTATTATTATGTCCATGTAACCTCTAGCATGTGTCATCCTTTTAAATTAATAGGTTGTTTTTGTTCCTGTGTTTTTTGTTTCTAAAATCATGTCTAAAAAGCACAATGGAAAATTTGTGTGACCTTGATTTATTGGGAGTTTACACACAAGAGTATGTAAGGCGGACATTGTCTAACTTTTACTCGATATCCCACATACAATTGGTTTATTTTTTCAAACAACAATAACCTTTTAAAACTTTTTTGTAGGCCTAATATTTTTTTGTTTTTCTTTCTTTAGCATGCAAGCAAAACTGAATAGTCAATACTACCACTAAATAATGTCCATGGTAACCACCAGGCTTGGGGACTGTTGCCTGAGTATGATTGATTGCCACAAACTAATATTGCATGTGTGTCTCAATATTAAGAAAGATGTTCTACGTGGAAGGCCTGGTTTAAACATTTTTCTCAGGAGAAACTTGGAGGAAGACTTGACGTTGGCTGTGAGATAGTTAACTTACCTGATTGATGGATGTAGAGGGCAGAATTGCTCAGATTGTTACCTGATGTCTTCTGTGGTGTTGGTCGCAATGTGAATATCAGGAGCTGTTTGAATGTAGCTAGCAAAGGAGGCATATGCTATATAACAAGACATCCAAAGACATACATTATCATGGTATGGAGACATGCTCAATTAAAATCAAACACACAGGGTTCTCTCCTGGATGTTGTGATTTGCAATAAACAAAACAGTATTGTGCTGGCATTACAATGCCATGCCATAGGATTAAGAGAAGTGATAAAGGGTGTCACAGTCAAAAATTGACTAGAATGACAACACTGGGGCATCAACAGATATATGACAGTAGACACATACCTATCCCATCATTTATGAAGGGAGAGATATGTTTGATCCAAACCCAAAAGAACAGATAGTATACTTATCAGTCTCTACCATCTGTCTGCTTTGTGTGGCTCGTCCTGGTTTTGGTGCAGTGCTATGAGAATCCTGTTTCATTGTGGAGGTGAATGATCAATTGGATTAAATTGTTTCTATTTTATCCACACCATTTCTCCAAATTCTTACCAAAATCAAATTCCATTCCATAGGTATTTTCTTCCAACTATTTGTAACAGGTCACCTATAGTCTGAAAACACACTGACGTTATTCATATCTAGTATGACGGGTATTGATCCCTTGTTATTATACATTAATAATGTTTTATCCATAAAACATATAGTCCTACATGCCTTTCCAAACAGCTTAAGGGTCTCATTATTGACACTTTGCCTGATAGCAATTGCCAGAACCTCAGACGCTCCGCTAGTAGGCAAAGGACAAGAAGGGACAGACCTTTTTCATAGCTATTCCAGTTACAAATGAGAGAGGCTGTGACTGCAGTGACTATAAACAATTTGCATGATTTCTATTTGGTAGAGAGAAAATAAAATTAGCAGTGGGGAAAAAACTCTGCTCTGCCAGTGGAGTGTGCAGTGTTTTGGCCACTCTGCGTACAGCTTGGAGCGCAGCGTTCCAGCAAAAATCCACCCACTGCCACATAGTGGAATTTTTTTCTCCCACTGTGGCTTGCCAGCGCTAAGTAGGTGAGTGCGAGCGTGAATTTGCATCTCCTAGCACAAAGTTCGGGTCCTAGAATGCCTCCTGGCATGATTTCTCAATGTTGGTGGTGTAATGTTGTGTGAGTCTGAATGACAGAATCCTTTTGGAGCCTGCAGGACTCCGCAGAACTGTGACGTAAGTGTTAGAATGTGGTGAAGTGAATGCAGGTTTAGAATGTTGAGTTCCCGGTTGCATGCATACGAATAAAGATGTGTAATACATATCTCCGTGTGTGGAATATTCATTTGTGAATACCAAGGCTGGGGAAGACACTACAACTGGGAATAAGTAACTCCCAGAGAGTTTGCCGTGGTCCAAGCAAACTGCTTGTGCCACGTAAGCCTCCATTGAAGCGCAGAATCGACATTTGCCATATGTGGAGTCAAGGCACAACTACAGCCGGTGTGAAGCATTTGAAGATGAAGGAAATTCACTAAGAAGTCTATGCATCGCTGGCCAAGAATCAACCACCAAGGCCAAACAGAGCGGTACTGCACAACTACGTAATATAAAGCTATACAGTGAATGAGTGATAACGCTAAAGGCAGCCACAAAAGATACAGAATAGAATGCTCGCTAACGGAATATTTGATAACAAAGCATGCTGTTATTACACTTACAACAGCCTCGAACAAGGAGACCTAAGAAGCAGCACAAGGGTTGTGCTTACTGAGCTGTCCAATACCTGAAGCGGGACACCACCAAAGCTGCCAGACGGCAGCTCAGCACAACTCCGGAAGTCTCAAGAAAGTGAAGAGCTCTAATGGAGACCAGAAAGAGGTCACAGTTCCGCAGACTGTCCAAGATGACTCAAAGACTGGCACATAACAAGGTCTCTGAGATGGTGTGCATGAACAAATTCATCAGGACCGCCAAGTGAAATCGGAGAGAACTCCAGTTGCAGTGTAAGCAAGTTCTGTGAACAGTTTTAATGTTGCTGTCTTCCTCAAATCACCACCACTATTCAATACTGCAAAACAGGAAAATATTGGCGATAGATAGACTGCTTGGATACAGACATTTGATGATTTCATTGATTTGCTAGAAGAAACAGATAACAAACAGATTATCAAATACCTGAAGCATCTTGCTGGTGAAGGTGTAAAAGAAGTCATAATGAATGTGGAGCGAGCTGATGAAGGTATGTACTGTCAAATCAAAGAAGCCTTGACTCTCAAGTTCAGTCGAATGTAATGTGTAGATTATAAAAGGTACATTTTCAGCCAATAACAACAAAGAGTTGGTGAAACTTGAGATGACTTTGTTGAGAGACTGGATAAGCTCATCAAACACTGTAAGTTCAATTAATTTAATGATTAGGAAGCAATACGTCTCAGAGTTATTGATGGGTGCCTGTCAGATTAATTAGGATGATAAATTCTGAGAGAAACTCTTAGTCTGTTGTGAGTTTTCATGGCTGCCTGAGCTGAAGAGCGTGCCGATCGACAAGCTGCTGACATGGAGGCCAAAGGTGCCCAAAGTGAGTCATTCATGGACAAGAAAAGCAACCAGAAACACAAGGCTGAAGGACTCAAGGTGATGTCTTGGAGTAAAAAGAAGTTGTTTCAGGTGTGGATTATTGTTTGCACACAAAGGTAAATGTCCCACCATTGGACAGACATGGGAAGCATGTGGGAAGGAGAACCATTTTGTAACAGTTTGCCAGGTGAAAGAAAGATTACGTGAGTCACAGCTAGAAGCCAAAACGACTGGCAGAACATTCCATAAGAAGCGTTTGACACACGAGTACAAGGCCAAGTGGCAGCATCAGTTGAGACAAATTGGCACCAAACTAAGTTGATAGTCATATAAATCATCATCAAAAGGTTTGTCAGTATCAAGTGAAAGTGAAGAAGATGATTGTGTAGTGTTGATGTTTACCTCAGAAAAATTTGCACATTTTTGACTGGATTAGACAGCATCTTTGCGACATGGGACATTCCTGCGATTTTAAAATCTGTCAATGGCCCACTTTTCAACAATCGAGAATTCAGAGACTTTCTCAATCTACTTAAAATGACGCATCAAAAGAGCACAACTCTTGAGCCACAGCCTAATGGCCTTGTTGAACGTTTCATGAGTACAATGAATAAAGCTGCACTGAATAAAGTGATCTCAAAACTGTTTTGAATTCTACCCCACGAGCTTACCGTTTGACTCCTCACTCGACCACAGGTGAAAGCCCTGCAGCGTTGCTGTTTGGGAGAGCAATGATAGCCAAGTTACCTCAACAGACCATCAAAAGATCAAGAACTGAGTTAGAAACCTGTATAAAAGATTTGGATCGAAAAGAAAAAATGAAGGCCTATGCAGATGAGGGAAGACATGCAAAAGACAATGGGGGTCATTCTGATGTTGGCGGGCGGCGGGAGCCGCCCGCCAAGCGGGAACCGCCAGAAGACCGTACCGCGGTCGAAAGACCGCGGCGGTCATTCTGGGTTTCCCACTGGGCTGGCGGGCGACCGCCAAAAGGCCGCCCGCCAGCCCAGTGGGAAACAGCCTTCCCACAAGGACGCCGGCTCAGGATTGAGCCGGCGGAGTGGGAAGGTGCGACGGGTGCAGTGGCACCCGTCGCGTATTTCAGTGTCTGCAGAGCAGACACTGAAATACAAGGTGGGGCCCTCTTACGGGGGCCCCTGCAGTGCCCATGCCATTGGCATGGGCACTGCAGGGGCCCCCAGGGGCCCCGCGGCACCCCCTACCGCCATCCTGTTCCTGGCGGGAGACCCGCCAGGAACAGGATGGCGGTAGGGGGTGTCAGAATCCCCATGGCGGCGGAGCACGCTCCGCCGCCTTGGAGGATTCTCAAGGGCAGCGGAAAGTCGGCGGTACACCGCCGACTTTCCGTTTCTGGCCGCGGCTGAACCGCCGCGGTCAGAATGCCCAGTGGTGCACCGCCAGCCTGTTGGCGGTGCTACCGCGGTCATTCGCCCTGGCGGTTTTTACCGCCAGGGTTAGAATGACCCCCAATGTCTTCACAAAAGGAGATCGAGTGCTTGTCTTTCATCCGAGAAAATGTAAATCTGATGCTCCGTTTGATGCTGAGCCATTACTTGTTGTAACCAACAAAGGACACATGGTGACTGCCCAACGTTCTGGGAAATCCATTATGTGAGATTCCTCGCATTTCAGATGTGGTTCATCGCTCATTAGATAATGATATCAACATAAAGACTAGTTCAGAAAGGACAACTGGAAAAGCCAAGACTGCTGTTGTTCCTGCATCACCAATGCAGATCATGGAAACTCCTATTGCTGATTCCAAGTTTCTGAAGACACAATCGGGATGAGTAATCAGAGCACCAAAAAGGCTCATCAGAGAGCTATGATTGTGCGTATATTTATTAAAAATCTTTTTTTTATTTAACAGAGGGGGAGATGTAGTTTTGTGTGAGTATGAATGATAGAACTCTTTTGGCTCCTGAAGGACTCCATAGAATTGTGAAGTAAGTTTTAGAACATAGTGAAGTGAATGTAGGTTTAGAGTGTAGAGTTTGCGGTTGCAGGCAGATGATTAAAGACATGTAATGCATAGCTCAGTGTGTGGTGTATTTATTGGTGGGTAGCCAGGCTCGGGAAGGAGCTACAGGCGGTTGCAGCAGGTTGGGCCACTTGAGTAGAAAATCTACTCTAGCGGCAGACAGAAGCAGCGCCCTCTGGTGCTCTGCATGGTGTAGTTCACACTGATTTTACAGCACATAACAAGCTCCCGGCACTAAAAATCAGCTGGAGCAGCATGACGTGCCCGAATTCCACCAGCTCACTGAACTCTGCAGAATCTTGCAGTGTTTTTATGTGATTCCACGGAATTCCGCAAAGTGAAATTACTGAGTTCCGCCCAGGCTCAAATAAAAGCCCTCTCCATGACCTGATTTTTTGAATCGCTCCCCACAGAACTTTGGGTTCCCAGAGTGCTAAGTCACGTGATGCCCTGCTCTGACCATCACTTAACCAGGTGCCATATAACCTTTGCTCTGTAAATGTCATTATGCCCTGGATATTAAATTCCTAATACTCCTCTTTTTGCCTTATTTTAAGGTGCTTGCAATAAAATATGACTGCCTATGCACACACATGCTGAGTTTACACTGAAGTGTACTACAGTATGAAATCAAGAACAGGGTGTATCCTTATGTCGTTAGAGTGATCATCATTAACTGTACTTGCCCCATGATGCCACCATTCATTTTCAAATGCCATATCAGCGGCAGCTCCTTCGTAATGCGGAGAAGTGTCTCCCCACTGCTGAGCGCCAGCAAATGAAAAATAAAATGATAATAAAACAATTATGCAAGTGTAGGGAGGTGCAGGCCATGGCAGGGAGTAGGAGTGATGGGTACTGTGAGCGCGCATGTCGGTTTCACCAGCGCCTTAGGATGGGCACACCGACATGCGCATTTACATTTCTCCAACCCATCTGAGTGAGCGTTAAACCAGCCCGTTTAGGCCAATCCCAATGCTGCTCTCATGCTGGGTAAAGCATGAGAGCAGCACCTGGATTAAGTGGGGAGTCTGGGAGCCTGTGGTGTGTGATTGGAGGGAGCAGAGGAGCACTAAGGAGACCAGCAGCAGGACCAGGAGCAGCAGCAACAAGTACATTAAAAAAAAAATTACTGTCCTCCCCCTCAACTCCTCTCCCCGTGCTGCCCCAGCACTTTCTGTCGTCAGCAGCCGGCACTGATAATACTGGAGAGGCCTCCTTCCACACAATCTGATTGGAGTGTCATAACTCCTGTATTTATGTAAATATAGATCTTCCGATTGTAGAGTTATATTCAGAGGCAGCCAAGACTTGCATAGCATTCTCCTCTTACTACACACCATGGTAGTGCCAATCCGCACAGTCTGCCGAAGACCCTATCTCTAGAAAATGATATATCCACTTTCCCTCACAGGCCATGTTTTTCTTCTTCCCCTCTTTTAAATATTTTGCAACTCAAAGGTTCATTTGTGAGAAAGTCCTGACATAAATTGAGGAATGATGCTAGAGCAGTGAGTCATTGATCTTTTGGTTGTTACTGTGCCATGTGGAAGCCCATCAAAAATTGTCCTGGAACAGAACAGGAATGCCACACAAAGTGCTGTGTGTAGCAGCATCATGATGGAGTCAACTCATCAGGATCCAGCACTAGCATTGGCACAGCTAGGAGAGGAATAAACACATCACTGAATGCCAGTGGTGGTGTTAGAAGAACAAGTGACAGGTTGGTGTAAACCTAGGAATTTAATCGGAGATAAGGTGCATAGCACTAGATGTGGGACCTGAAAAGATATTGAAAACAGAGTAATAAAACCAAGAGAGGCTCAAGCAAATTGGGTGAGTTTGGTGAAACTTTCAGAGAAAAGAGAAATGTACAGTGAAATCCAAATTGAAACAAATGTGTGCGGGGCAGTGAATATGCAGAGACAATTGTTAAGTAGAGATTGTGAAAAAAACAAGATTTATCAAAAAGAAGGCCTTCCTGATATGGAGTATATTTATTTAACTTTCCTTTGGACTTGCTACTGAAATTCAGAGAGGAAATACAAAAAGATGGAAGCAACTAGATCTAGTTACAAGGCAGTTTAGCAGAGAAAAGGCTACACCATCCAGGCCAAACTGATAGTTATCCGGTACTTTATAAAATTTTACGTTGGGAAATGAAAGAAATGTTACCTAGTATGACAATGGAGATTTGGCAGATTGCAAAAGGGGCTATTTTACAGGGAGCCAGTCCAGAATTTTTAGTAATAAGCAGGCAAGAATGATTCTTGTAGCACTGGTCACCAGCCTAAGTGTCTGCATGTGGATCACTTCCAACTGACATAGCATACATTCCTGTAAACCAAGATATAAAGAGTTGGCATAATCCAGTCTAGAACGAAGGATGGCTGATACAGCCCATCTCTTACCCTTCATATTAGGAAAGATTATTAGTTTCCTAAGAATAGTTTTCATGTGACAGGAGCCAGGGGTATAGCGTCTGGGGGAGTGGGGTGTTTGGACTGTGACACCCCCCAAATAAATGCTATCTTGGCTTGGTAGTTGAGTCTGAGGAACCCGAGTTGGGTTTGCTGTCTCAGTGTTAGTTTTTCTCATTGTGAGGCAAGAATGAAAGACAAACAGTGAACTTTGATATAAACAGCAAGAGAGAATGAAGCGCATCTGATGGCTAAATTTCTAAATGTAAAACCAGGTAACCCGGAATCAATACCAACTTCTCTGCTTGTCGAAACTGTGATCCCAGGCACAAATTTTTATCTCACAGAGCCTCTTTTTTCTTTATTATTACATATGAGCACACAGTGGAATACTTAAGCTTAGGGTACAAGTTCAGTATACTAAGGATTTACCTCTGAGTCTCACACCAAAGTCAGTATGCATGTGGGCAGAGCCTTTGGACCTATTTTCTAGTAGTTATCCATGCCCCCACTGTAATTTTCAATTGACATCTTCACTTGGAGGTGGTGCCGTGTCCCCTTCTCTTAGGAAGGAGAATGCTATGGTGCAACCATGATTAACACCCTCTCTATACACAAACACACTGATAATATTTACGATCCTTTAAGTGAGGATAAGCCTGATAAACTTTACTTACTATTTCTGACAGAGACTTGGCTTTCGGAGTCGTCTTTCCCAGTCATTGCATTGACTATTCCTAGTGGTTATAAAATTCACAGAAAGGATCGCCTTTTGGACACGGGAGGTGGCATAGCCATGATTCTTAGGGATGACCTAGCGTGCCAGATTTGCAAAATTGAGAGTGTAAAGGGAGTTCAGGCAACGTTTTTTTTGTATTACCCTGTCTCACCAGCACTCAATGGCAGGAGTGCTATAATATAGATCTCCTGGGCCCACTGGCTCTTTTCTGAAATAATCTCTTGGAAATACAAAAGCAGATCTAGCATTGAGATTCTCCCAATTCATTCTTCTAGGAGATTTTAATCTCCATATGGACACGACTGATAATAGTGAAGTTGCAGAACTAAAGGAATTTATGATGTCTTTAAATCTCACTCATATATTCAGTCCTACTCAAGCTAGCAGTGTGATTGAGCAGTTATTTTCTAATATGTCTCTGATGGTAGAGGACCCACTACCTCAAGTTTGGTCTGATCATTTTCCGATCACATTTTCTTGGTCAAACCCCATGAAAGGCCCTATTCACCCTTCGGACCCCCTGAAAACAAGGAGAGCCTTTCATAAAATCCAACAGGAGGAATGTAACTGTATTTTGAAAGACTTTGCTTCTTCTCTGGTTGGTCAGGTGGAAGCTGATGTTTTAGCGGTTGATAACTGGATCAAGGATGCTACAGAAAAATTAGCCTTGTCTCTTACTTCCAGATCAAAAAGAATTACACCCTCTAGTTCTTGGTTCTCAAGCAGCCTTATAGCTGAGAAGAAAACATGCAAAGCTTTAGAAAGGCAGTGGAGGAAAGGCTATAACCTGAAAGATAAGGACAATTATAAATTGGCACTA
Source organism: Pleurodeles waltl (assembly GCF_031143425.1). NCBI lineage: Eukaryota > Metazoa > Chordata > Amphibia > Caudata > Salamandridae > Pleurodeles > Pleurodeles waltl. Next base: position 1,013,180,273 of record NC_090437.1, read on the forward strand.
AATATTATCACGTTGACATTAAAACTGCAAACTCAAGTTCTTTAAGGCCAAAATCGTGGGATCTGGCAACAAAACTAAATAAATCTTTACCATAGTTAGAAAGTTTCCAGCACCCACAGCTGCTGCCAATTCTCACCAACCATCTACCATTTGGTGTGAACAGCTTTAGTCCTACATTCAATCACAAATTCTGTCAATTCAGTACTCTAAAATTGGGCTCTCCATCTGACCCTTGTCTGCCCAATGTGTGTGCCCTAGGCGCAACTGTATTTAACCCTCTAGTAAATAATGTATTAAACTCTCCTTGAGAGTCAGCAAAGGATCCAAGCTCCTGGAAGCAAGCAAAAGTATTGCCTTTATTAAAAAATTCCTCCGCAGATCCTAGGACTTTGTCAAATTACATACCAATATCTCTGCTCCCAGCATTCTCAAAGATACTGAAGAAGCATGTTAATCTTCAGCTCTCCAGGTATCTGGGATACAATAATTTGCTCCATCCCAGCCAGCAAGGGTTTATAGTACTGGGACTGCTCTCTTGGAGGTCAGCGAATACATCAAAGGCATATTGGATGGATGGGAAAATGCGATGCTGATAATGTTAGACTCAGCAGCCTTTGACATGGTTTCTCATTCCAGACTTTTTGAGCACTTGCAATCAGTTAGAATAGCGGGTCAGGCCCTGAACAGGATTCCCTCATTTTAAGAAGGGCATAGTCCGCAGATTTGGATTCCACCCTATTCATCTGAGCCTCATGAGTTGACAGTGGGAGTGCCCCAGGGTTCCCCCTCTGAGCCCTACATTATTTAATGAATCTCTTACTCCTCTTGCTCAGTTAGCGGTATCCCTAGGTGCCAAAGTTATATCATTTGCTGATGACACCCAGATGCTGTTCTCATGTTGAAAGGGTGAAGAGCTCCCTGGGAACCTGATTAATATCTGCCTAACTGCAGTTTTTCATTGTTTGGTAATACATCAGCTCAAGTGTAATGCTGAGAAGACAGAGATTCTCTTTTTTTGTGACATCCCACTAAACAGCTGACAGGCCTTCTGGCCTGAAAACGCCTCAGGTCCTGGTACTCAGGGTGGCATTGTGAGGAACTTAGGAGGGAAATTTGATGTTCATCTGTCATTTGAGCCACAAATAAAATCTGTGGTGGGTACATGCTTTGGGGTTTTGCACTCACTGAGAAAGTTCTTACATTTCCTCTCTCTCTCTGCAAAAAAAGCACAGTCATTCAGGATCTCATTACATCAAGATTAGATTATGGTAATGCGCTTTAACTGAGCCTGCCAGAATACCTCCCAGAGAGATTGCATGTGGTGCAGAACGTGGTAGCTTGCCTCCTTTTGAAATTGGCTGTGAGAATGTATATATCTCCACACTTGTGTGCTCTGCACTGGTTTCCAGTTAGAAAGAGAATTGTGTTCAAGGCGCTGGTGCCGACTCATAGGGCCTTATATCAATCTTGGGCTGAGTACCTAAAAGCCAGGTCAAGCTTTCATCTCTTACCCGAAATCTGAGATCTGCTAATAAATTATTGGCAGTGAGCCCTAAAATGTGGAAGACTAGAACAGGAGGTAGATCTTTGGTCTTCTGGGTGCTACTACCTGGATCAGGTTACCTGTTAAAATTGTGCACTGTCTCCAATCAATCAGCCTTTTAAAAAAGAGCTCAAAACTTGGCTTTTTAACCAGGTTTGAACGTTTGTTATTTCATCTTCTGAATTTTGGTTACTGCGCCAGAACACTCTGTTGAGTAGTTGTGCACATTATAAGTCTAATTTCATTATCATCATCATCAGGTTGTGCACTGTACAAGCACTTCTTATATTTGATTTCATAGACTGTAATGTTGCTACATTTAAGACTACAGGTCATGTTTAGGGTTTACATGAATACTGACTTGCATTTTAGTCACTTATGCCATTGCCATTAGGGGTCAGCCATGGATGTTTAAAAAAACTATTATTGTAAATAAATTCCTGTCAATGCAGTGATATAATCGGATGTACTAAGGAGAAATGGTTCCACATTTTAAAGAAGTACACTTTTTGCATATTAAAGAGATTGTATTGTATTTTACATTATGCTTATTGCACTATATACATGTGAGACGTTTTCATGGCTCTGCTTGTGCATGGCTGTTCTTTGGCTTAGCCAACCCAATTAAATTTGCCTTCAACTCCCCCTCTGTGTCTCGACCTTAGTACACGGGGCTGTCAGTCACTTGATAAAATGTTTTGTAAAGGGTGAGGACTAGAAAGATGGAGCCCTGTCCACGTGAACCGGTTTAAAAAGTCTACCATCAAAGCTACGTGTAGCAGAAATGAAGAAGAGTGCATGCAGTGACAATACATTTAAAATAAGTGATCCCAGGCCAGGGACTAAAGGCTGTTTTGTTGCACATTGCTGTAGTCATGAGCTCTAAGGAAGAACTACAAGGCCCAGGTGGGATGGTCAGGGTTGTAGCTTCAGTGTGAGTGTTTGGGGTGTGACACTCTTCAAAGGCATTCATGGCTTGGAAGTAGGGTCTGGGGACCTGGTTGGGTCTGCTATGGCTGTCGGTTTTTCTCACTTAGAGGTATAAACTTGTTCATTTCTTGGATCAAGATACTAAAAATATATAGTGACCAATTTCTCAAAAAGTGGTACATTTGCACCCATAGACATACTCCTTAAATGGGTGAAAATGTACTACTTTTGAAAGCATAGGCATTACTAGGCTTGGTAATCTGCACCAGTCTCAAGTTTCCAGGCAAATGACTGGCAATCAAACACCCAAAAAGTGATGGGATGAATGCTTCCAAAAAGTCTAACCCTTGGTAAATGCTCTGGGTAGAATTCCAACCCATCATTTTTCACCCACTGTGCCACTTTAGACAAAGGCTTACCTGGTGCACATGAGTACCGGCCCTGTTCCTCAAGGAAACAGCCCATCCCTAACCTTGGTCATCTCACTCCTCCGCTTTCCAGTCCACTGTTTTTTCTGTTAGGAAATTTGAGATTCACACCTCCTGAATCTCACTAAGTAATGCCCCTAGTAGGAGCTTGCCAAAACCAGTGCAGAGTTTTGGTTGGCTAACAAAAGTCTGGAATCTATAACGATTCCGAAGCCCTGAGCATAGTTGGGTCACACTGGTTGTACCTAACTCCAGCATGAGCAAAAACAGAGACCTGGACAGTGATCCAGCACAAACACCTCTGTGTTGTTTACACCGAGATTGAACAAATTAAAGGGCATCCGTTTCCAAAGGCCCCTAGTGCACTCTTAGATCTCGCCACCACAATCAGTTAGGTACCACTTGGCATAGTTATAGAAGATGCCTCTCTAGTGGATGTGCTTGGTTAGTGGCCAAATGTGGACAGTAAAAAGGCGAGAGAGAATGCTGATCCTTGGGGCACTCCACAGCCCAGTGAAAGATAGAGTTAGTGAAGTGCAAGAGGTTCACCGATTTTAGAGCAAGGGAAGTGCTGGATCATGTCTTAGCCATACCAGAATTCCTTAAAAGGTGGCATTAGAACTAAAAATGTCAGCATGCTGACACTGCTGCTGGTTGCAGCCGTCCTAAAATCATCCAATGTGGAGAGGAGCACTGTCAGCACTATGAGCAGGTCGGAAAGCCCCTTGTTATGCACTCGCTTAAGTTGCACTGGTCGAAGTGATGCAAGGATTACTTCTTCGTGACTGTTAGATCTGCATCAAGTTTTTTCAGGGTTTGGGTGATTATGGAAGCTTTAAATTGATCTGGAACCCAGCCTAATTCTATTGAAGAATTGAGTACAAATCTTAATGGTTCAAAAATACGGACGTGCAGTTGTTTTAAAACTGACATCAGCCAGGGGTGAGATTCCGTACCTGATTTTAGGTTCACCTTTTTAGCCTGGGAGTTAGTAACTGTGAATGGCACAAATGCAGACAAGCTGTATGGAGAAATTTCATAGTTGAATTTGACTGCGGGAAACCGCTGACAATCAATTCCCCAGGAATGGAGACATATTTTCTCAATAAAGTACTTATTGAGTATACCACATAGTTCCTGTATTGCTGCTCCGACGAAGAAAGACTAGCAGTATTCACTAATTCCATTTCTATTTTATTTAGAAACACATTTTGTTATTTTTATGCCTGTGTGATGTTATTTGTGTAGAAATCGTGTTTTCCGGTTGTGATTTGGGGTTTATAGTTCATTGGTGCCCTCTTAAGAGTAGTTTACAGACTTCATTCTATAGGGTGCAACATTGGGGTGGCAAGATCACTAGCGAGTCTTTGTCTATGATGGCACACCACAACTGCATTTCTTTTCTACATTATTTTCTTTCATATTATGTACCCGGGTAAAAGTGCCTCCCTAACCACTATGTTTCAACTATTAGCAAGACATTAGAATTACCTGCATATCAATCAAACGTTATAGGCACACTTTACCTAAAGTGCAAAACAGTTTAAACACTACAGATTTGAGATTTCAAACTCCAAAAGGCCTATGGGATCGGGAGGTTGAACTATGTTTCTAAACATGGGGTCTCATTTACGAGGCCCTTGCGCCACCAGAGAGTCACTTTTAGCAACGCTCCGGTGGCGCTGTGTCCTGCTCCATATTTACAAGGCGGTGTTAAGCCATTTTTCATGGCTTAACACCGCCTTGTAAATATGGCCCCCCCCACGCAGTTTCCTGCTGCAAAGGAGCATGCAATGGGTGTTGCTGTGGGCGTACCCACGCAGCACCCATCGCTTTTTGACACTACCCAAGATTTACTGGAAATCGTAAACTGAGGCAGCGCCAAAAACGAACGCCTCCCCAGGGGTGGTGTTAGAGTGGCGCAACGAGGAGAAATACTTTTACTTCTCCTCTTTTTTTGCTCTTTCTATGTGTCCTGCGCTCTGCAGCACACATAGAAGGAGCGAATCAACATTAATGATTGTTTATGTGCAGGAAAGCATGCCTCCCTGCACATAAACAATCACCCCAGCAACGCAGGTATCCTTGCACCATGGCACAAGGATGCCTGCTTTGGCGCTAGGCAGCTGATTTAGCACCGGCGCAGGGGTACACACAGGGATGTGCTGTATTTTTTAAAATGCAGTGCATTCCTGCATTTTGGAAATGGCGCAGCTTGGCGCAGAACTATTGCTTGCAGCACTGCACTGCCCCATTTCCTAATAAATAAGGCCCAGATTATTCTGTTGTTTCTACAACAAAGCAATAAGGAAATGGCATTTCCCCTTGTTCAGGGATCTTAATGTATGATCAGCAGGGAATTTACCTTCATGTTCTTTCACAGCTTCAAAATTGTTGAGTGCACTTTTCAAATCATGTTGTAACTACAGAATAGTATTATTGTGTTATTTTTAATTGGAATTTCCCTGTGCATGTTTTACCAGTTTTACAATTTATAATTGCATTCAGTTTTAGTGGGTTTTTAATTTTTGTTCTTTGTGTCATGGATGAATGTCTGTTCTGTAATGGTTTTAATCTAAATAAACAAACTTGAACAGTGTTTGAACAAGAAGAAAGGGGCATTTTCTTTCTTGGATTGCCAGCTAACCTATAAGGTATTAGCATTCCACAACCAATTTAATCTGGGTCTCGTATGCAATAGAGATACCTGCACACAGATCTCAGGCATACAATGGTCTTAATCTCTCAGTCTGTACACCAGTGCATACACATTTGAGCACGTGTCCACATGTGAATAAAAGGTCAGCAATGAAGGTTACATTAACAGAGTGAAGCTCTATTAAAGAAACAAAGGTATTAAAACAGATGTCTAAAACGAGAAAGCTTGGGATATTCACAGGTTAGGACTTGCTTTATTACTTTAACCCCACCACAAGTTGTTGATCTAAAACGAAGGAGCTTTTAATATTTTCAAAGTCCTTTGGTGAGTTGCACCAATCCACGAAAGCTGCTCTTCACAGGAGTCATGGTTAATGGGAATTATATCCAGTTTCAACCTATACCCAAAACTACAGAGTTATTCCCTCCTGAATTGTGGCTGGTCAACATCTGTTAAAAAGAAAAAAGGTGTCAGCAGGTGGTATTGCAAAAAACCAACAGGGATATTTGGCATTTCCTGTTTTCCAAATGTACTAATGGGATTCCCACATCAAGAGCATACAAAGCTTTCTCAATGGCTTTTCAGAAATACAAGCTTTGAAGAGGGACTCATTTATTTGTCTCCTATGTTGTAAAGTCTGTATTAAAGGCATATTCTAAAGTGTGAATTCTAATGCATAAAAGGCATGATATGGATCGGCTCTCTGACTACGTTCCATCTTTTCTGGGCCATTTTGTCCAGTGGACTGCCAATCTCTTTCAAGAGAGTAGGTGTTGAGCCTATTCGTAGCTTTTCAAAAGAAGCACGATGAATCCTAAATAATCTTCAGAAAGGTAATTAGGGCCATTCTAATTGATAGGGACTTTAATGAAAACTTAAACGTTTAATAATATTTTGGTTACCTCAGTAGGATCTGGGCATTATTTACCACATTTTGTAGAATGATTTTGCACTGAAGAACAGTGGGTTGACATGTGAAGGGTGGGTATCACACAATATTTTTGGAATATATCTGTAAGTTGCTTACACTGAAATTTAAGTTACAGTTGGAACGGTCATTTTGTATATTTTCTCTCCTCCTTTTGGTGTTCCTTTTGAGACTTAAGGCCTCATTAAGAGTCTGGCGGTCTTAAAACTGCCAGACTCGTGGTGGCGGGCGGACTGCCACAGTCCTGGCGGTCTGACTGCCACATTATGACCCTGACAGTCGGACCGTCAGGAAACCGCTGCCACCACCAGGAAAATGGTTCCCGACAGAGTGGCAGCGGTCAGAGTCGTGGTCAACCAAAGTGGCACTGAATTCAGCACTGTTGTGCTGATCACGAGTCCCCATTCTGCCAGCCTTTTCATGGCGGGGTCCCCGCCATGAAAAGGTAGACAGAAAGAAAGTGCTGGGGGCCACAGGGGGGCCCCTGCACTGCTCATGACCATGTCGAAGGCAGTGCAGGGTCCCCCCTGCCACGCACCCTGGGAATATACACTGTCTGCCACGACAGACAGTGTGTATTCCGAGGGTGCTGAGAGCACCTTCTGTGCAACCGCATTGGCCTCAGCTCCTTGAGGAGCCGAGGCCAATGCCACAGCGCGGTTTCTACTGGGCTGACCGGCGGAAACCTCAGATTTCCGCTGATCAGCCCAGTGGAAACCTTCTAATTGGCCCAGTGGCGAGCACCGCTGCGGTCTCCTCTCCATGGGGCTGGCAGGCCGACCGTCTGCCCGCCAAGCTCATAATGAGGCCCTTAATGTGAATAAATATTTTTATAACAAGCTGATCTTACAACAAATCCAAGATTGAATTGTGCTAACATGCCCAGAAGTTGCGGCAGGATTGACAAGTAAATATATGATAGAGTTGCATGGTCTTTGAGGTTTCCCTATACCCAACATCATAGCTTATATAAATATGCACACACCTATTCTTTCAAGGAAAGAGGACACAAAATGCACCAAAACTATAAAAAAACTTTTCTTTCTCTCAAGTGGACACCTTTGTTGTAACAATTTATGAAGTGTGTGCTACAGGGTTTATCATTACGGGACACCCAGGATAGTTGGGGCTTCATAGTTGCTCACAGCTGTGCTCTTCTGAACTGTGGCCCCCATTTTTACTTCAAACATTACTACCTAAGACTTCCTGCATTCTAAGAATCCATATATTATGCAGGTGCTGAAACGTCATTACTTTCTGTTAAACCTAGCAAATCTCTTTCCATGGAATTTATTCTTCTGTACATGCTACTAAACAGAGTGGTAGAGCTCGTAAATCAACTTTATTATTTGCTTATTTCCCATGCAACCCCTTTTAAATCAGTTGTACATGGCCATTTTAAATCACTAACTCACCTTAACATTCAAGCCCTTTTGGATACTTAGGGGAGCATTTGACATGTTCCAGGCAGTAGGAGATCACTCTCACTCTTGGAGCTATCATCAATATGTTTGTCGGCCCTCAAACTTTTGTAATGTTCAAAGTCCTACATCTCAGCAATGGATTGCTCATTTGTGTTATTACAAATATAAACAGTAACTGTTTAAATCCGCGATCTGGCCCAATTATCTAATTGCAGCGTCAGTCGAACGAATGTTCCTATCCAGCAACCTATATTTTTTGGAGAAAGATAAAAAATAATGTTCCAGTTGATACTTCTGCCGCTTCAGCCAACTTACTTCTTTTTAATAAGGTGATGGAAGAAACTATGGGTACTCTGGCACCCGATGAAAAACTAGTGCTCAAGCCAAAATATGTTGGTTATAGATGGTACTCCCTGAATCTCAAACAAGACAAAGAAAGGTTGCTCTGGAGAACGTCCAGTGACAAGGAAGCTAGAGCACAGTTTAAATATCAGATGCATATATGTATAGTCAACTGATTTGTTATGCTACAAAAATCAGCCTTTACTGCAATAATTCTGGCCTCAGATAATTCCTCCAAATTATCCAAAACTCTGCTATGCCTTTCTAGCTCTGTCTCTAATTATGTGATTTATACAAGTGGTTTAATATTGAGTATTTGTCCTCTTAATTTTTCTCCAAAGCCAAGGATGGAATTACAAGAACTGTAATTGAACAACCAAGTGTTGCACCATTAGCGATGCCTTCCTCTTGCTCTTAGATTTGGACACATTAAAGACTACAAGTAAGATCTTAGGATTCTCTCGTAGATCTTTGCCATTGTGAGGTATCGTTTTGAGTGAGGAGAGTGGGCCAATTTTTACCACACAAAAAAACAGCTCTCTGACATCTGGGATGGTACATGATAAATTCAAAAGTTAAATTGCCCAACAGTTACATAATAAACCTATTTTGGAGACCAGTGAACTAGGCAATTTCTACACCATTTTTCTGTTACCTCATTGCTTCAAACGTCTTGAGACAGAGCAGTCACTGCCCAACTACAAAGTTGTGTTTAGAACTACAATAGCTAGACCCATTTCAAGCTGGCTTTAGACCAGGCCTGAGTACACAGGAAGGTTTCTTGTAGTGAGATTTGTCCACATTTAACACAGTTGACCATCCTCTTGGGTTAAAGACTAGTCAAGGATTATTTTGATGGTAAATACCCGGCCACCAACTCGAAATGGCTTCTGGCAACTGCTTCTAACTGGGTCCCTCTGACTGTCTGTGGCCCACTTTTAACCATACTTGCTATGTTAAAATAGGGACTTCACCCACCAGATGTGGTACCTTCATTTCATAAACCAATCTGCCCAATAGTATTAATTTAGACTAAAACTTTAAGAATGTGCCATCTAGCATGTTGTGTGTTCTTGGTCCCCACAGTCAGTCCGCTGGAAATTCTCCACATAAGCACTCCGGGGCCTTCCGCTCTACGCCTTAGCAATTAATTAATGAGTTGTCCTAAGTTCTTGCATTTATTTTCTAAAGATGATATAGATTTCTGCTTTACCAGTTTGCAGCTGTGGGAAACTTTTTCATCCTCAGCTTTTGATCGCTACAACATTATCAAATACAGGAATGTTCATAATTGTGCACAAAAAGAGTCTAGGTCTTAGGTTTACTAACTCTTGCTCACTTCATATAACAGAAATACATCTCACCACGTGCACATTTGAATGGGAATCCATTTCTTCTGCATGCCAGTTTTACAATGTGAACACTCATCCTTTTTTTTGCATAAAACAAACAATATAATTTGCCTAAACAGCATTTTACTAATTAAATAGACATGCTGGGTACACCTATTCATCATTCATTAATAATATAAAATTCTAGAACCTAGAAAAAACACAGATTAGTAACACTTCTCCCAGTCCTTAGCTAAACATCTAATACTACCTCAATGTGAAACTACTGTTCATGTCTACTTAACTTGATTGAAACATCTTCGCTGTGTATGTATGTAGAAGTTAAGTAGTGCAAACGTGGCCGAAAATTTCTAGAACTGATTCATTGGTGGATGGATTTCAATTGCCTCAGATTAAATTAATCGAAAACAGGGTTTGTGACTAGATTGGACTGTGCCAATTTATGGGGCAGGAACTTCTGGCCATTCACTGTGTGCCCATGCCCATATCCAACCATTACTGGAAAAAGTATTTCCATAATGCTTGACTTGGAACTCTCCCTTACCTTCTCACGTCAAAGATGTTTCTTCCAGTTGACATGCCTTTGAAGGTTTATTCCGTTCTCTAATTTTCTCTCTGCGCTCTAGTAATAATTCATTTTCTTAAGTCTTGCATAGACTATTGTAACTGTATGCATTTAGGACTACCAATAAACTATGTAAAGGCTTCAAAAATGCAGCATTCCAATTTTGCTTTGGCCTCCACAAATTTGATTAGGCCTCTGCCAAGATCCATAAAGTGCATTGTCTCTCTGAGCAAAAGAAATGCTTTTAAATCTCTATGCCTGCTGAATCATATTTGTTCACAACTCCAATCCAACTTTCTTAGGCAGAACGAGAAAGTACACTATCTCTGAGCCTTTGTTCGTCTTCCCTGAATCTCAGGAATGGTCTCAAATTTTGAAAAAAAAAACTTGGGTGGTACAGATTTCAGATTCAGAGGCCCCAAGCTGAACCTAACCCATTTGATCAAAATGCTAAGGTCTTTCTCGTGCACTCACTAGTTTCTTCTTATCTAATTTTCAGTGGCGTCAAGAGAGTCCTGATTGTGTGAATGCTGTGTTTTATGCACAGATAGATACATTACATGGGTGGAAGGTACTGGTCTGGGCAAGTCATGGTTCTATCACATTTGTTTTGTATTTTATACTTCTCTTGCATTGAAATACAAGCTGCAGCAGCAAAGTCAGAGGGCAATTCTCTGCTGCTGTGTCACGATACCCATGCATCATTGAAGTAATTTTATGTAGTTGTGACTTTAGAATGGTGGACATTGACTGACTAGCTTCTGTTTCTCCCTCCATGTAGGTGCAGGGAAACTGCTACTTATACCTTCAGCCGGGGTGTAGTACCTGAGCAGTAAAACAGGCCGCCATTTCCCAGCAGCAGCAAGTTGTATACCGAGTAGTAGCTGTGTATAGTAGCCCATCCATCCCACCCTTCTTCTGGCCGGAATGTAGTCTGGACCTTTAACATCAGTGTCTCTGTCCCTCTTCTCATAGAAAGCCTTGTGGGAATAGGCATGACAAATCCATGCTGAGGTGAGAGTATGGGTGTAGTAAACCACCTTAAATTTGAGCTAAAGGATGAGGTGACGCAGGATGGTGTTAAGACACAGAAAATATGTATATATGATGGGGAAGAAAGACTAAGAATATGAGGAAGGGTGGTGAGGCAGCAGATATTTTTATTTGTGGGGGAGGGGAGAGGTGTAAAGTGGTAGGTGTATAAGGTTGAAAACACTGGGAAAAATTGTGTGTGTTCGAGGAGTAGGGACCCAAGGAGATGTGGCTGAATGGTAGGAGATGTCGGGGACAGATTTATGTTATATGAAATTTCCCCACGACTCACCACTTGACCTCTATCTACCCTTCAGAGAAGAGGAAGGCTGCAGGTTGGGTGCACTTCCGAAATTCATGGATCCCCTTCCCCATCTAGTGCAATGTGGTTTTCACCTCAGAGAATCGAGAGTGCTAGAGATCACTCTCTGTCTAGGACACACTCCTCTCTGTGAAACACAACCAATTGTGGAAGGCCCTTCTTTCTATACACACATTTTAAGGTTGAGACCAGAGCTAATGTTTCTTCCTGTGCCTTTTTATAGTTCATTTTAAACATAAACTAAGTAAATCAATATTTCACTTGACTTAGTTGAGAAGTCTGCAGGGCCAAAGAGACAAAAGATAAGTTTTGAAAGTTTAAGTTCATTAAACCCAGACATCAGTTCTAACAGTAAGTGCTTTTTTGTTCCACTACATTTGTAAACCTGCTTAGAGTATCACAATGAATTAGATCAGGCCTTTTGCTGTTGACAACGTCAATATGGGCTTGAATGTGACAATTCGAAATAAAAAAAGACAATTTAATTTGCGCACAAGAAAATATTTGTCATACAAAGCACATACCGCGAAGAGGGTCACGCCAAATTACAAGTGGGGACATTACTATTCTCAATCATTGAAGAAAGCCCTTGATATTTCCAATTTCGCGGCATAAGATTCATCATTTCTGCTGATTTAAGCAGAACACAAAACAAATATGGATCCCAAGGCTTCCTTCCACAGGTACTGGCATGGATAATTTACTTCAGTGATCCAATTTCAAAACTCAGTGGGGACGAGTAAATCGCTGCATAAAAGAAAGAGCGAATGAGGTCCTTTTTTCTTTAGTGTCAGCAGGCTGTGATTATTATGTTTATTAGATTTTATTGAAAGGGCTTCATACTTTCTCAAATATGCAGGAGAACTATATTTCCCCTCTGAGCCCTGCATTAGCATTTGCGTGCCTCGGTCCTTGAATGTAAGATGGTGATGAATCTTTCAATTTACTTAACTCGTTACGGAGTGAGGCTTGCTAGGCCTGCGCTGTGATATTCCCAGGCCACTGACAGAGCTGATGTTGCAGAGAATAGTACAGCTTTTGCAGTAACGCCATTGCTTATCAAAAACATACCGTGTGATCTAGCTTCAGTCTTCTAGATCCCTTCCAGATCATTTATTAAATGAATGAATAGCTAAAGTGCTTGAAGATTAATTTAGTGACCCTGCACATTCTCTTGTCCTTGCCGAAACAATAAGTGAATAAAACGAGGCACATCAGAGGCTGCTTTTAAACTGAAAAAAGTACAAGGCTGGAAAAATAATGTCACATTTAGATTATAAAGAAGCATTAGGGAATACCTTAAAATCGTACAACTAATGCTTTCTTACCAGTAAAAACACAAGGGATGCATGTTAAATGGAATACAGACTTGTGACCACTGACGTGCTAATGGCAAGTAATTAAATTGTGGGTAGCCATGGCTCAATAAACTGAGAAACTGAAGCAATCCCTGGATAGGTTTTTGGGTTAAGCCTAGCAGTGCGCATGTGCTGCTCTCTCGACATGCTGTAATATACTCTGTGGACTTTAACCATGCCCATCTCATGCCCATCACTTTCATTAGTTCCTTGGCCTGCCTTTCAAAATTCCCTTGATTTCATAGTTAAATACTTTACGTTTATCCCGCCTTGTGGCTGTTTTGTTACTGCCTCAGAGATTGACCCTGTTAAATGGATTATTGCACAATCGGCCACATACCGTCGTCTGGTGTACTACGTTTTAGGTCGAGTGTAAGCATAAGGCCTCTTTTATAGTATACTTCTTCTGTGGGCTTCCAGCAATTTCATTGGTTAGTTTCAGTGTCATTTGAAAATCCTGGTTTGCTAGTGGTCAGTCATGCCTCTTTGTCCCGCCTCCTTCTGGTGAGAGCAGGGGCCAACTACTGTATAGTTACGCTTTGTCCTGTTTATCTAGTATGTAGGGGACTTTTTGTTTACTTTGTTTCCTGCTCCTATCCAGGGCAGCTTCCCTTTTCATTTGCAGAGCATTCTTGCTCTGAGCTTAGCTGTAAATAAGGCAATAAATAAGACTGTTATCTTTGTCACATTTGATCTTTGTGGACACTTTTCACCCTTTCTCAATTGCCTGGCTCCCGCCCTTCCTTGGATTATCTTTACCAACTCTACCAGAGCTCCCAAATCTTAAGAGACAGTGCCCACTTCTGCTACATAATGGGATTCCACTCGCAGCTCCATCATTGCACCTCAGTGCACACAGTCCAAGGCCTCAGCCATGCCAGTGTCAGGAAGCCCACACTCGCTGTCTGCCAGAGCACCTCAGTTCTTCCAGTCAGTATACGCTGCTGTTCTAGTACTGGGACCTCGGGTGAAGCTCTATCTGTGCAGCTCAGTACACCCACTCCAAACCCCCAGCCGTGCCAGTGCCAGGAACCCCACACACGCTGTCTGCCAGAGCACCTCAGTTCTTGCAATCAGTACACTCTGCTGCTCCAGTACTGGAACCTCAGGGGCAGCTCCATCAGTGCACCTCGGTTCGCACACTCCAAGCCCTCAGCCATGCCAGTGTCAGGAACCCCACACACGCTGCCTGCCAGAGCACCTTAGTTCTTGCAGTCAGTGCTCTCTGCTGCTCCATTACTGAGACCTCAGACGCAGCTCCATCAGTGCACCTCAGTTCACACACTCCCAGCCCTCAGCTGTGCCAGTGCCAGGAACCCACACACGCTGCCTGCCAGAGCACCCCAGTTCTTCCTGTCAGTACTCTATGCTGCTCCGGTACTGGAATCTCAGGCGCAGCTCCATCAGTGGACCTCAGTTCACACATTCCAAGACCTCAGCTGTGCCAGTGCCAGGAACCCCACACACTCTGCCTGCTAGAGCACCCCAGTTCTTCCAGTCAGCAGACTCTGCTGCTCCAGTACTGGGTCCGACTCGCAACTTCCCTAGGACACCTCCAGTCTAATACTCTAGTCTAATACTTGGCAACACAAGCCCACCAATACTAGGTTCCACACATAGCTTCATTAATATACCTCACTTCTGACCTTGTGTATTATTCCAGCACTGCAGTCCACATACAACTCTGTCAGTGCACGTCAACCCTAACCTGCAGCGCCCCATTATTCTAATAACATAAATTATACAGCACTCAGTTTCTCCTTCCTCACCCGCTACCTTTCTGTTATTCCAGCACTGGACCGGGACACAGTTCTGTCTATACCACCCAATGCAGATCTGAAGCGCCCCAATATTGCTGTATTGGGGTCCACATACAACTCTGCTAATGCACCTCCTGCTGTTCTGCAATGCCCCTACTGTTCCACACTCTGGCTTCTGCTTGAGGATGTAGGGGAGCCAGATACATCTAGTCTTAGTTGCCATCTTTTTTTGGGAGGTTTCACCTGTCACGCTCCATTCTTTCCTTTACTCTGTTCACTCTCAATGTTTTCTTTCTCTCCCACTTTTCTCTTTCCACCTCTTAAAATCCATGTGTTAACAGTTTCACTCTTTCTTTCAAATGTTTATTTCTACTCCTCTCCTTTTAAATAAAAAAAAAAATCCCTCCTCCTCTTGCTACCACCTCTTTCAAACTTGCAAAGATGTGGGTATTTCTCTCCTTGTTTTGTTCTTCTCTTTTTCTTCATCAGGCGTTTATTCTTTTACTATTTCTTTTTCTCTCCCCTTCATTCTTTGTCTTTTTTATTTGCTCTTTCCTTTGACTCTGTATGCATCCTTTCACTTTTTGTTTTAGATCTTTCTGCCTTACTTTTTCTGGTGTTTTTCGTATCTTTATCTGTCAATTCAGGTTTTACTATAAATTCCTCTTTTTGACGTTTGTATGTGGAAGCCACAAGTTACATGTCAGACCCAAAGTGTCAAAGTGTTGTTTTCCATTCTGTGTCTCTGGGAAATGTGTCAGTGTATACATGCCCAGTTTCCTTTGCTGCTTGTTTCTTTCACCCTCTCTCTTTTTTGTCTCATGTTTATTTTTCTCTTTCTTTTCACACATTTTGTTGTTTTTTCCTCTTTATCTTTCATTCGCTACCTTCCTTCCCTTTTTTTCTTAAATCTCACACATTTGCTCTATTTCTTCTTTTAGGTGTGGTTTCATTTTCTCATTCTTTCTTGATTTCATTGCGACCCCTTCTTTTTCTTCCTTTTGTCTGTTGTATTCCTTTCACTTCTCTTTTTGTGCCCCATCCGCTTTCTCTCAAGGTCTAGTTACCATTAGAGCAACAGGTGTAGTGGCACTGGGGCCCAGAGACCGACAGACCTCACTCACCTCTAATTACTGCTCTGTTTTCCTACCAAAATTCCAGTCAACCATTTTCCTTTCTTACTCCAGAGCCCATGACACAGTTGCTAGGCAACTTGTCCTCTCCATCTTTACTGCCGACTCCCTCTTTCCTTTCACCCTCCAACTAGTCCTAAAAGATACTTTTGTTATGGTGTTTTGAGCATTATACTATAATGCCAAAAGTTTATTTCTGATAAAGGTTTTTATGATAATTGTATGCATTTTAAGATAGAGGAAGAAGTTAAACGGAAGTGCTTTAGTTAAATACTGGGCCACTGGAATTATATGGCAGGAAAAGACGAGATTATGAGGCAGGGTTGACCAGTTTATGTGGCAAGAAAAGTCCAGTTATGAATTTACAATGGCAGCTCAAGAAAATGCAAAACCTATTGCATTGCTAATGCTTCTTTCTTGTGCCTCTCCGCTTCGTGCTCCGTGGTTGTATGATGTTTCTTCCTCTTCCTTGTTTGTGGTATCTGCACCCAAAGGTATTTATTTTATTTTATTTGTTTATGTTTCATATAGCGCAAACTTGATCGGAGGAGCACTTCACATGAACACCACTTACGTACAGGTTTAGCAGTTGAAACATATACAAACTGGTGCACTTTAAACAGAAAAAAAACAGAAATCCTCAACTAGCTCCCCCGGCACAGCAGGAGCGCTAATACTACAATATTCACTGCACTTGAGAAACTCGCCCCATAATACATTGCAGGGCTTTCTTTTACAAAACATTTTTGCCCATAACTCAGCCTGTGGTGACCGTATGACAATGGGAACATCACCAAACCGTTCAGTACAATGCGCTCTTTCTGTCTTGGTCTTCTCTGGGTTTCCACACTAGGTTGGGGGGGACCCCCCAAAATTATAACCTCTCCCACCATTCAGTGTCTTTTTAAGCTCTTTCATGGTTGGAACTTTTGATTTACAGCTGGGAGTAATTTGTGTTTTTAATGACCTTGTTTGTAAATATAACTGCAGTAGGCCTGAAAATGTGTAAGGCTATTTGGCCTCTAGGGGCTAAATATAGGATTGCACGGCATTACTTTCTGCCATTCTATTTTCATGTGTTTATGCCCTGTAGGGGCTGACTATACGGTTACTTGACCATGTTTCTTCTAAATGCTATTTTTACTGTGGTGTTTTCTAGGGGCTGTTCAGAGCATTACAGTCATGACACTACAATATTTGCTGCACTCATAAACTCGCTCCATAATGCATTGTGGGCATTCCTTTTAAAAAAACATTTTTGACCTGAACTCACTGTGTGGTGGTCCTAGGACGATGGGACCACCATCAAAATGTTCAGCGCGGCGAGCTTTCCATCTCTGCCCACACTGGGTTGACAATAACAAAACAATAACCCCTCCCACCATTCAGAGCCTCTAAGCTCTCTCAATGCGAGAACCTTTGTTTTACAGCGGGGAGTAGTTTGTGTTTTAAGGGCCTTGTTTGTAATATTATTCTAGTAGGCCTGAAATTTGTAATGCACTATGCCTTCTAGAGGCTAAATATATGTTTATACTACAAGACCATGTTTCTTACAAATGCTATTTTTATAGGGGCTGTTGTGAGCATTACAGTCAAGATACTACAATATTCGCTGCACTCGAAAATTTGCCCCATAATGCTTTTCTAGGCATTCCTTTTACAAAATATTTTTGCGTTCAGCATGACGTGCTCTTAATGTCAAAGTCATCTCTGGGTCCCCACATTAGGTTGGGGGGACCCCAAAACAATAATCTCTCCCCATTGAGTGTCTTTTTAAGCTTTCTCATGGCTAGAACTTTTGTTTTACAGCTGGGACTAGTTTGTGTTTTAAGGGCCTAGTTTGTAGTAATATTCTAGTAGGCCTGCTAGGTCTGAAAATGTGTAATGCACTATGCCCTCCAGGGGCTGAATATATGGTTACACTGCCTTGCTCTCTGTTATTCTCTTTTCATGTGGTTATGCCCTTTAGGGGCTGACTATATGGGTACATGACCATACTTCACTTTCAGGAACACGGAGTCGGGGTAGGTCCTTTTTTTTCCAAGACCGGTTCCCAGTACACAACTATATCCGTTTGACGAGGCCGGTCCCAGGGCTGTCTGTTGATTTATCTTTCAAAACGAGTGTCTGAGTTTGGTTTTAGTGTTGTCGGCACATGTACATTCATTGATTATATCTATGACAGTTAACTGACTACAGTAGTCTTACCTGCTCTGCTAATTTTGTGGTGGTGTAAGTGTGCGATGCAGTTTTGATGCACTTTTCTTTTCTTTATATTTTTGCGACATTTCATTTATGACTGTGGTTATGCCTGCATTTTGGTGCCGAGAAATGGGCATTTCAGTATACCACCTCCACAATATGAGAGGCAATCGGCCCTTTTGTAACGCCGTTAACCATCTTGTCCTTAATGCTGTTTCTATGAGGACTTTTTCACAGAGCACACTTTAGAACTACATGGAATTCTGTCTTAAACAGTAGCTTTCAAGACGTCTGATATATGTTTTAAGCTCTGTTTTCCATGAGCGTGAAAGGAATGTGTATGGTTGCTAAATCAGCTTGGTACCTGTTTTATCCAACCCTTTGTTCTCTCTGTGCTTGATTATGTTTTTTCTCAGTTCTGCACTTTTGATGAGAATTCCGTGTACTCCTAGGGCAGGCACCACAATCTCTATTTGGGATGGTAAGTGCTCTACCAATTTGTTTACCATCTCACTCTTATCACTCAGATGAGCACCTTTTGAGTACTCCGTACTTTTACTGGACAGTTTCTCAGTATATTGCATATATTATTGCTTACTAATTTTATTTTTACAGGGCGACTTTTATTTGAGATAGACTGACCAAGACGTGCAGTAGACAAGTAAGTCACTGGATTATATATACTTACTTGTACCTTGCTTGGGTTCTTGAGGAGAAGTGATAGTACTTTTTGGTCCTGATGAAGCGTTGCTGGATCCCTTTTTGACCAAAAGGACGCAAAACATGTTGACCCTTGAACAGAGGGGTTAGGATAGTGTCCTCTCCCCACAACCACATTCTTGTGAGAGTGCATAGGAGCATAATCTTTTTAGGCACTCCAGTTATTTTTAATCTTAGCCTAAACCCGTTTCTGACACATTAAATTATGATGGTTTGGGTTTAGAGCTATTTTTATTCGTCACCTTCTTTTCTCTCCTCACCTCAGTCACCATTTGGTTTCACCTTCAGCACCTCTTCTAATCTGAAGTACTCCGGTTAAGAGCACCCCTTCTTTTGAAGGGGCGCCCGTCAGGCATTGCAGCACCGGCCTGACAAGGAGCGAGCCCAGTGATTATGCTATACATCCTCATGGGTGTGTGAGGGCTCTCTTTGCTCCTGAATTAGCTCCCCTGTATTTTCACTTTGTGTCATTTTGGGAACAGTGTACTTTACAATTTATAGGACCTTGTAATATCTCCTAGGGGTTTCATGCTGGTAGCTAGGGCTGACCGCCTATCGCTCCTGAGTTAATGCCATTTAGTTGCAGGCTCTGGTGCTGGGCTTCTGTAGCTTCTTAGTTGACTCCATACAATATTTCATGATGGGCTAGTACTGCCCCCATAGTGTAGGCTGATGTTGCTTCTGAACTGATTCTATATAAAGTATTTCACAGGTACCACTTGTCAGATGGTAGGTATATGCTTTGCATGACCACATGCATGGAACCTGTATACCCCCTTACATGATCAATTAATGACCCTGTGCACAATCAACTAAAGTGTCTAAAGCATGACCGATTGCATAACCACTTCAGGGCATATTGCAAGAAAAACTGCATTACAGTTGATAATAGTTAGCATCACATCCGTGTAAATTATCATTCACTATAGATGACAAATGTCTCTACTGACATAGGTATCTCACAGAGAAGCATGGTGTCTGCAAAGCACTTTAGTGCCTCAACAGAGGTAAAGATTAAATGTCAATGTGATTTAATACCATTGCCAAGAGTAATCAGTGACGGCTGCATTGTAAGTATACTTCCTCAACCAGCCTGTTTTGACAGTGGTAGCCATGTAACAGGAATAACCACAGCTGGACCCTTCCTTACCAACTATAGTTAGTGCAAGCTGGATGACAATCCTAGTCCTGGCGGTCCTAATGAAACACTACTAGCCCAATTTGGCAATTATTTTAAAAGGCCAGAACTGTCAAAGGACATGCTTACAGTGTCAAAATCCTTCACCAACCCACCTAAACCAAGATATTCAATACCAAAAAGGATTTCCACCCAACATATGCAGAGATCTTCCACATGTGAGCGGTATCCTGGAGGGCACCATGATAGCCCATCCTTGCAGGTACCATAGTCCTTTCCAACTATAATCCAAATTGGACATCCTTAATACATTAATCATAAAAGGAATCTAACTCTAACTGCTGAATTTCTATGGTGTTGTATGAGTAAATTCAGAACCTAACTATATCATCCCTGTAACCTTTGTTTTTATCAGTGAATTTCAATGTTTTTTTTTAACATAAAGTAATTTTAATTACTATACGTTATTCCAACCCCAGCCACACATGGCCTTTGGTCGTGCGCGGCGGGGGATGGTCGCAAGGTCTGGCCTGCAGCCAGGCCTTGCAGCCAAGTCCTTATAACCACCTAACCGTGCCATGCATAGCCTGTGAGAGTCTGAGTGGATCTGAAAGAGGGTGTGTGAGTCTATGAGTAGGTCTGAATGGGTGCATGAGTGTCTGAGTGGGTGTATGAGAGGGCGCATGAATCTCTGAGTGCAACCATCAGCACCAACCCCTTTACTAAAATACCCTCTAAGAATAAACCATCCCAACCTCTACAGTCCTTCAAACAAATATCCCAGGATGAATTTATGGATTTGGTCAAAGCAAGCAGACCTTCTGGTTGCCCTTCTGACCCTTGCCCACCACAAATCTTCAAGAACATCCTGCTATCTACTTCTGCTGCCACACCTGTAAGAAGAATCATCAACAACTCTTTAACTTCAGGAACTTTTCCTGCAGACCTGAAAAAGGCATACATACGACCATTATTAAAGAAAACAAACCTAGACCCACAAGACCCCAACAACTACAGACCAATCACAAATGGACCTTTCCTGGGCAAATTGATAGAAAGAGAAGCATTCGCCCAGATGTCACAATTCATTGAAGACAATTCTATACTTTCAGACTTCCAAACTGGATTCCGCCCAGGAAGAAGCACTGAATCGGCACTCATGGCCATCTGGGACGATCTTAAAAACACAGTCGACCGAAATGGAGTTGCTGCACTACTTCTCTTGGACCTCTCAGCTGCCTTTGATACGGTTGACCATGACACCCTAACTCAAAGACTCCACGAAGCCGGCATACAAGGGATTGGTCTCGACTGGATTACTTCCTATCAACAAAAAAGAGCGAATATCATCCACTCGCCCCCCTTCTCGTCCGAACCCTACCTCACAAAAGCAGGGGTCCCCCAAGGGTCAATCATCTCACCTTTGCTGTTCAACATCTACATGATATCTTTACCAGAACTGATCAATGATTTCTATCTCACATGCTACAACTATGCAGAAGACACACAAATACTACTTAAATTAGAAGACCCCAAAAACATTGAAAACTCACAAATCTTCAGTTGCCTCAGAGCCGTTGATCAGTGGATGACCTGGAGCCATCTCAAATTAAATACCTCCAAAACAGAAATACTCATATGTGGTGACTGGAAAAATTATGACCCTCTGTGCGTCTGGCCTGACGATCTCGGACCACCTCCTCAATTATCCAAGGAAGTGAAAAACCTAGGAATCACCATGGATTCCAAGCTAACTATGAATGCCCAAGTAGACAAATTAGCACGCACAAGCTTCATCACCTTAAAGACTTTACGACGCATCTTCCCCCACCTCGGATTTCCACACAAGGTGCAAGCTACTATCTTGCTTGTACTATCCAAACTGGATTATGCCAATAGCCTCTACCATGGATCATCTCTATCTGTTATGAAAAAACTACAACGCATCCAGAATTCCGCAGCCAGGCTACTACTACATATAAAGCCGCAAGCCCACATCTCCCCTGCCTTGAGAGCACTACACTGGTTACCCGTTGCCAGACGATGCACTTTCAAGCTGCTTTGTATCACCCACAAAGCTATACATGGAACAGGACCGCTTTTTATCAGAAAGAAATTTACCAAATACATCTAACAAAGAACCCTCCGCTCAAGACTGGCACCCCGCCTTAGAACACCACCAAACAAGAAAAAGACTATAGGTGGTACATCCTTCTCCGTCCAAGCAGCCGAACTATGGAATTCATTACCCCCAACTATAAGAGACACAGATAACTTTCTTGTCTTCAGAAAACTACTCAAGAGTTGTCTCTTTCCTTCATAACCACCTTTTTCAAACAACTATGAACTGCATATGTCTATGTGGATAAATATTTTTTTCAGATTATATCTATATTTCTATTTATTTATAGTTTCTTTGGAAAATATGTATTGCTACTGTCATAACAATAAAATACACACACACTCTTTAAACCTGTCTGACTAAGTATTTTTTACCCATGATTCTAATTATGTATTGTATGTGCATATGTGTATGTATTCATGTGTGTGTATATATATATATATATATATATATATATATATATATATATATATATATACATATATATATATGTGTGTATGTATGTGTATATGTTGTTTCTGTGCTTGGCATGTTCGTGGATCATTGCATGGCTCCTGGTTTTGGGTTGTTATACTAGATATCTATGAATTCCTGCTCTCATCTTATCACACTTATCTACTCATCACTCTTATATCATGTCTCTATCAAACTATCCTCCATTCTCACTCTGACTCATCCCTTCTACCACTTTCATCTCCTAAATATCTCTGCCTAAGCTCTTCCCTCCACCTCCACATCTAACTCACCAAACCTCACTCTACCTCTGTGACTTCCCACACAACCCTACTAAATTCTCCTGCATTCATCTCACCCTGCTACTATGATCTCCCTAACCCTTCCACATACTCTTCCCCCTCCGCCCTCCTTTATTCATCCCAAGCCTTTGGGTTGAGTAAATGAAGGATATACTCCCAATTAACACTTCTAGATTTCTTTCCTCCTCCACCCCTCCATTACTCCAGTCAATCTAACTAACAAACTCTCATATCCGCGGCTCAAATTAACTCATAATAATACTAAAACTGTACTCATTATTAAACTATACTAATCCATCACTAATTCTTGTTGGGTTCCGGAGTAGCGTGCTACTCATCGAAAAGCGCTTCGACGCCTCGTCAGGGGTAGTAAGCGCTATATAAATACGATTACAATACAATACAATATTTCTTCCAAATACTATTTTTATTGTGCTCCCACTATATCAGTGCTCCCACGTATTCCGCTGGTCGCAGCACTCCTTGTTCTGCAGCAGAACGGGAGGAAATCCAATGATGACGCATGCAACCAAGGTGTAACCCTGTTGGGTGAGGGTTTTTCACACAAAAAAACTTTTTTTTCCCCACCCTGTGGAAGTTCCTTTGGGCTGGGCCTTTTTGTAAAATGATATGGGTACATGACCATGTTTCTTCAAAATGCTGTTTTTACTGTGGTGCCCTCTATGGGCTGTTCTGAGCATTACAGTCTAATGTTGTAGGAAACTGCCACGGTTGGCATGGTTACCTCCCCACTTTTTGCCTAATGTTGATGCCAACTCTGATTGAAAGTGTGCTGGGATCCTCCTAACCAGGCCTCAGCACTAGAGTTCTTTCCCAAAATGTGTACATTTGTTCTCGCAATTGTTACACCCCTGGCACACAGTTAAGTCCCTTGTAAAAGGTACCCATAGTACCAAGGGCCCTGTGGCCAGGGAAGGTCCCCAAGGGCTGCAGCATGTATTATGCCATCCTGGGGGACCCCTCACCAAGCACATGTACACTGCCTTTGCAGCATGTGTGTGCAGGTGGGGAGAAAATGGCAAAGTCGACATGGCACCCCTCTCAGGGTGCCATGCCCACAAACCACTGCCTGTGGCATAGACAAGTCATCCCCCTGGCAGGCCCTACAGCCCAAAGGCAGGGTGCACTATACCACAGGTGAGGGCATAGCTGTATGAGCATGAGCAATATGCGCCCACAGTGTCTAAGGCCATACTTAGACATTGTAAGTGCAGTGTAGCCATATTGAGTATATGGCCTGGGAGTTTGTCATTACGAACTCCACAGTTCCATAATGGCTTCACTGAATACTGGGCAGTTTGGTATGAAACTTCTCAGCACAATAAACCCCCACTGCTGCCAGTGTGAGATTTACTTAAAAATGAATCCAGATGGCATTTTAGAGATGCCCCCATATGTTAGCCAACTTGCTAGTGCAGGACTGACCGGTCTGTGCCAGCCTGCCTTTTCAGACAGGATTCTGACCACATGGGGTGAGGGCCTTTGTGCTCTCGGTGGTCAGACACAAATCCTGTCCTGGGTGGAGGTGCTTTACACCTCACCCCTGCAGGAACTGTTACTCCTGGCGGCCTCAAAGGCTCAAGCCCCAGGTTAAAGTGACCAGGGGCACTCCAGCTAGTGGATTTGTCCGCGCCCCAGGCAAAGCCCCACTTTTGGCAGCATGTTTGGCGGGAAAATTAGGGAAAACAGGGAGGACTGACCACCCCAGCTAGGACCACCCCTAAGGTGTCCAGGGCTGAGGTGACTCCCCCCCTGCAGAATCCTCCATCTTAGTTTGGAGGACAGGGACCAATAGGCTTAGGTTTCTGGCCCCTCCCCAAAGGGAGGGGGCACAGGAAGGGTGTAGCCACCCTCAGGGACAGTAGCCATTGGCTACTGCCCTCTGACCCCTGTAATGCCCCTAAATCTTATATTTAAGGACTTCCCTGAACCGAGTTCACCAGATTCCTGGTGACCTGGGAAGAAACAAAAAGGACTGCTAAGCTGAAACCCCAGCAGAGAAGAAGGAAGATGACAACTGACTTGGCCCCAGCCCTACCAACCTGTCTCCTGCTTCAAAGAACCTGCACAAGAACAGCGACGCATCCAGTGGGACCGGCAACCTCTGCCAAGCTCCAGAGGACTGTCCTGCATAAAAAGGACCAAGAACTCCAGTGGACAGTGGCCCTGTCCAAGAAGAAACAACAGCTAAGGACTCCAGCCTCACTCCGAATCCGTGAGTCCTGACCACTCTGCACCTAACACCTATGCCCGTGTCCAAGTGGCCCAACCGGCTAGAGAGGATCCCTAGGCGATTCTGAGCAAGTGCCCACCCTGGGTTGATCTCTCCACCCCTCCATGACGACGCCTGCAGAGGGAATGCTGAGGATCCCCTGACTGCGAAAGCTCAGGACGAAGATATCTGACGCCTAAACGACTGCTGCACCCTCAGCCCCCAGGCCTTGGAGAACCCAACCTCCAGTACAGCAACGTTCAGCAGGCAGCCCTCCTCCCTGTCCAGCCTGTGGTTTGCCCGAGACGACCAGCCTCTGAGTGACCCCTATGCACCCCTCATAGAGAATAATTGGAGACTCGATGCCTTGTTTGCACACTGTATCTGGCTGTCCCAGCGCTGCTGAGTGTGTATGTTTGGTGCCTACTTGTAGCCCCCCACAGTGCTCCTCTAAACCCCCCAGATCTGCCCTCCTAAGACGCAGGTACTTACCTGCCTGCAGATCTGAAACCGAGTTCCCCCCAGCCTCCATAGGAGCCCACATAATTTTGCCTCATTTTGAACCCTGACCTGTAGACTTCCTAACCCCCGGAGACTGGAACTGTAAGTGTTGTACTTACCTGCAAACCGATCTAACCCTTCTTCACCCCCAGGAACTTATTCTGAAAATTGCAGTGTGTCAACTTAAAAAAAAAACTGTATAATTTATCGATTTCAAACAAAGTACTATTGATATATGTGTGAAATACAAATCTATTGAAGTACTTACCAACAACGTGAATCTTGTCATTCTAGAAATAAATTAAGAAAAGATTTTTGCTACATAAAAAACATTGGTCTGGAGTTAAGTCATTGAGTGTGTGCTTCTTCACGTATCTGTGTGTGTACAACACTACCCTCTGATAAGCCTAACTGCTCTACCACACTACCACAAAATAGAGCATTAGTGTTATCTACTTTAGCCTCTGTTAAGCCTCAGGGGAACCCTTGGACTCTGTGCACACTGTATCCCACTTTAATATAGCATATACAGAGCCAGCTTATTACATTGGTGGATCAACGGTGGGGTATATGACTTTGCATTTGCTGGACTACGGTAAGTCCCCTTAGCATTTCCTTTTAGATATAAAAGTTACTGTAAGTTAGGAGTTAGTTACTAGAAGTAGTTTTTAGTTTCTAGTAATCCCAACTTTTAGTAACATAATGAGCAGCTCAAAGGAAATGTTTATGGAACTCAACCTCACCCCTTACCTCCATCTAGGGATGGCGGAGTCAAGGTCCATCTGTAAGCTAAAAAAGATTAGAACAGGTTCCAACCCTATAAAGTTCAAGCTCCAGGAGCTCTTGGCAGAGTACACCAGGAACCACCCTGCTGAGGAGGAAGAACTCCACTCAGACAGGGAAGATGTTAGAGATGAGGAGGATGACCTTCCCCCTCCTCACCTAACATAGGAGATCAGGGTGCCCAGGCCCCTGTCTCCAAGGATAGAACTCACTGGATCTTCCACAGGAGAGTCCAGCTCTACTGGGTATATTGAAGGTAGCCTCAATAAAGAGGACATCCTTTTAGCAAGGATGGCCAAAAGGTTAGCTTTGGAGCAACAACTCCTAGCTATAGAAAGGGAGAGAGCAGAAATGGGCTTAGCACCCATTAATGGTGGCAGCAATACAAATAGGGTTGGAGAGAATACCGATATGCTAAAAAAACACAAATGGATTGTTTCAAAATGTGAAGAGGGTGATGATAGCACCAAGTGGTTCAAAGCATTTGCAGTAAGAAAGTTAAATAGATCTCATTGGGGAGCTCTCCTTTGGACAATGTTTACTGGTAAGTGTAGGGATAGACTCCTCACACTCACTGGTGCAGATGCTGAATCCTATGACCACATGAAGGATACCCTGATTGATGGCTTTGGATTCGCTACTGAGGAGGACAGGATTCGGTTCAGGGGGCTCACGAAACCTCAAGCCAGTCCTGGGTTGATTTTGTAGAATACTCAGTGAAAACACTAGATGGTTGGATAACTGGCAGTGGAGTGCATGAATATGATGGGCTTTATAATTTGTTTATGAAAGAACACCTGTTACGTAACTGCTTCAATGACAAGTTCCATCAACATGTGGTAGACCTAGGTCCAATTTCTCCCCAAGAACTGGGAAAGAAGGCAGACCAATGGGTCAAGACTAGGGTGACCAAGACTTCTACAGGGCGTGACCAAAAAAAAGAGGTCACAAGGCGTCCCCAGGGCTGCTGCACAGGAGAAGGGATATGTAAGTGGCTCCCACAGGGTCTATTGGGAAGATGGACTCCTTTACATTGAGAACAGAGACCCCAAACCTGGTGCAACCAGGAGAGTGTTAGTGTCCGAGGAGTTTAGGGAGTTTATCCTAACTTTGGCCAATGACATCCCCCTAGCTGGGCATTTGGGACAAACCAAGACGTGGAGCAGATTTGCCAACCACTTTTATTGGCCCAATATGTCCCAGAAGGTGAAGGAGTTTTGTAGCTCCTGTGTCACGTGTCAAGCCAGTGGCAAGACAGGTGGCCACCCAAAGGCCCCCTCATACCCCTTCCCGTGGTGTAGGTTCTCCTTGAAAGGGTTGCTGTGGACATTGTGGCTCCACATGAACGAACCACAGCCTCAGAGAACCGGTACATACTGGTGTTAGTGGATCATGCTACCAGATACCCTGAAGCAATTCCCCTTAGGTCTACTACAGCTCATGCAGTAGCCAAGGCCCTTATTGGTATTTTTTTTACCAGAGTGGGTTTTCCTAAGGAGTTGGTTTCTGACAGAGGTACAAACTTCATGTCCGTTTACCTGAAACACATGTGGAATGAGTGTGGGGTGACTTACAAATTCACTACACCATACCATCCACAAACCAATGGACCTGTTGAGAGATTCAACTAGACTTTGAAGGGCATGATCATGGGGCTCCCTGAAAAACTCAAAAGGAGATGGGATGTCCTCCTGCCATGCCTGCTTTTCGCCTACAGAGAGGTGCCTCAGAAGGGAGTAGGGTTTTCCCCCTTTGAACTTCTGTTTGGCCATC
This sequence comes from Pleurodeles waltl, assembly GCF_031143425.1. Lineage (NCBI taxonomy): Eukaryota > Metazoa > Chordata > Amphibia > Caudata > Salamandridae > Pleurodeles > Pleurodeles waltl. Next base: position 1,013,208,276 of record NC_090437.1, read on the forward strand.
CTGTAAGGGGCCCACTGACACTTGTTAAAAAAAAGCTGGGAGAGACCTCTCCATGAGCCTAAACAAGATGTGGTGGACTATGTGCTTGGCCTCCGCTTAAGGATGGTGGAGAACATGGAAAAGGCATCTAAAAACCTTGAGTCCAGCCAACAACTCCAGAAATTGTGGTATGACCAAAAGGCTGCAATGGTAGAATTCCAGCCAGGGCAGAAAGTTTGGGTTCTGCAGCCTGTGGCTCCCAAGAGAGTGATCCATGTTAACTGCCTGAAACTCTACAATGATAGGGCAGACATAACTATGCTGATAGTTACTGATCAGGATCAGGAAGTAGAGGGTGATCCTCTCCCTGACCTCCTCTCAACTGACCCCAAGATGGCTCAGTAAATGGAGTTGTCTATTCAGACACCCTCTCTGCCCAACAGCAAGCTGACTGCAGGCAAGTCCTAAAACAGTATGCTGAGCTCTTCTCTTTGACTCCTGGTCAGACACACCTGTGTACCCATGATGTGTATAGGAAGCTGGCTCTGTATATACTATATCAAAGTGAGATATAGGCCCTCATTATGAACATGGCGGTAATCACTGCCATGGCGACGGTGAACAGCACACTGCCGAATAATGATGCCAAAAAGTTAAACCTCCAAAAATCCTGCAACCTCCACCCACCGCCAGGGCCTACAATGACGGAAAGGCAGTACACCACACCGCGCCACCATCTAAGGGGTGGTCCTGGCTGGGTTGGTCGCTCCTCCCTTTTTGCCCTAATTTTACCACCAGACTTGCTGCAAAAGTGGGGCTTTGTCTGGGAGGCGGGCAACTCCACTAGCTAGAGTGCCCTGGGGCACTGTAACCTGAGGCTTCAGCCTTTGAGGCTCACCACCAGGTGTTACAGTTCCTGCAGGGGGGAGGTGTGAGGCACCTCCACCCAGGACAGGCTTTGTTTCAGACCACAGCGTGCACAAAGGCACGCACACCATGTGGCCAGAAACGTGTCTGAAAGTGGCAGGTTGGCAGAGACCGGTCAATCCCACACTAGCAGTTTGGCTAACATACAGGGGGCATCTCTAAGATGTCCTCTGTGTGCACTTTTCAAGAAATCCCACACTGGCATCAGTGTGGGTTTATTGTGCTGAGAAGTTTGATACCAAATTTCCTAGTCTTCAGTGAAGCCATTATGGAGCTGTGGAGTTCATAATAATCTCCCAGACCATATTCTTAATATTGCTATGAATGGTCTTCAACACAGTAGGGGCATATTGCTCATGCAGCTATGCCCTCACCTGTGTTTTAGGTATAGTACACCCTGCCTTAGGGCTGTAAGGCCTGCTAGAGGGGTGACTTACCTATGCCACTGGTCATGATTTGTGGGCATGGCACCCTGAGAGGGGTGCCATGTCTATTTGTCTTTTTCTCCTCATAAGCACACACAAGCTGCAAGGCAGTGTGTATGTGCTGGTGAGGGGTCCCCTAAGGTGGCATAATACATGCTACAGCCTTTAGAGACCTTCCCTGGCCACAGGGCCCTTGGTACCATGGGTACCTTTTACAAGGGACTTAACTGTGTGCCAGGACAGTTTTAGGGAATGAACACTGGGGCTGGGCCTGGTTAGCAGGATCCCAGCCCACTTTCAATCAAAGTTGGCATCATCACTAGGCCAAAAGTGGGGGTAACCATGCCAACAGTGGCACTTTCCTACACAAACCCCCCACCCAAACGAAAGAGGATGAGAGTAAACTTTCCCACGAGAGTCTTCATTGTCTAAGTGGAAGAATCTGGAAAGGCCATCTGCATTAACATGGGCAGTCCCAGGTCTGTGTTCAACAACCAGGTCCATTCCCTGTAGGGATATGGACCACCTCAAGAATTTAGGGTTCTCACCTTTCATTTGTATGAGCCATCTGTGAGGTCTGTGGTCAGTTTGAACAATAAACTGAGTACCAAACAAGTATGGTCTCAGCTTTTTCAGGGACCAAACCACAGCAAAGGCCTCCCTCTCAATGGCACTTGAACGCTGCTCCCTGGGAGTAACCTCCTGCTAATGAAAGCAACAAGCTGGCCAAGGCTATCATCATTTGTTTGGGTCAGGACTGCTTCTATCCCATGTACAGAGGCATCTGTCTGCACAATGAACTGCCTAGTATGATCTGGAGCTTTAAGAACGGATGCTGAGCACATTGCTTCTTTCAGAGTGTCAAAGGCCTTTTGACAGTCAAGAGTCCAGTTTACCTTCTTTAGCGTCTTCTTTGAGGTCAGTTCAGTGAAGGGAGTCACAATGGACCCATATCCCTTCACAAACCTTCTGTAGTACCCAGTCAAGCCAAGGAATGCCCTGACTTGAGTCTGGGTTTTTGGAACTTCTCAGTCCAGAATTGTCTGGATCTTGGGTTGTAAAGGTTGCACTTGGCCTCCACCTACAAGGTGGCCCAAGTATACAACTGTGCCCTGCCCTATTTGGCTCTTAGATGCTTTAATAGAGAGGCCTGCAAAACCTTCCCCAGGTGGACCAGGTGATCCTGCCAGCTGGAGCTAAAGAAAGCAATATCATCTAGCTATGTTGCACTAAAACACTCCAAACCAGCATGGACTTGATTTGTCAACCTTTGGAAGGTGGCAGGGGCATTCTTTAAGCCAAAGGGCATAACTGTAAAGTGATAATGCCCTTCAGGTGTAGAGAATGTTGTCTTTTTTTTTGGCTCTAGGTTGCCATCACAGCAACCTGCAGTTAAGTCAAGGGTACTCAGAGGTTTGGCTGCACCTAACTTGTCAATCAATTCATCTGCTCTGGGTATGGGGTGTGCATCTGTCTTAGTGACAGAGATGACTCCTCTGTAGTCCACACAGAACCTAATTTCTCTCTTGCCATCTTTGGTATGAGGTTTGGGGACCAAGACCAGTGGGCTAGCCCAAGGACTGTCAGAGTGCTCTATTACCCCTAAGTGCAGCATCTTGTCAACTTCCACTTTGATGCTATCTTTGACTTGGTAGGATTGTATGTAAATTTTGATTTTGACAGGTAAACTGTCTCCTGTGTCCACAGAATAGCTACACAGGTGTGTCTGCCCAGGGGTCAAAGAGAAGAGCTCAGCATACTGCTGTAGAACTCACCTGCAGTCAGCTTGCTGCTGGGCAGAGAGGGTGTCTGAATAGACAACTCCATTTACTGACCCATCCATAGAGTCACTTGAGAGAAGAACAAGTAGAGGTTCACTCTATGCTTCCAGATCCTCATCAGTAACCATCAGCATGGTTATGTCTGCCCTGTCATTATAGAGCTTCAGATGGTTAACATGGACCACCCTCTTGAGTGTCCTGCTAGTGCCCAGGTCCACTAGGTAAGTGACCTGACTCTTCTTCTCTAGGACTGGGTAAGAGCCACTCCATCTGTCCTGAAGTACCCTGGGAGCCACAGGCTCCTGAATCCAGGCTTTCTGCCCTGGCTGGAATTCAACCATTGCAGCCTTTTGGTCATACCACAACTTCTGGAGTTGTTGGCTGGCCTCAAGGTTTTTGGATGCCTTTTCCATGTACTCAGCCATCCTGGAGTGGAGGCCAAACACATAGTCCACCACATCTTGTTTAGGCTCATGGAGAGGTTTCTCCCAGCCTTTTTTTAACAAGTGCCAGTGGTCTCCTAACAGGATGGCCAAACAGAAGTTCAAAGGGAGAAAACCCTATTCCCTTCTGAGGCACCTCTCTGTAGGCGAAAAGCAGGCATGGCAGGAGGACATCCCATCTCCTTTTGAGTTTTTCAGGGAGCCCCGTGATCATGGCATTCAATGTCTTTTTGAATCTCTCAACAAGTCCACTGGTTTGTGGATGGTATGGTGTGGTGAATGTGTATGTCACCCAACACTCATTCCACATGTGTTTTAGGTAAGCTGACATAAAGTTTGTACCTCTGTCAGAAACCATCTCCTTAGGGATATCCACTCTGGTAAACATACCAATTAGGGCTTTGGCTACTGCAGGAGTAGTAGTTGACCTAAGGGGAATTGCTTCAGGGTATCTGGTAGCATGATCCATTGCTACCAGTATGTACTGATTCCCTGAGGCTGTGGGTGGTTCAAGTGGACCCACAATGTCCACACCAACCCTCTCAAAGGGTACTCCCACCACTGGAAGTGGAATGAGGGGGGGGTCTTTGGGTGGCCACCTGTCTTGCCACTGGCTTGACAGGTGACACACGAGCTACAAAATTCCCTTACTTTCTGGGACATGTTCGGCCAATAAAAATGGTTTACAAGTCTGCTCCATGTTTTCGTTCGTCCCAAATGCCCAGCTAGGGGGATGTCATGGGCCAAAGTGAGGATACACTCTCCAACCTCCTGAGGCACTACCACTCTCCTAGTGGAACCAGGTTTGGGATCTCTGGCCTCAGTGTAAAGGAGTCCATCCTCCCAATAGACCCTGTGGGAGCCACTGACATCTCCCTTCTCCTGTTCAGCAGCTTGCTGTCTCAGGCCTTCAAGAGTGGGACATGTCTTTTGTTCCTGGCACAGCTGTTCCCTTGTAGGTCCTCCTGGGCCCAAGAGCTCTACCTGATAAGGCTCCAGCTCCAAGGACTCAGTTCCCTCAGGGGATAAGACATCTTCCTGGGAAGAGAGGTATTGTTTATTTTACTGTTCAGAGGCTGATCCCCCAGTACTCTTACATTTTCTCTTGGAAGGTTGAGCCATTATTCCAGGCTCCAACACTTCTTTTTCACCCTGTGGTCTGCCCTGTGCTCTGGTTTTCACACACACCAGTTCAGGGATTCCCAGCATGGCTGCATGGGTTTTGAGCTCTATTGCAGCCCAAGCTGAGGACTCCAGATCATTCCCTAGCAAACATTCTACTGGGATTGCAGAAGAGACCACTACCTGTTCCAGGCCAGTAACCCCTCCACATTCCAAAGTCACCATAGCCAGGTGATTGACCTTAGTTACATTGTCAGTAAAGGTGACTGGATAAGTTTGTCCATCCAAATACTGTTCTGGGGAAACCAGTTTCTCTGTCACCATGGTGATGCTGGCACCTGTATCCCACAGGGCTTCTACCTTTGTCCCATTGATTAAGAGCTGCAACCTGTATTTTTGCATGTTAGGCGGCCAGGCAGCTAGTGTGGCTATATCCACTCCACCCTCAGAGGCTAGAGTAGCTTCAATGTGAACCCTGATTTGCTCTGGGCACACTGTTGATCCCACCTGGAAAGTGGCTATTCCAGTACTAACTGGAGTAGTGCTAGTGGGATGTTTCTTGGGACAGGCCATGTCTCCAGTTTGGTATCCTTGCTGCTTACAGTTGTGACGCCAGGCCTTCTTAGGATCAAATTTTTTACCCTTGTACCCATTTGTGGACTGTGAGGAGGCTCGGACCCACCCTCCTGAGCAGGTTTTTGGGACCCTTAGAATATTCTTCGTTTTTGTCCTTAGGTGTCTCACCACCCTTCCCCTGGGGAGGTTTTGTGACCCCTTTATTTTGGTCACCCCCCTGTGGAAGTCTTGGTCTCCCTAGTCTTGACCCAATGGTCTACCTTCTTTCCCAATTCTTGGGGAGAAAGTGGACCTAGGTCTACCAGATGTTGATGCAACTTGTCATTGAAGTAGTTACTTAACAGGTGTTCCCTCATAAACAAATTATAAAGCCCATAATAGCCTTCCACTCCACTGCCAGTTATCCAACCATCTAGTGTTTTCACTGAGTAGTCAACAAAATCAACCCAGGTCTGGCTCGAGGTTTTTTTAGCCCCCTGAACCTAATCCTATACTCCTCAGTGGAGAATCCAAAGCCCCCAATCAGGGTAGCCTTCATGTAGACATAGGATTCTGCATCTTTACCAGAGAGTGTGAGGAGTCTATCCCTACACTTACCAGTGAACAGTTCCCAAATGAGAGTTCCCCGGTGAGATCTGTTTAACTTTCTGGTTGCACAAGCCCTCTCAAAAGCTGTGAACCACTTGGTGATATCATCACCTTCATATTTTGAGACAATCCCTTTGGCGATTTTTAGGATATCAGTATTTTCTCTGACCCTATTTATATTGTGCCCACCGTTAGTGGGTTTTAAGCTCATTTTTGCTCTCTCCCCTTCTGTAGCCAGGAGTTGTTGCTCCAAAGCGAATCTTTTGGCCATCCTTGCTAAAAGGATGTCCTCTTCATCGAGGCTGGCCCCAGTGTTCCCAGTAGAGCTGGACTCCCCTGTGGAAGATCCAGATCCAGTGAGTTCTATCCTGGTCTCCCTAGTTAGGTGAGGAGGGGGAAGGTCATCCTCCTCATCTCTAAAATATTCCCTGTCTGAGTGGAGTTCTTCCTCCTCAGCAGGGTGTTCCCTGGTGTACTCTGCCAAGAGCTCCTGGAGCTTGACCTTGGTAGGGTTGGAACCTGTTCTAATCTTTTTCAGCTTACAGAGGGATCTTAACTCTGCCATCTCTAGATGGAGGTAAGGAGTGAAGTTGAGTTTCAGCACTATTTCATCTGAGCTGCTCATTATGTTACTAAAATGTGGGATTACTTTTTAGAAACTAAAACCTACTTCTAGTAACTAAATCCTAACTTTACAATAACTTTTAAATCTAAAAATAGATGCTAAGGGGACTTAACTAAGGCCCTAGCAGGACTTTTAAATTTTTTGAAAAAATAGTCAAATTAAAAAATCAGCTAATAAGCTTAACTGCTCGACCACACTACCACAAAATAGAGCATTAGTGTTATCTACTTTAGCCTCTGTTAAGCCGTTGGGGAACCCTTGGACTCTGTGCACACTAGATCCCATTTTGATATATAATATACAGAGCCAGCTTACTACAAATGCGAAGTGTATGAATGAATGCACAAAAACAAAGTTTATTTCTGATAAAGGTTCTTATTGGGTTTACATGATAATTGTATTTGTTTTACTGATCTCTCCTTATTGCAATTATGATCATTATGCCAACGTAACGTCCTTATTACACCAACTGTTTGAACACTCTTGATATGTTTGAGTGACCCTTCTAGGGTGTCACCAGTGGTTGCACAAAGTCAACTGTGGTATGTTCCATCTACCAATGTAATGTACTGCATGGTGAAATACTTATAAAGTCCCAAAAGCTAGACATATGGGCTATGCCCATGCTTGTTTGCTTAATCTTAGTGATTGAAGTTCATAAAAGACTCTCTGGCTATGTGGCATTATTCCAAGTTTAAAAGGCTGCAAAAATCAGTAATGATATGGGAGACCAAAGGGAGCGAATACTTGGGGGAGTATCTATCATAGGTGCATCACATACAGTGGCACCATGACTAGGGATCTGAGGGGGCAATTGTACACCAATTATGGATGTGGTTTTCTCCTCAGCCAAGAGACTAGGTGACTCATTTTCCTTGATTGCATTAGGACTTCATTACTGTGAATACCCCTACCCTAAAGGGATTTCAACAGTAGCTTAGCTCACTTTGCTCATTTGAAGAGTTCGGGAATCAACAAGAGAAAGCATTGTATACTAGATGCTGCTTGTATATCAGAAAGCTTGATAAGCAGGTGTTACCATAGGAAGGGTACAGATAAATTAGGCCAAACACACACCACCCACACAAGCAAAGCATTGCAGTGAAGCAATTTATTAAAACAGTAATGTCGCTCAACATAACAGCCTTCCAGTGCTTAATTTGTAAAAACAATTAAGTGCTGGGGCCCAGGGCACTTCAAAGGAATACACTACAGGTGGCACCACCAACAGCCCTGCAACTGCTGCTGAATGCCAGTGCCAGCATTATGAACTTACTAGATTTACCATTTTTAAATAAACACTGTGCTGATAAATTTAGCTAAAGAACAGACACAACACCACCAAGTAGTGTACTCCCAAAATAGGTGCGGTTGCTGTGCATTTGAAAACAACGGCACAAATTAAGCACTGCAGCCTTCTCAGGCAATGGACAGTCCTGCACTTCAGCTTGTCCTCTGCCACGAATCCGTACACACAATGCACTATAGACATCCCAGATAGATTTGTCACACTTATTTAGACCAGTATTCAACAGACCAACTTGATTCAGGTGAACTGGAACCCCAGACACTTGCAGAGTGCCAGTGCTCTATAAATGCTACATGACCATACAAATGTTAGACGTGTGGCAAACAAATACTGGCAACACATAAGAAAACAAAGCTACAGCAATTAACTTTGCAAAGATACCCACAGAACACAAACCTCTGCTTAAGATTGCCACCTTGTACGATTTTTATACTTTACAAGAAATGCAATAGTGGCATCTCCTTCTTTTTACAGGTAGCAAAACTATGGAATGTCCTCACAGTAAACACAAGAAACCTGCAAGGCAATGTGGAATGCAGGAAAGCAGTAAAAGAAATGTATTGTCCCCAGAGTATGAAGGGCCACACCAACCAACAGAAAGAATCCCCACTAGTTACAAGTAGGGCATGGACTCAACAGATTTGGAACTGGAACCAAATCTCTATTTAGATGTATGTGGTATTTGTAAAGGGCCAACCTAGCAAAAAGGCAGGAGAATACTGTACAGGGTCAAAGGAAAGGATGCAGTTAAAAAGTGATTGGAGGAGAAGATGGGTTCTGAAAACACAGATGGACTGTCATGGATGATTGGCATGAACATTAATGCAAATAACTCATTCTCCTTCAATCCAATCTACGCTAATGCACAGTTTTATGTTCAGAGTAGCACATCATGAGCAACTTCTGTCAATCACAGACAAAATCAAAGCACTTCCTATTTATGCCACACTGCATTTAAGAAACCTTTTTCTTTCCCCTACACATACAGATTCCATAGAACACAATAGGTGTTGCACCTCACCCGCTGCAGGTTTCCGACAGCAGGTGGAAAACATGCTCCATGAGAACCTTGAGGTATCACAGAGGTACTGGCAGGCTGCCGCAGGCCCTAAACACACGTACATCAAGGCAGCCAGCCCACCGGTGCTCTCTGGGACAGAGGCCTTTCCCTTGGGGACATGTTGAGATACATCTTTGGCATTTCCATGTTTATTCACTTTCTTTTCAGAATCATCTGGTGAGGATTTCTGGGACAGAACATACTGCCTCTTCCAAGATGGTGTCTTCCCCATCCTTTTAAATAGAAGGCCGAGAATATCTCAAAGTCCCTTTGGTTGGAGTGTCAGATGATACTAAAGTTCCAATTTTTCTGTTAGTAGTGTTTTTTGGACCTACCTGATGGCAAAAGAGAATTAATCCTGACATTACTGGACTGTGGTCCAAGTGGCCTTTACCTAAATGGGGGCTGGGCTGGGCTTGCAAAGGAACAAGAATGTACTTAGACTTGCTAACGAGTCCCTGGAATAGGTCCAGAACATTGATGGCACTTCTCTAAGTTCCGGACCAGTCAAAGAGATGACCTTACAAGTAAGGATGACCTTCAGAAGACATCAGGAAACAGTTTCTTTTGACCTAATTTCATCTCCAAATCACACTGCAATTCTGGGTGTTCCTTGTTTGACTCGCCATAACCCGTACATCAGTTTGGAAACCAGAACCAAATTCTTACCCTCACAATTCTGTCAGAACAATTGCTATTCATCAGATGACTGCTATACCCCTAAGAAAATGGTTTCAGTAAAAGACTCCAGAATGCTAAACCTTTTCCAAGGAGTGCCAGCTCAACACCACTCTTTTTCTGACCTCTTTGAGAAACCAAACAAGCTGGCTCCTCATTGAGAGTTTGATTGCGTCATTCTTACTGGACCTGGAACAACTGTTCCTTTTGTAAGAGTGTATGCTCTATGTGAATCTGAAAAAAAGCAAGCAATATCTGCAAGAAAACCTACAAAACGGCCTTTTAACCCAGTTTACTTCTCCTGCCGGGGTGTCACTCTTCTTTGTTCCTCTAAAATCTAAACAGCTGAGACCATGCATAGACTTCAGAGGCTTGAACAAGGTCACCATTGAGGGCAGATATCCACTTCTTCAGTAAAGGACATTCTAAAATCAATAAGGGATGCTAAAACATTCACCAGACTAGATCTTCAAGGTGCTTACCACCGTCTCAGATAAATAATGGAGACAAGTGGAAGATAGCCTTTCAAACTACATTAGGTCACTTTGAATATTGGTTTATGCCCTTTGGCTTAAGCAATGCACCATCCATATTTCAGATTTTATGGCTCACTTATTCTCAGACATGCTCAATCAGTTTGTCATAGTGTACCTCAATGATATTCTTATCTTCTCAAAAGATCCTCATGTGTATCACAAGCATGTCAGGCAAGTGTTAACTAGTCTGCGTCAAAATCAACTTACTGAAAACTTTAAATAAGTGAATTTGACCAATCTGAATTTGATTATTTAAGTTTTCACATAAATAGTACTGGAATATCCATGGATCCATGCAAAGTTTCAGCCATTCCGGATTGTCCGTCTCCTACAAGTGTCAAGGAAACCCAATGCTTTCTTGGTCTAACCAATTTCCACCATCAGTTCATTGACAATTTTGCCCAGTTAACCAGTAGCATCCCTCGTGCTCTTAAAAAAGACATGCTCTGCCGCAGCTTTCAATGGGACTCTTTAACTGGGGAACCCTTCCAGGCTCTAAAACACACCTCTTCTCAAGCTCCCACCTAATGCCACCCTGAATCAACTAAAGGCTTTATTGTTGAGACTGATGTCCAAGACCAAGCTATTGGAACCATCTGCTCCATGAAGATGATGGATTAGAACATGCTATATTCTCTCTCACTCATTCTGCCAGATTCTGAGAAGAATTGCTCAGTTCTAGAATGAGAACTTTTAGCAATGAAGAAGGCTTGCTCTGAATGGAAGCATTTTTTAATGGGAGCTCAAGAACTGTTTGCAATTCTCACTGACCACTGCAATCTCTAATGTCTCAAAAATATGCAGTGCCAGAATAGTCGCCAAGCTTGATGAGCTTATTTCTTTAATCAGTATGACATTATCATCACACATATTCCTGGTTCCAGAAATATTCTGGATGATGTCCTTTCACAAAGATATCCTGAAGTGGTTTCAGTTTTTGGTCAACATATTCTACCATCTCAAGAGATCACTGGAGTGACACAGTCATTTGTTGACATAGTTTGAGCTAGTTATTTCTCAGTTCCCAGGAAAGAATGTGAAACCTTGTCCGGTTCTGTTTGTAAGAAGGGGAATCTTGTTTTTCAGGGTAAGGCCCTTTTAATTCCATCTTAAGATCTGAGAGGTAAAGTGTTCAAGATGTGCCACAACTCCTCTGTTGCTGGTCATAAAGGAATTAAATCTATGTTGGAGCTTATTCTTTGTGTTTTTTTATGTCCAACCTGCACTCAAGGAAAATGCTCTCATTCCTGTCCCTCAGGACTTTTGCAAACTCTTCCTCTTCCACCAGAACAATGACATACTATTTCTCCTGCTTTCATTGTGGCTCTACATCCTTGAGAGGGGAATCAGGTCATCATGGTCACGTCTCTCAAAAATGGCTCATTACACTTCCCTTAAAAAGTAGCCCTCTGCCAAATCTCTGGGTCAGATCTTTTTGCGAGAAATCTTTTGTGTGTATGGTCTACCTCAGGTTATAGTTTCTGATCATGATCCTCAATAAGTTTCTCACTTCTGGAAATCTTTTTGTAAATTACTCCAGTCTTTCCATGGCCTTGTTTCTTACTTTGAAGTTCCATCTGTGCCAAGAAGTCATCTGAAAAGTTTCTTGCCCTCTGCTTTTTCCTCCTCTCTGGAACCAATTCCGGAAGGCACTTTCTGCCTAGTGGCTTTCTGAGTTGGCCGCAACACAGCTAGTAGAAGTGGTTGCCCATGCCTCTGGCAGTCAAGAACTGGGAAAACCTGGGCCTCTGGTCCAACTCGCAGTCAAGGAGTTTCCACGAGGCATCAGCTCTGTGACAATTGGTGACAAATCTGAACATCAGACTTTATACCAGAAAGTGAGGGTGATCTTGTTAGGCGTATGACATGGTGCACTATGCTTGTAGCCTTAATATTTATCAGGTAGCACTCAAAAGCCAGATTGAGGTAACTAAGATGTTTTTTGTTTAACCATTTTTATTGAACTATAAAAGCATAGTTCAGTTCAAGAGGGTAAACTGGTGACAATGTCTACAGAAGGGTTTGCACATAGTTTACATGCATATCACATGCAACACCAGCTACATTACAGAAGCAAACACTTCATATTTTAACATACATTTATAACTAACATAACTACCAATAAAACCTGCTTATGATACACCAATTGTGTCCTCCATGTGTATATGTATTTGGTTTGGATAGGCATGATCCGGAGGTTCAGGGTATCAGTAGTGTGATCTCTGTCTGGGATGGACACACTAGCTGAAGGGTGCATGCTCTGACTGTGTCATGAAGTGCAAGATGTGAAGAGGAGGTGGGGGGATTGAGAAAGGGTAGGGTACTAGGTGGGTCTCATGTATCATCCTGTGAGACATTGGGTACCTTCAGGTGGGTGTGCAAGTCATTGAGGCATGCTTCCCAGTCCATAGCTATGGGATATTTTCGCAGACCCCTTATCTCTCCGCGTATCAGAGTGAGCGCCTCCGCTCGACCCCATTTAAGTGTTGCTGCCTGCCAGTGTGCCGTGCTGGGCAATGTCTGTGATTTTCAGGGCATTGTAAAAAGCCTGCGGGCCAAGAACAATGCCAGGTCAATAAACCTATTGCTGGCTTTTGATCAAACGACCTGTGGAAGAGGCCCAACAGTGCCCCCCCCATCGTGTGTGGGGATTTGTGGCCCAATACCTGCTCTATTTCAGTTAATATCCGTGACCAGTACTCTGCCACAACCGGGCAGACCCAGAACATGTGTTTGATATCCGCTCCTGTTTGTTGACATCGGGGGCATGTGGACCAAGAGCCAAACGTACTGGAGAGAGAAGCAGGTATAAGATACACTCTGTGCAATATATTATGCCAAATATATTGGAACTTTGCATTTCGGGACACCTGCCTAGGGTACTCAGTGATTTTCTCCCAATCCTTCATGGCAATCTCCCTGCCCAAATCCCCCTCCCATTCTCCTCAGGTTGTAACAGGTGGATCCTGCACAGCTTGTGCGAATGCCTGGGCAAACCAGGTTAACAACTTGCTGCCCTCTCCCATGGTGTACAATAAGTGGAGAAATGAGTTTGAGTCCAGGTCTGCATCTATAACGCCCCAAAGTTCTGCCACCTCTGCCAATAGATGAGTATGCGCCAGGAAGTGCCCTGCAGGCAGCTGATATTCTTCTCAAAGCTGCTTGTATGTCAGCAGCAAGCCCTCGTGAGATAGTCCCCCCCCAGGATGTCTACTCCAGCCAGTGTCCATGTATTTATTCCTCTCTCTCCCAGCCTCCTGAGGAAACTGGATATAAGCCTCAATGGAATAGTCGGTGAGTAGAGTGGCATGTGTGGCACTAACTTCAGGCTGGAGTGAAAGCTGTTAAATGCAATCTGTAGTAGACTATTTGCCGCAGTCGGTGGGCATGCATGGGGCAGGAACGCGCTCTGCAGGTCTATCCACACTCTCTTTAAGTCCAGAGGGGCCAACTCCTCAGTGTAGCGATCCGCCAACCAATATGTGGCCCACTACAATTGTGCAGCTCGATAGTCATGCTTGAGGCTAGGAGCGCTCAAACCCCCCTTCGTTATGGGAAGCTGTAACCTCCAAAGCACTACTCAACGGTGACCCTTTTACCAAATAAAGGACCCCAGTGCAGAGCTTGAAAGGTAGACCTGGAACTGTTGATTGGAAGGTTTTGGAAGAAATATAACAGGCGCGGAGTGTCACCATTTTCGCAAATGACACTCTACCCTGAACCGTGGAGTGGGAGTGTGCTTCAAAAGGCCATTTGAGGCTTCAATTATATTACAGTCTTCATTAAATTACCATCTAGGAGATCTTGCCTGCTGTGACATACATTAATGCCCAAGTATCTGAACATACGAGGATCCCATCTCAACTGGTGACCTTCAATAATAAGTTCCTGTGGGGGGCAACTTGGATGTAACGGGAATAGGCATGATTTTACCCAATGTACCCGCCGCCCTGACACCCCATGAAAATACCACGAATGCACCTGTATGGGCTCAATGCCTTCCTTAGTGTCTTGGATGTAATTCAGGACGTCATCTGCATACAGAGAGGCGAGTTGCATCTCCTCAAATAAGGGCATACCCCATCCATCCCCTAACTCACGTAGCTTTTGTGCCCAAGGTTCCATGGCTAGAACAAAGGGGATTGTGGACATCCTTGTCGGGTCCCCCGTTTGATCTGGAACGGAGGGGCGATGCACTTGTGGATTTTGACCCTCCCCCCGGATCCACATAGAGTAGCTGGATCAACACCTGAAATCTCCCCACTAGCCCAAATGCCATCAGTATTGAAAAGAGATTGTCCCATTCTAACATATTGAATGCCTTCTCTAGATCTAATACCAGGCATGCTGTGAATGGCCAGTTACGCAGGGCCAACTGCATCACTCTGTACAACCAGCGGATGTTCAGCATGGTGGCTCTTCCAGGGATGAACCTGTTTTGATCCGGGTGCACTAGCCATCTCAAGTGCCCATACAGGTGGCCCCCGAAATCTTGCTTAGTATCTTGTAATCTGATTCCAACATGGACAGCAAACAGTAGGAGGCAAGTTCCTCAGGGTCTTTACCCGGCTTCGGGAGATAGACCAGGAATAACTCCCTCATGCTCTGTGGTAAGCGGCCATCATCCAGGGCTGTTTGATACCATTCAAGTAATTTAGGGACAAGGTGATGCTCGTATGCTTTATAACATTTGATAGGAAGCCCATCCAATCCTAGCATTTTGTGTTTGGCCACGCCCCTGATTGCTCCCTTAATCTCGTCTATTGTGAGGGGGGTATTGAGGTCTTCTTTCTCCATGGGCGTTAACGTAGGGAGTACAACCCCAGCTAAAAACCCATGTATGTTTTTGTGTCAGGATGGTTGCAGGGGATTATAAAGTGTGCAATAATGTTATGGAAATGCATCATGAATATCGGATTGCTGCAAAGCTAATTCTGTTGGCAAGATGGGGGGCGGGGCAGCGCTATGCAGTAACCAGGCCAGCAGATGACGGCCTTGTTGCCGTCAGCATGCATTTTGGCCTGGTACGACCTAAAGTTGATGCAGCACAATTGCTCCACCAGGCGTGTGCGCATGGCTATTGCCGTGTTCACATCTGCCTGTGCTGTGGGGTTGTCCCTTGTGGCAGCTTACAGGGGTTTTAGAAATGCCTCAGCTTGCAACAGTTCTCTGTTTATCGTCGCCCTTGCTCCCACCACTGTGCGGATAAAGTGACCCCAGAGCATTACTGTCATCGCCTCCCAATCCATGAGCTTAGAACTAGATGTGCCCCAATTCTCAGTGAAGTAGTGTGTCAGTGTTTCAATGCCTCGTCCTCCAGTAAGGCCGGTTGCAGTCACCAGGAAGGGACTGGCAATCGGGCAGCACCCCACTCTAGTGGGCTGTGGTCTGAGAATGTCTTCCACAGGTATTCTGCCCCTGTCACTTGGACGTGGGTCATCGGATCACACAAAATCCTGTCCAGTCTAACGTGCAAGTTGTGCACCACCGAGTAGTGTGAATAATCTATATTATCTGGGTATAAGGATCTCTGGGTATAAGGATTATCTGGGTATAAGGTATAAGGAGAGCTAGGAATAGGGGTGTGTGATTGATCCAGTTGTGCCTCAATTACACAGTTAAAATCGCTCCTAATATCCACGTTATATGAGCCCATTGTGTTAATGCAGTAGTGAGCCTAGAGAGGGTGGATTATGCCAGGTTCGGGGCATATATACTGCCCAGTAACACTGCCTCCCCATCCAGGAGTCCTTCCACCAGCACATATCTTCCCCGAGGGTCAACGATGGTTCTCAGTGTGTGGAAGGGAACTCCAGGGCAGACCCAAACTAAGGCCCCCTTGCACAAAGCCCCAGTATGTGGTGCAGTAGCAGCGACCCCTCCAACGCCTCTTAAAGCGTTCTTCCTCCCACTTCATCACGTGTCTCTTACAAAAAAGCAATTTTTACACCCCCTACTCTGTAGATATTGCTGCACAGAGTGCCTCTTTCTGGTGAGACCCCGGATTCCCTGTCATGAGCTTATATTTAGTCATCCTGTCTGCGCATTAAAGTGAAGCCCCTGTAACAGCAGGCTCAGTGTCTTTCCACCACATCTCAATATCCATATTAGGCCTGTAAGGATGAATTGTTAGTGTATCATGTAGTTTAACCAAGTGTATAACGAGAACTCCAAACTCAGGGCAACCCCGAAACCTGGAGCCGCCCAAACAGTGAACATTGTGACCAGTTGATGGGGTGCTCCCACGTTTGCTGCCATGGGTGCTAATTGCATTGAGGAGTCAACTGAAAAAAAAAAGAAGAAAAAAAAGAAACAGGGGGTACCCAGTGTTGTCAGGGGATCAAAGCTCTAAGTCAAGGGTGAAGAGTAGTACTTGACAGCTGTAAGCCAGAAGCCCCCGTGTCTGCCAAACAGCCACTTACTGCAGCTTTCCATGGGTCACCATCTCCGACTGCGGACCCTAGGAGTGATAACACCAATCACCAACGTTAATGTCCACCCAACTTTGATATCACAGAAGCTCATCTGCCATTTTTGCTGTGACATTAGGCAAAGGCTGTAAAGTCACACTGTCTTCAGAACGCTTGGAGGCGGAGTCAACAGCATCATTATCCAGGAAAGAGTCCTGCGGCGAGAGTCTGTCTGCCCATATAGTGACCACTGTGGTCAACACCTGGGCCTGCTCCTCCCTGGCATGTTACGGAGAGGGGACCCTTGAACCGAGGCCCTCAGGCGGCGACATGGCCCCCGCCTCCAACTGCCCGCAGTCCTTTTCCTACGGCGTTGCCGCTCGGGGGAGGATGGTGACAAAGCTGATCTATCCAGTCTCAAGCGTCCATCGCTTCTGAAAAGATAAATGTCATGCTGCCTGCTATCACCTTCAGTTTTGCTGGGAACAGAAGCTAGTAGCGGAGGCCGGCTTGCTGTAGTTTACGCTTCACACCCAGGAAAGAGGCCCTGCGATGCTGTACTGCGAGGGTATAATCTGGTAATATGTGATCACTGGCATTGCCATACATAGGAGAAGACACTACATGAACCGCCCGTAGGAGAGCCTCCTTCTCCCTGTAGTTCAGGATGCAGGCTACCACACATGTGGGTGTGGGGGGGACCCTGGCAGAGGACACCATGCTGGTACCTTGTGGGTAGCTCCACCAGGAAATACGTTGACAACTGCTCCGGTGCCACTTGCTGCCCCAACCAATGCTCAAAAAAGGCAGTGGGGTCAGTGGCCTCCGCACCCTTCAGAAATCCCACGAGGCGGACATTATTTCGACCGGTTCATCCCTCAGGGTCCTCAGCTTTGGCTTCCAGTTCTCAGACATTGGAAGCAAGGAAGCGCACCTGCCCCTCCTGCTCCTGCCTGTCAATTTCTACTGATCGCCTCTGAGAAGTCCCAATACAATAGCCAAAGCTTGCTGAGCTCCTGTTTGGTGGTTGTTATGGCCCGAGGATTTGGTCCAGTTTGGCATCGGTAGTGGACGCTGCTGCCAGTGAGGGGTTGAGGGGAAAAAAGAGTCACCCATCCTAGAGTTCTGGGTGTTCCCAATGCCCTCTTCTGTGCTGGGGTCCTGCTTCTCCCCTACGGCCCATTTTCAGTACGTCAGCGGGCATGAAGTGCCACCTGTGAGGACTGGGATAGCGGGACTGGTGGTATTTTATATGCGGTGGATCTCCTTATCTAAGTCCTCACCCCGCAACCAAGGCACTGAATGTACCCTCGCTTTTTTATGGCGTGAGCCTCAGTGGGGGCCACTCTCAATGCCACTTGAATTAGGTCTGTCTCACGAGGGTTGAACCAACAGGGAAAGTCCTTACATCAAGGGGTTCCCTAGTGCTAGTGTCACATAGGTTCTCATTATCTCAATGAGACAACTGGATTTGGGTGGCAGAATCGCCTGGACTGCGGGTGACTGGGTCTGAAACCGTTCCATGTGATGCCTAATCCAGGTTTGTTCCGGCTAACTAGCAGTGCCTCATCTTCACCCAAGAGTAGGGATGATTGGACAACCGGGCGTATGACAAAGGATTCCTGTGGGAAATCGTGGTCACTCAGATCTCATCCTTTTCTCTCAGTTACATTAGTCTCACATATGTAAGGACAATCAGAGGCAGGGTATAATTCAATCAGGTTTTATTGATGTAACTGCATCTGAGATAATAAAGCATGTATTGCAATAACTAGGACGAAGAAGCACAATAGGATTAAAATTGTGACAAGGAGAGTAAAACACAAAAATAACGCTACCATTGAGTCACTAAGATTGTTAAGGATAGTTCCTACCTAGGCTATGTTGGAGCACGGCATGTTAAGCTCTAATTCCTCCCTTCAGATTCCCCCTGGGAAGACATCATCCCTCATGCCTGAGCAAGAGGCCTGTAGTCTACATAAGCAGCTGCAGCGAAGCTCTCAGCAGTCAGCATACAGTCGTGGTCATCAGGCTGGAATCTCCCTCTAATGTACATGGGTCAAAGTAGTGTTTTTATAATAAAACAGCTGATGTTCGAAGAAAGGATCCCCACGTAAGAGTGTATATGTTTCTGTGAACACTGAGACAAAGCGTAGCACTTTTGCCACTTTTGCCACCTATCTCACTGCAGCTATGAGAAAAGCACAGAGTGAAAGAAATGTCTTGTTTAAGAACGCAGTGCTGACCTAGGCAAAGAACAGCTAGATAGAGAAAACAAAACAAGACCACAAATATAATTATTGTTAAAATAATATGACCTAGCTAGAATAAAACAGATCTAGGTTAAAGTGCACAGTGGCAGGCCTAGTTTTGCTAAAATAACATGTATAAAACTAAAGCTAAAATGGCTACACAACACCCTCCCCTTGCCGGTTCAAAGCCTAATTATATAAAAAGCTATTAAAATGCATCCTAAGACATATATATATATATAAACGTGGGAACTACCCAGAGTTCTCTATTCTCTTTTTTTGCATAATTTATGCGGCACTCTAACCCTGAAAGGGATTTGTTTTGACTTATACTGGGTGCTCCCTTGTGTCTGGACAAAGCTAAACCTCTCTGATGAGCTCTAATGAGAGCGAAACACGTGTCAGGGGTTGCTTTTACTCATTCCAGGTTGGCTTGGATGGTATTTTACCAGTCCAAAGCTGTAATACTGTGCCTGGAGTGGTAAATGGCTTTTGTCATTTTACAGCTCGGCAAGGTTGACCCTGTGTCAAACCTATGCTTAAAGGCTTTGCTGTACAAATGGCAAAAGACTTTGTCACTATCTAGCTGACAAAGCTGACGGCGTGGATAGCACTGTGCTGATCCAATGCTTAAAAACTTTGCTAGATAAACAGACATTTGAGGTGAGCAAATCTAGAGTGTCGCTGGTGTTGCAGGGTGCTCCTTACTAGAGCTGCTCTCCACCTAAACTTGGGAACTACCAAGAGTTCTCTATTCTCTTTTTTTGCATAATTTATGCGGCACTCTAACCCTGAAAGGGATTTGTTTTGACTTATACTGGGTGCTCCCTTGTGTCTGGACAAAGCTAAACCTCTCTGATGAGCTCTAATGAGAGCGAAACACGTGTCAGGGGTTGCTTTTACTCATTCCAGGTTGGCTTGGATGGTATTTTACCAGTCCAAAGCTGTAATACTGTGCCTGGAGTGGTAAATGGCTTTTGTCATTTTACAGCTCGGCAAGGTTGACACTGTGTCAAACCTATGTTTAAAGGCTTTGCTGTACAAATGGCAAAAGACTTTGTCACTATCTAGCTCGGCGTGGATAGCACTGTGCTGATCCAATGCTTAAAAACCTTTGCTAGATAAACAGACATTTGAGGTGAGCAAATCTAGAGTGTCGCTGGTGTTGCAGGGTGCTCCTTACTAGAGCTGCTCTCCACCTAAACTTGGGAACTACCCAGAGTTCTCTATTCTCTTTTTTTGCATAATTTATGCGGCACTCTAACCCTGAAAGGATTTGTTTTGACTTATACTGGGTGCTCCCTTGTGTCTGGACAAAGCTAAACCTCTCTGATGAGCTCTAATGAGAGCGAAACACGTGTCAGGGGTTGCTTTTACTCATTCCAGGTTGGCTTGGATGGTATTTTACCAGTCCAAAGCTGTAATACTGTGCCTGGAGTGGTAAATGGCTTTTGTCATTTTACAGCTCGGCAAGGTTGACACTGTGTCAAACCTATGCTTAAAGGCTTTGCTGTACAAATGGCAAAAGACTTTGTCACTATCTAGCTCGGCGTGGATAGCACTGTGCTGATCCAATGTTCAAAAACTTTGCTAGATAAACAGACATTTGAGGTGAGCAAATCTAGAGTGTCGCTGGTGTTGCAGGGTGCTCCTTACTAGAGCTGCTCTCCACCTAAACTTGGGAACTACCCAGAGTTCTCTATTCTCTTTTTTTGTATATATATATATATATATATATATCTCAATAATGACAAGTTAAAGAACTTGAGCATGTATTAAAAGGATAATTTAAAATGTTAATTGTGGCGTCAAGGAAAGGTAGAATTTCAAAAGTCAGAGTCATTTTGAGAGTCGCCAATTGAATCTGGGATAATTGAAGACAGGAAATCTTCCACTTTGGCAGGTGGTAAAGTAGGAAGGTCATTGCCAAGGAAAACCAAGGATCATTCATGTTCCAAAGCCTGAGCTCCATCCAAGACAGCAGCATTCCGCGGTCTGCCCAAAAGTGAGTTTAGAGCCGCATGATCCACAAAGGGAAACTCATAAACAGCTTCCCATAGCAAACACACCTTAAACGCGCATGTCTGGTAATGAGCCCTCAGCGACAACATCAATAGATCAGCGTCCAATTAAAGCAAGCGCTGAGTAGAAAGACAAACTTTCAGTGTGCATTCAAAAGAGCACCAGAGGCACTGAAACATGGGCTGCACATAATGCAAAACCGGTCTGAATAACAGAGACCAGTCACACTCCAGTTCCGCCAGCACTGATACTTCAAAGTACTGCATCATGCGTTCACGACACAGCTGCGCTGGTAGAAGCACTTTCAGTCCTCCTTGTTGTAACGGGACAGCCATAGTGCAGAAAAAGTCACAATAGCAAGATGCCACCTATTATAGCCAAAGTTATTGGAAATCCCCCTAAAATACTGGAGAATATTGAGTGGATGGCTGAAGGTATTAAGCCAAATATGGAGAAGGTGTGAACGAAACCAGAACCAACAGCCTTAAAGAATTTTGCGATTCCAGTAGTACTGGATGCATTAAATAGCTGTCTCACCAGTTCACCAAAGTGTCTGTGAAAATTAGTACTTTAAAGGGACTGTATCTCTGCGGATGACCTCGCAACCTGAAGCGCATAGATCTTGCGTGCAGATGCAAGCGCCACATGTTTTTGAAACAATAAAGCCTTGAGTTTGCTCAAATTGTCAAAATTCACATTTGAAGTAGCAATATGGGGCCAGATCTCAGCTACTTCCCTCTGTTGTGTAGGAGGAAAAAGTACATTCCCACAGCATATAACAATTTTGGAGACGGAAATGACAAACTATTCCAGCTCGCATCGCACAACAGCTCTCACTATTGAGGAGAAAATAGATGCCATTTGAGAGCACATGGAACGCAGGTCTAATCAAGGGAACTTGGACTCCCCTCAGGTAACAAGCCAAGTTTGCTGCCGAAGCGTTTCACACCCAATGCAAGGAAAGCTGTTTACAAACCATCGAATTGCTGACAGAAGTCTTGCATTCGCTACCGCTAAAAAAGACCTCTTTCATGCCACTAACACATTTGTAAGCGAAGGGTAGCTCCCACACCTCATGGATGTAACTATCTCCTAGCCTTTCATATCTGCCCACTGGAATGTGTTTTAAGCAGGACATGAAACTCAGCAGATGGTATTTCAGCCACAGTATAAGGCAACTTTTCTAATTTTTCAATGTTTAACATAACATAAGTCACTTCTTTTTCATCCATTAGTTGTTGTTGTTGTGTTAAATTAAATGTGGAAAATATGTCCCTTGCGCTGACGTGCTGCCAAGGAACGCGATCTGCCTTAAGTTTGTAGTGTCCAACCTAACTGCATAATGGATCTTAGTTGACTCTGTCCGTGGTGTAAAGAGGACATGTTGAGTATGTCTATTGCAGAGCAAACAATGTTGTTTAAGGTGTATATTCGGTCAGTCAGGGTATTAATCCCATTATCTACAACGGCTAATGCCTTCTGTAAGTTTTCCTGATCTATTTGCCTTAACCGGGCAGCAGCTTCTTGTTGAGAAAGCTTCCAAATTTCATTATAGACTGCATATAAGAAGCTCTTTCTGCGTTGTTATCTGGGGGCTAACAGGAAATCCTGTAAGTCCATATTATTAGACAGGAGACTGAGGTGTTCTCTAACAGCATGTAGTGAGGAACTCTTCAACCATTGCTGGCATAGCTTCCCTACACTGTATGTTGTCACTGTACCCACATGTTCAGATGACACATAGTGAGGGTCAGGCCTACTCTTTCTAAACCCCTGTGGAGTTTACAAAACATTTATGACACCCATTGGTATCTATTGGCCACAATACCACCCACCAGGACGTGAAAGTGAAGCATTAAACATGCCATTTTGGACCCATTCATGGAGCTGATCTTCAGTTGCATTTATATACTTCTGCCATTTTTTTAATTTGCAGGGACAGGAGTACTGGGCACATTCAAATCCTTAATTTTTGCTATGCCTAAACAACTTGTCCGTTTTACAGTTTCATTTAAAAATATTGTTTGAACAGGTATCAGGCATGCTCTAAACAAAGCTTCCTTTCCCCTTATTTGCCAATTTGTTTGTTCCCCACACACTTTTTAAGTCAATCGACTTCTACCAATATTCATAGCCTTCTATAGCCAACCGGGAAACAAAGGAATCTGAATAAATGAGTTTTGTATCCGTCCATAATATATGTACATTTTCCACAAATGGCCATTTGGAATAATATTACTCAGCATTTTTAACATTATGCCCAGAAAAATATGCAAATTTTTCAGTGTATGTTTTAGAACTCCCTTGTGGTGGAGTTGGACAATGTTCCCATTGTGTGTAATTAAAAATAGTCTTTGGTGTACTTACTCTGTGAATGAAATGGTGTCCATAATAATTATAGCCAAACATGTCACCATAATTCTCTTTGGATTGATACACATCCTCATTGTCAAATACAGTAAAATACTGCAATTCAGTCCTCATAGAATCAACAGTTTTCACATCCCAGTCATCAGAAACAATTCCAGGTATTATTACATAATTCATAGAAAGTTTAAACACATATAGGCCCGTATTTATACTTTTTTTGCGCCGCATTTGCGTCGTTTTTTGATGCAAAAACGGCGCAAACTTGCAAAATGCCATTGTATTTTGTAGGTTTGCGCCGTTTTGCGTCAAAAAGCGGCGCAAATGCGGCGCTACAAAAAGTATAAATACGGGCCATAGTATTTGATACGGGCCGTGTATATCAAATGTGACTTTATCCCAAACAATCCAATCAGGAATTGGTATAGTGAAATGTTCACGAAAGACAAGTCTCTGTGGACTTTGTGAGAAGAAAAATTGGGTTTTAGGACCTCATCCACCAGTTCAACTGTTGATCTTTCAGGAAGGTAGTGACCATGTATTAATAGAAGGAAAGTAATAACAAAGCCAATCCACAGGAGGAAAGCTAATATAGTCAAGGAAAGCCACAGATATTTCCATGGGAAAATAAAGTAATTTGTTTTAAGCCAATTTATCAGCTTACATGTTTGTGGCAGTTCAGGTGTAGAAGAGGCAATGAGTCCGAAAAGGTGTCATTGATGTCTGCAAAGTATCCAGAAGCAGTTTGTTCAAAAACTGGAGTCGTAGTTGAAGGAAGAGAACTGGTAGGGGTCTCCCGTGGTGGTTCACTGTAAATGACGCCATCCGTTTCCGGGAGGGTGTTCCAGGTCTTGGCGGCGAGGTAGGAAAAGAATCTGCCGCCTGTTGTAGTTCGATGGATGTGAGGGATGGCAGCAAGGGCAAGCTTGGCAAAAGGCGCTGGTGGGTGGGAGCGTGGAAAGTGAGTCACTCGTTGTGGTAGGCAGGGCCTGTGTTGTGGAGAGCTTTGTGGGCATGGATGAGGAGTTTGAAGGTGATCCTCTTGGTGACTGGAAGCCAGTGTAGGTCTTTGAGGTGGGCTGAGATGTGGTCGTGGCGTGGGATGTTGAGGATGAGGCTTGCGGTGGCGTTCTGGATACGTTGACGTTTCTTGTGGAGCTTGGCTGTGGTTCCTGCATCCAGTCTGCTGCTGACGAGGGCGTGGGTGACAGTCCTTGTTTCAATGGGGATCCATCTGAAGATCTTGCGAAGCATGCAGAGGGTGCTGAAGCAGGAAGATGAAACGACGTTGACTTGATGGGTCATGGTGAGCAACGAGTCCAGAATGAAGCCTAGATTTTGTGCGTGGGTGGTGGGTGTGGGTGCGGTTCCTAGGGTGGCTGGCCACCAGGAGTTGTCCCATGCAGAGCGGTTGGAGCCAAGGATGAGGATCTCTGTCTTGTTCGAGTTAAGTTTGAGGCGGCTCTTCATCCAGATGGCGATGGCATGAAGTCCGTCGTGGATGTTGGTTTTGGCGGTGGCAGGGTCTGTGGTGAGTGAGAGGATTAGCTGGGTGTCATTGGCGTAGGAGACGGTGTTGAGGTTGTGGGATCGGACGATGTTGGTGAGCGGTGCCATGTAGGTGTTAAAAAGAGTTGGGCTGAGATACGACCCTTGGGGAACGTTGCAGATGGTCTTGGTGGCTTCCGACAGGAAGGGAGGCAGGCGGACCCTCTGAGTTCTGCCGGAGAGGAAGGATGTGATCCAGTCCAGGGCCTTGTGGCTGATCCCGGCATTGTAGAGGCGAGTGCATAGGGTGTGGTGGCAGACAGTGTCAAAGGCAGCCGACAGGTCCAGGAGGATAAGGGCTGCAGTTTCGCCTTTGTCGAGCATGGACTTGATGTCGTCGGTTGCGGCGATGAGGGCGGTCTTTGTGCTGTGGTTCCTACAGAATCCGGATTGGGAGAAGTCCAGTGTGTTGTTGTCCTCTAGGAAGCGGGTCAGTTTGCCGTTGATGATTTTCTCGATGACCTTTGCCGGGAAGAGAAGGAGGGAGATGGGTCGGTAATTCTTGAGGCCTTCGGGGTCAGTGTTGTTTTTTTTAGCAGGGCGTTGACTTTGGCGTTTTTCCAGCTCTCTGGGAAGGTGGCGGTCTTGAAGGAGCTGTTGATGATCATGCAGAGTTGGGGGCGATGATGGGGCTTGCTTTATTGAAGACATGGTGCAGGCAGGGGTCGGAGGGAGAGCTGGAGAGGATGGTGCTAATTGGTTTTAGCGGTGTCCTCGTCATTGATGTGGGTCCAGGAGAGCAGGAGGTTGTGTGGTTAGGTGCGTTGGGGCTGGTGGTGGTCGTGGGGGACGAGGAGTTGAAGCTGTCGTGGATTTCCGTGATCTTGCGATGGAAGAAGGTGGCGAGGGAGTCGCAGAGGTCTTGTGATGGGGGGGGGGTCGATGGAGCATGACCTGGGGTTGGTGACTTCTTTGATGATGCTGAAGAGCTCTTTGCTGTCGTGGGCGTTGCTGTTGATGCGATCTTTGTAGAAGGATCTTTTGGTGGTCCGGATGAGCTGGTGGTGCTTGCGGATGGCTGTCTTGAGGGCTGCGTGGTTGCTCTCTGTTGGTTTGTGGTGCTACTTCTTCTCAATTTTCCAGCATTCCCGTTTGGAGGTCTGAAGGTCGGCGTGAACCAGATGGCCTTGGTGCTGGTGCGGTTGTTGGAGGATTTCCTGAGCAGGGCGAGGGTGTTGGGGCAGTCGTCTGACCAGTGTCTGAGATTGAGGGCGGCTGTGTTGGGGTCGGTGGTGCTGGGTGGCGGGCCTGGGCAAGGATGAAGATCAGTTTGTCTTCCGAGATCTTGTTTCAGCTGCGGTGAGGGATCTGTTGTGGGCGGTGGTGAGTGGCGGGTTTCTGAAAGGAGAAGTGGACGCAGTGGTGATCAGTCCAGTGGAGTTCGGTGGTATGGCTGAAGGTGACGTGGCTGCTGGTGGAGAAGACAGGGTCAAGTGTGTGGCCGGCAGAGTGGGTGGGCATTGTGACCAGTTGTTTGAGACCGAGGTTGGAGAAGTTGTCGATCAGAGCAGTGGAGTTGCTGTCGTTGGTGTTCTCCAGGTGAAAGTTCAAGTCGCCGAGGAGAATGTAGCTTGTGGAGGTAAGGGCCTGGGTGCTGATCATGTCGGCGATGGAGTCGCTGAACTTAGGTCATGGGGCATGGGGGCCTGTAGGTTCCTCTGAGGGTGGTGTTGGCGTTGATGTGGATCTTGAAGTGTAGGTGTTCGGCGGCATCAAGGGTGTCATCTGTGTTTTGTTGAAATTTTGATGGAGTTCTGGTGGACTATAGCAATTCCTCCTCCCGGCCGGTTGGTACGGTCTCTGCCGGTGATCTATTATAGCCTTCAGAAATGGCTATTGCGATGTCAGGTTCAGAGGAGGGAGTCAACCGGGTTTCGGTGAGGAAGGCGACATCTGGGAAAGAAGAGGTGAGTAGGTCCCAGAGTTCGACTGCGTGCTTGTGGATGGAGCGGGTGTTGAGGAGGATGCAGCTGAGGTGGTTGTGCATGGTTCTGGCATGGTGCTTGGCGGCTTGGGGGCAGGTGAAGCTGCAGATCCGAAAGGAGAAGGGAGCGTGGGTGTGCCTCTGGGTGGCTTGGATCATAATCCAAAAGAGGGAACCCTGTAACCCTAACCTGACCTGGGTACTGCAATAGCCATAAACACAAATTGTCCGCAGGTAGGGACAAATTCAACCATTATTTTAAGAAACCAGTACTCACTCCTGATTTCATGGGTCAATTCCTTTCCCTTATTTATTTTAATAATTTACATAAAAGGTCAGCAGTAGCTCGTTGTTGAACAATCTATAACATAGCTATATACAAAACATAAATATATACATGACATCACAGACATTTATGACAGAGAAACAAATCTCAATATTGGCAGTATGCCAAAGGAGAGTTATGCCCAACACCATTCCTTTACATTGTGGTCACTGTTACAAGATTGTAGTTGTAATCCACTAAAATGCGACGATTGAAGGTTTTAGCTGCACCCAGCTGTCAAATACCTATATATTTATTTTCGAAGGTATTATGTAGTGCATATTGAATTTCTTGTTTGAGTCAATTGACTTCAAAGCCCTCAATCTCGCTAGAGATGTGTCAGTGCGTTTCGGCCTCTTCAGTCAGGGCCTCATCAGGACTATCAGGGGGCAATAGCACCTCTTTTTCTGTTAGGCTCAGTAATACTTGCAGATTGCCGCGTCTACCCCTGGGTTCTAGAAAGACGCGAGTTGCAGAGAGTTAACTGCTCGCCGACGGAAATTAAAAAACGCCGAACAGCCTAAATGCGGCTTACCGATACAAACTTTGTTTTAGATTATCGATAGCGGCACCAGTCCAGCTATTAGGAGTAGTCTCCCCAGGCTCTGACAGTGAACGACCCCACTTGCTTGAAATTATAAAATACCAATTTGATAGTAGAAGCGGCAATCTGCCAGTATTACTGAGCCTAACAGAAAAAGAGGTGCTATTGCCCCCTGATAGTCCTGATGAGGCCCTGACTGAAGAGGCCGAAACACACTGACACATCTCTAGCGAGATTGAGGGCTTTGAAGTCAATTGACTCAAACAAGAAATTCAATATGCACTACATAATACCTTCGAAAATAAATATATAGGTATTTGACAGCTGGGTGCAGCTAAAACCTTCAATCATCGCATTTTAGTGGATTACAACTACAATCTTGTAACAGTGACCACAATGTAAAGGAATGGTGTTGGGCATAACCCTCCTTTGGCATACTGCCAATATTGAGATTTGTTTCTCTGTCATAAATGTCTGTGATGTCATGTATATATATATGTTTTGTATATAACTATGTTATAGATTGTTCAACAACGAGCTACTGCTGACCTTTTATTGAAATGATTTAAATAAATAAGGGAAAGGAATTGACTCATGAAATCAGGAGTGAGTATTGGTTTCTTAAAATAATGGTTGAATTTGTCCCTATCTGCGGACCATTTGTGTTTATGGCTATCGGGGTGGCTTGGAAGCAGGTGGTGGAGCGGCGTGGGTTGAGCGCGTGGAGTTTGTTGGCTTTGTAGTGGCGTCTGGCGGCTTGGGGAACGTGCGGGCCACGGGGTCTGATGCTGGGCGCAGTCCGGGTTGCCTATGGCGTGCCAGCGGCACGGCCGCACAGCGGCCGCCATTAAGAAGGGGAGGAAGGAGCAGCTGGGAGGCAGAAGCAGTAGGCAAATGGGGATGTGAGGGGGGTGGGGCTGCAGGGGACGCAGCGGTGGGAAAGGAGAGAGCAGCAGAAGCCGAAAAGCAAGCAAGGAAAGAGAAACAAAGGAGAATGGCAGTAAAAGGCAATAAAACACGGGCAAAAAGGTCCAAAAATACTAAATACAATAACAGGACAGATGCACAATACTTACGGCAACCACTAGACACCAGGGATAAGGTGCAGGCGGGTGCCTGCGGGTGGTGGAGGACCTTGAGCTCACAGCAGCAGAGAGGGAGGGCAGGGGGCAGTCAGGAGGAGCTCCGGGTGTGAGGAGTGAAACCCGACCTAAAATCAGGTCAGGGGTCCCCTATTAAATGCTCTCTGGACTCCATACAGGTGATTGAGCCAACTACGATCCGTTCCTAATAGTCTGGCTGTTAAGGATTGCTTTAAATATTGGTTTTTATAGCTCCACTACACTATTTCCCTCAGGATGAAATGGAGATGAGTAATGGAGTTGGACCCCTAATGAAGCCATGGTGTCCCTAAATGCCCTTGAGGTGAAAGCAGGGCCCTGGTCTGCATGGAAAGCCACAACTGCCTTTGTGCTGATAAAGACTTGCAAATCTTTAATAACAGTCCGAGCGTCAGCCAAGTGTTGTGGCCACACCCATAGAAATCCTGAGCAGAAGTCAACAGCGACTAATTTGTATTTGTATGCACTATCAAGTGTCAGGGGACCATAATGGTCCAAGTACACACATTGTAATAGCTTGTTAGAAATTAGGAGGGGTGTCTGCAGTGGGTGTTTGACCGTGCACCCCTTAATTTGTTGGCAGATATCACAACTAAGGACATACTTCTTGGTCTACTTGTATAGACCTGGCCACCAATACTGGACTTGCAATAATGATATTGTAGCCACCACACCAGCATGGGCAGAGGCAAACCCCTCATGCGCTGCTTTAATCAACTCTGGCCTTAGGTCTTTATTGGGAATTGATCGAACTCCCATGCCTGGTATTTTTACTTCTGCATCTGAGAAGCATCCCATTCGGTAGGAATATTTAGCAGGAAATGCTTTTGGTAAAGGTGTGCCTTCAGCCGTGGCTTTCACTGCAGCCCATATGTCATCTTCCGGCTTCGCCCCAGA
Organism: Pleurodeles waltl; assembly: GCF_031143425.1. Classification (NCBI taxonomy): domain Eukaryota; kingdom Metazoa; phylum Chordata; class Amphibia; order Caudata; family Salamandridae; genus Pleurodeles; species Pleurodeles waltl. Next base: position 1,013,237,735 of record NC_090437.1, read on the forward strand.
ACGAGTTACTGAAGCAACAGAAACTGTAGCTACTGCCGATTTGGCTGCTTCATCAGCCAGTGTATTCCCAGCAATGTGTATTCCAACACGCTGGTGTCTAAGTGTAAGTACAACATTGACATTTGGTAGTGTTTCCTTCAGATCTGCTACTTCCCCCCACAGAAGTCTGTGTTTGATGATGTTACCTTTAGAATCTCTGAACCCATTCTGGCGCCAGTAATGCAGATATTCATTGAAGGACTGGACATAATAGTATGAATCACAGACTGTCAGTGTTAGCTGTTCAGGATCTGTGCCCTTAGCTCTGCTAGTTGTGCAGTGCAATTCCCTAGGGTTTGCGTGAAAGTATGTTGTGGATAGAATTTAGTAACCTCCATGTAGCCGCTTACGACTGCGCAAGCGGAGTTGTGATGCTTTGTGCCTATTGCAGATTGCGCTGAGCCGTCGGTGTACATGACTCTTTGATATTGATCAATAGGCAACATGTTTGCCGGAACTGGGTATTCTAGTTCATATTGCAAAAATTCTTGAGTTTGTAATTTTGGGTAAAAAAATATAGGCCCTCATTACAACCCTGGCGGTAAATCCTGCTTTCCACCGTGCAGAAGACTGCCAACATACCGTAGCGGCTGTGGAATTCCGCTACAGGTTTTACGACTCATAGCTCAGAATCCGCCACAAGACAGACACCCACACAAGTCTGCCACACCAAAGGTCAGTGATAAACTGGGCGATACCAAACCCACACCGTCACGCCAACAGGAATACACCCACACTATCACGACCCACGAATCAATGCGGCGGTCTTTCAACCACGGTAATCCATTGGCGGTACACACAGCCGCGCTCAAAATACACACACATTTACAAAACACAACCACATTGGACAATTCGAAATATACACACCTGATACACATACTCACACCACACCCACACACCCAATCCAGTATAAAGCACACACCCACATCCCCCACAAACCCTTACAACCAAAAATTTGAAAGAATGCCAGAGAGAGAGATTAGCTAACACAACACCAGCATTCACAGACACACAACACCATCACTTATACAACATCCACGCACCTCAAACAACACACACCAACACATCCCCTCACACATCACAACAGACAGCACGTCACACATCACCCACACCACATCATGGCACCTCAAAGACACCCCCGGTTTTCTGAGGAGGAACTCAGGGTCATGGTGGAGGAAATCATCCGGGTAGAGCCACAGCTATTCGGATCACAGGTGCAGCAGACATCCATTGCTAGGAAGATGGAGTTATGGCGGAGAATCGTCAACAGGGTGAACGCAGTGTGACAGCATCCAAGAACATAGGATGACATCAGAAAGAGGTGGAACGACCTACGGGGGAAGGTACGTTACGTAGTATCCAGACACCAGATTGCTGTACAGAGGACTGGCGGTTGACCCCCCACCTCCCACAACTAACAACATGGGAGAAGCAAGTTTTGGCGATCATGCATCCTGAGGGCCTCGCAGGAGTAGCAGGAGGACTGGACTCTGGTAAGTCAAATCTTAACTACCATATCCCCCCAACCCCACCTGCATGCCATCACATACTCCCACCCTCACACCCATCACCCCAACACCCCACAGATACCCCACTACCACAACCCACACATCCCAAAATCAAGCCCTGCATGTAACACCAATGAATGGACACTCACTCATGCCCCAAAATCACCAATCACACAAGGGCCACGGCAATAATGCAAGCACAGGAGTAGAGGTTAACTCACCCATTGCACAAGATGACACACACAGATACTAAGATTATGCATTCACACCCCAACAGGACCCATACCCAACGTCACCGGACAGGAGGTGCCAGACATATCCAGTCCAACCATAGAAGAGACCCACAGTGATGACAGCAGCTCTGCACGCCTGGATCAAGATGACCAGCCTGGCTGATCAGGGACCTCAGGGCGGTCGGTTCCCCTGACACAGTCACAAACCACCACTGAGCCTCCCCCCTCAGGAAACACCAGCACAGCACCCACCCAGCAGGCCCATCCCTCTGTCCGCAGGACACATCAATCAGCAGTGTGTCCACCACTACAGGGAACCCAGGCAAACCAACTAACACAGGACAATCAGGGACCTGGGGGCAGTGGGCACATGGTTCAGGGGACAGAGGCAAAGGATAAAAGGGAAGCTGGGAGGACTGCTGTGAGACAGGGGGAGGACAGGCCCAGGGAACCCACTCTCCACGAGGCTCTCTCCAACATCATGGGAGCTTACCACCATTCCCAGGAGACCATGGGCACGGTACTGGCCAAGTTTCAGGAGACCCAGCGTCTGCAGGAGGAACACTACCTGGGGATCAGGGAGGACTTGAAGTCTATCAACACCACCCTGGTCACCATTGCAGGGGTGCTGGCAGACCTTGTCAACACCAGGAGGGACATAGTGGCACACCATCAGGCCCCTGACACTAGCCTGGACGATGAACAGCCCTCCACCTCCGCCGGCGATAGTGGACAGGAGGCACCGCCACAGGAACAACAGGCCACCAGCACCCCACCCCCTGCAGAAGGAGAACCACCCCACAAACGGTCCCTGAGATCCAGGAACAAGACAGAGAACATTGCCAAGACCCCTGACAGGAAATAAGACCGCCCCTGAACGTCACCCTTCTGTCCCACTTTGACATCCTGTCCACCTTAAACTGCCATCACTCCACTTACTATGCCACATTGGACAATGCACCTGTGAAACAAATAGACTGGACTCTGCCATGGACATTCCTCCACCATCACCCCAGCCCATTTCACACACCCCTCCACTTATTTGCACAGAAATAAACACACTTGAATCACAAAACAATCTGGAGTCAGTCCGTGCTTCCACAAATGTGTAATTGCAATATTTCTGGAATATAGCAATATCAATGTACTTGTTCACATACCAATGTTAAACAGCTGTAGGCCAGCAGTAAACATAGCAGAGAGCACAAAGTGGGACCCAGATCTGTGAAATGGAAAGGCAAAGTAACAAGTCAGGGTCCATACACTGAATGAAAATGACAGACTTATGCTAGCTCCAACAATAGTATGAGATGTGGGAAGCAGTTACATCTTCTTACCTGTGTCTCACTGGAAGTATTGCATGATGATGTTGTTTCGGTTGTCAACATCTTCTTCTTCTGCCTCCTCTTCTTCACTGTCCATAAGCTCCACAGCTGCCACAAGACCACCATCTGGCCCATCCTCCTGCGGAAAAGGCACCTGGTGTCGCAAAGCCAGGTTGTGCAACATATAGCAGTCCACGATGATCTGGCACACCTTCTTCGATGAGTAGTATAGGGAGCCACCTGTAAAATGGAGGCACCGGAATCTGGCCTTCAGGAGGACGAAGGTGCGTGCTATAATCCTCCTAGTTCGCCCATGTGCCTCATTGTAGCGTTCATCTGCCCTTGTCCTGGGATTCCTCACTGGGGTCAGTAGCCAGGACAGGTTGGGGTAACCAGAGTCACCTGCAAATGTCGAGGGACAACTGTTAGACGGACATTAACCCTTAGGGACAACCCCATACCCAGACACCTATGTCAACTGTATTTGGACCTTGCGCTCACCTATTAGCCACACCCGTTGCCTCTGGAGTTGCCCCATAACATTAGGGATGAGGCTATTCCTCAAAATGTAAGCGTCATGCACAGAGCCAGGATAGTTGGCATTCAAAATGGGAGATGTACTGGTCTCCCAAACACACCATCTGCACATTCAGTGAATGGTAGCTTTTCCAGTTTCTGTACACCTGTTCATTCCTGCGGGGTGGGACAAATGCCACATGTGTACCATCAATGGCACCAATGATGTTGGGGATATGTCCCAGGGCATAAAAGTCACCTTTCGCTGTAGGCAAATCCTCCACCTGAGGGAAAACGATGTAGCTGCGCATGTGTTTCAGCAGGGCAGATAACACTCTCGACAACACATTAGGGAACATTGGATGGGACATCCCTGATGCCATGGCCACTGTTGTTTGAAAAGACCCACAGGCCAGGAAATGGAGTACAGACAGAACCTGCACTATAGGGGGGATTCCTGTGGGATGGCGGATAGCTGAAATCAGGTCTGGCTCCAACTGGGCACTCAGTTCCAGGATTGTTGCACGATCAAGTCTGTAGGTGACAATGATGTGTCTCTCTTCCATTGTCGACAGGTCCACCAGGGGTCTGTACACCGGAGGATGCTGCCATCCCATCACCTGCCTCAGCAGACGTACCCTATGGAGGAGAACAGCGAGCAGAGGGTAATCCAACACTTAGGTATCACAATGTGTTATTTGGTAAAATGTTGGAAATTCGCAATGTGCCTTTATCTGTCCGTATTCCAGGCCTAAATAGGTGTGACACAGTTTTTTTCCATGCCATGTGGCCCCCTGAAATGGCGGCTGCCTGACCTGTAAGGTGGGACAAGGGGAAATTAGGTAACTGCGTGGGTGTTGTACACCGTCGCGGTGGGCGGTCAAAGATCGCGGCGCAATGCAGCATTGGTTAACATTGGGCCCTATGGGTCCCAGGAGCCAATGACGATGTTCGCCGATGGTGTCGGTACGCACCTCCGCGGACGTGGGCGCCATTTTCTTACTGTTCCCTCACTTGATACCTGATCTTCAACAGGAGAGGACCTACACTGCAAGTGCTGCTGTGACCTGTGTATGGAAGCGACGATGGCTACAGTGTCTGGGGAAAGGGCCCCTGCCTTCACTTTGGAGGAGTTTTCGAAACTGGTGGATGGGGTCCTCCCCAGTACACGCAACTGTGAGTACACTGTGAGCATGGTGGATGGCACATGAGTGTATGGAGTGTCGTGGATGGAAGGCCAGCATGTCAGGATTGTGTGTGTATGTATGTCTGGGCCAGGGAGGGAGGTGTTTAGCAATGCGTGAGATGAAATGTACGGGATGGAAACATCCATTTTTACTTCACTTTTCCTCTAGGTCAGCGCCCACCAGAAGAAGGGTATTTGGCGTGCCATCGCCAAGGACGTTCAGACCCTCGGGGTCTACCATAGACGGAGCACCCACTGCCGTAAAAGATGGGAGGACCTGCGCCACTGGAGCAAGAAGGCGTCGGAAGCCCAGCTGGGGATGGCCTCCCAACGTGGAAGGGGTGCCTGTCGCACCATGACCCCCCTGATGTACTGGATCCTGGCGGTGGTCTATCTGGAGTTGGATGGGCGCTTGAGGGCATCACAGCAGCCACAAGGGGGTGAGTACACTCTCCTTCAGCTGACTCTGCACGCTTTACGAGGTGTCTGGGTGGTCGAAGTGGGCTGTGGCTTCCCCTAGGCCAGGGCGAACTTGGTAGGCTAGGTCCCTTTTTAGGCAGGCTCTGTGGCACCCCAACCCCACTACTGGTAATAGACATCTACACCTAGCCAGGCTCCTGTGACTTCCAGGTGTGCAGCAATTGGGTCTATGCCTCGTCCCCCATGGCCATGTGAATTTTCCAGGAACTGTTAGTGCATGGCTTAGTGCATAGGGCTGCTCCCTGTCTGTTGTGTCCGCCAACGGTAGTGGTGTTGCATGCACTGAACATGTGTTTCTTCTGTCTTCCTCCCCCTTTTTGATTTATCTCCCTGTTCTTGCGTGCATTAGCATCATTTGGCGGAGGAGCATTGGCACCGGAGCAGGAGGGAGCTGCAACCCACATAGCCCTGGAGAGAAAAGCAACAGAGTCTGAAGCCACCAGTAGGACGGAGGGTGAGGGGAGCTCCACGACGGGGACAGGAGCATACACCAGCGACAGCGACTCCTCCTCTGATGGGAGCTCTCTTGCCATGGCGGGCACCTCTGTGCCCACTGCATCAACAGGTACAGCTGCCACCACCCCTACCAGCACCGTCCCCCCAGCAGCCCCTTAGCGTGTGTCTTGTGCCCGCTCACCCAGGAGGGTGGGCGTCTCCTTCGCCCCAGGCACCTCAGCCCCTGCCCCAGTCAGCTCTGCTTTCCTCAGTGAGCAGGCTATTGACCTCCTGAGACCCCTCACTGTTGGGCAATCAACCATTTTGAATGCCATCCAGGAAGTTGGGAGGCATTTGCAACAAACAAATGCATACCTGGAGGGCATTCATTCTGGGCAGGCGGCCCAACAGAGAGCATTTCAGGCTCTGGCCTCAGCACTGATGGCAGCCATTGTCCCTGTGTCCAGCCTCCCCCCTCCAAATTCCTCTACCCAGACCCAATCCCCTCTACCTCAACCTATCCCAAGCACACCATCAGACCAGCATGCACACTCATCAACACACAAGAGTGGACATGGCAAACATAAGCACCACACATCCCACAAGTATTCACATAAGCACCATCCCCATGCAGAAACAGCAACATCCACTGCCTCCACTGTGTCCCCCTCCTCCACGTCCTCCTCCTCCCTCCCAGTGTCATCTCCACTCACACCTGCATGCACTGCATCCTCAGCCACTACCTCCATCACCAGCACGCCCATCACCACACATTGCTCACGTGCAATCACCACCCCCACTGCCATTCACACATCCCCAGTGTCCTCTCCCAGTGTGTCTGTGAGCCCTCCTCCCAAAATACACAAACGCAGGCACACACCCACCCAACAGCCATCCACCTCACAACAGCCTTCGGCCCATGCACCGTCACCCAAATTCAGCAAATGTACACCTCCTACAACCACTACCTCTTCCTCCACTCCCAAACCCCCTCCATCTTCCCGTCCCAGTGTGTCTAAGAAGCTTTTCCTGGCTAACATTGACCTCTTCCCTACACCTGCCCCCCGTCCTTCCCCTAGGGCCAGGCTTTCCAGGTCCCAGCCCAGCACCTCAGCTACCAAGTCCCCAGGCACAGTGGTGCCAGCAACTGCGGGGTCAATGAGTGCACCACCCATCAGGGCTGCCAGTGTGCCATGTAGCAAGGCCAAGGACATTCTGCCACCTGCCAAGGTGAAGAATGTGCCCACATCCCGGAGGGAGAAGCTGCACCTACCAGCCACCAAGGGCTCATCCAAAACAAAAGGGGACAGTGCCAAGACACCTGCTGCACCATCAAAGGTGGGGAAGGGACACAAGCCGAAGAGCAGGTCAGGACCGGGCACAGTGGCTACGACTGAGGGAGTTGAGTCACCCCTTCTGTCAACTACTACACCAACCTGTACGGCAGCGAACACCGCCACTAGCACTGCCACCTGCACAGCCACCTGCACGTCTGCAGCCTCAGCAACAGTCCCCATCATCTTCCCCAGTGGGTAGCCGTCCGAGGCTGCAGGAGACGTCCTGCTGTGTCCCTCAACAGGTGCTGACACATGCACCACTGCCAGCACCTCTGCCACAGACACCGCCGCAAGCACAGCCACAAGCCCCGCGACGTGCTCGGACAGTAGCAGCACAGCTGACATGGCTACCATCCCCAGTGGGCAGCCGTCCGAGGCTGGAGGAGACTTCCTGGACCCTGCCCAGCTTCCATGAGGCATGACTCTCATCACTGTTTGCACCTGCAGGTGGAAGGCAAAGCCGCAGCAGGGTGGGGTATGTCTCTGCCTCCATGGCGTATCATGCTACCTGTTCCTAGGCAATCTCGTGGCACACACACCCATGTGAGGTAATGGGACCAGCCACACTGCAGGTGGAGCCACTGGAAAGACTTGAGACTGTGGCTTTGCACTCCCCAGGATACTGCAGTTGGCATGGAGCCCCCTTGTGCAGCAGTGGCGTCATGCGTTCATCCGGCTGAGGTGCCCCACCTCCCCTCCCCCCTGAGGTGCCTGTTTAATTTCGATCTGGTGCCCCAGCAGTGTTCTCTCCGTTTCGTGTCAGGTATCTTGTGTGGGCTTCGCCCATGCAGTTTGAGACCACTGGTCCACGGACAATGATTGGTACACTATATGGACTTGGGTAGCTGGTGTACATATTTGTATATTACTGATGATTTTAATTTTTGCCTATCTGATTTTTCGATGATTACACTTGTTATAATCATTTCATTTGGTCCTTGCGTTATTCCAGTCGGTGACGGGGTGTAAATGTAATGTTGATGCATGTATTTGTGTGTATGGTGTTGTGGGTGAGGGTGGGGGTGGGAGTATGGCATGTTGCGTGTGTGTGTCACTCTCTTTTCTCTCCCCCCTCCCATGTGTTGTAGGTGCAGTACTCACCGTGGTCGTCGACGGCGTCTGTACTGCTCCTGATAAAGCAGGAGGAAGACAAGCATGGGCAGTACGTGTAACTCAGGCTCCGTGGCGTCCTGGTTCCTCGTTGGGTGTTGAGAGGTGAGTGGTTTCCCTTCTGTGTACTGTTTCCGCAGTGCTTTTGATAGTGTTGGTTCCGCCCCGGAAAAGGTGGTGGATAGGCGTGTTGGAATACAGTGGGTGGTACTTTGTCCTCCGCCTGTCTGTTGGCGGTGATCACCCCGCTGTTTGTTTCTACCGCCGTGGCTGTCTATTTTGGCGGTTTCCGCCATGGTCGTGATTCTATTTTTTTTTTCGCCGGCCTGTTGGCAGTATTACCGCCGCTTTAACACCAACCGCCAGGGTTGTAATGAGGGCCATAGTCTACATAAGTGGCTGTCAGAGACTTTGCCAATTGGATCCAAAGTGGATGTAATGCTTTAGTGTTTGGAATGCTGGCTTTGGTAACAGCCTCAAGGACCGGGATTGGAGATACGACAATAATGCGTTTCCCCTTGGCTAGAGGTCTTTCTTTAATGACAGCCATCTGAACAGCAGTGAGAATTTACTCAGTGGGAGCAAACGTTGTTCTGCTATTGAGTACAAATGTGATTTGTATGCATTCGGACTGTCCCACCCTCATTGAATGTTACATAGGTGAAACCAATGGCACCAGCAATTACTCTGATGACCAGATGTTTTTTATTGTCCCTTGTGTGTAAGTGTTGTGCTGCAAGCATGTATTGTAATGCTCTAAGAATGCGTGTGTGTTCAACTGTCCAGAATTTACTGGAAAAGTCTGGCTGTATTAAGTCATATAAAGGTTTTAATGGTGATGCGTAATCTGGAATGTATGTTCTGCCAAAATTTAGAAAACCCAAGAGGGATAAGAGTTTTTTTTTTAATGGTATTTGTAGGTTGCAACTGTGTGCATTTTCCTAAGAATAGTGGCGCTAGGCTCTTTCCTTCACTTGATAATTCGTATCCCTGAAACAGGACACTAAGGAAGGCAATTTTTGTTTTTTTAAAATTGAATTTATAGCTAAACTCAGCAAACCCTACAACAATGCGGGCTGCCCGTTTTAGATGCTGCAGTAATTAATCGTCCATAAGGTAGATATCATCTACATGGGACAATGCTTCAGGGTTAATGACATGCAATATTAAAGTTACACGAGCCGCAAACAGTCCTGGACTGTTCCTATACCCCTGTGGAAAAAGACAGAATTTTTTCTGGGAGCCTAGTGTGCTGAAACTTGTTAAGTCTCTACTCTCAGGCACTATATTTTGGCAGAAGAAACCATTTGAAATATCCAATGCTGTTTTGTATTTTGTGCGCACTATGTTGTTCATAAGTGCCGTGATAGAGTTTTGTATAGCATATGTGCGTGTATGACTGTTTAAATGCCTATAGTCTAAGACCATTCTGTATGAATGGTCCGGTTTGGCTTTGGGGAATAAAGGATTAGTCATTGGTGAGACACATAGTTCGATTATGCTCTGGTACTCTAGCTGTGTGAGGATTTCCCTCACGGGTGCTTTAGCATTATGTTTTATTGGATACTGGAGTTTAGGTTAGGGTTGATTCTTAATTAGAATTACATGATAGGGAAAATCATTATCCCACCCTATGTGGTTGCGATATAATGCGGGTGCCTGCGCCAATGCCCAATCAATGGTGTAGGATTCTGCCACTCATCAGGAACAAGAGGTGAGAAAGATGGTTTAATAACCTCTTCCCCATATGGGCAAATACGGACAAATTCAGGTGGCCAATCCCTTTCGGCCAGTAGAATATAGTATATCGATTGTGCGTTCAATATCTACTTCTAACTGTAATGTTACTTTGTACACCGTGTAAGGCGTGGAAACACGCATGTCTGCAGTTTCAACCCGTATGAAGTCATCAGTTGCTTTCATCTCCAGATGCTCTTGAAGATTCCGGTGAACTATTGTGACCTCACCTGCGCTGTCTAGCAGAGCTAGAGCCTACTTCTTGTTCTTCAATAGAGCCCTCTTCTTGAGTGGCATGACGAATCGCAACTGCTGCCACTTTTTTCTTTTTAAATTGAGTTTTGTGTTGCGGAAGTTTCTCTTCTTTTTTAACAGAAACTTCTGTAGAGCGTTGTGATTCCTGTCTCGGTTTCACGTACTCAGTTCTTCGCTCAAACCCACCTCTTTCACTGCGTTTTTCCGGTGAGTCCTGAAACGAACAAGATTGGCGTCTATCAGTATATTGATATCTGTCAGGCGTTTTAATATTATCTCTATTTCTGAGATTATATCTATTCTGTAGGGACTCTATATGCAGAGATTCTCCCCTTTCTTTTTTAGGTGTTTTTTGTTTTTCATCCCAACGTTTTTTTAGAACCCTCAGGTGCTTGCTTGGTAGGATCTTTATTAAATTTACCCTGAAACTGTGGTTTTGTGGGTCTGGCCCACAGACTATCTTGGCCAATACTAGAGTTGGTCTCCGCGATAATCTCTGAGGCAGCTAACATTCTTGATGCCATGGAAAAACGTCCTGCAGCCGCAGGTGCACTGCTAGTGCAACTGCTTCACCTTTAAGGTTACTTAATATAATTAACCGTGGCAAAATTGCCCATGAGTTGCATCCCCAAGTCCAGGGCCAGGACAGCCCTGTATTCATCTTGAATTTGTTTTAACGCTTCCGGTAGATTGGCAAGTGTCGGTGTACCATGTGCGGTAGTATAGAGCGTGGCAAATACCGTGCCCCAAGTATTGCAGTTATCTACCTTGGGAACCATCCCAAATGGCAAGCACATAGTTAGTATTCTATGCTTATCCTGAGGTCCTGTATGAGAAAATACTGCTTCCAGTGCATTTATTTTTTGAGCTAACCAAAACGGAATCTCTTCTCGTTTGTGGGTACCTTACCCACCTCTTTCACTGCGTTTTTCCGGTGAGTCCTGAAACGAACAAGATTGGCGTCTATCAGTATATTGATATCTGTCAGGCGTTTTAATATTATCTCTATTTCTGAGATTATATCTATTCTGTAGGGACTCCATATGCAGAGATTCTCCCCTTTCTTTTTTAGGTGTTTTTTGTTTTTCATCCCAACGTTTTTTTAGAACCCTCAGGTGCTTGCTTGGTAGGATCTTTATTAAATTTACCCTGAAACTGTGGTTTTGTGGGTCTGGCCCACAGACTATCTTGGCCAATACTAGAGTTGGTCTCCGCGATAATCTCTGAGGCAGCTAACATTCTTGATGCCATGGAAAAACGTCCTGCAGCCGCAGGTGCACTGCTAGTGCAACTGCTTCACCTTTAAGGTTACTTAATATAATTAACCGTGGCAAAATTGCCCATGAGTTGCATCCCCAAGTCCAGGGCCAGGACAGCCCTGTATTCATCTTGAATTTGTTTTAACGCTTCCGGTAGATTGGCAAGTGTCGGTGTACCATGTGCGGTAGTATAGAGCGTGGCAAATACCGTGCCCCAAGTATTGCAGTTATCTACCTTGGGAACCATCCCAAATGGCAAGCACATAGTTAGTATTCTATGCTTATCCTGAGGTCCCGTATGAGAAAATACTGCTTCCAGTGCATTTATTTTTTGAGCTAACCAAAACGGAATCTCTTCTCGTTTGTGGGTACCTTACCCATGATTGAATGTACAGTCGAGGTATTAATACCTGGCGCTACTGCATTTGATTGCGCCCGGGCAGCAGGTGCTGGGTTTGTACTTAATGTTTGCATTACAAACTGTACTACCCATCTATATATTTCCGTAAGCTCAGCATATAAGCGGCGGACTTCAGCTACCGTCAAAGTTACTGCATCAGGGTGCAGTGTATTTGTGGCCAATAAAGGCCAGGTAGGACCATCATTACTTAGAGGGCGTAACCCAGGGTTCTGCAAAGTCGGTCCTGGAGAGCCGGGTCCATGCCAGGTTTTTAGCATATCCACATTTAGAAAAAAGATGTTTCAGAAATCTACATTTTTCTAAATGTGGATATGCAAAAAATCTGGCATGAACCTGGTTCTCCAGGACAGACTTTGCAGCACCCTGGCCTAACCTAACGTGTAGGATTGTATGTGGTAGGGCACCATCAAGCCAATTATTATGTTCTTGATAAGATAAAGGTATTTCTAGATAAGCACATGCTCTATATTGTGCAGGTATGTATGCAGGTGTGTAGGGATGACATTTATTTGTGTTCCCATCAGCTGTTGGAAATGTGACCCAAGAATAGAAAATTTCTGTTCCTTAGGCTGGATGAACCTCAACAACAAATGTAACAGGAGCCCCCTGGGCCATTAGGCAATGTGCCAATAAATGTGCAGTAAGGGGTGGCCGTATATTGACTGCAATTGCTAACCGTTGCGGATTCCCCATGATGAATGGAATTTGTTTTTCAGAGATAAGCACACCAAATGGGAATTATCCTTTTAGAGTTCAAGCTTGAATAACCTACAGCGTTAGTTAGGTACTTCCTACTTAGCTGAGGAGGAAAATCCTCACTACCACAAACGTCTCCTTAAACAGTACTGAGGTGTCTTTGCATGTGGTGAGACAGAGATACTCAGAAGGACCCGAAACTTAGTGCCTGACCAAACGTTGGTGGTGCCATGTCACATGGGTTCTCATTATCCTAATGAGACTACTGGATTTGGGCGGCAGAATCGCCTGGACTGCGGGGGACTGGGTCTGAACCTGCTCCAGGTGACACCTGTCAGCACAATCTGGGTTTGTTCCGGCTAACTAGCAGTGCCTCATCCAAGAGTAGGGATGATTGGGCAATCGGGCACATGAAAAAGGATTCCTAAGGGAAATCGTGATCACTCAGATATCATCCATTTCTCTTAGTTACATTAGTCTCACATATGTTAGGATAGTCAGAGGCAGAGTATAGTTCAATAAGGTTTTATTGAAGGAACTGCATCTTAGAAAATAAAGCATGTATTGCGATAACTAGGACGATGAAGCACAATAGGATTAAAATTGTGACAAGGAGAGTAAAATACAAAAATAACGCTACCATTGTGTCACTAAGATTGTTAAGGATAGTTTCTACCTAGGCTTTGTAGGGGCACAGCATGTTAAGCTCTAATTCTGCCCTTCAGGGTTCCCCTGGGAAGACATCATCCCTCGTACCTGAGCAAGAGGCCTGTAGTCTACATAGGCAGCTACATCGAACCACTCAGCAATCAGCATACAGTCAAGGTCATCTGGCTGGAATCTCCCTCTAACGTACATGGGTCAAAGTAGTGTTTTTATAATAAAACAGCTGATGTTCCAAGAAAGGGTCACCATGTAAGAGTGTCTATGTTTCTGCGAACATTGGAGACAAAGCATACCACTTTTGCCGGCAACCTATCTTACTGCAGCCTTGAGAAAAGCACACAGTGAAAGAAATGTCTTGTTTAAGAATGCAGTGCTGACCAAGGCGAAGAACAGCTAGATAGAGAAAATAAAATAAGAGCACAAATGTAGCTATCGTTAAAATAATATGACGGAGCTAGAATAAAACATATCTAGGGTGAAGTGCACAGAAGCAGGCCTAGTTTTGCTAAAATAATGTGCATAAAAATATAGCTAAAATGGTTACACAACACCAGCGCCGGCCCCACCACAACCGCAGCACCCGTGGTGTCACTCCTGCAATCTCCTGGGGACAAGTGTGCCGTGGGTGATCCTTATATGTGACTCGCTGGTTGTGGGGGGATGCTCCCTCTCACTCCCTGCACTCTGGCTCCCAGGTTGAAGGGGGGGTAGGTTGTTGTAACATGGTCGTGCGGCCCCCATCAATGTGGGGTGGCTCTTCTGCTGTAGCCGCCCCATGCCACAGCCTACAGCGCCCCTCCCCCACTGGGTCGCGGGTCAATGGAGGCCCCAGGTAGCAACCCACCCCTCCAGGGACACAACAGTCAGGCAGTGCATATATAGATAGTGGCGGGGTTCCGCCTCTCACAATGCCGACAGGCCAAGTGGGCAAAAGAGGAACAGTATCACAGTGTCGCCGGAGGGTGACGGGGTTGGGGGATGGTAGGGCTGCCGCCGCAGTAGCCTATGCAGCTCCGGCTGCACTCTCAGCTGTGACCCTGTGGGCAGCCCTCCCACCCTCTTTCATCAGACCCGCTCACTGGGCTCAGTCTATGGTCACGGCTCTGGGTTCCCCTCCTCGCCATCTCGGTGTCAGCGGCAGCAAAGGGAGACCAACCGTCTCTACAATGGACCTGCAGGAAACAGCTTTCGGGCTTTGTCATGGACTCCGGGCTCTTCTCTGCCCACGTCCGTCCTCACGGCAATGGCAGAGTTCAGGCCTTCTCTCTAATCTGCCGTATCTGTGCGTTTCGGGCACAATCTTGATACCTAGGCATCCCCGACATGCACACCTGTTGGCCTACTATATCCACGAGCTGCACGGTCAGGGATGGCGGCAGACTCACAAGGATCGCGGGCATCTGGCCAGAGCAGTACTAGAACCCACCCACCATCTTGCACAGCTGGCTACGCCCCCCAGTTAGAGGTAACTAAGATACATACTAACACTACTTGAGTATGGAGGCAGGAGGTTGCAGCATGGTCATAGACAATAGAGGGGTGGAGCCAACCGCCGAAGATGGCGGCCACATTGAAAACGAGCTCTTGCCCGACCTGTGGTGATCCTGCCTTAACAATGCCTCAGCCATGAGTGAGATGTGGCCCCCAGATACATGAGCGGCACAGTGCTCTGAAGGAGTGAGCGGCGACCCTCCACTGCTTGGCCCGTAGAAGACTGATGGAAAGGCCCGCGCTGGCTGGAGTGCAAGATGGGGGCCACTTGGCTGTGAGGACGCCGAGCAGGCAGCTGGTGAAGAGGTAGGCGGGGTGGCGATGATTGGGCCTCCCTGCCAGCTCACTGAGCATGAAGCAGCTTTCCTGGTACAAGAAAACCCAAGGATTCCTTATTTCTACATTCTTCCTAAGGTGCACAAAGCAAAGATCCCCCCCTCCAGGCAGACCAATAGTATCCGGGATTGGCTCAGTATTAGAGCCTCTCTCTCAGTTTGTGGATTTCTTCCTACAGCCATTAGTGAAAAAAAATTCAACTTATCTCAAGGATACCACTGATGTTCTGTTACTACTTGATTCTGTGTCCTTTGACAAGACCAAAGAATTCTTGATCACATTGGACGTGGAATCCTTATACACTAATATCCCCCAGGAGGCCATGCTGGAGGTGATCAGCAATCTACTCAAAGCCAATAGAGGAGATTCACGTAAGCCTCTCGATTTTATACTGCATCTGGCGCACCTGGCACTCACGAGGAATTATTTTAAATTTGAAGAAAGTTTCTTCTTACAAACACAAGGAACATCGATGGGCAGCACATTTGCCCCTAGTCTGACATGCCTCTATGTCTACAACTTCGAGAACAAGGTGGTTCTTCATGAAGATAACCCGTTCCTACAGCAGATCAAACTCTGGAAACGATATATAGATGACATCCTATTGGTCTGGACAGGAACTAAAGAAGAGGCTCTCTCCTTCTCTAATTGGCTTAATGTGGCCAATCCCATCCTGAACTTCACCATAACAATAGATGACAACCAGCTACCATTCCTAGACCTACTCATTTATGAAAATGACGGAGCCCTGGCCACAGAGATATACTACAAACCAACGGACCGCAACAACTTGCTACAGTTTCAGAGTTTTCATCCGCGGGCCTTGAAGGAGAACCTCCCTGTGGGGCAATTTCTACGTCTACGACGGAACTGCTCTATGCTAATAGACTGTCGCAAGCATGGTGACAAACTAGCCACCAACTACAAGCAAAGGACTATCCAACACATCTGGTCAGAAGAGCCCGCAAAAGAGCACGCAATAACAATAGGGATCAGTTACTGCAACCAAACTGGAAATGGAACAAATAGTGTGCGTTACTACCTTTAACCCGCTATCTAACAGGATCCAGAGGATCATTAAAGAAGATTGGAAGATCCTCACGTCTGGTGGCTTACCTTTTCAGCAGCCGTTACATGCCTACAAGAGAGCCATGAATATACGGGATATGGTGGTCCACACAAGACCCAAAGAAAAATCCCACTCCAGACAGACCACACTCTGGCACTTACCCCCACCAACAGGCCACCACCCCTGTGGCAATTGCAGTGTCTGTCGCTTGACTCAAAAATCCACAAGGCTGAAGACTCCATGGGTACAAAAATCTCTTACTAAATGCAACAGTAAGAACGTGATTTACTTGATTAAATGTCCCTGCCAACTCAAATATGTGGGAATGACCACCAGGAAGGTCAGTACAAGGATCTGTGAGCATAGGAGCACGATCCGTTGTAAATGTGACGCTACCAAGCTGACTAACCATTTCCTCTTGAACAACCATTCCCCAGGTGACCTATCCTGGACTGTCTTAGAGCAACTGCCTCCAACGACTATGAACATGATGCAGAAACTGTTCCTGGCTAAACAGCGCTGGGTCTGGAGATTACACACAGACACTGATGGTCTGAACGACGAGATCCCCTGGTTCGCACTCTACAAATGAGTTCTTGTCCCTTTGCCATTCTGACCCCTCCCGTTCTTCCTTCTGTGTCCTTGTCTCCCTTCTTTTCCCCTTCCTGTTGTCTTACCCACTGGTCTGTTTTTTGCCATCCCCCCCTCTTCTCTCCCACCTATCCTCCTTACCTCGTTTTCATGTCTGGTTGTGTCTAAATTCACGTTCTTGTATTTATTATTATTTTTGTTTATATTCTTCTTTTTTTTCCTTTTTCCCTTTTCCTTTTCTTTTTCATTGACCCCTTTTCCCCTGTCTATCATCCAGCCGGTTCTTCTCCCTCCCCCCCCTCCCTTTGTGCTCTCCCTTTTTTTGTGTCTTGCGTCCTTCTTCCTCTTTCTCTTTGTTCTCTTTCCCCATCTCCCCCTTTTTATCTTTTTCTTTGTTCCCCCCTTCCCCCTTTAAAGCCGTCCCCGCTGCTCTTACCCCCGAGGTTCCCCCTCTTTTTTCTTCCCCCATTTTCCATCCACATAGCCTCTCTGTACGAGCACGGCCACTGGGAACTACATTTCCCAGCGGCCGTGGGAAGCCTGCGATGCCTCGGAGCTCCGGCTTGCAGCCGGAAGCTTCGACCTCCGGCTGCCCCGGACCCCTTTCAACTCAGAGCCGGCTTCTCCGGCTTAGACGTGGGAGACACATTTCCGGTCTCCTCGTCGGCTTAACGATTGTACCGCGGGTCGCGGCGGTGATTACCCACACCTGGCCCGATCGTCAACATTGCTGACGACGCGGATTTCACGTGCCACACCTTCAATCTCCACAATAAAAAGACAGTCTCCCCTTGACTGTTTCATTCAAGCGGTCAAGGAGAGGACGGCATAGGCGCACAGCGAGCACCCCCTTTGATGCAGTGAGTGACTGATCGGATTTCAGGAAGCACAGATAAGATATTTCTCCACTTTCTTTCTTGTGTTCACTCCTGCATTTTTTACTTCTGATTACAAATGTTTTATTGGTCCTTCCATTTACTTTCTTCAGGCTGACATCTCCCAACCAGCCCTCCTTCATAGTTCTTGCAGGTACCCTGCTGGGCCCCTCTCTGTGTAATTTCTCTCTTCCACAGATGCTGTCATAATTATGGGTTACCTTCCCACTACATATGTGTACCCCCTCACCTTACTTCTTCGCTTCTTTTCTTTTATCTTAACCTTATTGTTTGACAATAAAGGGACACTCCCCCTCCTGGATACCAGAGGCTATTAGCCTCTAGGGATAAGGTAAGATTTTCCACTTCCCTCCAGCAGTAGTATTGCCTACTATGTGTATATATTTACTCTGTGCATGGATATTGCTTACAATGAATGTATTTATTCTGTGCATGAGTACATTTCCTTGTCACGTGTGTGGTTGGTTTGCTGTGCAGTGTTGTGTTCACAGGTTGCCTTAATTGTCTATCTTTTGTTTTATACCCTGCAGGCCACCTCAATGTATTCCCTTGGGTAAGGTAGGCCGTTTACTTTATTCCTTACACTTTTCACCACCTGAGAAGAGTTTATTTTCAACTCTTAATATGAGTCTTAGGGATCTGAGGCCCTGATGAATGCCCGAGACCTTCCTTGGCTCACTACTAAGGGCAGAAACATGTTGGCTACCGTTCTTTAGATAGGTGACCCTGTGAGTCCTTGCTCTCACGGAGGCGTCCCACTCTATGCTTTTAACCACACCGAACAGACACCATCATTAAATTGTTACTTTATACAGGTGGCTGCTTAGGTGTTTTTATTTCCCCTAGATCAGCTGGATCCCGATCTTTCCAGACCTAGAATTTATTTACGCACTCCCTCCTGTTCTTTTAACAGCGAGGTTGAGTCCGCCCAGGTGGCACTTCCCTACCTGGGTGGGGCTAGGGAGTCAGCAGAACACCATGCCTGAGTTTGCTTTTAAATAAAGATTTTTTTAACGCAGGCCATCATGTTTTTTAGATTAGGCAGTGGCCCATGGAACCAGGCACTGGACAATGGGAACAAAGTGTTTTTATCAACATTCACAAAGGAGAAGGGCATCATTTAGGGAATCCTTTCTGTTTGCAAACGGTTTTCCATTCCCTTTCAGTAATCCCTAAAATATTAATGTTTTGTGAGTGGATTTTGATCAGATGAATACACTACCCATGGGGCTGCCTTGGGCCTATTTTAGGGATGACTTACAGGTAATAAAAGGAAAGGTTTGGTCCTGACAAGTGGGTGCACATGCCAGATTGATATGGCAGTTTAAAACTGCACACGCAGACACTGCAATGGCAGGCCGGAGGCATGTTTGTGAGTGGCACAATCAGAGCTGCAGGCTCACTAGTAGCATTTGATTTACAGGCCCTGGGCACACCTGGGCCTCCCCATCAACCTATGTCGGACCAAGGATCTTCTGACCTTCAGGAAGCGTTTCAAGATCTGGCTTTGAGCAGTACCTACCGGGTGAGTAGCGCGCTTAACAAATAACTGATTGATTGATTGACCTGGCTCACTATACTAGTAACTTACTAGTAAATCAAATATGCCAATCATGGACAAACCAATCACTAATACAATTTAGACAGGGAGCACTTGCAAGCAGTGGATGAGGGTCCAGAGTCCTAAAACCAGCAAGAACGTAACTCAGCACAGGATCAAAAACAGGAGGTCAGAAGCGAAATGACAGAGTAAACCATGCCAAGAGCTGCCAGGTCTAACAGTTACTGAAATGAAATGTGAGGTTGATACATACAAAAGCACCATTTGTAGTCCCAGATGGTCCAATTGTGTGACCATTTGCAACCACAAAAAGCCTTACCACTTCTGCCCTTCACCCTGGTGATAAAGTCCAAGTTCCATTTAGTTCATATATTGCATGTCTTACTGACCAACTGCTAACATTTTCAGTGGTGGAAACTGAGCTAGAATAATTACCAACAACAAAATTTCAGCACTGCATATATTCAGTGATGACGATGTATATTTCATGTACAAATCTGTCAGATTTAAATGGAGGCCAAAAGCTGGGAATCTATCAAACTGCAGGGTCACGAAAGTGAGAACAAATTGAGAAGTACTATTCACTTTAAAAAGCCTAACGGACTAAAAGTGTATGCTGCATCCGTTGTAAATGTTCACCTGCTGCCTGATGGGCATGATCAATCCTTAAAATTGCATATGTCCAGTTCTGTAATTGGATTTTAGTCACTTTAGTCTTGTTTTATTTATTAAATTCTACTCTATTTTTCTAACTTTGTGTGGGATTTTTCTTGTTTTGGGTTTTCATTTTTTTTATTGCTTGAAGTGTTGCAAAAATAATTTACATGTTGCATCTAACTTAAGCCTGACTGCTCTGTGCCAAGCTACCAAAGAGCACAGGTTAATTTACGATTTTCTTGTGACTTCACCCTGATAAGGATTGTGGTTATACTTGAGTAGGATTTCACCTCATAAACCAGTAACCCCATTTCTTACACTTCTGAAATGTATATTTATATGAGGGGTACTGAAGATGGGAGCCCGTCTGGTTGCCAGGGAGCATATTTCTGATCTACCCACTACTTAGCACTGCTTTGCACCATTTTGGCTATGAATTTTGATGCTCGCATCAGGGTACCTTTGAGGTCTACCACTTGTTAATGTTATGTTATGTTGAAATGACTTGTATTGCGCACAGCTACTCAGTGTGTCCTGGCCCACATTCCAGAAATCCAGAAGACTCCAGTAGGATCACTGATTAAAAAGCAAAGTTTCCAATTGTATCTTAAAAGCCGATTGACAGGACACAGTTTGTAATTCCAGAGGTAGCTTTTTCCAGGCCATAGCCCCCAAAAAAGTGGAAGACCTGCCTCCTGTTATGGTCTTTCGTACTCTAGGGATCACTGCCAAGGTTTTGTTTGCTGATCTCAGATTGCGAGCGGGTTGGTTAAAACAGAATCGTGGTCTTAGTTAATCAGCTTCAGACGCATGGAGGGCAGAGTGTGTCAACACTAGACTTTTGAACAGGATCCTTTTCCTGATTGGCAGCCAATGCAGCTCATGCAAATGTGCAGAAATGTGTTCTCTCTTCGGAAGCTGGAGAAGACAAGTAGCAGCATTTTGCACTATCTGAAGTTTGTCCAGGAGACATTCAGGAAGATCCAAGTAAACCGTAGTCAAGCCTTGATGTTATAAGGGAATGAATAACTGATAGTTTAGTCGAAAAGGACAGAAGTGAGCGCAAAATCCCAAAACAGGTGCCACCCGCCACCTTAATTTGAGGCTTAAACAATAGCTGCTCATCAAATTTGATTCTCAGATTCTTAACCGTATCACTCTAGGGGCCTGTGGGAGGAGCATTATTAGGCCAAAAAGATAGGTAGCAAATGGGAGGAAGATCACCGAACACTAAGATTTCAGTTTTCTCAGCATTGCACTTCAACTGATGTAAGGTCATCCAGTGAAATACCATCATCAGGCACTTCCTGATCAAACTCTCTCACAAGAAAAAAGAAGCTGCATATCATCCTCATAGGAAATAACCTCAGCACCCAGAGATTCTGCAAGTCCAGCAAGAGAGGTCAAATATACGTTAAAAAGAGTTGGACTCTGAGTGACCCCCGAGGCATTGAGGTACTGGGTTTTTCAGAACCGGTACTGATCCGGTAACCCAGCGGTGCCAGGGTACACTCAAAGACCTCGGGTACTTTCCTGATTCAGACTACAGAAACTCAGAGTCTTCTAGGTGAAGTCAAAGATCGAATTTATTGGCTGCAACCAATTGACAAGTGTCCTAGAAGTACAACAGCACGATTTGTATGTTCTCAGGAGACTGTGTTTCAATGCAAAGTCAGGTTTCCTTATATACAGTTTTTTAAGCTTCAGGCAAACATTCTTGACATTTTGGTTGGTCATTCACATGTTTTCACTACAAAGGAAAAAACAGTGTCATGATGAAACCTTATATTTCATGTCATCCAACCCATAATAAATTACCCGGCAAGGCCTAGTATTTTACATCAGATAAGTGTGGACCCCTAATAAAAACGGGCACCTCCCCCTCGTAAAGTAAGAAGAAGAAAAGAGCAGGTGCAGGTGTGAGCAAGTTAGGCAGGGTGTGTGAGCGATAATAAGGGTTTTATGGCCTGGTGTGCCTTGATGCTATCTGATTCGGCCACTGGGAGAGGGACTGACCAAACAGGTTTGGCCTGAGGCAATGGTTCCAGCTTGCCCAGGTCAGAGAAAAGTCAATCAAGGTGTACGAGTCCTTGGAATCAAATCTGACTGTATTATAAGCCTATGTGAGGGCAACTTTTAAAAATGGCTGCCGTGTATAAAATGGGAGCCACGAGTGCAGGACGAAAATGGCGATTTCGAGGTGAAAACGCTGCTGGAATTGAGCGAAAATGCTCATGCTTAGTGTACTAGTCATTATCGGTCTTTTGATACTAAAATCGTACTGCTGTGGCAAAGTAAATTACATGGGTCCAGAATTTTTAGAACCACAAACCCTCCTTTTGCCCTTACATAGGTAATAAACCTATTCTCATGCTAATCTGAGTCCAGGTCTATGTTTATAAGGCCATGGAGATGTTGCTGGAGCAAAATTCTAGTACTTGGTAACTCTCTCTGGACAGGTCTCCTCGAACATGAAGTAGCACAAAAGGCCACATATGGCAGGACAAAATAAGGAATACCTCTATCTGCAGTAGGTGGCATAAGATCACACACCCAACAATTAGTGATGTTCACTACTAACTAGTGTTGATGCAGAAGCTGTACAAAATAATTGCTTACAAATTCTGATCTTCTGACCTGCTCATGTTCAGGAAAAGGGTGAAAAGAGTGCAAAGAAACAATAGTAGGAAAAGACATAGGTTGGGAAGTGGGTGCAGAAGTCAATTGAGTAGAGAAAAACAATCCCACCCATAAATGACAACGTCATGTTTAAAAGACACTAGAAAACACGTTATTAAGAACATATAGACAACGGGAGAAAGTAGTGACCACTATTTACAAATGAAATAATAATTTTTCACAACCCTAACCAAAAAGCAAATCCTAAAATTATCTAGTAACATTTTTAGGGCTCCTCTGCATTTCAGTAATTTTTGTATGTTCAGGTGGAACAGTGGTGACTCTCATCAATGCTCTAAGGTGAAAAGGGGGTACTCTTTCCACAGAAAATGGACTTTATTCTGCTTTTACTAAACAGAATAGTACTTTAAAACAATGCCAGCAAAACAATCAGTCTCCTAACACCTAGTCTATACAATCACACGGAAACCTCTTGTGAACCCAACTATGCCCAGAGTCCGTTCAAAAAGCCTCTCTGGCAGGCTTCTATTGTCCATCAAATTTTCTTTTGTTGTTTTCTTTCGCATGGGCCTCTCAATTCAGGCCTCTTCGTGAGAAAAGTACTGCTTAGTTGGAGTGCCCTCCTGGCAAACACCCACAGCTCACTCGAAAGTCTCAATGTCTTAAAGCAATGCACCAGTGTCTCTCCTCTGTGGCAGACACTACAAACAATGTGCTCTTCATTGATCAAGGGCACAAATCATCTCGTGCAGACGCAAGCACCATTAATTGGGAAATAGCTCAAGCTCAGCAGCACTTTCAGACTCCAACACTCATTATTTAGTGTCAGAGGACGCTCAAGCTGCTCTTTCATGGGCACCACAATATAGTGCCTTTTTCCAAACTTGAAATCTCCGGTGCACTGCCCTTCTTCCGTTGGAGCAAAGAAAAGGGGGTGTGTGGCCAAAACTCAGGCCAAGGGGCTCAAGGGATTGCACACTGTCAGAGGTTACCAGCACATGACAGGTAGAGAAATGAAACCTCAAAACAGCTCTGCCATCAACAACAGGAATCCTTCTCTTTAGTTCTTTTACACTGAAACTTTGGTTTTGTGATGTCCAACGCCGTCTGATGGAGCAAGTACGATATCATGCGCTGGCGATCGCTGTCCAGCTTTGCTACTTCCTGGGTGCTGAGACTGTAGGGCCAAGACGTCCGTCTTTCATCTGTAGCTGTCACTGATGGGAATTAGGCTTAAATCAATGTCCTGCAGGTTATTATGACTTGATACCCGCAGAATCTAGTGACGTAGGAAGTGTGCCACAGCTGTTAGTTTCCTTCAATTTAGTACAAAAACAGTTCATGGTTTTTAACAAGGGGACTGCAAGCAAGTGGTCTGCAATCTTCAAAGGAGTAGCCATACACCATGGGCATAAAATACAAAGACAAAGGCAGAAGGGCAAAACAGGGTCTGTAGCATCTTTAATTCAGTTCTCTCCATTATTCTCTGCCATCTATAGCTACATGAGAATTCTATCTGAATGGATTTCCTCACACAGTGGCATTGTCTAATGGGGTAAACACATATTTGCCTCAATGATTAAGTCTAGGTGTTCCTCCTTACCTTAGAACATCTCAATAGAGAAATCACATGATACCGATTATCAGGGACATGTAGAAACCTTCCTTTAAAAACTGTGCATCAGGTGCACTATGCAATACACAGGCTAATAGTCAAATGTGCAAACAAAAAGACAAGAACTAGAGGGTCCTGATATTTGCATGATTAGGACACATCTGATCCCACAAAAAATTAAAGTAGCAGGAACAGAAGGGAACCGAAAACCAAATTAAAATAGACATTGAAAATTCGTCATGTTCAAAAAGGTAAACATAAGATATCTCCTATTGAGATGGAAAACTTATCTTACTATAATATTGAGTCAGTTAACCAGTCTATCGCTACCCTGACAGTCAGCCTGGAAAACATTGAAGCAGGCAAATTCTTGAAAACCAGTCTGGTCATACCAAAGGGAATTATACATAACATGGGGGTCCCTGGTACATCACTGCAGTCTGGAAATGTGAACCTGAACAATACATCAATAATAATAAAAGGGCTGACTGGTGAAAGGAATTTGAAAAAGAGAAATGGGACTAGGACATAGCTAAAATCTCAATAACTAACCATGGTGCGACATTGGTCAGGGGAAGTAACCAAAGAAAAAATCTATAGAAAGAACAAAAAAAAATATTTGGGTGATAGTCAGGCATGTGACACAACACCAAGAGTACGGGTGATACACAAAGGCCAAAGTTACACAAATTTTAACTCTACCGTTGGCGACTACACCATATACGGTACTCCTAGCTAATGTTTCAGTTCCTTCTTCAGGAAAAAATGAAAACCTGGTTTTCTTTTAAGGAACGAAAGCCATATGCTACTTAGGAAACAGAACATCATTAACTAATGTAATATAGAAATTAGGCCACCTTGAGTCACAGATCTATAATTTCATCCTTAGGTCCAATCAAGGATACATAAATGTAGGGCTGCCTGTTCCTTTAAGGGAAGGGGCAGTAACGTGACTAACTGCAGGTGACACACTTTGATCCTGTATATCTCTTTTTATTTTCCTTCAATACCATTATAGCCAAATAGACATTCACTGGTGAAGTGTTGTCTTTTATGTTCACAGCATGAAATATCATTATCTGTGGAATTTAGTAACCAGAACAAGTTCAACCAACTGTTGCGTAGCGATGGGCATCGTCATGACCATCCCCTCACAACACAGGGGAGCTTGTAATAGTATCAAAAGCAGCAACAAACTTGCAAAAAACAAATAAAAAATAATAAAAACGCACAAAACGTCAAGCCATCAGATATACTTGCTGTGTATCAAGCACAAAAAGCATAGACAAAACAATAGCATGTGTGAATAAGCGGTGACACACAACACCATGTCATGTACTTTATGCACTGTAAACCTGCAGCCCAAAACCCAATATTTGGGCCTGTTTAATTTGTCAGGTTTAAAATCCTTACCCTCCTTTTGACAGTAGATCACCAGGCAATGGAAATCTGCTGTCAAATATAACTTTACTGTTTCTCTTCTAACATACAAGACCAGCAAGAACAATTCATGATAGGACCAAATACATGAAAATAAATTTCCATTACTTAACTGTTACCCTCTTGTCAGTTACTTCGCAACATCAAGCCACCTTAGTTTTACCTTTCTAAAAGTAAAAATTGTTACACTGACACTCCATATTAATTTGGCACCTACAATTTCCACTGTGAAAAATAAGTCTTAATTGGCAAATCGTTCTCATTATGGCATGTAGCCTTCAAAATTTTTTTTAAAAGGGCTGCATCTTATTTTCTGTCTAAGACTTAATGCAACACTTCGTTTTCTGTCAAATAAAAGCAATTAGCAGGCATCATTTTATTTTTTTAGAGCGGAGACACAAATGTATCAGTTCTGCAGAGCATTTAACATGATGTTGGGACATTCGAAGAAACCCCTTTTTTTTTATATTTTCCCTTTGGAATTAAGTTCTTTAATTGTATTGATGTTCTTCTGGAGAAACCAGAAATCCCACTTTTAGAGGCCCGTAGGGTCATTCTGCATTTCACAGAGACAAGGCCCTAAGTTAAAAGGTCACAGGTGTCAACATGACAGCCTCCTCCATTGTTTATGGGAAAACTAAAGATAGCATCTCAGCAGCGTGATTTGAGCCAGCCTCTGTAGCTCTCCTAGCTTCTGCCACTCTGAATCTGTCAAAGACAGTAGGCCTTCCTATTTTCCTTCTAACCTGCAATAATTCACTCTATTTTTAAAAAAAAACAAATTCCTTTTTAGGCGCTAAAAAAATTATCTCTATTTCCAGATTATTAAACTACATTTACTGTGAATAATTCACAAACCTTAATAACACACATACCAGTTGTTAGAATAAATGCTTGTTGCAATCCCATGCAATGGTACATATTTCATCAACCTCGAATGAATGAACGTCTCAGTAGGCCCAGCTGAAGTTAGAACCTTCAACCTTGATATTAAAACAAGCCTTTGTACTGGCACATTGACTCATTGAATCATAAGAAGGCACAACCTGCAAATATATATCAAACCTAAATGTATGCATTTACTGAAGCCTGAGACACTTTAAAAAGTACTCTGAATGAAAGAAAATGCAGTTTAAACAGTGCTTTTGCCCAAAATCGACTTTGATATTTTAGGCATTAAAAAAATCAATATCCTACAATTTTCTTGCATAATATGCATTACCAGAATGTCTATTACACAATCCATGAGTCAGCCATTGAAAATATTAACTTATACTTTATAGAAATGAGCTTGTTTGCTCCTGCGCCAAGGGAAAATTGCACATACAAATGTCATTTTAGCGGTGCAACATAACTTAAATTAAATTTTAATGTTAGGAGGTCATAGTATAGGTATTAAGCTTTATAAATATTAAAAAACGATTTTGAAAGGCACTTATTTTTAAAATAATTTTTCCATAATTAATAATTTTCTTTTTTTTAAAAAATAAGAACCCAATTATTCTTTTTTTTTTGTTGATAATTCCACATATAAAAGCAAGCTGCATCCCTTGCCTATTATTTGGGATACATTAACTCACAAGCCTAAGCGCATAAGCCTAACTTGAAATGCGTCACATTTTTGCGCCACTTTCATTTAAAAGGAAGGTTATGCAAAATTCCACCCATGTTTAACTGGGAAAGTGCTTGCTGAATTGAAAATAGATAATTTCGTTTTTTTTGGGGGGGGCCCTATTTATATCTATTGAATGTGTTTTCTAATTTATTAAGCATTTAACGGCAGTTTTGTATATGTGCACAATTGCTCATTCTATAAATTAAAGAGCAACATATAGCTATGTTAGCACATCACATGGTTCATTTCTGGATTTTTTCTAAGTTTCTACTTAATATTAATTAACCAACATTTTACTTAACAAACTGAAAACATCAAGAAGACCCACAAACACACATTGAGCTCATTTCAGATATAAACAGAAAACACTCAGGACACACAATACAGCGCGCTTTAGCCATTTTTCATAAATAGCGCCGTCGCAATTTACTTACAGAACCGTTTGCAGATCCTAGTTGTAAGTCATATTTACAAGAAAAAAAAAAAAACTTTTCTCAATTATTTCCGAGAATAGCGGACCCATACTTTATTAAACGTGATGGGGCCCACTCCGTGCTTCACATATAGTTCAAAGGTTGGAGTTCCAATCGGAGGAACCGGACATGAGTCCTCCAACCGGGAGTCCCTTTTACAACCACGACAAAACAAATTTCCAAGTCTGCTAAGACCAGTATCTTCGCTCACTAGTCTAGCTTCAAACTTCAAAGGATTATCGTTTACGATAGTCTCGTGAATACACGAGTCCTTCGGCTTTGGTACTTGCAAGTTCCAAATCAAAGTGATCCCAAAGGGATACCAAACCAAATGTCCAATTAAGGACCAAACCAAGTGTCCAACTAAGGACCAAACCAAGTGTCCAACTAAGGACTGGGAGACGCTCCACTTATACTTAACTGAAAATATCAATGACGTCACCAGAAGACTCGTCTTATCGTTTCGCTCTACCAAAAATCAAGGGTCCAAATCAGGGCGATAGCCAGGGCAGCAGTCCTTCATAGCCGTCGGGAAGCGGGGAACCTCGCAACAAAGACTTTCGGACCACGTCGACATGCAGGGGTCGATGAAGTGGCGGCCTTCCTCCAGAATTTTCACACGAAGCTCCCCACGGACCTCAGGCTTGGACCGGTACCGCTGGTATCGCCCCACGTTTGGGTGCCAACTGAGGTACTGGGTTTTTCAGAACCGGTACTGATCCGGTAACCCAGCGGTGCCAGGGTACACCCAAAGACCTCGGGTACTTTCCTGATTCAGACTACAGAAACTCAGAGTCTTCTAGGTGAAGTCAAAGATCGAATTTATTGGCTGCAACTAATTGACAAGTGTCCTAGAAGTACAACAGCACGATTTGTATGTTCTCAGGAGACTGTGTTTCAATGCAAAGTCAGGTTTCCTTATATACAGTTTTTTAAGCTTCAGGCAAACATTCTTGACATTTTGGTTGGTCATTCACATGTTTTCACTACAAAGGAAAAAACAGTGTCATGATGAAACCTTATATTTCATGTCATCCAACCCATAATAAATTACCCGGCAAGGCCTAGTATTTTACATCAGATAAGTGTGGACCCCTAATAAAAACGAGCACCTCCCCCTCGTAAAGTAAGAAGAAGAAAAGAGCAGGTGCAGGTGTGAGCAAGTTAGGCAGGGTGTGTGAGCGATAATAAGGGTTTTATGGCCTGGTGTGCCTTGATGCTATCTGATTCGGCCACTGGGAGAGGGACTGACCAAACAGGTTTGGCCTGAGGCAATGGTTCCAGCTTGCCCAGGTCAGAGAAAAGTCAATCAAGGTGTACGTGTCCTTGGAATCAAATCTGACTGTATTATAAGCCTATGTGAGGGCAACTTTTAAAAATGGCTGCCGTGTATAAAATGGGAGCCACGAGTGCAGGACGAAAATGGCGATTTCGAGGTGAAAACGCTGCTGGAATTGAGCGAAAATGCTCATGCTTAGTGTACTAGTCATTATCGGTCTTTTGATACTAAAATCGTACTGCTGTGGCAAAATAAATTACATGGGTCCAGAATTTTTAGAACCACAGCATCCCCACAGACAGACCCCATGACTTAGATGAAAAAGGCAGTATCCAGATCTACTGACTATGATGTTCCAAGAAAGAGGACAACCTGATCAAGGCCTGACCAGAAATGCCCACTGAAGCCAGAGATTTTAGGAGGCAAGCGTGGGAGACCGTATCAAAGTATCAAAGGCGGCCGATAAGTCCAGCATGATTAACACCGCCCTGCCACGTCAATCCAGTATACCCTTAATATGTTCACTGACCTCTAGCAGAGCTGTTTCTGTGCTATACCTGGCTCTAAACCCAGACTGGCTAGGATGTGATAGGTTAAAGATTCGAGGTACATGGAAAATTGTAAATTAACATGTTTTTCCAAAATCTTGGAAAAAGCAGGAAGCAGAGAGATAGTTCGCCGTAACCTCTGGGTTGGCTGAAGTCTTCTTCAAGAGGGGAAGGATTTTAACCTGCATCCATCTACTAGGGACCTTCGCCAAGCTCAGCGAATGGTTCATCAACAGATTAATTACCGGAGTAATGACAGGTGCAGCTAAATTGCAAATTCTGGTTAGGCAGAGATCTGAGGGGGAGCCAGATTTTAGAGCCCTTAAAGCCTTTAAAGAGGCTTCCAAGGTAATAGGTGCAAAACTAGAAAGAAATGCTTCCATGGACAGTGGGCTGGTCCATTGAGTGTCCCTCGAGGTTAGTTCACTCACAGAAATGGCTGAGAAAACAGTAGCCTGAATGGCTTGAACTTATGGTCTCAAAATAGGAAGCTAATTGCTTGCACCAGCCAATAAAGGGTGGATGAGAGTGTGAAGCTGCACTAAGGGCAAGTCATTTCTTAACTATGTTAAGAATTTCCTGAGAGTTAATCCCGGCTTCCAGTATTTTATGTTCAAAGAATTGAGATTTTGCAGTCCTAATGTTATCATAGTATATTTTTAATGCAACAAATAATAAAATAAAAAAATTAAACAAAAGACTTACCATTTGCACCGCAGCCATCTCCTCATGCCTCGCTCGTCACTCCTTTTCTGTTCTGGTGTCACAGCTTTCAATGGGACACCAGAACAGGCTCCCCAGCAACCCTGGTGCTGCTTTCATGCTAAAGCTAGCATTAAAGCAGTGCCAGGATTGGTCTGAGCAGGTCAGACTGCCGCTAAGACACAACCCTGGGGCATGTGCAGATTCTCCAGCACGGCTGTGTACACAGCCTAGTGCGTATGTGTGTTTGACCGACCTGAGACGGCCGGCCAAACACACATGCGCACTTAGTGCACTCTCTCCTCATCTCCCCTCCCTAGGCCCAGCCCCCGCCCCTCCCTTCACATACTGACTGAGCCAGCGGCAGAAAAATAAAACAATGTTGAAATATCTTTTATTTTTCTGCTGCTGGTTCTTAGCCGGGGGGCAAGGAGCCTCAGCCATTGCAGAGGAGCTACCCCCATTTGATTTTATTAGAACTTACATCCATAAGACCTGACCCAAGGCAGTTACACTTAGTTACTAGCTTAAGAAGCTCCTCCTTGTTATAAGAAACAATATTGGTACCTACTGCAGAGAGACGGGCAGCATGGCTGGCCGCTTCCGGGATGCTGACGGGTGCAGAGGGGCTTGCCTTAGGCGTCTTGCATGCTTTACACCAATTTGCACTGCTTTAGTTATCATGTTTCCTGATTAATGGAAGAAAATTGTCTAAGGGTCTGATTGAGATGTTGGCAATAAAGATTCAGCCAACGACTTTGACAGTAAAACTGCTTGCCGACTTGACAATCTGCCCACCATATTAAGATGTCAGCTGGAGCATAGGTGAAAGACTGCTGATAGTCAGCCGTCACCACCAAGTATCATTCCCCACGTCAACAGTGCCATAGGCTAAAACAGCGGGACGACCACCCCTTTTACAGTAGAGTCAATCATGATGTAAATCCTGCCGACACAACTGTGGCAGCTAAACCTCCACACCTGAGCAGGCGGATTGGCAGCTATGTAAACATGAAACTCACCTTTTGAATGCTTTTCACGTATCCTGTCACCATGAATCTGCTGTTACCAGTCCTCCCATTACTCCTGGGCCAGGTCCAAGATGGAAATCAACCCCATCACCACTGGAACAGAAGGTAAGTCACGGATATTCCTGTTACCCTTGGACTTGCAACTGCATAGCAACACTGGGCTTGTGCATGCCTTAAAATCTTTATAAACACCACCATACCGATACACAATGCAGACGTGTATGATGTTGAACTATGAACTTGATCAGAACAGACCCAGGGACATAAATAGCACCCACCAATTAGTGACGGGCTGCCTACATGGCAATAGACATGGGTTTGCGATAAGTGGATTTGAGAGGGGAGGTTTGGGGATTTTGAAGGGGTAGGTAGGGATTTCGAAGGGGTCGGTTGCGATTCTGAAGGGGTGGATTGGGAGATGGTAATGGTCACGACCAGGGAAAAGAGCAGGCTCTCCCTAGGGAAATGGGTAGGGTGTTCGGGACGGAGTCAGGTTTGAGAGATAGAGGGAGTGTCTGTGTCTGTTGTGCATGTGTCTTTTGAAGTTGGGGGTGCATGAGGGTCTGATGTATGTTCTACATTTGAAAGTTTGTGTTTTTACTGTTTGGTGGGTGAGTGTTGGCATTTGTGTGGAGTATGTGTTTGTGTGGATATCTCTGCTGTGGCTGTGCTGTGTTTTGCTGTGGGTTCTGTGGGTGTGCCAGTGCATGCATGTGTGGTGGTGTGAAATGATTGGTAGTGTGTGTGTGTGTGTGTGTGTGTGTTGGGGATGTGGTGGGTGCAATGACTGAAGGTGTGCTGGTTGAGTCTGTGGGTGTTGATGCAGTGGTGGGTGTCGTGTCTGTGTGTGTGTGTGTGTGGTTGTGCAGTGGTGGGTGTAGGGACTGGGGGTGTGACCGTGGTGGTGATATGGCTGCATATGTCTGTCTGTGCTTATGTTTCTTGATGTGTTTGTGTTGGGATGTGCTGCATCTGGCCATTGTCGTGGGTGAATGGGTCTTCATTCGAGGCCTCTGAGGAAGATGTTGATTCACTTGTGGCCTCCTGGCCAGTCCCCCCACCCTCTGTGCCACTGGGTCCCTCTGTGTCTGTGGTCTTAGCACCCAATCCTCAGTGGTCAGCTTCATCCCCACCGATGTGGCCTCTGTCAACTTTGCCTTGCCCAGTGAGTGCTGAAAACAATATACAACAGTTATAGTGTATCTGTGAGAACACAAGAGTACATCAATGTTCATCACAAAACATTTGCAACAAGTTCAGGTATCCCCCATCTCTGCCCCTATATCATGTATGCCTTTCCCACTTAATTTATTCCATACCAGAGGGTTCCAACAGCTTGAGTGAACACATAGGCCTGGCTACATCTCTGAACCACTTCAGTACAGAGCTAAAATTGTTTTCCTTCTCCTAGGGGCTAAGATATTTGGATGGAATTTGCCTACCCAAAATGAGACACTACAATATCTGAGTGATGTAGCCATCCACACTCAAATGTCCATTTAAAGATCACATTGCTCACCATCACCAAATTACCCTCTGGGCAGCACTAAGGACACCAAAATGTTGTCTGTGGGATGCATAACGTGGACACATTCCCGTCTGTTGCTTACAAGACATTTTTGTAAAGAAATTCATGTTGCCATTCTGGACTGGCTTACATGCACAATTATGATGGGCTAAAGACTCAGGTCCACCAGCTACTGTCAACATAAAGTATCATAATTTTGTTGGGAAAACTGCTGTCCAACATGAGTCAGGTAAAGAATGAGGAGGGCACTGTACACAGAATATCCAAACTGTCAGTGCAGATGCACATTGGCACATTGTCATAGCACCGACTTAGCAATATCAAGTCAGAAAGATCAGCTTCTTCACAATTGTGCCAAAGTCACCAGTGAGGAAGCCTATATCTAATACACACGTGTGACACACCATCACATCTAACCCAAGCATGAGGTGGGGCACATTTATTTAAACTGTCACTCATGTGATTGTTTAAGTGCTGGCATTCTCTTGTGTGCATGCAGCCATGTGTCTGCCCAGAACAGTAATTGCCTTGGAAGGATGAGCGTAGTAGCATGAGACAGCACTAAGCAACACAACACATGCAGCATCGGACACAGTCTGACCAACGTACATCTCCAGAAATCATCAGGTGATTTGGATGTGCAACTTCCTCGCAGTTGTTGGAAAAAAGGTGGCTGTAAAGTAAGGAGGTTCAACCACAACAATATCTCAAAACAATTCCTTACCCTTTTGTTGCTGCTGTTGGGCCCTCAACTACCCATCCAGCTTCGGGTAAGCCACTGCAAGGATGCAGGCCAATGAGGGGGTTCAGAGTTCTCCCACCTCTTCCGACAGTGCAGGCTATGCCACTTGTAGACCCCCAGGGTCCATACCTTCTTCGCGATGACCAGATATCCTGCTTTTGATGTGTGTCGAACTGTATAGATCACATAAAAGAGCAAGAACAGGCAATTCAGTGTCCCTGTTGGGCAGCACTGCAGTGACATCATGTGTTTCCAATGAACACGTACATTTACGAAACGTCATTCATAGAGTGGAAATACTGATTTACAGTGATCGCAAGTGCACCATCAAAAATTATTGATTCTCATGTTACCTGTTCAGGTCTACAACATCTTCGCCAGAACTATGCATCAATTCTGTTGTGACAGCCACCCATTATCATGCACAATCATTGTGAGCCACAGTAGGCCAAACCATCTGTAAAAACCCTTGCACATAATCCTACATTGGCTTCCTGCCTAAACTCCCAAGAGTCAGAACTCGTGGTCTCTATCTCATACACTGACTGAGGGCAACAGAGGAGGGTTTCTATGCGTCAATGAGAGCAGGGATTTGTGGGTTGTTTGGACATGTGTGGATTCTAATGGCACAGACTAGGATGGATGATGGTGAGCACTGTCATCTGAACTTGCTGCATCTAAAATAAGTCTAACTATATGTAGCCTCATGACAGGCTGAAATAATACAGAGTTAAATGATCCACAATGTGTGCTGTGCCTCCACGTGACAGTATAGCATCAGACAACTCCAGATCCCCAGATTATGAAAACCTAATAACTTTTGTTTCAACATTGGCTTATGATTTTGGTCATACAACTAGTACACTGTCTACTGACCATTGTCAGTCAGCGGCCTGCAGTTTGTGTGAGGAAATAGGATTTGTGTGCTACACAGCCACACATTGCAGCCTCTATTGTCAGGTGGATTAACATTGTCATGCACAGAACATTCATACATTGGTCACAAAAATCTGCCCCACATACATCATTCTGTCAACTCACAACACCACAACCACCACATTACCAAAAGGTAACCAAATATCCTGTGAACCACCTAGGAAGAAGTTACTCAGTCGGACCAGCCCTCACCAAAATCCTGAAAACCTCCATCACCACGGCCCCCATCCCCAATGCCTGGAAACACACTGAGGTAAAACCCCTACTAAAGAAACCCTCAGCCAACCCAAATGAGCTAAAAAAATACCACCCAATCTCACTCCTGCTTTTAACTGTCAAAGTACTGGAAAAAGCCATCAAACACCAGCTCACAGATCACCTCGAACACAACAACTTACTCAACCTATCCCAATCTGGCTCCAGACTGAACCATAGCAGCAAAACCACCCTGATCACTGCAACCAACGAAATCACATGCCTCTTTGACCTGGGGAAGGGGGGACTGTTGCCCTCACCCTCCTCAACCTATCCGCAGCTTTCAACACCGTCTCCCACCACACCCTGATCACCAGACTCCACACCATCAGAATCCGAGACAAAGTACTCGACTGGATCTCCTCCTTCCTCACCGGCCGAACACAGAGGATCCTCCTCCCACCCCCAAAGACATCATCTGCAGCGTCCCCCAGGGCTCTTTCCTCAGCCCCACCCTCTTCAACACCTACATGACTCCTCTAGCTGACATAACCCAAATTCACGGACTCAATATAATATCTTACGTTGGCACCCAGCTTGTACTCTCCCTCAGAGACGACCCAAACTCCACATAAACCAACTTTCAGAACACCATGACTGACATCGCCACCTGGATGAGGTCCAACTGCCTCAAACTAAACTCAAACTTATCTTCAGAAACAAGCATTCCCCATGGAACAACACATGGTGGCCCTCAACCCTCGGTCCTCCACCCCCACCCACAACCTCGGGATTATCCTTGACACCCACCTGACCATGAAATAGCAGATCAATGCAGTCTCCTGCGCCTGCTTCAACACATTCCATAAGCTCCGCAAGATCTTCCGATGGATACCCATCTCCACCAGGAAGACGGTCACATAGGCCCTCATTTGTAGCTGCCTCAGCTACGGTAGTGCACTGCAAGTCGGAACCACTAAACAGCTCCTAAACCGCCTCCAGATCATCCAGGATGCCACAGCAAGGATCGTCCTCAACCTCCCCAGAAGGACTAGCATCACTCCCCACCTCAGGCCCTCCACTGGCACCCTGTACAGCAAAGATGCCACTTCAAGCTCCTCATCCACGCACACAAGACCTTCCATGACGATGGACCTACCTACATCAACAACCACTTCACATTTCATCAACCAACCAGAAAACTCCACTCGGCCATCCTCTCCTTGGCTCACGTCCCCCGCATCTGCTGCCAAAGACCAGGAGGACACTCCTTCTCTCACCTCACTGCCAAAGCCTGGAATGGCCTCCACCATCACACGTTCCCCCTCCCTAAAGGAATTCAGAAAACAACTCAAGACCTGGCTCTACTACCACCACCACTACCGAACAGACGAGCCCTGCAGCTCCAAACCAGAGTTCATGCCTTACCAGAACCCCCAGATTGATTGATTGGAACTATTCTGGACCACATTTGCCTTTTCTGAGAAATGATAGTATGTTGGACTTGTGCTCCAAACAATTTTGGCTCTACTCTAATGAATTCATCCACCCTGACGGACAATTGCCCCTCTGTGAAATGGGGATTTCTTCTCCCTGCCATTGTGAAATTATTATAAACTAGTGCTTGAAAAAAATTTACTGTAGAAAAAATAAATTTGACGAACAAGACACAGAGGGAGAGGTAAACAGAATAAAAAAAACTTTCTCCTATGTTGTGGATTTGACTGTCTGTCTGGTCTTCTGCAGTGGAATGGCAAAGGATCATGGTCTGAAATTGAGTGTTTTTTATAGTGTGTTTTGCAGGTGTTCACAATGGTCAAGTTTGCAACCAGTGTAGGCTACTAGCATTCAACCAATGGCCACAGCTATGGTCCTATACTGAACGGATGCTGCCACAGACTACTGCCATCATGGGGCTGCCGCTGACACACTGTCAGCACGACTATGGGATCTAAATAGGCTTGGCAGGATACCACCAGCGAGATGGCGATGGAGTGCTAATCATAGTTATTGGAGTCTGCTGCGTCGGCTACTGGATGCAGCTGATGTGACAGAGTACACTCCGTCGTGGAGGTCTTTGGCTTAGCCGCAATACATCTAAATACAGCAGGCGGGAGCCTGTCGACATGACGGTCTTTTCAGACCTGCCTCAGATACAGCTTGGCAGTAAGATGCCAACATCTAAAATCAAGTCCTAAGTAAAGTCCATTTCACAGCTTTTGTGTCTTGTTCAGATGTCCTGCATTCTTTTTTTGTCTTGATATGATGAATAATATTTGCAATTAACCATGGAAAGTAAGTTTTGAATTGCAGGGGTATTTTTGCATTTTTTGCCTTATTTCTACTTCGGAGCGTACCTCATAAAATATTTCCTTCTTAGACTCACCCTTGCATAAGGCTTCACACACATTTTATAATGTATAAGTGCTATTCCATTTATTTGCATTTACAGTATGACAATATTTTATTATTCTCTAATAGGATTTTGTGCTTATATGTTATATATTCACAAAGTGTGACATTTGAGGGTAACTACAGTGGTTTCAGGTGAACATCTAAGGGAACTTACATACTTGTATTCTCCTCACCTTATATCATCTCACCTTATATCACAGGGTTAATCGTTGCCAAAATAAGGTTGAAAAATATTCTATAACCCAGGTTTGATAACCTTTTGAGAAGAGAGGGATTTCAGGCAATCTAGAACAAGCATTTATGCCAAGCACTCTGCATTAAGGTTGGGCTTTCTATTTCATTGGTTTGAGAATAGTGACATATCACAGAGAAGAACCAACCTGCAGGAAAATACAAGACGTGAAGTGGTATTTGTGTGTGCCATCTGCAAAGTTCTTATTTAAGGCAAGATTTCAGTGCTAATTTACACATTAGCAAGAAACAGGAAAAAAAGATGGTCACTTATTATGCTGTCGATTTTCAGATTATTCAGATATTGTGCCTTATATTAATCACCATAGTTTATATATCTGTAATTACTCTTGTACAAAATAGTCTGCACTAAAACTGTCCTTTACTATCTTAATAATAAAACGTTCAGAAATAACAGTGTGAGAGAGTCTTTTGGAGAAAAGCTTATCAGCAACCCACTAGAAATATAGATGTATTTGTGACAGTCTTTGGACTGTTAGGGCAGGGGTGCACGTCCATTACTATGCAGAGGAATTGTCCGTCCAGAGTGCCCCAACTGTACTGATATTTGGATACTTAATGCTGATTTTTCTGTCATAGACAAGCATGGATAATGCGTGTGCGCCATGACATAGGCCTATCCCACAGATTGCAGTCTTGTTGGGCTGGAAGGGGCTACCGAAGCGCTACAGTGAGTGGTGAAAGACTACTGCCTTTACAAGGAGTTCAGCAGCACAAGCGTGTTGGTGGCAGCATATCGTGTAGTGATCAGTAGGAGTGAACAGGTCCTGGTTAACCTGTGTCACTGGAGTCAAGCCTACAGGTTCACTCATTTAATGTTCCCCTGCTACGTGCCTAACTCGCCAACTAGGCCTACATTGGGTTGTTGTGAAGTGCTGCGCAGCGCAAGAGTGGCGTATATGCACTGACTGTGTGTGTGCCTTGAAAGGGTACAATACAGGGATACTACAGAACTGTGCAAGGCCTGCATAGTAGATGCATCTGCTGGGTGTATGTATGTGTGGCTACAAGTGGTACAGTACATGAAGGATGTAAGGATGTAGTACTATTCAGTGTGTGCATGATAAATGCATGGGCCAGATGTGTGTGCCTGTGAGTTGTACAATACATAAAGGATATAGTGCTGTGCAGTGTGTGTATATTAAAGACATGTACTGGGTGTACATGTACCTGTGAATGGTTCAATACATGGCACACTATGGGTTCCATTTTAAGAGACCCAGGACTAAATGGTGAAACATGAGAAGGTAGAGGCATTCCCCCAGACAGATTTGTCTATTGTAGCATTCCTGAATACTGGGTGGAACACACTGGAGAGGTGAGTCAGGCTTTCTTTGTACACTTCAAAGGGTGCTCTTTTATTTAGGGAGAGGTCACAAGGAAGGGGCCTCAGCATATCTCAGGAAGGAAATGGAACTGACGAGGGAATCATAAGGAGTATGTCTGAGACCCTAGGCTAACATTTTTTTTTATAAGCACATCACTGTGGCTGACAACCAGGTATGAGCTCTAGTAAATGTTATGGCCTGTGTTCTGGGGCTAACAGCTTTGGAGTCGCTCCTGGTGTGAGAGACTGCTCTCAAGACGAAGGGAAGACAGAGGAGTAGGAACATCAAAAGGACGCAGACCTCCCCTCCCCCCAACATAAACTACAAAGACTCAGACTGTAAACAACATTTAGTGTTTGAAGTGGACTAGATGAAGGGGAGCAAGCCGGATTGTGCAAAAAGGAGAAGCACTGGAAGACTTCTGCCTGTGACCAGGATTGGGGCCAAGGCCTGGTAGACTCTATGCTGGGTGAAGAACATCACTAGGGAATCCTAGATCACCTGCCGTGGAGCACAAGTGCCTGCCTGTTGCCAAGATCAGTGTGCCCTATGAGAAAGAGGAGAGCAGTGGAGGAAGCAAGGCCCAGTGGGGAATCCTGTCAAATAAATTGGCTGTGTGGAGAATGGCTGCTTCACCAGTCAGGTGGCTGCCCATGTGCAGGGCGAAGTTGGGAACCATCTGATACAAGATGCCCTCACCAGAGCCCACAGAAAGCAAGGAACCAGTAACCCCCCCATATCCTAGTAGAGTCACCCCACAGGCCTCTGCTGTGCTGCAATGAGATAGGTGGCCATGTATAGCAGAGGTGTGGTGACCCAGTCTATCTGATAGGCGGGGGGCACCAAAACTATCAAGAAGTGCAACCTGACCTGTAGCCTCGCCGGAGTGAGGCCACTGTGGGATTCCCCCATGCACGTACGTTGGTACATGGGACCAGCATCAGGGACTTTGTATCACCTTCTATTTGTCAAGGGATGGACTGAAAGACTTACTAGGAGGACCTGCATGGAACCTCTGGTTACTGCGACTGTGTGTGAGGAGCTCTGGGATTGCTAAGAAACCCCACAAACTAACTGCTGCTGCTCTGGCACCAACAGAGTAGTGCACTCACGAACTCTGGGAGCTTCAATCTTCCAAGAGCGGATAACATGGAATTTGGGTGAAGATGGCCCTGTGGGAGCTTCCTTGCTAGATAGCACTTCAGAGCAGGAGCACTTCACTTGACCACTGAGTAGGCGTGAACTTGAGACTCGGAATACTAGTGGGGCTTACTCTGGATGTTGCCTAAAGTGAATGCAGAATAACCATGATTGTTAGAGTGACAAGGGAGTGCTACACAAGGAGCTGCCTACAAAATAAATACTAGAGCCCTGACATCAGGGGGGGCTGTGAAGTTGTGTGTGAATGTTGTATCTATCTTTGTGTTGGCACTGGTAAAATAAAATATTTCCCTTTTTTTTTTTAAATAAGTATTTGGCTGGACAATACCTTATTGCTGCTGCACGTATTTTTAATTGTGAGCCTGTTTTCACTCCCTATATCTACCTCCACGCTGAGAGAACCTTGGACTGCTCAGACCACGTTATTCCTGAGAGTTAGGTGCTGAAGGGGTGCTTGGCCCGGCTGCTCAGGAATTCATAGTAGGCCCCGGGATATCAGGAGTGAACAGCCTCAACAGTTGGGCCCAGTAGCTCCTGATTGCCCCGCTGTCCTCTGAAAGGGGTTCTGACCAGAAGGATCGATTTATCTGCCAAATACATATTATACCCAGGTAAGTTTTGAGCTATGCGAAAGTAATTTCCTATCAGTTCCGTCCACTCAAGCTGGTAAGTTGGAGTACAAACCTGTGCTGGCCTGACGGCCAACAAGGATCTAGAGGGCCATGTTTACAAGAATACCTGTAAAACATATCATCGAGCGCTGCATGAGGCTGATTATCTGAGTACCATCAGGGGACATACACAAGCATTAAACAATTATTACAAGTGTGGAGATGTGTGTTGTAATATTAGTTCCTATCTCAGAGGTTGGTTCTGCTGAAGAGTTTTTTAAGCAGGTGAATCATGATCTGAATCAACGTTACAATGGCACATAGGACTATACAAATAAGGGCAAATGTTAGTGGTCAGTTGGAAAAACATTTGGATTTGAAAGGGCTTCCTTCCATGGGGGTGAACCAATTCTAGTTCCATTAACAAGTCAAGCTTATCCTCTTGAAATAGTTAACTCATGGGTATAAGTAGTCAAGGTTGCTACTGAACACTTTCCCACACATAAGTCAACACCAATTCCTGCAAGTTTTATACCTTATAATTGGCAGGTAATCTCCAATTAGCTATCAAGAAGATGCATGATGGTATGATAAACAATTACTATAAAGTACTGGAGTGCATTAGAAAGGTTCTTTTGAGATTTCCATGACCTAACCAGCTGTTGTTAGATGGTTATACCCCATATGAAGAAGCTGACTTCAAATCACATACAGCTACTATTGAAGTTAGTGACTGTGTATAGACAATGTAAGAAACTGGGTTGTTGGTTAACAGGTGTGTGAGCCCTGGTCAAGCAACAGCCACAATCCCTTGCAGGGTGAACCACAAAAAGTCACTAATTTAACCTGTGCTTAACCCTGGGTAGCTTGACACAAACAGCAGTCAGGCTAAACTTATAGGCAATGTGTTACGTATTTATGCAGCACACAAACAGCAATATAGTGAAAACACAATAAACTCCCACACCAAATTAGAAACGGAGAGAATTCATTTGACGCCAAAACCATCAAAATCCACTTTGGTAGAACCAGAGTTATGAATTTAAGTGTAATATAGTACTTAAAAGCAACAAAAGAGCCAGCCACAGACACCTGGTTGCACTAGACCAGGGCTAAGTCAAAAGTTAAGCCCAACTGTGATAGAGTGCGGTTTGGATACACAAAGTGGATGGGGCCCTTATCTGTGCACTTAGAACATTTTTTAAGCAAAAGTCTCTGACAAGGTAGAAGATCAGTGGGGCAAGGCTGCAAGAGTATCCGAGGAGGTAACACCATCCGATAGCCATGGGGTGAAGCCATGGTGAAGATTTTTACCTTCAGATGTAGTCATGGAGATGGAAGCCGAAAACCTCCAGTGGGATGAAGCAGAAGGCTGTAGCCAAAGACAGTTCCACGAGGTCAGATACCCCTTTTGCAAAGGGCTGCTGAAAAGGATTTGTTGCTGTGGAGAAGAACGTATCAAGAGAAGCTGCAAAGTCAACCCAGCTGGCAATGCAGCTTAAGTGGATAGGCAAGCAGGTTGGTCTCGATCTCCTCCTGGTTCTCACAGCAGTTTTTGGCCAAAGTCCTGAGTTTTTGAAATCTGAGGACCTTTAGCACCACAACCAAGGGTTCAGGAGTGGATGGGAACCCCTTTGGTGTTCAATACCCACTCAGGCTGGGTCCATTTGCAAGTTCAAGATAATGGGAGTCTGTTATGTCCCTATGGCTCTCAACAGGGGGGCAGCAAACTAGCCCTTGTAATCACTTCTGGAAGACTTGGGTACAGGTGAAGATGCAGGGCTTCACAGCAGGGCTAATCTCTGAAGGTTCAAAGCAGGCTCCACGTACAGCAGCAGTCTGACCGAGTGCACAGCAGCAGGCAGTCCTCTGAGAGTACTTCTGCAGGTAAAGTAGTGCACTGAAGAATGGGTCTGAGAGCCCTATTTTTATACCGTGGTGCCCTGCTCCTAGGAGGTGGGAGACGCTTCCAGAAAGGTTCTTTGAAAGTCCAGGCGTTTCCTGCTTCCCCTGCCCTGGCCTCTAGCTGGCAACATTGACAATACAGGGTCATTAAGCCTTCTGTGTAGTGGCAGAGCACAGCCTATTCAGGTGCAAGTGGGTCTGCGCTCACCTCCGCCCCCTTCAGCCTGCCGGAAGAAAGGTTTAGGAAGCTGGTTCTTTATATAGTGGACCAAAATGAGCTTCACTGTGCAAAGAATACAAGCAATCCACAGAGGTACCACAGAGGTACAAATTACATCCCAAATGCTCTTGTTTTTGGTAGTGTGGTTGAGCAGTTAGGCATATCAGAGGGTAGTGCTAAGCATGTAAGGCACACAATCATGCAGTAAATGAGACACACTCAAATAAATCCAACATCAACTTATAAAAATAACACATACTTTTTATATTAACTTGGATACCAAGATCACTGGAGCCAGGTGAGTAATTTCTGAGTTATGAATTTTTAGAGTTTTAAAAAAATACAGTGCATTTTTCCAGGAAGCTGCAATGTAATCCTATGGAGGAAAACAAAGACGTGACAACACCCTTGATTCTCTTCTCCTTGGTCCTGGGCAGATGGGTGCAAAGGTGTCCTAGGGCATGGGTCTTTGACTTCTGGTCATCACTTGCTGTTGCTGAGGGATCTGCAGAAACAGTCTGCAGACGCAGTCATGAAGTCCACAGTGGGCGAGCACAGGGTGGGCTTCTTTTCTGGAGGGCCTGGGGACCACACTGATACCATTGGCCCACTTCAACACAGGCTTGGCGGCTCAGGTGCAGTGTCGATGTCTGGCGTTGGGTTTCTGGTAGTTCCAGTCCTCTCAGTTCTTTCTTGGGTGCCTGCAGATGCAGGGGAGAAGCTCCTCTACTTCAAAGGAGTTCCTCCAAGCAATTGGCAAAGCACTGGCAGCTCTCCCTATTTCTTGGGCACTGCAGCAGCTGGGCAGGTCAGTTGCTCCTTGAGGGTCCGGTGCAACATATAGGCCGGCAGGGTTGACACCAAGTCAGCTGTCTCCTAGAGTTCAGCAGGCTTCTTGTACACTCATTCTTTTGTGTCCTGTGAAGATCTACTAACAGGGGGTCCCCTATATACTCAACTTAGGGGGCATCTACGGAGAGTGAAGGATAGCAGCCAATGGGCTAATCACCCTTGGGGTCACTACAT
The DNA here is from genome assembly GCF_031143425.1 of Pleurodeles waltl. Lineage (NCBI taxonomy): Eukaryota > Metazoa > Chordata > Amphibia > Caudata > Salamandridae > Pleurodeles > Pleurodeles waltl. Next base: position 1,013,281,201 of record NC_090437.1, read on the forward strand.
CCCCTAGATTACACTTCCTGTGTGGAGTGGGCATCACCCTGTTCAGAGTTCCTAAATTCCACCCCACACAAGATGGTGCAATGTTTAAGTCATGTCTAATTCAGGCCGACTACCCTAGGGGTTTTCCCAGTCTGAAAATGTGACATCTCCTGCATAGCTAATTTTCCTGCCTTTCCAGGTGCCAGATTGACCCTAGGGTAGAGAGGTTGGCATCTTCCTCTCAGGAAAGCCAGATCTGCATACCAAAGGCAGTGGGCTTCTTAGAAGCTCCTGCCTTTGAATGCAGGTCATCCTATGGAGAGAGGTGGGCAACACCCCAGCTTGGACAAGCTTTTGTTTCTGACCTCTTGAAAGCGGAAGCTCTCCCTCTGGAGGTCAGGTTCTTGTCTGTTGGTAGCAGACTGGCCAGAACCAGTCAGAGCGCTCACCAGCAGTTTGTAGGTTTTCCAGGAGGCACCTATAAGGAGCCCTCTTCTGGGTGCATGTACTAATAAACCCATCACTGGAATCAGTGAGGGTTTATTAATATGAGATATTCGCTCCCAAACATCCCTAGGTTTAGGGAAGCCATCAGGTAGCTGGGGAACTCGTATTGACCTGTGTCCAGCACATGTATTTAAAATGGCTTCCCTGTATTCTATGTCTAAGAATCAACAAATATATAGTAGGGGCATATTTGCTCATGCATATATGCCCTGACTTCTAATATAATTCACCCTGCCTTAGGGCTGAAGACTTGCTGTAGGAGTGGCTTACGAACATTACAAGCAGTGTTTTAGGGGAAATGGCACACAAGTATGTTCTATGTTGTGTTTTCAATTTTGGGAGCACCTTGTCAAGCAGTCTGCAATGGCAGTCTGCATAGGGCTGGTGATGGGTCATTCAGATTGGCACAGATTGTGCTGCAACTCTGAGTTTCCCTTTTCAGTACCCATGCCCTAGATACAATTTACTAGGGACTTAAAGGGGTCTGAAAGGCCTGTCACTTGGGGATAAAGTGACCAGGTGTCTTGTTTTGGGGAAGGAACACTGGCACTGGGGACCTGGTTAGCAGGAACCCAGTGGACTTCAGTCAAAGCTGCAGCTAAAAACCAGGTAAAAAGTGTGTGTATGTGGGGTCCTTCAACCATTACTGAGCCCCTTACAAAAGGCTATTCAGACTCTGCTAATCCCACTATTATGTGACTGTCTGGGGTGAATTCAAAGTCCCAACTGTCAGTTATACCCAGCCACGTGACCTAAGGCAGGCTCGAGGCATAGCAGGCTAAGGGCAGGAAAAAAAATGTTCTAAAAGTGGCATTTTCAAACTTATAATGATAAATTCAACTCTACCCTTAAAGAGGGTTTACCATTACAAGTTCACAGGTACCAAAAACCTGACATGGGTACGTCCTCTGGTTTAGGAATTACCACTTATTAAATGCAAAAAGGGATGCACAATGTTATCCTATAAGAGGGGTAGGCCTCGCAGTAGTGAGAAAGGATTTTGAGAGTTTTTCACTACCAGGACATGTAAAACTTAAAAGTGCATGTCCTACCTTTTAATTAGACAGCACCCTGCCCTATGGGTTACATAGGGCCTACTTAAGGGGTGACTCATATGTAATCAAGGGGGTCTTAAGGCTTGGCAAGGGGTTTTAAATGCCAGGTCGACATAGCATTGGGACTCTGCCTTCAGGCTGCAATGGCATGCCTGGGACATGTTTTGAAGTGCTACTTAAGTGGGTAGCATAATAAGTGCTGCAGGCACACTGATAGCATTTAATTTACAGGCCCTGGGTATATGGTATACCACTCTACAAAGGACTTACAAGTAAATCAAATGTGTCAATAAAACCATGGTTAGGGGAGTGAGCACAAGCACTTTAGCACCGGATTAGCAGTGGCAAAATGCAGAGTCCTAAGGCCAACAGAGGAAAAATCCAGAAAGATGAAGAAAAGCAGGCAAAACGTTTGGGGAAAGACCACCTGAACGCTGGCAGGTCTAACAGATGACAGACATTATGTATTGTAGACAGTAGAGACTAATGCTAGAACTCCAGAAGTCGCACAGGGACCTCCTATGTAAATAATTAGTCCACAAACTATAAATCCAGCTGTAGGAAAAGTGTTCATTAAACAAGATGAAATTTCTTTTTGGATCGTCGGCAAAACTAATTAATTGAAAGCTGTCCATCATCATACAACACCCCAAGATAAGCATAGAATAGACTGCGTGTCTTTCCCTGGGAATGGTACAATATGTTGAGGAATGCACTAAATGGGGAAGTAGTTATACTACTATAGTTAGCACTACCCTCTTTAGCGCTATTACCAGATGTTCTGAAGCAAAGGCAAAGTGAACATGAAGCCCATTCGGCAGCTGATATGGGTGTGAAATTAATGGGTAGTTTTGTGCCATTTCTTCATAAGTTCTTAGTAACATTTGGATTGGAGCAGCTTTGTTAGCCATATTTCAACATCTCCACACAGTTCCTTTAAATAAGAATGAACATGAACTACCCAAAATTATTTTGGAAGTTATATATCCATAGGTTGCTGTAGTCTAGAATTTAGGTCCTTGAGCTGGAAAGCTGCAACTCAAATATAAGGCTGAGATAAAAGGTACTGTGAGTGAGAGAGATCATGAAGCAGAAGGCTAAACACAAAAAAGATCCCCATCACAGCAGAAGTCCAAAAGAAACGTTTATAACTTGAGAGACCATGAAAAAACAAAATGTCTGATCAGTATAGGTATATTGGGGGTCATTACAACATTGGCGGTAAAAGCCGCTTACCGCCATGCAGAAGACCGCCAATACACCGCCGCCGCGGAAATCCGCCACAGCTATTATGACCCACATCTCGGAATCCGCCGAAATTCAGACACCCACACAAGTCCGCCACACCAAAGGTCAGTGATAAACTGGCGAAAAAAAATCCTCCACCGTCACGCCAACAGAAACACGCCCATGCTATCACGACCCACGAATCCATGCGGCGGTCTTTCAACCGCGGTATTCCATTGGCGGTACACACCGCCGCGCTCAAAATACACACACATCTCCAAAACAACGCCACATTGAACAAATCGAAATACACACACCTGATACACATACAAACACCACTCCCACACACCCAACACAATATAAAACACACACCCACATCACCCACAAACCCCTACGACCAAAAATTATTGACGAAGGCCAGAGAGACAGCACAGCATAGACAACCCCACCACACAGAGGCACACAACACCATCACCCACACAACATCCACGCACAAAACACCACACACCACTACACATCACCACACTCATCACCACATACACCACCCCACACATCACCTACACCACCCCATGGCACGGCAAAGACAACCCAGGTTCTCCGAGGAGGAGCTCAGGGTCATGGTGGAGGAAATCGTACGGGTAGAGCCACAGCTATTTGGATCACAGGTGCAGCACACCTCCATAGCTAGGAAGATGGAGCTATGGCGAAGAATAGTCGACAGGGTCAACGCAGTGGGACAGCACCCAAGAAATCGGGACGACATCCGGAAGAGGTGGAACGACCTACGGGGGAAGGTGCGTTCCGTGGTCTCCAGGCACAACATCGCAGTACAGCGGACTGGCGGCGGACCCCCACATCCTCCCCCACAACTAACAACATGGGAGGAGCAGGTCTTGACCATTATGCATCCTGAAGGCCTCGGAGGAGTCGGTGGAGGAATGGACTCTGGTAAGTCAAATCTTAACTATCATATCCCCCACCCTACCTGCATGCTATCACAGACCCCCACCCCCTCCCCTATCACTCCAACTCCTCACTAATGTACTAATAACACAAACCACCCATCCCAACACCAAGCCCTGCATGACACAACAAAGCATGGACACCCCTCACTAAAGCATGCCCACTGCACATACCCATAACACCCCCCCAACCATCATCACACAAGCCCCCACATAGGAATGCTAGCACTGGGGTACACGCTCACCCACCCATTGCACACCATGACACACACAGATGCAATAATCATGCTTTTACACCCATGCAGGACCACTACCCAACGTCACCAGACAGGAGGGTCCAGACATCTCTACTCCACCCACAGAAGAGGCCCACAGTGATGACAGCAGCTCTGGCCAACTGGATCCAGATGACCAGCCCGGACCATCGTGGGCCTCGGGACAGTCGGTTCCCCTCGCACAGGCACAGCCCAACACAGACCTTCCACCCTCTGGAAACACCAGCACAGCACCCACCCAGCGGGCCCATACCTCCGTCCCCAGGACACGTCAATCAGCTGTGTGTCCACCACTACAGGGAACCCAGGATAAACCACCACCCCAACAACAACAGGGACCTGGGGCAGTGGTAGTGGGCACACGGTCCAGGGGACGGAGGCACAGGAACACAGGGGAACTGGGAGGGCTGCTGTGCGACAGGGGGCGGACAGGCCAAGGGAACCCACTCTCCACGAGGCCCTCTCCTCCATCATGGGAGCATACCACCACTCCCAGTAGACGATGGCTACAGTCCTGGCCAAGTTTCAGGAGACCCAGCGCCTGCAGGAGGAACAGTATTTGGGGTTCAGGGAGGAACTCAGAACCATCAGCTCCGCCCTGGGCACAATCGTAGGGGTGCTGAAGGACATACAGAACACCATGAGGGACACCGTGGCACTCCAAGGGGCCCCTGACACTAGCATGGACGATGAACTACACACCACCTCCGCCGGCGCTAGTGGACAGGACGCCCCGCCACAGGACCACCACACCAGCACCCCACCCCCTGCTGACGGAGAACCACCCCGCAAGCGGTCCCTGAGATCCAGGAACAGGACAGAGCACGATGGCAAGACCCCCGCCAAGAAATGAGACCACCCTGATTGTCATCCCACTGTCCCACTTTGTAACCCTGTCCATATTGGAACTGCCCCAGCTCAACTTCCTATGCCCATATGGGCAGTGCACCTGTGAGACTAATAGACTGGACTCTGCCATGGACATTCCTCCACCATCACCCCTCACCATTTTACCACCCCCTCCAATAATTAGCACTTCAATAAACACCCTTGAAGCACAAAACAATCTGGAGTCAGTCTGTGATTTAGAAAATGTGTATTAGCTTTGACAGTGACAAAATCCGTTCTCAAATGTAATGTCAACATACCTATGTCACACATCACAAGTCCATGAAGGATGCAAGCAGATGACACACGTTGGTAACCACACCTGTGAAACCGTAATGGAAATGTACAACTCAGTTACCAAATACTGCTTGAAATTGACAGACAGGATAGAGGTAGAAGTGTGAAGGTACTTGTAGTAGGCAAGAAAGTGTTCTCACCTGTGTGTCACTGGAAATATTGCTGGATGACTGAGTCCCTGTTGTCAATATCTTCTTCCTCCTCATCACTGTCCACAGGCTCCACAGCTGCCACAACACTGTCATCTTGACCATCCTCCTGCAGAAAAGGCACCTGGCGTCGCAAAGCAAGATTGTGAAGCATACAGCAGGCGATGATGATCTGGCACACCTTCCTTGGTGAGTAGAATAGGGAACCACCTGTCATATGGATGCACCTGAACCTGGCCTTCAGGAGGCCGAAGGTGCGTTCGATCACCCTCCTAGTCCGCCCGTGGGCCTCATTGTAGCGTTCCTCTGCCCTGGTCCTGGGATTCCTCACTGGGGTCAGTAGCCATGACAGGTTGGGGTAACCAGAGTCACCTAATAGCCACACACAGTGCCTCTGGAGTTGACCCATCACATAAGGGATGCTGCTATTCCGCAGGATGTAGGCGTCATGCACTGAGCCAGGGAACATAACATTTACCTGGAAGATGTACTGGTCTGCCAAACATACCATCTGTACATTCATCGAATGATAACTCTTCCGGTTCCTGTACACCTGTTCACTACTGTGGGGGTGGGGGGAACCAAAGCCACATGGGTCCCATCAATGGCACCTTTGATGTTAGGGATATGTCCAAAGGCATATAAGTCACCTTTAACAGTAGCCAAATCCTCCACCTGAGGGAAAACGATGTAGCTCCTCATGTGTTTCAGCAGGTCAGACAACACGTTGGAAAACATAGGCTGGGACATCCCTGATGCCATGGCCACTGTTGTTTGAAAAGACCCACTTGCAAGGAAATGGAGCACTGATAGCACCTGCACTTGAGGGGGGATTCCTGTGGGATGGCGGATTGCTGACATCAGGTCAGGCTCCAACTGGGTACACAGTTCCTGGATTGTGGCACGGTCAAACCTGTAGGTGATGATTAAATGTCGCTCCTCCATTGTCAACAGGTCCACCAGCGGTCGGTACACCGGAGGATTCCGCCATCTCCTCACATGTCCCAGCTGACGGTGCCTAGGAAGGACAACAGCGACCACAGAGTCAAGCAACTCAGAGGTATGTACCCACAGCTACACAGAACACGAAACATAATCCAAAAAGTTGTCTGTATGTGTGTTGAGTCCAGGCCTAGGTATGTGTGACGCGGTTGAAAATGAAGCCATGTGGGCCCCTGAAATGGCGGCTGCCTGACCTCTAAAGTGGGACAATGGGATGTGAGGTAACTGCGCTGGCGTTGTACACCGTCGCGGTAGGCGGTCGAAGACCGCTGCGCAATGCTGTATTGGTTAACATTGGACCCTATGGGTCCCAGGAGCCAATGACGAAGTGCGCCGGCGGTGATGATACGCACCGCCACGGACGTCACCACCGCGGACGTCACCGCCATTTTCTATCTGTTGAATCACTCGATACCTGATCTTCGACAGGAGAGGACCAATACTGCAAGTGCTGCTGTGACCTCAGTCTGGAAGAGACAATGGCTCGTGCGTCTGTGGAAAGGGCCCCTGCCTTCACTGCACAGGAGTTGGAGAAGCTTGTGGACGGGGTCCTCCCCCAGTACACGCTACTCTACGGTCCTCCAGACCAACAGGTGAGTACATAGGGTGCAAGTTGTATGGGCTATGCCTGGGTGGAGAGGGCTGGTTGTAAGAAGGAAGGGGGCAGAGTTCTGCGAGCATGAAGGACTGTGAATGCATGTGCCACATGGCAAGGGCAGGGATGTGGGCCACTCACTTCGACGTTGCAGTTGGTAATGACTTCTCTTCTTCGCCTGTACATGTCATGTAGGTCAGCGCCCACCAGAAGAAGGATATTTGGCATGCCATCGCCAAGGACGTCCGGACCCTGGGGGTCCACCAGAGACGGAGCACCCACTGCCGGAAAAGATGGGAGGACATTCGCCGCTGGAGCAAGAAGTCGGCGGAGGCTCAGGTGGGGATGGCCTCCCAATGTGGGAGGGGTGCCCGTCGCACCATGACCCCCCTGATGTTCCGGATCCGGGCGGTGGCCTACCCTGAGTTGGATAGGCGCTTGAGGGCATCACAGCAGACACAAGGGGGTGAGTACACTCTCATTCAGCGGACTTTGCGCGCAGTGAAGGTGTCTGGGTGGGGGAGGAGGGCTGTGGGTTTCCCTAGGCCAGGGCGAGTTCCGTAGGCTATGCCCCTCCGTAATGCAGGCCATGTGGCACTCCACCCCACCTCTGTAGAGTGCCAAGTACAGGTAAACATGCCCCTGTGTCATCTATGTGTGCTGATGTCCACCATAGCCATGTAGGCCATATCCCAGGAACTGCATCAGTAGAGCCCAACAGCGCGGCGTAGTGCAGGGGGCTGCTGTGTCTGTATTGTCCGCCAACGGTAGCGGTAAGCCATGCACTCAACCTGTCTTTCTTCTGTCGCCCCCCTTTTTGTGCTCTCCCTGTTCTTTTGTGCATCAGCATCATCAGGCGGAGGTACAGTGGCACCGGAGCACGAGGGAGCTGCATCCCACATGGTCATGGAGGGCCACACCATGGACTCTGAATACACCAGTGGGACGGAGGGCGAGGGGAGCTTCACGGCGGTCACCGGGTCAGCAACCAGTGACACGGACTCGTCCTCTGATGGGAGCTCCCTTGTGGTGGCGGCAAAGTCTGTGCTCCCCACTTCTACAGGTACAGCCGCCACCCCCCCTACCAGCACCGCCCTCCCAGCAGCCCCTCAGCCTTCGCCCCGTGCCCGCTCACCCATGAGGGTGGGCATCACCTTCGCCTCAGGCACCTCAGACCCTGCCCCTGTCACCTCTGCTGCCCTCAGTGAGGAGGCCATTGACCTCCTCAGGTCACTCACTGTTGGGCAGTCTACCATTGTGAATGCCATCCAGGGTGTAGAAAGGGAGTTGCAACACACTAATGCATTCCTGGAGGGCATTCATTCTGGTCAGGCTGCCCATCATTGAACCCTGCAATCTCTGGCCTCAGCACTGATGGCAGCCATTGTCCCTGTCTCTAGCCTCCCCCCTCCATATTCCTCCACCCAGACCCAATCCCCTGTACCTCTGCCTATCCCAAGCACACCATCAGACCAGCCTGCACACACCTCAACACACAAGGGAAGCTCAGGCAAACATAAGCACTACACATCCCACAGGCACTCACACAAGCATCACACACATACAGACACAGCAACATCCACTGCCTCCACTGTGTCCCCCTCCTCGTCGTCTCCCTCCTCTCTCCCAGTGTCGTCTACACTCTCACCTGCATGCACTACCACTGCAGCCACTAGATCCCGCACCAGCACACCCACCACCACACCCCGCTCACCTGCACTCACCACCCCCACTACCATTTACACGTCCCCTGTGTCCTCTCCCAGTGTGTCTGTGACGCCCCCTCCCAAAGTACACAAACACGGGCACACACACACCCAACATCCATCCACCTCACAACAGCCTCCAGCGCATGCACCTGCACCCAAATCATCAAAAGTTACACCTCCTACAACCACCTCCACTTCCTCCACTCCCAGACCCCCTCCAGCTACCCGTCCCAGTGTTCGTAAGAAACTTTTCCTGAGCAACCTTGACCTCTTTCCCACCCCCCCCTCCAATTCATAGGTCCCGTACTAGCACCTCAGCCAAAAAATCTCCGGAACCAGTGGTGCCTGTTAGAGGTATGTGGAGTGCACCGGGCACCAGGGCAGCCAGTGTGACACGGAGCCCACAGCACATCCAGTCCCCCCCGTGAAGCACCAAAAGTTGGACAGTGCCCGACGGGATAGGGGGAAGACTCCAGCCGGCAAAGCCGCTCACAAGGGTCCCGGGGGGAGTGTCCACTCAGCTGTGACTCCTCCCAAGGTGGGGAAGGGGCAGAAGAAAGCGCCAAAGTCTGGGAAGAGCAGCACGGCGGAGAAGGCCGCTATCATCCCCGCTGCCCAGGAGGCCACCGCCAGCCCGATCGTCACTGGCCAGGAGGCCACCGCCAGAGTCAGTGCCCAGGAGGGCAGCCCGATCGTCACTGGCCGGGAGGCCACCGCCAGTCAGTGCCCAGGAGGGCAGTCCCATCGTCACTGGCCAGGAGGCCACTGCCAGAGTCAGTGCCCAGGAGGGCCCCGGTAGCCACAGCCCCACTGGGCAATGAGGGACCGCCATGGCAAACACCGCTGCACAGGTCAGAGACAGAAAAGTCAAGCACCGCTGAACAGGGCAAGCACCACTGAACAGGGCAAAGACCGCCATGGCATGCACCGCTGAACAGGCCAGAGACAGCAAAGTCAAGCACTGCTGAACAGGGCAAAGACCGCCATGGCATGCACCGCTGAACAGGTCAGAGACAGCAAAGTCAAGCACCGCTGAACAGGGCAAAGACCGCCATGGCAAGCACCGCTGAACAGGGCAAGCACAGCTGAACAGGGCAAAGACCGCCATGGCATGCACCGCTGAACAGGTCAGAGACAGCAAAGTCAAGCACCGCTGAACAGGGCAAAGACCGCCATGGCAAGCACCGCTGAACAGGGCAAGCACCGCTGAACAGGGCAAAGACCGCCATGGCAAGCACTGCTGAACAGGGCAAAGACCGCCATGGCATGCACCGCTGAACAGGTCAGAGACAGCAAAGTCAAGCACCGCTGAACAGGGCAAAGACTGCCATGGTAAGCACCGCTGAACAGGGCAAGCACCGCCAACTCAAGCACCGCTAGCCCATGTGCGCAGGGGCACTGACGGTACTGGGACCGTCACGGGGACAGTGATGCACTCTGGGCACCAGTCCCCCTCTAGAACCAGTGGAGAACAGCATCCACTCCGTCTGTCCTTAACAGGATGAAGCACTCTGGGCACCAGTCCCCCTCCAGAACCAGTGGTGAACAGCATCCACTCCGTCTGTCCTTAACAGGATGAAGCACTCTGGGCACCAGCCCCCCTCCAGAACCAGTGGAGAACAGCATCCACTCCGTCTGTCCTTAACAGGATGAAGCACTCTGGGCACCAGTCCCCCTCCAGAACCAGTGGAGAACAGCATCCACTCCGTCTGTCCTTAACAGGATGAAGCACTCTGGGCACCAGTCCCCCTCCAGAACCAGTGGAGACTGTTGTCGACTTGAGAGACTGTGGCTTTGCACTCCCCAGGATTGAACAGTGGGCAAGCCACCCACTGTAGAGACTTGAGAGACTGTGGCTTTGCACTCCCCAGGATATGGCAGTGGGCAACCCACACACTGTAGAGACTTGAGAGACTGTGGCTTTGCACTTCCCAGGATATGGCAGTGGGAAACCCACCCACCCACTGTAGAGACTTGAGAGACTGTGGCTTTGCACTCCCCAGGATTGAACAGTGGGCAACCCACCCACTGTAGAGACTTGAGAGACTGTGGCTTTGCACTCCCCAGGATACATCAATGGGCATGGAGCCCCCTCGTGGATCTGGCGTGGTGCTGTCATCCGGCTGAGGTGCCCCCCCTTCCCTTCCCCCTGAGGTGCCTGTTGTATTTCTATCTGATGCCCCAGCAGTGTTCTCTCCGTTTTGTTCAGGTATCGTGTGTGGGCCTCGCCCATGCATTTTGGGCCCAGTGGTCCACGGACATTGAATGTTGCATTACCTGCACTACTAATAGTGATGTATATTTTGTTGAATGTGAAATTATATCTGTATATATTTGGTTACTGTATTTTGATATATTACAATGGTTGCACTCATTTCCTTTTGTCTTTGCATTATTCCGGGGGGTTTTGGGGTTGTTACTGTTATGTTTGGATATGCATTGGTGTGTGTGTTGTAGTGGGTGAGGGTCGGGGTGGGGGTGTTGCGTGTGTGTGTCCCTGACTTTTGCCTCCCACCTCCCCTATGTCGTAGGTGCAGTACTCACCGTTGTCTTCGGCGCCGGCGTTGATGATGATCGTACAGGAGCAGGAAGACTATCGCAGGGAGTATTTGGAGTTCCGGCTCCATGGTGTCCTCCTTCCGCGTGGAGTGTGTAGAGGCGAGCGTTTTCCCACTGAAATGGCTGTTTCTGCCGTGTTTTTATCCACGGTGAATCCACCCCGGAAAAGGTGACGGATTGGTAGGTTGTGATACTGTGGGCAGTACTTTGTCTTCCACCTGTCTGTTGGCGGTGACCGCTGCGCTGTTTGTCTGTACCGCCGTGGTGGTCGGAGTGTTAAAGTGGCTGTCTTTGTTGGCGGTTTCCGCCACGGTCATAATTCCCTTTTTATTCCGCCGGCCTCTTTGTGGTCTTACCGCCGCTTTAACACTGTCCGCCAGGATTGTAATGACCCCCATTGACAGCAGTTCTTTCCAGAACTGTGGGTGTAGTAGATGCCCAGGAAATGACTAAAGAAATTGGCAAACTGAGTATCAAAGAAAATACAAGTATGGAAGTCAGAGAGCTCAAACAGATGCTGAGCGTAGTGTAAAGACAGAAGAGAAGTTCAAATGCATAAGCTCATTATACCAAGAAGTGGTTGGTTTAACAAAAACGAAGAAACATACCTCTGAAAAATGTGAATATTTCTGTCCAGTGTAACATGGGCAGTGCAGCAGAAATATCAATAGCTCTCACTGATAAATACATTCAGATAGAAACACTGGATGGACATGTAAAATCTTCAGATAGATTTTACAGTATAAAAATAGAGATAAAGGATATTATATAGCACATCACAAAAGTAGTTTTCTGGTCACACTTACTGGATGCCTATGATATTGCCCTAGATGAAGATGATTAGCTCTCCTCTCTTACAAAGGATACAGCTTGTGCAGAAAAGGTAATACTTAAAGCATTGTCCTCATTAGTGCCTGAGGATCTCAAGGGCAGATAGGCAAATGGGCCATCATACAAGCTTCAGCATTGTATAGAAATCAAAAGGGTGACATAAAGGGTCTGTGCTGCATGTCATGCCCCATAGGAGTGAAACACAGCTGCAGGCTCAATAGCTGATGAGGCCAGAGGCAAGCATGGAACGAAACGTATCAGAGATTAAAACTACCTTGTTACTAGACTATGACAACTTCTCTTTATTTGGTAGTTAAGACATATAATTTATATAATGTGTCAAATAAGTTTATTCTACATAAACTGCAAGCAGACATGTTAGAAATGAAATATCTCCAGATCCCGAACATTAAAAAAAAAAGTAATCCTTGTTATGGTTGTTTTTAGCACTTCACGCTTTAACTACTTAATAGAGAAGGAGAAACAGACAACCACCATAGCTTATGAATCAAAAATGTTATTCTATTGTAGAAGAGTGGTTCACTTCGACTGAGAAACTTTGGACAATATTGCAAACAACCATTCTGAAGGAGAGTCCTCTGATGTAAGGAAAACAAGATTATTGCAGTTGCTTCATACTTACCTTAGAGGAAGATACTAAAGTGATCATCCTGAAGATGTGCGTTACATTTGTACTTGGTGCAGTGGGCCTCAATGCAAAATTTGAGTGATATAAAATTTGAGTATGAAATATCAGCAGACAATACCAGAGAGCCCTCACACACTACCCAAACACAAGTTTAAGAGCATGTACTATATTGATGGCTCAGCACCGCCTGCGTCTGGCACTAAGCAAAAATATTCTAGGGCTTGTGCAACAATGCACGGAGTTTTCCAAGATTGCAACTTCAAGGTAATAAGGACTCCCATTGAAACGGTGGTCTCAATTGAACAAATAGCTCAGATCCATGTCCTCCTTTTGGCCCCCACATTGCTGATCCTATTAATTACCACACTCAGGGTCATATTAAGATTTTTGTGCACAAAGGTACAGTGCACATCTGATCTACCAAGTAGTCAGCACTGACGGAATGCATAAAAAATGCAAAGACATTTTCACCATTGTGAAGGACTTCACTTCGCCCGCTGCCAGCTCCACCACTGTCCCCTCTTCGCAGGAAGTCCACCTGTACTACTTCAGCGATATGATCAGTATCATCTACAACTTTGACCCTGTACTTCATCCATCCACTCTTGAGGCTGTCCTGCCCATTATGGCGAAACCGCAGCAACCATGAACCCCCTTCACCCAGGAGTGCCATCAGACCTGTGCCCACACTATATCCTCTCCAAAGGATTGGATCCCATCAGCAGAGTTCTTACCACAACACCCAACAACATCATTAACACAGCCACCTTTACAAGCACCTGGAAAATGCCACAATACCCTCCTCATGAAGAAATCCTCAGCAGACCTAAAGATGCTGGTGAACTACAGACCAGTCCCATTGCTGCCTTACACTGCCAAATGGAGAAAAATCAACAAAACATTAGTTGACCACCTAAACAACCAGACTATCTAACCAGGTTTCAGGTCCAACCACAGTACCAAGACCGCCTTCATTGCCACAACAGACATCTGGCTGAAAATGGACTAAGGAGACATCGCAGCCCTAATCCTACTTAATCCTCCCACTCAATCCTCATTCATCACCTTCAGTAAACCAGCATATGAGAATGCACCCTTTGTTGGATCGCTTCTCTCTCAAAACATTCACCTAGACGGTTAGCCTGGCTCCCTACACTTCAATCTGCATCAAGCTCATCTGTGGAGTGCCCTACGGATCATCTCTCAGCCCCAAGTTGTTGAATGCATTCCTGGCTCCACTCACCTGAATCATCATGGAATCAATGTAATTTCCTATGCTGCCAATAACCAGCTCACCCTTTCCCTCTCTGATGAAACATCCAGCACCTGAAGCAACTTCACCTCCTGCATGTCTGAAGACCAACTGTCTGAAGCTCAACACTGACAAAACAGAAGTGGTACTCTTCGGAAAGGGCATCTGACTATGGAACGCCATCTGGTAGCCATCAGATCTCAGGCCTACACCCTGCTTGGCCACCCAATCCAAGCACATAGGAACAGTGGCAGACACCTACTGTTGATGACCAGCAAGGTCAAAAGAGTTGCCTCCTCATTTCTCCACACCCTCAAGTTACCCTAAACAAAATCTTTAAGTGGTCAGCATTCAACACCTGCAGAAACATCACCCAGTCCTTCTATACCAGTAAACTGGATAACAGAAATAGTCTGTATCACAACCCGACTGACCAGAAAATTTAAGACCATACAAAGCGCAGCAGCCAGACACTCGCAACTCCTGTCCTGCACACGCATCACCCCTCACACAGAAAGTTCAAATTGTAAATGCTATTAACAGATGATTTCATGAAAATTAAAAAACAGAAATCACTGTCAGTAAGATAATACAAATTCAGAACACTGAACAAATGACTCACAGCTCATGAGTTGTAAAGCCATGTCATGGCACCAACCACTTTACAAGCCATTTACACCCTTTCATGTGCCACACACAGAACGCCATTCACACTGCCAGCCTGCAGACCCAACATAATGCACTCACATCAACAAACTGTGCCATTCAACTTCATACGCCTACAGGACTGATACACTAATCACACCACTAATCATCCAGGCATTAGTCAATTTCCAAACACACAAACAGAAAGTTACTATACACACACTGCCACCCATCTGCCACTACACACACCGCCAGCAGTACACACACTGCCAACCAGCCGCTATACATAATGCCAGCTAATCACCAGTAAAACACACTGCCAGCCAACCACCACACAAATATCACCATCAAGTTCTATAACACTTTAATTTCTAAAACACTACCAAAATGAACAGATTAGACACACAAATGACATACAGAAAAAACATATCCAGCTAAAGACAACACATTATGTTCAGTTTTGTTTTCAAATTCAAAATAACCCACCTATTCATATAAGATGAAAGCCCAACTAAGTTGCCATGCTCTACAGGGGTTACTACACATGTCAAGCAATTGGCTGTTATCAAAACAAAACAATATGCAAATACAGACCATAGCATCAGTTGCCTTTTACTTGCATAGTTTCTCCCAATACTTCAGTTGCATACGGTACAGTTAAAAACATGTGGGCACACTTTGGCCAGGATTAAGACACTTGGGGCTCTCCTCTCATACTCCGCTTAAGACACAGACTGTACATCAATAACAAGGAAAGTCTTTTTTCAGTGTTGGAGGAATATATTCAGGAAAGTGGCAATCTTTCATTTTAGGCATATTTCCAACCACCCCGATTGTTGGAACAGATGCTTGTTCTACTGCAAAAAAAATACAGACTGCTGAAACTTCATACAAATCCTCTTGGTATCTGGAAAACTCTTTGAGAACAATGCAAGCATTGAAGGATGCCAAATGAAACAAAGGCACAGTCAACTTCTCGTACCAAATGTATGGTTTTCTAGCAGCATTGCGAGGCACCAACCTTTGATCTGTCTACACCTCCCATGTGTTTGCTGTAGTCTAGAATGCACACTGGTTTGTGCAATTCTGCTTCCTGATTCCAAACACTCATGGGTGAAGTGCTTTCATTGTAAATAGTTGTGAACACATCTTCCATCTGAGGATTTCAAAGCAAGGAGTTCATCGCTCCTCAAGGCACTGCTCTATCCCTTTGAAGATTCTTACACACAAGTCCTTTGCAGTTAGAACAGGTTGTGCCACGTTAGAGCCCATTTTTAACAATTCCTTAAATATTCCCAATCCTGTGTAGAAACTGTTGATGTATAAATGGTGAATTTCATGAAAATAAAATGCTCTTGGAAGTTACCAAGCAATGTTTTTGCTGACTCCAGAAGGATAAGGATAACTGGGGGAGGTCTATTGAAGCTTCCCTGCCAGTGTACACCCTTAAACTCTATGCATATCCAGTGGAATGTTCACAAAACGTATACAGCTTAATACCAGAACGTGCTCTCTTGCTGGGTATGTAGCTTCTGAAAACCAAAAGCATTTGATCATGACCAGGGACTCATCCACAGATATATCTTGACCTGGAACACAGATCTCTGAAAAACAGTCTACTAAAAGGACAGGCTGAATCATGAAGAGACAATCTACTTAGCAATATCCACATAATGCAGTGTCAGCTTCAGAAGCAAATACTGATCTTTGCTCATGATTGCTGGAAGAATAACAGTTGCTATCAAGAGACTATAGCACTTAAGGTAAGCAATATAAATGGTGAGTTTCTCAGTATCAACCAAGTAGTCCATTAAGCTGCAGTTCCTTATGGATTTTTTAGATGGGTTCCACCATTGAGTTGGCCAATCAGGGCTAGATGGCATATGAGAAAGACATCAACACATCCAGCAGCCAACACGTGTGTCATCCCATGGACTTTTTCAAGGCTGCAATTTCAAAAACTTTACTGTTGTGATGTACATAAAAAGATTCCTAGGCTCAAATGCGTAGAATATCTAGCCATAGTTTAATGGTGACCACATAATTAATTAGGTGATAATTGAGGGTAGACTGGGAAGAGTGGGTATGTTTGTAAATAATAGGGATTACAGACACACCAGCCATGCCATGCATTCTTTTAACAAGCAAATAATCACCAGTTGTGTGTGTACCTTTTCAACCTTGGATAACAATGTATGATCCATGGGTGAGATAAGGTAGCGGTTGGGTAATCTGTGTCCATCAACAGCATGCATATCTTATTTCATGATACAGTGTGCAGAGGTTTTACCAGATTTGTGTCGCAACTTTGGTGACATTTTGTGAAAGTGAACAGGGGGCGTGGTGTTTGATCAGAAGACAACCAGTTGTGACTATCATGCACATTCCTAATCATACATGCTACTCCAGACCCAGGGTTCTAAACAGAAAAAAATACTTTTAAGTGTAGCAGAAAAATCACTGGATTGTGGGATATGAAATGTTATAATGAAAGGATGAAAAACAAGAGACTATATTATTGTATTGCAGTAAAGGTTCCAGAGTTAGAATCTCATGTATCCTGTGCGAAAGAGACTTCTAACTACCACTAAAAGTAGTTGCTGCAGCATGCCTAAGCAGCTCAGCAATTGTACAGTTGTGGCGGTGTATACATTTCAGCGGAACAGAGGGTGTGTCAGCAAAACACCCTTCAAAGGACTAATAGACCAATGCAAAGACAATGATGCCTTCCATATCAATTCCATCAAAAACGTAAACTCCAGAACTGCTTCAACTCATTGAGATTTGTTGAGTTCACCTCGTAGCATTAGCATGTGTCTTAGGTATGGTACTGTTGTCCCTCAAAAACTGTTTTGCATACAAAGTGGTCTGCCCAACATTATTGTCCAAAAATGCATCAATAATAAAGAGGTGGAAGAGACTGATTGGCAGTAAGTTCTCCCAGATTTAGACGCGCATAGTGGGGCCGGCGAGCTTTCCCCCACCTTGAACAAGATCTGACTAGATCCCACAGGTGACTGGCCTGAAGGAGGCATCAGCAAGGCATGCCCAGAGTGGTTATGTGACCCCCCTCAGCATCTGCAGCTCTGCAAGCCTGCGGCTCCATACACATGGCAGACATCCTGCACCATACAGGACCAGATGAGGTGACATAGCTGGGGAAACATTCTTTACAATGTTGTGTTTACCACTCTCATACTTTTACTACACATATGCCTTTACAGTGAAATAATAAGTATATATCAGAAAAGTGAAACCCCCCATTATTATATTATATTATATATATATATATATATAAAAATACACACACACCTTACCACCAAAATATCCTTACCCACCCTAAAAATACCCTTTCTACCCAAACATCCTTACCCACACACATAGTAGGGGAAGGGCATTTTTAGGGTTGGGTAAGGGTTTTGGGCACTAAGGGTGACTGTAGAGTTTAGGGTGGTATGGGTACTTTTAGGGCTTAAGAATGGATGAGGGTATTGGACGGTAAAGATTTTTCTAGGGTTTAAGGATAAATGAGGGTATTGGACGGCAAGGATGTATTTAGGTTGGGTTAAGGTATTTGGGTGGTAAAGGTATTTTTAGTGTTTAGGGGTGGGTAAAACAAATACTACATTTTTTTAAAAATAATTAAAATGAAAATAAATAAAAATCAAGGTTTCACTTCCCTGATATATACTTATTATTTTGTGGTAAAGGCATATGCGTGCTAAAGGAACTCATTGTAATGTCATCCATTCAATAGCTGGGACTCCCCTTGCCCCAAGGTTCAATACAGTACACTCCGGGTCCCCATGAGTCTTGGGACCACAAAGGAAGCATGGGGCCCCAACCGGATTAGAGGAGGGGCAGAGTGCACAAGGAAGATTCGCTGTGGCAGGGCAAGTTATCTGGAACCCTGGAGGGTGGGCATGCTCGGCACTGGTGGTAAGGAGAGTGGACAATCATCCCTAGCCTGTATCCTGGGGCCCGGTACCTTCCAACTGTGGCTGCTCATATCACCTGTACCTAGACTGGGGTGCGGCAGAATGGCCGGATTCTGCCCACCTTTGACAGAGGGCCCCCATTGGTCAGCATGGGCCAACCCGCAGACTATCCCACACCCGGAATACATCATGGGCTGCAACAAAGTATGGCAACCCCGGCGCAGTCCAAATTGACAAGTTTACAGCCCCCAAGGGCAGTCACAAAGAGAGCCAAGGAGGGGACACCCAGGATATCCAGGCACCAAGAGGGGGGAGACATCATAGTCATCCTTTAGGCGATTCAAGACTCCCCCACAACACTTGAATCTAAGATAGGGGAGGTACGAGTAGCCATGTTCTTTCAATGCCAGATCTCATAACACTGCTGCATGGTTTTCCGAAGTGGAGGGGCACATTTCGGAATTAGAGGATGCAGTCCGAAAACTGAAATGTCCACCTGAACTCGACCTCCAAGACCCTCACCACCAGGGCTGAGGACACTGAAAAAAGGAGCTGAAGAAATAACCTTCGGTTTGTCGGATTTCCAGAAGGGGTTGAGAGGTCTACTCCCTCAGTGTTTTCAGTGCAAGGATTAAATCCTGGATTTGCCCTACCTGACTGTTGCCATATTTGATCATGAAAAGGCTCACAGATCCCTGGCTCAAAAGCCTGCCACCAACACCCATTCCCTCCTTCCCCACAGTGGCCTCACCACACCATATGATTGACAAGAAGATCCTGAACTATGAGGACAGAAACAGGATTTTGCTGGAGGCGAGGATCAAAGGCCAACTTATGTACCAAGCCAGATGGGTGGTTGTGTTTCCAGACTACACCATACAGATTCAGGCCCAACACAAATCATATGACCAGGTCAAGCAGAAAAATCAGGGCTATGACACTAGATTACACACTCCTTTTCTTTGCACACTTGTAGGTTGTCCTAGAGGGAAAACCCCATTTTTGATACCCCAAATGAGGCCTGACTTGGCTGACAGAACAATAGCCTGCCGCCACCTGGGAGGTGGAGGTGGGGTTGGTGTTGGAAAGATGACAACATGAAGTCCTTCCAGGACTTCCAAAAACTGTTCTCCCTCCACAAATTACAATTCTTTAGTTACCTCCAACTCTGCCACCACTCTCTGGATACCGGGCGGCACCAGACTGGACCACCGACTACAACCCCTTGGAAGGCAGGTTCCTAATGGGCCCACTGACTAAAGTGTGTATCTCTCATGCCTACAAGGCCTTAGTCAGTCACTCCCCCTGAAAAACTGTAACCCTTGAGGGAGCCTTTGGAGGAGGGGTTGGGCCATTTGTGCCCAGTTATGCCTCATCCAGGTAAAATTACTCCGCTGAGCCTACTACAGGCCCAGACATCTATCGAAAGCTCAGAGTGCCTGCGCTAGATGTGGGCAGGATTCAGGAGACTTCTACCACATGGTCTGTGAATGCCCAATTATCCACAAATACTGGGTATCTATGTTTACAATCGTCTGAGGTGGTGGACCAGAACCATGAGGCATTTGCCAAGGTTGTGTTGTTGTATCTGGTAGATGACCTGGTGGGCCCTAAAGGTGACCACACGTTAGTGGGACTGGGTGCAGTATTGTGAAAACGGACATGGTCCAATGCTTCAAGTCACCAATTGCCCAGGTCATGAAGGAGAAGAGGATGGGCATGGACCATGACACAACCTTTGAGGAGCAATATATGGGGCCTGAGGATGTATCAAGAAAGACTTAACAATATGGGGCAAATGGTGGTTGTATTAAGAATTAAACACTGGGTCTATGCATTCCCCATGGGTATTGTCTGTGAATGTATATCTGATACCTTGTAGAGATTGGCATTTTGTGTGTTGCTCTGTGTTTCAAGTAAACCAATAACATTTTGCTATCAAATAAATTCACTACCAAAACCTTGCACTTGGTCCTCTAACCCATGAGCAGAGTCAGGTCAGAGCAATGTTTGGAGGCAGATTCAAAAAAAGAAAACCAACATCCTGCTGGGATGGGAGCCGTAATACTAAATAAAAAGGGGCATTAGACAACACTGCATCAAATTAATAACAAACACCTGTGGATGTAACAAAGACTAAATACGACTTTTGAAATATAAAGATATGAAACTATCAATACATACCACAATCAGTCAAATATTTATAGAGCACAGCAAATCATCCATGAAAGTCTCGAGGCACTGGAGTTGTATGCTGCTGCATGGAGGGATGGTCATTCAGGTCTTTAGTTCTCTTCTGAATCGCTGGAGTGAAGATGCGGTCCTGAGGTGCGGGGAGAGTTTGCTTAAAGCTTCGGCTGCCGGGTGTGAGAGGGAGCATCTTCGGCTGTTGGCTTGTAGGATCTGTGGGGTGTCTGCAAGGGAGAGGGAAGCTGATTTGGAGGTGCCTGGTTGGTTGATGGAAGGTCGGGCATTTGTTGATGTATGCTGGTCCTTCTTTGTGCAGAGACTTGTAGGCGCAAGTCAGCATCTTGAACTGGTATATCTTCTGAATCGGTAGCCAGTGTGGTTTTTTGAGATGGGGTATGATGTGGGTCCTTCTAGGGAGGACGGATATGAGTCTTGTAACTGAGTTCTGAATTGTCTTGAGTATGTTTGACATTTTTCAGACTGCTGGTGATGAGGGCCTGCATGATGGTCATTCTGGTGTCTGCTGGGAGCCACCGGAAGATCTTGCGGAGCATGCAAAGTGTTCGGAAGTAGGCTGATGAGACTGCGTTAACTTCTTTCTTCATGGATAGCTTGCTATCCAGGATGATGCTGAGGTTGCGGGCACAGTCTGTTGGGGAGAGAGGGTATGCCGAGCTTTGCCTGCCACCATGTGTCAGTCCATGGTTGTTCCCAAACATGAGGACTTCTGTTTTTTCGGTCTTCAGTTTGAGACAGTTGTCTTTCTTCCAGTCTTCTACGTCATAATGTATTTGTGGAAGTTACCTTTTGTGGTGGAGGGATCTTCGGACAGTGAGAGGATGAGCTGTGTCGTCGTTGTAGGAGAGGATGTTGAGTCCGGGTGATCTGACAGTGCCGGTCAGAGGGCTCATGTAGGTATTGAAGAGGGTCGGGTTAAGGGACAATCCTTGGGGGACTCCACAGATGATGATCTTGGGTTTTGAGGTGAACACTGGGAGACTGATCTTCTTGATTCTGCCGTTGAGATACGAGGTGATCCATTTGAGGTTTCTGTGAATCCCGATGTGGTGAAGTTTGTTGATCAGGATATAGTGGGAGACTTTGTCAAACTCAGCGGACAGGTCCAGAGGGATGAGGGCTACTGGTCCTCACTGCCCAGGAGTGCTCTGATGTCATCTGTGGCTGCAATCTTGGCTGTCTCTGTGCCGTGGTTAGCTTGAAATCTAGATTGGGAGGGGTCCAGAAGGTTGCGGTCTTCTAGGAATTGGGTGAGTTGCTGGTTGAGGGCTTTCTCAAGGACTTTTGCTTGATAGGGGAGCAGAGAGATGGGCCGGTAGTTCTTCAATTCAACTGGGTTGGCAGATGTTTTATTCAGGAGGGGCTCACTTTAGCTTGCTTTCAGCTATGATGGAGGTATTCAGGACCTTCCTGAGGTGAGGAAAGGGGTCAGTGGGTGCTCCTGAGTGTACTGCGTTCATGATGGAGATTGTGTCTTGCATGGTGAGGAGTTCCCAGTGGGTGAAAAGGTGTTTGGGGTTCGTGTTTGTGCATGTGAGCTGGTTGACACTGCCTGTGGCAAAGGGTTGGCGTTCGAAGTTTTCGTAGATAACTAAGATCTTGCTGTGGAGGAGTTTGTGAGGTTGTTGCACAGTTCCTGGGAATGGAATGATGTTCTTGGTGGCTGCGGGATTGATGAACTCCTTCACAATGGCGAAGAGGTCTTTGCTGAGGTTTATGCTGGCTTTGATGAGGTCTGCTAGTGTGTTCTTCTTGGTTTCCTTCAGGAGGCAGTGGTACTGATTGAGAGCAGTTGTGAAAGCAGTGCGGTCTTCTGCTTTTTGTGCTGATGCACCGCTTCCTTTCACATTTTCAGCAGTTATATTTGAAGGAGTGCAGATGCTCAGTGAAGAGTGAAGATGGGGGTCGAGCGTGTGCCCTCCCTGTGGGTGGAGTCGGTGACAAGCTGCTTGAGACAGTGCTGGGAGTCAACGGCTTGCGGGGCGTTGAATTCCAGGATCAATTGCAGAAGCTGGGGCATGGTCTTGGTTGTCTGTAGGCAAGGGTGCCACTGATGGTGCTTTTTCCATCTGTGTGGAGTTGGAAGTTTAGGTGTTCCATTACCAGTGTCTGGTCATCAAGGGATGTCATGCAGCGGATGGTGTCCCTGTAGATGATGGCAATTCCGCCTCTGTGCTTGTTGAATCGTCCCGTTGTGTTATCTTCGGGGAAGGACGTGGTGATATCTGATGCAGAGGTAGAGTTGAGTCAGGTTTCTGTGAGGAAGAAGACATCCGGGGTGAGGGAGTCGATCATTTCTCAGATCTCGATGGTGTGTTTAACTAGTGAATGTGCATTGAGTAGGATGCACTGGAGTTATATTGTGGCAGTCTCAGTTGATGTGTTGGGAGCATTGTTTGCTTCAGTGCTGAAGGTGAGGCAGCAGTGTCGGCAGGAGAACGATTCTCTGGTGGTACACAGGGATGAGTGGCACAGTGGTTGTTGGTGAGTATGGGGTTCAGGGCACAGAGGTCAGCAGGGATGTATCTTCGTGTGGTGGAAAAGCCAAGGGTCCGGGCACTGTGCACGGTCCAGGCATAAGTCTGAAAAGTCTCATTGTAAATTCCTATGCCGCGGATCTGACAATGTGGATCAATTGCCATGCACTGGTTGGGGCAGTCATCCACTGAAAAGTGCTGTAGTCCATAGGCTCCACACACAATGACCAGGAGAAGCCTCATTGTGAATTCAGCAACGTCTGGCATCCAGAGACTGTCTGGATTTTTTCTTTATCACAAGTATTCGTGACCAACTGCTCCAAACAAATGATTTTAGACTGTGGAGCCATCCTCGAACATGACCAGTTAATAGCTATAGTTTGGAAGTATTTTCTCCACACATGCATCTAAGTCGGAAGGTAACCATTATCTCCAGGTCCAAACTCCCACCTTAGATCATCTTACTCCCCTTATAGACCTACCAGTCATCCATTTTTGGGGCCTAAAAAATAAAATCCTCAGAGGGATTTATAGATCCATTTTTATTTTTCATAGGCTTTCATGGCTCTCCACTGACTATTATTAGAACCAAGATATTCAGGACTTTTAAAGACTGCCAAGTCTACGTTTATTACTTTTTCTTCATAATATTTTGCTGCGCTTAGATAATAAATATATACTATTTTCATGTACGCGCTTGTTTTTTTTTTTTTCTTAGCATATTGTGATGTGATGGTGATTCCTGTAGCCCAAAGCACCCTCAGATGATTTCTTCTTTAGCCAGATCTGCACCACCTTAGGGTGAGTCAAGCGTTCTACAAAAAACATGATTTGCTTATAGGTGTAAACTACATAACTTAGGATGTTTTGGAGCCGAGCTCAAATGAATCGCATCTACACCCTCTCCCCCACTTCTCCCCTGTCAGTTTCTCACAATGCATATTTACCATTGCAGCTCTCCGGCAAGCACTGACGCACTCACATCACACTGAGCCAATATCTGCGCAGCACATAAATAGTAAGCCTAGAATCATCTCCAATTAAAGCGAGTATTTTAGGAAGGTTGAAAGTCTAGAAAGACTAGGTAGCGATGCAAAAGTAGATAAGCATAAGTCAAATTACATTTCTTGTTTTCGAAATTTCCAAAATGCTTTGACAGCATGAGAGCTTATTTAGACTTATGGTGCCTACAAAGATACAGAGTTGAAGTATATACACCTTGTGGTGTTCTGCCATGTACAGCAAGCATGCTCAATGGGGAACTGAAGTGGCAAATGGTAACTGCATAAAAATACCTTTTAACATATTTCAAAGGCTTAAAAGTTGTTGGCAGCCAAGATGGAGATAAGTGAAACTCCAAGAGATTTTCATGCAACTAAGCAGAAATCCTGCAAAAAAACATACCTCCAGAAACGGTATGTCTGAGCCACGGCATAGATAAATAATTATGAAGATCTAGATTGAGTACTAGGGATCCTTCTCTGATACTTACCTTTCACACAATAGTTCATGGTAGGAGAGATGGGCATTAGTGTTTGTAATCAAGTCTGTATAAATAAGAGCATCAGCAAGCAGGCCTACTTTTGAGGTGCAATGTTTAAAGTGAGATTCCTGTAGTCTTTCATCAGTTATTTGCTATGTGAAAAGCTCAGAATAATGTTTAAAAAAGTAGGAAGTTAGAGAGACTGCAGGGAACCCTCTCTGGAGCCCCTGATGATCCTTACATGGGAAGAGGACTGCACCATAACATTACCTGTTTTGCCATGTATTCGCTTAATTTTTACTCTAAGCTTCTGTTTTAATTTTGAATCCATACAATCATCTATGTGGCTTAATTTTACTGATGACAAAGTTTAAGGTTGTTCACCCTTTTACCACTGGTAAATGTGGGTATGTCCAATAGATCAATCCACTACAGAGTTCAGTGGGTCTAACGTTCATTCATCTTGGTAGCATGTCCTGAGTGATGTGTTAAGCTATAACAAAACAGTTATGAAAAAAACTTAGAGACCCATACCAAGATTAGCTAAAAAGACCACACGTTTCTACTCTAACCCATAAAAAATAGTAAGAATAAGACCAATAATTCAAAAGAGAAGCAAAAAACGACTTTAAATGAAAACACACTTTCAAGACTCAGACTTTAGTACATCAGTAACATAATTATACGTCAGCCACTTTACAGGAATATTAGTAATTAAACATAAGTAAAAATTTAAGGAATGCTTCAGAGTCACTACAGGGTATAGAGTCCCTTAAGAAGGAAAAAGTTTCTTACCTGTAATATTGAATTTGCTGCTGCTCGCAGTTGTAGATCACTCTGTGCACTCCCCTGACATCTAGTGTTGTGTTCAGAATGTTACCCTTTATTTATCTTCAATGTCTTTTTAGGTCTCGCCTAGGCAGCACATGCACTGCCTCTTCCGGGCATTCTCTATCTACCCTGTGGGCTTAGAGCACACCCATTGCTTCTCATCTGTGCATGCCCTTCGAAAATCCTAGCTTTTATATGGTGAATCGCTTATATTTGTCCCTCCTTTTGGTGTGTTGCTTACACCTATGGTGGCTTGCCCTATTACGTGTAAGTGTTCACTTCTGACCATCTGTGTTAGTTTTGGCACACTATTTCTCTCTTTTGCCTTGGCTTGTGTTTTTGCTCAGCTCGGCTTCAGGGAGCAGCAGTGAAGTCCCAGTCCAAAATCAGCTCGCACTACCCCAAGTCCTTCTCCGTGCTGGACACCTTCTGCTTCTGTGGCCTGGAGCCAGAGGTCATTGAGGTGCTATGCTGGGAGCACTTCTCAGCCGAACTGCCTGCTGCTGGGCTGCACAGTGTCAGCATGGCTACCTCAGACAGCAGCTTCAGCGGCCACAACGGCGAGCAGGGACAGCAGGCCAAGCTGCATGGGCAGCCACACAGCGGGCCCTCGGTCATTGTTATACATGACAGCCTTAGGGTGGTCATCCCCCAACTTTTTTGCCTGCCTCCCTCCATTTTGCTGACCCTGTTTTTGCTGGTTTTAGGACTCTGTCCATATTACCACTGCTGACCAGTGCTAAAATGCATGTGCTATCTCTCCCCTGAGCATGGTAACATTGGTTCCTACCCAATTGGCATATTTAATTTATCTGTAAGTCCCTAGTAAAGTGCGCTACATGTGCCCAGGGCCTGTAAATTAAATGCTACTAGTGGGCCTGCAGTACTGATTGTGCCATCCACAGAAGTAGCCCTTTAACCATGCCTCAGGCCTGCCATTGCAAGGGCTGTGTGTGCAGTTTCACTGACACTTCGACTTGGCATTTAAAACTACTTGTCAAGCCATAAACTCCCCTTTTTCTACATATTAGTCACCCCTAAGGTAGGCCCTAGGTAACCCACAGGGCAGGGTGCTATATAAGTAAAAGCCAGAACATGTACCTATGTGTTTTCCATGTCCTAGCAGTGAACAAGTCATAGATTTGTTTTCCACTACTGGGAGGCCTGCTCCTCTCATATACTAGCGTTAGAACTGTCCTCATATACTTTTAAGTGGTAGATTCTGATCTGGACAGAGTAGCCCTGTCACTTTTGGTATGGCCAGAATAGTAATAGAAAATCCTACCTACTGGTGAGGTTGGATTTAATATTACTATTTTAGAAATGCCACTTTTAGAAAGGGGGCATTTTTCTGCACTTACTGCCATCTGTGCCTTACAGCTCTGTTTCCAATCCACGTAAGGTCTGTGCTGGTTGACTGCCCCCCTTGTGCATTCCACCCAGACAAACAAACACAGGACACTAAGTCACATCTACATTCATCTGCATACTGAATGGGCCTCCGTGGGCAGGAAGGGTGGAGGGGCTCTCTCTTACACTTCAAAGGCCAATGGCCTGCCCGCACACAAATGACTGATAACCCCCCCCCCCCCCCCACAGGGATCCTGGCAGACAGGACTCGGATGAAAGGGGAACTTGTACACTTCAAAACCACTCTTTGATGTTTCCCCCACTTCAAAGGCATTTGAGGTGTATAAACTGCGTTGCTGACCCCACTAAATCAGACACTTCTAAACCTATACTTGGACTCTATCAGGACTGCCTGGCTGCCCAAAGGACTCACCTGGACTGCTTTGCTGAAGGACTGCTTTCCTGCTTGTTGCCCTGCTGCCTGGCACGCCTGACTCTGCCTTTCTTCTAAAGTGCTCTATAAGGGCTTGGATTGAACTTGCCTCCTGTTTCTGAAGTCTCAGGGCCAAGAAAGACTTCACTTCTTCAAGAAATCCTTGTGAGTTGGAAAATCGCCACAACGCCTGCAGAAATCAACGCAGCACCTGCATCATGGCTGGAAAAATCGCTCCACCTCCAACCGGAATGATGAAGCACAGGCTTCTCAACCAGAAATCCGATGCAGCACCTGCCTCACGGCCTAAATTTCACTGCATCGCCGACCTGCTTCTTTTCCCAGTACCTCAAGGATTTTCAACACATCGTCCCTGGCGTCAAGATATCCCTGCATACACTAAGGAACCAAACCAAGACTGGGCTCCTGAAAATGGACGCATCACCTTGCAGTGTGGAAAGAAACAACGCATCGTCTGTTTTGTGTTGGAAAACTTGACGCAACACATTTTTTTACTCATCTCCTCCCCTACAGTCAGACAGTGGCTTCAGCCGGTACAGCAGCGAGAGAGGGCTGCAGGAGGATGAGCTGCACGGGTAGCTGCGCACCAGGCCCTTGGCCATCAAGTGCAATGTGTGCATCAGCAAGTGGCGTGGGATTGGTGAACCCATTGTTAAATTGAGGTCACCATGTTATAAGATCAACCCTCTATTTCATCACACACTCTTACATTAGACACAGTCACACCACTGCAAATCCCTACTGGGTTCATGTTTGACAATAACTCAGTTTGTTGGCCTGGGACCCCCATGTATGTCTCTCACTACCCTTCTGTACAGGAGCATCATGTGGAAATGGGTGCTACCCAGGCCATTAACTGTGGGACCTTCTCTAAGGCTGCATACTGTGTATGTGGCGTAACGGCCAGAGCTGGCGACTTTGTAGTTGGGTAACCACATTCAACACTTGACGCCAGCGCAACATCCTGTAATTCTGGGCAAATCACTTAATTTTCCTGTGCCTTTTGAAAATAAATGGGGTCAAATATAAATAAATATATATATATATATATATATATATATATATATATATATATCAATCATACCCTGTCTGTTTAGGAGTTGTCCCAGATGAAATAATGCCAGTGGTGGTGTTGATGGCATCGCCAACTTTACACAATAACTTGAAATGCACAAAATTGTTGTTTTTAATTAGGAAGTAATAAATATGTATTTTCCAGACGTGTATAACCCTGTTTGATTGGATGAGCCCCACACTCCAGGAAGTGGACTTTATGGTTCTCTAAATGACCTTCTTAACATGCACACTTCAGAGGACAGCTAATTTCACACATTTGTAACGTGTGCTTCCTAAATGTCGGGATAGACAAAGGTGACATTTCAAACAAAATGGTCTAGCCTGTCGCAAAAATAGTAAATACACATTATTGACACTAAGCAAGGTGGCTGCAACCACTGTCGCGTCTCTGGCCACATTTTTAAAAGTTCAAGGCTTGTTGCTTTAGATTATTCTCAATGTTTATCTTTGCTTCATTTTCAGTTCACAGCATGGTACGTTTTGGGGTTTACCAGCTTTTCAGCCAATTTTGGGGGGAACCAGCAGACTCGTCTTCAGTCTATATGACCCAGCACCCCTGCTCTCCCTTATGTCTGTAGTAATAGACAGCATGCGGTGAATGTCAGACAGGAGGTCAGCTAATGGGACGCCTGCCCACTTCTTGCTCTTTGCAGGCTCTTTTGAAGGCTCCTGGTGGGTGCTTGTCAGATCAACTACACCCCCTCCCCAACCCCACTACCAACCCTGTGGTTATCTATCTGAATAGTGGGTGGGATTCTAAAACATTTCACAGCGTTCCCCACTATCAAACCCCCCTCAACAGTTGCTTCTAATAGCAGTGCGTCTACCACTATAACCTTTAAAGCAGTTCTTTTTGATTTGTGATCAAAAATTACACAACCAACGTGAGCTTTCAAAAATGTTTTCTTTTTGCTATGTTTTCATTTTGCCTTGTTCTTCCTCATCTTCTGTCTTCTGAGGGTAAGTGCAGTCCTGGTTCAGTAATCTGTGTCAAGGTGATGCAAGGGTGTTTTTTCACTTTTAGTAGCAATCTCGAATTTTAGCTCAGGATTATTTTGCAGTCTGGTGTTATTGTGAAGAGTAATCCAGTAAAGCATCCATTTAATTACCTTACGCGAGATGCTAAACAAGAACACAAAAAAGGCAAACATATTGAACCTGCATTCACATCCAAAAGGAGAGACCAATTGGCTATGCCAATGCTTGTTTCGGTTGTAGGCCTGTGTTAAATGAGTGGTAATCAGGCCCCAACACACCAGGACACATGATCCATTTTGGACTATGTTGCCTTCATCACCTTTACCATCAGAAAATGTACTAAATGTGCTAAATACAAACTAGTACTTTCCTGCATCCATAAAGGTGGGAGGTTCACATGATTCTACATAAACCACTGGAAGTGTGAGGTCGGAGAGGAGGGTGCAGCTGGATTAGTGCGTCCTCAGAAACTCGTACCGGTTAGGTGTAGATAAATACTAGATGGAGGTGTGCGTGAAGGGATAGCTATGGTTGTATCTCAGAAGAGGGAGTTCCCTTTACGGACTAGGTGGTCTCACACACATTATAGTGTCATGCTTCATCATTTGACCACCTGGATGGGAGTGTATGCTGTGTACTCAGGCTGATATAGAGTCGGGAAGTTAACCCAGGATGGACCATTGGATATTATCATTAAGTCCCTTTGCGTCAGTACGTAGCCTCCATATCCATCTTTGTTCATGAAGTAGCAACTTTTGTTTTAGATGTGTTGCTGTGAGTTTAAGTTGGTCGATAACCACCCATTCCATATCGTTGGGATGGTGGTTCTTGGTGACATAGGGGGTCATTATGACCCTGGCGGAAGGCGGAGAAGCGCCGGTAAGACCGCCAACAGGCTGGCGGTCTTAGTTTGTGGAATTATGACAATGGCGGTTACCGCCATGGTCATCCGCCGGTTCTCCGTTCCGCCCGCCGGGCTGGAGACCTGGGTCTCCAGCCCGGCGGCCGTCACTATTCCGCCAGAAGTATTTGGACCCGGCTGACCACCATGGATTTCATGCGGTATGAAACCGCCATGAAATCCATGGCGGTAAGCACTATCAGTGGCAGGGAATTCCTTACCTGGACTGATAGGGGTCTCCCCCAACCAACTCCCTCCCCTACACCCCCCCACCCCCCCCCAAAGGTGGCAGGGCCCCCCTCCCAACCCACAACATCACAGCACTCATACACACACGACACGCACGCATGCACCAACACACATACACGCACACACACCAACATACATGCAAACATCCACACACACAGTCAGACACGCACACCCACATTCAAACATACACGCACACAACCATGCAGACATATCTACAGACATACACGCACTCATTCCCATACTCACGACACCCACGCAAGCATACAGGCACTCAGACATCCATACTACGCACACCCCCATTCACGCACACAACACCCCCCCACCCCTCTCCCCTCACGGACAATTGACTTACATGGTCCGACGATCCTCCGGGAGGGGACGGGAGACATGGGGGCTGCTCCGCCGACACCACACCATCAACAGAACACCGCCACGCCGAACGTGGGCGGTGTTCTGTTGGCGTGGCGGTGGAGGTAGAGCAACCTCCACTTCCCCGCCACCAGCCAGTATGGCTGTTGGTGGCTCTCTGTCCGAAAAAGGACGGAGAGCTGCCTACAGTCATAATACGCCGAGCGGCAAACCGCCACCACTGGCGTTCTTCCGCACGGCGGTCCCTCGGCGGTCTTGAGAAAAGACAGCCGAGGTCAAAATGACCCCCATAGTGTTCTGTCAGTTTTGTGGCAGCTCTCTTACAGCGAATGGTGCTCCTGTGTTCGCAAATGCGTGTGCCTAGTCTGCGGGTTGTCATCCTGATGTACCTTAGGCCGCAAGGGCAGCTTATCATATAGATAACATTCTTGCTGTTGCAGTTGGTCATCTGCCTCAGTTCCCATGGTGTTTGTAGGCCCAATTCCACCGTAAGAGTCTTTTTGGTAAAGGTGCAAACACTGCAGTTGCCGCAGGGGAAATGTCCTCTTGGGGGTGGCAAGTCCCATAGGGTTCCTTGTCTGTTTCTTGCGGGATTCTCCCGTGGACGAGTGTGGACAATCATGTCCCGGATACTTTTTGCCTTTTTAAAGGCATTCAAAGGCGGTTGAAAGGGTAGTCCTCATGAGGTGAGAATATTCCAGTCCTCATTTATTATCTTCTTGATGCTGTTGGATGCAGGGTTAAAGTTGGTGACGCATATCATGGTGTCTCCCATGTCGGTTCTGGCGGCGGGTTGTAGTAGTGCCTCTGTTACTGAAGCGAGCACGTTTCTCGGCTCTCCTCAGGAGGTGTGCAGGGTATCCACTTGCTTGCAGTTTATCTGTGAGCCTCTTGGCATGATTCTTAAAGTCTGTCAGCTCAGTACAATTACGGCGAAGACGTAGGAACTGTCCCACAGATAGGTTCTCTCTAAGTGAACGGGGGGTGGAAACTGCGGAATTGCAGTAGATTATTCCTGTCAGTTGGTTTATAGTATACCTCGGTTTTGAGGAGTCAGTTTTTCTCAGTTACGAGGCGATCAAGAAATGAGATGGCTGGAACCCCCATGGTGAATGTGAATCTGAGAAAGGGATTGAGGGCATTTAGCCAAGTGACAAAGATCGTGGCTTCCTCCTTCGAACCTTTCCAGATGAGGAAGATATCATCAATATATCTTTTCCATATCTTGATTTTATCAAAAACAGGATTGTCCTCTGTGAGCACCATTTCTTTTTCGAAATGGTCCATATAGAGGCAGGCCAGACTAGGTGCAAAAGTGCTTCCCATTGACGTGCCCTGTATCTGGAGATAAAGGTTTTTGTCAAATTCAAAGATATTTCTGGTCAATGCTAGATGTGCGAGGTCTACAACGAATTCCTGGGGAGTAATAAATCCCAGGCGCTGTTATTCAACAAATTGCCAATCACTTCTAGAGTTACTTCCTGTGGGATGTTGGTGTAAAGTGACTCAACATCCAAGGTCATTGGTTGCTCTCGGTCTCTCTCAAACTCTAGGTTGCTTAGTAGTACTAGGACATCTTTGGTATCTTTAAGGTAGGTCGGAATTCTTCTCACATATGGTTGGAGGAACCAATCACAGAATTGTGACAGAGGTTCCAGGATGGAACCAATCCCTGAGACTATTGGTCTCCCCAGGGGTGGATGCTTATTCTTGTGAATCTTTGGCAGTATGTAGAAGTAGGGAGTTTGGGGGTTGGTTTGGTTCAAGAAGGCTGCCTCATGTTTGGTTATCCAGCCATTATCTAGGCCCTTCTTTGTCAAAAAGGTTATTTCTTCCTGTATGTCTATTGTGGGGTCCTTTGATAATTTCTTGTAGTGGAGACCGTTGCCTAGTAAGCGTAAGCATTCTTCCTTATACATCACCATAGGCATTATTACTATAGCGCCCCCCGTTTCGGCTGGTTTTACAATAATTGAGGGATCGTTGCTCAGATTATTGAGGGCTACTATTTCCTGCGTGCTGATGTTATGAAAGACCTCGCTCTGACTTGTTTGTAAGCCATCTACTTTCCTGCTTACCGATTTCTCAAAGGCCAGTACTTCGGGTGGCATTTGTTGGCATGAATTTGTGAATTTTGATTTAGGACGTAGGCATGTGTTCCTCTCTAGCCCGGTATCTGGTTCGGGATGATGGAGGAAGGTTTTTAGTCTAATTTTGCGGAAGAACTCAGCCAACTCGATTCATAACTTGGACACATCCAGCTTGGGTGTCGGGACGAAACCCAAGCCCTTCTCCAGTGCTTGGAGTTCATTGTTTGTTAGTGTCTTATTACTCAAATTGATGACAGTGGTCGATGTATTAGCTACATCTTGCTTGTGCTGGGAGTCTCGTTGTCTGGTTGTGCCTCTCTTAGGTTCCAGCTCACTCCCTTTTTCCTTCCTCTTCCTGGGCCTCTCCCCAAAAAAGGAACATTAGGGTAAGCCCAGGTGGCCGGTGGTAGAGGATACATTGGGGGATGGAATTGTACCGGGAATACTTGAGGTACTACCCTCGGGGAGCAGGGTGGCGCACCGCGTCACCTATGCACACCTGGCCGTGTCCCCTTTTGTGAGACTACGGTCGGGTTAGCGCCCATAACTGCGGAAGTCTCGCGTACGTTTATTGAACGCTGGGTGCTTCCAGCGCCGCAACTACGGCATTCCCTACCAATTACCAGTCCTTTAAATAGCAAATGCCCCCGCATCTCGGCACCAGAGCGGCTGGGCGCCGACATGTAGGTACACCCACCGGTAATTCCCTTTGGAGTGGTAAGTCTTTTAAGTTTTCCTCTTGGGCATTGTCTGCAATTTGCACATTTTTTGCACTGCATATCCTGTGCTGGAGCCTCGGAGCCCATTAGGATACCTCCCTTGAGCTTTGCCTTTAACCCTTTACCCAGCTGGGCTTTACCTGCTAACTTACTGTTTATCGTTTGATTTTCATCACCACTACCTGGCCTTTGTCCTTGTTTTAATCCCCGCCTTAGAGTGCGACTACAAGGGATACCTCCCCCGGCAATTCCCAGACCAGAGGCTAGTCGCCTTTTACCCTGGGGTAAATCACCACTGCATGTGAGTGTGTATGTGTGTCTTTTTTGCACTTTACCTACCACCGTGTGTGCTGTGTTTTGTGCTGTGGCGTGCCACACGAGTTCACCATTTTCTGATTGTAGTTTATTTATTTATCCTTCAGACCTACCATAGTATGAACCACCTGTTCAGGTAGGCCTCTTTCCCTTCTCCTTACACCTAGCGAGCATGCCTATTAGCTGCCCTATCTAGGGGATCCTAGACCCTGACGAATGCCCCTGACCTTCCAGCACTTAGAGAGGGCAGAAACATGTTGGTCCTTGTTTTTTAGACTCTACGAGACATTAATACTCAACTGAGTCCCCATTCCATTTTAACCCTAACTGCGTACACCTGTATTAAAAAATAACCAACCAGGACTGGTGATACGGTATTTTTATTCCCAACCTCATCTGGATCCCTGTTATTTATCCAGTAAGATTTATTTCAGCACTCCCTCGACTGTTCCTTTAACAACGAGGTTGAGTCCGCCATGGTAGTACTATCTTACCTGGGTGGGGCTAGGTGGTCAAATGATGAAGCATGACACCATAATGTGTGTGAGACCACCTAGTCCGTAAAGGGAACTCCCTCTTCTGAGACACAACCATAGCTATCCCTTCACGCACACCTCCATCTAGTATTTATCTACACCTAACCGGTACGAGTATCTGAGGTGCACTAATCCAGCTGCACCCACCTCTCCGACCTCACACTTCCAGTGGTTTATGGACTTGTATTTTTTGCTTTGGGAGTACGTGTGGGGCGGCAGGACCCCCACCACTCTCTTTTGTGTTTTCACATGATTCTACACCAGCATAAGCAGCAATAAGTAACATTTTCCATTTGCAACATCATTTGTAGTTCCCGTGCGGGACATAGGCCTTAAAGCCGTACCTGATTCCTCTAAAGGGTTGCCTTCGGAAAAGCAGTATACATTTGAAATAAAGTCTTCAGAACAGTCTGTACAACTTGTGACTCTCCTGGCCTGTATATACACAATGTCATACCTTAATAATGTATGGACCGAAGTCAATGCAGCTGCTCTACAAATGTCTGCTTAAGGAATGTCCTTTACAAAAGACATACTAGCTATTTCTTACTAAGAACGCACTTTTGGTGTCCCTAGACCTTCGTATTTCAATTGGCTGTGAGTTGAATGTTTGTACTCTTTACCACAAACTTGTTTTTCAGGACACTCTTCTTTTCAAGATGGCGTACCAGTATGATCCAAAATACTTTGAAAATCCTCTGGTAGCATTCCATTCCATTTTACAAATTACAAAAATATGACAGAACCACTACCATATCACATGACAATGCAGTCTCATGCGTAATTTGGACTCTAACTGAAGACTGAACTAATCTTAAATCATGAGTACTGATTGAGTTGGAGAGTAGCTGATCCAACATGTGGCCTCTTTCCACATACCGTTTTGACAGCTATAATTCTTCTCTACTGCCACTTCCTTGGTGACATCTAGTACTTAGCAAGACAAAGTAGGTGGCCAAGCTCCTATATCTTCCTGTTTATCAAATGTGAAGTCTGTTGACAAAAATAGCAGTTACTTAGCTGCAAATGTATTTGTTGCCGCTTGAAAGATTTCTAGATTCACATGCTGTACATAATTCCACCATCTAGTAGTTGAGTTCAGAAGTGTTTGCAGTAATCTTTTTCTTCTGTAAGCCCACAATGCTCCCACACATGATTTCCATTTTCAAAAGGTAGAAGAGCCACATAAGAATTCAAAGTTTCACCTCCAAAGTCAAGTAACTAGTGTATGCTTTAAAGTGAAAACTCGTCTAGATTCAAATGCAGTACAAATATTATATAGTGGCATATAGTGCAGGGTGAGATGAGGAAGTAAAACACATTTACTACTTTAAAATGGTTTGCCATCCTAAGCTGTTTTTAAGGCAAGATGTTTTTAAGTTGCATAGTGCATGGGTTAAAAGGGCGGCCTCATTAATCCTGATATAACGTAATATGAATTCCACCCAGCTGCTGGTACTCCATGGAGAGTAGTCTTTTAGCTCCTGCAAGAAATCCTTTAATAGCCAGCACTGCAGAAATGTGTTTCTGCTTAATCCCTTTTGTGTATGTCGCAACAGACAGATGAGCTCTTGGAGATGTATAGCTACCAAACATTTAAAGTAATGATAATTGCTGTCTCACAAGGAAGTGTTTGTAAATAGGTATTTTTTGTGTGCCATAGTTCAATCAAACATTAGAGCGCAGCAAATCACCCGTGAGGCCGTGAGGGTCCAAGGCGTTGGAGCTATATGCTGCTGCGTAGAGGAATGTTCATTTGAACATCCAGGTGTTAAGTTCTCTTCTCAATATCGGGAGTAACGATGCAGTCCTGAGGTGCATGGGTAGGTTGTTCCAAGCCTTGGCTGCCAGGTGCAAGAAGGAGCATCCTCTGCTGTCAGCTTGATGGATTCCTTGGGGGGGGGTGGGGGGGGACAGTGAGGGAGAGGGGAAGCATATTGTGCTCATAACATTGTTATGTTGATGGCTTCTTGCTGCTTTAATGATAGCCATACTTATGTCTGGCAGCTGCAAACGCCCAAACTCTATTATCTCAAGCGCCAATTTTAAAGTTTGTGAAATATTTTCTTTACTTCACCCCTCCATACTGTAAGTAGATCTTTGTGTGACGGTATCTTGATGTGTTTGTAGGACAGTTCATTAGGTGGGAATACCTTATTTGGCTTGGCCATCAGAAAGATATCAGTATCAGCACACTTTCGATCTGATTTGAACCCGTTTATTACAATCTGACCCAGTGGAATTGCAGGAAATCTGTAGGCAAATGTCCTGTACCAGTTTATCAACAGTACCTTCTCCTCTGCGCATGGATGATAATGCATAGGTGCAAATCTTTGACATTTGTGTGTATTGGGCACTAATCTATGTCTAGTTTTCCCTATAAATTGAAGGTGTGATCTACTGCCACTTTTCTCATTTGTGTGCCATGCCTGTCTGAACAATGCCTGAAAAAGGTATATGGTGTGCTTTTAGAATTATGTCCTGTGCAATTGCCCATTTCCATCTCTCCTGTGCTAGGCAAGAGGAGATAAGGATAGTGTCCCTCCACCTCTGTAGAGATAAAACATTGTTTTGTCTGTATGCATGACCTTGTTATAGAGCAAATAGAAAGAAGCAAGGAAAAGAGTGATGTGGGAGAAAGCCAATGGTAAGTAGAGTTAAGCGTTGGAACAGAAAAGTCTTCTGCATGGTGAAGACATGTATACCTGCCCTGACTGTGCCCAGCAGTGTTGTAGTCTGGATCCCTTATGCTGATGTTTTTGTCATAAGTGAACACAGATCATGCGTGTGCTCGATGACATAGGCCTGGCTCACAGATTGCAGTCTTGTTGGACTGGGAGAAACACCCAAGGCGCTACCCTCATAGGGGTGAAAGGTTACTGCCGCCACCAGGAGTTTAACAGCACAAATGAGGTGGCAGCATACCGTGTAATGATCAACAGTGGTGAAAAGGTCCTTTTTACACACTGTCACTGGAGTGAGCCCTATGGGCTCACTCACCTTTTTAAAAGTTCTGCTGCACTGTGTTTAACTCACCCTGGCCTACATTAGGTTGGTGTGGAGTGCATGCCTGATGAAAATAGTGCATGTTTGCTCGCAAGGGGATACACTACACCTAGGGTGAAGTGTGGTACAGTGTGCACATAGTGCTTGTGTGGTGGCTTATGTGTTTAAAGTGAAACACTGGCAAAGTACAGAGGGACTGTTGTGCTGAACATTGCACAAAGAGTGTATGTTGCATGTGGATATTCTGGTGGTAGCATAACGCATGAAGACAGCGGGCTGGACAGAGCACGGACTGTGAATGTACACAGAGTGTAGAATTCCTTCACAAGAACATAACATTGAGGACCCTGGGTTCTCTTTTGGGAATCCCAGGCCTGCCTGCTGAAAACACGAGTAGAGGAATAACACCTCACCCCCAGCAGGTTTGAGTATTGTTGCATTCCTGTGAGCTGTGTGAGGCAAGTACTGGATGAGGGCGGAGCTAGACTCTCCCTGTGCATTTCAAAGGGTTCTTGGATTCAGAGACAGAAAAGGGGGTCCAGACACATTTCAGAAGGAGGAAGATGGGGGCTAATAAGAATTATAAAGGGTTGGGCTGAGGGCCCAGGTTTACCTTCTGGTGCGCATATCACTGTGGCGGACATCCAGGTCTGAACTCTGGTCACTCCCATGAATCACGTTGTGGGTTCCAGCTTTGCAACCCTGCCTACTGTGACAGACATCCTTGAGGAGGACGGATAGAGGGGAGAGTTGTCCATTTCAAAGGAGCAGAACCCCAACATAAAATGTAAACATACCAGACCTTAAATCACATTTTGCATCTGGAAAAGAACTATCAGTAGAGGAGTCAGAGTCCCCATACTTTGCCATCAGTCGAGCAGCCAGCCGCACTGCATAAGGAGGGGAAGCTGTGCAAGACTTCTGCCTGTGACCAGCTCTAGGGCTTAGCCTGCTAGTCTCCCTGCTGGGTGAGGAGACATCACCCACAGAAAACAAGACCACCTGCCCTTGAAGTCTGCTCGCCAAGACCAGTGTGTCGGTGAGGGAGGGGAACGTGTTGGAGGGAGCGAGATCCAGAAGGAAACCCAGACGTGTGGGGCTCCTGAGTAAAGTGTGAGGAGCTTCACTGCATCGATCGGGCCATTGCCTGTGTGCTAAATTGCAAAGTTTGGAGACCCCATTTACCAGGGGGGAGGGGTTGCTGTGCACAAGGAGCAGTGCCACATCAACTGAACTGTTGCCTGTGTGCTGGGTTGTGGAAGTTGGTGACCTGCATGCCAGGAGGGGGCAACCGTGCACCAAGGACAAGTCCTGTTATCGATCTGACCAACGCCTTTGTGCAGCGTTGTGAAAGCTGATGACTATCTGCCAAGAGGGGACGCTGTGCGCCTAGGAACTGGGCTGCGTTGATTGGGCCGTAGCCCGTGTAAGTTGCTGTGACCCCTGATGCCTGCGTGAACAGACAAGTAACGTTTGTTGGAACAAACCCATATGCCAGGAGGGGCCGCTCGGAGAACTGAGGCTCAAGTCTTGGTCGCTGCCCGTGACCAGAAAGTGCTGCTGCAACCAAGAACTGGGGAGTTTCGTGTCTGATAAGGCCAGAGGACAAAGGAGAGGCCGTCGGACCCCCGAGGGAGAAGGAGAGTGCACTGATCCGGAGTAAAAAGACTTACCGCGTATGGCTGGAACCAGAGCGGCTATGTTCGTGAGTGCAACTCAGAAGAGAGAGCCAGAGCCTGGCAGAAGCTGTTGATGCATGCAGCTCGACTTTGTTGATCCTAGCCATGACTGCATTGCACTGCTGCCCGGTTTCATACAACTAGAGTGGGTAAGCTGAGAACTGGGCCTAGGGGGACATACCTCCCTTGGTTTGTGCAACCCTATTTGACTAAGTGACTACATCTTACTGGGTCTCAGAGTGGAGGGTGGAGGGGGGTGGGGGGGAGGGGTGGGGTGTGGAATAACCAATGAAAAGGGCCTAGAAGTTTACATTCCCTGGATGTTGCCACATGTGAATGGGGAATAACAGCGCATCCATTATATAGGAGTTGGGTAGGTGGGTACTGGCCGGACAACTACTAGTTTGTCAACCTCAGAGGGGGAACAGTGTTATTGCTTTTTGAATGCTGTTTACCTATTCATGTGTAGAATTAGAATTAAAATATTTATTTTATAAAAAGTAGGTACTTGGCTGCACATTGATTTATTTTGTGCGTTGCTTGTACAGGGAGTGCAGAATTATTAGGCAAATGAGTATTTTGACCACATCATCCTCTTTATGCATGTTGTCTTACTCCAAGCTGTATAGGCTCGAAAGCCTACTACCAATTAAGCATATTAGGTGATGTGCATCTCTGTAATGAGAAGGGGTGTGGTCTAATGACATCAACACCCTATATCAGGTGTGCATAATTATTAGGCAACTTCCTTTCCTTTGGCAAAATGGGTCAAAAGAAGGACTTGACAGGCTCAGAAAAGTCAAAAACAGTGAGATATCTTGCAGAGGGATGCAGCACTCTTAAAATTGCAAAGCTTCTGAAGCGTGATCATCGAACAATCAAGCGTTTCATTCAAAATAGTCAACAGGGTCGCAAGAAGCGTGTGGAAAAACCAAGGCGCAAAATAACTGCCCATGAACTGAGAAAAGTCAAGCGTGCAGCTGCCACGATGCCACTTGCCACCAGTTTGGCCATATTTCAGAGCTGCAACATCACTGGAGTGCCCAAAAGCACAAGGTGTGCAATACT
Organism: Pleurodeles waltl; assembly: GCF_031143425.1. Lineage (NCBI taxonomy): Eukaryota > Metazoa > Chordata > Amphibia > Caudata > Salamandridae > Pleurodeles > Pleurodeles waltl. Next base: position 1,013,321,510 of record NC_090437.1, read on the forward strand.
CAGAGACATGGCCAAGGTAAGAAAGGCTGAAAGACGACCACCACTGAACAAGACACACAAGCTGAAACGTCAAGACTGGGCCAAGAAATATCTCAAGACTGATTTTTCTAAGGTTTTATGGACTGATGAAATGAGAGTGAGTCTTGATGGGCCAGATGGATGGGCCCGTGGCTGGATTGGTAAAGGGCAGAGAGCTCCAGTCCGACTCAGACGCCAGCAAGGTGGAGGTGGAGTACTGGTTTGGGCTGGTATCATCATAGATGAGCTTGTGGGGCCTTTTCGGGTTGAGGATGGAGTCAAGCTCAACTCCCAGTCCTACTGCCAGTTCCTGGAAGACACCTTCTTCAAGCAGTGGTACAGGAAGAAGTCTGCATCCTTCAAGAAAAACATGATTTTCATGCAGGACAATGCTCCATCACACGCGTCCAAGTACTCCACAGCGTGGCTGGCAAGAAAGGGTATAAAAGAAGGAAATCTAATGACATGGCCTCCTTGTTCACCTGATCTGAACCCCATTGAGAACCTGTAGTCCATCATCAAATGTGAGATTTACAAGGAGGGAAAACAGTACACCTCTCTGAACAGTGTCTGGGAGGCTGTGGTTGCTGCTGCACGCAATGTTGATGGTGAACAGATCAAAACACTGACAGAATCCATGGATGGCAGGCTTTTGAGTGTCCTTGCAAAGAAAGGTGGCTATATTGGTCACTGATTTGTTTTTGTTTTGTTTTTGAATGTCAGAAATGTATATTTGTGAATGTTGAGATGTTATATTGGTTTCACTGGTAATAATAAATAATTGAAATGGGTATATATTTGTTTTTTGTTAAGTTGCCTAATAATTATGCACAGTAATAGTCACCTGCACACACAGATATCCCCCTAACATAGCTAAAACTAAAAACAAACTAAAAACTACTTCCAAAAATATTCAGCTTTGATATTAATGAGTTTTTTGGGTTCATTGAGAACATGGTTGTTGTTCAATAATAAAATTAATCCTCAAAAATACAACTTGCCTAATAATTCTGCACTCCCTGTATGTTCAGTTATGAGTCCTGTCCTCTGACCTGTATCTACACTTTCCTCTTAGGGAGCAATGAATGCTAGTGCTATGCCACTATGTGCAGAAAGAGGTGCTTGACCCAGTTGAGTGGGATCCAAAGTAGCGTGGGCCATAGGACATCTGGAGTAAAAGGCCTCAACCACCTTGGTTGGGCCCAATAACCCCTGCTTGCCCCGTGGCCCTCTGAATGGGGTTCAGACTTAGTGGGTTCTAAGCCACTTTTCATTCGTGTTCATTTAAAACAAGAGATTTAACAGGCACAGAAAAAACACTGTGCAGGCAAAAGCTAAAAGGAGCCAGATAAGGGGATGGGCTGGGTGATAATGAGGCAGAGGACAGAAGAGGCAGGAGAGTCAACAGGAAGTATGACAACACCAAGAATAAAAGTGAGGCAATGAGTGGAAGAAAGAACGACAAATAGAAGGACACAAGCAAAGAGAAGTAGTGAGGATGGATGGGGAGGCTAAACATGAGAGGAAGAGCGAGAAAACACAAAGGAAAGGGTGGAAGAAAGTGAAAGGTAAGGGCTGGAGCATCATGCGGAAAAGTCAGACAAACGGGGGTGCTTTTACAGGGAAAAAACAGAAAGATGGTGGAGAATGCAGAATGAAAAGGCAATCAAATATACAGAGACAAAAGCACAAAAAGATGAATGCAATAGTGTTAACTGAAATATGGGTCTATGAAAACACATCCATTGTAAAACAGAGGTTTACAAGTTAAAGGGCAAGGTGAATCAAGGGTCCTGTTGGATTACTAAGTCAAGAGGTCTGAGAGATAAGTCAATTAGAAGTGAAAAAAAAAATCATGAAACTATTTCAGTTTTTACATTGACTTTATTTTTGTACAAATGTAGTTTTGTAATAAAAACCTTACGTAGATTGCAGATATACAGATAACCAGGCTAATTGCACCTGTACAACAGTACCATGCAGGTCCTAAGTAGCAAGTAGGGGTGCCACAAATCGGCCTCATCAGTCAGTTCAACTGTATAAAATTAGACAAGTAGGTAAAAGTGTCCTATTTCATAATAAAATCTGTACCTTAAGCCACATGTATTATGTAGCAAGTGCCTGGAAATGTATGAATGACATAACAAGAAACTACCTCATGCGCAAAACACAACCTAGTCAAATTTCAAAGAATTATAATGCCCAGGTTCAGCAGCTCCACTGTTCTCAAATAAGTTGATCCCGTATATTATCATGCAAACTGCAGTAAGAATAAGGAACAAAGATATGCATAGCTAGCAAGATGCAAGGAATAGTTTTAAAACGCATTCAGTTATCCATTGAGAAATTATTAACACCATGTGCCGTACCACCTGATGCATGATGGAATCAATACATTTGAGGCCACTGTAGTTCCTCCAAGGGCCCCCGTTTCACTTTCTATGCTATGAAGATGCTCTTAAAAGTTTGTACTCTACTTATAAAAAAAACTATGCCTTACTCACTTTCAGACCCAAAACAAAAACATACAAAAAACAGATGTTTTCAAAATCGATTAAAGTGCGAATACCTGAAGGTATATATACCAAAAAAAACAGTAGTTGGGGAAACAAAATCACAAATTAATTTTATTCTTATAATTAATGACTGTGACGTCCTCGGTCTGCCCTGTGTCATAAATATGGGCACTTGTACAGTATTCTTTTCCCAACTAATCATCTACTATCACTCTTTTGTAAAGCCAACACAAAATACTGGGCATGTTCCGTTAATGAAACATGAACCAAAGACAGCCTTTCTGTATCTAAACATGTAGCGTAAGCATGGGACCAAGAAATAAGTTATTTTAAATAAAAAACACAAACACAAGTTTTTAGCACGGAGCCTCAGTGTCTCATATTACAGATAATATGCATGTTGTTTTACATATTGCTTGTTCTTTCGTCACACATACACACTCGCCACTCACCAGGTGCTGCTTCAGTCTTTGGTTCGAAAACAGACAGAAAACAACTTAAAATAATGGTTACTAAAAAAAGAAAGTTTTCTGTATGAAAAAGAAATACTGAGGCAAAAATGCACGCAAAACCAAAAAAATATCACAATTCGTGAGTGCTGATAGAGGTACTGCTCAGTGAGTAAGTTATCTTCTTCATTCGAGAAATCAACATCAAGCTTCTAGTTAATTCTCTAAAATATGATCATTCATTCAATGTTTTGGGCACGTGTGTAGACTGTGTTCTTTGCTTTACATCCTACAATACATTATCTTCCTAAAAGCTTCAAGTAAAGCACCAAACTAGAAACACTGAGAAATCTACCAGGCGCAAGTATATGATTCACACGATAAAATAGGCGGGTGAACATGTCCTCTTTGTTAGCAGACATTTCAGTTTCTACGGTGGTGCTAAATATAAATACACAAGGTAAAAGCATCACATCAAACGTGCTCCTACAGTATTTTCTTCTATTCATCCTATTATAAAGACACACATTTATCGAACAAGATTCTTTGTAGTTGCAGATGTAGTAGGTGCACCCCCTACAGTTTGTATATGTTTGTATAGCCACAAGATGCCGCTTTTCTTTAAATGTGAGCAGATACACCTTCACTGATCAGAAACAGGGTGGATTCAGGGAAACTTTCAGAACTTAAGACAACACAAGATTTGTTAACAAGGAAATGTACAGCAAATCTATGCCACCTGGACTGAGATCAATGTAAAACGCCTGACTTTTTTTATAACCATTAGCAGAAATACCAGCTTCTGAAAATGCTTATGTGTACATATATTACATATACTTAATTTATTTGAAATATAATTATGCCACGGTTGGGGCCAGTCTGCTTATAAAGGCAATGCTATTCAGACACAGTCGTCTCACAAACTCGGGGCACGCAGGTTTCATTATTGCATACTCCAAAATTATCCGTAGTTCAGTAAACAAAGTCCTGAAAAAAAAAAAAGAGAAAACATACAATTGAATAATGGATCTTTACTTCTCTAGAATACCATACTACCAGAAACATTTCTGGCAAGTATAAACTAACAAAACAATGGTGAGTGCCACCTTGGATTCTCAGTTTTACACGTCATTGTGTTGTCAAGTAGTATTTTTTTCAACAACTTGACATTGGGCAACTTATTATTAGACAGTGCCCTTGAGAGGATCTATCAAAGAGGTGGACTCCGTCAAGTGACGTAGTGCCACCTTTGCGCGCTGTCAGTTTACTGGAAATACATCTGCATCCTCATAAGCAGTGAGGCTGCCAAATTGGAATATTGACAGTATGGCTTCGGTAGGAGGATGAGTGGTGAGGAATTTTCAGTTAGAATATCCACCAGGGAGAGCATTACTGAAGAGACTTAACTTGTTCTCCTGGTGGATAATTCCAACAACAGAGTCCTCTCCTAAAATGGCCCTCTCTGCGGACTTGAGAATCAATAAAGTATTACATGATAAAGGTATGGACAGACACCCATGTAACCACTTGTCAGATGTGCATCACTGGAAGATCCCTATCCAAAGTCACAACTTCGATTCTGGGGCAATGAGTACAAAGACCATAGGGAGGGTGGGGGGCTTTTAGGCCAGATCGCCGACAGCTTAAACCCGAAGAACAATTCATCTCGGTAAGGTCTGTTTCTGTACGCTCTTTCCTTTCTTTGTACTAGCAAACTGGACAGAATTGATCGTTCACTAAATGCTCCATAGCCATGTCTATGTGAAAACTAAGGGCATGGTTATGACCCAACTGGTGAAGTTTTGCCTGTTCGTTATTGGTATATGAGTGAGAGAGGAACGGGGCGGGAGGGGGAGTGATGAAGTAATGAACTGCTGCACATGAAAAGACGAGACCACCTTTACTAGAAAGGGTGCTCAAATCCAAGAAATCCGCCTGTTAGGGAAAAGGGTAGTACATGCAGCTGGACAACTAATACTTACAATTCACGGATTTAACATGCAGAAGATATGGGCATGAGAAAAAACATCTTGAAGGTCAAAAGTGTCAGGAGGCAACACTGAACAGGCTCAAACGGCACACATCAAAAAGGCCCCACTGTGGCATAAATGAAAGGAGGAGGGGGAAATATACAAGAATCCTTTTAAAAAGCATCACAATAAGTGACCTGAATAAAGAGGGCAGATCAGGAAAATGAAGAAAAGCCAAATGGGCTGATAGGTAACCCTTAACTGCATCCATAGCTAAGACTTGCCTATGCTAGAGACAAAAAGAAAGAAAATCAGTTTGGCATGAAGATGATCACACCTGCTCAACACCACGATACCCTCGCCGGAGATAGGGCGCTTTAGAAATACACAGAGCATAACCTGTTAGTACTTGCACCAGACAAATTCAGACCAATGGCCAAAGTCTATGGACTTCATAAGTACATGGGAAGCCACCAAAATGACACCTACCATCTGAGAATAGAGGTGCAGCTTGTGGCGGGTCAGGTGCGGAAATCTGCCCTCCTGCTGGGACAGCAGATCCTCTCCGAGAGACAGCCGATGTGGATGCCAGATTCTAAGATCAGGCAGTTTGGGCTAACAAACCCTTCAAGCCCAATCCAGGGGTATTAATAACAGCTGGGCCCAGTCCTTCTGGAACTTCATGACCTATGGGATCAGCGGCAGAGGCCAGAATGCAATATGGAGTCGGACGGCGGAAATGTCTCCTAGAAAGCCACAAGCAGGGAACTAGCGAACTTGAAAGGCTGGCCACTGGTCATACTGGAAGGTAGTGAGCTGCTCTACTGAGAGTGAGTGCCACTGTGTAAAGAGGTCCTTAGCCACCTCCGGAACTAGCTAGCACTCATGATCAGCATGGTTATCACCGCTAAGAACCTCCATCTTGATGTTCAGTGAACCCACCAGGTAATGGACCATCAGGGATATGCTGAGTGATCCCTGTATTGAACCTCTAAAAGGAGGGTGCAGAACCTCCCTCTGTCCTGCTTGTTGCATTACCACGACACTTGAGTTTTCTTTCAGGATCGGGAGCAACCTATTCTTGGTAGAAGGTTAAAAAAGCCTTGCGGGCCACTTGCACGGTGCTCTACTGTATGAAACTGAAGAGGTGACGCTGCTCCACCAATGACTAGAGGACCTTGATCTCCACCTCATACAGGTAATCTCCCGCGTCCAGAAGATGCGTTGGTCACTACTGTGGGGAAGGCAGAATGGTCTGCCTGTAAGGTTGGCCTCCATCATCCACCATTCAAAGCCTTAGGCGGCCACCTCCGATATATGGATGTTGTCCAAGGGGTGTCCCCAGTGTTGGGCCCACTGAAGGCAAATTTTCCACTGACTAACTCACATGGGTCAGCAGAAATGAGACCTAAGCAGATTCCACAATACCAGGAGACCATGCACCAACCGAAACATCCATGCTGAAATGAACCAAGGCGTTAGTCCAAAATACTTGGATTACAGCCTCAGTGCCCCAAACTAGCTGAGGTGAAAAAAGCCTTTAAAGCCAGTGTCCAGAACAGCCCTTATAAGGAGAATCGTCTCTAGAACTTGTAGATAGGAATTTGGATTGGTGATGGAAAGCCCCAGAGGGGAAAACAAGAAAACACTTGTTTTGTTACTTTGCCAGGCAGGGAAAATTATCCTACTCTCTGCCAGCCCAACATGACATATGGAGGGGGAACTAAAGAGGCTTGACAGCAGCTGCCGTGGATTAGGACAATGAAGAGGACTACAGAATGTTTGGTTGTCTCCAGCCTCTGCCATCAACTCTCCTTCTAGAGCCAACAAAAATCTGGAGCAGCTGAGAGGGCAGCCTTGGACGTTAGGCAAAGCCCCTAGAATACTTCTGGAAGTTTAGGTATTGTTGGTGGAACTGGTGAGCCAGGAGAAAGTAATCTCAGGGGGTAGGCCATAGTCTAGTTATCCTTAAAGGCCAACAGGGCCAAATTTGCCTTTGCTTCGTAGAGTCTGGCTCAGTCAAAGGGCATTTTAATCAATGACGCCTGGATGTCATTAGATGACTCGTTTGGATGTAGCTTTTCCAATGCTAATGCCCATGACATGTCTAAAATCATGAGGGTGATCGGAAAAGATATTGCACACCATCCCCCACAGACCATGTATGTCACAGCCAAAGAGACAAACCGTATTCAATGAAAATAGGGCCAAACTGGCAGAGCACCAATCTTCTTAGATTCTCCATCAGAAGGAGCAATGGGGATTCAATGATTGCTAAAGTCAGAATAGCACACCTCTGCAGAGTCAGATGCTGCATGAGAAAGGATGGGTCTCCAGGTGCAGGTCTGTGGTGATAAGCAATTGGTTCGCTCACAGGTGGTTCTGAGCATGGTTTGGACCAGGTAGCTGCAAGGGTCTCAGTGAGCACCTCATTGAATTGTAGTAAAAGCTCCGAGTAAATGGCCCAGGCTGAAAAACGTTAGTCAGTAAGTTTGCCATGATATTCAACTGCGAGCAACTCTAAATCCAATGCCACTATGTCCCTTCGAACCAATACTGCTAAGCACACACCACTCAGTAAGAGACCCAATGGCAAACCCAACTCAGTTTCAGGTGAGGTGCCGAGTTCACTAGCATTTAAGGCTAAAGTGGAGGCCAGCACCAATGTAATGAGGTGGAAAAAAAATGTTCACCTTCTTATCAAGCCCATGAAGTGCGTTTAAGAAAACGTGGCTTCCAATCTCCTGTAATATTGGTGTTGAGACAAGGAAACAATCATCTAAAGTAACAGGTTGCACTTTCATTATTTCATAGCATATTTCGTAGCACAGGTGGAGATCTACCCAAAATTATCTAAAACCAACACTGGGATTGGGGCAGAGTCTAGAACTGGGGGCCCTCAAGCAAAGACTGGTGCCAAAGTCTGCACTACTGGTGGAGTCTATGGCAAAGGTGTTGAGACATGGCCTGGTGTGAACAGAATGCCAGAAAGAAGATGAATGGGGTCAGTCAGTGCTGGGGACGGACATGCCTACACAGTCCAAGAGGAGGACCCAAAGTGTTGGTGGGGCCAGAAGATGCTCGAGGGACCCGGAACTGTCTGGAATAACTGCAGCATTGCCTCCTTAAAAGTCTATATGCTGCAATGGCCCAGGAAATTCAGGGGCATTAACTTCAATCTCAACTACAGATCAGTCAGGTGGCACTGCCGGAATCTGAGATTCTTGAGTGCAGACTGAGCAACTTCTTTCTTAAGCAGGAATGGTGGTAAGAGGGTAGAGAATCTTGTGTCAATGCTCATCTTTGATGTCGATAAAGAGTTGGAGCAGACCTTGAAAAGGACCAGCCCTGCTTCTTATGATAAGCAACATGGAGCCTGACTTTGAGCTCCCCGATGGACTTCGGATGCACCAGGGAGCATTTGTATAGGTCTTCAAGTCGCATATGGAGCCAAGGTACCAAAGGTAACCGTCATGTGGATTTGAACTAATATCTGTTTTCTACAGGCACAGCGTAAACCCTGCAGTTTAATGTGGGAGACATCCCTGCACACTGTCAAGAAATTTGTCTTTGCAAAATCTGTAAAAACACTGAAAATGCTGAGAGCAGGGTTCTGGATCCACGTCGAACTGGGAGGAAAAGTGAACATGACATCAACATGCAGGGGAGTCACTATATGCAACTCATCGTTGTCATTTCGGTTCTGGAGAGGGGACAAAGCAGCCATAAGTCAGGTGAGGAATCTGGGCCAGAAGTAACTGTAAAATCCAGAAGTACTATTTGTTAAACAAGCATAGAAAAACTGACAAAATGGAGTGATTTATAAGGGTTGTTGAACATCAATTTGGCACTCATTCAGGTACCATATTCCAGAACTCTCTTGTGGCCCATGCTCATTGCCTAAAATGTATTCTCTGGTGAACACATTACCAATCATTTTGTTGCACTGCAGGTGTAATGTCTTGCAACATCGGATGTTCACAAGGCAAGCCACCTTTTTTGTCATACTCGCTGAGAGACACCTATTGCAGAACTTAGTCCTCCTTTCAACAGACTAACCTGGAGCAGATGAAGTGCTGACAGCGGCAATCTCCTTGGAATGAGAGTACAGTACAACCCATTTTTTAAAAGCAGGCTGCATTGGCCACTTAAGGTCTACTTACATTCTAACTCTTACTCTGAATTTTCTCACTTTTTGGGCAGAAAAGGGGCAATACTCCTGTGCGTATGGTGTGTACTCTGGTGACAGGCTCTCCCACATTTAGTTGGAGATTCAAACTTCAATCTTTGTTTAATTTAATTTCACCAAGTTATGGATACATTCTTTAAAATTAACAACCCAGCAGCTCAGGTAACCTTTCATCTAGAGCAGAGTCTGGACATTCCCACTAGACATATAAAATAGGAAACCAAAATTTCCAATAATCACAGTCATTAGCTTCATGCACATGAAGAACTGAAGGAAACAGGCTACAGGGCCCTTGTAGGCAAAGCAACAGCTGTGATAAGGAAGCCCATGGGTGCAGATATAGAATTAATAATAAAGACTCTTTCCCCTGAGTGAAGTAGCTTCACACTCAGTAATAGTTTCTAAAAATCATAAACAAAGTCTCAGTACCTGAACTGCAGAAAAAATGTTAGTTAAGTTCTGTGGTGACTACTCAGGGCTCCCAGTCTCTATGGGACTCACTGATTTAAATGCAAAGCGTTGGATGCGGGGGGTACCCTCTATCTGCCAATGTGTTGACTTAAGCTCCAAAACAAATTCTCTTCAGCTCCCTCATATTCTTCCTCACAAGACTGTCCTCTGATCATTATTTTCCTCTATCTGCGAGTATCAAAATCTGTCCAGCTCCTTCTCGTAATCCTCCCATTATTGTTCCTCAAAATCCCAAACTACTTTCCCAAAACTCCATTCTTCCCTATATTTCCTCCTGTCCCCTTCACCAAAATCCATCCCCACAGTATCCCCTAAGATCCATCCTCTATCTGCTTGGCTTCCTTCAGCCTCTCTCCCAACCCACACATATTCTTCCAAACGGATCCTACAGCTTTCTCTAGATATTCCTGAAGAAATATAATAGTATCTGAAGGCGGGGGTAATTATAATTATTCCACTGAGGGACTCTGTTTCCTTGTGGCCTGTTGATAAACTTGCTGTTGCGATAAGCTCACATGGGTGTAAATGCATATGGGAACCAAGAAGAGTTGACATTGGTGAAGTAATAAACTCCTAAATGTTTAGGTACTCCTCTTTATGAAGTGTCCTCAGAGGAAAAAAAGATACATAATGAATCTAATGGAAACACACTAGGACACACGGATTCATTTGAGCCAGATAAAAAAAATAAGGCTTCTCTATTTGAATAGGACTTGGCACCTCATCAACACAGTACAAACTCAAGAGTACAACAGCCATCTGTAAATGGCACACCCACCAAAATACATGTAAATACTGATTAATCACATCACCTGTTTGTGAAGAAATATTACACTCTGTGTGGGCAGTTAATAGAGGGTCAGTACCCCCACATAGCAGAACAAAGGAGTACTGTGTGCTCGAGTCACATACAATAGCCGCAAGAGGAAAATATAAAAAATAAGGTCATAATGTCCCTCTTGATTTAATACCTGTTCGAAAGAACGAAGTACATCAGTTAGCAAAGCTACCCTCATTTCTCAGAATGAAGACTGGACATTTGCATGCTTACAATCTCAACAGCAGAACGTGATCCACTACAACACCTTGGATGCCTTGAGAGGACAGAACCAATGAAAGGATGCAGACAGCTAAGGTGACAGTTTGCTCAAGTTCAAAAGGGGTTTCCTTTCCACAACATATCTATTTGAGAAATCCTACAAAGCACAAAGGATGACCCCCCCATGCTTCTAATGTCACCTTCAACTGAATTCACACTCATGTTTCTAATGTCAATCAATCAAAGAAATTTGTATAGCGCGCTATTCACCCATGAGTGTCTCAAGGCGCTGGGGGGGGGGGGGTTGGAGAGGAACGATCACTGTTCGAATAGCCATGTCTTGTGTTTTTTTTCTGAAGAGCAGGAGGTCTTGCGGAGGTTGATGGGAAGGGAGTTCCAGGCCTTAGGGGCGAGACAGGAGAAGGATCTGCCCCCTGTGGTGGTGTGTTGGATGCGTGGGACTGTGGCGAGTGCGAGGTTGGTTGATCGGAGGTGGCGGTGTGGAAGTTTATTCTATCGTTGAGGTAGGATGGGCCGGTGTTGTGGAGGGATTTGTGTGCGTGAACAAGGATTTTGAAGGGGATTCTTTTGTCTATGGGAAGCCAGTGAAGGGATTTGAGGTGTGGTGAGATGTGTTCATGGCGGGGTAGGTCCATGATGAGGCGTGCGGCTGTGTTCTGGATTCTCTGGAGTTTGCGTTTGAGTTTGAGGCCGGCATATAGGGCGTTGCCGTAGTTTAGCCTGCTACTGATAAGTGTGTGAGTGACTGTTTTTCTGGTCTCTGTGGGAATCCATTTGAAGTTTTTTTTTAAGCATGCGCAGTGTGTTGAAACAGGAGGAGGTGACGGCGTTGATTTGCTGGGTCATAGAGAGGGCGGGGTCGAGGATGATGCCAAGGTTGCGTGTGTGGGGTGCTGGGGTAGGTGCGGGCCTAGGGCGGATGGCCACCAGGAGGTGTCCCATATGGATTTGAGGGGGCCAAAAATGATGATCTCGGTTTTGTTGGAGTTGAGCTTGAGGTGGTTCGCGGTCATCCAGGAAGCGGTGTCGAGGAGTGCAGTGTGGAGGTTGCTTTTGGCGATAGTAGGGTTGCGGGAGAGGGAGAAGATGAGTTGGGTGTCGTCTGCGTAGGAGAGGATGGTGATGCCGTGTGGTTGGAGGATGTTGGCTAATGAAATCATGTAGATGTTGAAAAGTGTGGGACTGAGGGATGATCCTTGGGGGACTCCACAGATGATTTTGGTGGCGGTGGATTGGAAGGGTGGGAGGCAGACTTTTTGGGTTCTGTTGGTGAGGAAGGAGGAGATCCGGTCTAGGGCTTTGTGACGAATCCCATAGCTGTGGAGGCGTGTACGGAGTGTTTGGTGGCAGACAGTGTCAAAGGCTGCGGAGAGGTCCAGGAGAATGAGTGCGACGGTCTCGCCCCTGTCGACTTTGGTTCTGATGTCGTCAGTGCATGCGATGAGGGCGGTTTCCATGCTATGGTTTTTGCAGAACCCGGATTGGGAGGGGTCGAGTGTGTGGTTTTCCTCAAGGAAGTGGGATAGGCGGGTGTTCACTAGTTTTTCAGTGACCTTGGCAGGGAAGGGGAGGAGAGAGATGGGGCGGTAGTTGGAGAGGTCGCCTGGGTCAGCTTTTTTTAAAAAAAATTTAATTTTTAGCAGTGCAGTGACTTATGCGTGCTTCCAGGGGTCCGGGAAGGTGGCGGTGTTGAATGAGCTGTTGATTATGTCTCGAAGTATGGGGGCGATGGTTGGGCTGGCCTTGTTGTAGATCCGATGGGGGCAGGGGTCGGAGAGTGATCCCGAGTGGATGGAATTCATTGTTTATTCTGTTTCATCCTCAGTGGTAGGGGCCCAGGTGGTAAGTAGAATGGGTGTGTGTGTGTGTGTGTGTGTGTGTGTGGGGGTGGGGGAGGGAGGGGGTCAGTGTTGGTCGGGTGGGTGTGTGTGTGTGTGGTGTGAAGCTGTTGTGTATGTCCAGGATTTTGCGGTGGAAGTGGTTGGAGAGGGCGTTGCAGAGGGTCTGTGTGTGTGTGTGGGGGGGGGGGAAGGGGTCTAGGTTGCTGGCTTTGGGTTTGGAGAGCTCTTTGATGACAGTAAAGAGTTCTTTGCTGTTTTAGGAGTTGTTGTCTATGCGTTCCTTGTAGTGTGCTCTTTTGGTGGTGCGTATGAGTTGGTGGTGGTTGCGAGTGGAAGTTTTGAGGGTGGAGAAATTTGTAGTGGAGGGTTCTTGTTGCCAGGTTTTATCTGCTTTGCGGCACTTGCGCTTGGTGTTTTTACCTTCCCCTGAATACACAACCTTGACCAGTTTCTGTAAATCTGTCACCCCCTCCACCATTTAAGTCTATGCTTTTATCTTACTATATTCCGCAGTAATCTTTTCACCTTTTTTATGTTGATCACCATATCAACTACCTATTCAGTACTATGTCCGGACCTGAGTAGAGGATTAGGTTAGTCTTTCATTCCTTCATTCTCCTGCAGTAGTATTCAAAGAACAAACTACCTTTCCCAAGATGCCAAGGGAAAGAATTACATAACCAAGCAACAGTCTGAATAACAGTTTATATAGTCGGACATTTCTCCACTGCACTTCCTCTTTCTTGAGGCAACAGGCAAATCATTATTCAACCCTAAAAGCTTTTTCTACCTCTAAACTCCACCCATAACTGAACCCCTCCCAAAAAAACCTCAGCACACCTAAACTCATGCCTGACCCCTAAACTCTACTCATTCCTGATCCCTAAAAGTCCCTCCTACCCCTAAACACCAACCACTCATAACCCTAAAACAATCCCTACCCCTAATTTCAACCCATTTCTAAACCCTATGAACCCCTGTCCATGCCTAAATTCCACCCACCCTGAACCCTTAAAACCCCTCACCACCCTTAAACGTCAGAGATTACTAAATCACACCACTCTTTCTACCCATAAACTCTACCCAAACCGAACCACTAAAGACCTTATCCTCCCCTAAACTACAATTCCTCAATCCTAAAAACCCTTCACGACCACTCTATTCTACCCACCACTGAACCATAAAACCTTTCATCAGCCGTAAACTCTGCCTATCTGTGAACACTTAAAAATTTCAACACCCCTACAAACCACCCATCTCTGGACCCTAAAAACCCCTAACCACTCCTAAACTCCACTCATCCATGAATCCTAAAAACCCCTCAGCAACCCTAAACAATACCCATCCCAGAACTCAAAAAACTTTCAGTATCCCTAAAAAACGCATGTTATTGGAATTTAGAATTTTTACTTAAAATGATTTTCCCTTTAAAATGTTTCCTTTAATTTTCAATTTAGTTGTGCTTCCTTAAATTTGTATTTTCTTAAAATTAGTTTTTACATGATCCGGTTTCACCAAATAGATTTCTTAGTGTTGTCTTTACATTAGTTCACATATATCAGTAATTCAGTTTTGACATCACTATGTAGTGATACTATAAATATAATATATAAGGTAAAATGTATGAGCAGGACACTAAATAATAGTGATCAGCTTACCGGCAATAGGGATTCCTGCGAGAGGAGTATCGCAATGTGAGGAATCTGTAGTATATGAAAGGCTGGAGCAGACTGCCTTGACCACTGCAATGATCAAATGAATAATTTATTACTTAAGACAGTTCAAGTTTCTTTTAATACAGAAATAAAGTGCAGAAGTAGTTCGATCAGACATTTTACACATTAAAACCATGTACAAAAACAGCTTTGCAGACATAACTGTCTAAAATTAGGAACAATTTATACAGTAGAGAAAGCTTTATACAATGTCTGCAGAATTTTGATAACTTGCTGTTGTAGCACAGTTTGCAGTTCTTTTTTACTTAAATAAATGTAAGTAGTCAGAACTTTACTCCGTTCTTTGAAGGATCAGACTACCTGATCACACTGTATTTGTTTTTGCTTCCAAAGCATCATGACAGGATAAAGACTTGCATGCAAAATGCTTGAATTACATAAAGGAAGCACATTTCTATTCACATACCCTGAGACCAGAACCGTTATAAAGTCTAAATAGCATTATTTTAATAGCGTTTCTCTGGAGGATATTGCATCTTCCTAAGGATTTCAGGTATAGGCTGGACTTTACAAGCTTGCAATAGTCTAAAGACTGCAGTATAGAATGGAATCCTTTCTGGCAAGTGACATCTACCACACATCACACACACACATAAATGTCTTGCCAAGGAGAAAAGGGAACAGCAGTGCTGAAAAGTTAAAGGAAACAACACTATCCAAGATAAATTGTTTTTCTTGAAGAGCGAATTTATAGAAACCTTCTCACAGGTGAAGCAAAAGACAGGAGCAGATCCAGAGAAGTATTTGGAAGAACCTCACAAAACAGGTTAAACCAAAATTGGACTAACAAAATCAACCTCATCTTTTAAATCAAATTAGAAGGAGCAATGCTTAGTAAATGTGTGAAAGCATTTCATGTAGCTGTGTGACTAACATCTAGGATGTCTACGACTCTTAATATAGCTGATATTACTGTTGAACTTTAGGCAGAATGAACTGTGGCAAGCACTGGACGCTTTCACTTTGATAAATCATAACATTTCCAGATGGACACAGCAATTCATATTACGACCACCTTTTCTGACACTGTAGATCGCTTATTGGCACCAGCGAAATATGTTAACAGCGGACTGTCTAGATCTGCCATTTGTAAGGGCATTTAAAAACTGGGCAAATGATGCAAACTCTGGTACCTTTTCTTCATTGTGAATAGATACGGAGGAAGGGCAACTACTTGTAGCTGAACTGTGTGAGACCAATTTAATTATTTTGAAACCATCTTACCTATGCATGAAGTTCATAATCAAACTGTGAATTAGGCTTACAACAATAAAGGAAGGGACAAGCATACATGGCTACCAACACTACCTGCTTTGATAAGTACTGCAAACAAAATGTAAGCACAGTAACCACCAACAATATCTGGGCCATCCATGAAAGCAAATGTCAGGTTTAAAGCCAACTGTACAGGAACGTAAACTGTAGGTAGGTTTCTACAGTCAACATTTAAAAAAGTTATCATTCAAGATATAAATAATGACCATTATTTAGGGTTACTTTTAAAGATAATAGCAATTAGTCAACATTTAACCTTCTTTTGCCACTAAAATTTAAGTTCTAGAACCTTAAGAGTGGACAAAGGTCACAATCTCCAAGAGCTAACATTCTTAGGACAACTGGATTATGGTGTGGTGCTTTTGAAGATGGCCAGCTGCCAGAAATAACTACTTCCATGATCCACATTCCATGCATTTTAAACCATTCAGAATCCTTACAAGAAAGAGGAGACTGTTCTAGATAGAATATAAAATCCTCCCTTCGGAGACAGGTAAATGGTTTTTAACCCAAAATCTAGCTGATCTGCGAAGGAGTGGTCCCCAACCATTACAGCAAATTAAAACCAATGAGGACTAAATTAATATTTTTTTAAATATCTTTATTCGGTTTAATGATTTTGTAAAACAACAAACAAAGCTCTGTGTCAAAGATACAACAAGCTAATACAACAGTTCGGCTACCATGCATATAAACTAACACTGTTCCTGGGGCAGCACTAGGTAAGCTAGCATTGCATGGAATACCTAAAAAAAAAAAAAAATTGAAGGCCATTGGCTATGAGGACCTTTAATACCGCTGACCACTCAGAAGTTATTTTCCTCAAATATATTCCTATTTTAAAACACTCCCATATTGTTTGGAAGAAGAAACCGACAGAAACACTGCACTTTCCACACGTAGGCTACTGCACTCTGCTCATCTTAAATAGCTTACTTCTGTCATAATACACTCTATGTAACACTTTTCGCTGAATCAGCATCTTTAGTGTCTTCAATGCCACTTCTCTAAGGTGCATCAGGGCAGCTTGCAGTCAATGTGTTCTAGATGTCCCATATCCGATTCAAATGAGCCCAATTGTTTTCAGGTTATTTGGTTTATTGTTGATCAGCATGTGGTATGTGTGAGAGATTGCCTTACTAGCCAGTTTTTTAAATAATACTCTGTTTTCCAGAGGATTACTATATGGTCCCTCCAGTCTAGGCTTTTCAGGGCATGTCTAAGCTGAAGATACTTATATTTCTAGGTGGGGGAAAGGCCATACGCCCGTTGTAGTTCTCTAGAGGACTAAAGTTCTCCTTCCTTAGTAATGTACCCAAGTGATGAGATGCTCATTAGGTCCCATCTTTCTAAACCCAGTGAACTTCCTCACATCTGGAAGCATGTTTCATTTCTACAGAGGAGTTGAGCAAGCAAGTTTGCCCTCCCATCCCACATTTTCATTGGCTCCGTCCCATGCCTCCAACACAGCCCAGCTGAGTTCAAGTAGCCCACTTCTAAATGGTCCCCCATATATGTAATGCATAAATATATTTTTCCATCTGGATCCTTTCCAGCCTTGTTGCTGGGTCATCACAGGGGGTGTAGCCCATTCATTAGTAACCTGGGGCTGGAAGGTCTAATTGAATGCTCTAATATTTGGAAGGGAAATGCTGCCATTGTATACCAACCACTATAGCACTAGTAGTGCTGTCCAGAGTGTATTTCCATCGCACAGCAATGTACACAATGCTTTATCCATTTCATCGAAGAAAGGTGTGGGGACCACCCAGGAGATCTTCTGGAGAAAGTATAGAAATTTGGGGGGTTTCCTCCACCTATCTATGCTAGTCTGGTACTCTTGGAGTACCACCTCCAGGTTTCTCTCCAGGAACTGTGGTTTACTATATGTAATTGTGATATCCAATTATCCGAATCCATCCACCGACAACTGTATTGTATGAGTAACCTCCCCCACCTTCTCCTGATTCCCAATTTTATATAAAGTTGACTTATACCAGTTTATCTCGTATCCTACATATCTCTCAAAGTTTCTGAAAGACTGACAGGACAGCCAGTATGGAGGTCAGAGAGTCCAAGAAATATAGCAAGACATCTGCCTTTTCTGTTCACCACTTACATCTGGGAATCCAACAATATTGCATGCGGTTCTAATTCAGCATGGCAATCATTCTACAGAAAGGGCAAATAACAGGAGGGCTGATGCCCTGCTCAAACAACTTTTCAGTGTCTAGGGCTATCTCAGTTGGTTCCAGTGTGCCCCTCAACTTATCTAGCAAAACATGTAGCCTTCTAAGGTTAAATAGTGTTGCTCTTCCTGGCATAAATCCCATTTGATCTCTGTGCATCAGAGGAATGATAACTTTTACTAGTCACAATGCCAAGTATTTGGGAAGGATTTTCACTTCTATATTCAACAATGAAGCAGGACTTTAAAGGGCACACCTGTTACTAAGTTTCCCTTTTTTTATGTATTAAGTTTATTGTTGCCTGTTGCAAATCAGGTGCCAGCTCCCCCATCTCCTTTGCTTCACTGAACATCAGCAAAAGATGGGGCCCCTGTACAGAGGATACCAGTTTATATAATTCAGCCGGTATCCCACTGCACCTGGAGTCTTGCTTCTTTGCATCTGTCCTGTACCTTCCAATAGCTCAGCCAATGAAATATTCAGATATAAATAGTCCCTACTTTCTGCACTAAAACTAGGTATCATCAGTTCCCCCACGAAGGCATTTTCATATAATCCTCGTTAGATGTGTATCTGGGCTGTAGAGGGTTTGTTAGTATTTTGCAAAGAACTGGGCAATATCTTTTTTTCTGCTCCATCTTCACAAATAATGCCCCCCCATTCACCTGGCTTTCTCCCTCCTATACAAGCAGGCTAAGAGACTGCCTGCCTGGTCGCTCACTTCTTACAGCTTTTGCCGAGCTGAGAGAAACTGCTGCTCACTACATTGTAGATTAGTGCAAGCTTTACCTTGGTATGGCTTCCAACTCCTATAAACTATCTTGTGTCCCTCAGTCTATATGTAATATTCTGCGCCTTGTCTGGGGCCCATTTTATATGCTTTCCAAAGCACTATCTGGGAACTCACCTATCTTTCATTCTTCTCAAAACAGTGTGGAGTCTAGCCAAAGCCATTTCCGGGTCCTGAAGATCCCAGCTGTCTAACCTCCATGTCTATTTCCATAGGTCACACAGCTTCCTAAACGTAACCTTAGATGGACTATGATACGAACAAACAGACCAGCTCAGAAAATGTATTATGGACTGCAGGAAAAAAAGAAATATTGTCTATCATTAATTATGATGAGTGACTAGCTATTTTCAAGACCCAATGTGTGGGTAAACTGGGCTAATTCTGTTGCTTTTGGAGGAGGCACTTGAGCTAGGCGGATACCTGTCCATAGCCTGATCCATTACCTCACTGAAGTTGCCATGTATGTTTGCCTCTGCTTCTGCTACAAGGAGGATGGGCTATAGTTTATTTGGCACCGTTTACTGGAATGTGCAAAGTGCATAAACATTCAATATTCCTGTCCTATTTGTCGTGTACCCCGGCATAGCAACCTCCTAGGTCAAGCCAAGTCTTTTCAATTTGGAAAGGTGGGTTCTCTTTTTACTAGGATGACTACTCTCCTTGAGCCTCTCGAAAAACTGAAATGTGTCAAGGCAACATATTGTGTCACTGTTCGACCAATTTAGTGTGTTTTACTCAGGAAACAATTTTGGACACTTGAGGGTACAGAGATGGTCCCAAGGCACCGGGGATCCTCATTGCATATTGTGTAGAAAGAGTCAATCCACTTCACTCTCCCAGGCCAGGGAGGATGGCCATGATCTACACTGGTCTCAGATAATGGCAGCTGGGAACACGCATTCTGCGTCCGGGGAATACCTCAGGCTTTTGCAGCATCAACTTTCCCCTGGGTTTCACACTGCAGAGGCCGCTCGTAGTACTTGATCAGTATGTTGTAGGCCAATTCTTCCAGCAGGCAGGTAACACTGAGCTCTCTTCTGACCAGTCTCCTTCTGCAGAAACACCTTCAGTGTTTCTCGTAGCAGCAATGTAGGTTTTTTATTTAAGGAATGTCTTTAGTACTCCGGCAGAAATCCTTGGCCTCCCAGGTGATGTCCTACACTTGGCTGGGAAGCTCTGGAGTGACACGTAGCAACCTGGCAAAATATCCAGAAAAATAACTGCGCAAATACAGTGATGGAAGCCTTGGCTCCGGTGAAATGAGCCCATAAGAACTTCCAGGGCTTACTTCTTGTACAATGCACACCACATTTAGATGCAGAGCACGATCCAAAGATAAATTGCTCTCTTCTGCACGGCCTTGCCTGTTCTCACCTCTCCAAATCCAATGAAGAGCTTATAGACCAGATAATGTTCCGTGGTATGATCAATATAAAAGCTAAAAGGGCTTTAAGGATCCAGCCAATAGAGTCTCCTCTCCTTTTTAGAGAGGTTAGGCGGACCGAAGAGCTTTGGTAGGGTAATACTTTGGCTGACATAAAAAGGAGTCCCCACTTTCAGGACAAAGGAAGCTCAGTTTCTTAGAACCAGTTTATCTAGGAAGAATTTGGTGCAAGGCGGTTTGCCTGAGGGGACTTGTAACATGCTAACCACTGGCGCTAATGTTATGGAGACAAGAAAAAAAAAAAATGAAGTGAGAAAGTGGAAACATATTACAAACTTCAAAAAATGCATCACAACAGCAGATTTAAACAAAGAGGGCTCATCAGGGAACTGCAGGAAAGCGAAAAGTGCTGACAAGTATCCTTTAATTGTGCCTTGCTAGTCTAGATGTAACATAAAAAGCAACAATTTGGAAAGTTTGGCTTGAAGTTGATCAGAATACTGAGTAGTGCACCAAGCTAAAAACTTGTCCCAATGGCAGGCATATACTGATTTGGTGGAGGGACACCTGGCTGCCATGATGACACTGACAACCTCAAAAGGGAGGTTGAATGCAGGCAATTGCTGACGCTCAATCTCCTAGCATAGAGCTGGAGATCGCACAGGCTCGGGTGAAGAACCCTGCCTTATTGCTGCTAAAGAAGAACATACCGAATCAGAAGCATGATCAGAGCAAAGAAGCTCATGCCCTAGATATCACACCCTGCAGGTGTAAGTGCTATTCATGATTAGCTAGACATCAACGACGGAGTGGGTCTGCCCAGGTGTTAACAGATCCCACAATGTGGTGTCCCACCAAGAATATCCCTTGGAGTTTCAGCCACTTCCAGACATATAGTGCCTTTTGGCACACAGCCCAAGACCTGACTCTGACCTGTTTGTTGCAATATAACATAGTGGTGGTGTTTTCTGTGACCACGTGCACCAGTTCCCTTTAATGGGTAGTAGGAAGGCTTTCAATGGCACGCTGATGTGGAGCCCAGCCGCTGCTGGTGACCACATGCCTCTGAGCTCCACCTCCTCCAAGCCCAGAAGCAATGCATCGGTCATCGTTGTCAATACTGGGCGAATAGGAGAATGGGTCTGCCACTGACCCAATCGTGGTCCAATATCTATGAGTCTTCTGCAGTCTCGGACGAAAATTGGAAATTGCAGAAGTCCCCCTGATGCTGTGCCCACCGTGACTTCAGATCCCAGGGCCGAGCCCGAATATGCTATCTTGTGTGTTTGACCAGCAGGATGAAGTATCATCAGACCCGGCAGCCTCGGGCTCATCCTCACCAAGATCCAGGACAGAGGCTGAAGTGTCAGGATCATAGGTCAAATGCCTTGGTAAGAGGTGCAAAACTGCACCATGTCCAGAATAACTTAATTGAAAGGGAACATCTGCGAAGCAGTCAGGTGATACTTCAGCATGTTAATAGTGAATCCCAATGATTTTAGAAGCTCACTATCATTTGTAAACGTCTGACAAATAACTGGGGGAGCCTGCCTTCGACAGTTGTTAAGTAAGGGGGAAGACTGGAACATCTGACCTCTGAACATGTGGTGCAACAACAGTCATCAATTTTGGTAACACCCAAGGGGCACTAATGAAGCCAAAATGGGACCACAGTGAACTTAAAATGCTCATGCCTCACCGTGAGTCACAGATAGCAAATGTAGGCCTTTAGGAATTTGAAAATAATCCAGTCTCCAAGGTCTATGGTAGAAAAGATCTAGGTCGGTAAGCATCTTGAACTTTGTCCTTCCACAGAACATCCTTGAGAGGGTGAAGATCTAAAAAATAGGATGCAGATGTTCATCCTTCTTCGGCGGCAGCAGAAAGTAGTTTGAGTAACTAACCAAAGATTACTTTTGATGCAGGCGGTCTCTCTATGACTCCATAGCCAGAAGTGCCTGCACTTCCTGTCGCGAAGAAGCAGACAGTCCTCTGGCAACCATTCTGAGGATGGTGAAAGGTGAAGCAGGGTTGCAAGGCATGAACCCACTTTAGACTTTGCGGTACCACAAGTCCGAAATTATTGTCTGTCACCCAGGCAAAAAATGTTAGATCCTGCCTCCAACGTGGTGGCTGTATCTCACAAAGGGCTCACTAAAGAGGTCTTGCAGCAGCTGGAGGAGCGGAAGCCTGGGCAGCATGCTGTCCCTGTTGTCCATGTGGCTGTAGGGGTTACTTAATATGCTGCACCCCCTACCATAGCCAGAGAGGAGGAGAAACTGGTAGTTTGGGTGATGGGATGGGACAGATAGGCCAAAGCAGTGTACTGTCTGTAAAACTCTCGAGGGCCAAGCCTGCCTTCTCACCAAAAAGGCAAGTGTCATCAAAAGGAATGTCCAGCAACATGGTTGGACGTTGCTGGAGTAGTGTGTGTACCTCATCTTGTGTGCCTACGGAGAGCCACACAGTGCCACGCATTCTGCCTAGGCAATCTATGCTACCCAAGCCATAGCAGATTGGCCAAGTTTGCCGCATTGAAAGGCTTGCATAAGGGTGGGACAGACGTGGTCAAGGACATCAGGCAAGACCTGCTTGACAAGAGTCACAAAGGGCGTGAACATAGCACCCCTTGAGGCAGTGGGCGTTGACTGAACATAGCGCTTCCCAAAGGTTCCGATGCTTTTAGATGTCCTGTACTGTGATGTGGTAGGGAATATGCATTAGGGTTGATCCTGCACATTGAGGCCTGCATAACTAGGCTCTTAAGCATAGCATGCGGAGTCAAGAAATCCAAATCACCCAGGCTGGGCCACAGCAGCATGCAAACTGCCCGTTTACTGGAGGTCCAGAACACTCATTTACCAAAGTCCCAAGAAGAGTGCCTGTGAGAGACTCACTGAATGAAAGTAGAGTCTAAGTCAAGGTGGAGGCAGCACTGACTTGGAAAGCACAATTGGCTGTGCTTTGTCATCTGGTGTACTGAAGGTGGCATTGAAGCCAGTCTGGAACCTGTAGGGGGTCCAGAAGGTACATGCTGTGCCGAGGGGAAAACGCATCTGAGGAGTCATAGGTAGAGGCCCTTGTGGTTCACTGGGGGCTGAAGGCATGTCAGAGCAAAGCAGTAGCATGCCACAGGGGCACAGCATGATCTTGCAGAACTCTTTAATTTCCTGCAACAATGACAATATGCCCTGAAATTCGGGTTGCGTCGGGGCAAGCGTTGGAATCGGCTCAAAAGGGAATAGAGTTTGGGAGTGAAACTGAGGGTTACACGGATGCACTCATGCTATCTCTGGAGTCCAAGAAGGGGCAGAAATGCACTTGGACTTTTTATGTTTTTTTATTCAACTTACCCAGAGGCTTAACCGCAATGATGAGACCATGGGACCTTCCCTTCGACTGACTGGTCACAGCATGGAGTCTTTTGATGCTTGGTGACCTGTTTGTCCTCAAGATACCAGATGTCCTTGGGATTCAGCAAGATTCAGTAGCTGTAGGTCTTGAACCTATGTTTCGACCACAGCTAAACCTGATGGGGAATCGCCAGACATTTGCCTGCAATAGTCCTAACAAGGTTTAAACCATGTAGTCTCTGGAGGTGACTTTTTCTCTTTCAGACGGGGTTTTTCAAACTATAGTTTTTGATGTAAATATCTCGAAGAGACGAGGGATAGCCTCAGATCTGCATCTGATCATGCAGAATGAAAGAACTGAAGTCAGCAAGCATAGGAGGTGCTTATATGCGGTTCCGTTCGTCACTCAGAAGTGGAAGGATGTTGGTGCAGAGCTGAACAAGGCCACCTACTGGCATGGAGGGGTACTGCTAAACATTTTCTAGGTCAGACAATGAGAAATGTGTGCTTAGAAGTATCTATGAGATACTTAATTTGTAGATAGATTGGAGAGAGAGAGCATTTCTCTATGTAGCATTTCTCTAAAATACATTTGGTTGGCATTAGATGGAATATCAAAATGTATATTAAAATCTCCTAGCACAACAATTACTTTGTTAGAGACCATCTCATTAAGATACGAGGATAAAAGATAAGTAGCAGCACTAATATTCTTTTGTGGTAGAGAATAGTTAAGAACAAAATTCCAGTCCTTCTGGCCTGAGTTAGAAACTCTTTTGAAGTGCAACAAAAGTGAAGCATTTTACGCTCTGAGGCACAATAAGTCTTTAAAAATAAGAGAAGCGGTCCTCTTGTTTACCCTAAGGTAAGCTGAGATGGTACAATAGCTGGAAAGTGTTAAATTCTTGTTGATAGTAAACTAATTCTCTTTTAGCAACGTTTCTGTAAGGCATAACATATCAAGAGTAAACTCAGAAATAATGATGCATGTATTATGGGAGTTCTTTACTGAAGAGTATGTGTTGATCAACATTCCTTCAATTTATACACAATGGGAAACAATCTGAAAGACGTGAGGTTTTTGTTATTTGGTGTACATTTGTTCAGTACTTTGAGAGAAGAAAGGGAAGAGAAATGTGTATATCTGGGCAGAGTCTAAGCACAGATAACATGGTGAGATCTGATTGGCTGTCAGCACTTCAACCAGAAAGTGATGTCAGCCATTTTAAGACTAATATACATGATAGGACCCATTGAAATGCATTGTAGGGGATAGCAGATTTTGAGGGCCACAAAATGGGAGGTATAAAGGGTGATAAATTTCAGTCACAATATAAATCATTTGTTGATGGTACCATGCTAAATTTAGGAATGGTGGTGTGTTCTAAGGTGATTTTACCTACCTGGGATTTCATGAATCATGTTTGAGAGAGAACTGTTTTCTCATGATTTTCCCATACAGGTTATATAAGGTGCTCCAGAAGTTAAAATGAAAGCATACTTTCTGTAAATTCACATTATCTTTCTCCATATGAGAATGAAGTCTGACATTTTCAGTAAAACATGTACTTTCAACAGGAGCAGCCTGTCAGTCGATTCCCCTGTGTTCTACTGCAGCCTCAGAGTGTTCCAAAGAACAAATAGAGTGCTAACAGTCTTACTTATGACAGAGGTGTGGCACATCTCAAGCCATCTTGACTGAATCAAAACTAATAAACCTGGTAAAACATAAAACATTTAATTTAGAAAGGAACAAAATGAGGGGGTTCATTTTGTCCTAGAACTTGTGATTAGTGCTGTAGAAAAGAAAATTAGCATATGTTTTTAGTGAGTTCTCAAATATCTTTCTCTTCTATTTCATTAAAACATTCGGACATGCAGATAGAAACATGCACTTTCAACACCAGCAGCAGGCTGCCAGATAACTCCCTGATGATCGGAAGCTTACAGTATTCTAATGAGCAACTGGAGTGCTTACATTCTGAATTTATGCCAGAAGTGTGGCACATCTGAATGTCATCTTGATGGAATCGAAGTGGACAACTGAAAGCACTTTCTACTGAGGATACTGCAATAAATAAGGAAAGTAGGGAGCCAGGCCCTGTGTCCAAACCCCACCCTGCACTGCAATGGGCATCTTACTTTATATTTAAAAAACAAAAACTAGAAATTCACTGAAAAAAAGGGCTACATGGCCGTTTTAGTTAAGAAATAAAACTTTTAAAAAACCTTAAAACTTCACTAAAAAGCAAAGGTTACAGAGACGTTATATGTAGGTCCAGATTTTACACGCACAAAACCATGGAATTCAGCCGCTGAGTTATTTCAAGTAACTATAACTCGTACCCTAGCCATGCACTGCTAATTACCCGAGATATTACATGACTCAAAGCATTTTCTATGGCATCATTGATAATATCACTGTAACCTCTGTAGTAAAATTGATGAGAAAACTGTGCATGGCAGGGGCACGAATTATAGTTACCTTACGAGTCACACTCATACATATCCCTAAAGTAAAAGCAACTACCAAAGATGATGTTGAAGGTAAATGTATGTCGTACCAATAACTAGTTTCAAACTGAGTCAGTCTATCAGAACCGTGTATACCTCACAATGGGGAAGTGGGCTCCAAACTACAGGAAATAGTGGAAATAGCCACCTGATTAATTCTTCACATAAAAATTAACAACTGTTAGAGGAGTATTGGAATCACACAGGTGCTATAAAATGAGGAAAACTGTTATTGTTATTACAGGGCATAAACAAGCCAGAACATTCTCCATGTTCTAGGTACAGTCCACCTCATAGTAAGGGTCTTGCCCAGGAATTTTCAGGCTATTGAAAGCAATGTCCAACTGACCATAGCACATTGTGAGAAAGTAGCCTCTTTCTAGCCTTGTTACCCCCACTTTTGGCCTGTTTGTGAGTGTATGTCAGGGTGTTTTCACTGTCTCACTGGGATCCTGCTAGCCAGGGCCCAGTGCTCATAGTGAAAACCCTATGTTTTCAGTATGTTTGTTATGTGTCACTGGGACCCTGCTAGTCAGGACCCCAGTGCTCATAAGTTTGTGGCCTATATGTTTGTGTTCCCTGTGTGGTGCCTAACTGTCTCACTGAGGCTCTGCTAACCAGAACCTCAGTGGTTATGCTCTCTCATTTATTTCAAATTGTCACTAACAGGCTAGTGACCAATTTTACCAATTTACATTGGCTTACTGGAATACCCTTATAATTCCCTAGTATATGGTACTGAGGTACCCAGGGTATTGGGGTTCCAGGAGATCCCTATGGGCTGCAGCATTTCTTTTGCCACCCATAGGGAGCTCTGACAATTCTTACACAGGCCTGCCACTGCAGCCTGAGTGAAATAACGTCCACGTTATTTCACAGCCATTTTACACTGCACTTAAGTAACTTATAAGTCACCTATATGTCTAACCTTTACCTGGTAGAGGTTAGGTGCAAAGTTACTTAGTGTGGGGGCACCCTGGCACTAGCCAAGTTGCCCCCACATTGTTCAGAGCCAATTCCCTGAACTTTGTGAGTGCGGGGACACCATTACACGCGTGCACTACATATAGGTCACTACCTATATGTAGCTTCACAATGGTAACTCCGAATATGGCCATGTAACATGTCTATGATCATGGAATTGCCCCCTCTATGTTGGCACAATCCCATGATCCCAGTGGTCTGTAGCACAGACCCTGGTACTGCCAAACTGCCCTTCCTGGGGTTTCACTGCAGCTGCTGCCAACCCCTCAGACAGGCTCTGCCCTCCTGGGGTCCAGCCAGGCATGGCCCAGGATGGCAGAACAAAGAACTTCCTCTGAGAGAGGGTGTGACACCCTCTCCCTTTGGAAAATGGTGTGAAGGCAGGGGAGGAGTAGCCTCCCCCAGCCTCTAGAAATGCTTTGTTGGGCACAGAGGTGCACAATTCTGCATAAGCCAGTCTACACCGGTTCAGGGGACCCCTTAGCCCTGCTCTGGCGCGAAACTGGACAAAGGAAAGGGGAGTGACCACTCCCCTGACCTGCACCTCCCCTGGGAGGTGTCCAGAGCTCCTCCAGTGTGCTCCAGACCTCTGCCATCTTGGAAACAGAGGTGCTGCTGGCACACTGGACTGCTCTGAGTGGCCAGTGCCACCAGGTGACGTCAGAGACTCCTTCTGATAGGCTCCTTCAGGTGTTAGTAGCCTATCCTCTCTCCTAGGTAGCCAAACCCTCTTTTCTGGCTATTTAGGGTCTCTGTCTCTGGGGAAACTTTAGATAACGAATGCAAGAGCTCATCCGAGTTCCTCTGCATCTCTCTCTTCACCTTCTGCCAAGGAATCGACTGCTGACCGCGCTGGAAGCCTGCAAACCTGCAACATAGTAGCAAAGACGACTACTGCAACTCTGTAACGCTGATCCTGCCGCCTTCTCGACTGTTTTCCTGCTTGTGCATGCTGTGGGGGTAGTCTGCCTCCTCTCTGCACCAGAAGCTCCGAAGAAATCTCCCGTGGGTCGACGGAATCTTCCCCCTGCAACCGCAGGCACCAAAAAGCTGCATTACCGGTCCCTTGGGTCTCCTCTCAGCACGACGAGCGAGGTCCCTCGAATCCAGCGACTCTGTCCAAGTGACCCCCACAGTCCAGTGACTCCTCAGTCCAAGTTTGGTGGAGGTAAGTCCTTGCCTCACCTCGCTGGGCTGCATTGCTGGGAACCGCGACTTTTGCAGCTACTCCGGCCCCTGTGCACTTCCGGCGGAAATCCTTTGTGCACAGCCAAGCCTGGGTCCACGGCACTCTAACCTGCATTGCACGACTTTCTAAGTTGGTCTCCGGCGACGTGGGACTCCTTTGTGCAACTTCGGCGAGCACCGTTTCACGCATCCTCGTAGTGCCTGTTTCTGGCACTTCTCCAGGTGCTACCTGCTTCAGAGAGGGCTCCTTGTCTTGCTCGACGTCCCCTCTCTCTGCTGGTCCAATTTGCGACCTCCTGGTCCCTCCTGGGCCTCAGCAGCGTCCAAAAACGCTAACCGCACGATTTGCAGCTAGGAAGGCTTATTGGCGTTCTTTCGGCGGGAAAACACTTCTGCACGACTCTCCACGGCGAGAGGGATCCGTCCACCAAAGGGGAAGTCTCTAGCCCTTTTCGTTCCTGCAGAAACCTCAGCTTCTTCTGTCCAGTAGAAGCTTCTTTGCACCCGCAGCTGGCATTTCCTGGGCATTTGCCCATCTCCGACTTGCTTGTGACTTTTGGACTTGGTCCCCTTGTTCCACAGGTACCCTAGATTGGAAATCCACAGTTGTTGCATTGCTGGTTTGTGTCTTTCCTGCATTATTCCTCTAACACGACTTCTTTGTCCTTAGGGGAACTTTAGTGCACTTTGCACTCACTTTTCAGGGTCTTGGGGAGGGTTATTTTTCTAACTCTCACTATTTTCTAATAGTCCCAGCGACCCTCTACAGGGTCACATAGGTTTGGGGTCCATTCGTGGTTCGCATTCCACTTTTGGAGTATATGGTTTGTGTTGCCCCTATCCCTATGTTTCCCCATTGCATCCTATTGTAACTATACATTGTTTGCACTGTTTTCTAAGACTATACTGCATATTTTTGCTATTGTGTATATATATATCTTGTGTATATTTCCTATCCTCTCACTGAGGGTACACTCTAAGATACTTTGGCATATTGTCATAAAAATAAAGTACCTTTATTTTTAGTATAACTGTGTATTGTGTTTTCTTATGATATTGTGCATATGACACTAAGTGGTTCTGTAGTAGCTTCACACGTCTCCTAGTTCAGCCTAAGCTGCTCTGCTAAGCTACCATTATCTATCAGCCTAAGCTGCTAGACACCCTATACACTAATAAGGGATAACTGGGCCTGGTGCAAGGTGCAAGTACCCCTTGGTACTCACTACAAGCCAGTCCAGCCTCCTACATTGGTTGTGCAGCGGTGGGATAAGTGCTTTGAGACTACTTACCACTCTCGTCATTGTACTTTTCATAAGAGAAAAATATACAAAACAAGGTCAGTGTATATACACATAGCCAAAAAGTTTTGCATTTCCTCTTTTCACTCTTTTCTAAGTGCTGAAAAGTACTCCTAACTTTCTAAAAAGTTCTAAAAAGTTTAAAAAGTTTTTTTTCTCTGTCTTTCTAAAAGCTCTGACAAACTTTTTATCTTTTACTATCACTTTAACTCTCTCTAAAAATGTCTGGCACAGGCCAAAATGTTGATCTGTCCAAACTTGCATATGACCACCTTAGCTGGAAAGGAGCAAGGAGTCTCTGTGAAGAGAGAGGTTTGAGTGTAGGGAAGAATCCTTCCTTAGAACTGTTAATTAACATGCTTAGAGAACAGGATAAGGCTAGAAGTGCCCCATCTGTTGAAAAAGTAGCTAATGGTTCTCAATCTGATCCAGGGACTCCCCCAGGAAAAGATTCAGGAAAGAAACTTCCTAGCCTGCCCATTACTAGACAGTCTAGCATAGTTGGTAATGATGATGAGCCACACCATATAAATAGTGTTGTCTCACATCATAGCAAAAGCATTTATTCTCACCATACTGGTAGTGATGTTTCTGTTAGCCAAGCTGTTAGGGTGGCTTCTGTAAGGGACAGGTCTCCTTCTGTCCATTCTCACCATACTTCTGTTTCAAGGCATGTCCCTCCCACCCACCCTGATGACAGATTGTTAGAAAGGGAGCTCAATAGATTGAGAGTGGAACAAACCAGACTGAAGCTCAAGAAGCAACAGCTGGATTTGGATAGACAGACTTTAGAAGTAGAGAAGGAGAGACAGAAACTGGGTTTAGAAACCCATGGTGGCAGCAGCAGTATTCCCCATAGTCATCCTGCAAAAGAGCATGATTTCAGGAATCTGCACAAGATAGTTCCCCCTTATAAGGAGGGGGATGACATTAACAAGTGGTTTGCTGCACTTGAGAGGGCCTGTGTTGTACAGGATGTCCCTCAAAGGCAGTGGGCTGCTATCCTATGGCTATCATTTAGTGGAAAGGGTAGGGATAGACTCCTTACTGTGAAAGAAAGTGATGCCAATAATTTTACAGTTCTTAAAAATGCACTCCTGGATGGTTATGGCTTAACCACTGAACAATACAGGATAAAGTTCAGAGAGACCAAAAAGGAGTCTTCACAAGACTGAGTTGATTTCATTGACCATTCAGTGAAGGCCTTGGAGGGGTGGTTACATGGCAGTAAAGTTACTGATTATGAAAGCCTGTATAACACAATCCTGAGAGAGCATATACTTAATAATTGTGTGTCTGATTTGTTGCACCAGTACCTGGTAGACTCTGATCTGACCTCTCCCCAAGAATTGGGAAAGAAGGCAGACAAATGGGTCAGAACAAGGGTGAACAGAAAAGTTCATACAGGGGGTGACAAAGATGGCAATAAGAAGAAAGATGGTGAAAAATCTCAAGATAAGCATGGGGATAAGGGTAAAACCAAAGATCCCACTTCAAATCTTAAACACTCTTCAGAGGGTGGGGATAAAACAAATTCTTCCTCTTCTTTCCAACCTGCACACATTAAAAAACCTTGGTGCTTTGTGTGTAAAAACAGAGGCCATAGGCCAGGGGATAAGTCCTGTCCAGGTAAACCCCCTGAGCCTACCACCACTAATACATCAAGCTCTAGTGCCCCTAGCAGTAGTGGTACTAGTGGTGGGACTGCTGGCAACAGTCAAGTTAAGGGTGTAGTTGGGTTCACTTATGGGTCCATCATAGAAACTGGGGTAGTCAGTCCCAAGACAGTTTCTGTCACACCTAGTGGCATTGGCCTTGCCACACTGGCTGCTTGTCCCCTTACAATGGATAAGTACAGGCAGACAGTTTCAATAAATGGTGTTGAGGCCTTGGCCTACAGGGACACAGGTGCCAGTATCACTTTGGTGACTGAAAACCTAGTGCACCCTGATCAACACATCATTGGACAACAGTATAAGATTATTGATGTCCATAACTCCACTAAGTTTCTTCCCTTAGCTATAATTCAGTTTAGTTGGGGTGGAGTTACTGGCCCTAAGCAGGTGGTGGTATCACCTAGCTTACCTGTAGACTGTCTCTTAGGTAATGACCTAGAGGCCTCAGATTGGGCTGATGTAGAGTTTTATGCCCATGCAGGGCATCCCTGAGGAATTGTTCCCTCTCATTTCTACTGAAATGAAAAAGCAAAGGAGAGAAGGCCTGAAAACTCAGGATCCCTCTCCATCAACAGGTAAAAAGGGTATCACAGTATCCCCTAACCACCCTACCATTCAGGATACCATTCCTGTGGTGGGAGAAACCTCTCCTGGGGTGGCACCTGTTCCAAGGGAATCATCAGTTGGCAAAACTGTACTCCCTGAGGTGGAAGTACCTCTCTGTGGGATAACTAACATTGGTGAGAAAAAGAGCACCATTTTAGTTAACATGGAGCATCCCTCCAACCCTCCCAGAGAAACTTTAGTGCAGAAACCCTGCACTGCCTCACAACACTTAGGACAGCATCCCTGCCCTAGTGTGGAGCTCATAGGACAGCATCCCTGCCCTGCTCCAACTCAAGAGAAACAGCATCCCTGTTCTCTCTTCCAGCCATATGGACAAAGTTTTTGCCCAGCTATGGCTTTTCTGAGACAGCATCCCTGTCTGGCATTTCCATCACTACAAATAGGTTCAGTGGACAATTCCCACTGCTCTAAACTAAAACTTACTGATAGAAACTCTGAAAATACATCTTCACATTGTTGCTTAGCTAAAAAACGTCAGACAGGGTGGTTTACATCCCCACAGGGAAGTAACCATAGAGTGGATGATAAAGGGAGTAACCAGTCTATTGCAGAGCTACTCTCTACTTATCACCACTTAGACAATAAAGTCTCAACTGGCCAAGGTTAGCCTTATTGTCCTTCGTTGGGGGGGGGGGGGGGGGGGTTGTGTGAGAAAGTAGCCTCTTTCTAGCCTTGTTACCCCCACTTTTGGCCTGTTTGTGAGTGTATGTCAGGGTGTTTTCACTGTCTCACTGGGATCCTGCTAGCCAGGGCCCAGTGCTCATAGTGAAAACCCTATGTTTTCAGTATGTTTGTTATGTGTCACTGGGACCCTGCTAGTCAGGACCCCAGTGCTCATAAGTTTGTGGCCTATATGTTTGTGTTCCCTGTGTGGTGCCTAACTGTCTCACTGAGGCTCTGCTAACCAGAACCTCAGTGGTTATGCTCTCTCGTTTATTTCAAATTGTCACTAACAGGCTAGTGACCAATTTTACCAATTTACATTGGCTTACTGGAACACCCTTATAATTCCCTAGAATATGGTACTGAGGTACCCAGGGTATTGGGGTTCCAGGAGATCCCTATGGGCTGCAGCATTTCTTTTGCCACCCATAGGGAGCTCTGACAATTCTTACACAGGCCTGCCACTGCAGCCTGAGTGAAATAACGTCCACGTTATTTCACAGCCATTTTACACTGCACTTAAGTAACTTATAAGTCACCTATATGTCTAACCTTTACCTGGTAAAGGTTAGGTGCAAAGTTACTTAGTGTGAGGGCACCCTGGCACTAGCCAAGGTGCCCCCACATTGTTCAGAGCCAATTCCCTGAACTTTGTGAGTGCGGGGACACCATTACACGTGTGCACTACATATAGGTCACTACCTATATGTAGCTTCACAATGGTAACTCCGAATATGGCCATGTAACATGTCTATGATCATGGAATTGCCCCCTCTATGCCATCCTGGCATAGTTGGCACAATCCCATGATCCCAGTGGTCTGTAGCACAGACCCTGGTACTGCCAAACTGCCCTTCCTGGGGTTTCACTGCAGCTGCTGCTGCTGCCAACCCCTCAGACAGGCATCTGCCCTCCTGGGGTCCAGCCAGGCCTGGCCCAGGATGGCAGAACAAAGAACTTCCTCTGAGAGAGGGTGTGACACCCTCTCCCTTTGGAAAATGGTGTGAAGGCAGGGGAGGAGTAGCCTCCCCCAGCCTCTGGAAATGCTTTGTTGGGCACAGAGGTGCACAATTCTGCATAAGCCAGTCTACACCGGTTCAGGGGACCCCTTAGCCCTGCTCTGGTGCGAAACTGGACAAAGGAAAGGGGAGTAACCACTCCCCTGACCTGCACCTCCCCTGGGAGGTGTCCAGAGCTCCTCCAGTGTGCTCCAGACCTCTGCCATCTTGGAAACAGAGGTGCTGCTGGCACACTGGACTGCTCTGAGTGGCCAGTGCCACCAGGTGACGTCAGAGACTCCTTCTGATAGGCTCCTTCAGGTGTTAGTAGCCTATCCTCTCTCCTAGGTAGCCAAACCCTCTTTTCTGGCTATTTAGGGTCTCTGTCTCTGGGGAAACTTTAGATAACGAATGCAAGAGCTCATCCGAGTTCCTCTGCATCTCTCTCTTCACCTTCTGCCAAGGAATCGACTGCTGACCGCGCTGGAAGCCTGCAAACCTGCAACATAGTAGCAAAGACGACTACTGCAACTCTAACGCTGATCCTGCCGCCTTCTCGACTGTTTTCCTGCTTGTGCATGCTGTGGGGGTAGTCTGCCTCCTCTCTGCACCAGAAGCTCCGAAGAAATCTCCCGTGGGTCGACGGAATCTTCCCCCTGCAACCGCAGGCACCAAAAAGCTGCATTACCGGTCCCTTGGGTCTCCTCTCAGCATGACGAGCGAGGTCCCTCGAATCCAGCGACTCTGTCCAAGTGACCCCCACAGTCCAGTGACTCCTCAGTCCAAGTTTGGTGGAGGTAAGTCCTTGCCTCACCTCGCTGGGCTGCATTGCTGGGAACCGCGACTTTTGCAGCTACTCCGGCCCCTGTGCACTTCCGGCGGAAATCCTTTGTGCACAGCCAAGCCTGGGTCCACGGCACTCTAACCTGCATTGCACGACTTTCTAAGTTGGTCTCCGGCGACGTGGGACTCCTTTGTGCAACTTCGGCGAGCACCGTTTCACGCATCCTCGTAGTGCCTGTTTCTGGCACTTCTCCGGGTGCTACCTGCTTCAGAGAGGGCTCCTTGTCTTGCTCGACGTCCCCTCTCTCTGCTGGTCCAATTTGCGACCTCCTGGTCCCTCCTGGGCCTCAGCAGCGTCCAAAAACGCTAACCGCACGATTTGCAGCTAGCAAGGCTTGTTGGCGTTCTTTCGGCGGGAAAACACTTCTGCACGACTCTCCACGGCGAGAGGGATCCGTCCACCAAAGGGGAAGTCTCTAGCCCTTTTCGTTCCTGCAGAAACCTCAGCTTCTTCTGTCCAGTAGAAGCTTCTTTGCACCCGCAGCTGGCATTTCCTGGGCATTTGCCCATCTCCGACTTGCTTGTGACTTTTGGACTTGGTCCCCTTGTTCCACAGGTACCCTAGATTGGAAATCCACAGTTGTTGCATTGCTGGTTTGTGTCTTTCCTGCATTATTCCTCTAACACGACTTCTTTGTCCTTAGGGGAACTTTAGTGCACTTTGCACTCACTTTTCAGGGTCTTGGGGAGGGTTATTTTTCTAACTCTCACTATTTTCTAATAGTCCCAGCGACCCTCTACAGGGTCACATAGGTTTGGGGTCCATTCGTGGTTCGCATTCCACTTTTGGAGTATATGGTTTGTGTTGCCCCTATCCCTATGTTTCCCCATTGCATCCTATTGTAACTATACATTGTTTGCACTGTTTTCTAAGACTATACTGCATATTTTTGCTATTGTGTATATATATCTTGTGTATATTTCCTATCCTCTCACTGAGGGTACACTCTAAGATACTTTGGCATATTGTCATAAAAATAAAGTACCTTTATTTTTAGTATAACTGTGTATTGTGTTTTCTTATGATATTGGGCATATGACACTAAGTGGTACTGTAGTAGCTTCACACGTCTCCTAGTTCAGCCTAAGCTGCCCTGCTAAGCTACCATTATCTATCAGCCTAAGCTGCTAGACACCCTATACACTAATAAGGGATAACTGGGCCTGGTGCAAGGTGCAAGTACCCCTTGGTACTCACTACAAGCCAGTCCAGCCTCCTACACACATGTACTCAGGAGCCACGTTATTAGCTCAGAAACCTCAGTGAGACGAAAATGGCACAATTTAAGCCTGATGCATGGCCAAACTGTAATATGTAGAACATCTGTATTCCTGGTTTTAGTCCATATAAGGGTTACAAGATTCATCCCAAAGGGGATGTTGAACAAGTTGAGTATTAAAGTGTATAGATATCTGTAGGATGAAGGAAATCAGAAAAGCTTCTCCCAGAGAGTGTTCATGCAAGGAACATTCATGAAAAAAAACAGGTCAAGTAAATGTGCCACTGCAAAAAAAAAAAAAAGGGGGGGGGGGGGGGGGGGGGGAAGAGAGAGAGAGAGAGAGAGAGAGAGAGAGAGAGAGAGAGAGAGAGAGAGAGAGAGAGAGAGAGAGAGAGAGAGAGAGAGAGAGAGAGAGAGAGAGAGAGAGAGAGAGAGAGAGAGAGAGAGAGAGAGAGAGAGAGAGAGAGAGAGAGAGGACCCGTGTGAAACTCTACTGGCACCCCATACTACTGCTACACTAACCCTGAGTGGACTTGTGTCCAGCTAGCCGCAGGAGTACAGCACAAAGCCTCAGCTTGCTGTACCTCTTACCTCAAGAAAAAAAAAGAATCAGCCAGAGATTCAAATTCTTTGGACTGATAAACCTATCCCTTGCCCCTGTACCTTACACCAGAGACAGATGGGCCACCTAAGATATCCACGCATGTAATTCTTCTAGAGATACAGGTGACTAAAGAGTGGCAAACATTCTCATTTAACTCCTTGTTAATTCTCTTTGCGAGCAAGGTAGGATTAGTCGTCTCACAGGTAAGGACTGGAGGTGAGGTAAAGATTTCCCCATGTACAGGGTCAGTGGCTAGGCAATGGAAGATGTTTAAAGAGGGGTACAGGTAGGTTCAAAGGGGCACAGGACAGACAAGTGCCACTGCAGAGGTGGTGAACTGTTCATGTACAATGTCCTGAGTGAGGAAGCCCATCGAGGGATTGTTAGTCTACCCTAGCTCATGGCTGGGGGCGACCCCTGTAGGAAATTTGCCTTTCCTGCGTGCTCAACCATCATTTTTCATTCTGGTCTAAGATTTTACCTTCTGACTTAGCCCTTCAGGTCCAAAGCCAGTTCCCCTAGTACCTAAGGGGTGGCATTTAGAGACAAGCAGAGTGTCAAGCAGAGGTCAACAGTAGGGTCAAGACCTGATCAAGTTGAATAGGTCAGCTGAGCATTTTCAGGAAAAGGCCTCTTTTAGCTTGTTGTGTCCTTGTGGCTTTAACAGGCTGTCAGCCTTCTGACAGTTGGAGTACACCTCGTTTGGGGACCAGAAAGAGCAGGTGCAGTCCTTCAGGGCTCCTCTGAGGTCACAGAGAGCAGGTCAAGTCTTCTGTTCTTCCTCAGGTCTAGTAGTGTTATGAAGTGGTTGACTGGCAGTGCCACGTTTATGCCTGGCAAAAGCTAGTGGGTGAGAAGGATTCTTGGGCATGCCCTAACTAATGGGGTAAAAGTTCCTGGCGCCAGTCCTACCCACTTTTCAAGATGGCCTAAGTCTTCAGCCACACTGAACCTGGGCTCTGGGGCGTATGTAGGAAGTATACTACGGTAATCTTAATGTCTTCCCACATCTAACACTAAAATCCCATTTGAAGCAGCCGCTGTGCCCCAGTACATCCAGAGACAAATCTGGTGGTACAAAAAAGGGTTTCCCAGTAAACAGACAGTGGATACACAAAAAATGTTTTGGCACCCTGTTCCCCTTCTGTTAAGTCTACCTCCAATGTTCTATGCAAAATCCAGATAGTCTGGGGAATCACAGCAGGTCCTTCAGCAAGACGACTGTGAATCCATGATACCCTGCTCTCTCCCTTTCAGGTGACTTCAAAGCATTATATGTAAACCCAGCAGACCTGTTGAGCAGGCTTTGACACTAATTTTTAAAAGGATACTTCCAGCCCCCACCAAGCGTATTCTGGGAGGTTCAGAGGAGTCATCTCTGCCCATTCAGGTCAGCCTATTGTTTGCTAGTGGGAAGCATTTTACACCGATTCACGCGTTAATTACTGGCTGGCAGAAGTGAGGGGGAAATGTAAACTTAGTCTCCAGGAACATCAGACAGGGAAAAGGAAACTTTTTAGAAGGTATTTTTCCTTAATATTTATTAAAAATCACTTCAAAATTAAATTGGATTTTTAATAACTGTCAAAAATAGTACTTTCATTATTTTTCTCATTAATGTCATTCCAGTATTAGGATTATAACCTGTACTCTGGCTTTCTACATGGAAGAGCTAGGCCTGCCATGGTGAGAAATTGCTCCTCTGGGGGTGATTACCACTGTGAGGATGCTAGCATTAAATTTCTCCATTTCTTACTTTTAAATAGCATGCACCCTGACTTGTGTGCTACAAGACCTACATAGGATGGTTTAATATTTAAGAGGAGGTTTTAACTAGTTAAAAGGGTTTATTTTGACGGATAGAACTGCAGTATTTACACTGCTATATCCAAGCTACACAGGGTAGGCATGAAGCCATGTTTGCTCTGCCACTTAAGTGGACTACACAATAGGTGTTGCGGTCCACTGGTGGTATGTAACTTCCAGGCACAGGGTACACTTTGTACGATATATGAGAGACTCCTAGGCAAGCTGAAAATGCCAATTAGGTATTTTCCA
Organism: Pleurodeles waltl; assembly: GCF_031143425.1. Taxonomy (NCBI): domain Eukaryota; kingdom Metazoa; phylum Chordata; class Amphibia; order Caudata; family Salamandridae; genus Pleurodeles; species Pleurodeles waltl. The sequence continues at coordinate 1,013,359,430 of NC_090437.1, forward strand.
ATTAGACTGTTTAAAGGCGAGCCAGGCACTTTACTACTGTTCAGCAGGGGTAAAGTACATAGAGTTCCAAGGCCAGCAAAAGGCAAATAATTTGGGGAGGGGATGCAGAAAAGGTGCATTTTCTACAGTATGTCACAAGGGCAACTCTGTAGCACTTAGGTTTTTCAAACTCTTGTTCACAAAATGCAATTTATTATAACCCTACAGATATAAAGTATATTGTTAAGGTGGGAACGGTCACGATTTTTTGTTTTGCATTGCCTGTATTTGTAAAGCGTCTACAGAATTAACGGTTTGTGAATTTTCTAATACTGCTGTACTAGCTTACATTGGTTTTGTGCCTTTTCTAAAATGGCTATCACTAAGCATCACAAAGAACTGAGCTTTAAGATAATTAGAACTGTTTGCTAACATAGTATTTGACCATTGGCCCAGTTTCAGTACTATATTGTAATTACAATAGCTGTAAATGTTACCCAGCAACCCAAAATAAGTTTAACATTCACTTAGTGAGATTATTGGCTCTTTGTACCATCAGTGTATAAATCTAAAACATATGAGTTATGAAAACAATTGTGTAGGTAACACTTGGCAGGCTGTTCATAGTTTAATTTTGCTTTGTACTGTAGCTAGATTTTCCTAGCACACTAACCCTTTAGTTAAACTTTGGATTGCTTGTCTGCATCTATCACAAAACTCAAGGGCACGGAGGAGACAACAACTTTTAATACAAGCTTACTGCGTTGAATGCAGTTTCTAGGGAACCTGATCAATATCACATTTCTAGAGTCCAATGCACTGTAAATTCCCACCTGCAGGAACCAGTCCAAGCCGTGGAGAGGGAGGACTATATTGGGTTTAGAATCAGTAAGATGGAGTTGCTCCTTCCAAGCACCAGAAGGGAATAACATAATTAATATGTGTGGTGTGCTCACCCTGGCTCGAGATCAAACAGTGAGAACTGCCCTTGCTTCCCAGAAAGAAGAAATGCTTGGCGGTCAAGTAGGGCTAGATTTACAGTTTGGTAGCATTTATGTCCTGTGAAGTATATCACCACCAAAAATATGAAACAATTACAGAAGTACAACTATATACTAATGAAGTGAATAATATTAAGAGATGGTGTGGCGAGGGAAGTATAGAGACAAAAACATTTATGATCTGAACAATAAGTCAAGAGAACTGCCAAGAACTAGCTAAAATACACCCTGGATAAATTAATCTTTAAACCATTAGAATGATATAACACTGTAAAGATTGCAATTTTTTCTTGGATGTTCCAGGCCCAGTTTCCCAGGTCCCTTTTTGCACCACTTGAAAGATTATTTGCTGTTACTTCATGCCAGAAGTTGAAACAGTGCATTAACCTTTAGAATATAGCTAGGTTCCTCCGAATTTTCTTTGGTACTCCAAATGGATAAACAGACTGAAAGAAAGTTCCTTTAGTTAAGTACTGCCATGACCTTGGTAAATCAGCATGGATTGTTTATTTTCTTTGGATATTGCAGAACACACAAAGCAAGAAAATATTTTCTTAATGCTGCTGAGCAGTTTCAAACAATTGCCAGAAACCTCTTTATTGCCTGCAGTATGGTGTTTTTCTAAACGTATTACTATTAAAGAGGAGTCAGTGTTTTTATATTTTGGAACATAATCTACCTCAATAAGATGGCGGGGAGAACTGACCACTCTGATGGTAGATGACATAAAACAGAATATTTTGCTAAAGGCACACAGTTTGCACATGTCCGCCTCAGCAGGCTCACAGCTATGGCTTGGGGGTAGCCTTGCTGCTGCCATAGTTATGACAATAACAGAGCTTCTTCAAGAATACTGGCAGTCCAGACCCATGATTCTTCACTAGAGCGTGGCCTTAAAACGTACTAATATTTTTGGCCATCTTTGTAGCAGTTTAGAATTCTGTAAAGTCTTCTGAAGATGAAGCTGCCAAGACACTAATCCATGTCCTAGTGATTTATTCCCCCAGAGGATTTAAAATCTTCACTTCATTCTGGAAGTCATCAGTGCAGGAAATGCAAGCGCAAAGTGAACACTTTGACCTGGAGTATAGTTGGAGAAACTGGTGTTCGTGGCCTAGACCCGTCAGCAAAGAAAACACTGAACAGAATTTGAGGAGTTGTGGGACACTTGAGGCAGCATGGTGGTGAACAATGGAGACAATAGAGGTACCTAGGATAGAAGATATAACTGCATCATTAGGAGAGTCGAGTTTGAGATTTTTGGTGGTTCTTGAAATGGGGATTTCTGCCTCTTTCTTTGGTGCATACTAAAAACTCACTGCAAGTACAAACCTGCATCATGCTACTTAAAGCATGTGAGGTGGTCTACGGAGACACACCATCTTATGCTAAACTGGGTTCATCCCAAAGAAAAATGACCCAATTTGCTTGGACATCTGCATGTTTATTCACTTAAGGCTGGATTGAGGTGACAGTATGTTACAAACGCAAGTAAAATGGGAATTCAGAGGTGCAGCCTTGCAAAAATAATGTACCATTTACATAGTTGAATGCAAAAAACGATTTAGCCTACTTTATAGTCTCTGGCTAGCACTGGTTTTTATTCTATTTTTTCCTACTCATGCCCAATTTCCTAGGGTAGATTTTCATCAAGGAGAAGATTGTGGCTGCTGTGAGTAGAAAAGTACTAATCTATTCTATTACCATTAAGGTTTTCACCAAAGGGAACATCACTGACATGGTGGTTACAGAGGAAGTAGAAATTTTAATTGACAGTGTTGTTGGTGTTGCTCTAGTAGTCAAAAATCACTCAAATGACTCCTTGGTACCCAAAAAGGAAGACTAACAGTATGAAAATAAGACAAACTCAGTTCCTGAAACAGGTGTTGCAAAGAGATCAGATCCTGCAACGTGAATTATCATGATTGGACAATTGGGCCCTTTGAAGACAGGCATGGCCAGTTCATTTTTTTCTATGTCTTCTACTTTCTGACATTCTGTTTGAAGAGGAGAACTTTAAAACTGGTGCTGTGGTCCTACACTGATACAAGAGAGTAATATAGTTTGTTGTGCCTCCTCACATGAGGCACAGTCACTACCTTTCAAAAAGCCAAATACACTTTTGGCCCTGAAGTGATGGGTCATTGTGCGATAGCCTGATAGAACAGTAAAACTGAAATCAGACTACCAAATTAGTGCAGTGTTTAAACTAAGCTTCTACATGTCTGTTCAACAGAAAACGGCGGGGCTCGATAGAAGAAACGAATCCAGCTGGCATCAGTGAAACACCCTGCTAGAGATTTTCCAATGTATGTAGACTAACTACTTGAAAGCATGCAAGCTACACAGTCAACACTGACAAACCTGTGACTTAAATAGTAGAAGGCCTAAAGCTCACAGAAAGCCTTAATTCACTGTGAGGTGAACATATCAAATATGGTTGACAGGGACAGGTATAAATGCTCACCCATTCACTGAACAAAAGATAAAGGAACCATTAATGTGGGGGGGGGGGTTACTGATGTAATGGTTTTGTACTACTATTTAATGTTTTAACAGAATGTGAAAATCACCCAGACCTAGATTATTAACAGATGTCTTCATCATACCTTCAGTCTTAATGCAATATTTTTATTCAAGAATGTGGGCAAATAAAGCTGGTTTCAGAAAACACATTACCAATGATCTTTCTTTTCAGCAGAATTTTCATGCATATGTAGAATATAAAGTCAGGATCATTCTAAAATATTCTTAAATAGCTGAGTGTGAAGAATTGCGTATGGGATGTGGTGTTCTGCACCTGTGGTTTTGCTATCCAGGAATTGCAAGGTAAGTAGTAAGCAGGAAGCCAAATGAATGAATAAATAATATTAATGCTAACACAAGTTAAGAGCCTTTACTGTTTCTCTCAAGTAAAGTGATTTTAGAGCTACAATTAAGAGTAGTTACATTCATGGGAAATATTAAACATTAATCAATGGTGCAAAGGTGTCATACGACCGATACCCAAGCGTATGGCAGATGAAATGCCTATAGATTATAATTTAAGTGGAGTCAATGAAACTGTCTGAATTCTTTTTACCAGCTTGACTATTTACTTCAATGTAGCACGATTTACACACTATAAAACATACTGGTAAAACAGCCCTCCACATTACAACATCTTACCTGAAGATCATAAAAACAGTAGCTGGCATCAGGAATATTTCATTGCAAGCAACAAACTTCAGAATATTCATTTGATTTGTATTCAATTTTTCCAAGATTGATCTGACAAATGGCATGCTGTTGGAACCCTTGGCCTTAAAATAAAGAAAAAAAAACATAAGCAAACAAGCAAGAGCTCATTGTCACCAATTATGACTGCGTTGCTTGGGGGTTTAAGTCTAATTAGAACAAATATCTGCTTAGTGTAGTAAAAGGGTTCACCTGACTAAGAATGCCTGCTTACGACTCTGCTGTGCAATCCCACAAGAGCTACTCTATTACACATGGGCGTTCTCTAATCCACGGGGCTTCTCTCGTTATTAGTCTGTAGAAGGTAAAGCAATGTATGCATGCATTTGTTCAAACAAAACAGGTTAGACTGTATTCTAAAAGGAGAAAAAAAAAAACAGGAAACGCTAACAGGAATTCTCGGCATCCTCATCGGCAAACAGCCACACTGTCGAGCTGAGCACTTACATCGAGAATCTTCTTGGTGTACGTGGCAGCATGTAGCAAGGAGAAAAGGAGCACTGGAAAAATACTCACTGTGATATATTAAGGAAAAATAAGCAGCTTGTGGTACAACAGTTTCACTGACATTTGTGGCTTTAGCAAGCCTGGCGAAAGAAAACAATTGTGGAACTCACTAAGAAACCCACAGCATTTCTATAGTCTTGAAACAATCAGTCAGTTTATTTAACTACTCTTCCTCGAGCCACAGGTTTCACTGAAGGAACAGATGGTACTCTTCACAGACACTGGGGCACGAGAAGGTTTAAGAAGTCTATTTGCTCCTTTGCCATCTGAAAATACACATCTTTTAGCTTTACTCTAGCACCTTCAAACCTAACTAGCTCTTGGCTTTACACTTGAGTCGCCACTTATTGACATTCTCGTGAAAGGAACTGGTATAATGCTCATCAGGGATAGTCAATTACAGATCCCCAATGCAACCACTACCCCAACCAATCCTTCCATCATGTAGTCTGAATGGACATCAAATTCGGGAAATGTTTGCAAATTTAAGGTTTAGCTCTGCTGCAGCACACCATTGCAGTATTGGGCCGACCCCCATTTGTGCTATGAACATTGCACTACTGTGCCCCCAACTGACCCAAAATCACAAACACCTATACACGTACCCTGTGAGTGGGCTACAGAGACGGCAGTGCTATAAAAACCAAGTGTTCATTGTAGAAAGGTATTCGGAGTTCACTCGCCCCAGCACAGTCTTAATGGTACCGGAAAAGAGGAGCAACAAAAAGAACCATAATCTGGCTCTCACATTCTAGACCAAATCTACGCATCGTAAAATGCAAGAGAGGTTACGAATGACAGTGAATTACATAAGATGATAATTTACCAGACAGAAATATTCACACAGGCAACTACCAGCTTTAACATTTTAGGAATTATCTGTAGGCTACAGTATACATCAAGATCGATTATAATGCAAGTTTAGCCATCTCTGCAGTTTCTCTAGCTCGCTAGGTTATACAGAGATGTATTTTAAAGGTTCTGACGAGTTGCGAAGGAAGTTACGGAGCTGGGCAGCTGCAATTGAAAATACACTTATAGGAGTTTGCCACTTGCACGTGCTCCATCGTGTCCATACATGGGTTTATGGATATCATCAGTATGTAATGTTCAATTCAACACCAATCAGTTTGGGAAGGCATTCTGTTACATACGGAATGATAAAATACCAATTACAAATCAGCGGGCTGGGACAAACTGGACCGTGCACACAAATATGGAATCCCCATCCTGCGAAGCTTTGCTTGCAACTGTAATGGGGCATGGTCAGGTCTACTCAAGGCGTGGGTAAAAGAGGAGCAAAGTAGGATCTTTCATAAAAGAAGAAAAGTATTAAGTAGCTAAAGTTTCGAAGGCCTACACTTTACTTTCACAGCCGGAGGTTTCAGTTTGTCTACTGCACAATGGGGTACATTCAGTATAGCAAGAGCAAGTTGGTTCGAACGGTGCTTATGAAGTGGTGACGGTAAAAGATGCTGCTGCAGACTGAATATTAAGAAGATATATGAATTGATCTTCCAGGTGTCTTGCATAACATACATAGGGGGTGCAATGAGCTTCTTACGGGTGGTTTATCTATATGTTGGCTTCTTGGTGAATGATAACAGTGAGCTTTTGACGTATAACTGTGAAAAAGGGGTGGAATTGGTCCATTTCTTGCAACAAATAATGGGGGTCGTCACAGAGTTAACTCAAAGTACAGACCCATATAAGGCAGAAAGTGCCCTGCTGAGCCTCTTTCACCGCTGCAAGCGAGCAACTGTAACAAATCGCTTCACTGACCTGGCACTCATAGGCATAAGAGCTATTGCCATGAGTTGGATATCACCCACGCTCCCGACACTACCCCACTGGGTTGCAGCCTTGTTAAAAAAAAGGGTAGAGCTGAGGAGACGGAACGTAGACGGGAGGAGCCCAGAGGGTTATGTAGGGTTCAAACTGCAAGTGGCTTGGGCCTGTATATGCAGGAGCTGCATGAGTAAACATGAGTAACGTGAACGAATGGTGCCTTAGGGGAGGTGCCTCTATGACCGAGAGTATGGAGTCCGAGTCCTAATTGGTAAAGGTACTGATCCCCCAACCCCTTCTCTCCCACGCATCCTGGCATCCAAACCCCAAGACTGCATGTCGGCTGCCCATATTGGGGACTGTGGAAAGCGGACGCCACACTATCACGGACTGTAAAAAGTAGAGAATCAGAGGCTTGGGAACACCGTGGAGGTGCAGACATACCACCATATCATCTTAACAATACACAGATTCCTGCAGGATTGCCAGCTCTATCCTCCTTAAGGAATGTCATGTTCCTGTTTGTTAAGCTGATGCCACTCATAGCTATGAATCTTCCTGTTTGGCTTAAGTTAGGTTTGCATGTTAGTTCAAGGTTGGAGCCAGACACTCCTGTCTCAATAATAACAGCATGTATGTAAAGCTGACCTGAGCACTGTTATAATCATTATCAGATATGTATGTAGTACTATTATGAATGTTCTGTAGGTCTAATTTGAAAAATAATAAAATGGTTCAAAACTAACTGTGAAAAGGGGGATATCTAAAAGGTAGAAGATCCAGGCAGTGGTTGTGGAGCACACAGTCTTGTTTGGCACAGGTCTAGTAGTCCACTGGCCCATATAGCATGTTGGAGCTTTTTTGCGCATCCATTATCATTCACATTTCATGACAATGTAAAGTTCAACACTGAGGAAATGTTCTTATTTACTTGGATCCAGGTTACACATTGTTAAACCCGACAGCCTTGGGGTGGCCTTCCCCAACTTTTTGCCTGCCTCGCTCACTCCAATTTTCTGATCTTGTTTTTGCTGGTTTCAGGACTCTGCGCACTTTACCACTTTTGACCAGAGACAAAGTGCTTGTGCTCTCTCCCCTTAATTTGCTTGTAAGTCCCTAGTAAAATACACAGCATGTGCCCAGGGCCTGTAAACTAACTGCTACTTGTGGGTCTGCAGCACTGATTGTGCCACCCACATAGGTAGCCCCTTAACCGTGTCTCAGGCCTAACACTGCATGGCCTGTGTGTGCAGTTTCACTGCCACTTCGACTTGGCGTTTAAAACTACTTGCCAAGCCTTAAAATTCCCTTTTCACATACAAGTCACCCCTAGGTAGACAATAGGGCATGGTAAGTAAAAGGCAGATCATGTACTTGTAAGTTTTACATGTCCTGGTAGTGAAAAACTCCCAAATTTGTTTTTCACTACTGAGAAGCCTCTTCCCCTCATAGGCAGACATGAGAAATTCCCTTTCATACTTCTAAGTGGTAATTTCTGATCTAAAGGGAATGGCATTGTCACGTTTGGCACGAATGGAATGGTAGTGAGTAATCCCGTTTACTGGTGAAGTTGGATTTAACATTACTATTTTAGAAATGCTACTTTTAGAAAGTAGGCATTTCTCTGTACTTACCGCTCTTTGTGCCTTACAGCCCGTCTCCAATCCACGTCTGGTCCATGCTAGTTGACAACTCCCCTTGTGCATTCCACCCAGACAGCCATAAACAAATGACACTCATCTGCATATTGATGGGTCTTCCTGGGCTGGAGAGGCAGAGGGGCTCTAAATTACACTTTAAAGGGTAGCGGCTTGACCCCACACAGAGGGCTGATAAAACCCCACAGATCTCCTGGCAGAGAGGGCAGGGTTGAAAGGGGGAACTGGTGCACTTCAAAACCACTTCCTGAAGTCCCTTCCACAAGGATCATTTGGGTATACATACTGGGTGTGTGACCCCCTAAAATGAGACACTTCTGGACCTACAACTGAACCCTGTCAGAAGGACTGCAGTGCTGCACAAAGGACTCAACTGGACTGCTTTTCAGGAAGGACTGCTCTTTTGCCTGTTGCCTTGTAGCTTGCTGCTCCCCGGCTCAGCTAGAAGGGCTTAGCCTTCCCACCCCCAGTGATCCCCAAGAGCTTGTCAGCTTGCCTCCTGTTAAGAATTGTCTGGGCCATCAAAGACTTTTTTTTAAACGCATTCCAGGTACTTTGTGCTAAAGAGAGACTTCCATTGATTCCCAATGATTAAGACTTACTTAAACCTGTAAAGTGATATCATGACTGGTGCATATTGGAGTTTTAGACTTCTTTTATTCAGATGGTGTGGAATACTTCATGTGGTGTTTTCACTGTGCTATTGTATGAGTTATTGCACAAATACTTCACACGTTGCCTTCTAAATTAAGCCTGCCTGCTCTGTGCCAAGCTACTGGAGGGTGAGCACATGATAATTTAGGTTGTGTTGCGACTAACCCTGACTAGGATTGCGGTCCCTTCTTGGACAGGGTACATACCTCTACCAACCAGAGACCCACTTTTTAACACACATGCACTCTCCAAGAACTGATTGGCAATATTATGGATGCTTATGTACAGTAATGGGGCTGAGGTTTCAATTAGCACGTTTGTACAAGGGTCTCATTGCAAGAGGGGACACTCATGCTAAGGGTGGTAACATTAGAGGTTTTTGTCTCTTTCTAGAAAGCAGGACTTAAGTGTTGCTGGTAATGCAAAAAACATCCATAACTATTTGCATCTCTCTACTCATACTAGAAATACACATAACCACCTTCAAAAAACAGATTACTAAAACAGTTTCCAGAGCGTGAATGGAAAAGAACAACCCCAAACATTCTAGTGGAGAATGCAAGAAACTGCTTGATTTATTCCTGCAGATTGGCTTCTCTGCAGGTAACTGCACAGACAGGCATACTCGCGAAAATTCAGAACTATACCTTTGGATTTTTGTAGCTCATGAGAAAGGCAGAAATTTGAATGCATAAATCTGACTAGTAGGTTTTTGATAACCACAAAAATGACTCTGAATGGAACATATTACATTTTTGGCTCTGACTGTGATTGTTTTGGGACTACCACTTTAATTACTGCGAAAACTTTCGATAGACATGCCTTTAAAGACCCAATCTGTGATTTCACTGCAGAAACTACACTGTTAATGCAAGCTGGCTATTTTCCATATCACCATCCATCAAGAATGTAGCCAGAGAAGTAAGGTGTTAAAGGTCACAAGGAGCACGCTCTATGTTTACAGACTGCACAGACGATATTGCAAAAAAATATGAGGTGATGTGCTAAAATAATGCATAAAACATTTCACTTCTTGGGGGCCTTGTTGGTCAACTTCAGTTAAGGGCAATTGTGCCATTCCTTTTTCAGAAGGGTTGGAGCTTCGAAGATAAAGATCGGTGGAAGGCTATGGTGCCATCTTCATTTTAGAGTTCTCCAGAAGACAAACCAGAGAGAAGCAATAGGCAAAAGAGGATGCATATGATTTGAGGCTTGCGGATGTCTTCAAGTAATTACTTCTTTGGGAGAAAGACTGAAATGGTTTCTTCCAAGTTTTTACCGTCCAGTGTAGCCATACTGCAGGTTAGTGTAAACATTTGCTAAGTACGTGTGCAGGAAATTAAACTTTCAATTTTCCTGTATAATCCTATGTGGCATTCTTTCTTTCCTATTAAGCAGCACTACTTGGTTTCTCAAATTACTAGGCGCAATGTGTTTACAATCTGCATGAACGTAGTGAGCTTAAGAGCATCACGTTTTTCTTGAAGTGGGGCTACTGTTCACAAATTACCTCTTTTGATAGAGTCTTTGCTATACAAAATTTGAAATATTTTGATGGGTACGTTTTCATTAAAAGCTGGATTTTACAAATAAGTTAAACAGCAGTTCTAGAAAGGGTAGTAGGTAACTTTAGGGAATTGGAGTGGACGGCTTTAATATTCAAACGTTTACCTTTGAACATGCATTTCACAATCAAGATTGTTTGCAACTTGGGCAGAATGCCGTACTCGGGGCAGCCTTTGGACTGGGAAAGCGAGATCTGTTGTCAGATTACCATAAATCACTCCACAGGCTTCAGGTAGTACCATAAAGAAATTAAAAATAGGTGCCTAACCTTTAATTGTCTCAATCAACCCCAGTTTGCCACATAAACACAAGTAGTATGCAACCACCAGACGCCTTTGCAACAATAATCAAGGTTTGCTAAAAGTTTCAAGGTTTCACCTTGCGGTGGGAGGCGGTTGCTTGTTCTCTCTCCAAGCCCCTTGTTTCGGGAATAGACTCCCAACAAATTCAAGGCATGGCACCTCACTCTAAAGTCTTCAGGGAAAAGATGGACAGCTTTTTTGTACCCTTAAGACCAGGGGACCCGCAGGGGAAGTGAGCGCTGTAGCTCGGTATGGGTGAAAGGCCTAGTCTGGGGGTCTGCAGAGCTTTGGCACTAACCATCTATCTTGCGAAGGGGCGCCATCATACAGTTGAACTTATGTAGCTAAGCACTTCCAACATATTTTTATTAAGAAAATTCACGTTTACCACAAAACAAAACAAAAAACACTGAAAAGGATACTCGTTACTGGGTAAGAATTGACGAATATTAGGGAGTACAAAAGATAGTGGCAGCTGTCCTCCAACAAAGCCTGGGCCAGGAAGGCTCTGCTTATCTGGAAATGTGGCAATCGCTGGTGTAGTCGGAGAGCACTGGTGAGAGCATTGGCAAGCAAGGCACGCTGGTAAAAGCTTGACGCTTCCTGCAACCTGCAAATGAACAAACAGACATGGCCACTAAAAGAGAAGTGCCAGCAACCTCCTGCCCCTAGAGGATTGCATCAGACAAACCGAGCATCAAACTACGGAGAAAACGTAAGTCATGTTCTCATTCTTTCTTAGTTTCCTATTTACTTTCTAGAAACATGCAGGGGAATTAGAACGAAAATGGATGTGTGTCAGCTTTAATAAATGCTAAACGGAAAAACGCTGAAATACATACCCTAAAAGGGGGAGGATGAATAAAGCCGAGCAGTAAACCGTGAACCACCGGGAAAGCCACATTGCGGTGTCCAATTTATTAGCCAGCATAAATTGCTAAATAACAGTAAAAAGGAAGAAGGAATTAAAACATTTCCACGTTACCATTAAATCATTTGCTATGACTTACAACTAACATTTGTTCATGATGTATTACGTAAAAAATACCTTTACCAATCCCAACTGCACAACGCATGTCTATTTTCAGTGTTATACCACTGACGTCAGTAACCGTTTCAAGCAACACTAAATATACAGCCTCAGAGGCGTAAAAGTGCAGTAAACATCTGTTTAGGAACGCAAAACACCTCACTGGTTGAACTTGTGGTTTTTACAAGGTATGGCTTCATGAAGTAAACAGCTGGACAGCTCACATGTGGTCTATACTCTTCATGAGACGGTCACCGCATGCAATACACAGTGTCTGCCACTATCTTGCGTACACCCACCGAGATCTGAAAGTGGTATATATCCCTTCCACGGGCATGACTGCTTAAGTCTGGAGTCCTTTTTGTGTGTCAGCTGGCGTCACTGAGGCAAAGTAGGATATCTGGCGACAGCTTTGAGGTTGGTGAAGGAGAAATAACCTGAGGCATTACCAATAAGTAGGGGGGGGGGGGGGCAAAGTAGCAGCAGGGATCCAGCCATGGGATCACAGAGGTGCTGTGGCAGGGCAAGTCATATCTGGAGGACAGAATGCTGCCTGCCTAGGGCTGCTCATTGGAGAGTGAGTTGGAGTGCTCATCTGCCTCTGTGCTCAGACAGGCCTTACTTCAGCTGCGATACTGTTATGAGGTGTCATCCAATAGCCTGAAGGAACAAGTGAACTGCTGTAGAACTGACGTGTGGATGGTGTGTGAAGGCCCAAGATGTGCACCTGGACCACTTGAGCAACAGAAGTCAGCTGCTGAGTAGCTCCTGAAGATAATCCACCTCGGGGATGGTAATGCTTCGATTGGTGAGATGCTGCAAGGAGGATGCCACGTGTGGACTAAGTTACAGCTGCAGTGAATGTAGGGATTGGATGTGGTGTGGGAGATGCATAAAAAGATCTCTGTACGCTTTGATTCAGGTGTAATGATTCCACCTTCTCTATTCAAAGCTCAGGAAATTCTGTGCAAGCTCAGGGTGTACGCCCCAACTGGATGGTGAGTGTGACCCCCTCCACAAACCTGTGCATAGAGAGGCCTTTCTCTTTTGAAGCCTACTGAAACACGAAGCATGGTGGAGTACAATGGCGGAGCATTGAGACCTCAAGAAAACACTCTGGAAAGTTGTAGTTAACATTTTCTCAGACACGTATTGTTTCTTGGACTAAAACATCCCCTTGTGTTAACTTGAGTGCCTTTGCCATATTAATTATAGGATGGCCTGACGCCACCTGTGGTTGCAAAACAAGTTTTGGCAAAGTCAACAACTGTAGCGTTTTCTGCCTGCCTACAGGCTTTGTGACTGCTTGTTTTTAGGTCAAGAAATCCAGACAGCGAGGTCAGGTTGCAATTGATGCACTGTGGGCTTACCAAGAACTTTCAGAGGTTTACAGCCCACCCATTGCTTACAATTGGGTGGCTATATTGTCACTCATTTGCTTGCTTCTTGGTTGATGGTTTATCAGGTGTTTGTGCCTACTCTGAAGCTTAGCCTTTTTACCATCTCTGACTGGACAGATGCTATTCTTCCAATACCACTTTTAGAAAACTACTTCTTTCTTTTTCTTATGCACCCTATGACCGTGTGTGTGTTTTCCAGCTATCGCTAATGCCCCCCCCCACCAAGTACCATCCACTGTGCTGAGTGTTGCTGTCTCCCCCCCACTGAAAACCTCTCTCACGTGCTTCTCCCACTCCCTGCCTTCCCTGCACTGTGTTGCTTTCTCACACGTATGATTCTCTGCCCATCCCTCTCCCTTGCGCGCGGTTTTTCTCCTCACCTACTACCATTTGCCCCTACATCTAGTCTTCTTACCTTTTTATTTTGAGAGGGGCGGGGGAGCTCTGCCTTAGAAAAAAGTAAAAGTAAATTTGAGCTGTCTTTTTCACTTTTTATTTACCTATCATCTCAGATCGGTAAATTAAAAAAAATGGCATTTGAGTCATTTTGTAGATATGCATGCATGCATGCATGCATAATGACGCATTCACACACATTACACATCTACAAAACGATGTGACTGTGTCATGGTGCAAATGTGGTTATTTTTTTAATTTTGAAGAAAGCTATTGGCAAAGCCAATTGATTCTAAAGGTGAAACCTTTTGCTTGTATTAAATGTTTTAGTAAATCTTTATGACAAAGACATCATAAACAAAATGGGGGTTAATGTGGGTACATCTTGTATATCAGGACAGCCATTTTTGAAGCATATCGCATCTGTATGAACAATAAAGGGGAGTCACCTCTAAACGGGTTGGAAGTCCATTCACAAAGATGGCAACTGTAAGCAATGCGTACGTGAGATGAGGCACACTGCAAGCAGTGGCAGGGCCTTGTAGCAGTGCCTGAAGTAGACTTATGCAAAATACAATATAAATAAAAATAAAATAAGGGTTTTTCCCCAAAAACACAATGGTTCACAAGTCGCTTGCGCTGAAGGGGCATTACGTTCTTGGGGGCTGTGTGATTCGGCAGAGTGCTGGTGCTCACAGATAAAGGAACCATGGGCTAAAATCGACTGAGCCATTACCCTATGCTGTGGTGGCCGGAAGCAAAATGTGAATAACTCTGAAGTAGATGAATGAATGAAGAGAGCGGTCTGAAAGCCTCTTAAAGTACATATATTTAGAGACATTGAAAAGGCCTTGGCTAATGGCAGACCCAAAAATTGTGTATAGACACAAAAACAGTCCAACAGACTTTCATAGTCAGGATTGCACCTTCCCATACAATGCTGATTAATCCATCTGACACAGGGGGACGATATGAACCGGCATCTTCTGAGTGCTATTAGAGATTCACAAATGGCACGTGCAACTAAGACCGATGCAATGGCCATAAAAATTAACCCTACCCTGAGCTGACCTCTAAATAGTTGCGGACAGTACAAAGGTGTAGAAACTATCACTGGCAAAGTCTCAGACATGTGCACAATGTCTATTTGCAGGAGACCATGAGGATTTTAGAGTATGTGTAGGGAGGAGCCTAACCGTAATTTTCTTCATTAGAGGACAGGGGGCCCTCAGGGGGCCATTACAGCTTGAGATCTGGACTTCGGAGAGATCACTCTTCAGCAGTTGTGCAGTGAGTTGTCAGGACGATATCAGAGCCTGACTATTATGATTTTTCCTAATTAAATTCATAAATTCAACTTATGCTGAAATGCAGACTTCTAAAGCACAACCTAGAAACCACGAAAATATTGCAGTTCCCTACTAAGCCTAAGAACTTACACTTCTACAGCTCTTCAGAAATTGTATGGGGTTGACCGGATGGCTGGGGTAAGCCATAATCAGTTTTCACGTACACTGGAATAAGAAATGTAACTCAGTCCACTGCACCACTCGGAGACTTTACAAGCACAAAGCACAGCACCCACTCTTCACATAAGGTGCTGGTGACTGAGGATAACACGCTATAGGCTACAGGCTCCTGGTTTATGCGAATAGATCTAGGTTTTATGCAGTTAGTGGATTTTTAAATGGGTTGAAGTAGCCTGATACAGTGGTGTGGAAGTTTATGAAATATCCACTTGTCCAAGGGACCGGATTCTTTCTCATGTATAAACAAAATCCAATTGGTGCAATCGAACGAGGTGAGACAGTATGCCAGTGTTCTCATTATATCAGAGTTCTCAGAGTCTCTCCAATTATACCAGTGCTCATATTAGGTCTTATTTTGGGTTTTATTTAGGCTTCGTTTGTGCCACCTTCCTGAATATATGGGGGCTGTGACTACAGAAAAGCTCTATTTAATTCAAATATTTGACTATTCATAGACCCAGTGTATGCAAAGGCTTACTTTATGAAAAGTCTCGGTTTAAGGTTAGTTTCTCATAACAAAAGGGCTCCACGTTCTGATCACAGCAGATTCAGGGTGTATTATTGCTTTCTTTCTTACTTTAGTTTATGAAGAAGCATCCTGGGATCTGCCCCAGGCAATTTAAATTCAAGTAGTCACTCAATTTCACAAAATATTACTCTACTTATAGTTCAGTGCCTAGTCAACCAACTGAGTATAGTCTGAAATTTTCCACTTCACCACATTGTACAATTTTTAGCCAGATCACTTCATCTCACTGTTACAATTTCTTTTCATACCATAATTGTGAGCAGATACTAACCCTGTAAAAAAAAAAAAAACAAGACTGGACATTTATATCTACAGCTAGATACATTCTTGAAAGTACCTACACAATGAATTCTAGCTTAGTTGGTTCTGAACTCAAAATAATTTACTACCATGATCATTTTCAGCAAATCTACATACCGTGGCTGGATGTAAGCCATAACTGGTTGTTCCTGTGCTGAAAACTCTCAGTTAGGGACTTCATAAACAACATTGGCAAAGCCAATAGGTCTCGCCTCTGGTTTTAGAAATATGTATTGTACTGTGTATAAGTGCAGACTTTGAATTTGTTGAAATTTGTAAATTCTTTGCTTCGTCGGATTGTATTGCAACTGGAATTTAATAAGTATCGGTAAAGTTGCTTTAAAAGAGTGAGCTATTGGGTATTCTACTCCTTTTATTCAAGAGTCTGGGTGGGTTGTGAGAGGGTGTTCACAATGGGACATGACTGAGCTTGGGAAGAGGAGGCTGAAGTGAAGGCAGCGTGAGTCAAAGGCCAGCTTATATGCTCATCCAATAGCTGGTCTTTCTCTGGTGCACACATAGATGGTCACAAAAGTACCATTTGTGATTATCAATTTCAATTATTTACAGCATAATTATTGGTGTTTCTCATTTATATCACTCTGTTAGCATGCACTCCCAAAGCCAATAGGCAGGTGTGTTTTAGGCATAGGTTTGTTATAGTGTGATATGACAATGCAATAGCAGAAAACTCACAATAAGGCACCTAAACGCTAGTCAGGCAGACTTATGTAAATCACACAGGACCTTAGTTCAAATGTTTTAAGCCACTCCCTTAATTACTTAGGCAACACCCCTTTTAAAAACAGCCTCATTCTACCCATTTTATCTAACTTAAAGGACTGTGGTCCATAATAGGCTTTTGCCTACAGATCACTAAAAGTGGTCTTGTAGGCCAGACCTTACAAAATTGTGCTGCTGTTAATCTTAAATTCTGGGAGTCTAATCTAAAACTTGTGCAGCAGAAAAATGGCATCGCTCAGAGAGAAAAACTACAGCTGGTATTATGCGCCAGAGGTGCGAGTTGTACACTTTAGTGAAAGAAACCTGAGGGCTTGACCTCCATGGTCACACCCAAGGCTGCGATTCTAGATCCTGGTGCTCTTGGTGCCACACTCCCCTTTAGAAGTAGATGTCCAGCATTTGTTCCAGCAAATTGATCCAAAAATTGTCAAGGTCAATTGGTCCTTGGTGAAGCAAATCTAAATATTGGGAGTCAAGTAAAAAGAAAGAAACACAATGGGAGACAGCAATGTGGAGCACGGGAGGAGTTAATGGGGAACTGGCAATCTAGAAGGTGGAGGCAAAATCAAAGGACAGGGCTGGGGGAAACAATAGGCATGTGGATGAAGCAATACAATGAGGGCACGGCATCAGCAACACTGGGAGGAGAGGAGGAAGCAACACTGAAGATGTGGCCAGGGAAGCAAACTAAGAGTGCAACATGGAGAAAAGGGGAGGAAAAGTAAACAGGTGAGAGCAACGGGAGCGGGCAGGGGAAAAGCACAAAAAACGAGAATACACATGTACTCTTTGAGAATGTGTAAACGGAACAAAAGTAGCACAAGTGATGTGTCTATGCTCCAGGGGCCATACAAATGATAGAAAAAGAATAAAAGTCTATACAAGCTAATGTATAAGAAGCAAGGAAATGAGCCTGCCAATGAAGCTAATCGATAAGCAAATAGGGTGTTGGGGGGAGGGAAGAATTCAAAGCCTACTGTAAACAGACAGGCCATGCGCAGACTAGAAAGCAAGACCTAAAAAGTGGGGCTGTAGAGAAAGAAGTGTTTTTTTCATTCTGGAGAAAAAAAGAAACGTTCAAACAACTAATTATGCAGCCTGCTCAGCAGATTTTCAAATGAGCAAATACACATTTATATTTGTTTTTTCTGAAAATGGAACTCACAAACATCTGTCATGCGTATGCCTGGAAACATCGCAGGTTCCCATGCCTATTCCATTTTTTGTTTAAATCTATTTATTGCCGTTTTTATGCATCAGATTACCAAGTACAGCTGTACAGAGACATTATATGTAATGGCAGTAGCAAATGACATAGATACATTGTTTATAATCAGTCTATTACGTAAGCAGGCAGGGCAAGATATGAATTTTACACATATCAAGTAGGCTTTCAGACAGTCATATACGAATGTGCAGACGAAATGAGGGCATACGTTAAATAATGGATACAATATAGCACAAAGTCAGATAAAAACAGTTGAAAGACCCGTTTAGTGACCGATTTACTAAACAAAATTAACGGAGATATTAACTAATCCACGCACCCCAACTCAATCCTCCCTCCTTTAACAATATTCTGCACCATGTATCTTTCCTTCGATTTGTATACAGAGAATTGCCCCTGACAAAGCCACCACGCAATGTTGAAGTCATTAGAGACTGTGGTTTCACTGTGGGCGTGACTGGAAGTGGCATATCAGATGTTCCATGTATTGTGTCACCTACTCCATCATTATTTGGTGGGTGGGAAACACTAGGCACATCAGTGTACAGGTCAGCCATGACGGCGCCCAAATTGTAGGCTACTGTGTTTTTGCAAAGTCCTACTGTGTCTTCCCTGTTTAAAGCCCCATTAGTGAGCGATTGCATCCAGGATGTGAGGGGCGGTGGATAAGGTGATTTCCATCTGCATGTGGTCAACCTTTTTTGCTAATAGGAGTACCAGATCCATAAATCGGGATGTAACCTTGTGTTTCTTGCTTTGATGATGTAGCCCTAGTGTACATACTTCCCATGCATTGGAAAGGACCCTATTTGTACAATGTAGTAGGCGGCTCATTACTCCTCGCCAGTAGTTCTGCAATCCAGAGCAACCAAAAGGAAATTTATTATATCAGCATTTACTACTTTACAGTGGGGCAGGCTGCATCTGGGCGGTGGAAATATTTGTTTATATTGGCACGAAAGAGGTAGGCTCTGTGGATGATATATAATTGAAATCTAGCCAAAACAGGCATTGTGAGGTATATGGACACGGCCCTCCAGTATGGCAGACCATTCCTTGTCCATGCAAGGTTGGTCAAAATTCCCTTCCCACCGTGCCAGAGGGTGTAAGTGTTGGTGCTGTGCGAGTTCGCACGGATCTAGCCAGCCAGTGTATCAGGTGTTTACTGCGACCTAGGACCTGGCGGTATTGAATGGTGAGGTGCACAGGAGCTAAGCAAGTCGTGCCTAGGAGTGCTAAAGCTGGTGCATATGGTGCAATCTGTCTCGTAAGATATAGGCGACGCCTAAGGCAGCAATATGCTACCACCAGTAGTGTAGGCGTGGGTAGCGGCTTAGCGCATGGGTGAAACAGTTGGAGTATATTAGTCTGGTTCCAGGCTGGCAGTAGTGTTGCGGTATGATTTAGGGGCAAAGCGGCAAGCCATTTCACCACCCATTACAGGGGTGTGGAATTTATTAAAATATCTACTTGTCCAGGGGACAGGTTGCTTCTCAAATCTACTTGTCCTGTGAAAAGATCTACTTGTCCCTTTGGTGCCATGTAGTGTGGCAACAAATTATGGCAGCAACCTCATTATGTAAGAGCTCTGATAATAGCCTCTCTGATTATGCCAAGGCTACTACCATAGAAGGGCTTGAATACTTGCAGTTTCAATCCCTACTGTAGCAATTTCCTTATTTTGCCACCTTTCTGCAGATCTGCATACTGGGGCTGGAGGAAGCAGTAAGCAATAGTTCCAGGGCTGGAATGCCTTTGAGTCTGCAAACCTACTAACCTGCATGTTTTAAAGATTTTCACCAGCCTCTCTCTAATATTTTCCCATAATAAGAAAGGTTGGACATTTACTCCTGACAATGGCAGAATTAGAACTTCTTCCAGGGTTGGGAAGAAAGTGGCTGGAGGGAAAATGAACTTGCAAATGCTCAATAGATTTTCACATGAGCAAATCTACACATCGTATTTACCCAAGCTAAAATACAGTTCACAAATATTTTATAGGGGTACGACATATACCATGGGTGCACTTTTGTGACTTTCTTTAAGAATTTAGGGCCACATGTAGGTAGGTTCAGATTTGCAACCCGCAAATTGCGAGTCAGAGCGACTCGCAATTTGCGAGTCGCAAATCCGAATGTAGGATGTGTCCCTGGCACCATCTGTGATTCGCAAGGGCTTCGCAAATGCCCACCTCATGAATAATCATGAGGTGGGTCGCAATTTGCGACCCCCTTGCGAATGGCGGCCCTCACAGGGATGGTGGCCTGCTGGAGACAGCAGACCACCATGTCTGTGACTGCTGTTCAATAAAGCAGTTTTTTTTTTTTTTTGTAATGCAGCACGTTTTCCTTAAAGGAAAACGAGATGCATTACAAGAACGAAAAATGAAACGTTTTCATTTCATTTTTTCCGAGCAGGCAGTGGTCCGCAGGACCACTGCCTACTCTGAAAAAATGTTTACAGTGACATTCATAATGGGGAAGGGGTCCCATGGGGACCCCTTCCCTTTTGCGAAAGTGTTAGCACCCATTTGAAATGGGTGCAAACTGCGATTGGTTTGCGCCCGCGTTCACGGTCACAAAACAATCCTACATTGCACTGCGAATCGCAATTAGGAAGGGCACACCCCTTCCTAATTACGAGTCGCAAACCCGTTTTGCGATTCGGTAACCAGGTTACTGAATCGCAAAACTGGGTTTGTGCATCACAATGTGCTTTTTGCACATCGCAAACAGCGAAATTCTCTGTTTGCGACATGCAAAAAGCTACCTACATGTGGGTCTTGGTCCCTAATTAAGTCTGGTGTTAACAAAGACATTTTGTTTTTATTAAACTTCTATTTCTCTCTCTTTCGGCTGGCTTTACTGTGAGTGATCGCATTCTGCTCTTCCACAAGGAGCATATTGCACACAAAGTAGTTTTGTTCAGTGTCAGGAACTACAGTGGCAATCAGTGACGTAACGAAACTGGAGGGTGCCCATTTCCAAAGAACATGGAGGAGCCCCCTCTCCAGACTCACTCAGGGCAGGTGCTGTGCTGAAGGGGCCCACTGGAGGGCAGCTCGGGGCCTTGGTTATGCCACTGGTGGCAACGTGTGGTTTTAAAGTTCAAAAACTTTTTTTTTTTTTTTGCCAGTGTTTGTTACAATGTTGAGGGCCTGGTAGCTCCCACAAACATTTAGTGTTACAAAAGCCATGTCAAAACAAGACACGCATTGATGAAACTAAAAGACTTATAGAAATATGTCCGATCAGTTGGCTTTGTCAGTGTTTGTTTATTTTCATGCTTCCCATAATCGTGTTGAAAATGGTTACACTGATTTTCCATTAGAAATATTTTTGGGAAATACTAACATGCGTCAATACATTTTACTAAATGACACTTCATTTGCATCTAATCAGAGAGCATTCTGGGAGCATTATACTTAGCCTCATAGCCTAAACTTTTCAAACATGTGTATACACTTTTTTTTTTTGTACTGGAACCAACGTCAGTAGTGAAGTGTGACCTTAAAACATTTATTTACAGCACTCACCCTAATAATGAAGGCTTTCAAATAATGAAACATAAATACAAGTTCGAACAGCATTATCTTTTGGAAACACGAGAGTTCCACTCTCTGTAAACAGGCAGCCAAAGGGTTTGTGCTGCAGAGGGTTGGGCCTACTTGTCCCAAGGACAAAGTAAACATAAAAACTTGTTGCCCTTGACCCCAAACAAGATGTGTCGGGCGATAGGAATTCCACATCCCTGCGGACCATTCCACGTGCAGTACGTAGACAATGGTATACTGCATACAACAATAGCAGGGGGGGGCACTGTCAACCTGCAACAGACAAGTCCAAAGTACGCTCACCACTTCCACCACATTTTATTGCGTGTCTGCAGGCATCCCAGTGCCTGGTAAAGTGTCTGTTCCCTCACAGCACATCAGTCAACCCCCTTCCACCAGTCAGCTCGGGTGGGGTTTCTTTCTGCTTTCTTTAAATTGCAGGTTGGTATCTCTCTCTGCAGTCAGAGTAGAGCTACACACCAACAAATTATAAAGGGCACTAATATGTGCATTTTCATATATACCTCTAATCGCAAATGGAATGTATGGATTTATATTAAGTGTGCAAACAATTTGAACTCGTGAATCTTGTACTGTAATCCGAAATATAACAATTTTATTTAACTGTTCTATATGCCAACGTCAGAACTGTCATTTCTATTTTAATCTTAATAGGGAACAAGTGCATAACTTTCAGACGCAGTTGTACATCCCCAGAGGTTCAACCACTTCGGAGTGATATTTTTCAGCATAGACTGCCGGACACAGAAATTAGGTTTTGTAGTACTTGAAGAAAATCATTAATGCATTCCTACATGCACCACTAAACTAAAATGCCTAGGGAAGAAGGAGGGGTGGTTTTTGTAGTCTTTGCTGACTTCCTTGCAAAATGTAGAACTGATTTGGAACAATAATTACTAATGTTATTCACAGTGCTCTGAAAAGGCAAAAATAACAAAATGTACTACTTTATGTTTTGAAGAAGTTTTCGAACTGTAATTCTTTCAGCTCTCATCGACAATAAATTTGTACCCGACAGCAACAAGTTTGCTGGTTCATACTACAATACCATTTTTGTATTCAGAAATGAGCTACCAATGATTGACAAAAATAGTCACAAATAAACTTCATCTTCAAATAAGTTACAATATAAACCTTAGTAAATGCACACTTTATAGAACCTGCCAATTGTATCATTATCCACACTGCTCATCTACTATATAAATGCATAACCTTCAGCTTTCTAGGAACAAGCACCATTGATAGTAGTTTGCATTTCTGACAAAAGTGAACTGACTCAGTTCACAGATGTACATCAAATTAGTAAAAAAATAATACATTTTTTTTTTTCCATCGGTTGTAAAATCACCTTACTACTCACATTATCAACCTTTAGCACAACCTGGATTTCAGTCTTTCCGAATTCTATTCTTCCTTAGTAAGCACGGTAGACAAAATCGCTTCATTGACTCTTACATGTTATTTACAAAATTAACCTTTGAGGACTATTATCTTTACAGAGCTCGCTAGCAAATTCGAGCTTTGCGTCTCATTTGCTTAGATTTCATCATCATTTACAATGTTGATACCCAGAAAATAGGAAAACATTTGGCTTATTTAATTTTTCATGCAGAAAGCTAGCCACTAAGAACAATGTTATAACTGGGGGAGGACTGAAAATCAAAACAATTGGCATGCTACAGAGGGGTAGAATTCTTTTAAAAATCTGTCCAAGTTGCAAAATGATTCAGGAATCAATTTTCTCTTTAAAGAAATCCACTTGCCTCTACTTACTACCTAAAGTGGACATGCACCAAAACAGACGTTTTTCCCTTTGAGGTAAAAACAGATCTGTGAAATGGCTCAATGTAGTATGTTTGAATTTATTTTTCAGATTCACTCATCTTAACCCATTTACCACTTTTCCCATGCATACACATTTAATCTGCAGGCACACAACCTCCTGCAAAGGTGCGTTAAAAAAAAAAAAAAAAAAAAAAAAAGGAGACATATGCTTCTCTGCTTGGCAGGCGTCCAGCCTGGCAAATCCAAGTGTGGCACATATCTTTCAGACATAGCACCTCTCACCTCTTCTGCAGGCAACGCAATTAGCAGAACAATACCAGACAAACAACCACTGCAATGACTGAAGCTTGTGCCTAGACAGAGAGATGCAAAGGAAGAGGAAAGGGGCACTGGGCTCAGCGTAGACTCAACGTTCAAACTGCATGAGGACATGCTGCTGTGATAGTTGTAGATGGAACTACCAAGGAACGTGTAGACAAGCTCAGGGGGTAATAAGTGCAAGCAGGTGGATGTGCTGTAGCTCTGTATTCACAAGAGCTGGGGGGGAAGTTATAGAGAGCCATAATGGAGCAGTGAATGGGCCAACGCTTGCAGGAAGTCAGGAACCAGCATTCAAGATCAAATGGCGAGAGGAGGGATGAATCAATGAGGTAAGATTGCTATACTCAGAATAGGTGCAGAGGTTTGTGAATGAGGGAGGGCTGCCTGGAGCAATGGCAGTAAAGATGCCTGGGCAGTTAGTTTCAGGACAAGTGGTGAAGGGAGACAGGTGACAAAGCTAGTACTGTCAATCTATAAATGTACCAAAAAGCACACCATTCAGACACATACTTCTCTCAGCAACTGAACCCCAGCACCATATCCCAAGAGGTAAAGAAGGATCCATGCCTGGATGTAGAGCTGAAATCCCAGAGCTGCACAGTAAGCAGTAGGGGTAGACGGTGAACTCCACTCGCAGTTTTTCCCACTCCGTTAAGAGGGCGGAGTTGCAAAAAAAAAAACCTGCGTAGGGGAGTTTTTTCCCCACATTGGCACTCGCTAACATTAAGTTAGAGACAACGAGCGAGGAAAATCCTACTCCAGACCACCTCCCAGTGAGATTTCTCAGTGCGGGCTGGCCACGGATGGTTGCTACCGCTTGCGGTGAGAAACCTTCCGTCCGCGTTGAGGAAGCTGCCGCTCGAGTTGAAAATCTACTCAAGCGGCAGAAAAGAAGCAGCGTCCTCTTGCACTTGTCGTGCCATTCAGGCTGATTTTACAATGCAGGACAAACACCAGGCGCTAAAAATCAGTGCGAACGACACAAACTAATACACTGTGGACCTAACGCACTGCAGTGGAGTTTTTTGGTCCCTTCACTGAATCAACTCCGCCTAGGCCTAGTAAGCAGCTGAAACCTGCGGTAGAGTCACACATCCTTACTGAGAGCACTACTGGCAGAGAGAGGCTTCTAAGGTCCAGGGCAAACAAAAAGCATGGAGATGTGTCCAGATACAATGGTTGGGAGAAACGTGGCATCAAAAGCCCATAAAAAGAGGTTCCGGGGCCATCATCAAAAGTACAAGTTTGATTTGGATCGGATCGAGTTAGAAATTTGTCAGATTAGAATGAAAGGGAGCACGCAGGCCTTCAAATAGTGTATCGCAGGAACCCGAAGGGCAGGGATGGTAGAGCACATTCTCTCCTCCAGCTCGTAAGTGACAACGATGGAGTCATAATGAAGAGAGCTGTATTGTCTTGCAGTTTTTAGAAGTATCTCGAATACCAGTATGTGTGCACAACAGCATCTGATTAAAAGGAGGATGGAATACTCAGTGATCCCTATGAGTACCAAGGCAGTTATAACAATGGGATATGTTATTTGGAGAAGGGCGCATTGTTCCTCCAGCCAATCCTAACTTGAGAACAGTCATCAACTTCTGGACAAATCACACGCCTTCAGATATTTCCCAGGATTGGCAATTGTTTCTGCTGCACTGTGTACTAATAATGTAATAAAATGAGGCAAACCCAGTAACCTCAGGACCTGGGTATGTAGATATATAGCAAAATATTGGCTCTAAAGGGGAAAGCATAATCCTGGACTCCCACAGAAATACTATGCTAATTCTAGACATCTTCCACTGTGATAAGTCGGTCATGTAATTTTATTCAACAAATTTGTAATACAAAAAGGATTACATTTAGAATTAAATACATTTAAGTGCTCCTCATGAAGTGATGGCACAGTGAAAGTGATTAAGGTGAAGTTAAAGTTCACCAGTGTTGTGTACAATATATGCAAAATGTGGCTAAAAGAACAAGTGGCCACATTTTGTATATATTGTGTATATAACACTGGTGTAATAACAACACATCCGCACACAAGGGACTACTCCTATTTTTCCAGTCTGTATAACCTGCACATGCAGCTGGATACGTTCTTATGTTCTCCGGATGCCCATGGTAGAGTAATGACCACAGAATATATAGCCTGTATGATCTCTGACCACAATCAAATCCTTATGAGTTGCGATTGGCACTGTACTAGACCTAGGATACCCACATCGAGACTTAAACCTGAAATGTTAGAGGACCAGGCCTTTAAAGGCGAGAGCATAGCCCAATATTTCGAAATGAATTAAGGGACTGCGATGACCAAACATGCAGAATGGGAAGCATCCAAGATGAGGCCGAGGGGCCAGTGCCTAGCAAAGGGTATGGGTGTGAGGGGGATGCTACTGAGGGAGGTGCTAACTGCTGAAAACGAGTTGCGCCAACTTGAACAGCAGGGACAGGAGGGTCCCAATCAACAGTCTCTGCTGGACAAGAGAGAAGAAGAAGTAGCAAATAAAGTAAAGAGACTCTGCTGCTTTGATTACAGGGGATATATGGCACGCACTCACGTGGAGAGAGACCGGGAAGGCACCTAGTTGGCTTGGCTGGCAAATCCCACTAAGAAAGGAACCCCACTATTCTGGAAGTAGAAACTGATGGAGTCGGACGGGAATTCAGGCAGGAAGAGATTAATGACTGTTTCCTCCAAAAATTACACACACCTGAACTGGTGTGAATGCACCTATAAGGCAACAGCAGTGAGGGACTATTTAGAGCCGTTGGACCTACCATGCCTCTCTGGTGAAGAGGCAGAGGAAATCGGGGACGCTATCGTACAACAAGAAATTAGAGCGGCAATAAAGGACATGGCCCAGGGGAAGAAGCCAGGGAAAAAGGGATTCCCTGCAGAATGGTACCTGACCTATGTAGCCCAATTAGTGCCCCGGCTCGAGGCCATGTATAACGAGGCACGAGCAGTAGGATACTTACCAGATACTACCCAGGAAGCATTGGTGGTGCTACTGCTGAAACCCGGAATATGCCCCAGTGTTTATAGGGCCTATCGGCCGATATCGATTCTACATGTCGATTATAAGATCCTCAGTAAAATACTGGCAACGCGCTTACTCCCTTGCATGCCTCAGCTCATACACCTGGATCAGGCTTGGTTCATCACAGGGCGTAACATCGCTCTCAATAGTAGATGCCTGCTCTCGATTCTAGAGTGCGGAGTGCATGAATTTTAAGGGGCAGCGATAATGACGGTCGACATAGAAAAGGCGTTTGATAGTCTGGAGTGGGAATATCTAGACGAAGAGATGGCGCATATGCTCCTGGAGGCCGGCTTCCCAGCATAGACCAAGTTATTATATACTAGTCTAATGATGCCAGTCCGAACAGAGTGATCTCACAGAACTATAGGGTGGAGAGGGGGACACGACAGGAATGTCCTTTGTCACCTCTAGTATTTGCCCTGGCGATGGACCCACTGGCGGCACATGCTTGCCAGGGAGCTCATTGGCAGGGGCTGCGGGTGAGGGAGCATTGGCATAGAATAGCCTTGTATGCTGACGACCTGTTATCGTTTCTAAAAGATACTGGGGGCGAGCTCTGAGGAGCCAGGGTCATGCTAGATGGGTTCAGACAGATGTCAGGACTGAAGGTAAATTGGCAGAAATCCTGGGTGTTCCCAGTGAAAGCAGAGCAAGCATCACTAGACAATCTAGACCTCTTACAGTGGGCCCCTATATGTATCTCTTACCTGGGGGTTAAGATTTACCATGATCGCAAAAAACCTACTAGATGGGAACACACGAGGTGCGATATGAGCCCTGAAAGCCAATATAGACTTCCGGAAGATGCTGCCTCTGGCAGTCATAGGTAGATTAGCGCTGTTGAAAATTACTGCTCTGCCCCGCCTCTTGTATTTGTTTGGAGTGCTCCCTCTGTGGATACCTCGGGCGACCTTTAGAGAACAAGCCTCAACAATCACATTGTTTATTTGGTGATCAGCTCATAGACGAGTGGTACTGAGCACTTTGCAGAGGCCAGCGGAGGAGGGTGACTTGGCGGCACCGGACTTTGAAGGATACTATCTGGCGGCCTAGCTCCAGTGGTTTGTGCAGTGGCTGGAGAGCAGGTGAGGGCTGGAGAGGGAGGAAGGCCTATTTGTACCTGGGATGACTGAACTACAACGAACCCTGCAGAGGGTTAGGCACATCCCCACATCCGATACGGCGAACCCTGTTGAGGGTTAGGGGCATCCCCACAGCAGATACTGCGGAGTTCAGGGTGACTGGCAAATGTTGGGCAAGATGCTTAAGGAGGATAAATACCAGGGCCCCTTACTCCCCAGACCTACCAATTACCATGCTAGGAGCTCTCTCTAATGGCAGAGATTGGAGGGGCCTGCAGGATTGGGAGGGTGGGGGGGGCTCTATACTGGGAGACCTTTTTAAGGACAGGGAGTTACTTTCCTATGAGGACCTCAGAGGGGAATTTGTTATACCACAAGGGCATTTTCTTTTATACAGGGCAGTTACAGCGATGATAAGACAACATTGAGGAAATGGCACAGTTGAGCCTCCGGCCTAGAGTAGCTGTTGGTATATAGCCTTTTCCTCAGGAAGCGTCAAAGTAGTCTCTTGTCTATACAGGGCCCTGGGAGAGGACTGCACCACCCACTTGAAAAGCTGAAAAATAGTTGGGAGGAAGATTTGGGGACTCGAAATGCCTGCTTTAAGCTGATTAATTTTTATATATTGCAGAGAGCTTATTTAACCCCTGAGCGTATTCAGAGATATTTCCAGGTCGAAGACGCAGGCTGTCCCAGACGTGGGAAGAATGGGGTAGGGCTATTGCATATGTTGTGGAGCTGTCCACAGCTAAGACAATACTGGCAAGGAAATCACAGAACTTCTGGCCACCATATTAGATAAGGTAATACCCTGTGAACCAGGGTGCTGTATCCTGAGCTGGTTCCCACACACCTCCAAAACTAATGTCACCAGTAGATTCCAAGACTTGGCATTCTTACTGGAAAAGCGTGAAATAACTAGGAACTGGAAAGCGTCGGAGGACCCCGGGTACTGAAATGGCGACATGAGTTGGCAAAGTGGGCAGCTATAAAGGGGGAAGTGCTGCTTAGGGAGGCAAAGAGAGGGATCATGGCACTGGAGATGGCACAAGCCTGGGAGGCTCTGGTGGCTGCCCTTGGGGCGACGACTACAGAGGGGGACGCACTGACCTGAAGAATCAGCTGGGAGAAGCATAAAGACATTCTGGTATGGTACTGGTGGGGTCCACGAGGGGCTGGCTCCCCTTGCCTACAGGACGTATTCAGATTCTGATTGGGCAGTACAGAAATGAACATAATGTGGCAGCAGGGGACAAAGCTGGGAGACCAGTGGTATTAAGATCCATTGAAGATGCAATCAAAGGAGGGCAGGTGGTGGGGATAGATGGGGTAGGTTGCTTATTGTTTATCGAGACTGTTGCGAAAGAATACTAGGAGTAACACATGCAATATAGTAAGTGGATATAACAGAATTGAATGACATGTTTCTTGTAAAGTTGCTCTTATATGCAATGTGAAGATGATAATTGAATGAGTCCAGATGGGCATTCTGTATTTGTTAAAATTAATAAAATGTTAAAAAAAAAAAAAAAAAAAAAAAAAAAAAAAAACACTGGTGCACTTAAAACTTCACCTTAATCACTTTCACTGTGCCGTCTTCATGGAGGAGCACCTAAATGTATTTAATTTTAAATTGAAACCTTTTTACACTGTGTAGCAGTCGCTTGTGGAATTGTGGGGAGCTAGCTGGAGCGTGCGCTGCTATTGTGGGTATGTCTATATTATCATCAAGGATATTTATGTTCAAAAAGACAGCCACTGGCAACATGCTAACATGATCTGTGATTGGTAATTAACTTACCTACATGTTTATAGTGCTCTGGCTTCATCATTCGATACCACATCTCGCTGGCGATGAAGAAGCGAAATGTTGACACGGACCTGGCCGTGTTGTTCACCTCATTTATCTCAGATCACGGAAAAAAAGAAAAAGGGAAACCGGGGCACACAGAAGTTCGTAAGCGGAGGTAAGGTGGGGGCCAGGGGAGAGGTTTATATAGCGAGAGTGAGGAGAGGAATAGCAACATTTTCTCCCATTCCAAATCATTTCCTCAATACTATAAAAAAATGCAACATTCAATATTTACCACGTCACTCTGGGTCATAGGAACACATTGATTCTATGTCAGGACTGGAGGCGAGGATTATGCAGTTCTTTCTTCACTTTTTATTAAATAGCAAGTTCAAAGTTAAAACAAAAAAAACACATAACTACAAGTCCCATGAGTCTGCTTCCATAGCAACCATTGTCCAATGAGACTCCGATCCTGTCAACTGTATAAATGCCCTCGACCACGTCACTCTCCCTCTTTCTTCACTGCTTCAGTGACAGATAAGTGCCCTTACTGCCTCTGAGTTTTTACAAGTATTTGTGATTGTTTTTTAGCCGGTTGGCTTTTTAGCCCGAGCGCACTTTCGGCATGTGGTGACGCGTCTGGCCCACTAGGGGGCACGCGTCGTTCTTCACGTGTTTCCATAGCACTCGAGTCGCTTTGTGCTCAGCGCTTGGTTTTTCTGCGCACTAGGGGTTATTGGCAAGAGCCTAGGCTCTCTTTTACCCCTCCAATCCCCCACTGACACCGCGTTTGTGGTCAGTACTTAACCCTGAGCAGGACGAGCTTTGCCTTTATTTGGCTGTTTGGTGACAGAAGGGTGGGTGGGGGGGCTACCCTGTTTATTTTTTGGGTGTGTCTTCTGTCTAGTTACTCCTGAGTTGAGTGATGTAGCCTGCGCAGGAACAGGATTCCTTTTCCCTCATGTCCCCTGGTGAGGGACTTTCTCACTGCGTCCTATCCCCTGGGGTGGACGTGTTGCTTTCGCAGGCTATCGCCCAAGCTCTAGCCCCTATTAAGGAGAGCGTGGTGCAGCTAGCAGAGCAAGTTTCCAAAGGGCCAGGCATGTTTGGGACGGCTGGTGTTGACTCTAGGATAGCACCCAGGAAATCATGCAAGCGTGGCGCGGGGCACCTTGAGGACGTCGAGCTCCCCGCCGATGTCCCCAGTAAGAGTGCACGTACGCAGAAACACATACCCTCCCGGGAGGGCTCTCTACCCAGCATAATGGGTTAAAAGCTTCACCACCAATTGGACCTCGACGTGGGGTCACCTAAAGGCATCACAGGTGACTTAGATGGAGGACGAGGAATCTGGACGTCCTTGGCGCCCTGCGGCCTCTTTACCGGACCCACAAGATCCGGGGGACTCGGACATGGTCGAGCCCGAGGGTATATTTCACCCTCGATCTTCGGAGTGGCGGCCTGACCAGAAAGTGTCCGATTATGTGGAGAGCAAAATTCGGCAGCCTCTGGATAAAGAGGTTCGGTCCCGCCTGAAAGCCGAATGCCCGCGCCCTACCTTGCCTGACAAGGTAGCTGCTACCCCAGACATTGACCCCAAAATGGTACTTTCTTTGCGAAATTCATTAAAGACCCTAAGAAGGGTCTTGATCAGTCCTTTAAGGGCATGTCAGGACAAACTCCTTAAGCCTGTTGGGACCCTTGACTCAAATCATACAACTGGCGGAACGTGCCAAGCAGTCGAATACCCCCTACCGACAGACGACGCAGCGGGGTGGGCCCAGAGGGCAGTTTGTCTCCTGGGCAATGCCAACTGCGCCATTTTGGCAGAGAGACGCCAGTCCCTGTTCATCAAAATAGATCCCAAATTGGGAGATTTGTCTTCCTCGGAGGCAGGGACGGTTGCCCAGGGCCCCTTATTTGGGGACCCTTTCGTCAAGGAGTTAGGAAAGTTTGTTGCTACCTTCTCGGCCCTCGACAAGGCGCAGTCTTTGATTAGGAAGATTTTTCCGGGCAAGGTTTTTTGGGGGGGGGGGGGGGGGGGGGAGGGGAGAAATCGGACGAGGCTGGGGTCACTCATCCAGCCGCCAGTACCAGCAAGGCCCCAGTTCCTACAGGAACAATGGATGGTGGGACAGTCACCAAGGAACCTTCTTCCCCAGTAGGGTCAAAGGGAAAGCCAGAGCGAACAGGATCGCCCGGGGGGCAGCCAACTCCCCAGGAGGACCTCGGGTAAGGATTATCCCTTCTTCCCCTCAAAAACTTGGAGGGAGGTTACGTCTTTTCAAACAATTGGGAGCTCATAACCTCAGATGCTTGGGTGTTGCAGACAGTGTCTGGCTTTCACATCGAGTTTTGGGGAACTCCGATTCAGGAGAAACCTCCCACTCCTTTAGTTTTTTCAACAGCGGATTCCGCCCTTAAAGATTCAGAGGTTCACGAGCTCCTTCGCAAAGGAGCCATTTGCGCCTTGGCTCTTCACCACAGAGGATTTGTGAGCAATCTTTTCCTGGTGGAGAAGAAAGACAAGGGGTTTCGCCCGGTAATCAACCTTCGTTCAATGACTGGGTGATCTACAGACATTTAAAAATGGAGGGGATACACCTGCTCCGGGATATCCACCTGCGGGGAGATTGGATGGTCTGCTGGACCTCAAGGATGCGTATCTCACTGTGCCAATTTTCCCACCTCATCGCAGGTTCCTACAGTTTCTGTGAAAGGGTCAGGTGTTCGAGTTCACCTCTCTCCCTTTCGGTCTGTCGTCGGCTCCCTGGTGCTTTACCAAACTTCTCAAGCCAGTGGCTGTAGCCGCCTCATCATTTACTTGGACTATGTCCCCCTGATGGATCAATCCAAGTCGCAACTTATATCCAATGCGAACACGACTATTGCTCTACTTCAGGACCTGGGGGTTGTGATCAACCGACAAACATCGGAGCTGCTACCTTCGCAGTTGATGATTTTTCTGGGTTCCTCAGACTCCCAGCTGGCATTTCTCAGTCTCTCGACTCCAAAGATCTCCAAGATCAAGAAGGAGTTAAGGAAGGCATTGAGGTGCGACAGGATCTCACTTTGGCAACTTGCCAGAGTGGTGGGTCTGGTCTCATCGTCGATCCAGGCCATTTTTCCAGGCCCTCTTCACTACAAGGCTCTCCGGCGCCTCAAAGCTCATCACCTTTGACGCGGTCTGACATACTCCGAACTAGTCTCTCTCACCACGGAGGCGAGAACGGAGTTGCAGTGGTGGCTAGACCACAGGGAGGCATAGAATGGCAGGACCATTTTCAGGGCCTCTCCAGATCTGGCCATAGAGTCTGACGCCAGCCGGCACGGATGGGGGGCCCGTTGCGGGGACATCTCGTTCGGAGGAGCTCAACATGCATCTCAACTGTCTGGAGAACATAGCGGGCTCGTTTGCGATCAGATCCCTAACTCGGGACAGAATTTCCTGCGTGGTCCTTCTTCGGATGGACAACGTGTCAGCCGTGCAATACATAAACCGCCTTGGGGGTACTCAGTCGAAGGCCCTGGCGGAGCTGGCGAAAGACTTTTGGCATTTTTGCCTCGAGCATCAGATCTCTGTCACAGCAGAGTATCTCCCGGGTTCCCCGAACACTTTGGCAGACTGGAATTCCAGGTTCCCGACGGTCTCCAGAGATAGGCAGCTGGATCCGGGGATCTTCCAGGCGATCATGGAACGGTGGGATCCATGTTCGGTAGACCTTTTTGCTTCCAGGTGGAACACCCATCTACCTCTGTACTTCAGCTGGCGCCCGGATCTGGGAGCAGCGGCGGTGGATGCGTTTCTGCAGAGCTGGGGCCCACACCAGGGGTATGCGTTTCCCCCCTTCCTTCTGATTCTGAGAGTATCAGCCCAGGTACGCTGTCAGGAAGCAACAGTGGTTTTAATAACCCCTCTGTGGCGTTCCGAGGCGTGATTTCCGTCTCTTCTGGAGCTCTTGTGCGACTTTCCAATCCATCTTTCGGATTTCTCCTCAATTCTTCGGGATCCCATGGGACACTTCCATCCTCTGGTCCTTCAAGGCCATCTATCGCTGGTGGCCTGAAGATTTCAGGACTTGCTGGCAGGATTGCCGACTTTCACAAGAGGAAGGACTTCATTACACAAGCCTGAACTCCAGGGACTGGGAAGCGGTACAGGTCCGCATGGACTAGATCGGCTCGCTGGTGTATGGACAGGCATACCGATCTCATGGGGGCCCACATATCCTAAATTTTCTGGCGGACCTAGCAGGCGCTGACTTGTCTTATTGTACGGTAAATTCTTTTAGAACGGCCCTCTCAGCGGGTCATCCCCATCTCGATAACCATCCAGCGGGGGAAACATCCTGGGGTGTGTAAACTTCTTAAGGGTATCAGACCCTCCAGAGCCTAGGTACTCGGGAGTTATGGGATGTCAACCTAGTTCTTCATCTGTTATCCTCGTGGCAGGACAATCAATATCCTTCTAGGAAAGAATTATCAGCAAAGCTGGCTATGTTACTGTGTCTCATTTCATGCAAAAGTGTGTCAGATGTCAGAGCCTTAGATGTTTCGGATAGTGTTTTCTCCGGAAGGAGTAACTTTCACAGTTTCTTGAAGAACCAAGTGCAATACCAGGTCAGTATCGTACCCTGCATTTCCTCTCGCCCTTAAACTTTGTGTGGTGCAATGCTTAAAGACTTACGAGGAAATGACAGCTGAGCTTCATCCTCTGGGGGAACGTCAGCTGTTAATTTCTTTGAAGAAACCTTTTAAGGCTTTTTCCTCATCTTCCATTGCTAGATGGATCAGATGGATCTTGGCAGAAGCCGGTATCAATTTACAGGTGTTCGGGGCACACTTGCTTCGCACCCCCAAGGCCATCCACGTAGGCGGGAGGTTGGAAGACATCATGAATGCGGCAGATTGGTCCTCTGAGTCTGTTTAGAATGCGAAACTTCATAGCTATCGTGAAGGAAAGTTTCAATTCTATTAAGGACACGGAGGCGAGGATTATCCCACCCTACACGTGATACGTGTTCTTCCCACCCGGAGGTCCTTTGGAGCTTGTACACAGGTAGCATTTTATATGTTTATATTGATATGTTTATGCATATATTTCAGGACTGGTTATTGCTGTGAGTGATCTTATCTGGAATACTCTACAATTGTCATTTTTCCTGTCATTTTATGGTCTAAGACCCTAGAAAATCTCTAACTCTACAGGTTGCTTTAAGTATTGGTTGATGACTCATCATGGGTATGCCCTGATTAATATTCCACGGTTTTCCGTAGGATCTGAGGCAGCGGACACTTGAAGAGTCAATGTTCTCTTTCGCAGTGAAGTCGAGGGAGAGTGACGTGGTTGAGGGCATTTATACAGTTGACAGGATCGGAGTCTCATTGGACAATGGTTGCTATGGAAGCAGACTCATGGGACTTGTAGTTATGTGTTTTTTTTTTTGTTTTAACTTTGAACTTGCTATTTAATAAAAAGTGAAGAAAGAACTGCATAATCCTCGTCTACATGTCCTTAATAGAATTGAAACTTTCCTTCACGATAGCTAGGAAATTTTGCATTCATGTGTATATGATTTGCGTCTCTCATGTATTCCAAAGCTGCTGGAGAATCAATTGCTTAGTAGAGTGCAACGCAGTGTACGTGGCGTGTCACATTAGAGGCCATTTTGAGTGAGGACCGACACAGGAGTTTCCAGCGCTGAGCCACACAGCTTGCGAGTGGTTTATTTTAACCATAAGGATACAGGATTTCTAACGCTGATCTGCACAGCTGGCGAATTATGTATTACATCATTGTTTATCTAGAGATTTCCACAAGCTGTACGAATCGGCATTAGAAATCCAGCATAAGGGTTCCACAGCTATATGCTTTCTTACATGTCTAGTTGCCTGTAGGACAACGTAGACTTTAAGACATCTTGTCTGTGATTAAAATCCACATGCTTTAGCGTCGGGTGATACAAATTCTCACCCCTGTACTACCTTATTTATAACTGATATGTACTAAAATGGTCATCAACTGACTGACTGACTGCTGCAGGACCTGACAAAACGTTAAAAGAAATTGTTTCTCCATAACACTGACCTTCAACCACTCTAAATGACCTCTGGGCTTTTGAGGACAAATTACTGTACAGTGTGCCCCTAGGGTATAGGCTGTGACTATACAGGATTGTACCTTTTCATTAAGATTCAGTTGTAAAGAATGGCTTATCCAGCACGAGGTAATATAGTGTAATTATCTACAGGGTCTGATAACAGAAGCAACCCCAAACATGTTTCCCCCATCATCTTATCCCAGGTGCCACTCACACAAATACCAACATTCCACAACACATAGAATTACGAACACACACTATTTCATATCAAGCTCTACTGCTCACCTTTCACGCCACCACTCAACCAAAGATCAGTGTCACACACTTTCCTCCTTTACAGATGTGTCCAACTAAAAAATGAAATGTAATTAAGACTGTATAAATTATACAACGGACATGCAGTAGGAAGGAAATCAATAATAATCTGAACAAGGGAACAAACTGAAGGTATAATAACAAGATTAAAAAAAGCTCTCCTGTACTACATAATCACACAACATGCTTTACACTTTCACTAGAAGTATGACAGTGTGACGTGTAAGATGAGTTCTCTCCGATACAGGAACAAAGACAATTGTTATCATGATGATCAACTCTTACTTTGATTAAAGAGCCTTCCTCTCAATGGTTTTCACCTCAGACTCCAACATACTGAAAAACACGTTGTCTTAATTGCACGCAGTCTTATTCCACTGTGCTTCCCCTACATTTGCCTTTCCCTGAATCAGGATCTTTCCCATCTTTCCTTTGTACACATCCTGTCTTATTTTCCCCATAATCAACCCCTGACCCTTTTCACATTTTTTTCAATCACAAAGAAACCAATCTTAAACCAGATTTTAGTGCCCTCAATAATTCAATATAGATACACCTGACATCACTGGGTGAATTTCTGTAAACTAGAAGTTAAGCTTTAAGAGCTTTCTCTACTCAATACCTCCACTAGCAGACAACTTAACGACTCCTTGAAAACCCTATTAAAACTTTCAACATGTCAATTAGACTCAGAATGTGACACCCATATTTCCATGGTTTATGCCACATTCAAGTAAGGCACAATTCCCTTTTGACACTAAAAAACTGCAGGTCATCATCCAATATTATTTTTCTCTGGGATCTCATCCCCCTAGAACACATCACTTAGAAACAATTAAATTATCACTTAATTAGTCAATTTCTCTGGCATCCTGTTCTTTAATAACTATGCCAATTGCTTGTCTTTGTACAATAAAAAAGTGATCCAATTATATCAATACCCAACCTCCACTAAGATCCCTCCAAATGCTACTTTCAATAATACACACCTCCACAGAACTATACCTTCTTAAGCACAAAGTGTATTCCTGTGCCCATCATAGCATCCATTTTGGCCCATAAAGTGTGTTACCATGTAGGCCGCTTTATACCAGACATCCGTAGATGACCTCATAACATTAGCTGAACATCCACTCCCCAAACAAAAATAGATGCATTACTTCTAATCAAAACCCCGTTTCAGCGTTTGTTTTCTTGTGCTTATAATGTGTTCTCAATTCACTAAGTACTTTCCACTCTTCAGGATACCCATCACCAAAATATACCAATATACCAACTTTTTGAATTTGCACACATCTATTTGTTCCATACTTCCTCCAAAGACCTGCAAGGCTGGTAAAACATTTCCTACTTTTTCAAGCTTCCCTGGGAAGATCTGTACCAAAGGTAATATGTCCTTAACTGTGCACAGTAAGACCATCAAATGTGTGTACCTGCCAAAGGAGTGCCAGCCAGTTCATGCTATTAATAAAAATCAGTATCCTAACAGAGACTGTAATATCTTACATGCACAAAGTATGCACAGCTGACAAAAGCATAAGATGGAAAGGACATGAGGTTCAAACATATCACTCCTTCCCCCTTCCAGTCTAGGCTTGTAAATGCATCTGTTTCAGTAAATGCTGCAGGTTTCAGGACACTGTTTAATGAGGCCTATCGGGAATAGTAACACCTGTAGTGTGCAAATAAATTACCGTGTGTATCTGGCTCCTGGGGAAAACGTGTTTTAAGTGTCAAAGCGTATTTCTCGAAATTCTGAAATTCAGGAGAGAAGAGTGGTTGTATACCTCCAAGCAAAAAAAAAAAAAAAAAAAAAAAAAAAGCACGCTTAGGTATGGACGAAAACCTGCAACTATGGCACCAGATTAGAGATCCAGCTCACTATGAAACTTCACATGAAAACTAATCTCTTTATCCTGACGTTTCTTAATATAATCGATGCCCCTTGTCTTTCAGCCAGAAAAATGTGACTTGCTTAGTTCGCAATGACGTGCTATACACGGCTGCATTCAATCTATCAAATAAATGATAGTTTGGTCCTAAACAATGAACATACATACTTCAAAGTGTGAAAAAAAACTACCGGGCCTATGGGAAGGGAACTGGGGCAGAAATCGTCGAAACAAGGTGCCAACTAAATAAGACCGTGACTAGAAACACAATATAAACATTTACAGACAGGTGCGCTGCAGACCACACAAAGGAGAGCTTAATATATATATTTGGTTTCCATTAGTGACACGGTTATGGAGTCAGAATGCCATCTGTTCTTTCATTGAGCAACTAATGGACTAAAAAGATTGGGAAAACAGACATTAATTAAAGTACAAAACATGTAAGGAGATGGGTAGTAACATCAACTCAAGAGATGAAGGAAACCGATCCTAGCATTTTCTGAGAAAAGTACCCCTCCACCATTATACTAATTCGAAATTGGTGTAGCTCGTCAAAGTTCGAATGATATTGAAAAGCTGGCCCAACTTTAACTTTTGACTGAAATGAACTTTATGGTTATCTTTTAGAATAAAATGTGTACTTTTACTTTCGTATAAGTGGACGTCACTTGACATCTAAGCGAATCTTCCAGCAAGACGATGACAAACGGCCTGTGAACACTGGATGTATGTAGACATTTACAGGTACAATCTAAAATAAATAAAAAAAAGTATTCTGCCTCTAAACCGATTTCTACACAACCGACCTTAACAATTCGAGTACCACGTGAAGTCTACGAACCGGGGTGACGGTAAGTTCACGCCCTGTGCCTTCATCAAAAATACATTTTAGATGGGCCAAATCACAAATAACAGACCACAACGAGACAATGAAAATCCTCTAAAATAAATCGTGCTACCCCGAGGTCAGTCTCGCCTAACTAAATTAAATGTGCCCTCCTCGTTTCGATGGCTTCTTAATGTACCAGAAATATATTCTGTTCTAAACACGTTTCAATTTATCAAATCCGCATCAGTTCTTACCACAGCCCCGGTCACGGGGGCAGGCGCCTGCTGCGGCGGAGGGGGGGCATCCTGCGCGGAATCCGCCATGACGTTCAAGAATAAGTGCGAACCCTTCGGGTGAAAACACACAAAGAGAAAAACATACGTTTACAAGTGGCCAAATATAAAAATAACAATGCAATCACGACAATTCGGCGTGCACTTCCGCTTTATCGACAAATCCCTACGCTGTCAGCAGAAACTCCCAATGGCACAAGAGCTTGCAGGGTACAGATGCGGCTCTCAGCTACCTATGGCGAAGAGGAGGGCATCCGTTTACACACACCTGCTACAGCCGGGTCTAGTACTTGAGCCGCTCGGCTTGTGGCACCTTTTCGCCTAAAAGACAACGAACACGTCTCCGACACCTTCAATAAACGGGAGTTCCAAATACCTCGGGCGCAGTACAATCCCCAGTAAAACTCAGAACGGGCCTCTGGCTCAGCGGCTCAGCTGAAGGAGGGGTAGACACAGACAAAGGACTTGGAAGGGCAAAGGACCGGCTGAAACGCCCCCTTCCCGAACGCTGCTTAACACAGGCGAACAAAGCGGCCATTTCGAAACGGAGAGATAAAAGCATTTCCGTTCAGGGGAATGACGGTTCATCCAGAAGTACATATATATATATATATATATATATATATATATATATATATATGTTGGTGTACAGTAATTATTTTATTATACGGCTTTCATTGTCAGCTGGTATTAGACTCTAAACTGCGTTATAAGTATATTAATAACGCTGGAGTAAAAATATATGTACATTTTGGACTACTTCTACACAAGTAATCTGCACCAAAATAGTGTGTGTTTTTTTTTAAATCAATAAAAAGAAAGCATGCGATTTATCAAATTTACTTTCAGTTAAAAATGAACACTATTGTTTGGAGATGGCCGCCTTTACTTGCTACTACAATTCTTTTTTACTTCCAGCCCTATTTCTATTTTTAAAGCTTCCTGGCGAGAAACGCCATTCATCGTAACGTCACTATCACGAGAACCTTCCTAGATCTCTTCCTGGAGTATTGTTGTTACTTGATGAGCGGGTCTAGAAACAAGTTATAAACTGATTTGGTAGATTATTGCATTACAAGTATTTGCATTGTGAGCTAATTTAAAATTGTGTAACTTTATTAATGGCTTTAGAGGTACATTTTTAGTAAAATACCTATTTTATACATCTTGAATGAGTATAGACTCACTAGGCTCTAACATGGTTGATATCCGCTCTGCCAAGTACCACACATCAGAGGTTAGACCAGCACAATGTATTACTGATTGTTGCTGTCAAAAGGGGTAGGCCTCAGACTGCAGGTTGCAATCTGTGCCACCAGCACCAATAAAAAAAACCCCACACAACATACACCTGAAACGAGTGGCCACAAGTGGTCCACAACCCATTTATGTATCTACTCGTGCGCCTGGCCTTGGAGTGACAGTAGAGGCCGCATGAAAATCACTCTACATCCCATGCCATGTTAGTTAACGAACACATAGAGGAGGAGGGGGAGCTCCTGTCATGCTCTGCGCCTGAGAGAGTCCTTGGAGCAGCGTCATGAAGGCAGGTCGCGCTGCTGAAACTCGCCTCACCTTAACCAAAGGATAGCAGCTCTACGGCTGTGCGGCCGCCGGACAAAGCACAGCACCGAGCGGCAAGCTCTGCAAGCACCCGACAACGATGCACACATTGCACGGCGCTTATAACAGTTGTCCCCCCTCGATACAGGTACTGGCTGGAAATTGGGGAGCGGATCATCCCGAGCCTGCAGGTGCGCTGGACTGTATAAAGCGCGCCGCTTCTGGGAGAGGTGCCACAGTGCTGCTGGTTACTGATAGAGCGTTGCGGAACTAATAAATTACCTGTATCTGAACGCTCTTAGGCCGATGAATCTTTTGACCTAGTGGGGCTCTCCTCACCCGTGAGTAATCAACTTAATCAAATCAATAATCAATAACGAACATAAGCAATGCCCTGATCAACATAACACTTCACAATTAATCCAGAATACATTTCGACGAAACCATGACCTTTCGGTCATGAATAATCACACCAGTTTATTGCAAAGTTAGTGAATTTATTTCCCTATATTAACAAAGCTAGCACAATATAAACATGTCTCAACACCAAATGATATATGTAGATGAACATTAATAGCTGTCCATAACGACGAAACAGATGCAATCTATGCAGCATTTGAATAACAATACCTTCGATAATAGCAATGCAAACCACTAAAACTATAATCTGTAATGAGCTAATTGCATACATTGGTCAGCATAACAAGGTCTCAAATTGCATCGTGCGACAGATGAATCCTCATCTAACCTCAAATTAGCATCGGCATGTGGGACTTCATGCAAAAACAATTTAGCAACATTAATTTAGAAAAACTTATAAAAAATCAGCAGTTGGTTACCTAAAAAGAACACAATGCAATTGTACAATTTCCTTTCATATTTACCAAATCCAATCAGCATTCAAGGAAGTCTTCGTCTCACAGGTACCAGTTTCAATCAGCATGGGACGGGGCAAAGGGGCAGGGTGGACGGGGCAATTGCCACTCAGCGGCAAAAGGACAAAACTATTACTTCATGCAAAGGGACGAATCAAAGTTAAAGTCTCTAGGGCGAGAATTAATTAAAGTCTCTTTCTCTCGATTAGAGAAAGCATCAAAGTCTCATCGAACATCAATTGGCATCGAAGTCGGCAAATGGCGAATAATGGCGAATAATGGCAAAATGGCTGCTTTCCTCTCGTGCACCTGGTTTAAATAGACAACAGTTCAAATCCAGTAGGGTCTTCCATTGGAGGGTTCATAGGTTGGCTTCAAATTGTCCAATCAAAAACTACAGTTCACAAGCTTCTACCTAAGCATACATTATCCTTGGAGTCGGGAACGTAAGTTGCAACATATTTTACCAATTAACTCACTTTCAGAGCGTCCATTGTCTGCACCTGCAGATTGACCTTGGAGCAAAGAAGAAGATGCCAGGCTGGCACCAAACCTTAAAGATAAGCATGTGAACGGTCTCACTGGAAAAGTACAGCTTCAAGCAAGAATACACTTTTATTAGCATGTTGGAAAAATACGAGCATCTAAACCGTGAGACAGGCAACTAGGCCAAAGCCTCCACTAAAGTTATGCTAAGCTAAAACATTTCTAACAAGCAAATCATGGCACACGTTTACGATTATGTCAAATTCGTACAATTCTAATACAACACGTTATATAAAGCACGCTTATAAATGTTGGCAAACTACTCTGAGGGCACATTTGTCCCCGTACAATCTTTATTAGTTCGGTTAAAGTCACACTCGATTATTGCAGTACTACGTTTAAGCGCTAATAAATGTAAAACCTTCATTTCTGCGTCATCAATCCCTCCTCTGATGACTACTTGTCATCACACAAAACCATTCCCACAAATTTTATTCCATTAAAATTCTGTCAGTTCTCTCTGCCTTTTAGTTCCCCTTGTTCTTGCTTTGTATTCTTCTGCCATTCTTTTCATCATTTTCTCTTCCTTCCTCCTTTTAATTCTTTCCATTATCATTATTATTCCCCTTTTTATTCCCCAAATTCCAAATATGCAAATCAGTACAATTAATATTCCCTGTATTATTTTTAGTAATATTCCATTCCAAATGCCACCAAGCCAATTTCCCACTGAAGCAATTCCCTTTCCAACTTTCTCCCACACTCCTGGTTCTTTCAATTCCTTCAAATCTGCACTTTCTTTCGTTAAATTTGCAAGCATAGTTTTAATTTTCACACTGTTGTCTGGAATATACGTACAACAGTGACGCGCACTAAGCATTTTGCAAACGCCGCCATCCTTTGCTAAAAGAATGTCTAAGGCAAGCCTGTTTTGAAGAGTCATAGCTCTTTCTACTGCAAGTTCAGCATCTATCAGGATTATAGCACCTGAAAACTTTGTCAACATGTTATCCACTATAGTAGACAACTTTCTTATTTTGATGGAATTCAACACAACTCCCAATGAAGGAATCATGGCTCCAAATATATCTCCTACCACAGCAGCTGCGGTTTCTCTTTTCTGGATACGATGAGATCCAGGCGTCTTTGGAATCACCGATAGGTCATCCAGTTGATAAACCTTTGGGAACACTATACCCAAATAACATCTCCCCCACCATCCTTTTGGAAGACGATAATAGGCATTATGCCCACAAATGTAATATACACCCGGTATGACAGGGTCAAGTCCGTTCAGCATGAATGTCCATTTGGCCTTAAAAATAAACGTATGTTTGCATTCACTCGCTCCTACAAAAATGTTGTCATAATAAGATTCACCTCGATATATACAACATTTCCCTACATGCCAAGCATCTAAAGCTATTCTCCCTTGTGTTTTTATTGCAGCAAAAGCATAATTATCTACTGAAGTCCTCTTATGTAGCTCTTTTTCTAATTTCGCATTCATTTGTGCCCTTCTATCATCTGTGCGATCTAAAAAGCTTATTTCTACTGCTGAGAGGGAGCAGGTAAGGTTCTCCCTATGTGCGTGAGCTGTTTCAAAAGGTAGTATTGGCTCGAAAAATTCCCTCATTATTTTAGCATCCCAATCTTTAGCAATCTGGCTTAGCTGCGTGATTATAGGAACATATGCAAAAGTAACATCATAATTTGAGTAAAAATACTGTATGTTGGTTTGACCATAAAATCTAGAAGTCACTATACTACATGTAATCCCATATGTAAGAGGCATGTGGTGATAAGTCACCCCTTCCGTTACCGATGTCGGTATCTGTGTACACACATAACAATCTTTCGCATCCATAGTCTCAACATATTCTGTTAGCAAGCGATAGAAAACATTATAC
Source organism: Pleurodeles waltl (assembly GCF_031143425.1). NCBI lineage: Eukaryota > Metazoa > Chordata > Amphibia > Caudata > Salamandridae > Pleurodeles > Pleurodeles waltl. The sequence continues at coordinate 1,013,403,152 of NC_090437.1, forward strand.
GAAAGCTCTTTCTTATCATGCAAGTGTCTCTCATCTAATTCTAGTCTTTTCAGTGCGGTTAGTTCAGTGACAGCAATAGGAGCAAAAGTAGAAGCATCAATTTTCTCATTCTCACCCTTACCATGCATTCCAAGCACTATTGCCATTATTATTAGTACACATGCAGTTATCAAGCCTATACACGCATATTTACAATACTTCATTCTACTGCTTTGTGTCATGATCTGTATAGAATCAGAGAGCTAGAAGCACCTATAAAAGAAACGATTTAGCAATTCAGTTACAAAGCTGAACGAGCGCAATGTTCACACAGTTTTCTTCAGGAGGCCAAGTCACTTATCGGTTAGCAGCATTTGTCTCAATTCGGCAATAACTCACTCTCTCTTTTTTTTTTTTTTTTTTTTTTCAAAGTTCAATAACTCACTCTCTCTCTTTTTTTTTTTTTTTTTTTTTTTCTTTCAGTTAGCAACGTCGTCTCAAACCGGGTTTAAGAGTCAATCAGTGTTTCAAAGTCTTATCAAGTTAGCAAATGTCTCATCCGGTTTAGCAATGTCTCAGCTGGTTGTATCACGTTATATTGTAGCAAGCAATGTCATTTACCAGCTTTTCAATCAACAGTGTCCATAAAACTTTTCTTTTCTATTGGTATCTCTTCTTCTTCGTTCTCGAGGCTAGGAGATACAAATTCGTCAGTCCAATCGTCATTTACTACATATGCCCATTCTGGACCGGAATATCTCCTGTTTGGTATCCTTTTCCTTTTTAATTTTGCCTCTCTTTTTGATTCTGCCTCACTGGTACTTTCCTCTTTGGTCAAGTCTTTTTCTTCACTTGATGTCGGTACCACAACTGACACTTCCTTTCTTTTCTCTTTCACTTTTGGCCCTTCACTATCGTTCAACGTTTCTCTCGTTCTTACTTTTACTGGTGATATACTTGGTCTTTTCTTTGCACTGTGTCCACTTGATGGACCTGCGATCTCTTCTGAAGAAGTTTGAACAGTTTCTTTCTGTTTTGCCTTGTCCCCTCCTTCTGGGAAGTCAATCAGGTTTTCCTTTTCTTTTTCTGTACCGTCTGTTTCTGGGAAAGCCCTCCTCTGATCAGGCTCTCCTGCTTCTTCACCTCTTTCGAGCCCTTTGTCACCGTTACTTTCGTCAGGCTCTTTGTCACTTTCAGCTGCTTCAGGCTCTTGATTACCTTCAGCTGCTTCAGGCTCTTTGTTACCTTCAGCTTCTTCGTCGCTGTCTGAGGTTTCTCCTTGGTCTTCCCCAAGTGAATCAGTTGCTTCGTCCTCAGAAAATATCTCTCTCTCCTCTATTTCTGCCTGTTCGCTTCTAGTTCTGTTTTGCTCTGTCTCAGCGCTTGGCACTTTGTTATCAGGAACTGGCAGTTTCAGCGCTTCAACTTCCTCATCTGTGGGACACAACACTTTCTTTGTGTGACTGGCGTGAATCCAGTTGGGAACCCCCGCACACTTCACAGCGGTAGTTGTCGTCAGGATCACTTGGAAAGGGCCTTTCCCACGGGGTTCCAGACACAACTTCCTCACGTGCTTCTTTACCACGACCCAGTCACCTGCTTTCAGTGTGTGTCCTGGACCTTGGATCGGTGGCAAGGTGGTTGCTTCCACCTGGTGAGAGAAAGAGCGAACCACGTCAGCCAGACCTTTGCAGTAGTCTAACACCATATCATCTGTAATATTCAAAAGCGCATTTGCGGGAACTGCAGGAAGTCTCATGGCCCTGCCCATGAGAATTTCGTGCGGGCACAATCCAGTCTTTCTGTCAGGGGTGTTTCTCATTGACATTAACACCAAAGGCAATGCGTCAGGCCATTTCAAATTTGTCGATGCACATATTTTCGCCATTCTCGATTTCAGTGTACCATTCATTTGCTCCACCAGTCCTGATGCTTCAGGGCGATAGCTACAATGCAGTTTTTGCTCAATGTTCAGCGCTGCGCAAAGTAACTTTATCACCTCGTTATTGAAGTGACTTCCCCTATCTGATTCTAAAGAGATCGGGAATCCGAAGCGTGGTATTAACTCCCTCAACAATAGTTTTGCAACTGTAAGGCTGTCGTTCCTACGTGTGGGGTATGCCTCAATCCAGTGACTAAAAATGCACACAATCACCAACACATACTTCAGACCTCCATGCACAGGCATCTCAATAAAGTCCATCTGCATTCGACTGAACGGGCCGCCTGCCCTACCGATGTGGCTCACGTTCACAACCGTTCCCTTTCCTGGGTTCATCTGTTGACAAACGACACATCGGTGGCAGACTGCTTCTGCAAGTTGACGAAATCTGGGGTTAAACCAATCAGTTTTGAACAATCTTATCATGGCATCTCTCCCTAGGTGAGCCTGCCCATGATAGAACCGCGCAAGCTGCGATAAGAGACAATTTGGTAAGACAAATTTTCCCTCATTTGAAACCCATATCTCATCTGGTCTCTTTGTACATTGTGCCTTAATCCAGGAAACTCTTTCATCCTCCCTGACGCTATTCTGTAATGCTTTTAGTTCATCCATTGTATCCACGACCTTCAAGGCAAAAGCTTCAGCTGGTTCGAGCTCTGGCTCATTTATCGAATTCCATTCATCCCTGAGCAATATACAGTTCAAGGCACAAAATCTTGCGACTTGATCCGCATATGCATTTCCCAAGGAAACATAGTCCTGTCCTTTAGTATGAGCACTACACTTTACCACTGCAATTTCGGCTGGCATTTGAATGGCATGTAACAATTCCCTTATTCTCTCCCCATTTTTCACTGGGGACCCTGAAGAAGTCAGGAAACCTCTCTGTGACCATAGTTGCCCAAAGTCGTGCACAATTCCAAACCCGTACTGACTATCAGTGTAAATGGTAACCTTCATCAATGCAGACAGTTGACATGCTCTTGTGAGGGCTACAAGCTCTGCTACTTGTGCGGAATAAACTCCTTGGAGCCAGGATGCTTCCAAGACACCTGTGACAGTACATACAGCATATCCTGCTTTCAGTATTCCCAATGCATCTCTTAAACATGACCCATCAACAAAAACAATTTGGTCATTTTCATCAAGCTTAGTATCCTTAATGTCAGGTCGGGGTTTTGTGCAAAATTCAGTCACCTGAAGGCAGTCATGCTCGACGTCTTCAGCGTTCTCAATTTCAGCATTTTCACCAGGAAGCAAGGTTGCTGGATTCAACGTAGTGTACCTTTTCAGCTGCACATTCGGTGAGCCCAGAATTATTGTTTCATACCTTGTGAGTCTTGCTCCAGTCATGTGTTGCGTTCGGGAGCGGGTCAAAAGTATCAAACTGAGTGAGGGACCATGACTGTTACTGGGTGTCCCATCACTATTCCTTCACTCTGAGTGAGGCTGATACCATCTGCTGCTACGGCGCGCAAACACCCAGGAAGTGCTGCTGCGACCGGATCCAAAGTAGCTGAAAAATACGCTACTGGTCTGTTTACGCCACCATGGGCTTGGGTCAAGACAGACAAAGAACATGCATCACGTTCATGACAAAACAATGTGAAAGGCTTTGTGTAATCAGGCATACCTAAAGCTGGAGCCCTGCACATGCATTCTTTCAATTCAATAAAAGCATCCATCTCATCTCCTTTCAGCTCAATTTCATCCAAAGCATCCTTCTGGGTCAGTTTCAGTAAAGGCTTTGCTAGAGTTGAGAAGTTGGGAATCCACTGGCGACAGTAGCTCACCATTCCCAAAAACTTCCTCACCTCCCTCCTCGTTTTGGGTGGACTCATTTGAAGTACACTTGTTATTCTTTCCTTCATTATTCTCCGTGACCCTTTCTCTATTTGATGACCCAAGTATTTTACTTTCTTCTGACAGAACTGCAACTTTGAAGGAGACACCTTGTGTCCATTCCTTCCCAAATGATTCAGTAGAGCAATGGTATCGGCTGTGCAGCCACGTTCTGTCTTAGATGCGATCAGTAAGTCATCAATGTACTGTACTAGAGTAGACTCGAATGGCAATTCTAGCGCTCCCAAGTCTTTCTTTAGAATCTGATTGAAAATTGACGGTGACTCAGAAAACCCTTGAGGAATTCGACACCAACTGTAAACTCTGTCTAAGAATTTGAAACAAAAGAGAAATTGGCTGTCCTCATGCAGAGGCACCGAAAAGAATGCTTGTGACAAGTCGATGACTGAGAACCACTCAGCATCGCAAGGGATTTGAAACATTATCACAGCTGGATTCGGTACTACAGGGCAGCATTTGACTATGATGTCATTTATTTTCCTCAAGTCCTGCACAATTCGGACCTTTCCACTCGGCTTTATTAGTCCCATGATTGGTGAATTACATGGACTGCTTAACACTTCCTTCAGTACTCCCTGCTTTACAAACTCGTCAATCAGTTGGGCGACTTTCATGAGGGTGTCTTGTGCCATGTGGTATTGTGGGGTCTGGGGAAAGGTTGCATTGGGTTTTACAGTCACTTTCACTGGTTCCACTCCTTTCACCAATCCCACCTCTTTCCCTGTCATATCCCACACTTCTTTTCCGACTGTTTCCCGTAATTCAGCTGGAATATCTTCTTCAGTTATCATCGGAAGAAGGTTGATCAGAGGATGTTTTTCATCGACAATTTCCATCTCATCCCCTTCTACACTGTCCTCTTCTTCCCCATCACTGCTCGTCTGAATTCTGATTCCATCGTACGAGCACATAATCGAACATCCCAATTTGCACAATAGGTCTCTCCCTAACAGTGCTATCGGGCTTGAGTCACATACCACAAAATTATGTACCCCTTGATAGTTACCAATCCTGACTGGTACTGGATCTGTGATTGGGTTTGTCAGGTACCTGTTTGCTACTCCCACTACCTGAACTGTTCTCCCTGAGAGGGGCAAATTTGGTACTTCAATGCTCCTAACAGTCGAACGTGTGGCTCCTGTGTCAACCAAGAATGAAACTCGATGACCCATAACTCTTCCCTCCACATATGGACCCTTTTGATCAACTTCCAAGGATGCTGCAAGCACACAATTTCCCTCCTCATATGAACTTTCACTCTCCCATGCATCGTTTATTCCATTCTCACTGTGTAATGGGAACTGTTGCACTGTGCCATTTGTACTCATCACCTGATTCGAAACCTGTGGAGGAAGCATCACTTGCTGCTGACCCATTGGTGCCAAAGGTATTTGCATTTGCTGATTAGGTACCATTGGTAACTGCTGTTGCATTGGCTGCATTTGCGTCATCTGCATACGGGGCATCTGCATCTGCTGCGGCTGCATAGGCTGTAATCCCTGCAGCTGATTTATAGTCTGAAAATTTGGGTTTGGACCTCTCATTTTCGGTCCCCTCATTGTCTGGAATGCATTGACATCATTGTTTTGCTGACCAACACCTGTACCTTCCTGCACCATCATCGGGCACTCGCGTTTCCAATGTCCGACGATCCCGCACACGTGACACGGCATCACCTTTTTCATTGCCTGCACACCATTCGGAATCACAACAGTGTTCAAATCCGGACCATTACTCCCAAAACCTCCTCTGCCTCTGCCTCTCGCCTGTGGCTGAAACACCATATTTCCCTGCGGTTGCAGCTGCGGCTGCGGTACCTGCTGTTGGAACCCTTGCAACCCTTGCAAACCTTGCAGACCTGTCTGAGCTGCCTTAAGTTGCATCACCATCACTTTCTCTTTCAACCTTTTCTGTTTCACCTCAATTTCGTCGCTACAGTATTTCGCATAATTCAACACCTCATCAATCGGTTTCGACTGCCAACAAATCAAATGCGACTTTATCATCTGACTTATCTCTGGTCTCAGCCCTTCCACAAATCTAAACACAAAATGAGGCATTTCCTTCGCCTCTATTGTTTCCGTGCCACTGTAGTTCTTGAACGCCTTCAACAACCTCTCGTAGTAACTATGAATCGACTCTTTAGCCTCTTGGGCAGTTCGATCAATCTTCTGCCAATCCACATTTTTCGCGGCAACCTTCGTCTTCAAATGCTCAATCACCTTATAGTACAAGCTCATTACCATAGGCGATGGTGCACCCGTATCCCTATCTCTCTCTGGTTCACTTGTCGGCCAACCTACAGCCCTTTTGCAGTCTTCCCACAAATCTGCCGGAACCACAATCTCAAAGAGGGTGTTCAGGTCTTCCCAAAGACATTTTGCAAGCTTCACAAACCTATCAGTCTGTTGATACCATTCAATCGGTTTCTCTCTTAGTTTGGGAAAATCATCCGTAAAAGACTGAATGTCGCTTCTGTGCCACGGTACATGTATTAATTTTCCCCCTGCTGTCTCCCTCATTGGTAACATGGTTATTGCATCACTACTCTGTGGTCTTTTCTCGTTATTCTCTGGGACACTGTCTTTCTTCTTTTCCTTTTTCTTTGTCCATCTGCTCTCCCATTTGTCTAAGCACCTCCACACTTGTGCACTCTGCAGCAATTCTCTAAGGTGCGTTTTCATGCCTGCTGACCTCATGTGTTCAAAGTCTGTGGACCTGAAATCCAATCTATAGCTTCTGCTCAAGTGTTTTGTCTTGTCTATCTCAATCCCGTTTTTGTCAGCTATTTCTTGCAAGCTTCTATGTACCTTGTTCACTTCTCTCGTAATCCTGGGACATAGATACCTCAGCTCTTCTTCCGAGTAGGACTCTAACCTATTCACACCCATAGTCCCCTCTACCAATTCTTCTGCTTCCATGTTCAACCTTACCCTATTCAGATAGTCCTCGTCTCCCTTCCCACTGGCTGAGCTTTGTGTGGAATTTAGACTGTTGAACCACTGTGTTAGCTGTTGCGCATTCAACCTCATCAGTGTAGCATTCACATCAACTGCCATTGATGGTTGCGGCAACTTTTCAGTGTGCGATGATAGCGGTATCATCAGTGGGGGACTCGACCTCACCACTGTTGACTGAGCACATATGGGACTAAACTCCATCAAGGACCCAGATCCAGTTGGCTGAGCCACTATCGGAGTTATCTCTGGAGTGTGTTCTATGCACCTCCTTTCCGTCCCATTCTGCACCATTGATCCTTGACCGCTCATACCTGAGTTAGGCTGAACGTACAAAGGTACCGGTGGACCTACAGTAATGGGTACGGATATCGCATCTGGGTTCTGTCCATTCCCTAAGTTCTGAGGCATGTTCATTCCCACACTATGGGTCATCATTGCCTGCCTGCCCATCTGACTCCCCGTCATCTGAGCATGTGTTATTCCCCCCTGCATCTGCTTTTGAGGCATCAAAAACTGGGTTGATTCAGCTTGTGCCAATGTTGGGCTGTGACCATTCTGTACTCCCATTACGGTTGGATCTAGAATCATTCCCGTACCGTTGTCACTGCTGTAGTACCTTGGGACCTGCGGCTGATAATTTTCTGCAGTTTTCAATACAGGCACATCTGGATATATTCTCCTAACCTGCGGTATCTGCGGGGTGAACAGTAAACTCGGGTCCTTAGATCCCGATGGCGTTTCTGAATTTTGAGTTTCATTATTCTGTACCGGTGCCGGAGGGGCAGAACTGGTACTTGGACCTTGTCCATTCTCTGCATAAGGCGGTGGACGGTCGTTCAGCAATTGCATGATGAACTCCTCATCATCTGACTCGTCTTCTCTATCTTTGAAACACCTCCTGTTTGTCTTGCAGGTAGCTTTCTTGCCTGTCGCCTCTTCTTCCTTAGTAATTGCGGGAAACAATTTTATCCCCTGCAATATATCTGACCTCCACACCTTCTGTGCATTATCCCACCTAGCGTCCGCTAGTGTCTTTTCTGCCTTTCTTATCCTGGTCTCGAACTTCTTTTGCTGTTGCTGTCTAGCCATTAGTTCCCAAATCGCTAGAGCCTCAAACTGTGCTGGCCTTGGAGGTACCTTCATGTCGTACATCGCGAATCTCAAATTTTCTAGGATCCTTATATTGAATGTCCCATGGATCGGGAACGCTACGCTCCAATGTTTCTCTGTCAGCTTGTGCCATTGCTTTAACCAAAGGCACGGAGCTACCCCCCTTTCCTCCATTACAATGTAAGCTGGTGTACCTTCGGGTGGCGTCTCCTCTCCTACGCTCGCTTTAATGTAAGACTCCCCCTTCATCGCACTCTTTAATGCTTTCAAAAATTTCATTTTCTCGACTTTTATTTCACAGAATTTGTAATCAATAGATGACTTTAATTTCCGGAATACTCTTCGCTTGCCTTTCCCCTTCCAATCGAGCCCCACGGACTGCGTCCAATCCGTGCGTGACCCTTCTCTACAACCAACCTATCCCAGCGCGGCTCCTAGTGACGTCACACTCACACACACTGCGGCTGACAAAGCCTCGCGGCTAGTCCTCCTTCACTCAGCTCCTCTCGTAACAACTTCTAGCATGTATCGCGAGCAACCAAAATAATAATAAAACAGATCTGTCGGTTTACTACAGGAAGGGTAACACAATCGCTTCAGGACCTTAGGGATTTTTCGCTAGCCTCGGCAGTTATTCCATCTTTCTCGGTCCCCACTTTTGCAAGCAAATCTGACCCGCAGACCTACTCTCAACTTGTCAATGATCTATTCTAGTGCACTTAGAATTTGTCAAAGCCCGAAGTCGAAGTTTCTTTCACTCCCTTAACACACGTACCGACTCGTTGACCACGCCCGATCAACCTACTAAACCGCCCAGACCACAACATAAAACAAGTGTCTCATACACTTTTCAACATACTCCGGAGTCTCTTGACCTCGCAGGGCCCGTCTCAACAACAACAACCACGTGGACCTTTTTCTGCACAAAGCGCCACATGCACATGAAGTTCGACGACTTCCCTACTCTCACACTCGGAGTCGCACCTCCGCTATTTTCTATGAAGTTCGACGACTTCTCTACTCCTACACCCGGAGCCGCACCTCCGCTATTCTCTAAAATCCTCGCAACCTTTTCACACACTCTGCGGCAATAAGCTGTGCAAGCGCAAAATCCTAACTTCACTCATACCATCACTAGTACCGCCAACGCTGATCTCACACCTCCATTCTCTTCATTCGCAAGCTCCGAGATCCCGGGAAAAGTCGCGGGGGACTTAGCCCATCATCATTCTCTCAATCTGTTTTACCCAAGAAAAATCTAATTCAACTTCTCGAGTGGGGTCCCAAAGGGTGAACCCTTAATTCAACACCATGTACTTTAAGTATGAGGAGTCCCAAAGGGCGTAACCATCCTCTGCTACCATCTACTGATAGAGCGTTGCGGAACTAATAAATTACCTGTATCTGAACGCTCTTAGGCCGATGAATCTTTTGACCTAGTGGGGCTCTCCTCACCCATGAGTAATCAACTTAATCAAATCAATAATCAATAACGAACATAAGCAATGCCCTGATCAACATAACACTTCACAATTAATCCAGAATACATTTCGACGAAACCATGACCTTTCGGTCATGAATAATCACACCAGTTTATTGCAAAGTTAGTGAATTTATTTCCCTATATTAACAAAGCTAGCACAATATAAACATGTCTCAACACCAAATGATATATGTAGATGAACATTAATAGCTGTCCATAACGACGAAACAGATGCAATCTATGCAGCATTTGAATAACAATACCTTCGATAATAGCAATGCAAACCACTAAAACTATAATCTGTAATGAGCTAATTGCATACATTGGTCAGCATAACAAGGTCTCAAATTGCATCTTCCGACAGATGAATCCTCATCTAACCTCAAATTAGCATCGGCATATGGGACTTGATGCAAAAACAATTTAGCAACATTAATTTAGAAAAACTCCTAATTAGGGCTCTTATCAAAAATCAGCAGTTGGGTACCTAAAAAGAACACAATGCAATTGTACAATTTCCTTTCATATTTACCAAATCCAATCAGCATTCAAGGAAGTCTTCGTCTCACAGGTACCAGTTTCAATCAGCATGGGACGGGGCAAAGGGGCAGGGTGGACGGGGCAATTGCCTCTCAGTGGCAAAAGGACAAAACTATTACTTCATGCAAAGGGACGAATCAAAGTTAAAGTCTCTAGGGCGAGAATTAATTAAAGTCTCTTTCTCTTGATTAGAGAAAGCATCAAAGTCTCATCGAACATCAATTGGCATCGAAGTCGGCAAATGACGAATAATGGCGAATAATGGCAAAATGGCTGCTTTCCTCTCGTGCACCTGGTTTAAATAGACAACAGTTCAAATCCAGTAGGGTCTTCCATTGGAGGGTTCATAGGTTGGCTTCAAATTGTCCAATCAAAAACTACAGTTCACAAGCTTCTACCTAAGCATACATTATCCTTGGAGTCGGGAACGTAAGTTGCAACATATTTTACCAATTAACTCACTTTCAGAGCGTCCATTGTCTGCACCTGCAGATTGACCTTGGAGCAAAGAAGAAGATGCCAGGCTGGCACGAAACCTTAAAGATAAGCATGTGAACGGTCTCACTGGAAAAGTACAGCTTCAAGCAAGAATACACTTTTATTAGCATGTTGGAAAAATACGAGCATCTAAACCGTGAGACAGGCAACTAGGCCAAAGCCTCCACTAAAGTTATGCTAAGCTAAAACATTTCTAACAAGCAAATCATGGCACACGTTTACGATTATGTCAAATTCGTACAATTCTAATACAACACGTTATATAAAGCACGCTTATAAATGTTGGCAAACTACTCTGAGGGCACATTTGTCCCCGTACAATCTTTATTAGTTCGGTTAAAGTCACACTCGATTATTGCAGTACTACGTTTAAGCGCTAATGAATGTAAAACCTTCATTTTTGCGTCATCATTACCGGCTTGTGTTTCCTTCGTTTCTACAGTTTTGAGGAATGTGGAAAACTCGTTTCCCCCCACATCCCCCGAAGGAGGTAGTGGAACGAGGAACAACTCCAGTACATTGCTGCTGCCAGATGATCAGTTAAGTGCCAAGGGAAGGGGGGGTTGGAGTGGAGCCCTTTTTTTTTTTTTACATGGTAGGTGTTGGAAATGACTTATTGACCCTTGTTTCGCATTGCCTTAAGACTCAAAAACTGTAGATAAAATCTGCAGCAACGCAACAGATTCCTGAGGGCTCATTAGTTTTTGGATGTCTTCTAGCCAACCATATCTTTAGCCCACCATTGGGGCGCGACGGAAGTGGTCCCTACCCAAGTGGATGTGGCAGTGGCCCCTCCGGTGCCCCCTTGGCTCATTTCACTCTACTGGTATCTCTCCACCCTGCCTCCTGGCTCTGCTTTTGCTACAAATCGAGACCATCTTTTTTCGGCATTCTTTTTTTCTTTTCTTTTCTTTTCTTTTTCATTACAATGAAACGCATGACGCAAGATACAGGGTCTAAATCTTGGACAATGGGCAACTTTCCGAAAGGATCAAAATCTAAGACCCTGACCCCAGCTTCGGGAAGGCTCTGGCTAAGCTCTAGCCAACAGGACTCGACAGCCCTCTCAAGGGAATCTCCTCAGACTCATGATCTTTTACCATCCATCTCAGGTCCCACTTCCATATCTGAGCTCAATATCATGGAGCTCGTGGAGCTGCCTGCCGAGTGTTCGTTACGATCTAGGGAGCCATCTCTTCAACTACACTCTCTGTCTTCCTCTACCTTCCTGGTAGGTGCAGTCATTGAACCCCCTCAGCATCACCCAACTCAGCAGCACCAGGCAATCTCCCTCCGGACCGTCTTCCAATTCCCCCCCAACCTAATGCGAATGCAAAATCAGCTAAACCTGCATATCCTTTGTTTTCAAACTCTCATAGCAACTTTAAAGAAGCACTTTTATCAAGTATGAGGGGTGCAAAAGAAGGAGGGTCAGAGAGGAGAATTCTCTCAAGCGAAGCAATTATGTCAAACACAGGCAAATCCTTTGCTTCGGATCCAAATTCTGGGACGGAAGGACCATGTGTAGAAGTTCCCGCTTCATCTGGAGTCAATTCCAATACAAATACGGGGTCGCCCCCTGCCTTCTTCGAACCTCCTGAATTCAGCCTACATAACAATTGGGACAAAGGGTTCGTCAACTGTGGAGGATTTGTTGGGACAGATTCTGGTGGAACTTCGATCCATAAAACTTTCCCAGGAGGAGACTCGTAGAGAGACAAAAGACCAGCTTACTCAATTGAACACTCATTTAACTCTTCTCTTCTCTCGAGTCTCACAGGTGGAACAGAGGGTCTCCGACCTAGAAGATGCGGAGAATCAAATTTAATCAACAACGTCTTGGATCCAATCTGAATTGGAAGACCTCCAGTTAAAACTGAATGAAGCAGAGAACAGGTCCTGGCGTTGCAGTCTCAGATTTGTAGGGGTCCCAGAGGGGATTGAAGCAGCCTCATCGGTGGCTAACATTGTCTCTGAACTCATCTATAAAGTCGTCCTCCCGGATAGGGAGAAAACAGGAGGGGACCTCACTATCATGAGAGCTCACAGGGTACCCTTCACCCGCCCTGTTAACTCTAAATATCCACGCACCATTCTGGTTAACTTTAGAGATTTTCGAATTAAGGAGCAAATTCTCTCTCAAGCTAGAAAAGAAAGGGAGTTTAAGTCTGATGACCAGTTTACTTTTCTTATATTTTCTGACATGTCAGTTGCGGCTGCACATCGGCGCAGTGAGTTTGTTGGTCTAATAGACAGTTTCAAAAGATTGGGGGCGCCGGCTGGTATTGTGCAATTTGCTAAACTTAAATTTTTTCATAAAGGCCAGGCGAAAGTCTTCCAGAATGTTCAGGAGTAAACTAACTTCTTGGAACTCTTAAAAAAGCAAGGAGGGGGTACTAGATAAGGGGGTGGGGATTAGAGCTGGGGTAAGAGCTATCGTTGGCTACTTGATATTGTACGCTATAGGTCTTTTTTGTAAGTGATATTACTATGGTTAAAAACTCTACTGTCCGGTGGGAATATTAGGCACTAGAAGTTAATATTGGGTGGCGAGGTGACTGATTACTATTTGGTGAATTGCCGCCATGCTGCTCTTTTGGAACTATGTTTCTAGGGGTGCCATGTCACTGCACTCAAATTTTGGGTTTATAGGTGAGGGTGTGGGGGAGAGGGGTGGTTCATTGTCCGGTGGGGTCATGACGGGTTGGACCCGTCAGGGTAGGGGAGGTAAGGGAAGGAGGGGGGGTCAGGACAGGGTCACGATGGGGGGGGACGGAGGGGGAGTACAGGGCTAGGGGGTGGAGCATAGGGTGGAGCTAGACAAAAAAAAGAGAAAAGCCAGTGGAGAAGAATCAGCTATATCCGAGGCCAACGTTCAGGAGGCGAATGCAGGAGGAGAGTGCAGGGAAGAATGCAGTCACAACACAATCGTCCATGGAAGGTATGGGGGGGGAATAATCAGAAATTATCGGATCCAGGCTTAGAGTAGCATCATGTAATCTTAATGGGGCCAACAATAATACTAAGTTCCAAGCGGTTCTTAACTGGTTGGCAACATCTCAGATACAAGTTGTCCTTTTGCAGGAAACCCATCTGAAGGTCAAAGGCAAGCTACCGAAACTTCCTGCAGGTATCACCCACTCTTTTTTCGCGTCGGCTAAGGCCGCAGTGCGAGGTGTGGCAATTTTGTTCTCTAGCGAATTTGCAGAAAGGTTAAGGGCGTTTTTAGGGACCCACAGGCAAGGTGGATAGTAGTTACTACTTTAATAGCAGATAAAGTAATCCATTTCGTCAGCTGTTATGGTCCAATAGAGGATGATATAGCGTCAATGCAGGTTGTCTATAGACATCTGTCTCTACTGCCAGGCTATTTTATAATAGGTGGGGACTTTAACATTACACCAAATATCCAATGGGACACTTCGTGGCTAAAGATAACACAGAACAAACCAAGAGTTTGCAAAATGCCCTGGAGAATGTGCACGGATTTAGCACTAGTGGATGTGTGGCGGACCGATTTTCCCCAAAGAGAGAATATACATGCTATTCTAAAAGGCATAATACATAAGAATCAATTACATTCTAATTTCATTTGTACTGAAGTGGCAGGGGTCAGGAATACTTACAAATCCTTTCTCTGATTATTCGGTACCGTGGGCTGATATTAGTGAATTAGGAAGTCAGCAGTGCCGTCCGCAATGACGCTTTGATAGATCTCTCTTGACAGACGAAGGTTGGGTAGCAAAGCTCAAAACATCAGTTTCTGAATTCTTGAAAGTAAATAAGATGTCAGCCTCTCTTTTCAATATTTGGGGGGCCACCAAAGCTCATATTCGCAGAGAGGTAATCTCTTTTAAGGCCCATTGAGGGAAAGCAGCTCATGAAAGAAGCAACCTACTCTAAATGGAGCTACAGCAGGCTCTAAAAAAGAAGCAAGTACTACCCAGTCCGGAGACAGAATCAGCATTGGGCAGGGCTCATGCTAAATTAAGAGATTTCTATCTGTCACGCAAGATACTAAATAGGCATACTAGCTTCCAGAAGCAATACGAAGAAAGCGAGCATGCAGGTAGATTTTTGGCATGGTCAGTCAAGAAAAGATCGAATTCCAATTTAATAAAAGCAATTTTTGATGAGGAACGGGGGGTAATGACTAGTCATCCTGAATAAATAGAAAAAGTATTTCTCTCGCATTACCGTAAGCTGTGTACTGAGACAAAGCAAGCAAATATCTCACAAATCAAACAGTATTTAGCTGCAGTGACTCTGCCAGGTTTAGAGGCAGGCGCCCTTAATATATTAGCGTCCCCTATTACTTTCAATGAAGTGGCAGCAACAATTAGGGGAGCTCCTAATGGGAAAGCACCAGGGGAAGATGGCCTCCCTGGGGAGGTTTACAAAATATTAGAGGGTCAAATCACCAAAATACTAGTGGAACTATTCAACAAAATATTAGAAGGAGCTGCGATCCCTTTAGAATTTTCAAGAATGGTAGTTGTTAGCTTTATTAAAAAGGACAAATCACCGAAATATCCAGGCTCATATCATCCGATTAGCCTATTAAATTAGGACTATAAATTGTTTACCAAAATACTAGTGGCCCGCACAGCTCAGGTGGCGCAAGGGTTAGTACACAAGGATCAATGTGGATTTCTGCCGGGGACGCTATTATCTACCAACACCAACTTTCTAGTGCAGGCGATAGACTATCTTTCCCACAGTCATCATCCGGCAGCGATCATAATGCTTGATCCCGAAAAAGCATTTGATTTGGTCCAATGGGAAGCATTGTTTTTGGTCCTAGGCAAGTTTGGCTTCCAGATGAAGTTTATCCAAGTACTATGTAGGGTATACATAGGGGCTCAAGCCAAGATCTCGGTAAACACACAAATAGCAGGCCAAGTACAGATATCACGGGGCACGAGGCAGGGCTGTCCTCTGTCCCCCGTACTGTTTCCACTTTTTATCGAGCCACTGGCTGCAGCAATTCGACAGGATCAACATATTCGGGCTCTGCTCCCTCTAGCACCTAAGGTGAAGTTATTCGCCGATGATATGAATTTGTACCTTCAGGCGGACACACACAACATAGATAGAGCTTTTTCTAAGATCAAGGCTTTTTCGGATTTGGGTGGGTACAGAGTCAATAAGTCCAAATCAGAGGCTCTCTTGTACAATGCAGAAATATCAGTCCTGCCTAAAGATATTCGGGTAGTATCCTCGTCCCACAGTCCCATTAGATATTTAGGTATATATGTGTCCAGAGACTCAGCAGACCTGTTTTAGCTGAACTACACAAGGGTTTACAAAAAGGTTCAAGGACTACTTTCGCAATGGCAGGAATCTACTATGACGATTATAGGAAGGACCGCACTAATCAAAATGATGATCCTTCCGTTGCTAATTTTTGTTTTCTCCAGTGTAGTTATGAGAGTCCCCAAGAAGTTTTTCCACGAGTTGGATTTACTAACCCAACAGTTTATATGGATCCACAAAAGGCCCCGGCTGCAGTTAGAAAAACTAGCCTTTTCAGTGGAAGAAGGGGGCCCGGCACTCCCCAATTTTTGAACCTACTATGAGGCTTCTTTCATTCGGTGTCAAGGGCTGCGCAAAACCCATATCTTAATTTCTATCTTGATCAGATGCTGAGAGAATCAAGCATCCAGCTTACCTGATTCCTTAAGATTCCCCGTTCACCCAAACGGGTAAGATATAAACTGCCAGTAATGTTGCAGTTCAGTATTCTCCAAATACAGGCAAAGTTCCAAATCTACAAGATCCATCCGATTATCCGAGTCAGGGATGTATGGATGATAGGTTTGGAACTCAGTTCACGCAATGTCTAGGCATGGGAGGAAGTAGGTATCAAGACCCTAGCAGATTTCTATATAGGGGATGTAAGGAAATGCCTCCTTGGCATGGTTACTCCCTCACATTTTGCCTTTGCTGATGCCAAGTTATGATTTTAAAGTGTGCTGAGGCCTGCTAACCAGGCCCCAGCACCAGTGTTCTTTCCCTAACCTGTACCTTTGTCTCCACAATTGGCACACCCTGGCATCCAGGTAAGTCCCTTGTAACTGGTATCCCTGGTACCAAGGGCCCTGATGCCAGAGAAGGTCTCTAAGGGCTGCAGCATGTCTTATGCCACCCTGGGGACCCCTCACTCAGCAAAGACACACTGCTTGCCAGCTTGTGTGTGCTGGTGAGGAGAAAATGACTAAGTCAACATGGCACTCCCCTCAGGGTGCCATGCCAACCTCACACTGCCTATGGCATAGAAAAGTCACCCCTCTAGCAGGCCTTACAGCCCTAAGACAGGGTGCACTATACCAGAGGTGAGGGCATAGGTGCATGAGCACTATGCCCCTACAGTGTCTAAGCAAAACCTTAGACATTGTAAGTGCAGGGTAGCCATAAGAGTATATAGTCTGGGAGTCTGTCAAACACGAACTCCACAGCACCATAATGGCTACACTGAAAACTGGGAAGTTTGGTATCAAACGTCTCTGCACAATAAATGCATACTGATGCCAGTGTACATTTTATTGTGAAATACACCCACAGGGCATCCTAGAGATGCCCCATGAAAACATACCTGACTTCCAGTGTGGGCTGACTAGTTTTACCAGCCTGCCACACACCAGACATGTTGCTGGCCACATGTGGAGAGTGCCCTTGTCACTCTGTGGCCAGGAACAAAGCCTGTACTGGGCGGAGGTGCTTCTTACCTCCCCCTGCAGGAACTGTAATACCTGGCGGTGAGCCTCAAAGGCTCACCCCCTTTGTTACAGCGCCACAGGGCATCCCAGCTATTGGAAATGCCCGCCCCCTCCGGCCACGGCCCCACTTTTGGCGGCAAGGCTGGAGGAGATAATGAGAAAAACAAGGAGGAGTCACTGGCCAGTCGGGACAACCCCTAAGGTGTCCTGAGCTGAGGTGACTCTGACTTTTAGAAATCCTCCATCTTGCAGATGGAGGATTCCCCCAATAGGATTAGGGATGTGCCCCCCTCCCTTCAGGGAGGAGGCACAAAGAGGGTGTAGCCACCCTCAGGGCTAGTAGCCATTGGCTACTAACCCCCCAGACCTAAACACCCCCCTAAATTGAGTATTTAGGGGCCCCCAGAACCAAGCAAGATAGATTACTGCAACCTGAAGACAAAGAAGGACTGCTGACCTGAAGCCCTGCAGAGAAGACGGAGACACCAACTGCTTTGGCCCCAGCCCTACCAGCTTGTCTCCCCACTTCGAGAAAAACTGCAACAGCGACGCGTCCCCCAGGGTCCAGCGACCTCTGAAGCCTCAGAGGACTACCCTGAATCTAAAAGGACTAAGAACTCCCGAGGACAGCGGCCCTGTTCCACAAAGACTGCAACTTTGCAACAAAGAAGCAACTTTTAAAGACCACACGTTTCCCGCCGGAAGCGTGAGACTTTCCACTCTGCACCCGACGTCCCCGGCTCGACCTGCGGAGAACCAACACTACAGGGAGGACTCCCCGGCGACTGCGACCCTGTGAGTAGCCAGGGTTGACCCCCCCCCCTGGGCCCCCCAGCGACGCCTGCCAAGGGAATCCCGAGGCTCCCCCTGACCGCAACTGCCTGCTTCAAAGAACCCGACGCCTGGGAAACACACTGCACCCGCAGCCCTCAGGACCTGAAGGATCCGACCTCCAGTGCAGGAGCGACCCCCAGGTGGCCCTCTCCCTTGCCCAGGTGGTAGCTACCCCGAGGAGCCCCCCCCTTGCCTGCCTGCATCGCTGAAGAGACCCCTGGGCCTCCCATTGAAACCTATTCCAAACCCGACGCCTGTTTGCACTCTGCACCCGGCCGCCCCTGTGCCGCTGAGGGTGTACTCCCCCCCCGGTGCCCTACAAAACCCCCCTGGTCTGCCCTCCAAAGACGGGGGTACTTACCTGCTGGCAGACTGGAACCGGGGCACCCCCTTCTCCATTGAAGCCTATGTGAATTGGGCACCACTTTGACCTCTGCACCTGACCGGCTCTGAGCTGCTGGTGTGGTAACTTTGGGGTTGCCTTGAACCCCCAACGGTGGGCTACCTTGGACCCAACTTTGAACCCTGTAGGTGGTTTACTTACCTGCAAAACTAACAAATACTTACCTCCCCCAGGAACTGTTGAAATTTGCACTGTCTAGTTTTAAAATAGCTTATTGCCATTTTTGTGAAAACTGTACATGCAATTTTGCTGATTCGAAGTTCCTATGATACCAGAGTGAAGTGCTTTTCATTTAAAGTATTGATTGTAAATCTTGAACCTGTGGTTCTTAAAATAAACTAAAAAAATATATTTTTCTATACAAAAACCTATTGGCCTGAAATTGTCTTTGAGTGTGTGTTCCTCATTTATTGCCTGTGTTTGTACAACAAATGCTTAACACTACCCTCTGATAAGCCTACTGCTCGACCACACTACCACAAAATAGAGCATTAGAATTATTTATTTTTGCCACTATCTTACCTCTAAGGGGAACCCTTGGACTCTGTGCATGCTATTTCTTACTTTGAAATAGTACATACAGAGCCAACTTCCTACATGTGCGCAACAGTTTCTCCAGATGGCCTCAGTAATATCCTCCCCAACATCCATCTCCCATTTAGCCCTAGCAGCCTCCACCACCGACTTCCGCTGCTCCTGCAAGCACCTATACAGACTGATGATAAACCTATGCGGCGACTGCGCGCACCACAGCAACTCAAGCGCCTGACAGGTCTGAGGCATTGTCGGGAGGCCAGTAAATCGTGCACGGAGCATCGCATATACACACAACAAATAAAGCCTATGCAGCACATTATGGTCTCCAGCACTCAGTGCCTCCTCCGGCGAAAGCAAGCACTCGTTCACAAACCAGTCTCCCAGCAGTGACAACTCAGAAGCAGCAAGAAAATCTTGCAGTCGTGCATCGCGGGACATCCTCTCATCTGCAACATCCAGCACCGGCATCGCAGGAGCAAGGGGCTCACACGTCCCCGACCGACGCACCAAAGCAGCCCAAACCCCAGAAGTGCACGCAACGGTATCCACTCCCCTGAGTCGAGTCCGGGGCATGCATCCAAGTACCCTCGGCAGCCGGTCCGGCCACACTGCGTCACTCTCAGGCGCAAGATGAGATAAATACTGTATAGGGTGAATCCAAAAATACGCAAAATGAGCATGTGCACAATAATAATGAAGCTCCCCATCTCGAACGGCAGCGTCAGCTTCTCCCAGGCAATCCTGGGCTGCCCGCCCGCCCACACCAGCCGCACCAAAGCTGATCTAAGCCTCCGTAGGAAACTCACGGTTAGCACCAGCGGGAGATCAACAAACAGATACAAACATTTTGGCAGCATGACCATTTTGGCAATGCCAATGCGCCCAATAATCGAAAGTGGTAGCGAGCGCCACACCTCAAGCCTGTCCTCCAACCAGGCTACTAACTTACCATAATTGGC
Organism: Pleurodeles waltl; assembly: GCF_031143425.1. Lineage (NCBI taxonomy): Eukaryota > Metazoa > Chordata > Amphibia > Caudata > Salamandridae > Pleurodeles > Pleurodeles waltl. The sequence goes on from NC_090437.1 coordinate 1,013,422,982, forward strand.
AAGCCAAAGGGTCTCTACATCTTTTTTTTTTTTAATTAATCTTTATTTCGGCCAATTTGGCCATAAAAGATGTACACAAAAAACACACATATGAACATGTAAAACCATCAAGGGAAAGTAAACAGGAAACACATCAGATAAAAGACCATACAATTAAAATAAAAACTTAAAATTAGATAGGAGCCTGCAACTTTAAAATACGGGTACGAATATGCCAGACATTGGTAAGGAATTTGGCTAGTGCAAACACAATTGGACCTGAAACATCAGTTTTTAAAATTCTGTACACCGGGAGGTACTCCCTGAAACCAAGGTTTCTAATAAGTGGTAGGAGCCAATATTTCCTGGCGGCCCTGTAAGTTGGACAAAACAAGACCACATGCAGATCGCTTTCCTCTGCTCCCACACATGTCGGACATAGCTTAGTAGATGGCAGTGTTGACCAGGAGCAGGTGTAGGATCGCAGAGGCAATGTGCCATATCTCCATTGGAGAAAAAGCTTCCTGGCCAGCACAGGAGACATAGCATCCAGAACCCTCTCCAAGCGGTATGAGTCCTTGCTTTGCGCGAATACAGATGTTAATGACCCCTCATTCTTGCAGTCTAGGGCCATAGCTAATTTCTGCTCGTGGTAAGCACTAACCAAAGCTCTTCGTGGGATCCTTAGTGAGGCGTTAACTGGATCCGACCACAGGTCAGGGAGGCCCAATCCCATACAAGACTTTTTTATATATTTTATCCACGGGATCTGTAGAGCTTTAGGGTGGGTTAAAAACTCCCTCAGTTCCGCCCTATAAGAAGAGAGTTCTTCGGTGCTCCATAGCCTTCGCCAGAAGACTATGGGTCTGAGACCTAATTCATCTGCTATTGGTCTCAGACCCAAATCCATCCTCAGGGGGAGGAGCGGAGTACTGGGCGGAAGTGCTACTATCTGTCTAATAAAGTTGTTCTCAGTTATAGACAAACTGCAGGAAGCTGTGTGACCCCACAGTTCCGCCCCGTACATCAGAGCTCCTCTAGCCTGTGCCTTGTATATCTGGATAAGCGGCCCCAGCGGTCGATATGTGGAGCTTCTCATCAACCGAGCAATGCCGCCAGTGGTCTGCACTAATTTAAGATTAACCCTAGTCTGGTGAGTTCCCCAGGACATGGTTTCATTCAACGTTACACCTAGATATTCAAAGGTGGAGACTCTCTCTAAACGTGAAGCTCCCAGTAAGGGGTTCGGGCGTGATCTTGGGGTTGGGTTCATAACCATAAACTTGGTTTTGTTAGCATTGATTTCTAACCCCCTATCTGTGCAAAAAGCCACAAAAGAATCAAGGATCCTCTGTATCCCCATAGGGGTTTTGGACAGCAGCAGGGTGTCATCTGCAAACATGATTGCAGGCACCCTGCTGCCATTCAATTTTGGGGCATCAGTGTATTCAGTTCCATTGAGATGGGCGATTACCCCGTTGACGAAGAGGCAGAACAGGGTCGGTGCCAATACACAGCCCTGTCTAACCCCCCTGTCAACGGGGAATCTGTCCGTTAATTCCCCGTGTTTCCCGCACCTGACCCGGGCATAGTTATTTTGGTGCAATCTCTTTAAAATTATCAGGATGTCTGGGGGGACCCCCATCTCAGCCAGAACACTCCAGAGTTTCCCTCTGGGCACGAGGTCAAACGCAGCCCTCAGGTCCACAAATATAGTGTATAAACTACCCCCTTCCAATATTGCTGCCCTCCAATAGATAACGTTCAGACGAAAAACCTGGTCCACTGTAGAAACTCCCTTTCTAAATCCCGCCTGATACGGACTGAGGGCACCCGTTTCTTCCACCCAGTCCTGAAGCCGATTCAGCAGTATCCTGCCAAACAGCTTCTGTGACACGTCAATTAGACTGATTGGTCTGTAGTTGGCTGGGAGCAGGGGCGAGCCCTTTTTAAATATATGAACCACCTCTGCCCCCAGCCAAGTACTCGGAATTTCCATGCCACACAAAACTCCATTAAACACTGCAGCCAGATAGGGGGCCCAAACAACGGGCTCCTGCTTGAACAGGTCCCCGGGCAGGCCGTCCAATCCTGGCGCCTTTCCAGCTTTAAGTCCCCTTAGTGCTACCTTCACCTCCCACACTGTTATCAAATCCCCGCCATACTCTACCAGTCCAGTACCGAAATCAATCTTAGTTTCTCCCTGCTCGGAACTGTAGAGAGACTGGAAGTGTGCCTGCCACACCCCTGCTGCAATATTTGGTTCTATTGCCGAATGGAGGTTCCCCGACCCCCCGTTTACTACTCTCCAAAACATTCGGTGGTCTCTTGTTGCGAGGGAAGTGGTAAGCTCCTCCCACTGGTTCTCCTCCCATTCGGTTTTAGCATGGATGACCAGTTTTTTATAAGCCTGTCTACTTTCTCGCAGCTTCTCTCTATCTGTTCCCTCCTTGATGCATCTGAGGAGTTCTCCCTTTGCCTTCCTGCAGACTGCATTGTACCATAAGGAGTTATGTTGTTGGATCCTCTTCTGATTCTGGACCCTGGTAAAAAGCTCAGAGGCCGCTCCCTTTATAAGGTCCTCATGAGCCTGATATAATTTCTCATGGTGGACTATATTGCCCACATCGTTGGCTAGCTCTCCCACTTTTTTCAAAATGGGGATTAAACCTGCGTAGAACTTCGAAAGTTTCACTTGGCTCGTAGCTAGTTTATCCCACCTGATTCTTCTCCTGTTATTGTCTAATAGTAGTTCAGGTTTGGACTCCCCCATGGTTGTTATGGAGGCCTTTGGCCCAGGATGGCTAAGATCGAGTTCAAGGGCGTTATGGTCACTATCCAGTCTCTCCACCACCCTAAAGTCCAGGATAGAAGACCAGTTCACTATCTGTACAAGAGCATAGTCCAAGCGGGACTCTCTTCCCACTCTGTTGTACGTGGTTTTGCTTGGTACATCAGACTTAATACGTCCATTGCAGGCTCTAATTCCATGCTTTAGGGTGAGAGCAGTAATCTGCAAAGGCACAGGCGTCCATGCCTTTGGGGAAGGTGCTACAACAGAGGGTACTGACCACCTGAACTCTTCTTCCATGGGAAATCCCTCTACGAGACCGACCAACGGCTCGAAATGGGAATTTAAATCCCCTCCCACTATATAAGGGATATCTCTTGGCATTTCCGCTAAATATACTGAAAGCTCCTCTATAGTGGGGGATTCACGCGAAGCTCCCACTGGCCTGGAGTAAATATTTATCAGGGCAAGTTTCGCTAGGTTCGGCCAGGCTAATAAAACCACTAGGATATCATCTGATGGCACCGGTAGGCGTGAAGCCTGACATCCTAAGTGGGAAGCCACCTAGCCGAGATGGAAAATGACTCGTAACCTTGATGGTTGTAATCTTCCCTTGCCCAAGTCTCTTGGAACATGCAAACATCCCCGGACTCAATGTAAGTTATCCAATCTTGGGTGCCCAGTTTACTGGCTAGACCAGCCACATTCCACCAAATTAGTCTCATGTGCGCTGGAGAAGCCACAGAACAGATTGCAGGGATGGAGTGGGGGGAAGAGCCAGTACCAAAGCCAGAAACTACACCAATTACTCTAACAGGATCATTTTCAGAAGTGGGTTCAGCCGGATCAGGCAGTTTACTGGGACCATTATCCAAGGTCACAGGATTTGAGTTCGGGTTTGGGGGCAGTCAGTCCACACCATCCAGACCATTCAGACAATTAAAACGATTGTGGTCCAAAAAGGGAGTCTCCGAAGGTCGATAAACTGGACGGGGAGCATATCCCCTGTGTCTAGATCTTCGTTCCACCCTTGTCCAGGGTCTCTACATCGCAACTCAGCCAAACTCCCAGATAGCGAACCGGGCCAACCGCCCACTCAATAGGATAACGCAACGAAAAGCGTGCAGTGCCACCAGTGAGGGGAAGCACAACTGATTTAGACCAATTCATCATTATGCCGGAGAAGGCACCAAAGCGGACAACCTCAGTAAGCAAAACATCAAGATTCCTACCTAGCTCCTGCAGATACAGCGTAATATCATCCGCATACATCGAAATTAAAATCGGATGTTGCCTGAACTGCAGCCTTCTGTGATTATGATGTTGCTGCAAATAGGCCGCCAGCGGTTCCATCGCGATAGCAAAAAGCAGCAGGGATAGAGGGCACCCCTGTCGAGTCCCCGGGCCACCGGGAAGGGGCCCTAGATGCAGCCATTCAGCCGTAGCCTTGCAACCGGATCTGTATACAGCAAGCGAATCAGCCTTATAAATCGGGCACTCATGCCCACCCTGCCCAACAGCGCAAATAGATATGGCCAGGCCAAAGAATCAAACACCTTTGTTGCATCTAAAAACACTGCAGCAGCCTCATCTTCCGCCACAAGGCCACCCAGCACCACAAAGAACATGCGTAGATTGTGCGTCGTTGACCACCCTGGCACAAAGCCAGACTGGTCCGGGAGCACCAGACGTGACATCAATGGCTGCAGACAGAGCGCTTTTAACTTATCCCAAATTTTATTGCCTACATTGATCATGGAGAGCGGGCAGTACAAATCACAGCTACAGGGATCCTTTCCCGGCTTAAGTATCGTGACGATCGACACCTCCCGTAGGGACGCAGGGAGAGACCCAGCTTCCAACGCCTCAGCATAAACCTCCAACAGATAGGGAGCCAAAAGAGTACTCTTTGTAAAAAGCAGGAGTTAAGCCGTCCAGTCCCGGAGACTTGTCGCCAGGCAGTCCGCTGATTACTGCCTTGATCTCTTCCACCGAGAAAGGCTCATCAAAGTAAGCTCTATGTGCATCATCGAACCAAAGCAGGCCGATCTCTGAAAAATAAGCTTGCGCCGCGTCAAGATTCAGCTCGGCGGGGGCCCAATATAGGTCCTCAAAGTATCTTGTAAAGACCTTCATGACACCTTCCGTTCCAGCCACCTGCTCTCCCCTCTGCCCGTCTATTTCGGTGACATATCCATTTGCCCAAGGTTTGCGTAGCATGTTCGCCAATGTTCGACCTGCCCTGTCTCCCTCCCCGTAACGCCGGGCCCTGGCATATTTTCAGAAAAAACAGACCTCCCGCTGGGAGGCCTCTTCATATCGGGAGACCGCATCCCGCAAAGCTGCCATCGTCTCGCCAGCCCAATCCGCCACAATTTCGCCTCAAGCTCCACTATCTGCGATTCTAGCTCGGCTAACTCTCAACGCAAAACGTGAAGCACACCATGCTGCTTAGAGAGGCACACTCCTCGAATAACCACCTTGAAGGCCTCCCAGAGCGTTCTGGCCGAGCTAACCGACCCGCGATTCTCAGCGAAGAAATGTAAGATGGCCTCCCGAATCTCCTTGCGAAACACAGCATCGCGGAGAGCTCCCTGTGGCAAACGCCACGCAAACGGAGCACCTGGGGTCCCAGGTATCGACAGCTGCAGTTTGACCGGGGAGTGGTCCGAGAGGGTCTGGGCCAGATGCTCTACCGATTGCGTCCACATCTCCACGTCCCTAGTTCCCAGCCATCGGTCTATGCGAGACCAGCTATTATGAACATAATTGACGCACGTGCCCTCTCTCTGATCACCATGCTTTGTCCTCCATAGGTCAACCAAGGCGCCATCGCTCATTACTGTCATTAAGGCAGCAGAAGCAGCATGTTGAGGCCTAGTCATGCTCTCCCGGTTCCTCTCCGGATCTAAAACCACATTGAAGTCACCCCCCCAAATCACAGCTCCACTCCCCATTGAGTCAACCAGGCGCCACACCTCACAAAAGAATCCGAGGTCATCAACATTAGGGCCGTAAACCGACACCAGCCTACAGGGCCTGTCCAGCAGTGTCCCACTCAACAAAACGTAATGCCCATTCGGATCCACTATCACACGGTGCGTTCGCCATTGCAGCCCCTTACGCAACAAGATCACCACCCCTCTAGCGTACCTCGAGAACACCGCTCCATGACACTCACCAGTCCACCCAGCCTTCAGACGATTCAGCGTGGACGCCTCCAAATGGGTCTCCTGAAGCATACACACATCTATGTGATGGCGCTGGATATAAGCAGACATGAGCCGCACCTTACGCTGATCATTCAAGCCACGCACATTCCAGGTAAGGCAGCTAACTGCTGTCATCGTCCCCAGCCTCATCACAACAGCACTTCCATTCATCCCGCCACAGAGCCACCCGCCGCCACCTACCAGTCCCATTCGTCACAAAAGGACATTAATACGAAGTCCAAACATCACAGGAACAACAAACCAGAACACAGCCCCACCCATGAAGACACCCCAAACGGGTCAAAGCAAAAATCCCCCACCCCATCCCCCAACAGAGGAGATCTGAAACCCACAGCATAGTAAAGGGACTCATCCAGGGGTCGTAGGCCTAGCCATCCAGCCCATCCGCAAGCAGACAGGCTGGAAAGGATAAAGGGCTAGGGAACAGGTATACCGACACAGCAGCGCTTAAAGAGGGAGTCAAAGGCATCAGAACAATAACGCCCGGCAGGAATCAGGGCCAAACAGCAAAGCAACTCCACAGACAGTCAATCAGTGTCACTAAGGTTCGCCGGCTATGAGCCAGGATCTCCCGGTTGCTCAGCCGAAGAGCGCCGTGGAAGCGTCTGAACAAATTTGGCCTCCAGCTTCGGATCCGTAAAGAAATGCAGTGTGCCACCATGCTGTATCCGAAGCTTCGCCGGATAGATAAGAGAAAAACGAGCTGCAGTCAAACTCAAAGAGCGCTTGATTGGCAGGAACGCTCTGAGCGCCACCTGCACACTTGGAGTGTAGTCTGGGAAAAAATGCAGCTCTGTGTTTCTGTAGATCACCGAACGGCGTTCTCGAGCCAGTCGCAGCACAGTGTTGCGGTCATGATAATTCAGGAGGCGAAAAATAACAGGTCGTGGCGGGGTCCCGGGAGGAGGCCTAGGGCCCAACGACCTATGAGCCCTCTCCACCACCAGCATTCGACAAAGCTCACCAGGAAACAAGTCGGCAAGCATTTTCTCCATGAAGTCTTCCATCCTGCCCATGTCCGTGGACTCGGGAAGACCAATCATCCTAACATTGTTGCGCCGGGACCGCGCCTCCAAATCTTCATTTTTATTCCTTATTACCTCCAGCACCCGCTCCATCTGCAGCAAACGTTCTCTCTCACCATGCCACTGATCCTCCATCTCTGAGGTGCGCGACTCGAGCTGCTCAAAGCGAGCATCGTGCTCATCCACCCGGGCCCTGATGCGGTCCATCTGCTCCGTCAAATGGTCCAGCTTGGCATCTATGCCGGCCAAGCTGCTCTTGAGATCCCAAAACATGGACTTAACGGAGACATCTGAGGGCCCATCGTCCATCCACACCTCTCCAGGCTGCGGCACGGGGGTGCCCCCCCTCTATTTGACACCATAGAAGGAAAGCTTGGCCTGCCGCTGCTCCGCCTTGCCCATATTGTCGTCCACTATAATCTCAGCCATGGACGCACCACAGAACGCCAAAAGGTCGGCAGGCCACCCAGAGAGGATAGGACCCAGGTGAGAACCCACAAAAGGACTCCCAGTCACTGGTCGAAACGCACCAACCAGTGACCACACTCACCCAGAGGTAAGTACTAGATAGCAGTAGGGCCGGTCAGTTGTCTCCCAAGAGACGCCAAGTGCGTACCAGAGTCTCCCTCAGTCCTCCGCCAGCGCCAAAACGTCTTCTGTCGTCTCCAACAGACCAACAAGTGCAGTAACGGCTGAAAAGGGCCTATTTTCTTAGCCCGGCTGGTGACAATTACCATTGGGCTCCCCCAGCAGGGGCCACCGCCAGGAGGCCCAGGGCGAGTCCACCCGACCACAGGATCCAAGGCCGGGTCCCCTGCCACGGAGGAGGGCCTCCCGGGCGCCAATTCCCAGGGGCCCCTGCACTCCAACAGCACCGCCGCCCAGAGGGCCCCTGCCGGTCACCTCCAAGCCACCACCGATCCCGCCACCTCCAAAGCGGGACAGGCCTCGCTCCCACAGGCCGCGCCGCCAGGCAGCCACGCGCCGCGAGGCCACAGACCGCCGAGGCCCGGGCCCACAAAGTCGCAGGAGCCGCGGCCCGATTAGACCGCCGAAGGCCCCCCCCCAGCAGCGCCCCCTCTGACCTCGCTCCAGCGGGAGCACAGGTCCTTCTCCTGGGCGCTACACAGCAGCATGCGGCAACCCATCCGAGCGCGCCTCTCTCCTTCAGGCCCGGCGCCGTCCAAGCTCTCCTCCACGTCGCCGGCCCACAAGACCGCAGGCAACCGGAATTTTCGGGACGGGCGAAGGCACTGACACAATCCGCAAGTCTCCCGGCCGGAGGGGGGAGGGGGATTCTAACGCCGCTCCATCAGGATAAGTTGAAAAATAGCCCTAAGTCCGGCAGAGCCTCACACGGTGACGGCCATCTTGCCGGCAGGCTAGCTCCGCCCCCACTCCACTTGTACTTGCTGCAGTTTCACTACCATGTGAGAAAATGCAATTTGACCCACCACCAAAATTCTTATAGAATGAAGGAGATTCACCCATTCCTTGGAAAAGGTAGAAGGAAGAACTTCTCACATATTTAATTGTCATTGATGCAAATAAAATGACAGTGGAATGTAGAGAGAACATTTTACTTTACTATCTGGGTACCCACGGCAGGAAATATTTAGGACACTACCAATGGCAGAAACCAAAGAAGGAGAGGAGCAGTATGATGAGAATGAAGAAGCCCTAGTGAGGTTAAAAGGTTACTTTAAACCAGTTATGATTGTTAGAGTAGAGAAATACTATTTCTACAAGAGGAGGCAAAAGGAAACTGAAACTTGGGATGATTTTTTAACAGATTTAAGAAGTCTCTCAACTGTTTGCAATTTTAGTGCACCCACAGTTGAGAAATTGAGACATAAACTCATGGTAAATGCCATCAGCAAAGAATTTAAGAACAGGCGTGGATACTAAGGGGACCAAAGCTGGAATGAGTGGTGAGAACAGCTAAGTCCAATAGTCAATGTCCGGGGGGTGAGATGAATGAAGAAGAGATGGAGGGAAAGTATTACAGTGAGGTACACAATGTGAATACCAAAAAGATGACAAACAATTCTAATAGGATTGAGAAATTTGAAAGCAAAAATATGTGTTACAGATGTTGAAACAACACACACATCATATATTACAAAGGTTGCAGAGCGTCTAATCAAGACCAGGGTTGGGTATTTTGCAAAGGTCTGTTGTGAAGGGTAGCGTAATGCCAAAACAAGAATAGCCATGGTTTTTGAGAAATTATCACACAATAAGAACGCTGATGTGTATAACAGGATTTAGATGTTGGAAACAAGGTCCTAGTAGTTCAAAGATTATTTTTGTGGAAAGCAATAATGTAGCTAAACCACCTGTGTGTGTCATGTAGGTGCTTGGGGAGACTCTGAATATCAGGTTCTACTTTTACTACTATCACCAACAAAAGTGTGACACTATTGGGAAACAAGTGGAACACTCCTTATATCAGACGTGAAAGCATTTCCATTCAATGGCTGCCATACTGCCTTCCAGGGTACTTTCTACACAACATTAGTTTAAAGGGAAGGTCTGCATGGATCACAATCTGAATATAACACTTAACCCTAGTGCACCAGACCATGTGTTAGTTATCCGTCTAATCTAGTCTTCAAATTTCTTTAGTAATTCACCAAAGTCTTCAATGATGGCCCTGGGACGCTTGTAACTTTGTTCCGCGCATCAGAATCAGACAACACCTGCTATACAAAAGTTAATGCAAGTGTCCCTTTCCACCTAGAAGGATCTTCAAGTGTTACTAGAACAAGATCAATAGGAGGGAATTGTAGAAGAGATTGAGGGCCTCATTATGACCCTGGCGGGCGGCGGAGGCCGCCCGCCAGGATCCCGCCCTCCAAATTACCGCGCCGCGGTCAAAAGACCGCGGCGGGTATTACGAGTTTTCCCCTGGGCTGGCGGGCGGTTCCAGTAAAACCGCCCGCCAGCCCAGGGGAAAACGACCTTCCCACGAGGATGCCGGCTCGTAATCGAGCCGGCGGAGTGGGAAGGTGCGACTGGTGCAGTGGCACCCGTCGCGTATTTCAGTGTCTGCAAGGCAGACACTGAAATACTTTTCGGGGCCCTCTTACGGGGGCCCCTGCCGTGCCCATGCCATTGGCATGGGCACGGCAGGGGCCCCCAGGGGCCCCGCGACCCCCCCTACCGCCATCCTGTTCATGGCGGCTTTCCCGCCATGAACTGGATGGCGGTAGGGGGGGTCAGAATCCTCATGGCTGCGGAGCGCGCTCCGCAGCCATGGAGGATTCCAAAGAGCAGCGGAAAGTCAGCGGGAGACCGCTGACTTTCCGCTTCTGACCGCGGCTGAACCGCCGCGGTCAGAATGCTCATTGGAGCACCGCCAGCCTGTCGGCGGTGCTCCCGTGGTCGGTGGCCCTGGCGGCCACCAGCCGCCAGGGTCAGAATGACCCTCTGAGTCTTCACAATGGATTTTGCCAATGATTTTAGGAAAAAAAAAAAAATTGCAGTTTGCGACTACGTGTGGACCTAAGGGTCTTGAACTCTTCTATTGTCATCAGCAAATATCCCTTGCGCAAAATAAACAAAGGTTTAGCTCTACTGTATGCTGCAACAGTCTTCTCAAACCTCAATCCTAAACAGTTCTATCAATGTTTCAACAAGGAAAGTTTTCCGCAAATCTATTTTTAATACTTTTTATAGATTTTGAAACATTGCCTTAAGCCAACACTACAAGATTACATGCTTGAAGGGGACAGACACAGATATTGTAGCGGTCTTGAGCCATAAATCTCCACCCACACAATCCGTAGATGTCCTCTCCATAGTCCCAGGGAAAAGGGTCATATCAAAGAGTAAGCAGTATGCCCACAGAGGATCATGTCCCCCAAACATTTATATATATATATATATATATATATATATATATATATATATATATATTGTAGGAAGTTGGCTCTGTATGTGCTATTTCAAAGTAAGGAATAGCATGCACAGAGTCCAAGGGTTCCCCTTAGAGGTAAAATAGTGGTAAAAAATAGATAATACTAATGCTCTATTTTGTGGTAGTGCGGTCGAGCAGTAGGCTTATCCAAGGAGTAGTGTTAAGCATTTGTTGTACATACACAAGACAATAAATGAGGTACACACACTCAGAGACAAATCCAGCCAATAGGTTTTTATATAGAAAAATATCTTTTCTTAGTTTATTTTAAGAACCACAGGTTCAAATTCTACATGTAATATCTCATTCGAAAGGTATTGCAGGTAAGTACTTTAGGAACTTTAAATCATCAAAATTGCATGTATACTTTTCAAGTTATTGACAAATAGCTGTTTTAAAAGTGGACACTTAGTGCAATTTTCACAGTTCCTGGGGGAGGTAAGTATTTGTTAGGTTAACCAGGTAAGTAAGACACTTACAGGGCTTAGTTCTTGGTCCAAGGTAGCCCACCGTTGGGGGTTCAGAGCAACCCCAAAGTCACCACACCAGCAGCTCAGGGCCGGTCAGGTGCAGAGTTCCAAGTGGTGCCCAAAACACATAGGCTAGAATGGAGAGAAGGGGGTGCCCCGGTTCCGGTCTGCTCGCAGGTAAGTACCCGCGTCTTCGGAGGGCAGACCAGGGGGGGTTTTGTAGGGCACCGGGGGGGACACACGTCCACACAGAAATTTCACCCTCAGCAGCGCAGGGGCGGCCGGGTGCAGTGTGGAAGCAAGCGTCGGGTTTTCAATGTTAGACTATGAGAGACCGCGGGATCTCTTCAGCGCTGCAGGCAGGCAAGGGGGGGATTCCTCGGGGAAACCTCCACTTGGGTAAGGGAGAGGGACTCCTGGGGGTCACTTCTCCGGTGAAAGTCCGGTCCTTCGGGTCCTGGGGGCTGCGGATGCAGGGTCTCTCCCAGGCGTCGGGACTTTAGGTTCAAGGAGTCGCGGTCAGGGGAAGCCTCGGGATTCCCTCTGCAGGCGGCGCTGTGGGGGCTCAGGGGGGACAGGTTTTGGTACTCACAGTATCAGAGTAGTCCTGGGGTCCCTCCTGAGGTGTTGGATCGCCACCAGCCGAGTCGGGGTCGCCGGGTGCAGTGTTGCAAGTCTCACGCTTCTTGCGGGGAGCTTGCAGGGTTCTTTAAAGCTGCTGGAAACAAAGTTGCAGCTTTTCTTGGAGCAGGTCCGCTGTCCTCGGGAGGTTCTTGTCTTTTCGAAGCAGGGGCAGTCCTCAGAGGATGTCGAGGTCGCTGGTCCCTTTGGACGGCGTCGCTGGAGCAGGATCTTTGGAAGGCAGGAGACAGGCCGGTGAGTTTCTGGAGCCAAGGCAGTTGTCGTCTTCTGGTCTTCCGCTGCAGGGGTTTTCAGCTGGGCAGTCCTTCTTCTTGTAGTTGCAGGAATCTAATTTTCTAGGGTTCAGGGTAGCCCTTAAATACTAAATTTAAGGGCGTGTTTAGGTCTGGGGGGTTAGTAGCCAATGGCTACTAGCCCTGAGGGTGGGTACACCCTCTTTGTGCCTCCTCCCAAGGGGAGGGGGTCACAATCCTAACCCTATTGGGGGAATCCTCCATCTGCAAGATGGAGGATTTCTAAAAGTTAGAGTCACCTCAGCTCAGGACACCTTAGGGGCTGTCCTGACTGGCCAGTGACTCCTCCTTGTTATTCTCATTATTTTCTCCGGCCTTGCCGCCAAAAGTGGGGCCTGGCCGGAGGGGGCGGGCAACTCCACTAGCTGGAGTGTCCTGCTGGGTTGGCACAAAGGAGGTGAGCCTTTGAGGCTCACCGCCAGGTGTGACAATTCCTGCCTGGGAGAGGTGTTAGCATCTCCACCCAGTGCAGGCTTTGTTACTGGCCTCAGAGTGACAAGGGCACTCTCCCCATGGGGCCAGCAACATGTCTCGGTTTGTGGCAGGCTGCTAAAACTAGTCAGCCTACACAGATAGTCGGTTAAGTTTCAGGGGGCACCTCTAAGGTGCCCTCTGTGGTGTATTTTACAATAAAATGTACACTGGCATCAGTGTGCATTTATTGTGCTGAGAAGTTTGATACCAAACTTCCCAGTTTTCAGTGTAGCCATTATGGTGCTGTGGAGTTCGTGTTTGACAGACTCCCAGACCATATACTCTTATGGCTACCCTGCACTTACAATGTCTAAGGTTTTATTTAGACACTGTAGGGGTACCATGCTCATGCACTGGTACCCTCACCTATGGTATAGTGCACCCTGCCTTAGGGCTGTAAGGCCTGCTAGAGGGGTGTCTTACCTATACTGCATAGGCAGTGAGAGGCTGGCATGGCACCCTGAGGGGAGTGCCATGTCGACTTACTCGTTTTGTCCTCACTAGCACACACAAGCTGGCAAGCAGTGTGTCTGTGCTGAGTGAGAGGTCTCCAGGGTGGCATAAGACATGCTGCAGCCCTTAGAGACCTTCCTTGGCATCAGGGCCCTTGGTACTAGAAGTACCAGTTACAAGGGACTTATCTGGATGCCAGGGTCTGCCAATTGTGGATACAAAAGTACAGGTTAGGGAAAGAACACTGGTGCTGGGGCCTGGTTAGCAGGCCTCAGCACACTTTCAATTGTAAACATAGCATCAGCAAAGGCAAAAAGTCAGGGGGCAACCATGCCAAGGAGGCATTTCCTTACACAACCCCCCCCCAAACGAAAGAGGATGAGACTAACCTTTCCCAAGAGAGTCTTCATTTTCTAAGTGGAAGAACCTGGAAAGGCCATCTGCATTGGCATGGGCAGTCCCAGGTCTGTGTTCCACTATAAAGTCCATTCCCTGTAGGGAGATGGACCACCTCAACAGTTTAGGATTTTCACCTTTCATTTGCATCAGCCATTTGAGAGGTCTGTGGTCAGTTTGAACTAGGAAGTGAGTCCCAAAGAGGTATGGTCTCAGCTTCTTCAGGGACCAAACCACAGCAAAGGCCTCCCTCTCAATGGCACTCCAACGCTGCTCCCTGGGGAGTAACCTCCTGCTAATGAAAGCAACAGGCTGGTCAAGGCCATCATTATTTGTTTGGGACAAAACTGCCCCTATCCCATGTTCAGAGGCATCAGTCTGCACAATGAACTGCTTAGAATAATCTGGAGCTTTTAGAACTGGTGCTGAGCACATTGCCTGTTTCAGGGTGTCAAAGGCCTGTTGGCATTCCACAGTCCAGTTTACTTTCTTGGGCATTTTCTTGGAGGTGAGTTCAGTGAGGGCTGTCACAATGGATCCATATCCCTTCACAAACCTCCTGTAATACCCAGTCAAGCCAAGGAATGCCCTGACTTGAGTCTGGGTTTTTGGAGCTACCCAGTCCAGAATAGTCTGGATCTTGGGTTGGAGTGGCTGAACTTGGCCTCCACCTACAAGGTGTCCCAAGTAAACCACAGTTCCCTGCCCTATCTGGCATTTGGATGCCTTGATAGAGAGGCCTGCAGATTGCAGAGCCTTCAAAACCTTCTTCAGGTGGACCAGGTGATCCTGCCAGGTGGAGCTAAAGACAGCAATATCATCAAGATAAGCTGTGCTAAAGGACTCCAAGCCAGCAAGGACTTGATTCACCAACCTTTGGAAGGTGGCAGGGGCATTCTTTAAACCAAAGGGCATAACAGTAAACTGATAATGCCCATCAGGTGTGGAGAATGCTGTCTTTTCTTTTGCTCCAGGTGCCATTTTTATTTGCCAGTACCCTGCTGTCAAGTCAAAGGTACTTAGAAATTTGGCAGCACCTAATTTATCAATGAGCTCATCAGCTCTTGGAATTGGATGGGCATCTGTCTTGGTGACAGAATTGAGCCCTCTGTAGTCCACACAAAACCTCATCTCTTTCTTTCCATCTTTGGTGTGAGGTTTGGGGACTAAGACCACTGGGCTAGCCCAGGGGCTGTCAGAGCGCTCAATTACTCCCAATTCCAGCATCTTGTGGACTTCCACCTTGATGCTTTCCTTAACATGGTCAGACTGTCTAAAGATTTTGTTCTTGACAGGCATGCTGTCTCCTGTGTCCACATCATGGGTACACAGGTGTGTCTGACCAGGGGTTAAGGAGAAGAGTTCAGGAAACTGTTGTAGGACTCTCCTACAATCAGCTTGCTGTTGGCCAGAGAGGGTGTCTGAGTAGATCACTCCATCTACTGTACCATCTTTTGGGTCTGATGACAGAAGATCAGGGAGAGGTTCACTCTCTGCCTCCTGATCCTCATCTGTTACCATCAACAGATTGACATCAGCCCTGTCGTGGAAGAGCTTAAGGCGGTTTACATGGATCACCCTCTTGGGGCTCCTGCTTGTGCCCAGGTCCACCAAGTAGGTGACCTGACTCTTCCTCTCTAGTACTGGGTAAGGGCCACTCCATTTGTCCTGGAGTGCCCTGGGAGCCACAGGCTCCAGAACCCAGACTTTCTGCCCTGGTTGGAACTCAACCAGTGCAGCCTTTTGGTCATACCAAAACTTCTGGAGCTGTTGGCTGGCCTCAAGGTTTTTGGTTGCCTTTTCCATGTACTCTGCCATTCTAGAGCGAAGGCCAAGTACATAGTCCACTATGTCCTGTTTAGGCTCATGGAGAGGTCTCTCCCAGCCTTCTTTAACAAGGGCAAGTGGTCCCCTTACAGGATGACCAAACAGAAGTTCAAAGGGTGAGAATCCTACTCCCTTCTGTGGCACCTCTCTGTAAGCGAAAAGCAGACATGGCAAGAGGACATCCCATCTCCTTTTGAGCTTTTCTGGGAGCCCCATGATCATGCCTTTTAATGTCTTGTTGAATCTCTCAACCAAGCCATTAGTTTGTGGATGGTATGGTGTAGTGAATTTATAAGTCACTCCACACTCATTCCACATGTGCTTTAGGTATGCTGACATGAAGTTGGTACCTCTGTCAGACACCACCTCCTTAGGGAAACCCACTCTGGTAAAGATACCAATGAGGGCCTTGGCTACTGCAGGGGCAGTAGTCGACCTAAGGGGAATAGCTTCAGGATACCTGGTAGCATGATCCACTACTACCAGGATATACATATTTCCTGAGGCTGTGGGAGGTTCCAGTGGACCAACTATGTCCACACCCACTCTTTCAAAGGGAACCCCCACCACTGGAAGTGGGATGAGGGGGGCCTTTGGATGCCCACCTGTCTTACCACTGGCTTGACAGGTGGGGCAGGAGAGGCAAAACTCCTTAACCATGTTGGACATATTGGGCCAGTAGAAGTGGTTGACTAACCTCTCCCACGTCTTGGTTTGTCCCAAATGTCCAGCAAGGGGAATGTCATGGGCCAATGTTAGGATGAACTCTCTGAACAGCTGAGGCACTACCACTCTCCTAGTGGCACCAGGTTTGGGGTCTCTGGCCTCAGTGTACAGGAGTCCATCTTCCCAATAGACCCTATGCGTTCCATTTTTCTTGCCTTTGGACTCTTCAGCAGCTTGCTGCCTAAGGCCTTCAAGAGAGGGACAGGTTTCTTGTCCCTTACACAGCTCCTCCCTGGAGGGTCCCCCTGGGCCTAAGAGCTCAACCTGGTAAGGTTCAAGCTCCAAAGGCTCAGTTCCCTCAGAGGGCAGAACTTCTTCCTGAGAAGAGAGGTTCCCTTTCTTTTGCTGTGTTGCAGTTGGTTTCCCAACTGACTTTCCTGTTCTCTTGGTAGGCTGGGCCATTTTTCCAGACTCCAGCTCTACTTTTTCACCCTGTGCCTTGCATTGTGCTCTTGTTTTCACACACACCAGTTCAGGGATACCCAGCATTGCTGCATGGGTTTTTAGTTCTACCTCAGCCCATGCTGAGGACTCCAGGTCATTTCCAAGCAGACAGTCCACTGGGATATTTGAGGAGACCACCACCTGTTTCAGGCCATTGACCCCTCCCCATTCTAAAGTAACCATTGCCATGGGATGTACTTTTCTCTGATTGTCAGCGTTGGTGACTGTGTAAGTTTTTCCAGTCAGGTATTGGCCAGGGGAAACCAGTTTCTCTGTCACCATGGTGACACTGGCACCTGTATCCCTCAGGCCCTCTATTCTAGTCCCATTAATTAAGAGTTGCTGTCTGTATTTTTGCATGTTAGGCGGCCAGACAGCTAGTGTGGCTAAATCCACCCCACCCTCAGAAACTAGAGTAGCTTCAGTGTGGACCCTGATTTGCTCTGGGCACACTGTTGATCCCACTTGGAGACTAGCCATACCAGTGTTACCTGGATGGGAGTTTGGAGTGGAACCTTTCTTGGGACAGGCCTTGTCTCCAGTTTGGTGTCCATGCTGTTTACAGCTATGACACCAGGCCTTTTTGGGATCAAAGTTTTTACCCTTGTACCCATTGTTTTGTGAAGAGGCTCTGGGCCCACCCTCCTGTGCAGGTTTTTGGGGGCCTGTAGAAGACTCTTTACTATTTTTAGTTTTGGTTGTCTCATCACCCTTCCCCTGGGGAGTCTTTGTGACCCCTTTCTTTTGGTCACCCCCTGTTGAAGTCTTGGACACCCTTGTCTTGACCCAATGGTCCGCCTTCTTTCCCAATTCTTGGGGAGAAATTGGTCCTAGGTCTACCAGATGCTGATGCAGTTTATCATTGAAACAATTACTTAACAGGTGTTCTTTCACAAATAAATTGTACAGCCCATCATAATTACTTACACCACTGCCTTGAATCCAACCATCTAGTGTTTTCACTGAGTAGTCAACAAAGTCAACCCAGGTCTGGCTCGGGGATTTTTGAGCCCCCCTGAACCTAATCCTGTACTCCTCAGTGGAGAATCCAAAGCCCTCAATCAGGGTACCCTTCATGAGGTCATAAGATTCTGCATCTTGTCCAGAGAGTGTGAGGAGTCTATCCCTACACTTTCCTGTGAACATTTCCCAAAGGAGAGCACCCCAGTGAGATCTGTTCACTTTTCTGGTTACACAAGCCCTCTCAAAAGCTGTGAACCATTTGGTGATGTCATCACCATCTTCATATTTAGTTACAATCCCTTTAGGGATTTTCAACATGTCAGGAGAATCTCTGACCCTATTTATGTTGCTGCCACCATTGATGGGTCCTAGGCCCATCTCTTGTCTTTCCCTCTCTATGGCTAGGATCTGTCTTTCCAAAGCCAATCTTTTGGCCATCCTGGCTAACTGGATGTCCTCTTCACTGGGGTTATCCTCAGTGATTTCAGAGGTGTTGGTCTCTCCTGTGAGGGAACCAGCATCTCTGACTATTATTTTTGGAGTCAGGGTTTGAGGGACCCTGTTCTCCCTAGATAGGACTGGTAGGGGGGAATTGTCCTCCAAGTCACTATCCTCTTCCTCTGAGTTGCCACCCTCAGAGGGGTTGGCCTTTTCAAACTCTGCCAAAAGCTCCTGGAGCTGTATTTTGGTAGGTTTGGGGCCCATTGTTATTTTCTTTATTTTACAGAGTGACCTTAGCTCCCTCATCTTAAGATGGAGGTAAGGTGTGGTGTCGAGTTCCACCACAGTCACATCTGTGCTAGACATTTTGCTTCTAAAAGTTGGAATACTTTTTAAGAATCTACAACTGGTTCTAGAATCTAATTCAAACTTTTACAAACTTTTAAACTCTAAAAGAAATGCTAAACAGGATCTAACACAAGGCCCTAGCAGGTCTTTTAAGAATTTAGAAAACTTTTCAAATTGCAAAAATCAATTTCTAATGACAATTTTGGAATTTGTCGTGTGATCAGGTATTGGCTGAGTAGTCCAGCAAATGCAAAGTCTTGTACCCCACCGCTGATCCACCAATGTAGGAAGTTGGCTCTGTATGTGCTATTTCAAAGTAAGGAATAGCATGCACAGAGTCCAAGGGTTCCCCTTAGAGGTAAAATAGTGGTAAAAAATAGATAATACTAATGCTCTATTTTGTGGTAGTGCGGTCGAGCAGTAGGCTTATCCAAGGAGTAGTGTTAAGCATTTGTTGTACATACACAAGACAATAAATGAGGTACACACACTCAGAGACAAATCCAGCCAATAGGTTTTTATATAGAAAAATATCTTTTCTTAGTTTATTTTAAGAACCACAGGTTCAAATTCTACATGTAATATCTCATTCGAAAGGTATTGCAGGTAAGTACTTTAGGAACTTTAAATCATCAAAATTGCATGTATACTTTTCAAGTTATTGACAAATAGCTGTTTTAAAAGTGGACACTTAGTGCAATTTTCACAGTTCCTGGGGGAGGTAAGTATTTGTTAGGTTAACCAGGTAAGTAAGACACTTACAGGGCTTAGTTCTTGGTCCAAGGTAGCCCACCGTTGGGGGTTCAGAGCAACCCCAAAGTCACCACACCAGCAGCTCAGGGCCGGTCAGGTGCAGAGTTCCAAGTGGTGCCCAAAACACATAGGCTAGAATGGAGAGAAGGGGGTGCCCCGGTTCCGGTCTGCTCGCAGGTAAGTACCCGCGTCTTCGGAGGGCAGACCAGGGGGGGTTTTGTAGGGCACCGGGGGGGACACACGTCCACACAGAAATTTCACCCTCAGCAGCGCAGGGGCGGCCGGGTGCAGTGTGGAAGCAAGCGTCGGGTTTTCAATGTTAGACTATGAGAGACCGCGGGATCTCTTCAGCGCTGCAGGCAGGCAAGGGGGGGATTCCTCGGGGAAACCTCCACTTGGGTAAGGGAGAGGGACTCCTGGGGGTCACTTCTCCGGTGAAAGTCCGGTCCTTCGGGTCCTGGGGGCTGCGGATGCAGGGTCTCTCCCAGGCGTCGGGACTTTAGGTTCAAGGAGTCGCGGTCAGGGGAAGCCTCGGGATTCCCTCTGCAGGCGGCGCTGTGGGGGCTCAGGGGGGACAGGTTTTGGTACTCACAGTATCAGAGTAGTCCTGGGGTCCCTCCTGAGGTGTTGGATCGCCACCAGCCGAGTCGGGGTCGCCGGGTGCAGTGTTGCAAGTCTCACGCTTCTTGCGGGGAGCTTGCAGGGTTCTTTAAAGCTGCTGGAAACAAAGTTGCAGCTTTTCTTGGAGCAGGTCCGCTGTCCTCGGGAGGTTCTTGTCTTTTCGAAGCAGGGGCAGTCCTCAGAGGATGTCGAGGTCGCTGGTCCCTTTGGACGGCGTCGCTGGAGCAGGATCTTTGGAAGGCAGGAGACAGGCCGGTGAGTTTCTGGAGCCAAGGCAGTTGTCGTCTTCTGGTCTTCCGCTGCAGGGGTTTTCAGCTGGGCAGTCCTTCTTCTTGTAGTTGCAGGAATCTAATTTTCTAGGGTTCAGGGTAGCCCTTAAATACTAAATTTAAGGGCGTGTTTAGGTCTGGGGGGTTAGTAGCCAATGGCTACTAGCCCTGAGGGTGGGTACACCCTCTTTGTGCCTCCTCCCAAGGGGAGGGGGTCACAATCCTAACCCTATTGGGGGAATCCTCCATCTGCAAGATGGAGGATTTCTAAAAGTTAGAGTCACCTCAGCTCAGGACACCTTAGGGGCTGTCCTGACTGGCCAGTGACTCCTCCTTGTTATTCTCATTATTTTCTCCGGCCTTGCCGCCAAAAGTGGGGCCTGGCCGGAGGGGGCGGGCAACTCCACTAGCTGGAGTGTCCTGCTGGGTTGGCACAAAGGAGGTGAGCCTTTGAGGCTCACCGCCAGGTGTGACAATTCCTGCCTGGGAGAGGTGTTAGCATCTCCACCCAGTGCAGGCTTTGTTACTGGCCTCAGAGTGACAAGGGCACTCTCCCCATGGGGCCAGCAACATGTCTCGGTTTGTGGCAGGCTGCTAAAACTAGTCAGCCTACACAGATAGTCGGTTAAGTTTCAGGGGGCACCTCTAAGGTGCCCTCTGTGGTGTATTTTACAATAAAATGTACACTGGCATCAGTGTGCATTTATTGTGCTGAGAAGTTTGATACCAAACTTCCCAGTTTTCAGTGTAGCCATTATGGTGCTGTGGAGTTCGTGTTTGACAGACTCCCAGACCATATACTCTTATGGCTACCCTGCACTTACAATGTCTAAGGTTTTATTTAGACACTGTAGGGGTACCATGCTCATGCACTGGTACCCTCACCTATGGTATAGTGCACCCTGCCTTAGGGCTGTAAGGCCTGCTAGAGGGGTGTCTTACCTATACTGCATAGGCAGTGAGAGGCTGGCATGGCACCCTGAGGGGAGTGCCATGTCGACTTACTCGTTTTGTCCTCACTAGCACACACAAGCTGGCAAGCAGTGTGTCTGTGCTGAGTGAGAGGTCTCCAGGGTGGCATAAGACATGCTGCAGCCCTTAGAGACCTTCCTTGGCATCAGGGCCCTTGGTACTAGAAGTACCAGTTACAAGGGACTTATCTGGATGCCAGGGTCTGCCAATTGTGGATACAAAAGTACAGGTTAGGGAAAGAACACTGGTGCTGGGGCCTGGTTAGCAGGCCTCAGCACACTTTCAATTGTAAACATAGCATCAGCAAAGGCAAAAAGTCAGGGGGCAACCATGCCAAGGAGGCATTTCCTTACACAACCCCCCCCCAAACGAAAGAGGATGAGACTAACCTTTCCCAAGAGAGTCTTCATTTTCTAAGTGGAAGAACCTGGAAAGGCCATCTGCATTGGCATGGGCAGTCCCAGGTCTGTGTTCCACTATAAAGTCCATTCCCTGTAGGGAGATGGACCACCTCAACAGTTTAGGATTTTCACCTTTCATTTGCATCAGCCATTTGAGAGGTCTGTGGTCAGTTTGAACTAGGAAGTGAGTCCCAAAGAGGTATGGTCTCAGCTTCTTCAGGGACCAAACCACAGCAAAGGCCTCCCTCTCAATGGCACTCCAACGCTGCTCCCTGGGGAGTAACCTCCTGCTAATGAAAGCAACAGGCTGGTCAAGGCCATCATTATTTGTTTGGGACAAAACTGCCCCTATCCCATGTTCAGAGGCATCAGTCTGCACAATGAACTGCTTAGAATAATCTGGAGCTTTTAGAACTGGTGCTGAGCACATTGCCTGTTTCAGGGTGTCAAAGGCCTGTTGGCATTCCACAGTCCAGTTTACTTTCTTGGGCATTTTCTTGGAGGTGAGTTCAGTGAGGGCTGTCACAATGGATCCATATCCCTTCACAAACCTCCTGTAATACCCAGTCAAGCCAAGGAATGCCCTGACTTGAGTCTGGGTTTTTGGAGCTACCCAGTCCAGAATAGTCTGGATCTTGGGTTGGAGTGGCTGAACTTGGCCTCCACCTACAAGGTGTCCCAAGTAAACCACAGTTCCCTGCCCTATCTGGCATTTGGATGCCTTGATAGAGAGGCCTGCAGATTGCAGAGCCTTCAAAACCTTCTTCAGGTGGACCAGGTGATCCTGCCAGGTGGAGCTAAAGACAGCAATATCATCAAGATAAGCTGTGCTAAAGGACTCCAAGCCAGCAAGGACTTGATTCACCAACCTTTGGAAGGTGGCAGGGGCATTCTTTAAACCAAAGGGCATAACAGTAAACTGATAATGCCCATCAGGTGTGGAGAATGCTGTCTTTTCTTTTGCTCCAGGTGCCATTTTTATTTGCCAGTACCCTGCTGTCAAGTCAAAGGTACTTAGAAATTTGGCAGCACCTAATTTATCAATGAGCTCATCAGCTCTTGGAATTGGATGGGCATCTGTCTTGGTGACAGAATTGAGCCCTCTGTAGTCCACACAAAACCTCATCTCTTTCTTTCCATCTTTGGTGTGAGGTTTGGGGACTAAGACCACTGGGCTAGCCCAGGGGCTGTCAGAGCGCTCAATTACTCCCAATTCCAGCATCTTGTGGACTTCCACCTTGATGCTTTCCTTAACATGGTCAGACTGTCTAAAGATTTTGTTCTTGACAGGCATGCTGTCTCCTGTGTCCACATCATGGGTACACAGGTGTGTCTGACCAGGGGTTAAGGAGAAGAGTTCAGGAAACTGTTGTAGGACTCTCCTACAATCAGCTTGCTGTTGGCCAGAGAGGGTGTCTGAGTAGATCACTCCATCTACTGTACCATCTTTTGGGTCTGATGACAGAAGATCAGGGAGAGGTTCACTCTCTGCCTCCTGATCCTCATCTGTTACCATCAACAGATTGACATCAGCCCTGTCGTGGAAGAGCTTAAGGCGGTTTACATGGATCACCCTCTTGGGGCTCCTGCTTGTGCCCAGGTCCACCAAGTAGGTGACCTGACTCTTCCTCTCTAGTACTGGGTAAGGGCCACTCCATTTGTCCTGGAGTGCCCTGGGAGCCACAGGCTCCAGAACCCAGACTTTCTGCCCTGGTTGGAACTCAACCAGTGCAGCCTTTTGGTCATACCAAAACTTCTGGAGCTGTTGGCTGGCCTCAAGGTTTTTGGTTGCCTTTTCCATGTACTCTGCCATTCTAGAGCGAAGGCCAAGTACATAGTCCACTATGTCCTGTTTAGGCTCATGGAGAGGTCTCTCCCAGCCTTCTTTAACAAGGGCAAGTGGTCCCCTTACAGGATGACCAAACAGAAGTTCAAAGGGTGAGAATCCTACTCCCTTCTGTGGCACCTCTCTGTAAGCGAAAAGCAGACATGGCAAGAGGACATCCCATCTCCTTTTGAGCTTTTCTGGGAGCCCCATGATCATGCCTTTTAATGTCTTGTTGAATCTCTCAACCAAGCCATTAGTTTGTGGATGGTATGGTGTAGTGAATTTATAAGTCACTCCACACTCATTCCACATGTGCTTTAGGTATGCTGACATGAAGTTGGTACCTCTGTCAGACACCACCTCCTTAGGGAAACCCACTCTGGTAAAGATACCAATGAGGGCCTTGGCTACTGCAGGGGCAGTAGTCGACCTAAGGGGAATAGCTTCAGGATACCTGGTAGCATGATCCACTACTACCAGGATATACATATTTCCTGAGGCTGTGGGAGGTTCCAGTGGACCAACTATGTCCACACCCACTCTTTCAAAGGGAACCCCCACCACTGGAAGTGGGATGAGGGGGGCCTTTGGATGCCCACCTGTCTTACCACTGGCTTGACAGGTGGGGCAGGAGAGGCAAAACTCCTTAACCATGTTGGACATATTGGGCCAGTAGAAGTGGTTGACTAACCTCTCCCACGTCTTGGTTTGTCCCAAATGTCCAGCAAGGGGAATGTCATGGGCCAATGTTAGGATGAACTCTCTGAACAGCTGAGGCACTACCACTCTCCTAGTGGCACCAGGTTTGGGGTCTCTGGCCTCAGTGTACAGGAGTCCATCTTCCCAATAGACCCTATGCGTTCCATTTTTCTTGCCTTTGGACTCTTCAGCAGCTTGCTGCCTAAGGCCTTCAAGAGAGGGACAGGTTTCTTGTCCCTTACACAGCTCCTCCCTGGAGGGTCCCCCTGGGCCTAAGAGCTCAACCTGGTAAGGTTCAAGCTCCAAAGGCTCAGTTCCCTCAGAGGGCAGAACTTCTTCCTGAGAAGAGAGGTTCCCTTTCTTTTGCTGTGTTGCAGTTGGTTTCCCAACTGACTTTCCTGTTCTCTTGGTAGGCTGGGCCATTTTTCCAGACTCCAGCTCTACTTTTTCACCCTGTGCCTTGCATTGTGCTCTTGTTTTCACACACACCAGTTCAGGGATACCCAGCATTGCTGCATGGGTTTTTAGTTCTACCTCAGCCCATGCTGAGGACTCCAGGTCATTTCCAAGCAGACAGTCCACTGGGATATTTGAGGAGACCACCACCTGTTTCAGGCCATTGACCCCTCCCCATTCTAAAGTAACCATTGCCATGGGATGTACTTTTCTCTGATTGTCAGCGTTGGTGACTGTGTAAGTTTTTCCAGTCAGGTATTGGCCAGGGGAAACCAGTTTCTCTGTCACCATGGTGACACTGGCACCTGTATCCCTCAGGCCCTCTATTCTAGTCCCATTAATTAAGAGTTGCTGTCTGTATTTTTGCATGTTAGGCGGCCAGACAGCTAGTGTGGCTAAATCCACCCCACCCTCAGAAACTAGAGTAGCTTCAGTGTGGACCCTGATTTGCTCTGGGCACACTGTTGATCCCACTTGGAGACTAGCCATACCAGTGTTACCTGGATGGGAGTTTGGAGTGGAACCTTTCTTGGGACAGGCCTTGTCTCCAGTTTGGTGTCCATGCTGTTTACAGCTATGACACCAGGCCTTTTTGGGATCAAAGTTTTTACCCTTGTACCCATTGTTTTGTGAAGAGGCTCTGGGCCCACCCTCCTGTGCAGGTTTTTGGGGGCCTGTAGAAGACTCTTTACTATTTTTAGTTTTGGTTGTCTCATCACCCTTCCCCTGGGGAGTCTTTGTGACCCCTTTCTTTTGGTCACCCCCTGTTGAAGTCTTGGACACCCTTGTCTTGACCCAATGGTCCGCCTTCTTTCCCAATTCTTGGGGAGAAATTGGTCCTAGGTCTACCAGATGCTGATGCAGTTTATCATTGAAACAATTACTTAACAGGTGTTCTTTCACAAATAAATTGTACAGCCCATCATAATTACTTACACCACTGCCTTGAATCCAACCATCTAGTGTTTTCACTGAGTAGTCAACAAAGTCAACCCAGGTCTGGCTCGGGGATTTTTGAGCCCCCCTGAACCTAATCCTGTACTCCTCAGTGGAGAATCCAAAGCCCTCAATCAGGGTACCCTTCATGAGGTCATAAGATTCTGCATCTTGTCCAGAGAGTGTGAGGAGTCTATCCCTACACTTTCCTGTGAACATTTCCCAAAGGTGAGCACCCCAGTGAGATCTGTTCACTTTTCTGGTTACACAAGCCCTCTCAAAAGCTGTGAACCATTTGGTGATGTCATCACCATCTTCATATTTAGTTACAATCCCTTTAGGGATTTTCAACATGTCAGGAGAATCTCTGACCCTATTTATGTTGCTGCCACCATTGATGGGTCCTAGGCCCATCTCTTGTCTTTCCCTCTCTATGGCTAGGATCTGTCTTTCCAAAGCCAATCTTTTGGCCATCCTGGCTAACTGGATGTCCTCTTCACTGGGGTTATCCTCAGTGATTTCAGAGGTGTTGGTCTCTCCTGTGAGGGAACCAGCATCTCTGACTATTATTTTTGGAGTCAGGGTTTGAGGGACCCTGTTCTCCCTAGATAGGACTGGTAGGGGGGAATTGTCCTCCAAGTCACTATCCTCTTCCTCTGAGTTGCCACCCTCAGAGGGGTTGGCCTTTTCAAACTCTGCCAAAAGCTCCTGGAGCTGTATTTTGGTAGGTTTGGGGCCCATTGTTATTTTCTTTATTTTACAGAGTGACCTTAGCTCCCTCATCTTAAGATGGAGGTAAGGTGTGGTGTCGAGTTCCACCACAGTCACATCTGTGCTAGACATTTTGCTTCTAAAAGTTGGAATACTTTTTAAGAATCTACAACTGGTTCTAGAATCTAATTCAAACTTTTACAAACTTTTAAACTCTAAAAGAAATGCTAAACAGGATCTAACACAAGGCCCTAGCAGGTCTTTTAAGAATTTAGAAAACTTTTCAAATTGCAAAAATCAATTTCTAATGACAATTTTGGAATTTGTCGTGTGATCAGGTATTGGCTGAGTAGTCCAGCAAATGCAAAGTCTTGTACCCCACCGCTGATCCACCAATGTAGGAAGTTGGCTCTGTATGTGCTATTTCAAAGTAAGGAATAGCATGCACAGAGTCCAAGGGTTCCCCTTAGAGGTAAAATAGTGGTAAAAAATAGATAATACTAATGCTCTATTTTGTGGTAGTGCGGTCGAGCAGTAGGCTTATCCAAGGAGTAGTGTTAAGCATTTGTTGTACATACACAAGACAATAAATGAGGTACACACACTCAGAGACAAATCCAGCCAATAGGTTTTTATATAGAAAAATATCTTTTCTTAGTTTATTTTAAGAACCACAGGTTCAAATTCTACATGTAATATCTCATTCGAAAGGTATTGCAGGTAAGTACTTTAGGAACTTTAAATCATCAAAATTGCATGTATACTTTTCAAGTTATTGACAAATAGCTGTTTTAAAAGTGGACACAGTGCAATTTTCACAGTTCCTGGGGGAGGTAAGTATTTGTTAGGTTAACCAGGTAAGTAAGACACTTACAGGGCTTAGTTCTTGGTCCAAGGTAGCCCACCGTTGGGGGTTCAGAGCAACCCCAAAGTCACCAAACCAGCAGCTCAGGGCCGGTCAGGTGCAGAGTTCCAAGTGGTGCCCAAAACACATAGGCTAGAATGGAGAGAAGGGGGTGCCCCGGTTCCGGTCTGCTCGCAGGTAAGTACCCGCGTCTTCGGAGGGCAGACCAGGGGGGGGTTTTGTAGGGCACCGGGGGGGACACACGTCCACACAGAAATTTCACCCTCAGCAGCGCAGGGGCGGCCGGGTGCAGTGTGGAAGCAAGCGTCGGGTTTTCAATGTTAGACTATGAGAGACCGCGGGATCTCTTCAGCGCTGCAGGCAGGCAAGGGGGGGATTCCTCGGGGAAACCTCCACTTGGGTAAGGGAGAGGGACTCCTGGGGGTCACTTCTCCGGTGAAAGTCCGGTCCTTCGGGTCCTGGGGGCTGCGGATGCAGGGTCTCTCCCAGGCGTCGGGACTTTAGGTTCAAGGAGTCGCGGTCAGGGGAAGCCTCGGGATTCCCTCTGCAGGCGGCGCTGTGGGGGCTCAGGGGGGACAGGTTTTGGTACTCACAGTATCAGAGTAGTCCTGGGGTCCCTCCTGAGGTGTTGGATCGCCACCAGCCGAGTCGGGGTCGCCGGGTGCAGTGTTGCAAGTCTCACGCTTCTTGCGGGGAGCTTGCAGGGTTCTTTAAAGCTGCTGGAAACAAAGTTGCAGCTTTTCTTGGAGCAGGTCCGCTGTCCTCGGGAGGTTCTTGTCTTTTCGAAGCAGGGGCAGTCCTCAGAGGATGTCGAGGTCGCTGGTCCCTTTGGACGGCGTCGCTGGAGCAGGATCTTTGGAAGGCAGGAGACAGGCCGGTGAGTTTCTGGAGCCAAGGCAGTTGTCGTCTTCTGGTCTTCCGCTGCAGGGGTTTTCAGCTGGGCAGTCCTTCTTCTTGTAGTTGCAGGAATCTAATTTTCTAGGGTTCAGGGTAGCCCTTAAATACTAAATTTAAGGGCGTGTTTAGGTCTGGGGGGTTAGTAGCCAATGGCTACTAGCCCTGAGGGTGGGTACACCCTCTTTGTGCCTCCTCCCAAGGGGAGGGGGTCACAATCCTAACCCTATTGGGGGAATCCTCCATCTGCAAGATGGAGGATTTCTAAAAGTTAGAGTCACCTCAGCTCAGGACACCTTAGGGGCTGTCCTGACTGGCCAGTGACTCCTCCTTGTTATTCTCATTATTTTCTCCGGCCTTGCCGCCAAAAGTGGGGCCTGGCCGGAGGGGGCGGGCAACTCCACTAGCTGGAGTGTCCTGCTGGGTTGGCACAAAGGAGGTGAGCCTTTGAGGCTCACCGCCAGGTGTGACAATTCCTGCCTGGGAGAGGTGTTAGCATCTCCACCCAGTGCAGGCTTTGTTACTGGCCTCAGAGTGACAAGGGCACTCTCCCCATGGGGCCAGCAACATGTCTCGGTTTGTGGCAGGCTGCTAAAACTAGTCAGCCTACACAGATAGTCGGTTAAGTTTCAGGGGGCACCTCTAAGGTGCCCTCTGTGGTGTATTTTACAATAAAATGTACACTGGCATCAGTGTGCATTTATTGTGCTGAGAAGTTTGATACCAAACTTCCCAGTTTTCAGTGTAGCCATTATGGTGCTGTGGAGTTCGTGTTTGACAGACTCCCAGACCATATACTCTTATGGCTACCCTGCACTTACAATGTCTAAGGTTTTATTTAGACACTGTAGGGGTACCATGCTCATGCACTGGTACCCTCACCTATGGTATAGTGCACCCTGCCTTAGGGCTGTAAGGCCTTCTAGAGGGGTGTCTTACCTATACTGCATAGGCAGTGAGAGGCTGGCATGGCACCCTGAGGGGAGTGCCATGTCGACTTACTCGTTTTGTCCTCACTAGCACACACAAGCTGGCAAGCAGTGTGTCTGTGCTGAGTGAGAGGTCTCCAGGGTGGCATAAGACATGCTGCAGCCCTTAGAGACCTTTCTTGGCATCAGGGCCCTTGGTACTAGAAGTACCAGTTACAAGGGACTTATCTGGATGCCAGGGTCTGCCAATTGTGGATACAAAAGTACAGGTTAGGGAAAGAACACTGGTGCTGGGGCCTGGTTAGCAGGCCTCAGCACACTTTCAATTGTAAACATAGCATCAGCAAAGGCAAAAAGTCAGGGGGCAACCATGCCAAGGAGGCATTTCCTTACACAACCCCCCCCCAAACGAAAGAGGATGAGACTAACCTTTCCCAAGAGAGTCTTCATTTTCTAAGTGGAAGAACCTGGAAAGGCCATCTGCATTGGCATGGGCAGTCCCAGGTCTGTGTTCCACTATAAAGTCCATTCCCTGTAGGGAGATGGACCACCTCAACAGTTTAGGATTTTCACCTTTCATTTGCATCAGCCATTTGAGAGGTCTGTGGTCAGTTTGAACTAGGAAGTGAGTCCCAAAGAGGTATGGTCTCAGCTTCTTCAGGGACCAAACCACAGCAAAGGCCTCCCTCTCAATGGCACTCCAACGCTGCTCCCTGGGGAGTAACCTCCTGCTAATGAAAGCAACAGGCTGGTCAAGGCCATCATTATTTGTTTGGGACAAAACTGCCCCTATCCCATGTTCAGAGGCATCAGTCTGCACAATGAACTGCTTAGAATAATCTGGAGCTTTTAGAACTGGTGCTGAGCACATTGCCTGTTTCAGGGTGTCAAAGGCCTGTTGGCATTCCACAGTCCAGTTTACTTTCTTGGGCATTTTCTTGGAGGTGAGTTCAGTGAGGGCTGTCACAATGGATCCATATCCCTTCACAAACCTCCTGTAATACCCAGTCAAGCCAAGGAATGCCCTGACTTGAGTCTGGGTTTTTGGAGCTACCCAGTCCAGAATAGTCTGGATCTTGGGTTGGAGTGGCTGAACTTGGCCTCCACCTACAAGGTGTCCCAAGTAAACCACAGTTCCCTGCCCTATCTGGCATTTGGATGCCTTGATAGAGAGGCCTGCAGATTGCAGAGCCTTCAAAACCTTCTTCAGGTGGACCAGGTGATCCTGCCAGGTGGAGCTAAAGACAGCAATATCATCAAGATAAGCTGTGCTAAAGGACTCCAAGCCAGCAAGGACTTGATTCACCAACCTTTGGAAGGTGGCAGGGGCATTCTTTAAACCAAAGGGCATAACAGTAAACTGATAATGCCCATCAGGTGTGGAGAATGCTGTCTTTTCTTTTGCTCCAGGTGCCATTTTTATTTGCCAGTACCCTGCTGTCAAGTCAAAGGTACTTAGAAATTTGGCAGCACCTAATTTATCAATGAGCTCATCAGCTCTTGGAATTGGATGGGCATCTGTCTTGGTGACAGAATTGAGCCCTCTGTAGTCCACACAAAACCTCATCTCTTTCTTTCCATCTTTGGTGTGAGGTTTGGGGACTAAGACCACTGGGCTAGCCCAGGGGCTGTCAGAGCGCTCAATTACTCCCAATTCCAGCATCTTGTGGACTTCCACCTTGATGCTTTCCTTAACATGGTCAGACTGTCTAAAGATTTTGTTCTTGACAGGCATGCTGTCTCCTGTGTCCACATCATGGGTACACAGGTGTGTCTGACCAGGGGTTAAGGAGAAGAGTTCAGGAAACTGTTGTAGGACTCTCCTACAATCAGCTTGCTGTTGGCCAGAGAGGGTGTCTGAGTAGATCACTCCATCTACTGTACCATCTTTTGGGTCTGATGACAGAAGATCAGGGAGAGGTTCACTCTCTGCCTCCTGATCCTCATCTGTTACCATCAACAGATTGACATCAGCCCTGTCGTGGAAGAGCTTAAGGCGGTTTACATGGATCACCCTCTTGGGGCTCCTGCTTGTGCCCAGGTCCACCAAGTAGGTGACCTGACTCTTCCTCTCTAGTACTGGGTAAGGGCCACTCCATTTGTCCTGGAGTGCCCTGGGAGCCACAGGCTCCAGAACCCAGACTTTCTGCCCTGGTTGGAACTCAACCAGTGCAGCCTTTTGGTCATACCAAAACTTCTGGAGCTGTTGGCTGGCCTCAAGGTTTTTGGTTGCCTTTTCCATGTACTCTGCCATTCTAGAGCGAAGGCCAAGTACATAGTCCACTATGTCCTGTTTAGGCTCATGGAGAGGTCTCTCCCAGCCTTCTTTAACAAGGGCAAGTGGTCCCCTTACAGGATGACCAAACAGAAGTTCAAAGGGTGAGAATCCTACTCCCTTCTGTGGCACCTCTCTGTAAGCGAAAAGCAGACATGGCAAGAGGACATCCCATCTCCTTTTGAGCTTTTCTGGGAGCCCCATGATCATGCCTTTTAATGTCTTGTTGAATCTCTCAACCAAGCCATTAGTTTGT
This sequence comes from Pleurodeles waltl, assembly GCF_031143425.1. NCBI lineage: Eukaryota > Metazoa > Chordata > Amphibia > Caudata > Salamandridae > Pleurodeles > Pleurodeles waltl. The sequence continues at coordinate 1,013,454,274 of NC_090437.1, forward strand.
GGATGGTATGGTGTAGTGAATTTATAAGTCACTCCACACTCATTCCACATGTGCTTTAGGTATGCTGACATGAAGTTGGTACCTCTGTCAGACACCACCTCCTTAGGGAAACCCACTCTGGTAAAGATACCAATGAGGGCCTTGGCTACTGCAGGGGCAGTAGTCGACCTAAGGGGAATAGCTTCAGGATACCTGGTAGCATGATCCACTACTACCAGGATATACATATTTCCTGAGGCTGTGGGAGGTTCCAGTGGACCAACTATGTCCACACCCACTCTTTCAAAGGGAACCCCCACCACTGGAAGTGGGATGAGGGGGGCCTTTGGATGCCCACCTGTCTTACCACTGGCTTGACAGGTGGGGCAGGAGAGGCAAAACTCCTTAACCATGTTGGACATATTGGGCCAGTAGAAGTGGTTGACTAACCTCTCCCACGTCTTGGTTTGTCCCAAATGTCCAGCAAGGGGAATGTCATGGGCCAATGTTAGGATGAACTCTCTGAACAGCTGAGGCACTACCACTCTCCTAGTGGCACCAGGTTTGGGGTCTCTGGCCTCAGTGTACAGGAGTCCATCTTCCCAATAGACCCTATGCGTTCCATTTTTCTTGCCTTTGGACTCTTCAGCAGCTTGCTGCCTAAGGCCTTCAAGAGAGGGACAGGTTTCTTGTCCCTTACACAGCTCCTCCCTGGAGGGTCCCCCTGGGCCTAAGAGCTCAACCTGGTAAGGTTCAAGCTCCAAAGGCTCAGTTCCCTCAGAGGGCAGAACTTCTTCCTGAGAAGAGAGGTTCCCTTTCTTTTGCTGTGTTGCAGTTGGTTTCCCAACTGACTTTCCTGTTCTCTTGGTAGGCTGGGCCATTTTTCCAGACTCCAGCTCTACTTTTTCACCCTGTGCCTTGCATTGTGCTCTTGTTTTCACACACACCAGTTCAGGGATACCCAGCATTGCTGCATGGGTTTTTAGTTCTACCTCAGCCCATGCTGAGGACTCCAGGTCATTTCCAAGCAGACAGTCCACTGGGATATTTGAGGAGACCACCACCTGTTTCAGGCCATTGACCCCTCCCCATTCTAAAGTAACCATTGCCATGGGATGTACTTTTCTCTGATTGTCAGCGTTGGTGACTGTGTAAGTTTTTCCAGTCAGGTATTGGCCAGGGGAAACCAGTTTCTCTGTCACCATGGTGACACTGGCACCTGTATCCCTCAGGCCCTCTATTCTAGTCCCATTAATTAAGAGTTGCTGTCTGTATTTTTGCATGTTAGGCGGCCAGACAGCTAGTGTGGCTAAATCCACCCCACCCTCAGAAACTAGAGTAGCTTCAGTGTGGACCCTGATTTGCTCTGGGCACACTGTTGATCCCACTTGGAGACTAGCCATACCAGTGTTACCTGGATGGGAGTTTGGAGTGGAACCTTTCTTGGGACAGGCCTTGTCTCCAGTTTGGTGTCCATGCTGTTTACAGCTATGACACCAGGCCTTTTTGGGATCAAAGTTTTTACCCTTGTACCCATTGTTTTGTGAAGAGGCTCTGGGCCCACCCTCCTGTGCAGGTTTTTGGGGGCCTGTAGAAGACTCTTTACTATTTTTAGTTTTGGTTGTCTCATCACCCTTCCCCTGGGGAGTCTTTGTGACCCCTTTCTTTTGGTCACCCCCTGTTGAAGTCTTGGACACCCTTGTCTTGACCCAATGGTCCGCCTTCTTTCCCAATTCTTGGGGAGAAATTGGTCCTAGGTCTACCAGATGCTGATGCAGTTTATCATTGAAACAATTACTTAACAGGTGTTCTTTCACAAATAAATTGTACAGCCCATCATAATTACTTACACCACTGCCTTGAATCCAACCATCTAGTGTTTTCACTGAGTAGTCAACAAAGTCAACCCAGGTCTGGCTCGGGGATTTTTGAGCCCCCCTGAACCTAATCCTGTACTCCTCAGTGGAGAATCCAAAGCCCTCAATCAGGGTACCCTTCATGAGGTCATAAGATTCTGCATCTTGTCCAGAGAGTGTGAGGAGTCTATCCCTACACTTTCCTGTGAACATTTCCCAAAGGAGAGCACCCCAGTGAGATCTGTTCACTTTTCTGGTTACACAAGCCCTCTCAAAAGCTGTGAACCATTTGGTGATGTCATCACCATCTTCATATTTAGTTACAATCCCTTTAGGGATTTTCAACATGTCAGGAGAATCTCTGACCCTATTTATGTTGCTGCCACCATTGATGGGTCCTAGGCCCATCTCTTGTCTTTCCCTCTCTATGGCTAGGATCTGTCTTTCCAAAGCCAATCTTTTGGCCATCCTGGCTAACTGGATGTCCTCTTCACTGGGGTTATCCTCAGTGATTTCAGAGGTGTTGGTCTCTCCTGTGAGGGAACCAGCATCTCTGACTATTATTTTTGGAGTCAGGGTTTGAGGGACCCTGTTCTCCCTAGATAGGACTGGTAGGGGGGAATTGTCCTCCAAGTCACTATCCTCTTCCTCTGAGTTGCCACCCTCAGAGGGGTTGGCCTTTTCAAACTCTGCCAAAAGCTCCTGGAGCTGTATTTTGGTAGGTTTGGGGCCCATTGTTATTTTCTTTATTTTACAGAGTGACCTTAGCTCCCTCATCTTAAGATGGAGGTAAGGTGTGGTGTCGAGTTCCACCACAGTCACATCTGTGCTAGACATTTTGCTTCTAAAAGTTGGAATACTTTTTAAGAATCTACAACTGGTTCTAGAATCTAATTCAAACTTTTACAAACTTTTAAACTCTAAAAGAAATGCTAAACAGGATCTAACACAAGGCCCTAGCAGGTCTTTTAAGAATTTAGAAAACTTTTCAAATTGCAAAAATCAATTTCTAATGACAATTTTGGAATTTGTCGTGTGATCAGGTATTGGCTGAGTAGTCCAGCAAATGCAAAGTCTTGTACCCCACCGCTGATCCACCAATGTAGGAAGTTGGCTCTGTATGTGCTATTTCAAAGTAAGGAATAGCATGCACAGAGTCCAAGGGTTCCCCTTAGAGGTAAAATAGTGGTAAAAAATAGATAATACTAATGCTCTATTTTGTGGTAGTGCGGTCGAGCAGTAGGCTTATCCAAGGAGTAGTGTTAAGCATTTGTTGTACATACACAAGACAATAAATGAGGTACACACACTCAGAGACAAATCCAGCCAATAGGTTTTTATATAGAAAAATATCTTTTCTTAGTTTATTTTAAGAACCACAGGTTCAAATTCTACATGTAATATCTCATTCGAAAGGTATTGCAGGTAAGTACTTTAGGAACTTTAAATCATCAAAATTGCATGTATACTTTTCAAGTTATTGACAAATAGCTGTTTTAAAAGTGGACACTTAGTGCAATTTTCACAGTTCCTGGGGGAGGTAAGTATTTGTTAGGTTAACCAGGTAAGTAAGACACTTACAGGGCTTAGTTCTTGGTCCAAGGTAGCCCACCGTTGGGGGTTCAGAGCAACCCCAAAGTCACCACACCAGCAGCTCAGGGCCGGTCAGGTGCAGAGTTCCAAGTGGTGCCCAAAACACATAGGCTAGAATGGAGAGAAGGGGGTGCCCCGGTTCCGGTCTGCTCGCAGGTAAGTACCCGCGTCTTCGGAGGGCAGACCAGGGGGGGTTTTGTAGGGCACCGGGGGGGACACACGTCCACACAGAAATTTCACCCTCAGCAGCGCAGGGGCGGCCGGGTGCAGTGTGGAAGCAAGCGTCGGGTTTTCAATGTTAGACTATGAGAGACCGCGGGATCTCTTCAGCGCTGCAGGCAGGCAAGGGGGGGATTCCTCGGGGAAACCTCCACTTGGGTAAGGGAGAGGGACTCCTGGGGGTCACTTCTCCGGTGAAAGTCCGGTCCTTCGGGTCCTGGGGGCTGCGGATGCAGGGTCTCTCCCAGGCGTCGGGACTTTAGGTTCAAGGAGTCGCGGTCAGGGGAAGCCTCGGGATTCCCTCTGCAGGCGGCGCTGTGGGGGTTCAGGGGGGACAGGTTTTGGTACTCACAGTATCAGAGTAGTCCTGGGGTCCCTCCTGAGGTGTTGGATCGCCACCAGCCGAGTCGGGGTCGCCGGGTGCAGTGTTGCAAGTCTCACGCTTCTTGCGGGGAGCTTGCAGGGTTCTTTAAAGCTGCTGGAAACAAAGTTGCAGCTTTTCTTGGAGCAGGTCCGCTGTCCTCGGGAGGTTCTTGTCTTTTCGAAGCAGGGGCAGTCCTCAGAGGATGTCGAGGTCGCTGGTCCCTTTGGACGGCGTCGCTGGAGCAGGATCTTTGGAAGGCAGGAGACAGGCCGGTGAGTTTCTGGAGCCAAGGCAGTTGTCGTCTTCTGGTCTTCCGCTGCAGGGGTTTTCAGCTGGGCAGTCCTTCTTCTTGTAGTTGCAGGAATCTAATTTTCTAGGGTTCAGGGTAGCCCTTAAATACTAAATTTAAGGGCGTGTTTAGGTCTGGGGGGTTAGTAGCCAATGGCTACTAGCCCTGAGGGTGGGTACACCCTCTTTGTGCCTCCTCCCAAGGGGAGGGGGTCACAATCCTAACCCTATTGGGGGAATCCTCCATCTGCAAGATGGAGGATTTCTAAAAGTTAGAGTCACCTCAGCTCAGGACACCTTAGGGGCTGTCCTGACTGGCCAGTGACTCCTCCTTGTTATTCTCATTATTTTCTCCGGCCTTGCCGCCAAAAGTGGGGCCTGGCCGGAGGGGGCGGGCAACTCCACTAGCTGGAGTGTCCTGCTGGGTTGGCACAAAGGAGGTGAGCCTTTGAGGCTCACCGCCAGGTGTGACAATTCCTGCCTGGGAGAGGTGTTAGCATCTCCACCCAGTGCAGGCTTTGTTACTGGCCTCAGAGTGACAAGGGCACTCTCCCCATGGGGCCAGCAACATGTCTCGGTTTGTGGCAGGCTGCTAAAACTAGTCAGCCTACACAGATAGTCGGTTAAGTTTCAGGGGGCACCTCTAAGGTGCCCTCTGTGGTGTATTTTACAATAAAATGTACACTGGCATCAGTGTGCATTTATTGTGCTGAGAAGTTTGATACCAAACTTCCCAGTTTTCAGTGTAGCCATTATGGTGCTGTGGAGTTCGTGTTTGACAGACTCCCAGACCATATACTCTTATGGCTACCCTGCACTTACAATGTCTAAGGTTTTATTTAGACACTGTAGGGGTACCATGCTCATGCACTGGTACCCTCACCTATGGTATAGTGCACCCTGCCTTAGGGCTGTAAGGCCTGCTAGAGGGGTGTCTTACCTATACTGCATAGGCAGTGAGAGGCTGGCATGGCACCCTGAGGGGAGTGCCATGTCGACTTACTCGTTTTGTCCTCACTAGCACACACAAGCTGGCAAGCAGTGTGTCTGTGCTGAGTGAGAGGTCTCCAGGGTGGCATAAGACATGCTGCAGCCCTTAGAGACCTTCCTTGGCATCAGGGCCCTTGGTACTAGAAGTACCAGTTACAAGGGACTTATCTGGATGCCAGGGTCTGCCAATTGTGGATACAAAAGTACAGGTTAGGGAAAGAACACTGGTGCTGGGGCCTGGTTAGCAGGCCTCAGCACACTTTCAATTGTAAACATAGCATCAGCAAAGGCAAAAAGTCAGGGGGCAACCATGCCAAGGAGGCATTTCCTTACACATATGATGTCCTTTTCGGCATAGCATCAAAAGTTCAAACCTTTCTGCCAAGTAGCCAACAGGGGCGGGTTTGTTGATCCCCAGTTCTGAGCAATGTCCCATTTAACTACCAGCTATCCAATACCGCCAAACAGCGTATTATGGGTAGTATCTAGCCAATCATTCATTATCACAAGAAGTACCACCTGATCCAGCTCTGCTACTACCTGCAGCATGTGGTTAATCTGTGTGTGGACTGAGACCCAGTAGGCTTTTATAACCAGACAAGACCAATGACATGGTAGAAGGATCCCACAGGGTCACTATATTGTGTACAACTAGGTGAGCTTGCGTGTCCCATCTTCCAGTGCCTATCTGGGCTATAATGTATGTGGTGAAAGTTGAATGAGCTGGAGATAAGAGAGTATGTTCAGTGTGCATGGCCCCATGTCCGCATCCTGCCAGGCCACATCATCTAGCTCCCCCAAATCAGATGTCCAACTTTCTCTGAGCTTTAGGAGAGGGTTTCCCTCAGAAAATTCCCTGCAATGCAAGGGACCCATCCTCATTTTCATCTGCAGGGAGTTAGCTTCAGGGACCTCCAGAAGGAGCTTTTTATACATATCAAGGGCATGCCCCATCTGCAGGTATCTGAAGAATTGTGAGTCCTGGAGATTGTATTTGACTTTGAGATGGTTGAAGGATACAATGTGGTCGTTGTCCCACAGCTGTCCCAGTGTTGTAATCCCTATCAGATCCCATCCCCGAAACCCTTCCAAGCATGCTATGGTTTTCCACAAATCTTAGTCACCGACAATGGTGTGCAACTCATGTCTAATGAAATGCTGGAATGTCTTCGAAGATACCATCTACAAAACAGAACTGCTTTCTACAATCCTCAGTGCTTTGGATACGTAGCCCAGTTTACCCATTACTTAAAGAATAGTGTCTGTCTTGGATGTCAGTATCAGATTCCTGTATCTTTGGAGAGATTGTTTGGAGTATAGGGTTTCACCCAACTCTTTTTCAGGTGTTAGCCCTTTCCTATTGTTAAAGGGCAGAATTCTCACCTCAGAGGTATGCCCCTGGTGGATTAAATGTAAACTACTTTGAAAAAATTTGCCAATGTCGGACCTTAAGAACTTTTGATCTTCCATGAAGACATGACAGGCTCAGAGTAGGACTTGAGGAGAAGGAAGCCCTTCAGAAGCTCAAACATACTTAATTACACATAAATGACTTTGTAAAAACATGTATTCCTGGTTGTGTGGAAAAATGGTCCTTGAAAGATCTCTAGGCCTTTCAAAGTTGTTAAGATTGATAAAGGGAGTATCATCACACAAGATGATAGATATTGGTATCTCAAGGGGGTGGCAAACAATGTCAAGAATTAAATTGTTAATAAAGAGGAGTCTTGTACTGTTCATAATGTGAAAGATCATTATGCTTACCCTGACTGTTTCTGTGATTATGATGCTTCTGTAACTGGCACGGAGCATGAATCTTTAAATTAGCAAGTTTGGGTACCTACTGAACCTCTAATGCTTCCTGATGGAAGGGTTGTCCAAGAGGATGAAGGATCAGTTGCTTACCATGTCAAAAACTTGGCATGTATAAGAACCCCATGTTGTTACATTCTTCAAGGATAATTTTGTCCTTTACTTTGTTATTGTTTTGAAGGAAGGTGATGTATTATATGGTAATAGCCCCCGTTTTCTCTCCCGTTTACTTCTCCCCAGCCTCCTCTTGGATTATCCTGGCTGATTAATTCTAACAACCTTAATATGCTATCTGCTGTGCTATGCTCTTTGTAAATACATCTACTCTACATTGTGGCAACTAGTCTGCAGTCACTACAATCTGTTTCCACATTAAGGATTACCTATTAAAGACTTTCCCATCTGAAGCTGTTAATTTATTGTAGCAAGTCACCATAGAAACCCTTAGCCCAGTGCACATCTGCCCCATACCGGAGGCGCTGGAGAGTTGAAGGACTGTGACAAGGACTCGGAAAATTGAAGATTACCAGTAAGGAATTTGGGTATAACCTCCTCATTCCTCCACCTTGTTACAATTCCAGTACATGGGGATATACCAACCACTGACCAGGCAGCACAGAGGAACAAAAAGATCAAAACAGATAGAGTGCAGTGCTTATATGAGAAACCTTTAATGTAGGACAATTGCTCAAAGTCATAAACAAACAAATATTCATCACACGCAAGTTACTTAAGGAGGACGTGACATCGAGCTGGAGGTGGTAGATGGGAAAGGAACAGTGGCCAAAGACACTACAGCTCTAAGAACAGCAGAAACAAAGTGAAGAAGAGACCTGAAGCATGTAATGAGTAACAAAATTGTCAGGAGACCACAGGAAGCTGTCCTACAAATCTCTAAAAGGGAAGCACTTTTAGATTCATCCAACAAAGCTACACTCTCTCTTGTGGACCAGTCCTGAATGGCAAAGGGAGGGGAACCTTAGAGAACTCGTAGGACAGGCTAGTTTGATTCATGTACATATCACTGGAATAGAAGGCTTACTGCCTGTCATAATGGGCCACCAAAGTTAATGGGAAGAAGACTCCAGACTACTAGGTTCCTTTGGTTCTAAAATTTCTTTATTGGATTTTCTCTGATGACCTGCACTCTTTCTCGTTTTTCTCTTGCTCTTTCCCCCATTTTTAATTGTTGACAACGCCCCTTTTCCTCTCCAACCAGGTGCTTCCTTCAGGAGGACTGGATGGCTAGGTCACAACAGAGAGTGACATGTAAGTGTAGTGTCTTGCATGATCTAGAACTGAATCTTTATGGTTCCCTGAGGACTCAGTATTAGTGTGTGGTGTAATCACTAGAATCAAATGCTTGAGAGCTTACTTTGGAATGTTGGAGCTCACAGGTACATGCAGAAGAATAAAGAAGTGCAATTTACAGATTTGTGTGTGGCTTAGTTATTCAGTGGGTACTTGTCTGGGGAAGAGGCAGCAATTGGCGGCGATATAGGGGATAAGTAACTCAAAGAAGAAAGAGCTCTCCTGGAAAGTTTGCATTGGTCCTGCTTGTGCATACCATATGTTCCTTCATAGAAGTGCAAAGTTGACAGTTGGCATAAGTGGGGTCAAAGCGCATCTCCAGCCGATGTGTAGCATGTGAAAGGAAAGAGAGCTTCATGGAAAAGTCTATGCATCGTTGGTCAAAAAATTACAGCCAAGATTCTACAAAAAGGTACCACGCTGCCACGTTTAATAAAGTTATTCAGTATACACAGCGTTAAAACTAAAGGCGGATTCAGCATTGTTTACAACTCACAGTTAAAGACAATTATCAAATAGCGCTAAAGGTAGGTCAACCAGCTGTAAAACAATACAAACTGAAGTATACAAAGGATAAAGTAAAGGACTTACTGAGCCAAGCCTGCTAAAGAGAACCACTGCATCACAACTGAAGCTGGGACCTGGGGTTGTGCTAAAAGAGCGGTCCATATTTACAGCGGCCAGAAACTCAGCAGAAATCTGCTCTGCCAATGGCACCCATGAAGGATGACCCTGAGGCAGGTGCATTGTAGGGCCAGGGCCAGGTCTGGGGCACAAATGGAACAGATCCTGACTTCCAGTCAGAGAGGCCAGGGAAAGTGCTACTCTCAATGGCAGTGAGTTCCACACTGGTTTACAATGCTGACACCTTCCTCAAACCACCACCACTATTTGACACAGCCAAAAAGAAAAATATTGTCAATAGATGGATTGCATGCATAGAGACATTTGAAGATTCTGTTAATGTGCTCGGAGAGACATAACAGGAAAGAAAGAAATATCTCAGAAATCTTGTTGGTGACTATGTGAAAGAAGTCATAAAGAAAATGCCAAGATCTGATGAAGAAGTCACAAATCGTCAGATTAAGAATGTGTTGAATCTCAAGTTCAATCCAGTACCACATGTCAACTATGAACAATATGTTTTCAATCAAGAATGTCAAAGAGTTGGTGAAACGATCAATGAATTTGTGGGAAGACTTAACACAATCATCAAACACTGTAAGTTCAATGAATTTAATGATGACGAAGTTATGCGTCTTAGAGTGATCAATGGATGTTTGTCTGATTCATTCAGACGACGAATGCTGAGAGAAACTCTTAGTGGTGAGCGAATATTGATGGCTGCCAGAGCTGAGAAACGTGCTGAAAAACAAGCTGCCGACTGGAGGCCAGATGTGCCCAAAGTGAATCAGTCATGAGTGTGAAAAGTAATTTGAAACAAAAGTCTGAGAAACACAAAGTGATGTCTACACGCAAAAGGAAAATCAGTTTCAGATGTGAGTTTGCTTTTCCACATGAAGGAAAGTGTCCCACCATTGGTCAGATATGAGAGGGTTGTGGTAAAAAGAACTTGAATAATTGCTTAAGAATGAGATTAATAAAAGATCCACTGGTCCAATTCCATTGTTTTCTCCCATAGCAGTAGTGCCTAAAGGGGACCATGAATGAGTTGTGCGCATATCCGTTGACATGCACCAATCGAACAAAGCAATTGAACGAGAGCAACATCCAGGGCCGCACATTGCAGACATGATTATGCAGTTAAATGGTGCCAAGATCTTTTCTCAACTTAATTTAAATAAAGGTTATCATCAGTTAGAACTAGAAGAAAACTGCTGATATTTTACAACTTTTGCTACACAAGTTGATTTGTTTAGAATCAAGAAACTTAGGGCCACATGTACGAAATTCAGGTTTTGCAACTCGCAATTTGCGAGTCGCAAAACCTGATGTACAACACTGTCAATGACACTGTTTGCGATTCCCAATGGGGTCGCAAATGACCTACCTCATAAATATTCATGAGGTAGGTCGCAATTTGCGACCCCATTGAGAATGGCCGCCCTCACAGGGGTGGTGGCCTGCTGGAGACAGCAGACCACCGTGTCTGTGACTGCTTTTAAATAAAGCAGTTTTTTTTTTAAATGCAGCCCGTTTTCCTTAAAGGAAAACAAGATGCATTTCAAAAACAAAAAATGAAAAGTTTTCTTTTCATTTTTTCAGAACAGGAAGTAGGACCTCTGCCTGCTCTGATTTTTTTCTTTTTCGCTGCTATTCACAAAGGGGAAGGGGTCCCATGGGGACCCCTTCCGGTTTGCGGATGGGTTACTACAACTGTTTTGTAACTGCATTCACAGTCACAAAACAATCGTACATGGGACTGCAACTCGCAATTAGGAAGGGAACATCCCTTCCTAATTGCGGCTCACAAACCCTTTTTGCGATTTGGTAAATAGATTACCAAATCGCAAAAATGGGTCTGTACATCCCAAATAGCATTTCTCAAGTGGCAAACGGCCCAATTTGCCATTCGCCACTTGAAAAATGCTTCGTACATCTGGCCCTTAGGCCCTCATTATGACCCAGGGCAGAAACAACAGCCACCACGGCGGTAGCCGCCTACAGCCAGGCAGAAGTCAATGTTCTGCCCACCATATTATGAGAACACAATCTGCCACCTTTTCCGGGGCGGTACAAACAACATCACAAACCTGGCGGAAACTGAGCTCAGAAGTGGAAGGACTCACCTTTGGAGACACAGGGAAGAACCACGCCACCATGAAGCCCGAACTGCATGTTTTTCCGATGATATTCTACGTTCTGCTCCACCATGAACACCAACGCCGGCGAAGACGACGACGGTGAGTACAGCCGCCTAGCACACAAGGGACGGGGATGAAAATGAGAGTGACACACACACATGCACCATACACACAACCAGCTGCACAAGTAAACAAATCAACTCCCCTAAATCGGCTGAATAATGCAAGAACAAAAAGAATTTACCAAAGTGAAAGCAATAAGATCAACACATTATAAATAATAATTTAGGCAATGTAACAGATATATACAAATGTACAGAGCAAGGGACACAGCCCAGTCCTCATTTTGCGTGGGCCACAGGCCAAAGTCAAAGCCCCTACTTGTCACCTGCATCAACACGGAGAGAACACTGCAGGGGCATCAGTTGGTAAAGAGGCAGACACCTGAGAGGGAGGGGGGGCACCTCAGCCGGGGACTGAAACAAAACCACTGGTTCTGGAGGGGGCAATATGCCCTGTGCTTGGTCCTGGGGAGTGCAAGGCCACAGTCTCTCAAGTGGGTGACTTCCCCACTAGTTCTCGAGGGGGCAACATGCCATGTGCTTGGTCCTGGGGAGTGATGAGCCACAGTCTCTCGATTGGGTGTCTTTCCCACTGGTTCTGGAGGGGGCAACATGCCCTGTGCTTGGTCCTGGGGATTGCAAAGACACAGTCTCTCGAGTGAGTGTCTTGCCCACTGGTTCTGGAGGGGGCAACATGGCCTGTGCTTGGTGCTGGGGAGTGCAAGGCCACAGTCTCTCAAGTGGGTGTCATGCCCACTGGTTCTGGAGGGGGCAACATGCCCTGTGCTTGGTGCTGGTGAGTGCAAGGCCACAGTCTCTCTTGTGGGTGTCTTGCCCACTGGTTCTGGAGGGGGCAACATGCCCTGTGCTTGGTGCTGGGGAGTGCAAGACCACAGTCTCTCAAGTGGGTGTCTTGCCCCCTGGTTCTGGAGTGGACAGGCCGCACAGCAGCCCATGGACGCAGGATTACATGTTGTCTGCCGGCGGTGATGGCTGCACTGTGGTGGTGCGGGTGGAGGGGAGGCTCCTGCACATCCCCTGCACCCTGGGATGGATGCACTGTGGTGGTGGTGCTGCTGGTGGGGGTAGGCTCCTGCACATCCCCTGCACCCTTGGATGGATGCACTGTGGGGGGAGGCTCCTGCACATCACCTGCAACCTCGGATGGATTCACTCTGGTGGTGCTGCTGGTGGGGGAGGCTCCTGCACATCCCTGCACCATCGGATGGATGCACTGTGGTGGTGGTGGGAGGCTCCTGCACATCCCCTGCACCCTCAGATGGATGCACTGTGGTGGTGGTGGGAGGCTCCTGCACATCCCCTGCACCCTCGGATGGATGCACAACCATGCTTGGTGGTAGGGGCTCTGTCACAGCTGCTGGCCCAGGCTCCTTGACCCTCTCGCCTGCAGGTGCAGGCTCCTTGACACACTAGCCTGCAGGTGCAGGCTCCCTGCCCTTCCCGCATGCTGGTTCAGTCTCCTTGGCATTCCTGCCTGCTGGTGCAGGCTCCTTGGTCTTCCTGCCTGCTGGTGCAGGCTCCTTGCCCTTTGTGCTGGCAGGTGCAGGCTTCTTGGTCTTCCTGCCTGCTGGTGCAGGCTCCTTGCCCTCTAGGCTGGCTGGTGCAGGCTCCTTCCCCTTCAGTAAATGTGGCCACGAGTGGCTGCGGATAGAACTGGGCTAGTGGACTGTGTGGCTGAGGTGCTTGGCTGGGTTAGTGATACCCTGGCCATACATGCAGACGGGGAGGGGTAGGAAAGAGTTCAATGGTGGATAGGAACAGTTTTGTAGGGGCATTGGGCCGGGAAGAGGGAGAAGGAATGGGAGTGGAGGATGAGGGAGTGGTTATCGGAGGTGTCTGTCTGCTGGATTGGGTGCAGGTGCATAGGCTGTAGGCTGTTGTGAGGTGGATGGCTGTTGGGTGTCTGAGTGCTTGCGTTTGTGTACTTTAGGAGGGGGGACAGACACAGTGGGAGAGGACACAGGGGACGTGTGCATGGATGTTGTGGAGGTGTCTGCCAGTGAGGAGTGTGTTCTGCTTGGTGTGGTGATGATGCTGGTAGTGGATGATGATGTAGTGCATGCAGGTGTGAGTGTTGACGTAACTAGGTGGGAGGTGGAGGAGGAGGAAGAGGGGTAGACAGTGGAAATAGTGGATTTTGTTGTGTCTGCAACTGGATGGTGTTTGTGTGAGTGCCTGTGGGATGAAGCATGGTGCTTGTGTTTGCCTGTGACACTCTTGTGTGTTGTCTTGTGTGCATGCTCATCTGTCTGTGTCCTTGGGATGGGTTGGAGTTGAGGAGAATGGGACTAGGAAGTGGAAGTTGAAGGGGGGAACAGTACAAACAGGGACAATGGCTGCCATCAGAGAGGAGGCCAGAGCCTGAATCAATCTCTGTTGGGCTGCCAATCCAGTGTGAATGCCACCCAGGAATGCATTAGATTGTTGCATCGTGGCTGCCAGCCCCTGGATGGCATTCACAATGGTTGACTGCCCTACAGAAATGGATCTCAGAAGGTCAATAGCCTCCTCACTCAGGGCAGCAGGGCTTACTAGGGCAGGGCCTGATGTGCCTGGGGTGAAGGAGATGCCCACCCTCCTGGGTGAGTGGGCACGGGTAACTCGCTGAGGGGCTGCTGGGAGGGCATTGCTGGTACGGGGTGGCAGCTGTACCTGTAGCTGGGGTGGTCACAGAACTGTCCGCCACCACCAGGGAGCTTCCATCGGAGGAGGTGTCTGTGTCTGAAGTGACCCCTCTAGTCTCCGCCGTGGTGCTCCCCTCGCCCTGCGTCCCACAGGTGCCCTCAGTGTCGGTGGACTCTGCCTCCTGGGTCCTGTGGGATGGAGCTCCCTCATTGCCAGTGCCTATGCTCCTCCTCCAGATGATGCTAATAAGGACAGAATGACAAAACAAGAAAGGGGGAGAGAGAGACAAAGGATACACTGGGTCAATTGCTGTACCAACACCACTATTGGCGTACACAGCACCCTCACACACAGGGAACAGGCCTACCCACTATGCATTGCACCACCACTGATATTGCTAGCCACCAAGGCATAAGGAGGGGCACACACCGCCAACTGCAGCACACCTGGGACCCATGCAGCCCAGGCCAGTAGTGGATGCCTAAGTAGCAGTATTATTCCTTCAGAGCCCTAGCCACCAGGGAACCTACGCTGCAATGTCAGGCCTGGCCTAGGGGCACCCACTGACACACATCCACCACACGGATACTACCCTACCATGCGTAAGTTGTAATGATGGGCACTGTACTCACCCCCTTGTGGCTGCTGTGATGCCCTCAAGCGCCCATCTAGCACTGGATAGTCCACCGCCAGTATGCAGGCCATCAGGGGGGTCAGGGTTCGACGGGCACCCCTTCCTCGTTGGGAGGCCATCCCTAGCTGGGCCTCTGCCGTCTTCCGTGCCCAGCGTCTCAGGTCCTCCCACTGTTTGTGACAGTGGGTGCCCCACCTGCCATAGACCCCCAGGGTCCGCACCTCCTTGGCGATGGCACGCCATATACCCTTCTTTTGATGGGCGCTGGCCTGCAGAGGCAATACAGACCGGAAAATACCATTAGACAACAAGTCCAGCCTGTAACACATATGGCCCACCTTACCCGTTTCCATCACCATTTGCACACACATAGCCCAGCACACAATCTGTACGCTGCCGATAGATCTTCCACCCTCCCCCCTTACACAAGGCCTTCACGCACACCACTCCATGCATTCATGCCACATGCATCGTGCCCACAGTGTACTCACATGTTGGTCTGGAGGCCCATAGAGCAGTCCATACTGGGGTAGGACCCCATCCACCAGTCTCTCCAACTCCCCAAAGTGAAGGCTGGGGTCCTTCCCCCAGTCACATGGGCCATGGTAGGTTCCAGACACAGGTCGCAGCAGCACATGCAGTGTAGGTCCTCTCCTATGGAAGGTCAGGTAGCAAGTGAGGAATATGATAGAAAATGGCGGTCACGTCCGCAGCAGTGCATACCGTCACCGCCAGCGTAGATCACCATTGGCCACTGTACCCCATAGGGCCCAATGTTAACCAATGAGGAGTTGCACAGCGGTTCCCGACCACCTCCCACAATGGTACACAACGTCCGCGGAATTACCTCACTTCCACCTGTCCCTCCACACAGGACAGGCAGATGCCATTTAAAGAGGGTTGCAGACCTCTGGAATAATGCTGCTTCACAAGAGGTATTGGCACATACTGGA
Organism: Pleurodeles waltl; assembly: GCF_031143425.1. NCBI lineage: Eukaryota > Metazoa > Chordata > Amphibia > Caudata > Salamandridae > Pleurodeles > Pleurodeles waltl. The sequence goes on from NC_090437.1 coordinate 1,013,469,746, forward strand.
CAAATCACACTGACCCATTACATGTTTACAGAATGCAAACTACTGTCGTAGCTCCATTGTTCAGGTTGTGACCGGCTTCTCACTCTTGTGTCCCTTAGATTCCTGCCACTGCGGATGAATAGGAGATGGAGACATACCCCAGTGTACAGAACCCTGGTGGACTTGGCAACACTGGAGGACAGGCACATTATCCTCACCTATAGATTTGACAGGGCCACAATCACAGAGCTGTGTGCCCAGTTGGAGCCTGACCTGATATCTGCTATCCGTCACCCCACTGGGATCCCCCCTCTTGTGCAAGTGCTAACAGTACTCCATTTCCTGGCAACTGGTTCTTTCCAAGTGACAGTGGGCTTGGCAGCAGGAATGTCACAGCCATTATTCTCTAACATGCTGACAAGAGTGTGTTCTGCCCTGATAAAACACATGTGCAGCTACATTGTTTTCCCCCAGGTTGAGGATTTGGCCACAGTGAAGGCCGAATTTTATGCAATGGGACATATCCCCAACATAATTGGGGCGACTGATGGAACACATATTGGATTTGTCCCCCGGCAGAAAGAACAGGTGTTCAGGAATCGTAAGAGTTTTCACTCCATGAATGTTCAGATTGTGCTTGACGGACCAGTACATCCCCCACGTCAATGCTAAGTATCCTGGGTCGGTGCATGATGCCTTTGTCCTGAGGATTAGCAGCATCCCAAATGTGATGGCCCAACTACAGAGGCACAGGGTGTGGCTAATAGGTGAGCCCTAGTCCCCACCCAGTATATGTTGGTGTATGGGTATGGTGTGGGCCATATAGGATAGTGTGTGGCTAAATGTTGTCCTTAAATATTTGCAGGTGACTCTGGTTACCCAAAACTATCATGGCTGCTGACCCCTGTGGGGCTCCTCGGGGTAGCCTCCACCTGGGCAAGGGAGAGGGCCTCCTTGGGGTCACTGCTGTACTGGAGTTCCGATCTTTCAGGTCCTGGGGCCTGCAGGTGCAGAGTCTTTACCAGGCGTCGGGATCTGGGAAGCAGGCAGTCGGTGTCAGTTGGAGCCTCGGGATTCCCTCTGCAGTGGTCGCTGTGGGGGCTCAGTGGGGGCAACTCTGGTTACTCAGTCTCGGAGTCGCCGGGGAGTCCTCCCTGAAGTGTTGTTTCTCCACAAGTCGAGCCGGGGGCATTGGGTGCAGAGTAGCAAGTCTAACGCTTCCGGCGGGAAACGCAGTTGTCTTGAAGTTGCTTCTTTGGAAACAAAGTTGCAGTCTTTGATGAACAGGGCCGCTGTTCTCGGGAGTTTCTTGGTCCTTCTAGAGCAGGGCAGTCCTCTGAGGATTCAGAGGTCGCTGGTCCTGGGGAAAGCGTTGCTGGAGCAGTTTCTTCAGAAGGGGGGAGACAGGCCGGTAGGGCTGGGGCCAAAGCAGTTGGTGTCTCCGTCTTCTCTGCAGGGTTTTTCAGCTCAGCAGTCCTCTTCTTCTTAGGTTGCAGGAATCTGAGTTCCTAGGTTCAGGGGAGCCCCTAAATACAGAATTTAGGAGTGTGTTGAGGTCAAGGAGGGCAGTAGCCAATGGCTACTAGCCCTGAGGGTGGCTACACCCTCTTTGTGCCTCCTCCCAAGGGGAGGGGGTCACATTCCTATACCTATTGGGGGGATCCTCCATCTGCAAGATGGAGGATTCCTAAAAGTCAGAGTCACTTCAGCTCAGGTTGCCTTAGGGGCTGTCCTGACTGGCCAGTGACTCCTCCTTGTTTTTCTCATTATCTCCTCCGGCCTTGCCGCCAAAACTGGGGCCGTGGCCGGAGGGGGTGGGCAACTCCACTAGCTGGAATGCCCTGTGGTGCTGTAACAAAGGGGGTGAGCCTTTGAGGCTCACCGCCAGGTGTTACAGCTCCTGCAAGGGAGAGGTGATAAGCATCTCCACCCAGTGCAGGCTTTGTTACTAGCCACAGAGTGACAAAGGCACTCTCCCCATGTGGCCAGCAACATGTCTCGAGTGTGGCAGGCTGTTAAAACCAGTCAGCCTACACGGGTAGTTGGTTAAGGTTTCAGGGGGCACCTCTAAGGTGCCCTCTGGGGTGTATGTTACAATAAAATGTACACTGGCATCAGTGTGCATTTATTGTGCTGAGAAGTTTGATACCAAACTTCCCAGTTTTCAGTGTAGCCATTATGGTGCTGTGGAGTTCGTGTATGACAGACTCCCAGACCATATACTCTTATGGCTACCCTGCACTTACAATGTCTAGGGTTTTGCTTAGACACTGTAGGGGCACAGTGCTCATGCACTGGTGCCCTCACCTATGGTATAGTGCACCCTGCCTTAGGGCTGTAAGGCCTGCTAGAGGGGTGACTTATCTATACTGCATAGGCAGTGTGAGGTTGGCATGGCACCCTGAGGGGAGTGCCATGTCGACTTACTCGTTTTGTCCTCACTAGCACACACAAGCTGGCAAGCAGTGTGTCTGTGCTGAGTGAGGGGTCCCCAGGGTGGCATAAGATATGCTGCAGCCCTTAGAGACCTTCCCTGGCATCAGGGCCCTTGGTACCAGGGGTACCAGTTACAAGGGACTTACCTGGATGCCAGGGTGTGCCAATTGTCTAAACAAAATTACAGGTTAGGGAAAGAACACTGGTGCTGGGGCCTGGTTAGCAGGCCTCAGCACACTTTCAAATCAAAACATAGCATCAGCAAAGGCAAAACGTCAGGGGGTAACCATGCCAAGGAGGCATTTCCTTATAGAAAGTGTCTCTGCCTTCTGTCTGGATCGCAGAGAATGTTTGAGGGGTAGTTCACCCTCTGCAGGGGGAGGGGTGCTGGTGGCCTGTGAGTCCTGTGGCGCGGCCTCCTGGCCACTAGCGGAGGTGGAAGGCTGTTCAGTTGTCTGGCTTGTGACAGGGGCCCGCTGGTGTGAGACTGCTTCCCTCATAATGTTGGCCATGTCTACCAGCACCACTGCTATGGAGATCAGGGTGTTGTTGATGGACTGCAAGTCTTCCCTGATCCCCTGGTACTGTCCCTCCTGCAGCCGCCTGTTCTCCTGCACATTGTCCAAGATCTGGCCCATCATGTCCTGGGAATGTTGGTAGGCTCCCAGGATCTCAGAGAGTGCCTCCTGGAGAGTTGTTTCCTGGGCCTGTCCTCCCCCTGGAGCACAGCAGTCCTCCCAGTGTCCCTGTTGGCCTGTACCTCTGTTCCCTAAACAGTGTGCCCACTGCCACTGACCCAGGGTTCCTGATTGTCTTGGGTGCAAGGTGTGGCCTGGGGTCCCTGTAGAGGTGGACACACTGCTGACTGACGTGTCCTGGGGACAGAGGTGTGGGTACGCTGGGTGGGTGCTGTGGTGGTGTTTCCTGATGGAGAAGCTCCATGGTGGTATGTGACTGGGCCTGGGTAACCGGCTGTCCAGTGGTCCCTGATGGGCCAGGTAGGTCATCCAGATCCTGAAGATCAGAGTTGCTGTCATCACTGTGGGCCTCTTCGGTTGGGGGACTGGAAAGTACTGGCACCTCCTCTCCGGTGACATTGGCTGGGGTACCTGTGGGGATGTAAATGATGTGTTATGGTTTCTGTTTCTGACATATTGTACTTCTGTGGCTTCCCCTCTATGTTTAGATTTGCCCTGCCAGCTTTCACTTATGTATGTTAGTAAATGGTGGGATTGTTAGTTCTCTCTGCTATGCATGCTTTAGTGATGATTGTCCATGCAGGGCTGTGAGGGGTGTCCATGCATTGGTACAGCATGCAGGGCTTGGCATTGGGATGAGTGAGATGTGATGGTGGGGTTTGTGGGATGTAGCGGAGTGATGGGAGTGAGAGTGAGGGTGAGGGTATGGGATGGCATGCAGGTAGGAGGGTGATGATAGTAGAGAGTTGACTCACCAGAGTCCAGTCCTCCTCCGACTCTGGCCAGACCCTCAGGATGCAGTATTGCCAAGACTTGCTCTTCCCATGCTGTGAGTTGTGGGGGGGAGGTGGGGGTCCACCGCCAGTCCTCTGTACAGCGAGCTGGTGTCTTGTTGCAATGGAACGTACCTTTCCCCGTAGGTTGTTCCACCTCTTCCTGATGCCATCCCTAGTTCTTGGGTGCTGTCCCACAACATTGACCCTGTACACAATTCACTGCCATAGCTCCATCTTCCTAGCTATATATATCCGCTGCACCTGTGCTCCAAATAGCTGTGGCTCTACCCTGATGATTTCCTCCACCATGACCCTTAGATCCTCCTCTGTGAAATGGGTGTGTCTTTGTGGTGCCATGAGTGTTGTGTGAGGTGTGTTGGTGAGGGTGTGTTGGATAATGTGTTGCGGTGTGTGATGTGGAGTGCGTGAGTGGTGTATAGGTGTGAGTAGTGTGTGGCTCTAGTTGTGTCAGTGGCCTTGGTGTCTCTCTGGTGGCAATGGTTTGTAGTCGTAAAGGGTTGTGAGTAATGTGGGGGTGTGTTTTATAGTGGTGTGGGTGTGCTGTGTGTATGGGTGTATGGGTGTCAGGTGTGTGTTGTTTGAATTGTCCAATGTGGTGGTGTTTTGTTTTGTACGTGGGTGTCCATTGTGAGCGTAGTGGTATGTACTGCCAATGGTTTACCACCGTTGAATGCCCGCCGTGGTGATTCGTGGGTCATAATGTGGTGGGCGTTGTTCTGTTGGCGTAACGGTGTGGGTTTTGATACCGCCACTTTATCACTGACCTTTGGGTTGGCGGATTTGTGTGTGTGGCTGTATTCTGTTGGATTGGGGTGTGTGTCATAATATGGTGAACGGATTTCCGTCGCTGCCGCAGAAAGTTGGCGGCCATCAGCGTGGTGGTAAGTGGGATTTACCGCCAATGTCATAATGAGGGCCTTAGTTTTTGGTGTGTCATTGGCTGCAGAACTTTTCCAAGACGTCATACAACACATCGTATACCCTGTTGTGAATACATTTAACTATAGTGATGACATTTTGGTTTTTGGAGCTACACAGAATAAGCACAATATAGCCCTTACACAAGCACATAAATTATTCAGTGATGCAGGTTTTACCTTAAATGCGGGCAAGTGTACGTTCAAAAAATCAAAACTGAAATTCTTTGACCATATATTTTGTGAGGGGGACATGAAGTATGACCCTGTAAAAGTACAGGCTTTAACAAATGCTGAACCCCAACAAGATGTTTCAATGGTACGTTCTTTTCTTGGAATGGCCAGCTACTGTTCACGATACATAAAGGACTTTACCCCTGTCAGTGCACCACTACGAGAGTTAACCAAGAAAAATGTTTCTTTTAAACGGTCAAGAGAATGTGAAAGGAGTTTCAAGAGACTCAAACATGATAGAAAATGCTACAGAAATGGCTTTCTTCAATCCAAAGTTCTGTACCCAGATTTTAGCTGACACTAGTCCTGTTGGGCGAGGCACTATATTTGCACAGCAAAGTGGATGCCCAAATGCAAAAGGGTATATTGTGACCTATGGTAGTAGATGTTTATGTCAAACAGAATGTGCTTACTCACAGCCTGAAAAGGAAAGTTTGCTGTAGGATGGGGTTGTAAACATTTCCATACATTCCTGCACGAAAAGCGTTTTACGCTGGCTAATGATCATCAAGCCTTGCTGACTATCTTTGGAAATACAAAGTTCAAGATGCCTCCTCGAACTGAATGATGAGGACTATGATTGCAAGAGTGCAATTATAAAATAGTGCATCAACCAGGATAGGATCAAGATCATGTTGACTACTTTTTGGGAGTGCCAATTCAAGGTTAAGGTACTGTATCCAAAACGGGTGAGGCCTACATCCATTTCATTGTGAAGTATACCAGCTGCTATATTGTTAGCCCAGATTGTCACCACTACGAGTCATGATAGTAACATACTAAAGGTAAAAATACATAATTACACATCAGTTGTGGAAGAAACGTGGTTGACCTCGTAGTAATAATGGTGAATATCAAAAGTACAAGAATGAGAAAGATGAGTTATCCATAATTCAGGAAGGAATTACTGTGCAAGGATCCTTATCCCAGAGAATCTACAACAAAAAGTGATAGAAGTGGATCACAAAGGACATCGTGGTATTGTTGCTATGAAGAGAACTCTTTGATACAGAGTTTGGTTTTCATACCTAGATGAAAGAGTTGAAAGGGAACTCAAGGCCTGTCACATATACAATTGCCTGTCAACCAAATTCACTCAATATAAGCTAAACATGCCCGAGCTCCCCAAACATACCTGGGAGAAAGTAGCCATCGATTTCTTTGGTCCACTTGACAATGGACATCATTTAATGGTGATGATAGATGAATATGACCTTTTCCATTGGTCGAAAATCTCTCATTCACTACATATGAATGAGTAATTGAAAACCTTGATGGCATATTTGTAACATGGGGCTTACCAGCCATTGTGAAGTCAGACAATGGTCCACCTTTTAATAGCAAAGAATTTAAGGAATTTCTGGAGCATCTGAATATAAACCACCAGATCACACTCTTGTGGCCATAGGCCAATGGACTTGTTGAGTGTTTTATGGGTTTGCTAAAGAAAGCAGTGCAGCATGGAACTATTGAGAAGCTCGGTTAAAAGCAGTGCTGAACCCCACTCTTGCGCTTATCATTCGACACCCCACTCAACAACAAGTGGAAGTCCTGCAACTTTGATTCTCAGGCGAGCAATGGCAACCAAGATACTCCAATGGACCATATAAAGATGTACTAATGAAAACTTGATTTATATCAGGGTCTTGGTTCAAAAACAGAAAATGTATACAGACCATGTTTGAGAAAGACCTTTGATTCTGAAAAGGAGATTTGATGATCGCTCAACAGCTACAGAAATGAAAATCTGATGCGCCTTACGATGCTGAACCTTTTCAAGTAATGTCTACTAAAGGGCACACAGTGACTGCTTACTGACAAGAGAAGTTCCTTACCAGAAACTATTCTCACTTCAGGTCTGTGTTTCATCAGCCTTCAGCTTGCGATGGTGAACAACTGATTGTGAAAACTCAATGTTGCTAATTCCTTACCATCATTGGCAAATTCTGACACTGAAGATGACTGTTTACAACTTCCAGTAAGCACATTGGGTCGACATATCAAATCTCCAAGAATATTAATTAAAGGGATAGTTGTACATGTTTCTGTATATATTCATATTTTGTGTCTGTCTAATGAATTTCTAAAAAAGTTAGCAATTTTTCAGTTAACAGAGGGGGAAATGTAGTATCTTGCATGATCAAGAAGAGAACCTTTATGGGTCCACGAGGACTCAATATCCGTGTGTGACTTAGGGCCAGATGTAGCAAACCATTAGCGAGTCGCAAACGGCGAAAATCGCCGTTTGCGAGTCGCAAACGGCGAAAATCGCCGTTTGCGAGTCGCAAACGTGTGTTTGCTATGCAGAAATGCATTTTGCGAGTCGGAACCGACTCGCAAAATGCATTTCAGAGTCGCAAATAGGAAGGGGTGTTCCCTTCCTATTTGCGAGTCGCAGTGGTATGCAACTCCATTTGCGACCGCGTGGAGTCGCAGTTACCATCCACTTGAAGTGGATGGTAACCCACTCGCAAACGGGAAGGGGTCCCCATGGCCCCCTTCCCCTTTGTGACTGGACCCCAAATTATTTTTTCAGATCAGGTAGTGGTCCAAGGGACCACTACCAGCCCTGAAAAAATCCGAAACAAAAGGTTTTGTTTTTTTCTTTCTAAGTGCAGCTCGTTTTCCTTTAAGGAAAACGGGCTACACTTTGAAAAAAAAAAACTGCTTTATTTAAAAGCAGTCACGGACATGGAGGTCTGCTGACTACAGCAGGCCTCCATACCCGTGAGTGCCCATAGTCGCTATGGGGCCGCAATTTGCGACCCACCTCATTAATATTAATGAGGTTGGTCTTTGCGACCCCATAGCGACTCGCAGACGGTGTCTGAGACACCGTTCTGCATAGCAAATTGCGAGTTGCAATTTGCGATTCGCTCGGACTCGCAAATTGCAACTCGCAATTTGCCGGCTTCCTACATCTGCCCATAGTCGCTAGAATAGAATGCATGATCTTACTTTGGAATGTTGGAGTTCACATGTACACGCAGAGGAATAAAGACATGTGTGTGACCTAGTTATTCAGCGGTTACCAGGCTAGGGAAGGAGTAAGGTTCAAAGGCTCAAAGGAGTAAGGTTGTATAGAAAGGAACCAGCGAAGAACTCTTCAGTTACACCCCTTGTTCCTCTTCATCCAAGTGAGCGGGACATGGTCAGTGTAAAGGAAAAAATTGCAGTCTTTCAAATAATATCGGCGTTTGTCAATGGCCCATTTGACGGCCAGGCTCACTTTCTCGTTTGTAGGGTAATATAACGCATGCGGGAACAGCTTCCCACTTTTAAACAGGATCAGGTTTTTCTTCCTGACGGTCATTCAACTGAGAGAGAACAGCACCCAATCCTATGTTGGAAGCATCAGTTTGAAGAATAAACAGTTTCCTAAAATCAGGAGACCAGAGAACTGGATGTGAGGAAATGACACATTTTTAACTCAGAAAAGGACTGCTGGGCTCCGTGTAAGGGTTTACATACACCAAAGAACTCTTGGACATTTCTCAACATATCAGTGAGGGGACAGAGAGGTAGGAATATTCAGTTCAAATCTCCAAAAATAACTAAAAGTCCTAGGAAACCCCTAATTGTCATATAAATGAGAACTGAAGATAATATCATCCATATATGCTGCAGCATAGTGTTGATGAGCTTCCAGAATTTGATTCATGAGTCTCCAGGAATTAGGCAGGCCCCATGTAGCCTAAAAGGTAATACTGTCCAGAGAAATGATAAAGACCATGAGGAGTGACATAGGCAGTCTTCTACTTTTAAGGGGATCTGTTGATATCCTTTTGTTCGGTCTATGGTAGAAATATTTTTGGATTCCCCCAATTGCTCTGTTATTTCTTCAGTTTGTGGGAGTGGGTAATTGTCAAACCTGGATACTCTATTGGCAGTTCTGAAATCATTACAGAAATTAATACTACTTTCTGGTTTAGGGACTAGAACTATGGGAGAGGACCACTTGCTAGAGGATGGTTCTATAGACTTCCATTTCTAACATTTGTTTGACCTCCCCCTGTCTTGCCTCTTAATGAGCAGGTCAATCCGGCGGCACTGGGGCGGCCGGGTGCAGTGGTGCAGTAACGCCTCAGGTGCCCAATCGTTTTCAATAGGAGTTGGTCCTAGTAACAAACAGGCTGCAGGCTCTGGCTAGGAAGCCAATTGGGGACAACAAGCAGGTAGGTTGTAGACGTGGGGTACTCGGGGACTTAGGTGCACCATTGGTCCTTTTCCCTAGTTTCCAGGGGTGACAGATGCAGGGTTGTTGCTAGGGGTCAGGTTTCTCCATCCGGCGTGCTCGCTGTCAGGGGGTCCCATGTGTTGAGGCTGCAGGTGTCCTCGGGGAGTCCCGCAGGGGTGGACCCAGGGTAAAATTATGCTCAGAGGAGCCGGGGGGCATCATTGGCACCAGTGACCCACCTCAAATTGGATCAGGGGCAAAGGGTGCAGTGGTTGCTGGAGGTCACCACAAGGCCACAGGAGAGGGGTCTGTGTGCAGAGTCTACAGGTGACTTGGGGTACTCCAAGATGGATGAAACCAAACTTTACTTAGACTCTGGACGGCTAGGGAACCTTGCTGGCACTGTTAGTTGGCTTCACCTTGGATCGTGGACATCGGGTGCAGTGGTCACTTCAGTAGTAGTTGGGTCTTTGCTATTCTGGAGACTGCAGTGTCCTTTTTGAGACTTTGTTGCAGAGCATATCTGCTGCTCACATGAGTCTTGAGTCTTTATGGAAGGCAGGCAGTCCTCCTGGATTTCTGGAGGCTCAACTGCAGGACAAGTCATCTTTTTGGACAGAGTCCATTGAGGTCAGCAGGCAGGCCAGCGGGGTTGGTTCCAGGTCAGCTGCTTCTTCTTTTCCTCTTCTGTAGGTGTGACTCTTCTTTGTCCTTTGCTTCTTAGGTCATCGGGATCTGAGTTGTAGGGTTCAGGGGTGCCACCTAAATACTCAATTTAGGAGGGTTAGAGGGAGTGCCAGGTGATAAGACCCCCGCCCAATGGAGGCTTTTGTCTCTGGCCACCGATAGTGCTGGCTCTCATCGTGGAGGGACAGAAATGCTTCTGTGGAGGCTGAACTGCTCAGGACTAGTCAGTCAACACACCAGTAGCTGGTAGGATTTCAGAGGGCACCTCTAAGGTGCCCCCTGGTTGCAGTTATTAATAAATCCCTCACTTGCATCAGTGAGGGTTTATTAATCTGAGATGTTTGATACCAAACATCTCTATATATTCAGAGAAGCCATCATGTAGCTGGGAAACTCGTAGTGACCAGTGTTCAGCACATGCATTAACATGACTTCCGTGGTCCCTTACTATGTCTGAAAATCAACAAAGGCATAGCAGGGGCATATTTTCTTGTGCAGATATTCCCTCACATGCAGTCCTGAGCAGTTCAGCCACCACAGATGCATTTCTGGCCCTCCAAGATGAAAGCCAGTGCTATCGAGGGCCAGAGACAAAAGCCTCCACTGGGTGGGGTGTTATCACCTCACCCAGTCAACTCCTGTTTTTGAGTTGAGTTCAAAAACTGGATTACATCCCTTCTCCCCAATTTGTTTCTGAACTACTGTAAGAAAGTGCCTCTTTTAAGATGGTCACCCTCCACTTTTTGCCTGGTTTCTGGTGTAACTTCCTTAGGAGACACACTTAGAGGAAATTTCATTTAGGGTGTTCCCTGACTGTAAAATAGGGCTGGAAAGTTACCCTTTTGAGAAGGGGGGTCCCAGCCACTTTTTGAGTAGATTGATATGGTATTTCTGTTTGCAGGTCATTTGTAACTTATATGTGAGCTTTCCTATCCTTTTGATTATTCGATAGGGACCTTACGATCAGCTTATTTTCACTGGAAGCTAATAATGCCAATACCCAGTTCCCTACTTTTAATTCCCTCCACTTTGTACCCTTATTATTATAGAAATATTGTCTCTGAATGTTTTTTCTAGTTGACTTTTAGCTAATTCTCATAATTTCCCTAGTCTGTTTTCAGTTGAATGGTATATTCTAGGTAGGTTTTGTCATATTGTGATGTCTTCTCCAGGGCGTCCTGTATTATCTCATGAAGGATTCTTGGCATTCTAAAGGAGATCAAAGGAAGAATATCTTAAGGTACTCTAAACTTGATCACATATGACATAAGACCAACAGCAACAATTGATCTGAGTTTCAGCCTTCACCGGTCATCATTTCTTTAGGGTTAGTTTTAGGGTTCCATTAGGCCTTCTGTTTGTGGATGGTAAACTTAGATATGTGTTTTATCCCCAAATTCTAACAGATCTGCTGCATTTCTTTGGATATGAGTAGGGGACCTTGGTCAGGTAAGAACTCTTTTAGGAAACCTCCTCAGAAAAAGATACCAATCATGTAGGTGGCAAGAATTTTGGTAGTGCTCTTTTTTAGTGGGACAGCTTATATGTATTGTGTGGCATAATCAACTACGATCAAAATATATTCATTACCATGGCTAGACGGAGTTAAGGGTCCTACCAAATCTAATCCCACCTTTTCAAGAGGGGTTCATGATAGGTATTTTTAAAGGGGTATGGCTGAAGGTCATTATTGATTTTTCTTTTGACAGATTTGATATGTTTGGCAGTAGTTTTTAATATGATTATGGACTCTCAGCCAATACAATTGTTCAAGAATGGCTTTTGAGGTTTTCTGCAACCCAAAATGTCCTGCCAATAGGTGGGAGGGGCCTAACAGAAGGACTTGTTCTCTGAAGAGATCTAGAATGAGCAACTGATGTTTGTCTCTGAGTTTTCCCACACAATATAATAGTCCCTTTTGCATGATAAAATGAGATATACATTAGTCATGTGTTTCTCATCATCTTAGGCTTTCCACCAGGCATTTTGGAGGGAGCTATCATTAATTTGTGCAACTCAGAACTTTTTCTCCAGTTCCCACAGTTCAGTGGTTAGATTTTCCTTAGGAGCTCCTTTCAACTTCTGCAGTCATCTTTCTGTTCAAGTTTTATATACGTTGTGGGGTTCTGGGGGTGAGAAATTTGGTCACTGGTTGAGGGTGTGAAACCCTACTCAAGCAGCGACCACAAACCCTGTCAGGGTGAAGTCACAGGCAAACCCTAAATTAACCTATGCTCAACCCTCTGGTAGCTTGGCACAGAGCAGTTAGGCTTAACTCAGAGGGAATGTGTAAAGTATGTATGCAGCACTTCAAACAATAATTCCATGCAAACACAACAGAAAAAGAATCCCACACCAAATTCAAGAAAGAAAAGTAAATTTCATTAAATAAATCAAGACCAAAACAACAAAACTCCAATCAGTAGAAATGGGGATATGAAAACTTAGTGAAATGGCACCAAAAAAATCACAAGGCGCCAAATGTGGTCATCTGATAGCGCCGGACCAAGACAAAGGCACAAGTTAAGGCTGACCGTGATGGATCGTGGGCTGGCTACAGGGACCCAGTTAGGTCCACTGAACACACTATCTTAGTCCTGGTTGCAGAGAGATATGGAGTCCCTAGTGGAGGATGTGCTGTGCAGAAGAGGTGATGCGAGGTCTGGCCAAGGAGCTGCACCATGGAGCAGCGTTGCGAGAGGCTCCATTGGGCAAGGTGATGTCCTTGCATGGAGATGCATTAGCTCTGATGGGCTGTGATGGGCATTATGAAGTCCTTATGTTGGGGAAGTCCACGCAGCAGGAGATGTGTCCGATTTGAAGGTGATGTGTCAGTTCTGCGGGAGATGCGCCACGCCGCATGGGAGAGCTGTTGGTTCTGCTGGATCCACAGATGGGCTGGCAGAGCACCTTCAGGCTCACGTCCAAGGATCCATGTCGGGGATGACACCACCTGGGAGGGCAGGACTCACCGATGGCAGAGTCAAGGTGCAGAGTTCAGCGTTGCTGGAAGCCTGTTATCTCACTGAGGCTTCTGATCAGGAGGCCAGCCAACAAGCCATTTGAGTCATTCCGGGGTCACAGGTTCAGAGTTGCAGGCACAGTCCTTCTCACCCAGGCAAGAAGGCAGCAGGACAGCAGGTCAGCACAGCGGGACAATAGTCTTTCAGAGCATCAGTCCAGTGTGGTGGCAGTCCTTTCAGCAATCCTTTTTCCTGGCGGAGTCCACAAGTCCAGAGAGTTGGATCTGAGGTCCAATATTTATACTGGGTGCCCACTTTGAAGTAGGAGGTGGTTCTGGAGGTTTCCACCACCATGAGGTGTCAGACATACCCTTCCTCCTTGCCCTGGCCCAATCTTGTCTAGGGTCACGAAAGACCAGTCTCAAACCTTTTGTGAGAGCGTTCAGGCAGAACCTTTGTGATGTGCAAGCATCGTAGATAACAGCATCTCCCCTTGATTAACTCACATTGGCCCAGCCTGTCAACACCTATCTTCCATTTGTCACACTGTCTGTGAACAATACACACAGACCAACTGCCAGCTACACCTAGTCATGTGACCTAGGAACAGTCACCAAATGGATAGGACAAAAAATTCCAACTTTCTAAAAGTGGCATTTTCAGAATTGTGACTAAAAATCCGACTGTACCTTTAAAGTGCACTTTTACTTACAATTCTTTAGACCCTAACTTTGATATTCCAAACTATTCCCAATTGAAAGTTATCACTGATTAAATATAATAATTGAACCCACTGTTATCTTATGGGAGAGGCAAGCTTCACAGTAGTGAAATATTAATTGAAGTGTTTTTCACTACCAGGACATGCAAAAGTTAAAAGTACACATCCACTTTTTTAAATACACTGCACCCTGCGCTCTATGGGGGGGGGTCTCCCCTAGGGGTGACCAAAATATATATTATAAATGTACATTTGGGGCCGGCAGAGGTCTACCTTGCCAGATCCAACTGGCACTTTAAAACTGCACACACAGACCACAATGGCAGGCCTCAGACATGTTTAGAAGGGCTACTTAAGTGATTGGCACGATCAGTGCAGCAAACCCACTAGTAGCATATAATTTGCAAGCCCTGGGTACATGTGGTAGCTCTTTACTAGGGACCAACAAGTAAATTGAAAAGGCCAATTGGGTGAAAGCCAATTTTACCATGTTTAAATGAGAGAGCACAAGCGCCTTAGCACTGGTTAGCAGTGGTAAAGTGTGAAGAGTCCTAAAGCCAGCAAAAATGTAGTCAGAAAAAAACAGGAGCCTGGAATGCAAAAAGTTGTGGGGAAACCACACCAAGGTTGTATGGAAAAACATGTCCCCCCCCAGCTAAAAGCAGGAAGAACTAACTACCCTCATGGAATTTCTCATCGCTAAGGCGGAAAAGCCTGGAGAGACCATCAGCATTGGTGTTGTCAGTTCCAGGGCGGTGCTCCACCATAAAGTCTATTCTCTGTAGGAAGATGGACCACCTCAACACCTTGGGATTGTCAACCCTCATCTGCGTTACCCATCTGAAGGGTCTGTGGTCTGAATCTGGAAGTGAACACACAAAAGGTATGGTCTCAACTTCTTCAGTGCCCAGACCACTGCAAAGGCTCCCCTTTCTGTTGCACTCCATCTCTGTTCCCTGGTGAGAAACTTTCTGCTAATAAAGGATCGTTCGGCTGTGAGACCACAGCCCCTATGCCGTGCTCTGAGGCATTTGTCTACATGATGAACTCTGGGGAAAAATCAGAGGCCTGGAGGACAGGTGCCGTGTCAAAAGCAGTCTGGCATGCCTCTGTCCAGATCATCTGTCAGGACACCTTATTAGATGTCAGCTCTGTGAAGGAAGCAACAATGGTACCATCCCCCTTGGCAAATCTCCCATCATACCCGGTGAGGCCCAGGAAAACCCTCATCTCTGTCTGGGCTTGGGGGGGGTTCCCAAGCCAGAATGGTCTGAAATTTGGCATGGAGGGGCTGCACCTTGTCTCCGTCTACTTGGCTACCCAAATAGACCACGGACCCATGCCCCATCTAGCACTTAGGCCCTCATTACAACACTGGCGGTCAGTGTTAAAGCGGCAGTAATACCGCAAACAGGCCGGCGGGAAAAAAAAATGGGATTATGACCGTGGCGGAAACTGGCAACATAGCCACTTTAACACTCCGACCGCCACGGCGGTACAAACAAGCAGCGCGGCGGACACTGCCAACAGACAGGCGGAAGACAATGTACCGCCCACCCTATCACAAGATGCCTATCCGCCACCTTTTCCGGGATGGAACCAATGCGAACAAAAACACAGCGGAAACAATACACAGAAGAGAAAACACTCACCTCTCCACACCCCACGAGGAAACAGAACGCCATGGAGCCCGAATTGCAGATACTGCAGATGATGGTCTTCCTTCTCTTCTATTAGGAGCCCCAACGACGGCGGCGACGACCACGGTGAGTACTGCACCTACAACACAGGGAAGGGGGGAGGGAAAAGAGAGTGACACACACACACAGCACGCAACATGCAACACCCCATCCCCACCCCCACCCACAACACCATACACACAAATACATGCAGCAACGGTACACATACACCCCTCCCGCCCCCTGGAAGAACGCAAGGACAAAAGGAATTGATTTGAACAAATGTAATCATGTGAAATCTCATTTTCAAAGTTCAAAATCCAGTAAACCCAATTATGTACACTAATTACACAAGTCCGGATAGTGCACCAATCATTGTCCGTGGACCACTGGGCCCAAAATGCATGGGCGAAGCCCACACATGACACCTGACTGGAAACGGAGAGAACACTGCAGGGGCATCAGATCGAAATGAAACAAGCACCTCAGGGGGAGGGGGACGGTGGGCACCTCAGCCAGATGAACGCACAACGCCACTGCTGCACGAGGGGGCTCCATGCCCATTGATGTATCCTGGGGAGTGCAAAGCCACAGTCTCTCAAGTCTCTCCAGTGGGTGGTTTGGCCACTGCTTTATCCTGGGGAGTGCAAAGCCACAGTCTCTCAAGTCTCTCAAGTGGGTGTTTTGCCCACTGCTTTATCCTGGGGAGTGCAAAGCCACAGTTTCTCAAGTCTCTCCAGTGGGTGGTTTGCCCACTGCTTTATCCTGGGGAGTGCAAAGCCACAGTCTCTCAAGTGGGTGGTTTGCCCACTGCTTTATCCTGGGGAGTGCAAAGCCACAGTCTCTCAAGTGGATGCTTTTTCTCCACTGGTTCTGGAGGGGGCTTGGTGCCCAGAATGCTTCATCCTGCCAAGGACTGAGGTAGTGGATGTATCTCTCCACTGGTTTTGGAGGGGGCTTGGTGCCCAGAGTGCACCACGTGCAGTGTGGCCGGTACAATTCCCTCACCAGGGTGTGTGTGCCACGAGATTGCCGAGGTATAGGTAGCATGATACGCCATGGAGGCTGCGAAATACCCCACACTGCTGCGGCTTCGCATTCCACCTGCAGGTGACAACTGTGATGACAGTAATGCTTCATGGAAGCTGCCCAGGGTCCTGGAACTCACCACAAGCCTCGGACAACTGACCACTGAGGATGGTAGGCATGTCTGCGGTGGTGCCACTGTCTGAGGACGTCGCGGGGCCGCTGGCGGTGCTTGCGGCGGTGTCAGTTGTGGCGGTGCATGCGGCGGTGTCAGTCATGGCGGTGCTGACTGCGGGGTCTGTGGTGGCGGTGCTGGCCGCGGGGTCTGTGGCAGCGGTGCTGGCGGTGGGGTCTGTGGCGGCGGTGCTGGCTGCGGGGTCTGTGGCGGCAGTGCTGGCGGCGGGGTCTGTGGCAGCGGTGCTGGCTGCGGGGTCTGTGGCGGCGGTGCTGGCTGCGGGGTCTGTGGCGGTGGGGCATGTGTCAGCACCTGCTGAGGGAGAAAGCTGGGAGAAAGGGGAAGAGGCTGGGGACTGTTGCAGCGGCTATAGACGTGCCAGAGGTGGTGCAGGTGGCAGTGCAGGTGGCGGTGTTTGTCGCAGTACAGGTTGGCGTGGACGTGGACAGAAGGTGTGACACTGGTCCCTCACTCGGTGCCACCATGCCCTCTCCTGACCTGCCCTTCAGTTTTTGGCCCTTCCCTACCTTTGATGGTGGCGCAGTTGTCTTGCCACTATCCCTTTCGTTTTCGCTGACCCCTTGGTGGCAGGTGTTTTCGGCTTCTCCCTCCAAGATGTGGGCGCCTTTTTAACCTTGGCAGGTGGCAGAATGTCCTTGCCCTCTCTCGGTGGCACACTGGCAGCCCTGAGGGTTGGCGCACTCCATGACCCCGCAGTTGCTGGCACCACTGTGCCTGGGGATGTGGTGGCTGAGGTGCTGGGCTGGGACCTGGAAAACCTGGCCCTAGGGGAAGGACGGGGAGGGAAGGTGTAGGGCAGAGGTCAATGTTAGCCAGGAAACGTTTTTTAGACACACTGGAACGGGCAGATGGATGGGGTTTGGGAGAGGAGGAAGAGGTAGTGGTTGTAGGAGGTGTACATCTGCTGAATTTGGGTGAAGGTGCATGGGCCGGAGGCTGTTGTGAGGTGGATGGCTGTTGGGTGAGTGTGTGCCTGCGTTTGTGTACTTTGGGAGGAGGGCTCACTGACATACTGGGGGAGGACACTGGGGATGTGTGAATGGTAGTGGGGGTGGTGAGTGCATGTGAGCGGTGTGTGGTGATGGGCATGCTGGTGATAGAGGTAGTGACTGAGGATGTAGTGCATGCAGGTGTGAGTAGAGACGAGACTGGGAGGGAGGATGGAGACGTGGAGGAGGGGGACACAGTGGAGGATGTTGGTATGTGTGCATGGGTATGATACTTGTGTGAGTGCTTGTGGGTTGTGTGGTGCTTATGTTTGCCTGAGCCACTCTTGTGTGTTGATGTGTGTGCATGCTGGTCTGATGGTGTGCTTGGGATAGGCTGAGGTACAGGGGAGTGGGTCTGGGTGGAGGAGGTTAGAGGGGGAGGCTGGACACATGGACAATGGCTGCCATCAGTGCTGAGGCCAGAGCCTGAAATGCTCTCTGTTGGGCTGCCTGGCCAGAATGAATGCCCTCCAGGTATGCATTTGTTTGTTGCAAATGCCTCTCAACACCCTGGATGGCATTCAGAATGGTAGACTGCCCAACAGTGAGGGATCACAGGAGGTCAATAGCCTCCTCACTGAGGGCAGCAGGGCTGACTGGGGCAGGGCCTGAGCTGCCTGGGGCGAAGGAGATGCCCACCCTCCTGGGTGAGTGGGCACGGGACACATGCTGAGCAGCTGCTGGGAGGGCGTTGCTGGTAGGTGGGGTGGCGACTGTACCTGTTGATGCGGTGGGCACAGAGGGGTCCGCCACCGCAAGGGAGCTCCCATCAGAGGAGGAGTCGCTGTCGCTGATCTCTGCTCCTGTCCCCGCCGTGGAGCTCCCCTCGCCTTCCGTCCCACTGGTGGCTTCAGATTCCTTTGCTTCACCCTCCAGGGCCAAGTGGGATACAGCCCCCTCCTGCTCCAGTGCCAATGCTCCTCCGCCCTGATGATGTTATTGCACACAAGAACAGGGAGACCACAAAAAGGGGGGGGAAGACAGAAGAAAGACAATTTCAGTGCATGCAACACCACTACCGTTGGCGGACACAACAGACAGTGAGCAGCCCTCTGCACTACACCATTCACTTATAGTTCCTATTTTAATCACATGCCCATGGGATACAAGGCCTAAGCCCAATTGCTGCACACCTGGAAGTCACAGGAGCCTGACTAGGTGTAGATTGCTCTAACCACTAGTGGTGTTGGGGTGCCACATAGCCTGCCTCACAAGGGACCTTGCCTACCAAGATCGCCCTGGCCTAGGAGAACCCACTGCCCACCTCTCCCGCCCAGACACCTCGCAATGCACGCAAAGTCAGCTGAATGAGAGTATACTCACCCCCTTGTGGCTGCTGTGATGCCCTCAAGCACCCATCCAACTCCGGATACGTCACCGCCAGGATCCGGAACATCAGGGGGGTCATGGTGCGACGGGCACTCCTCCCACGTTGGGAGGCCATCCCCAGCTGGGCCTCTGCCGTCTTCTTGCTCCAGCGGCGCAGGTCCTCCCATCTTTTACGGCAGTGGGTGCTCTGTCTGTGGTGGACTCCCAGGGTCCGGACGTCCTTGGCGATGGCAGGCCAAATACCCTTCTTCTGGGGGGCACTGACCTAGAGGTATGGTAAAGGGGGAAAGGACATTACTTACCCGTCCGGACCATCATACTCATTGCCCCCCGTTCCCACTCTTGCCCTGATGCACATACACTCCCCATCCGCACATGCAGGCCTCAGCCCCCCATGTATCTTCCATCCACACCACTCAAAACAGGCATTGCCCATGCAGCACGCTCACAATGTACTCACCTGTTTGTCTGGAGGACCATACAGTTGTGTGTACTGGGGGAGGACCCCATCCACTAGTTTCTCCAACTCCTCCGAAGTGAAGGCAGGGGCCTTTTCCCCAGACACAAGAGCCATCGTCGCTTCCAGACTGAGGTCACAGAAGCACTTCCAGTGTAGGTCCTCTCCTGTTGAAGGTCAGGTATCAAGTGAGTGAACAGACAGAAAATGGTGGTCACATCCGCGGCGGTGCGTACCGTCACCGCCGGCGTACATCATCATTGCCTCCTTGGACCCATAGGGCCCAATGTTAACCAATGCAGAATAGCGCTGCAGTTTTCGACCGCCCACCGCGATGGTGTAGAACGCCAGCGCAGTTACCTCATATCCCCTTGTACCACCTTACAGGTCAGGCAGCTGCCATTTCGGGGGCCACATGGCATTAATAGTAACTGCGTCACACCTATGTAGGCCTGGAATATTCACAGTTACAGGCACATTGCGGATTAATAAATTTGTGCAAATTACATTTTGGGATACCTCAGTGTTGGCTGACTCTCTGCTCGCTGTTCTCCTCCATAGGGCACGTCTGCTGGGGCAGGTGATGGGATGGTTACATCCTCCGGTGTACAGACCGCTGGTGGACCTGTCGACAATGGAAGAGAGACACATAATAGTCACATACAGACTTGATTGTGCAACAATCTAGGAGCCAGACCTGATGTCAGCTATCCACCATCCCACAGGGATACCCACAGGGATACCCCCTCTAGTGCAGGTCCTGCCAGTACTCCATTCCTGGCAAGTGTTTCCTTTCAAACAACAGTGGCCATTGCATCAGCCAATGTTCTCCAACGTGTTGTCCAGAGTGTTGTCTGCCCTACTGAAACACATGCGCAGCTACATCGTGTTCTCTCAGGTGGAGGATTTGCCTACAGTGAAAGGTGACTTCTATGCCCTGGGACATATCCCCAACATCATTGGTGCCATTGATGGGACACATGTGACATTGGTACCCCCCGCAGGAATGAACAGGTGTACAGAAACCGGAAGAGCTACCATTCTATGAATGTGCAGATGGTGTGTTTGGCAGACCAGTACATCTCTCATGTGAATGCCAAGTTTCCTGGCTCAGTGCATGACACCTACATTTTGAGGAATAGCAGCATCCCTTATGTGATGGGGCAACTCCAGAGGCACAGGGTGTGACTAATAGGTGAGGCCAAGGACCCAATACAGTGTGAATAGGTGTCTGGGTATGGGGTTGTCCTTAAGGGTTAGTGTGTGTCTAACAGTTGTCCTTCGACATTTGCAGGTGACTCTGGTTACCCCAACCTGTCATGGCTACTGACCCCAGTGAGGAATCCCAGGACAAGGGCAGAGGAACGCTACAATGAGGCACATGGGCGAACTAGGAGGGTGATCGAACAAACCTTAGGCCTACTGAAGCCCAGATTCCGGTGCCATATGACATGTGGCTCCCTCTACTACTCACCAAAGAAGGTGTGCCAGATAATGGTGGCCTGCTGTCTGCTGCACAACCTGGCTTTGTGACGGCAGGTGCCTTTTCTGCACGAGGATGGGCCAGCTTGTGGTCTTGTGGCAGCTGTGGGGCCTGTGGACAGTGAAGAAGAGGAGGCAGAAGAAGAGGATATCGACAACCGAAACAACATAATCAGGCAATACTTCCAGTGAGACACAGGTAAGAAGATGTCACTGCCTCCCACATCTCATACAATTTCTGGAGCTAGCATAAGTCTGTCATTTTCACTCAGTGTATGGACCCTGACTTGTCACTTTGCCTTTCCATTTCACAGATGTGGGTCCCACTTTGTGCCCTCTGCTATATTTCCTCCAGGCCTACAGCTGTGTTACATCAGTATGTGCACAAGTAAATTGACATTGCTATATTCCATGGCTATTGCAATTACACGTTTGTGAAAGCACAGACTGACTCCAGATTGTTTTGTGATTGAAGTGTGTTTATTTCTGTGCAAATAAGTGTAGGGGGTTGTAAAATGGGCTGGGGGATGGTGGAGGAATGTCCATAGCAAAGTCCAGTCTATTTGTTTCACAGGTGCATTGTCCAAAGGGGCATAGGAAGTGGAGCAAAGGCAGTTGAATGATGGACAGGGTGACAAAGTGTGACAGAAGGGTGACATTCAGGGGGGCCTCATTTCCTGGCGGGGTTCTTGGCAATGTTTTCTGTCTTGTTCCTGGATCTCAGGGACCATTTGCGGGGTGGTTCTCCATCTGCAGGGGGTGGGGTGCTGGTGTCGTGTTCCTGTGGCGGTGCCTCCTGTCCACTAGCGCCGGCGGAGGTGGAGGACTGTTCCTCGTCCAGGCTAGTGGCAGGGGCCCATTGTTGTGCCACTGTGTCCCTCCTGGTGTTGACAAGGTCTTGCAGCACCCCTGCAATGGTGACCATTAATGGACTTCAAGTCCTCCCTGATCCCAAGGTAGTGTTCCTCCTGCAGCTGCTGGGTCTCCTGAAACTTGGCCAGTACCATTGCCATCGTCTCCTGGGAATTATGGTAAGCTCCCATGATGTTGGAGAGTGCCTCGTGGAGAGTGGGTTCCCTGGGCCTGTCCTTCCTCTGTCGCACAGCAGTCCTCCCAGCTTCCCTGTTTTCCAGTGCCTCTGTCCCCTGAACCATGTGCCCACTGCCACTGCCCCCAGGTCCCTGATCGTCCTGTGTTAGTGGGGTTGCCTGAGTTCCCTGTAGTGGTGGACACACTGCTGATTGACGTGTCCTGGGGACAGAGGGATGGGCCCGCTGGGTGGGTGCTGTGCTGGTGCTTCCGGGGGGGGGAGGTTCAGTGGTGGTTTGGGACTGTGTCAGGGGAACTGACTGTCCCGAGGTCCCTGATAGGCCTGGCTGGTCATCTTGATCCAGTTG
Organism: Pleurodeles waltl; assembly: GCF_031143425.1. Lineage (NCBI taxonomy): Eukaryota > Metazoa > Chordata > Amphibia > Caudata > Salamandridae > Pleurodeles > Pleurodeles waltl. Next base: position 1,013,491,910 of record NC_090437.1, read on the forward strand.
TGCAGAGCTGCTGTCATCAATGTGGGTCTCTTCTGTGGGGGGACTGGCTATGTCTGGCACCTCCTGTCCGGTGACGTTGGGTAGAGGTCCTGTAGGGGTGTAAAGGCATGATTATTGCATCTGTGTGTGCCATCGTGTGCAATGGGTGAGTGACCCTGTACTCCAGTGCTTGCATTCTTGGCTTGGTCCTTGTGTGATAGTTGGTTTGGGGTCTGTGTGGGTATGTGTAGTGGACATGCTTTGGTAATGGGTGTCCATGCTTTGGTGTTGAATCCAGGGCTTGGTATTGGGATGGCTGGGTTGTGATCGTGGGGCATGTGTGAGGTGTTGGAGTGATGGAGGTGAGGGTGAGGGTGGGGGTATGTGATGGCATGCAGGTGGGGTGGGGGATATGGTAATAAAGATATGTCTTACCAGAGTCCAGTCCTCCTGCTACTCCTGGGAGGCCCTCAGGATGCAGTATTGCCAAGACTTGCTCTTCCCATGTTGTTAGTTGTGGGGGAGGAGGTGGGGGTCCACCACCAGTCCTCTGTACAGCAATCTGGTGTCTGGAGACCACGGAACGCACCTTCTCCCGTAGGTCATTCCACCTCTTCCTGATGTCATCCCGTGTTCTTGGATGCTGTCCCACTGCGTTGACCCTGTCGACAATTCTCTGCCATAGCTCCATCTTCCTTGCAATGGAGGTGTGCTGCACCTGTGATCCGAATAGTGGTGGCTCTACCCGGACGATTTCCTCCACCATGACCCTGAGCTCCTCCTCAGAGAACCTGGGGTGTCGTTGAGGTGCCATGATGTGGTGTGGGTGATGTGTGAGGTGGTGTGTGTTGTGATGTGTGAGGGGATGTGTTGGTGTGTGTTGTTTGAGATGTGTGGATGTTGTGTAAGTGATGGTGTTGTGTGTGTGTGGATGCTGGTGTTGTTTTACGTAGTGTCTCTCTCTGGGTTGCTTTCTAATTTCTGGTAGTAAGGGTTTGTGGGTAATGTGTGAGTGTGTTTTATAGTGTTGTGAGTGTGTGGGAGTGGTGTGTGTATGTGTATCAGGTGTGTGTATTTTGATTTGTCCAATGTGGTTGTGTTTTGTATATGTGTGTGTATTTTGAGCGCAGCGGTGTGTACCGCCAATGGATTACTGCGGTTGAAAGACCGCTGCGTTGATTCTTGGGTCGTGATAGTGTGGACGTATTCCTGTTGGCATGACGGTGTCGGTTTTGTTATTGCCAGTTTATCACTGACCTTTGGTGTGGCGGACTTGTGTGGGTGTCTGTATTATGGCGGATTCCGAGCTGTAGGTCATAATAGCTGTAGCGGAATTCCGCAGCCGCAGCGGTATGTTGGCGGTCTTCTGCACGGATGTAAGAGGCAATTACCGCCAGGGTTGTAATGAGGGCCTTAATGTCCTTAATAATCAGGCCTGCTCTCTGCCAAGCCTACAACACTTATCTGAGGTGGCACAGATGCATCTCCCAGCTAGAACTGAAAATCCCAATGTGGGACTGAAATTTTCCAAAAAGTCTGGATTTGGTTGACCATCCTCTGGAATTTGGAAGGGACATTCTCAACCCGAAGGGCATCACCTGGAATTGAAAGTGGCCTTCTAGAGTAGAGAGCGCAGACTTCTCTCTGTCCCCCTCTTTTAAGGTGATCTGTCAGTATGCAGATGTTAAATCAGACATGGTAAGGAGCATAGCAGACCCTAACCGGTCTTGATGTGTACATCTGTCTTGGTGAACACATTGAGCCCCTGATAATCCACACATAATCTAAGTTAAAAAGTACCTTGAGGGGCAGCCTTGGAAACCAGAACCACTGGGCTCGACCGAGGGCTGCTTGAGGTCTCAATTACCCCTAGCTCCAGCATTTCGGAGACTTCCTTCTTTATGGTGGCTCTCACCTTGTCAGATACCCTACAGATTTTATTCTTCGTAGGCATACTGTCCCCAATGTGAATATCATGGGTGCACCATGTAGTGAGCCCTTGGATTAAGGAGAAGAAAGAGACAAACAGCCCCAACACTTGGTGACAGTCCCTCTGTTGTTCTAGGGTTACAGTAGGGGAGAGATTGACACCTTCCACTGACCCATCCTGCTCCTTGGGAGAAAGGAGGTTGGGAAGAGGTTTTTATTTTTTTTAATTTTTATTATTTAACTTTATTAAGAGCAACAGCAGACATACAAATCTTAAGGTCAACAGTGTGCTCAACCAGTAAAATATAAACAGAAGGAGCAGTAAGGTCCAGTACTCAAAAGACATAAAATTCAGCACCGAGGCAAATAGCCTCTATGAACCACAATAGCATCCAAGTCACATCCATAGGACCTCCAAGCAGTTAATACTTGGAGCGAAAACGACCTACACATATAATCGACAAGAAACAGGGAGGAAGAATAGTACAGAACAAAAAACTAAGAAGAGAGTAGAAGGAAACAGGGCAGCCGTCTGGACGTATACATAAATGTAACCAATAATACAATAGCATATAGTAAAGTATCAGGGGAGCATGAAGATATCGCTCGGGGTGCAATTACTGTACATTAGTCAATGAGCCGCTCTCCCAAAAAAAAGCGCATGGGGCCCCAAATATCCTGCGCTCAGGATTCCTCCGGCATGAGGTCCCAGTATATCTGTAGCTGGTCCTGACAATACGAGGCATCACATAACCATTCAGCTCAGCAAGAGTCTGACGTCTCCCCCAACACATTGCGACTCTGCGCTTAGCCAACAGCAGTAGCAGTCCTATCAAGCGCCTATGTGTAACCGGGAGGTCCTCAAAGTATCCCAGAAGGGCAAGCTTAGGAGAGCGCGACAGGTGGGTCTCCGTCATCTGCTTAATGGTCCGCAACACCACCACCCAATACCCACCCAGCGCTGGGCAGCTCCACACCAGATGCAAAAAGTCCGCATCAGGGGCCCCACATCTCACACAACTCGCCTTAGCCCGAAGGCCCATATCCTTCAGTCAATGAGGAGTATAATAGAGGCGATGTAAAAAATGTAAATGTGTAAGGCGCCATCTGTAATTAGGCGACAGCGCTTGCATATGCACACAGCAGCATCGCCATACTTCATCAGAGATGGTTTCCCCTAAATCCATCTCCCATAGAGCTTTAGCTTCTTTTCCCTCCATCTCACGCTGCATACAGACATATAGCCTAGTAATAAGCCTATGCGGGGATTGCCCCTAATACAGGAGCTCCAGCGCCCCGCATTCCTTAGGCACTTCAGGAAAGCAGAGATAACGCGCATGCAGGATAGCAAGAATCCTAAGAAAATATAGTCGGTGCAGCGCAGTATCAGGTACACCTCCAAGGGCGGTCTCCAGGGAGATAAATCTTCCATCCTGAAACCAAGATCCCAAAGTGGACACCAGCCTCACAAAGAAACACTTCAAATATGAACATCCTTCGACATCTGTATATCGCCCACGTCCATTATTGGCACTGAGGGTGCGAAGGCCACTCCCACTGCCACGTGTCGCAGGAGCGCTGTCCATGCACCGGCCGTGCACCCCACCGTGTCAACCCTCTGCGGTCTGGGCCTAGGCCCTCTCACCAGCACCATCGACAGTCTATTATGCCACACAGCATCACTTTCAGGCGCCAAGTGGGGTAAGTATTTGATAGGGTGTATCCAAAAATGTGCGAAGTGAGCCTGAGCACAATGGTAATAAAGTGCCAGGTCCGGGGCCTCCAACTCACCCTGCTCAAACGGATGCATCAGTTTTTCCCAGGATATTCTGGGGTGTCGACCGGCCCAGGCCAAAGTTACTGAAGCAGATCGAAGCCGTTTAAAAAAACTAGCAGTAAGAACCAGAGGTATGTTGATAAAGAGATAGAAGAACCTGGGCAGTACAACCATCTTCGCTATAGCAATGTGACCGGCCAACAAAAGTGGCAGAGAGTGCCACCTCTCAATCTTCTCCTCCAGCCACATAATGGCCCGTCCATAGTTAGCCGACCAGTGTGTCTGTGTCCTTGCTCAGCCATTTACCCAGGTATCTCACGGGCCCCTCAGTCGAACAGAGGGGGTATCGGGAGGTAAACTGCACTGTAGCCGCAGATAAGGGCATCACTACCGACTTGGATCAATTAACAGTGATCCCAGATATCTGCCTGAATTCAACTATCTCATCAAGCAAAGCATCTAAATGCAGCCGCGGATCACGAACGTACAGAGCGACATCATCCGCGTACATGGATATTAACACCGGACGCTGCAGAAAGGCCAAGCCTCTATGATTATGATGTTGGCACAAGCGGGCCGCAAGCAGCTCTATTGCTACAGCAAAAAGCAGCGGAAAGAGTTGGCACCCCTGACGAGTGCCTCTAGCTATCGGAAAAGGATCAGATATGGTGCCATTAACTCTCAGCCGCGCGAGTGGCTGCGTATATAGCAGATGAATCAGCTTTATATATTTGGAGCTCAGCCCCACCCGAGCCAACAGTGCAAACAGATAATGCCATGCCATGGCTAAGAGTCAAAAGCCTTAGCGGCATCCAGAAACACCGCCGCCGCACACTCATAAGGGTCAATCATACGGGAGATCGCAAAATACGTCCGGAGGTTATATAAAGGAGATCGGCCTGGCACAAAACCCAACTGGTCCGGCAACACTAGAGGGGGAAGCAAGGGCTGCAATCGTCCCGCAATAAGTTTCGCCAGGATCTTATTATTAATATTTATTAACAAAAGAGCACGGGTCCTTGCCAGGTTTTAAAATGTTCACAATAAGAGCTTTACACAGCGAGGGTGGGAGGATCCCAGTCTCAAGAGCCTCTGCATACAGGAGGTGGGGAGCTAATATATCAGCATACTCCTTACAAAAGGCCGGCGGCAGACCGTCCAAACCAGGGGCCTTGTCCAAAGGCAGACTACGGATTGCCTGAACAACGTCCTCAACCGTAAAGGGGTTATCGAAATATTGACGGTGAGCCCTCTCGAACCACAGAAGACTAATATCTTCGAAATAGTTAGCAATTGATGCCATGTTCATCCCAGGGGGCTCAGCATAAAGGTTTGAGTAAAATATAGTGAGGATATTCTTGATCTCATCAGTGCCAGTACGACGCTCACCAGACGAGTCAGTCAACTCGACAACATAGTTACTGGCCCACGGCTTGCGAAGCATTGCAGCTAGCGTATGGCCAGCTCTATCCCCTCTGCCATATCTCCTCTCCATTGCATTTTTCCCTAAAAAACAAACCTCACAAGGAGCAGCCTCCTCAAACTGTTTCATCTTCTCCCACAAGTCCGCCAACAGATCCGCCGACCAGCTAAAAATCAAGCGCCTTTCAAGATCAGCAATCTGGGCCTAGCTCCCGTTGCAGCGCCCTCAGCACACCATGCTGTTTAAAAAAGCAAACTCCCCGGATCACCACCTTAAAGGCCTCCCGCACCGTACCGGCAGAGGCCACCAACCCCCGGTTCTCTGCAAAGCAGTGTACAATAGCGTTACGGACCTCCTCTTTGAATACCTGATCTTTCAGCACCCCAGGAGGCAGCCTCCACATAAAGGCGCGACCTGGGCCACCCGGAACAGTCAATTCCAACATGACTGGAGAGTGATCTGACAGAGTGTGAGCCGTATGCATAACAGAGCGCACCCAGAGCATCACGTCCCTAGTGCCAATCCAGCGGTCTAAGTGCGACCAACTGCTGTGCACATAGTTAACGCAAGTGTCCTCCCTAACAGTACCATGTTTGTCTCTCCATAAATCAACCAGGGCCCATCCATCATGACCCGGGACAGCGCCCGGGCAGCCGCCACATGCTGCAGGCGGGCCCTGCTCTCACGATCCGCCTCATAATCCAGCACCACATTGAAATTGCCCTCCCACAGCAAGGGACCAACGAATCAATTAATCTCTCCACTTCAGCAAAGAATTCAGGATCATCAGAATTTGGGCCATATAGCGATACCAGTCTGCACGGCCTGTCCATCAATGTTCCACGCAGCATGACATAGCGACCATTTGGATCCACAATCACCTTCTCAGTGCGCCACTGCAGCCCCCTCCGGATCAAAATCGCCACACCACGTGCATAACGTGAGTACATTGCAGCATGCCATTCACCAATCCAACCAGCCTTCAGCCGATGCTTGGTGGCATCCACCAGATGAGTCTCCTGCAGCATGCAAACATCCACCGCATGTTGCTGAACATACGCAGATATCAAGTGCATCTTACACCCAACATTCCAAGTAAGGCAGCGCACGTGCGTTAAACTATCTGGCTATATAACGTCATCCCATCAACTATGTAGCTCCCCCTGACATCACAGAAAAAGCGTCCAAGACATGCAAGGAAGAGGACAGGTGCAAAGGAAAGAAAAGAAAGGGTACAACCAAACACAGAACCATCCCACCCCCCACCCACTCAGACCCCCCAACCGTGGCAATACTAAAAAACCCACCCACCCCCAAATACAAGTCCCACAATATGTTGACAAACATTTGAGGTGGACTCATCCGGCGGGGCGTCAACAAGGCCAACCAAACACCCATCACAGACAGGACGGAGGGGCAGAGGGACCAACAATAAAGGTGAATATTGCAAGCAGCCCACCCCACAAATGAATCAGCTACTAAGGCGCAGACTACGTGTTCCCGAGCAGGGTCCCATGAGCCCTAGCTGAAGGGGCCAGTTAATCATTATCACTGAGAGAGCCTCCATCATCATCAGCAGAACGCAGGCCATCCAATTGCTTCCTCCTGGGGACAGATTTAGCATACTTCGCTGCCAGTTTCGGGTCCGTTAAAAAATGCAACTTGCCCTTATGTTGAACACTCAGCTTAGCTGGGTAAATAAGGGAGTATTTCGAGTCAGTCTTACTTAAAACATGTTTAACCGGCAGGAAGGCCCTGCGGGCAGCCTGCACCCCAGGAGTGTAATCAGGGAAAAGATTCAGCTCTGCACTGGCCGGCGCTCCCTAGCTAAGCGCAATATAGTATCTCTGTAGTTAAGTAACCGTACAATAATGGGGCGCGCGGGAGCTCCCGGCGGAGGCTGCATCCCCAGAGATCTGTGGGCCCTCTCCACCACCAACATCAAAGAGAGCTCCCCAGGAAACAACGCAGATAACATAGTCTCAACAAAGTCCTCCATGCGACCCATGTCTGTCGACTGTGGGAGACCTAGAAGGCGGACATTATTGCTGCGAGACCGAGCTTCCAAGTCCTCATTTTTATTCCTGATGATTTCCAACACACGCTCCATGTGCAGCAGCTTTTCCCCATCTCCGCGACGTTCATCCTCAGATCCGAGGTGGGGGACTCCAACTGCTCGAAGCGTGTGTCATGACCATCCACCCTTTCCTTTAAGCGATCCATCTGTTCAGTGATATGGTCTAGCTTGGCGTCAATACTAGCCAGGCTATGCTTGAGATCGACAGACATAGCCTTCACGGATGCCGGAGGCGGATCCTCCACATGCAGCAAGTTGTCAGCCATCCGGCTAGATGAGCCACTTTTCTTCTGCCCACTCTCAAAAGTTAACTTGGTCTGCTTCTGATCAGCCTTCCCCATGCCTCCCCCAGACAGGCAGGCTGGCGACGACCGCCACTTGCATAGCGCACCAGCAGATAGCCAGCTGGCAGGGGGGCCCCCCTAAGTCAAGCCCCCGCGAAGAAACCACCACCCAGCTAGCTCATAACAAGGCAGGATGGGGCAGAGGGGAGGCAAGCTGCAAGGCCAAACCCACAGGAGGGGTCATGCAACAACTACTGACTCGTAAACTAGCCAGAAGGACCCAAACCCAGCAAGGCCGCCAAGCACAGGGCCACACAAAAAAAAGAAGTCCAGCAGGAACAGAGTCTCAGCAGGAAAAGGCGGATCCTCGACAGGGAAACCGCGCACCATTTAGGGTGCACCAATGGAGGCACGCAAGAGGAAACACAGCCAAGGGCCACAGCACACCAAGCCAGCAGTCCTTTATTCCAAAATATTTTAATAAAAGGCCTCTTTCCCGGGGGCCAGGCAGACTTGTGCATCTGCAGGGACCCGTGGCCCAACCCAGCTGCTGACCGCGCCCCCCTCAGATGCAAGGGCGGCACGCCAGACCAGCCCGCCACCAGGTGCCAAAAAACAACCTGATCAGTGGCGCCCAGGGCAACCAGCAGCAGGGGGGTCCCCACCCCCAGCAACCACTGGCACACCCGCAGCGGCCCGCAGCCCGATATGGCCGCTGAGAGGGCCCCACAGGGGTAGCAGCATAGCACTCACCTCGCGAACCACAAGGGCAGCTTCCAGACCAAGTCATTGAGCATGGGGCAGAAATAATTAGCCCCAGCGAGGGAAGCCGCTCCCCACTGCACCCACTCCGGCAGCCCAATGCTCGACGCAGTAAATGCGTCCGAGTCACTTGCGCCTCTCGCGCCCACGCCGGCCCTGTCTCCAGGCCAGGCCACGTCATCAGTAACAGCACACAGCACACATCCAGCACTGTCCCAGAGCCAACAGCCTCCGCAGGTCCACCGCAGCCAGCACAGCCGAGGGAAAAGGGCGAGGTGCTGCAAATTCAGGAGAAATGCAGCAAGTTGGTCCCCCTTATGGTGTTGCGGCCATCTTGCTGATCGGTCAAGCCACACCCCCGAGGTTGGGGAGAGGTTCCCCTTCCTCCTCCACTCCATCATCAGTGACCAGGAGCCTGGTTACCTCGGACCTCTTGAAGTAGAGTTTGAGGTGATTGACATGCAGGACCAGTAAAGGGTTCCTGGGGAATGTTCAGCTCCACCAAGTAGGTGACATCCACCTTGCTCTCTTCACTTTATAGGGCACAGACCATCGGTCTTGTAGGACCTTGGGCTCCACAGGCCCTATCACCCACACTTCCGCCAGATTTAAACTCGCCCAGAGTGACCTACTGGTCATACAATTGTTTTATAATCTCATGGCTGGCTTATAGATTCTCCTTTACCTTTTTTGGGAGATTGTTCCCATCCTTCATTCACCAGACTGAGAGACCCTTGGACAGGGTACCCATACAGAAGTACAAAGGGGCTGAATCCAACCCCCTTCTGCAGTACCTCCCTGTACGCAAACAACAGACATGGCAGGAGGACATCCCACTTCCCCCTCGAGGGCTCTGACAGGGCCATGATCATGCTTTTTAGGATCTCGTTTAATCTCTCAACAAGCCCATTAGTTTGGGGATGATAGGATGATAGTGTGTGGAGAACTTGTAGATTACCCCACGCTCGTACCACATGAACTCTATGTAAGCTGACATGAAGTTGGTACCATGGTCAGATACTACTTCCTTGGGGAACCCCACATGAGTAAAGATCCCTATCAGTGCTGTGGGTCAGTCACTGTCCTCAGAGTTACAGCTTTCATGTACCTGGTGACATCCTCCATCAGGCCAGGATAAACCTGTTGCCCAGGGCTTTCTTTGGGTACAGAGGCCCAACAATGAAGATGCACAACCTCACAATGGGAATGCCAATGACAGGAAGGGGAACCAGGGGAATCTTGCACTTCGCTCTTGAATTTTGACTGGCCTGGCAGGTTAGGCATGACCTATTGAGTGCTTCTGAGGCCATTCTCATTCTAGGCCAATAAAAGTGTGTCAGAAACCTGCCAAAGGGTATGTTTCACTCTCGATGACCTGCCAGGGGACCATCATAAGCCAGTTCCAGTGGGAAGGACCTGTAGCACTGGGGGACCACCAACACACAGGTTACACCCAATAAATCAGCTGATCACCAGCTGGTGTCAACAGCTGTCTGGGGCTTGGTCTGCCACATTTGGCCCTCCAGAGTAGGGCTCTCCTTCTGTGCTCTGCCGATTTCCTCCCTGGTAGGACCTCCTTCCTTCTGCCAATTGGTCAGTTCTGGTAGGTTTCTCAGGGTGGCACTGTTCTCCCCTGTAGATTCTAGGGCATCGCCCTCAGGCTCAGCCTCCTTCCAGACCATAGGAGTTTTAGGAGTGGGTTTCCCACACCCCCTGCCCTTCCTCATTTTGGCATGTACCTGGGCCATTCTTTGGGGCTCAAGGTCCTCTCAGGTGGCCATGGACCAAGTGGCCAGGCATACCCTGCGTGGTTAGGCACACACACTAAGGCAACCCTAACATCTCCAGGTAGGAACGGAGCTCTACCTCTTTCTAGATGGTGTGCTCCAGATCATTACCGAGTAGACAATCCACAGACGTAGATTGACTCACAGCTATTATCAAGGAGCCTGAGACCTTTCCCCATTCAGAGGGAACCAGAGCCACTAGATAGTGACTCACAAGGTTGTCAGCTACTACATCTTGGTGGACTACATTTGGGTCTACCTGCTTTGAGTACACAGATGACACCTGACAGTTGTCACGCTGACTCCTGTGTCTCTCAGAGCCTCCACCTTCTGCCCATAGATGGTGACCCACAGCCTATATTTCTTAGTGTTGCTAGGGATATGGATCTTTGGCACCCTATCCCTGTCACCCAGGGGCACTAGGGTAACCTCTGCACTACCCCCACACTAACTAGACAATCTCCTCCCCAAGTGCTACACTCACCAATCATGGTGTCTGTCACCAGTAGGGGGCTTTGCACACTTAGGGCACTTGGCAGCCCCCTTCCCCGAGGACATGTGATCAGGAAACCATTTCTTCTGCTGCTCAGGTGGGGATTGTGAGTCTTGCCCCATGGAACTATTTTGGGGACCTTTAGAGGACACCTTGTTTTTATTTAGGTCTCCCCCTCCTTCGTCTGGTGGGGACCCTTCCCACCGTTGTGGTGATCCGCCCCTCTCCACCCCCACCCTTGGCAGGGCCTCTTTCATGAAGGGATATTGCACCTTGTGTCCTTTACCTAGGGCTAACAGGACATCCCTCTCTTTATTGGGAATATGCCTCCAGAGACAGGCTCCAGTTGTTTATGTCAACTCCCACAACAAAGTTAAGTACCAGATCTTTTGGGATGAGTACCCTATGTTTCACAGTGGAAAATGGGGTAATGCTGCCACCGTTGCAACTAAACTCGGTTTTCTTAGTTCTGATGTTCAGATCACTCAGGCGCCCTTCATGAGCCAATCTTTTTCTTCCAGAGCCAGCTTTTCCTCCATTTTAAGTTTGGCCCTTTGTAGCCTAAACGCCCTTTCTTCTTTCCTTCCCACCAGCACCTCTGGGGACAAGTTCCTGGAAGACGCACTGCTCACTGCTCCCTGCCCACACGCTGAGCTCTCTTTCAGTGGGTAGATGGTCTCCCTCCTCTGGAAGCTCATGGCCAATCACCAGGGCCTCCTCTGCTCCTCAATCAAGTTCCCCCTCATCAGCATCATCCTCATTAAGATCCTCCTTCGACTCCTCAGGATTGAATTGCATCCTTATGACCACCTTATAGGCATGGAGGACTATCTGAAGGTTCAGCTTTGTGGCTCTCTTTCCAGCATGCAGACCCCTTTCCTTGCACTTTTTCTTCAGCTCAGCCCTGCTGTGGCTGTCTACATTGAGCATCTCCATGATATAAGGCAAAGAGGTAGGAAACTTAGAATTAGAAAAAGGAAAACAGCCAACCAACAAATTAGGGAGAATTGAAAAAGGCTCAAATTGGTCTCAAATCACTTATCTGGGATTTTCAGTGTAAGACAAAATCACTGTATGGCACTGCACAAATACAAGTCATAATCTCACCGCCAAACACTAATGTAAGAAATGTGGTTACTGGTTGGGGTGTGGGGGGTGGTGATACCTCACCCAAGTAGCAACCGCAATCCTTGTCAGGGTGAAGTCACAGGCAACCCCCAAATTACCTTGTGCTTAACCCTCTGGTAGCTTGGCACAAAAGCAGCCAGGCTTAACTTAAAGGCAATGTGCAAATTATTTATGCAGCACTTCAAACAGTAATAATGTGAAACACAACACAAGACAAATCCCACACTATTGGAATGTGGGTTATTGGTAGTGGTAAGTATGAACCCACCACTGGCAGGAAGGCCACTAACCAAATATAGGTTCAGTAAAGGTCTCAGTAAATTAGCCCCTTGCTCAACCATTGGTAGCTGTAACCGAGCAGTCAGGTCCAACTTAGGAGACGAGTGTAAAGCATTCAAAAACACCAATACAATAAATAAGTGAGACACAACACACAATAAAAATCCCACAATGATTTATAACAAATAGGTTATATTTTTATGAGTAAATAGACACCAAAACGACAAAAATTCAATGTAGGGAACCAGAGATATGAATTTTAAAAGAATTTTAAAAGTTTCCAAACTTCTCCAAACTTCAGGAAGTGTTTTCTGAAGTCCTCCTTGCAGGTACAAAAAGTCCAAAGCATAAATCCAATTGTCTGGAATCTCCTGGATGGTCCTTGGAACCGGAGGTATGAATTTTTTAAGACTAAACACTTCCTAGTGCTTAGAAACACAAAGCGCCAACTTTACCAAAGTTCTCCAAACTTCAGGAGGTGTTTCCTGAAGTCCTCCTTGCAGGTACAAAGGGTCCAAAACACAAATCCAAGGGTCCGGAATCTCCTAAATGGTCCTTGGAAAGTTGGACCGCAGTTCCCACAATGCACCTGGCCAAATCCTTAAAAGTCCACTGATACACTCCTGGCTGGTGACACTTGCTGAAGATGATGCAGGTGAAACTCTGTTAGCCTGTGATTGCAGGGAGTCCACTCCTGAATCCTTCTTGAAGCAGGGCACCATCCCCAGGTGTTGTGAGTACTCTAGCATATCCAAGAGCTCGACTACATTAAGGTGCTGTTGCTTGCAACATTCAGACTTATTTGGGTATATTCATTACATCCTTGAATCTCACGTTTACAAAAAGCAATGCTTGTTAAATGTCTCATTTATTATAACCAATGCTTGTTGATTGTGCACATTGTATCCTACCTGCTAAACTTGTGTCAACTGCAACTGCCAAAACATGTGCTCTTCACAATGTGATCTGTATTGAACATGTGCCACGATCAGGAGGATAATTGCTCATTTCCTTAACAAGCAATCAACTGCCAAAAGGCACATGTGCACATTTGATTATTTAAGGAGATTTGTGAGTCCAAGGCCTTGCTTGGCTTCGGACCTATCGCTCTGCTCACCTGTTTCTATTCAAGTCAAGTTCCTTGTCCTCCAGCCTGCCTCCAGTCGAGTTCAGTGTTCCTCGTTCTCCGACCAGCTCCCAGTCGAGTTCCAGCATTTCTCATCCTCTGGACAGCCTGCAGTCAAGGTCTGGCGATCCTCGTCCTCCGATCCGCTTTCTGTGAAGTAGCGGCTCTCCTCTTCTGTTTTCTGCTGACGATCCGGTATTTCTGGTAAAAGAGAGAAAATAAGAAAGGTGAAAAACCAACCCAGTTTGGGTTCTTCTGAAATTTTCAAGCAAGTAACTTCATTTCAAGGTAAAGAAAGATTAATCGCATAAATTAAACAAAACAGAGCTATGTCTTTTAAAATATTTATGACGATAAGAACTAGCATGATTTATTGTTTGGGTGGGAATCCAAGATATCACTAAACAGACATTAAGGAAAGATGTATTTTCTGTAACAAGCGCTCCCATGAGAATTAGGAGACTGGAAATAGAGCAAGTTTATCAAAACTATTATTGGCAAGAACACAAAGAAGCTCTTTAGTCAAGTTGATTGTTTTTGAGTTTGGACATTGCTTCAGACTCTGAAAGTATTGTAAAAAGAGGAAGGGACTTGTTCAGCCTTATAAAAAACGTATGCATAATGTGTCAACAATGTATAATTTCGCAATAGTTTATTCAAGTTCGATGTATTAATGAAGGAATTCTGTTGCAGCCCAGAATCCTAAAAGCCAAGAACCCAGTATTTTGAGAAATCAGAAGTCGAGATGCTCAACATGACCTGCAGTCCAGGGTTCAGCAGTCCCATTCTGCAGTCCATGAAGCAGAAGCTGGTGTTTTCTCTTTTTCTCTTTCTTTCCAAAACCCCCTTCCCCTTGAGTACTTGCGAGAGGGCAATGTACTCCTCATCGTGGTCATGTTAGTCCTCACCAGGATTGGGGAATTGTCATCACCCCATCGAAACACCTGGAATTCAGGTGAGTGGCTCACACAGAACACCAGGGCTATAGTACCAGATTGTGCAACAGTCACAGATCACTCAGAAGTGCAGGCCAACGGTGCAGATCCAGATTCTAGCAGGACAGTCCTTCTTCCTCTTGTAGTTTCAGGCAGCAGATCTGAGAGGCTATGCACCTCCAACATATTTATTTCCAGCCCCTGGGCATCAGGAAGGGGAGCACCCCAACCAATAGAATGCAGAGGGAACACTTCCTCCAAAATATTGCATATTCCTGTCCCAGAAAGCACCATTCTTCCAAAATCCATGATGGCTGAAATTTCAGCAGAGCAGTAAGAGCTGACCAAACCATCCCCCGTGTGGTTTAGTTCCATAGCTCCCCTCTTCCTAACATCTGGAAATTCCTTCCTTAAGCCTGGTATCTGGCTGAGGGGTCCAGAATGTGGCAGTTAGGTGATTTGGCATTTCCTCCTGTCCTCCTCTCCTTTGAAGCTGTATGTTTTATTACCCCTTCCCCTTCTCTGGCATTCCTGTGTAGCCCCAGAGCTGCCCTTCACCAGATAGGCTCTGCCCTGGACAGTCACTTATCACTTAATCAAGCAGCTCTTCTAATCCTTTTAGCACTGACCAATGAGAGGGGACCTTCAGAAGGCTGGATTTTGGCTTACAGAAAGAAAAGCCTTATAACTTATTTTCGGTACAAGTTGTGATAGATTCACCAATGTCAAATTGCTGGATTTATCCAAACAAATCTTTTAAGTCATTGAATGACTTTTCTCTGCTTTTCCTTACCATATTTACAATAAAATACAATATTGCAATGATAGCCTATGAAGCCCAGTGTCTACAATGGGAGGAAATGAAATGATCAGTTTTCTCTCACCAGGGTGTATAAAACATTTTTTATAAGGCCCCTGCTTATAGTTACATGACCGCCACCCCTGGAACCCCTAGGGAAGACCCTGAGGTTACCTCATATGTGAAAATAAAGTAGATCTTCACATTTAAAGTGCCCATAGCACCAAAGTTGAATTGGGAAACCATTTTCATTTAAATGCAGTCTGCAGAGTCAGGCTACATTTATAAATGACAGAAAACCTCCAGTAGTGCCCCCATGCAAGGGGCAGAAATTCTGCTGGGCCTCTACTTCCATACCTAATTATGTACTACGTAGGGTCTTATAGTTAGTTGGCACCCCAGTGCCATATTATCCACAAGGGACATATAGGGGCTGTCATGCAAATGGTATGAATTTAACTTTTAAAGACATGCTGCAATGCAGGCATGCATTTAAAAGGACAGAAAGCACACAGCAAGTGCAGAATTTCTGCTGGGCATCTAATCCCCATGCCCTATAATATATACTAGGGGCTTATAGGCAGCTTGTACCCCCTTGGCATATTATAATTATATACTAGGGACTTACAGAGTCTGTCCGGCCAATTGGAAGGGTACTCTACCACATGTATGTGTTTTAACATAGCACTGGCCTGGGTCTGGCTAACACAGCCCAGAGCACAGTCAGAGTCAGTTACCATCAGCACCAGTCAGCAACAAAAAAATGGGGGTGAACAAGGCAAAAAGATGACTTTGCAACAGACACCAATTTAAAAAATAGAGTAGAATGTAATGACTATTGTAAGACCAAAACAACAAAAATACAATCAGTAGAACCGGAGAAATGCAATTATAAAGATTTAAATTAAAATAGCTCCAAAAAGAACAAAGCACCAAGTGTGGATATCTGGTTGATTAGGACCAGGACAAAGTCAAAAGTTTAGGCCGATGGTGATGGGGCGAGGCCGGTATACAGGCACTCAATTAGGTCTTCTGAACAAGAGTACCTTAAGTCCTGGTTGCAAAGCATTGCTTGGTCCCAAGTTGAGGATGCATTGTGAAGCAATAATGCCTAGGAACTGCAAAGCTGTCATGTGAGGCCCTGAGTCACCGAGGATGCCGTCAACGAGGGCTTGCATTGTGAAGTTCTGCATCAAGATGCATCACGCACCAGCTGGTTCTGAAGAAACTGCGGGGCTTGTAATGCGGAGTCCTGCATCATTCTCAGGACCACCCAGGACCACTCCGCTTTCCGGAGACTCCTAAAGACCTGGCTGTTCGAGCAGCGTTAACCCCCCCCTTTTTTCCCCTAGCACCTTGAGACCCGCACGGGTGAGTAGCGCGCTTTATAAATGTTAATGATTTGATTTGATTTGATTGTCAAGGTTGCCTTCTAAAAGGACTTGCGATGTGAAGGTGTGCATTGTGGATGCGCCGTACAGTGGCAGTTCCTGGAAGGCTGTGAGAACTCCTGCACCGGAGATAACCATGCAGCATTCCTGATGCAGAGTTTGGTGAGGCAATGTGTCACTCTGATGCTCCAAAGTGCTGGTTCGGCTGCGACCACAGTAAGGCTGGGAGAATACCTTCTTGCCCACTTCGAAGGGGCCAGGACTGGGGTGGCACCACTTAGGAGGGTAGGACTTACAAGAAGCAGAGTCCAGGTGCAGGGTTCAGGGTGTTTGGACCCTTCTGTCCCTGAGGCATTGGTCATGAGGCCAGCCAACTTGCCCTTGGAGTCATTCTGGTGGTCCTGGTTTCAAAAAGCAGGTCCAGTCCTTCTCTCAGTCAGCAGGCACCAGAGCAGCAGAGTGGCAGTCCTCCGTGCAGAGCAGCACAGCAGTCCTTCCTCTGAGTTCCCCCACAAGTCCATAGGTATACTGAAGAGCTGAGTCTAAGGGTCCAGTATTTATACCTGGTGCCCACTTTGAAGGTCCTGGATGTTTCAACCCCCCTAAAGTGTCAAGCATCCCTTACCTCCCTGCCCTGGCTGCAGCTTGTCTGGGGTCACAAAACACCAGTGTCAAACGCTTTGTGAGAGTATTCAGGTACAGATACCTCTGCTCTTGTAAATGAACACACTTAGGGGCAACCTTTATGAGATGGACATTCATTGGATTTGTTGTACATTTTGTTTTAACTTCCTGAATCCTATTGAGTAATATATTGGATTTTAACAGTACAGAGTTGTCTTATTCATTAATTGAAGACTGGATCATATGTGCACATACTATATCTAAACAATTCCTCTAGAAGCATTTTTAAGTGAGACATTGTCTGTACCCAGTTCCTAGGGGAATACTGGATTGCCCCTAAGTGTGTTCATTAACTTTCTAAAAGTCAAATTTTTGGAACTGTGACTTAAAATCTGACTTTAGCATTGAAAGGGGCTTTAATTACAATTCTTTAGACAACAAACTTGATATTCCTACTTGCTCCATTTAATGCAACACATTAACTTAACCCAATGTAAATTTAAGAGTCATTCACTACCAGAACATGTAAAACTTAAAAGTACATATCAAACGTTTAAAATACACTGCACACTGCCCTATGGGCTGTGTAGGGCCTACCCTAGAGGTGACTTATATGTATTAAAAAGGCCTGGCAGAGCTTTAACTAACCAGGTTGAACTGGCAGTTTAACACTGCAAACAGAGGCCACAGTGGTTGGTATGAGACAAGTTTAAAAGGGCTACTTAAGAGGGTGACACAATCAGTGCTGCGGGCCCACTAGTAGCATTTAATTTACAGTCCCTGAGTTCATGTGGTATCACTTTTCTAGGGACTTACAAGTAAAATAAATAGGCCAATTGGATATAAGCCAATTTTACCATGTTCAAAGGATAGAGCACAACCACTTTAGCAATGGTTAGCTGTAGTAAAGTGTGCAGAGTCCTAAATCCAGCAAAAATACAGTCAGAAAAAACAGGAGGTCGGGATGCAAACAGTGGGGAAAAACCACACCAAGGATGTCAAGTCCAGCAATTCCTACTACACAAACCCTAAGCCCTGAACAGTGAAATATTAAGGCTTTGTATGGCCTTAGGCAGAGATACATTGTGGGGTTCCATCTTCAGAACATTAAGAATTAATATCAAGTTACAGCGATAAAGAAGAGAAAAAAATAGTATGTATACATAGAATAAAATGTGTAATTGTAGATGTCTGCTTGTGTTTCATTTAATTAATTTCAGCAAAATGCATCAACTATGCATTTTCATTTCGTGAACATATTGAACAACAGTTTCACATAAAGTTGTTTATGCTTATTTATGACCACTAGAAAAATGTGATTGCTTCTTGATGTTCCTGCTGTAAACACTTCTGATTACAATTACAAAACATGTTGAAGCTGTGCATGGCTACATTGACCCATACATTAATTTCTTAATGCATCACAGTAGTAGCCTGCAGCTCACTAGTTCACACCGCTCCTAATGATTTTAGTATTGATTTGGGTTAACCTACGTATCTAGGGTGTGAATTTAAAGAACAGAAATAGAAGCTAGGCTGTTCAAATCTGCTGCCTTTGGGCTAGGTTCATGCTACACAAATACCACATATATACCTGCATTGGGGAGCTGTCAGAACCCAGGAACCCCGCTTCTCTCTCATTGACTGCAACCTTGCTCTTGGACCTGTGCAGTGCTCCACTGCCTTTTGGCTATGTTTATGCAATACAGTCAAATCATAAGATTACACAGACCTTATTAATGCTCAAGCTTCTCACAAAAAGGTATCTCTCTGGATGCACCTATCTTACAGGCTCAGCCCCCTGCATCGCTCCATGCACATGCAAGCACCAGTACTGCTGATATCAAAGAAGGGGCGTAAACAGGGACTCTCTGCATCTGGAGGCTCCTTCAATGTGCTGTGATACTTGGGAGAGTTAGGGTCTCACACCCAGAGACACATACACACACACACACACTCTCGTTTCTGTTTTGAAGGCCTTAAAAATGTTGATTAGTTTGAAATACGTAGTGTTTTAGGAGCACCTAACAGTACACCCTCCTTTTTCTTTCCACTGCCCCTTAAGTCCCCTCGTGTCCTGTTTCTCAAATATTGTGTTTAAATAAGATTTGAATAAAGCGTGATTGTTGGGAAATCTGAAGCTCACACCCCACTCCCAATCTTATTGACAAATGTGTGCCCCTGCTCACAACAATATCTTCCCAGTTCAGATGGGCTCAATCTTCTGGGAGAAAACGAAAACACACTGCCCTGATACAAGACTCACCCAGCACACATAGTCAGTGCTCTGAAGGAGTGGGGTAACAAGACTGAAAGGGAAGTCCCTGATGTATTGAGGGCCTGTTGGTTGGAAATGGCCCATTTTGCAGGATTATCCCCAAACTTTTCGCCTTCTTCCTCCTATTTTTTCTGATTTATTTTTGGTCATTTATTGTCTTTGCGCACTTTACCACTGCTGATCAGTGCTAGAGTGCAAGTGCTCCCTATGTAAATTGTATTGGTGACTGGTTTATCCATGACTGGCATATTTGATTTACTGGTGAGTCCCTAGTAAAGTGCACCAGAGGTCCCCATGGCCTGTAAATCAAATGCTACTGGTGGGCTTGCAGCACTGATTGTGCCACCCACATGAGTAACCCTGTGAACATGTCTCAGACCTGCCACTGCAGTGTCTGTGTGTGCAGTTTTAAACTGCCAATTCGACATGCCAAGTGTACCCACTTGTCAAGCCCAAACCTTCCCTTTTACTACATTTAAGGCACCCCTAAGATAGGCCCTAGGGAAACCTAGTGTTTTTAGAAGGTAGGACATGTGCTGGTGTGTTTTACATGTCCTAACAGCGACATACTGCCAAATTCGGTTTTCACTGTTGCAAGACCTATTTCCCTCATATGTTAACATGGGGGCTGCCTTTAAATAACTTTTAAGTGCAGTTTCCCTTTGGGAGCCGATAGAGATCTCAAGTTTGAGGTCTCTGAACTCACAATTTAAAAACACATATTTTTGTAAAGTTGGTTTTTAAATTGTCTGTGTGAAAATTCCACTTTTAGAAAGTGGGCATTTTCTTGCTTAAACCATTCTGTGCCTCTGCCTGCTTGTATATTCGACGTCTGGGTCAGACTGATAGTTGGGCTGTGGTGAATTCCCTCTAGGCCACAGCAGTAACACAAAGGGAGCTGGGGTGTAGCCTGCATATCCTGATGGGCCATCTGGGCTTGAGTGGAGGGAGGAGTGGTCACTTACACCTGAAAGGGCTGTTCCTGCCCTCACACAATGCAGTCTCCGACCCCCTGGTTTGTGTCTGTGTCCAGGCCTGGGCAAGGCAGGATCTTTTCAACAACAGAGACTTTCCTCTGAGGTTTGCCAACTTCAAAGGCAGAAAGGGGTATAAGTAGAGGACCAAAAACCCCAGACTTGTAGAACAATTCTGGATCAAGAGGAACCTCTGCCAAGGATAAGAGCTGAAGAGCTGGAGGAGGAGTATTGCCCCTTTGCTGTGTGTTCTTTGTTGAGTTAGCCTGCAGTTGCTGCTTCTGCCTTACAGAGGGCAAAGAATGGGATTTGCTGTGTACCCTGCTTGTGAAGTTTCTCCAACGGCTTGGAGTAAAGCTTGCATCCTTTTGGAAGTCTCAGGGATGCTAAAGACTTCAGCTTCATCTGCCTACAGCACTGGGAACTGTGTGTTTTGTCCTGGAACAGAAGACAAACCACAACTGACTGCACCGTGACCTGATGAAACCACACGGAGCCACGCCCCATGTCGCACTGCAACCCAGGTTTCACCAATGCTGCCACCTAACACCGTCACTGAGCTGCTGCTTGCACTGTGACCTGTAGGCCAGCACTCGGCATCACCTTGCTCACACTGCAGCCTTTGCATCCCCAATGATGCTGCTCCATGCTGACGCCGCTACCTGCAAGGTGGCCTGAGGACACCGTTTGTCCGTCCCATCCCACACCGCAGCCCTCGTCCACCAATGCCAGTGCCATCAACTCCAGTGTTGTCAAAAGACGCCCCTGTCTGCACCGCGACCCGTGGGCGCTGCACGGAGCTCGCCACATGCCACCGCCTTGGGCCTAACGGCAACACCACTGCCTGCACTGTGACCTCGAGACACTGCATGTTGCACCGCCCCACTTCACACCGCAGCCCTGGTCCCACTGATGCCACAGGACACCGTCACCAAGCCACTGCCTGCACCATGACCTGTAGGCACCGCACATCACATTGTCCTGATTCGCACAGCAGCACTGACATCATCCACGCCAGCACTCGTGAATTAATCATCAGCCCGGAGTTCGATCTGCAACGCGTGTGACTTCAAAGGCCCGACGACCCGCGCTCCGATCTCAGGAACTGATGCCTGCGACGCTGTTCTCTGGATCTCATCACGAGGATCATGATGCCCTATATTTCCAAGGTACTGTTTGCGACCCTTCCCGACACCATAGCTGTCCGCGACCCTGGGGCTGGCCTGAGTTGTTGGATTTGTTATTCATGAGGTAGTGATAGCCCCAGATGGAGCTATCGACTTCAAGGAATGGTATTTTGCGAGTTAATTCTTGCAAAATTAAAATCTTTATTACTGTATGTTGGATTTGTCTCGTTTTCGTCTTGTTTTATACAGATAAATATTAGCTATTTTTCTAAAACTGGTGTGGTGTCCTTTTGTGGTGTTTTCACTGTATCACACTGTGTTATGTGCAAATGCTTTACACATTGCTTCTGAGATAAGCCTGACTGCTTGTGCCAAGTTACCAAGGAGGTGAGTAGGGGTTATCTGAGTTGGGTATCTTCCTTATCCTGATCAGAGTGACGGTCCCTACTTGGACAGGGTGCAAACCGACTGACAACTAGAGACCCCATTTCTAACAGGGCACACACTGCAATCCACAGGCTGTGGCGGGTAAACAGGAATGACTTGTAGCATGTATTACTTCTAAAACTGCTGTACAAGGCAAATGTACTGTATATGAAATGTCACTATACCTTAAAGGCCTGCATCAGAGGAACTGCTATTTGTAGCTGAAATTGTTCGATGCAGTGGCAATTCAGGGAATTTTATCTGATGAGGAAACTCACAGCGCCACGTGGGCACAGCAAAACACACAAATGCTCTCCTAAAATTAAGCTTTAAAGTGAGATTTTTGCACAACCGCTGGGAAGATTTAAGAGCGGTTTTCAATGTCTTGCTCAGCATTGCCTCTCCTACAAACACCCTCCCTCTTTCCTGTTCCCCAACCACCTTTTGCCCAGAAGTGAAAATCGAGCAAGCTCAATGTCCTGTTTGTGGCTACTAGGTGTACCATGAGGGTAGAGGTCAAAAAGGGGCTCCCTACAGAGTTCCTATTTAGAAATGATCCTTCCTGTAGGTCTCACTGCATTGACGTCAGGTGTTTATTCTTCCTTCACTCTGGGGCCTCCTCTTCTAGGCAGTGTCCACCTGCAGGGACGCACTTCCAGCACCCCCTCCACAACACGTTGGCTTCTTCCTTCGAATCATCCTCAAAATTCCCAACTTGGAGGAATACCTGGCAAACAGTAGTCCCATTCCTGGAGCTTATATATTTCTCAAAGACATTGCTTTATGTATCCTACCTCTAGTCAAGTGAATGCTGGCATATTGACTGAGCGGGGCATCTGCCCAGTTTTTATTCTCTGTTTGGCCAATGTGTTTTTTGCAGTGCTCAAATTTTGGGGGCTTGTTCCATCAGCTCTTCTAAACATGGATGTGATTTCCAAAAGCCCCTCTGTGGAGCTGGTTCCAGTCAATTCTTTACTTTATGTTTATTATACATATACTGATCCACACCCAGTCTCTGCTAAGGTGATGCATAAAGAAAATGGAGTTGAGCTGGGAATGCCCAGACATAGAACATGAAGCTATACTTTTCAAAGAATAGGAAAAGAGCATCTTGACGCACCAGCTACTGAAACCTGACTACAAAGACAATCATGGGGGCAGGGCAAGAAGATTCCAGTGCAGATTCCCAAGTTAGGCAAAAGGAAGGGCATGCCACCTCTGCTCACTGGCCACCACAATCCTGCTCAGTAATACTTTGAGTGAAAGATTCAGGAAAGGTCCCAGTGTTTGTTCCCAAGACAAGCCAAGGACCTGGGCAGCCTCCCTCAGCCCTCTATTTTGTATAAACATTCATAAAACTGAACCTCTATATGGATTCCTGTGCTCTCTCCCCTAAAACACTAGACACCAGGGATGTTTTTTTTTTCTTTGAAAGTGACATAAGGGAGCGACCCCTTGGGCGAGGGTCGCTCCCAGGGGGGCATTTTTTGTAAGGCCTTTTCTGCCCCCAAGCGGGGCAGAAACCTCTAGACACCAGGGATACTTTTTTTTGGTTTTGTTTTGTTTTATGTTTTAGGTGTGGGGAGCGACCCCTTAGGCAAGGGTCGCTTCCATAGGGAGCAAATTATATTTAGGCCATTTCTGCCAGATCGGCCGATTATAGGTCAATTTGCCCCCAAGGGGGGCAGATACCACTAGGCACCAGGGATCTTTTTTTTGCGCTATCACGCAAGGGGAGCGACCTTGTAGGCAAGGGACGCTCCCTGGGGGGGGGGGGGGGGCTTGGTCAAATTTATCTTAGGCCATTTCTGCCCCCCCTGGGGGCAGATCGCCCTATTGTTATTAGGCCGATCTGCCCCCAGGGCGGAGCAGAAACCTCTAGGCGCCAGGGCATTTTTTTTTTTTTTAGAGATGGGGAGCGACCCCTTAGGCAAGGGTCGCTCCCCTGGAGGGGCAAATTGTATTTAAGCCATTTCTGCCTGCTTTGGGGGCAGATTGGCTGATTTTAGGTCAATCTGCCCCCAAGGGGGCAGAAACCACTTGGCACTGGGGATTTTTTTTGGGCGCCAATGTCACGCAGGGGGGGCGACCCCGTAGGCAAGGGTCGCTCCCGGGCAGGGGTTGGGGGGGTGGAATTTATTTTAGGCCATTTCTGCCCCCCCGGGGGCAGATCGACCTATTGTCATTAGGGCGATCTGCCCCCAGGGGGGGCAGAAACCTCTGGGCGCCAGGGCAAGTTTTATTTTGTGTTTTTTTTTTGTTTGTTTGTTTTTTTAGAGATGGGGAGCGACCCATTAGGCAAGGGTCGCTCCCCTGGGGGGCAAATTGTATTTAGACCATTTCTGCCCCCCTTGGGGGCAGATTGGCCGATTTTAGGTCAATCTGCCCCCAAGGGGGCAGAAACCACTTGGCACCGGGGATTTTTTTTTTGGCGCCAATGTCACGCAGGGGGAGCGACCCCCGGGGGAAGATTGGCCTATTGTTATTAGGCTGATGGAGAAACCTCTAGGCGCCAGGGCAAATTTTTTTTTTGTGTTTTTTTTTTTGTTTGTTTGTTTTTTTTAGAGATGGGGAGCGACCCATTAGGCAACGGTCACTCCCCTGGGGGGCAAATTGTCTTTAGACCATTTCTGTCCCCCTTGGAGGCAGATTGGCCGAATTTAGGTCAATCTGCCCCCAAGGTGGCAGAAACCACTAGGCACCGGGGATTTTTTTTTTGGTGCCAATGTCACGCAGGGGGTTGGGGGGTGGGGAACACATTTATTTTAGGCCATTTCTGCCCCCCCCTGGGGCCGGCTGAGCTAGAGGCCAAAATCCACAGGTAGGCACTATTTTCTATGAAAAATGTTGATGTGTCCACGTTGTGTTTTGGGCCATATCCTGTCGCAGGCGCTAAGCCTACCCACACAAGTGAGGTATCATTTTTATCGGGAGACTTGGGGGAACGCTGGGTGGAAGGAAATTTGTGGCTCCTCTCAGATTCCAGAACTTTCTGTCACCGAAATGTGAGGTAAACTTGTTTTTTTTGCCAAATTTTGAGGTTTGCAAAGGATTCTGGGTAACAGAACCTGGTCAGAGCCCCACAAGTCACCTCATCCTGGATTCCCCTGGGTTTCTAGTTTTAAAAAATGCGCTGGTTTGCTAGGTTTCCCCAGGTGCCGGCTGAGCTAGAGGCCAAAATCCACAGGTAGGCACTGTTTTCTATGAAAAAATGTGATGTGTCCACGTTGTGTTTTGGGCCATTTCCTGTCGCGGGCGCTAGGCCTACCCACACAAGTGAGGTATCATTTTTATCGAGAGACTTGGGGGAACGCTGGGTGGAAGGATATTTGGGGCTCCTGTCTGATTTCAGAACTTTCTGACACCAAAATTGGAGGAAAATGTGTTTTTTTAGCCAAAGTTTGAGGTTTGCAAAGGATTATGGGTAACAGAACTTGGTCAGAGCCCCACAAGTCACCCCATCTTGGATTCCCCTAGGTCTCTAGTTTTCAAAAATGCACAGGTTTGGTAGGTTTCCCTAGGTGCCGGCTGAGCTAGATGCCAAAATCTACAGGTAGGCACTTTGCAAAAAACACCTTTGTTTTCTTTCAAAAGATGTGATGTGTCCACGTTGCGTTTTGGGGCATCTCCTGTCGCGGGCGCTAGGCCTACCCACACAAGTGAGGTATCATTTTTATCGAGAGACTTGGGGGAACGCTGGGTGGAAGGATATTTGGGGCTCCTGTCTGATTTCAGAACTTTCTGACACCAAAATTGGAGGAAAATGTGTTTTTTTAGCCAAAGTTTGAGGTTTGCAAAGGATTATGGGTAACAGAACTTGGTCAGAGCCCCACAAGTCACCCCATCTTGGATTCCCCTTGGTCTCTAGTTTTAAAAAATGCACAAGTTTGGTAGGTTTCCGTAGGTGCCGGCTGAGCTAGAGGCCAAAATCTACAGGTAGGCACTTTGCAAAAAACACCTCTGTTTTCTTTCAAAAAATTTGATGGGTCCACGTTGCGCTTTGGGGCATTTCCTGTTGCGGGCGCTAGGCCTACCCACACAAGTGAGGTATCATTTTTATCGGGAGACTTGGGGGAACGCTGGGTGGAAGGAAATTTGTAGCTCCTCTCTGATTCCATAACTTTCTGTCACCAAAATTTGAGGAAAATGTGTTTTTTTTAGCCAAAGTTTGAGGTTTGCAAAGGATTCTGGGTAACAGAACCTGGTCAGAGCCCCACAAGTCACCCCATCTTGGATTGCCCTAGGTCTCTAGTTTTCAAAAATGTACAGGTTTGGTAGGTTTCCCTAGGTGGCGGCTGAGCTAGAGGCCAAAATCTACAGGTAGGCACTTTGCAAAAAACACCTTTGTTTTCTTTCAAAAGATGTGATGTGTCCACGTTGCGTTTTGGGGCATCTCCCATCGATATCGGGAGACTTGGGGGAACATAGATTAGCAAAACGAGTGTTATTGCCCCTTGTCTTTCTCTACATTTTTTCCTTCCAAATATAAGAGTGTGTGTAAAAAAGACATCTATTTGAGAAATGCCCTGTAATTCACATGCTAGTATGGTCACCCCGGAATTCAGAGATGTGCAAATAACCACTGCTCCTCAACACCTTATCTTGTGCCCTTTTTGGAAGTACAAAGGTTTTCTTGATAGCTATTTTTCACTCTTTATATTTCAGCAAATGAATTGCTGTATACCAAGTATAGAATGAAAACGCACTGCAGGGTGCAGCTAATTTATTGGCTCTGGGTACCTAGGGTTCTTGATGAACCTACAAGCCCTATATATCCCCGCAACCAGAAGAGTCCAGCAGACGGAACGGTATATTGCTTTAAAAAATCTGACATTGCAGGAAAAAGTTACAGAGTAAAACGTAGAGAAAAATTGCAGATTTTTTCACCTCAATTTCAATATTTTGTTTTTTCAGTTGTTATTTTCTGTAGGAAACCCTTGTAGGATCTATGCAAATTACCCCTTGCTGAATTCAAAATTTTGTCTACTTTTCAGAAATGTTGCGGTTTCTGGGATCCAGCATTGGTTTTATGCCCATTTCTGTCACTGACTGGAAGGAGGCTGAAAGCACAAAAAA
Organism: Pleurodeles waltl; assembly: GCF_031143425.1. Lineage (NCBI taxonomy): Eukaryota > Metazoa > Chordata > Amphibia > Caudata > Salamandridae > Pleurodeles > Pleurodeles waltl. The sequence goes on from NC_090437.1 coordinate 1,013,518,584, forward strand.
TCGTAAAAATGGGGTTTGTCCCAGTAAAATGCCAAAATTGTGTTGAAAAATTGGGTTTTCTGATTCAAGTCTGCCTGTTCCTGAAAGCTAGGAAGCTGGTGATTTTAGCACCGCAAACCCTTTGTTGATGCCATTTTCAGGGAAAAAACCACAAGCCTTCTTCTGCAGCCCCTTTTTCCCATTTTTTTGAAAAAAACGAAATTTTCACTGTATTTTGGCTAATTTCTTGGCCTCCTTCTGGGGAACCCACAAAGTCTGGGTACCGCTAGAATCCCTAGGATGTTGGAAAAAAAGGACGCAAATTTGGCGTGGGTAGCTTATGTGAACAAAATGTTATGAGGGCCTAAGCGTGAACTGCCCCAAATAGCCAAGAAAAGGCTTGGCACCTGAGGGGGAAAAGGCCTGGAAGCGAAGGGGTTGAAGAAGGGAAACGCCCTCCTGACCTCAGGGCCCTGCTTCTGTGTCTCATTCCATTTACACAGCATGCCCTCGGTGAGCACATGTCATTGTGTGTTCAACGAGGCAAAATCAAACCTTTTGGAGATGTACCATGACTTTAATAAATCACACTCTATCCAAAGGCTGCACTGCGGTACGCAGGCTAGAGTGGGCAACTCCAGATCACAGAAATGCAATCAATTTAGTCCAGAATCCATTATCCGAGGATCCTATTTTTCGCCATAGGTAGAAAAAGGTGCATAGTGCCGTTACAAGTGCGTCGGCATAGCCTGACTTGTTTCAGCTGGCATCAAAGGAAGATCTTGTGATGCAATGACTTCACCCGAAACTGAACATGCGGCAGGGGTGCACGCTCTCCAGAACAATGCAGGGGGTATTTCAAATTGTACTAAATAAAATGATGTGGATGCTTCATTTCGGTTAGCGTGCACGGTGTAACGTTCCTCTACACATAAAGAAAAGTCTGAGGAAAGGGGACACGTCTCCAGGCTTTATTAACGCCGATCAGCTGCAGCATCATGTCCGGTCAGCCTTAGCAAGAGGTCCCCGAAAAGGATGGGCCCCTTAACCAGAGCCACACGTGCTAATGCCTTAAACATTCCATACCTGGAAAGCTGACTTGGTGAGTATGAAGAAAGAAACAGGGATGAGGTGTCGCTAAACGGCTCCTTTGCAGACTTCGAAAAGGGAGACCTGTCATCAAATCCCAGCCGCCATTCTGAATGGGGCTTCGGGGGGAGGACGAGGAACGAGGTGTTCCCCCCCGGGGTTTTTGGGCGAGGTGGCACGACCCGCAACGCGGTTGGGCGTCCGGGGTGCCAGTTAGGTGAGGGGTGGGGTTTTATTTAATCGGACATTTTGTTGGCCCAGCCACCATTTTGTAAAAAGTGACCTGGTGGCTGGGACGTTAGTCTGGGCTCCGTGTGGTTTCTTTTTTGAATTGGTTACGTAATTGAGTTACAGCCAGTTAGTCCTTTCAAGCAGTCTTTTTTGGTGGATTAGTGAGTTAGTGGCAGGCATAAGTCAGGTGAGGGCAGTAAAGTTAGTTTGTGAGGAGGCTGGTAGAGAGCTTACCGGGGATTTCGTGAGGCGGATTTGTGGCGATGGATCCAAGGGTTCAAGAGGCTATGGCGCTGCTCCAACAAGCAGGCCGTTTGGATTTGGTGGAGACGTTGGCGCCCGGCCACCCGGTGCGCGTGCCTCGGCCGGAGTGGCTGCGGTGGTTGCGGCGTGCTCCCCGCCGCGCCCAGCCAACGGAGCTCAGGTAAGAGTTCCGAAGGGGAGGGTGTTCCGAGAGGTGGGTTCGGGTACCTCGCGGGCAGGTCGGGGCGGGCAAAAAGGGGCGGTATGGCCCGGGGATCCTCGAGGGCTTCCCCTGGGGAAGGTCGGAGCCGAGGGCTGCGCGCGGGCGGGAAGGTTGCCCGGCGCAGCCCTGTAATGAGGCGATACGGTCCTCGGCACGGCGCCAGGATCAGGATAGGGGTTGAGGTGCCCCGCGGTAGCGGAGCGGGCTGTGTTAAGGGTGCTGGGGGGTCAGCTGAGAAGGACAGGGCGGCCCATTCAGTGTTGAGGGACAAAGGGGTGGGGGCAGAGGTCCAGGTTCTGAGAGGTAGTAGGGCAGGGGCACTGGGAGCATATAAGCCCCCCCTAGCAGGTGGGGGGAGGGGGCGCATTTATAGACAGCAGGGGCAGAGGAGCAAAGGGTCCCAGTTTCACAGAAATGGCCCACCATGCTGGTTTGGAGCAGTAGCGAGGAGGAGGGGGTGCCTGGAGAAGTAGGGGATTCCGGGTCAGGCGGGGAGGGTCCTTCAACAGCGGGGGCAAAAGGGGCCCCCGGGTTGTTTTATGGGCCTCGGGGAGGGGGTATGTCAGGGGAAGAAGAAGGTAGCAGTGGGGAGGGAGAAGATTTAGGTGGGGATACAGGTATGGTGTGTGTAGAGAGGGGGGATTTTTGTTCCCTAGTACACCAGACCTTATTGGGCGGGGCCTGTTGGATTTTGATGAGGAGGACCCAGGAGAGCAGGGGGCGGCTCTGGTACCCTGGGAAGAAGTGAAGGCTGGCCCTGGGGCGGCTAGCCGGATGGCATCGACAGGATGGCATGGACGGCGGCGGAAGGCTGCGGACGCTTCTTCTGGGCGGTGTGGCGGTGTGGGTGATGCGCCCCCCGATGCCGCGGCTTGGGAGGAGCAACGTCCGGGCCCGGCACAGAAAAGGGTGGTTAACACAGGGGAGTATGCGGGTTGTGCTCGGTGTGGGGGTCATGGTGAGCAGGGAATGCGGAAAGGGTCGAACTGGGATGAAGGGATGTCCGATGTGAGTCTTGAGGAGGGGGAGCTGCGTACTAGTGGAAGTGAGACTGAGTGGTGGGAGCGGCAGGGGTGGGGAGTGTCTAACCCTGTCCGTAAGTCGTTGCTGGTGTTGCATTCGGGTCGGCGGCCTACGGGCGTTTCTCAGGAGAGAATAAGAGGAGAAGAGTGGAAGGTACAGGAGCGGCCCCCGCTTTTGTCTCCAGGTAAGGTTTAGTCAGTTTCCATGGTGTCTGTAGCGTCGGAAGCGAGAGAGGAGTCAGTGCGTTTGGTGAAAGGGGTATATGTTCAGGACATGGGGGTGTCCACGGATGGCGCGGTGGATCGGAAGGCGGATACCGGTAAAGGGGGAGAGGGGGGTGCGGAGGACAAAGTGGGGAAGGCTAAAGAGGAGAAGGAGAAGGAGTAGGAGAAGGAGAAGGAGCCGGTGTCGAAACGGGTCAAGCTGCCATACATGGGAATGGCAAAACCGCTTGGGGCGCATTTAACGTCGGCCACAAAAGAAAAGATCTGGAAAGGGGAATATATTGATATACTTAAATTGTTACATAGGGAGGTCATGGCGAAGGAAGGCTCAAAAGAAGAAGAGTGGGAGCTTTCCAAGCGGCCGAAAGTGCCGGTAACTATAGAGAATTGGACGGCAGCTTTTCTGATTTTCGCTAGTGTTTATTGCGAGCGGTTTCCAGAGAGGTCGGTTGCGTTGTTTAAATATATGGACATCATACGAAAGGCACAACTCAACTACGGTGGTTATGCATGGCGGCAGTATGATGAGGAATTTAGGGCGCGATTGTCGGCGGATTCGGAGGTGCAGTGGGGGGAAATTGACTCTGATCTGTGGCAGCACACCATGGGTCCTGCAAAGTTTGGCAAGACCGTTTTTACGGCCAGCGGCTTGCCTATAATATATCAGCCCTTTTGGGGTCCGGGAGCTCCAGTCCAGGCAGGTCTAACACCGTCGGGTCCGGTCGAACGGGAGCTTGCTGGGACTATAATAAGGGACTTTGTACCAGAGAGTACTGCAAGTTCCGACACGAGTGTTCCAAGTGCGCAGGGAGACATCCGGTCACGTTATATGGCGGCCAGCAAAATGCAACTGGCTCGGGGGGATCCCAGAGTGGGGGCCCGAGCACTAGCTATGGTGCGCGAGACGGGCAGCGTCAGCGGCAAGGAGTGGCAGGTAAGGGCTCGTACGCCGGTTAAAGCGGATCTTTTGGAGAGGTATTTGGCGGGATATGACAGGCCAGTGGACGCGAAGTTATTGGTTGGGGGCTTTCGGGTCGGTTTTCGGCTGGGGTATCAGGGTCCGCGGGAGCGGCGCTGGGCGGAAAATTGGAGGTCGGTTCGCGGTAAAGAGGAGCTGGTTCAAGACAAGTTGGACAAGGAAGTTCGGGAGGGTCGCATGGCGGGCCCCTTCTCGGCTTGGCCGTTGGAGAATCTAATTGTGTCCCCCATTGTGATCGTTCCCAAAAAAGAAAAAGGGCAGTTTCGGCTGATTCATCATTTGTCGTGGCCAGAAGGAACGTCAGTTAATGATTTCATACCTGAGGAGGTCACTAGAGTCTCATATGCGTCGGTGGATGTGGCGGTTGAGATGATTGAGCAGTTGGGCCCTGGGGCTCTGATGGCGAAAACCGACGTGAAGTCGGCATTTCGGTTACTCCCGGTTCATCCAGATGATTTTGAGTTGTTGGGCATCCAGTTTCAAGGAAATTGGTATGTGGACAAGGCTTTGCCCATGGGATGCTCCAGCTCGTGTGCGCTGTTTGAGCGTTTTAGTACGGCTCTACAGTGGATTTTCCAGAGGATTACGGGTCACCAATGGGTAACACACTACTTGGATGACTTTTTCTTTGCAGCGCCAGTGGACAGCACGCTTTGTGCGGCGGTGCTGAGCGGCTTTGTGGTCATAATGGGAGACCTGGGAGTGCCCCTGGCTCCTGAGAAGACAGTGGGGCCAAGTATGGCGCTGTCTTTTTTGGCCATAGAGCTGGACACGGTTGAAGGGATGGCCAGATTGCCGGCTGACAAAAAAGCAGACATGATTGAGCGGATTCGTGGAATGCTGGGCAGGAATAAGGTCACGGTGAAGGAAGTTCGGGTGCTGTTGGGCCATCTGAATTTTGCGTGCAGAGTGGTGCGCGCGGGAAGGACATTTTGCAGACGACTTTCGTTGGCATTATCAGGGCACGCACTTCCGCATCATCATGTGCGGTTGAAGGTGGGGGTGCGTGAGGATTTGCGCATGTGGTCAAAGTTTTTGGAATCTTTTAACGGCATTCCTTTGAAGGTGTGGCAGGATTGCGATTGGGATGTTCAGCTGTTTTCAGATGCGGCGGAAGCGTATGGTTTTGGTTTGTACTGGGAGGGACGGTGGTGTGCGGAGGAATGGCCGAGCGAATGGAAGCAAGGGGGTCGCAGCATTGCGTTTTTGGAGCTTTTCCCGCTGATAGTGGCGGTTTGTAAATGGGGTGCGGAACTTCGGCATTCGCGGGTGCTTTTCCGGGTGGATAATATGGCGGTGGTGCAGATGGTTAATCGGCAGTCGGCGCGTAAAGCGGGGGTTTTGCAGTTGATGCGTGTATTTGTTCTTCAGTGCCTGCGGCATGATATACATTTTAGAGCGCGACATGTGCCGGGGGCGAATAATGACATAGCGGATGCTTTGTCTCGTTCGCAGTGGCAGCATTTCCATGGATTAACCACGGGTGTCGCATTGAGAAGAATACGCATGCCGGAAGTGCTTTGGACAGTAGGCAATCACGGATGCTACAGCTGGTTATGAACTCCTTGGCTCCGTCTACACGGCGAGCGCATGCGAAAGCATGGGAAGAGTTCATAGAATCGGGGGCTCATCGACGGGTAAGGCAGGAGGAGGTCGTCGAAGATGTGGTGCAATTTATTATGGATTTAATTGGGAAAGGGCAGTCCAGAGTTACGATTTCGGGTAAGTTGTCGGCGCTCGGGTTTATGGGGAAGTTAATTTGGGGTTACCCCCCTTCAGCAGGGGAACTTGGTATGAGGATCCTCCAGGGTTGGGAAAAATCGTTGGGGGCGACGGGACGTGTGCGGCAACCAATATCTATAGCAATTTAAAAATTATTGCTACCGGTGTTGGGGGAGATATGTTATGATGGTTATGAGACGTTAATCTTCAGAACTTTGATGGCTTGGTTGTTTTTTGGGGCGTTCCGCGTGTCGGAGTTGCTGGGGTTGCAGGGGAGATCGGGTATCAGATGGAGTGATGTGCAGAGAGGGCAGGAAAGTTGGGCGTTGCGCATTCGGCATTCGAAGACGGACCAAAAAGGGTTGGGGGTTACGGTATACCTTAGGCCTTATCCGGTAAGGTATATTTGTCCAGTTTTTTTGGGGGGCCGCTTGCGGGAAGGGACTACTTCTTTGGACGGTCAGGTTTTTTGCCATGCGGATGGCAGAAGAGTGTCCGCAGCACAGCTTTTGGCAGTTTTGCGGAAAGGTTTGGCCAGTATCGGCCTGGACCCAATGAAGTTTGGCACGCACTCCTTTAGGATTGGGGTGGCCACTGAGGTGGGGAACAAGGGCTGGAATAGAGAGGAATTGATGGCCCTGGGGAGGTGGAAATCAGATTGTTTTCGGCGTTACGTGCGGGGATGGGACGGTTAAAATTTTGAACGTGTACTATGAACGGCTTCATACTTGTTTTTCTTTTTGATGTACTGGGGCCGGAAGCGGATTACCTGGAAATCTGGGTCATTGGACACTCATTTATAAAGTGGGCGCAACGGCAGGCTCGGAGGACGTCCATTGGAGACAGCTTGGGTTTAGATTCGGCGCGCTACCGTTTTAGGTGGATAGGGAAAGGGGGTATGTTATGGGAGGAGTTGTTGCCGCGACTTCAAGCTGTAAGGGGCAGGGCACACTGTCCGGACGTGCTAATTATTCATTTAGGGGAAAATTATTTAGTGCGAACAACAGGTTTAAACCTGCTGAAAATGATGAAAAAAGACTTGCAGATTTTGTTAGAACAGTGGAAAGGTTGTCACATAGTTTTTACGGCATCTCTAGTTTTAAAAAATGCACAAGTTTGGTAGGTTTCCGTAGGTGCCGGCTGAGCTAGAGGCCAAAATCTACAGGTAGGCACTTTGCAAAAAACACCTCTGTTTTCTTTCAAAAAATTTGATGGGTCCACGTTGCGCTTTGGGGCATTTCCTGTTGCGGGCGCTAGGCCTACCCACACAAGTGAGGTATCATTTTTATCGGGAGACTTGGGGGAACGCTGGGTGGAAGGAAATTTGTAGCTCCTCTCTGATTCCATAACTTTCTGTCACCAAAATTTGAGGAAAATGTGTTTTTTTTAGCCAAAGTTTGAGGTTTGCAAAGGATTCTGGGTAACAGAACCTGGTCAGAGCCCCACAAGTCACCCCATCTTGGATTGCCCTAGGTCTCTAGTTTTCAAAAATGTACAGGTTTGGTAGGTTTCCCTAGGTGGCGGCTGAGCTAGAGGCCAAAATCTACAGGTAGGCACTTTGCAAAAAACACCTTTGTTTTCTTTCAAAAGATGTGATGTGTCCACGTTGCGTTTTGGGGCATCTCCTGTCGCGGGCGTTAGGCCTACCCACACAAGTGAGGTATCATTTTTATCGGGAGACTTGGGGGAACATAGATTAGCAAAACGAGTGTTATTGCCCCTTGTCTTTCTCTACATTTTTTCCTTCCAAATATAAGAGTGTGTGTAAAAAAGACATCTATTTGAGAAATGCCCTGTAATTCACATGCTAGTATGGTCACCCCGGAATTCAGAGATGTGCAAATAACCACTGCTCCTCAACACCTTATCTTGTGCCCTTTTTGGAAGTACAAAGGTTTTCTTGATAGCTATTTTTCACTCTTTATATTTCAGCAAATGAATTGCTGTATACCAAGTATAGAATGAAAACGCACTGCAGGGTGCAGCTAATTTATTGGCTCTGGGTACCTAGGGTTCTTGATGAACCTACAAGCCCTATATATCCCCGCAACCAGAAGAGTCCAGCAGACGGAACGGTATATTGCTTTAAAAAATCTGACATTGCAGGAAAAAGTTACAGAGTAAAACGTAGAGAAACATTGCAGATTTTTTCACCTCAATTTCAATATTTTGTTTTTTCAGTTGTTATTTTCTGTAGGAAACCCTTGTAGGATCTATGCAAATTACCCCTTGCTGAATTCAGAATTTTGTCTACTTTTCAGAAATGTTGCGGTTTCTGGGATCCAGCATTGGTTTTATGCCCATTTCTGTCACTGACTGGAAGGAGGCTGAAAGCACAAAAAATCGTAAAAATGGGGTATGTCCCAGTAAAATGCCAAAATTGTGTTGAAAAATTGGGTTTTCTGATTCAAGTCTGCCTGTTCCTGAAAGCTAGGAAGCTGGTGATTTTAGCACCGCAAACCCTTTGTTGATGCCATTTTCAGGGAAAAAACCACAAGCCTTCTTCTGCAGCCCCTTTTTCCCATTTTTTTGAAAAAAACGAAATTTTCACTGTATTTTGGCTAATTTCTTGGCCTCCTTCTGGGGAACTCACAAAGTCTGGGTACCGCTAGAATCCCTAGGATGTTGGAAAAAAAGGACGCAAATTTGGCGTGGGTAGCTTATGTGAACAAAACGTTATGAGGGCCTAAGCGTGAACTGCCCCAAATAGCCAAGAAAAGGCTTGGCACCTGAGGGGGAAAAGGCCTGGAAGCGAAGGGGTTAAAGAAGGGAAACGCCCTCCTGGCCTCAGGGCCCTGCTTCTGTGTCTCGTTCCATTTACACAGCATGCCCTCGGTGAGCACATGTCATTGTGTGTTCAACGAGGCAAAATCAAACCTTTTGGAGATGTACCATGACTTTAATAAATCACACTCTATCCAAAGGCTGCACTGCGGTACGCAGGCTAGAGTGGGCAACTCCAGATCACAGAAATGCAATCAATTTAGTCCAGAATCCATTATCCGAGGATCCTATTTTTCGCCATAGGTAGAAAAAGGTGCATAGTGCCGTTACAAGTGCGTCGGCATAGCCTGACTTGTTTCAGCTGGCATCAAAGGAAGATCTTGTGATGCAATGACTTCACCCGAAACTGAACATGCGGCAGGGGTGCACGCTCTCCAGAACAATGCAGGGGGTATTTCAAATTGTATTAAATAAAATGATGTGGATGCTTCATTTCGGTTAGCGTGCACGGTGTAACGTTCCTCTACACATAAAGAAAAGTCTGAGGAAAGGGAACACGTCTCCAGGCTTTATTAACGCCGATCAGCTGCAGCATCATGTCCGGTCAGCCTTAGCAAGAGGTCCCCGAAAAGGATGGGCCCCTTAACCAGAGCCACACGTGCTAATGCCTTAAACATTCCATACCTGGAAAGCTGACTTGGTGAGTATGAAGAAAGAAACAGGGATGAGGTGTCGCTAAACGGCTCCTTTGCAGACTTCGAAAAGGGAGACCTGTCATCAAATCCCAGCCGCCATTCTGAATGGGGCTTCGGGGGGAGGACGAGGAACGAGGTGTTCCCCCCCGGGGTTTTTGGGCGAGGTGGCACGACCCGCAACGCGGTTGGGCGTCCGGGGTGCCAGTTAGGTGAGGGGTGGGGTTTTATTTAATCGGACATTTTGTTGGCCCAGCCACCATTTTGTAAAAAGTGACCTGGTGGCTGGGACGTTAGTCTGGGCTCCGTGTGGTTTCTTTTTTGAATTGGTTACGTAATTGAGTTACAGCCAGTTAGTCCTTTCAAGCAGTCTTTTTTGGTGGATTAGTGAGTTAGTGGCAGGCATAAGTCAGGTGAGGGCAGTAAAGTTAGTTTGTGAGGAGGCTGGTAGAGAGCTTACCGGGGATTTCGTGAGGCGGATTTGTGGCGATGGATCCAAGGGTTCAAGAGGCTATGGCGCTGCTCTGACAAGCAGGCCGTTTGGATTTGGTGGAGACGTTGGCGCCCGGCCACCCGGTGCGCCGTGCCTCGGCCGGAGTGGCTGCGGTGGTTGCGGCGTGCTCCCCGCCGCGCCCAGCCAACGGAGCTCAGGTAAGAGTTCCGAAGGGGAGGGTGTTCCGAGAGGTGGGTTCGGGTACCTCGCGGGCAGGTCGGGGCGGGCAAAAAGGGGCGGTACGGCCCGGGGATCCCCGAGGGCTTCCCCTGGGGAAGGTCGGAGCCGAGGGCTGCGCGCGGGCGGGAAGGTTGCCCGGCGCAGCCCTGTAATGAGGCAATACGGTCCTCGGCACGGCGCCAGGATCAGGATAGGGGTTGAGGTGCCCCGCGGTAGCGGAGCGGGCTGTGTTAAGGGTGCTGGGGGGTCAGCTGAGAAGGACAGGGCGGCCCATTCAGTGTTGAGGGACAAAGGGGTGGGGGCAGAGGTCCAGGTTCTGAGAGGTAGTAGGGCAGGGGCACTGGGAGCATATAAGCCCCCCCTAGCAGGTGGGGGGAGGGAGCGCATTTATAGACAGCAGGGGCAGAGGAGCAAAGGGTCCCAGTTTCACAGAAATGGCCCACCATGCTGGTTTGGAGCAGTAGCGAGGAGGAGGGGGTGCCTGGAGAAGTAGGGGATTCCGGGTCAGGCGGGGTGGGTCCTTCAACAGCGGGGGCAAAAGGGGCCCCGTGTTGTTTTATGGGCCTCGGGGAGGGGGTATGTCAGGGGAAGAAGAAGGTAGCAGTGGGGAGGGAGAAGATTTAGGTGGGGATACAGGTATGGTGTGTGTAGAGAGGGGGGATTTTTGTTCCCTAGTACACCAGACCTTATTGGGCGGGGCCTGTTGGATTTTGATGAGGAGGACCCAGGAGAGCAGGGGGCGGCTCTGGTACCCTGGGAAGAAGTGAAGGCTGGCCCTGGGGCGGCTAGCCGGATGGCATCGACAGGATGGCATGGACGGCGGCGGAAGGCTGCGGACGCTTCTTCTGGGCGGTGTGGCGGTGTGGGTGATGCGCCCCCCGACGCCGCGGCTTGGGAGGAGCAACGTCCGGGCCCGGCACAGAAAAGGGTGGTTAACACAGGGGAGTATGCGGGTTGTGCTCGGTGTGGGGGTCATGGTGAGCAGGGAATGCGGAAAGGATCGAACTGGGATGAAGGGATGTCCGATGTGAGTCTTGAGGAGGGGGAGCTGCGTACTAGTGGAAGTGAGACTGAGTGGTGGGAGCGGCAGGGGTGGGGAGTGTCTAACCCTGTCCGTAAGTCATTGCTGGTGTTGCATTCGGGTCGGCGGCCTACGGGCGTTTCTCAGGAGAGAATAAGAGGAGAAGAGTGGAAGGTACAGGAGCGGCCCCCGCTTTTGTCTCCAGGTAAGGTTTCGTCAGTTTCCATGGTGTCTGTAGCGTCGGAAGCGAGAGAGGAGTCAGTGCGTTTGGTGAAAGGGGTATATGTTCAGGACATGGGGGTGTCCACGGATGGCGCGGTGGATCGGAAGGCGGATACCGGTAAAGGGGGAGAAGGGGGTGCGGAGGACAAAGTGGGGAAGGCTAAAGAGGAGAAGGAGAAGGAGAAGGAGAAGGAGCCGGTGTCGAAACGGGTCAAGCTGCCATACATGGGAATGGCAAAACCGCTTGGGGCGCATTTAACGTCGGCCACAAAAGAAAAGATCTGGAAAGGGGAATATATTGATATACTTAAATTGTTACATAGGGAGGTCAGGGCGAAGGAAGGCTCAAAAGAAGAAGAGTGGGAGCTTTCCAAGCGGCCGAAAGTGCCGGTAACTATAGAGAATTGGACGGCAGCTTTTCTGATTTTCGCTAGTGTTTATTGCGAGCGGTTTCCAGAGAGGTCGGTTGCGTTGTTTAAATATATGGACATCATACGAAAGGCACAACTCATCTACGGTGGTTATGCATGGCGGCAGTATGATGAGGAATTTAGGGCGCGATTGTCGGCGGATTCGGAGGTGCAGTGGGGGGAAATTGACTCTGATCTGTGGCAGCACACCATGGGTCCTGCAAAGTTTGGCAAGACCGTTTTTACGGCCAGCGGCTTGCCTATAATATATCAGCCCTTTTGGGGTCCGGGAGCTCCAGTCCAGGCAGGTCTAACACCGTCGGGTCCGGTCGAACGGGAGCTTGCTGGGACTATAATAAGGGACTTTGTACCAGAGAGTACTGCAAGTTCCGACACGAGTGTTCCAAGTGCGCAGGGAGACATCAGGTCACGTTATATGGCGGCCAGCAAAATGCAACTGGCTCGGGGGGATCCCAGAGTGGGGGCCCGAGCACTAGCTATGGTGCGCGAGACGGGCAGCGTCAGCGGCAAGGAGTGGCAGGTAAGGGCTCGTACGCCGGTTAAAGCGGATCTTTTGGAGAGGTATTTGGCGGGATATGACAGGCCAGTGGACGCAAAGTTATTGGTTGGGGGCTTTCGGTCGATTTTCGGCTGGGGTATCAGGGTCCGCGGGAGCGGCGCTGGGCGGAAAATTGGAGGTCGGTTCGCGGTAAAGAGGAGCTGGTTCAAGACAAGTTGGACAAGGAAGTTCGGGAGGGTCGCATGGCGGGCCCCTTCTCGGCTTGGCCGTTGGAGAATCTAATTGTGTCCCCCATTGTGATCGTTCCCAAAAAAGAAAAAGGGCAGTTTCGGCTGATTCATCATTTGTCGTGGCCAGAAGGAACGTCAGTTAATGATTTCATACCTGAGGAGGTCACTAGAGTCTCATATGCGTCGGTGGATGTGGCGGTTGAGATGATTGAGCAGTTGGGCCCTGGGGCTCTGATGGCGAAAACCGACGTGAAGTCGGCATTTCGGTTACTCCCGGTTCATCCAGATGATTTTGAGTTGTTGGGCATCCAGTTTCAAGGAAATTGGTATGTGGACAAGGCTTTGCCCATGGGATGCTCCAGCTCGTGTGCGCTGTTTGAGCGTTTTAGTACGGCTCTACAGTGGATTTTCCAGAGGATTACGGGTCACCAATGGGTAACACACTACTTGGATGACTTTTTCTTTGCAGCGCCAGTGGACAGCACGCTTTGTGCGGCGGTGCTGAGCGGCTTTGTGGTCATAATGGGAGACCTGGGAGTGCCCCTGGCTCCTGAGAAGACAGTGGGGCCAAGTATGGCGCTGTCTTTTTTGGCCATAGAGCTGGACACGGTTGAAGGGATGGCCAGATTGCCGGCTGACAAAAAAGCAGACATGATTGAGCGGATTCGTGGAATGCTGGGCAGGAATAAGGTCACGGTGAAGGAAGTTCGGGTGCTGTTGGGCCATCTGAATTTTGCGTGCAGAGTGGTGCGCGCGGGAAGGACATTTTGCAGACGACTTTCGTTGGCATTATCAGGGCACGCACTTCCGCATCATCATGTGCGGTTGAAGGTGGGGGTGCGTGAGGATTTGCGCATGTGGTCAAAGTTTTTGGAATCTTTTAACGGCATTCCTTTGAAGGTGTGGCAGGATTGCGATTGGGATGTTCAGCTGTTTTCAGATGCGGCGGAAGCGTATGGTTTTGGTTTGTACTGGGAGGGACGGTGGTGTGCGGAGGAATGGCCGAGCGAATGGAAGCAAGGGGGTCGCAGCATTGCGTTTTTGGAGCTTTTCCCGCTGATAGTGGCGGTTTGTCTATGGGGTGCGGAACTTCGGCATTCGCGGGTGCTTTTCCGGGTGGATAATATGGCGGTGGTGCAGATGGTTAATCGCCAGTCGGCGCGTAAAGCGGGGGTTTTGCAGTTGATGCGTGTATTTGTTCTTCAGTGCCTGCGGCATGATATACATTTTAGAGCGCGACATGTGCCGGGGGGCGAATAATGACATAGCGGATGCTTTGTCTCGTTCGCAGTGGCAGCGTTTCCATGGATTAACCACGGGTGTCGCGTTGAGAAGAATACGCATGCCGGAAGTGCTTTGGACAGTAGGCAATCACGGATGCTACAGCTGGTTATGAACTCCTTGGCTCCGTCTACACGGCGAGCGCATGCGAAAGCATGGGAAGAGTTCATAGAATCGGGGGCTCATCGATGGGTAAGGCAGGAGGAGGTCGTCGAAGATGTGGTGCAATTTATTATGGATTTAATTGGGAAAGGGCAGTCCAGAGTTACGATTTCGGGTAAGTTGTCGGCGCTCGGGTTTATGGGGAAGTTAATTTGGGGTTACCCCCCTTCGGCAGGGGAACTTGGTATGAGGATCCTCCAGGGTTGGGAAAAATCGTTGGGGGCGACGGGACGTGTGCGGCAACCAATATCTATAGCAATTTTTAAATTATTGCTACCGGTGTTGGGGGAGATATGTTATGATGGTTATGAGACGTTAATCTTCAGAACTTTGATGGCTTGGTTGTTTTTTGGGGCGTTCCGCGTGTCGGAGTTGCTGGGGTTGCAGGGGAGATCGGGTATCAGATGGAGTGATGTGCAGAGAGGGCAGGAAAGTTGGGCGTTGCGCGTTCGGCATTCGAAGACGGACCAAAAAGGGTTGGGGGTTACGGTATACCTTAGGCCTTATCCGGTAAGGTATATTTGTCCAGTTTTTTGGGGGGGCCGCTTGCGGGAAGGGGCTACTTCTTTGGACGGTCAGGTTTTTTGCCATGCGGATGGCAGAAGAGTGTCCGCAGCACAGCTTTTGGCAGTTTTGCGGAAAGGTTTGGCCAGTATCGGCCTGGACCCAATGAAGTTTGGCACGCACTCCTTTAGGATTGGGGTGGCCACTGAGGTGGGGAACAAGGGCTGGAATAGAGAGGAATTGATGGCCCTGGGGAGGTGGAAATCAGATTGTTTTCGGCGTTACGTGCGGGGATGGGACGGTTAAAATTTTGAACGTGTACTATGAACGGCTTCATACTTGTTTTTCTTTTTCAGGTGTTGTACTGGGGCCGGAAGCGGATTACCTGGAAATCTGGGTCATTGGACACTCATTTATAAAGTGGCCGCAACGGCAGGCTCGGAGGACGTCCATTGGAGACAGCTTGGGTTTAGATTCGGCGCGCTACCGTTTTAGGTGGATAGGGAAAGGGGGTATGTTATGGGAGGAGTTGTTGCCGCGACTTCAAGCTGTAAGGGGCAGGGCACACTGTCCGGACGTGCTAATTATTCATTTAGGGGAAAATTATTTAGTGCGAACAACAGGTTTAAACCTGCTGAAAATGATGAAAAAAGACTTGCAGATTTTGTTAGAACAGTGGAAAGGTTGTCACATAGTTTTTACGGCATTTGTTCCGCGTCGGGTATGGAGAGGGGCGAGGAAGCCTGGAGCGATTGAGAGGGCCAGGCGTAAGGTGAACAAAGAAATTAGAGGTTTTTGTACAGGTACAGGAGTAACCTTTTTAGAACATCTGGATTTTAAATTCGAGGATATTGAATTTTTTAGGGATGATGGGGTACACTTATCGTTTATAGGGATGGAGTTGTACCTATTGCAGGTGAAGGAGCAGTTGAAGAAGTTGTTCAAGCAGCCCTGGGGGGGCAGAAAAGTCAGGGCCTTTTCTGGTGGCGGGGACAGCTGCAGGGCAGCTAGTTAAAACTCGGGTGGAGGACGGAGTTGGCAGGGCATTTCAGGTATTAGGACGGGAAGGAGTATTAATTAGACAGGGACAGGCAGGGGACTGCTCATTAGCGGACAGGTTCAAAGAAGCGGATGGAACGGGGAAAAGAAAGGAGACAAGAGGAAGGAGGAGACAGGACGAGAATAAGGGGGGAGGGATCAGGGTAGGGGAGGGGGAGGGGTGGGGACAGGTGAATTGATGTCTAGTGAGGCTTTAGTTTTGTAAGGCAAAGGCCAGGTGGGTTAGGTCTAAGGGCACCTGTTCCAATAAAGCGGCCTTTTACACACATAAAGAACGCGTGTTGGTCTGGTCACTCTCTCCCAATGGGGCTCGGGGGGAGGACGAGGAACGAGGAGTTCCCCCCCGGGGTTTTTGGGCGAGGTGGCATGACCCGCGACGCGGTTGGGCGTCCGGGGTGCCAGTTAGGGGAGGGGTGGGGGTTTATTTAATCGGACATTTTGTTGGCCTAGCCACCATTTTGTAAAAGGTGACATGGTGGCTGGGACGTTAGTCTGGGCTCTGTGTGGTTTCTTTTTCCCGCCCTCCCTCCCAATTCATTAGGTTGGTTTGTTGGAGCAGGTGTTCTTTTGGGGTAGGTTGTCGCTTGGGACAGGTGCGGGCCGCGGCGGGGACAGCTGCAGGGCAGCTAGTTAAAACTCGGGTGGAGGACGGAGTTGGCAGGGCATTTCAGGTATTAGGACGGAAAGGAGTATTAATTAGACAGGGACAGGCAGGGGACTGCTCATTAGCGGACAGGTTCAAAGAAGCGGATGGAACGGGGAAAAGAAAGGAGACAAGAGGAAGGAGGAGACAGGACGAGAATAAGGGGGGAGGGATCGGGGTTGGGGAGGGGGAGGGGTGGGGACAGGTGAATTGATGTCTAGTGAGGCTTTAGTTTTGTAAGGCAAAGGCCAGGTGGGTTAGGTCTAAGGGCACCTGTTCCAATAAAGCGGCCTTTTACACACATAAAGAACGTGTGTTGGTCTGGTCACTCTCTCCCAATGGCCTTGCAGCATAATATTGTATCACTCAGTTTATCAGTTACCTTTTCTGTGAACAATGTGTGCTGCTGAACGGTTTACCAACTCCATGAGCGACACCAGAACGATCATTCTTGTATTTTTTTTTTGCAGTGAACCCACTTACCTTGTCTTGACACCCTTTCTTAAAGTTCCCAGGCATCGGTAGACCAACTGAGCAACCGGTAGCTCCATATGCAAGAAATACAAGAGTTATAACATCACTGCTTAACTCCTGCTTCTCGCGGCCCCGCTTTTCTGCTGGAATCGTCCACATTTTGCGAAAGAAAAGCGGTCACGGCAGAGACGAGGGCCCCAAAAGATCCAGTGTGGACAATGGAAAAACAAAGATGTTCTGTGATTTTTGTTTTTAAAAAAGCCCTGTTTTCAGTTGCACTTCCGGGTGGTATAAAATGAAGAGCTTAGCACTCTTTGTGCATGAAGAAGCCAGAACATGTACCCCCCCCCCCCCAACACACACACACATCGTTTCTGTTAGGTGGGATAACACTATCGAACCTTCATCTTTTCTCTTTCCCACTTGTGTATTCCATCTACCAATTGTTCTGATTGTTTTGTCAATATTGTGGCGTCGGTGCAGGGCATCCTCTCTGGCTGCTTCCTCAACCAGGCTTTTCGTTTTCCATAGCAAATACATATTTTGTCGTGCGATGTTTTTGTATTGTTTATTTTCATTGTATACAATATATATTCGTGTAAACTTAGCGCTGTAGGACTTTGTTTTGGGGAGAAATGGGGGACACGTGCAATGCATAGTGTGTAAGAAAATAAGTGCCAGGGCCCTTGTCAGGAGGCCACTGCAGCTTGCACTACTCGTGCCCATGAGCACTGCCAATGACAGAACCTCTACACAATTCAGACTATTTCGGGCCCTCAAAGCCATAAGAATGGCTTGTGGGCAAGTATTAGTAATTTTTAATGTACTCTGAATTAAAAGAAACTGTTATTTCACCACCTCTAAGTTAGAAAAAGAGCACCACCTTGTGACAGACTGTCAAAACTGCAGTGTTGGCAAGTAAGTGCTGGTGCTGAGCACCGGGAACTGCCGGCTCAAATCAAGCACTTGACACATGTAAGCGTTTTCAAGAACTGACTCTGAGCAAAGCACTAAGGGGCATATTTACAAGAAAGTGGTGCATCGATCCAAATGCACCACTTTTCATGCGTAACCTCTGCCCCACCTAATGACACCATGATTGTGCCATATTTACAATATGGCGCACCATGATAGTCGTTAGGACAATAGTGTCAAACTTTTTTATGCTTTTGAGGAGCTCTGATACACTAGTGCAGCAAAGCACCGGGAGGCCCATTGATTAAAATGGCAAAAAAAAAAAAAACTGTGCAGTGAAATGTAAATTTCACGGCACCATTTTTTAAGGCCCCCTGCGTGGGATCCCCCCTCCCTTTTCATACATTATGCCTGACGCAGGCATAATGTGGCGCAAGGGGTTGCAAAGTGGAACAACGCAAGCATTGCACCACTTTGTAAATACAGTGCGGGGGGGGGGCAAAAACGACGTTAGCACCCAAAAAAGTGATTCTATGGCAGCACAAGGTGGCGCGAGGGAATTGTAAATGTGCCCTTAATCTCTCTGTTCCTTTAAGCCCTCCAATACCTTCGACTCGACTTTGCGCTATATAAAGAAAAAACCTCCAGCACATGCGCACAGTCAGTGCAGCAAGCAGCGCAGCGCGCTTTGGACAAGTGCGTGTTGCTTCTGGATGCCGATGCAGGGTGGTCTTATTGTGAAGCGCGCAGCTCTAGCCCATTCGGAATAAACAGGTGCACAGTAACCCGTGCAAATCTTCTATGTGCTCAATGAAGTACGAAGGGAGTTGCTCCTGGTTTCGCATTGAAATACAAGCATAATAGGGATCCAGAGAGCCCCTCACACCCATTAGCTCTGGTGCCACTACATTTGCTGCACTATTGATAGCTACGCCCCTGGGCCTGCTGCTGAGCCTCCGACAGGTTGTTTGCAGGCTTTACCGATATTCAGACCACCCTTTGGGAAGAGGCCAAGACCATCATCCACATGGGGGCGGGAGAGTGGGGTGGAAATTCTTTTACTGAAGCCCTCAAAGAGTGGGGCAGTTGTGGGTCCGTCATTAGCAGCGGGGCCTCAGTTGCCTTAGTGTGCTTCCATAACAAGCCACGCGTGTAGGCAACAAGACAAGTGATACTTTTGCACACGTGCATTGAGTCTTCCTCGAGAATGCCAATCTGCTAACCTTCACGAAGTGCCTTTGCCCAGAAGCAATAGCTTGAATAATACTTCTAATGTCTGAAGAGAGTCATGTACCGACGAGAACATCCCGTTGTATCCCGTTCTCCACCCCAACTCCTTTAAGCCCCATTGCAATTTATATTTCCATGAACTGTAGGATCTGCTCCTTGGAGTGAGAATTGAGCTGTTCAGGATGTGGAGTTCTTTGGTGACCTAGTGAGGCGCGCGTTTGTTCTTTCTCTCTAGCCTTTTAAAGGTACGTATGTGAATATCGTTGCTATTAATGTTGACAAGAGAGCTTCCCGTCGTGTACTACCCAGAACACGTCCCAAGCAATAAGGCTCCAGTGCCAGGTGCCATTTTGTGGCTGGGTAAAAAGCGGGTGCAGGTAGCTCCTCTCTTTGGCCGCCAGATGGCGCGCGGAGCCTCTCTCTCTCTCTCGCTCTCTCTCTCCACTCTCTTCTCCAGTAATTGATGGAGGCAGCAAGAGGAGATAATTAGTTTTATGTATATAATATTTGATCATGGAGATATTTTTGCCTTCTTCAAAAACGCTATATGGAGCCCGTAATACGTGTTAAAATAGTTAATTTGGCATTATCTGTTGGAATTGTTTTACCGGCCCTAGTTGAGATTGTTGTAGCATCCGCTGAAAATGTAGGCAATGTAAGCAATGTTAAATCTAATTTTTTCTGTGCAAAACCTAATTAGCCATTTTAAAAAAGGTTAACGCCAGCGCCTGAGACGGTTTTTGTTTAATAATCCCATTACTGGCGGCTCATCATGTATAAAATGGTGCAGTAGGATGCAAAATTTCCACTTGTTTATAAGTGTATCCCAGAGAAATGTATAAAACAATCCCGGGCAGAGGGAAGGGAAGGTTAGTGCGGTGTAGCGTGTCCTCGTCGGAAACGTGAGTACAGACCTGAAGCTCCCTTCTCTTGGCTTGTGTATATGTGTGCAGTTACTGGCCTTTGTTTTATACTCCTATATTATGTACACGGCGCATCGGTGTGTTTTCACGGCTGCTCTCGTCTGGTTTCACCTCTGTGCTTCCTGTCTGTGTGCTTTGCGAGCCCCGACAGCAGACGCAGCCCTGGGTTTGCTGCAGCGTCCCCGGGAGAGGGGGGCTGCTCCCTGGGACGTGCAGTGCAGCTCTCGGCCCTCCGGGGGTCTTGGGGCGGTGGGCAAGAGCTCTGAGGGGCCTCCTCTACCTGGGGAGGCCCGGGCAAGGGCCACCTGCCTTTTTTTCGGGGAGCCTGAGCTCATTCTGCCAATGATAGAAGAATGAAAAAAATGACAATCGGGGGATCCCCGTTTATGGCACAATTGGGGCTCCCAGTCTGAGGGGTCACCATTGTGAAATGCGAAAAAGTGTGTTTGCTGGTGTACTGCAGCTGAGTCGTTTAATGACTTTTGCCCCGAATATGTTGATGGAAAAAGAGCTCGGTGCACGATAAAAATCATATTTTGCTAAATATGTCGTTGATTGTATGAACTATATTTTAATTATTGCCTTTCAGTTGCAGCGGTTAGTTTGTCATACGCGCGCATACCTTCACCCACTCCAAGTCTGTTTTTGGAAGAAAGGAAAGCGAGCCCGGGTTATTTTGAGAGGCCGGCGGCGTCCCTCCCGGGTTGGTGGCACGCACAGAGAGTCTGTGGACGGGCTCGGGCCCCGGGGATGGTCCGGGGGAGAACGATAGGATCCACGCGGATTGAAACGCGACGAGAGGCTCTGAAATAGCGCGCGGTCGGGTTAAGAGCGGCGCGCTACCGTGTGCTGTCCGCAGCGGTATTTAGAGCGGTTTTTCCAGCTGAGTGCGGTAAATAACTGCGCGCGCTAAGTTCCCGCGCACTATTTCTGCTGCGCCATGGAGGTCTTTCAAGAACCTCTCAGATGTAATTCTAAAGTTATATGTATCATTTTCCTGGTTGAGATTCTCGTTGCCCAGTTGCAAATGGATGTTTGGACCCTGTAGCTCGTGTATGGGGTTCTGCGGTTTTACTACAGAGATGTTTTCAAATGTTTGCATATTGGGCCTGGCTGATGGTGTCTTGCAGGTTCAAATGTTGCTTTTAATTTACCGGTAGAGTTTCCCGTTTTTTCCGTCACAACAGTATCCAAACCCTGTTTTCCGCTATGTATGTCAAAGAAACCATCTACTACTGGACGACTGGAAATTACACCGGGATATACTAGTTTATTTCTGCCCTTTAATCTTGTACCGTTAAATCTGATACTAGAAACACCTGTTGTTCACAGCATATAGCAACGACAAAGGGCGCTTCGAAGCGCTATATTTAAACAGGTTAGTGGCGCTATCACATTTAGCTCAGCTGTAGACCGATCCCACCTCAGCCACTTCTTAGAAAGGGACGAATAGCCGACCAGACTCCAATATATACAGATTGAACACAGGGCAATATGTACAACCGCTGTATACATATTTTTCTTATTTTCACACACCGTATAACATTTCTAACATCATAATTCAATACAGGCGCTACGGTTACACTTCAGTGTCTGCTGCAGGCGGGGGCGGATAATAATAACAATATTAATAATAATAATACGTTTTATATAGCACGTGTTACTGCAGTGCGCTGCGTCTAAACGTTGTAAAGTGCGTATATTTCCGTGAGGTTTTGCCGACCTCTCAAGGATGATGGACCGAGCTCGCTTTGCTCGGATGGAGAATCGTGATCTGTCGCACAGATCTCAGCGGCCTGAATCGCGGTCCTGTTGGCCGCCGAGGCGCTATCATTCATTTAACTGCCCGGTGACATCAAGTCTTTCCCGGACGCCTCCACCGCAGCTCACATTGCAGCGAGTGGTCCCCGACTCCGAGAGACGGAGCGGGGCTGATGCCGCAAACGCCGCAGTCTCCAGGTCACAGTTAGGACACGTGTTATTTCTGCTTTTAATGTACGGTTTACAGGTTTCTCCGAGGTTGTCACAGAAGCCACTAGCGCTGGTTACTTGGTACTGCGCTAAACTTGGAGCCGGGGCCTGGCGGGAGGAAAGTAAAAACTGGGCTAACATTTCACTTTGAATGTTTCCTACATTTATTTTAGGCGGATGCGCCTAGACGCAGGAGGTGGGAGCGACATTCCCCGGGTCTAGAGACTGGAAGCTTTCCCGTCCCCTCTCGCAATGGCAGGTATAGTCACACACCCAAACCCCTTGCCATTGTTAACGCTTGGCTTTATGAATATAGCGCCATGTGAGGCTGTACTTTCTTTCCAGGAGCTTCGCTCGTGCGCTAAACATGCACTCATACGAGCACTTTTATTGTGAGAATCTGGATTGTTTTTAGTCAGGCGAGCGCTGAAAATGAACCCCCGCACCATATCATATCGCTATCATTTCGTTCTTGTCTTTTGGGGGTGCTTGAGGAGGCAGTCGGTATCCTGAGGTCGGGGGGATGGGTGATTGGGGCGGTAGGCTAGCGGCTCTTGAAGCATGCTTTTCGGGTCCCACTTCTGCTCTCGCACTACATCTTCAACATTGCTAATCCTGGAAAAGTAATTTTACCTAATTACTTCCAATTAATCTTCTACCAACACCAGTAGCGCTTAGAAGTGCGCTACGCGCACGAAGTCCTTTATAAATAATTACAATTTAGGACCGTGTTCGCACTGGATTGTGGTTCTGGGTGTGATGTGCACACAGCTCCTTTCCCAACACCACTGACCTGCAACAAACACAATAGCACAGTTACCGACTTGTGTCTATTTGTAAAGCGCCGTTTTCGCTCACGGGCGTCTTGCCGCTAGAAGCCACTGAAAAGCCCAAACCAAGTTCAGTAGAAAAAAATATTTTTAATGTTTCCTGAATTGAAGATGATGGCGCAAAAAACATAGGAAAAGCCCTCGCTCTTGTCCCCCCCACACCCCCCTCCCCCCACCGCTGTCTGTCTGTAACATAGGAAGGGAGCGCCGTGTAACTGCGGGGAGACACGGGACACGATAAGGGGAGAGAGGAGTGAGTGGGAGAAGAAACAGAGGATGGGCAAGAGAACGAATGAGGGATTGAGGACTAGGGTTTTATACACAACAGAACGAAGAAAGAGAGAGAGAGAGAGAAAGACTGGAGGAGAAAGGAATTAAGGAAATAAGGGAGGACTGGAAGAAGGAACATAGAAGGGAAAAATAATAAAAGGAAGAAGAAAATACGGCAAAAGGAAAAGAGGATAGAAAAGTACAATGAAAAAGAAAGGGAAGGAAAGACAGAGCAAGGGAGGAGTGACAGAATGAGGCCCCGAAGTATGGCACAGGAAGGCACTATGGATGAATGAAGGAATGCGTGAATGAAGGGGTGATTGAGCACCTTGCAGTGGGCCCTTCCCAGGGGAATCGATCACGCAAGCCCCGGCCTGGGGAGGAAGAGGACAGGAATGTGCTCCGGAGGAGGTGGGGGGCTGGGGGCGTACAAAGGTCCCCCTAGTGACAGGCCGGCCAGGACCCGGACCGGGGACCCGAGCAGGCGAGGGGGCTTCAAAGGACGCACATAAAGGAGGCGGGAACCGAGCATGGATGAAAAGCCCCCAAAGCAAACAGGCGAAGAAAGCGATTATTCCGGGGAAAAAGAGGGCGACGGAGGGGAAAATGGAAGAAAGGGAACAGGAGCAAAAAATAAAGAAACAACCTCATGAATGCGCCGCCTTTGGTGTGAGGAGAGATGTGACAAGGAAATGGGGCAGATTATAGAGGAGCCGATCGCCCGCCGAGAACACAGGGGGCCGCTCCGGGGGAAGCGAACACCTGAACTCACTCACCCGAAGAGCACTCACTCATCTGCAGAGCAAAATAAACCTGCGTCGGGGAATATGTAACTCATCTCACCTCACAACCAAAGACACCAGCTCTGGGCAATGTGCATCTCACCTCACAACCAAATACACCAGCTCTGGCCAATGTGCATCTCACCTCACAACCAAAGAAACCAATCATGTGGCAAAGTGCATCTCACCTCACAAACACAACCAAAGACACCATCTCTGGGCAATGTGCATCTCACCTCACAGCCAAAGACACCAGCTCTGGGCAATGTGCATCTCACCTCACTCACACAGCCAAAGAAACCGGTGCTGGGGAAGCTGCCACTCCCCTCACCCATAGAATCCGCTCTGGGGAATGCACAACACACTCCACCCACAGAACCAATGAAACGTGTGCTGGGCAATGTGCAACTCACCACACCTCACACACAGAACCATAGAATCCCGCTCTGGGCAATGTGCAACTCACCTCACCCACAGCACCACAGAATCCCGCTCTGGGGAATGGGTATCTCACATCACCCATAGATCCAACGAAATCTGTGCTGGGCAATGTCCAACTCACCTCACCCCACCCACAGGACCATAGAAACCAGCTCTGGGGTAATGAGCATCTCACTCCACCCACAGAATCAAAAACTAGCTATGGGTAATCTGCTTCTCGTCGCAACCACAGACCCAAGCAAACCAGCACTGAGAAAATGTCCAACTCACCTCACCCACAGGACCATAGAAACCAGCTCTGGAGTAATGAGCATCTCACCTCACCCACAGAATCAAACAACCAGGTCTGACACAATGTGCATCTCAACACTAAAGAATACAGATCTTGGGCAATGTGCATCTCAACATTAAAGAATACAGATCTTGGGCAATGTGCATCTCACTGCACTCAAAGAACTAACGAAACCTGCACTGGGCAATGTGCAACTCACTTAATTCAGACAACCAAAGAAACCAGCTTCGGGAAATGTGCATATCACCTTACCGGTAGAACCAACAGAACCTGGACTGGGCAAGGTGCACCTCACCCACCGATCCACCAAAAACAGCTCTGGGGGAGTGCGCACCCCACATCACCCACATTATCAAAGAAACTCACTCTGGGAATGTGCATCCCACCTCACCTCACCCACAGAACCAAAGAACCCAGGTCTGGGGCAATGCACCACTCACCTCACAAACAGAACCAAAGAAACCAGATCTTGGGCAATGTGCATCTCACCTCACTCACACAACCAAAGAAACCCAAAATTGGGGAATGTGCAACTCGTCTCAAAAACAGAAATAAACAAACGAGTTCTGGCCAGTGTGCATCTCACCTGCTCACACAACCAAATAACCCAGCTCTGTGGCAATGTGCATCTCACCTGCTCACACAACCAAATAACCCAGCTCTGTGGCAATGTGCATCTCACCTGCTCACACAACCAAATAAACCAGCTCTGTGGCAATGTGCATCTCACCTGCTCACACAACCAAATAACCCAGCTCTGTGGCAATGTGCATCTCACCTGCTCACACAACCAAAGAAATAAGCTCTAGTGTAATGTGCATTTAACCTTGCCAGCAAAGCAAACAAACTACTCTGGCAACATGTGTATCTCACCTCGCTCACAGAACCAAATAAAGTCTCCTAGGGCTATGTGCACCCCATATTCACATAGCAAAATAACACACTCACTCACAAACCAAAGGGTTCTCCCATGTGTCAAATGCACCTTATATCACTCTCAAAGCAAAATGAAGCCACTCTAGGCAATCTGCATCTCACATGACACAGGTAAAGCAGAAAGTAAAATAAACAATCTGGGGCATTGTGCACCCGCGATCACACAGGTAAAGCAGAAAACCAAACCAAGTGCACCTCCCATCAGTCACAACATGAAGAATCCCGCTGTGGGGGTAATGTACTCCCCAAAACACTCACAAAGGAAGCAAAATAAGCCCAAAGGGTGCCTCTCATCTCACTCACAAAACACACTAAAGTTCCTGTGGTGGGGGGAGGAGGGGTGCAGCACTCAACCTCAGTCACAAACAACACACAAAATCCCACCTCTGGGGCAATGCACAGGTCACATTCAAACAGCAGAAGAGGCTCGCCAGGGGACGATGTGCGCCCCACATCATTCACTGACAAGGTTCAAACAACCGATCCAGGGCAACACTTAGCACAGGAGTCCATCTCCAGGCCAGAGTGTCTCTCCCATCTCACAAATACAGCAAATGAACCTTGTTCTTGGGCACAGTGTGCCTCAAATCACTGACAAAGAAGGCCCAGTCTGGGAGCAGCGTGAGCCCACTTCTGTCACAAGTAGAGAAAAGAATCCGCCTGTGGGCAAGGTGCTGTCCACATCACTCACAAAGCAAGTGCACCCCTCACCTCACTCGAATAACCCTGCTCTGTGGGCAATGTGCTCATCACCTCACCAACATATTCAAGGGCCCCTCGCACAGAGCAGCGGACCTCAGAGCACAGCAACACGTCACTCACGAACCAAAGGAAGCCCCACTCAGGGCAACAAACATCAGAGCACAGCAACACATCACTCACAAACCAAAGGACACTCCGCTTAAGGCAAGGGACATCAGAGCACAGCAACACCCCACTCACAAACCAAAGGACACCTCAGGCCTATGGATGTCAGAGCACAGCAACACCCCATTCACAAACCAAAAGACACCCCGCTTAGGGCAGCAGACATCAGAGCACAGTAACACCCCACTCACAAACCAAAGGACACCCCACTTAGGGCAGCAGACATCAGAGCACAGCAACACCCCATTCACAAACCAAAGGACACCCCACTTAGGGCAGCAGACATGAGAGCACAGTAACACCCCACTCACAAAGCAAAGGACACCCCACTTAGGGCAGCAGACATCAGAGCACAGCAACACCCCATTCACAAACCAAAGGACACCCTGCTTAGGACAGCAGACATCAGAGCACAGTAACACCCCACTCTCAAACCAAAGGACTCCTCAGGCCAATGGATGTCAGAGCACATAAACACCTCGCTCACAAACCAAAGGACACCCCGCTCAGGGCAGCAGACATTAGAGCACAGTAACACCCCACTCACAAAGCAAAGGAAGCCCCACTCAAGGCAACAAACATCAGAGCACAGCAACACATCACTCACAAACCAAAGGATACCCCGCTTAAGGCAAAGGACATCAAAGCACAGCAACAACCCACTCACAAACCAAAGGACACCTCAGGCCAATGGATGTCAGAGCACAGTAACGCCTTGCTCACAAACCATAGGACACCCCGCTCAGGGCATCGGACATCAGAGCACAGCAACATGTTACTCCCAAATCACTTACCTACACAATGCGGAGTTGTCAGCATTTCACCCCCAGTAGCCCGCTCCGAGGGAAGGGCCATAGCAGAGTCAACCCACAGCCTTAGAGCCGACGTAGTCGGGATTTGAATTAAAACAAAGCAACAAATACCCGCCTGAGATGGCCTTCGCCAAAATAAATGGTTCATCAGACGGGTGTGAATAACGAGAACGCACAAGAGGGGAGGGCGGGACGTGGTACCCAGTGTGAGAGATACAACAGAACCGGACGATTTAACCCAAAAAAAGACAAATCATTGGTGTACGTTGGGCTTTGTTCTTCATCGGGTTAGGTAATGAGGTAATGGACTTTTTAAATCTAGTATTGTCGAATATGAAAACGTTTAGTAGCGCTTGCATAATTGCGCTTATGTTCAATAAGGAGCTCTACAAATGTATTATTATCATTTCTTTGGTTCTGGTCAATTTAAAGAAAAATGCTCATTCGGACTATATAAGTCATTGTGGCCTTGTTGGTGCAAAATGAGAAAAAAATCAAAGAAATACAGATAAATAAATAATATATCTACTTAATTTGTCCGCAAAGAGCCAATGGTCGAGACGCAAGTGTTTGCTGGCGGAGCTTAGGCAGCCGTTGTTAGTCTAAGGATGCTGAGCTTCGGAGGGGACCCGCTGTCCTCACCGCAGCAAACTCCGCCGAGTCGGTGCCCAAAGACTAACACGAGCAGCCTCCCCCCCAGCCCCCCGCCAGGCCACCGCCGTCGGGGTATACACACTGGAGAACGGGGACAGAGGGAACTGCTGCATCCTTCGCTCGAAAAAGCAGCGCGTAGCATCCGCGATGTCAGTGGATGTGTAAAAGCGGGGGAAGTGAGGGAAAAATAAGAAACAGAAAGAAATAAAGAATAGGGATGACGGAGAAAGGAAAGGAGGATGAAAAGCGAACGAGGGAGAGAATAAAGACGGAGGACAGAAAGGAAGGAGAGGAAAAGATAAGGAGGGAAGGGATAAAAGGGAAGATGGAGTGGAGTGGGAGAAGGCGGGGTGAATGGAAGGAAGATACAATAGGGAGAAAGACGAAGAAGGGGAAGAATAAAGGGGAGAAACCGAGGACCGAGAGAAAGGGAGAAGATGTACTAGGCAAGAAGGAGATTAAGTGGAAGAGATGAAGAAAGAAAGGAAGAAAGAAAACGAAAAGAAAAGAAACAAGGGAGCGAAGAAAGTAATAAACAGTTGGGAAAAGGGTAGAAAGGAGAGGACGTATGAAGAAAGGAAAAGACGAAACTAAGGAAGAAAGGAAACGGAGGACCATATTGGAATAAGAGAGGAAGGCGAGGAAAGGCGGGCGGTGACGGCGGCAGGCGCGCGCTCAATAAAGGGAGGAGGACCCTTGCAAAGACTGGAATAAAAAAGAATCAAACGAGAAAGAACAGAGCATGAAAAGAAGTACATAATTGTACGGCGGCAACATTTGGGAATAAAGAATGAAAGAAAAAAACGGAGGGTAAAATAAAGGCAGTTTTAAAGGGAAGAAATAAGTATCTAATAAAACAAAGAATAAATAAAGGGCTGGCGACAATACGCAATAATACAATAAAATAAATAAAAAAAGAAGAAAGAACAGAAAAAAACAAGTGCCGAATGGGGGAAATAAAAAAAGCGGAAGAAAGAGTAGTGGTAAGGTTGTAAAAATGAACGGAATAGTAATAGGAAGGCTGAGGGTGCAGAATAACACGATTTATGACAAGAATAAACAAAGAAAGGATGGAGTAAATGGAAAGAGGAGAGAGTGAATGTTGAAAAAAATGTTTATTATAATGTGATAGAAAGAAAAAAGAAAGAAAAATAATAGCAAGGAAGCCGGGGTAGTATAAAAAATACACAATAGTGACTTCCGTAAAGCCATTAGTGACGTCAGAAATGCGGTATGACGCGCTCTATTAAAACCGGCTATTAATGAAGGAAGGAAAGGCGGCGATGGTAAAATGGAGAGGAAAGTTAAAACAAAAGGGTGGAGGGGCAGAATAGGACGGACTACAGGAAAACGATTCAAGGAGAAACTAGTAGGAAGGAGACGATGAGGAGAAGGAAGGACATTAAAATTAAGGAAAAGATAAAAGTTATCCGAAACAAGAAAAATAGAATGAAAAGAAGGAGAAAGTGAAAATGAAAATTCAAGAATGGAATAAAATGAGAAGGAGGTAATGGGGTAGAAAACGCGGGCACGATAAGGAGCAGTAAAATGAAGACATGCATGAAAAAGATGACATGAATGAAAAAGATGGCGTGAATGAAAAAAATTGGGAGAACGAAGAGCCAGGAGTGACGGGAGAGATGTAAGGATAAAAGGCAGGACGGCAAGCAGAGAGTAATGGATTGCCCGATGAAAAAAAACACACGGATACCTACATAAACTCGGAATACATAAAAATAAGAAAATATCACGAAGACAGGCGAACGAGTGTAAATCGAAAACGAAATTGAAGGGAAGTGAGGGCGTCACCGTGCGGTAATAAGATAGGGGCGCGAATCAAGCAGACTCTTATTAGAATATAAGGGGGCTCCAGAAATATTAACAGCAAGGCGAGGTGCCCCCCGGGCTGTCATAAAGGCACAAGGGTCCTTCCTTCACGCCTTGGGTGACCCCGCCCGCACTGCTCTCCTCGTCCCCAGGACGACGCACGGCCGGCATTCCTCGTTTGGGAGACACCCCAAAACATGCGGCGCCCCGTTAAACGCCTCTATCCCCTCGTGTGCTAGCCGCGTGAAGTGTGCCCATCACTCGCTCCTGTGCTCTTTAAATGCGCGTATTTGTATTATTGTTTCCGTTCATTTTGGGTTAGAACTTGTTTATTTATTTATTTTATTTTTATTGTGTAAATATTCCTTAGCATGTGCTGTCACATGACCGTCTTTCCCCATGCATTGGTCATTGCTGCAGATATCCGCAGCTGCCCGTGTCAGATGCGCGCAGTCTATCCAGTCATGTGTGTTATACTGAGATAAACGGGGTTAATGCACCTGCTGCTGGAATCCTAGCGCGCCTGCGCATCACCTGGATGAATACCGATGGAGACAGAATAGCCTCTCATCTTCTCCAGGCCGATAAGTGGAAAAACAAGCCCATATTATCATAAATTCTCGCCCCAGTGGGTCTGCTTGTCCCCAGTCTTTATTGTAGCTCCGAAACAACTTTATGAGTTTGTGGTTTAGTAAAGCGCTGTGGGTGGCCTCTCGGTCACCTCTAGACGCCTTGTGTCGGTGACAGCAGTACATGTATAAAGAAAGTCAAACAAACAGAGGTGAAATCAGGGAATTCCAACCAGGAACTCCAAGCAGGTAAACCCCATAGATACAAAAACTGCAAAACAGAAGGCAGCATTTCATTTGTAAACTATAATCATCGTGGTCGCCGCTAATAATCACATACTCGTGTAAAATAATAATCCTACTAATAATAACAGGAATGATAGTAACAAAAACAACAAAAACAATACTACTATCAATAATAATTCTCGTCAGTTTTAAGGTTGATAGTAGTAAAACCAGTTATGGTTATCTTCCAGTGTGAAACCCACACTGTAATAGTAACAATGCTATACATAGTACTAATAATACATTAATCATAAAAATGTGTTAATACTGTCAATAATGATATCATCAGTTACATATTCGGTTATACACATTTTACTTTTTTATTATTAAAACTAGTATTTATTATAATAATTATTATTATTGTTGGTAGTACTATTAATAGTAGCAGTATTAATAGTAGTAGTGGAAGCAGCAGCGGTAGCAGCAGTTATAGTAGTAGCAAGAGTAATAGTAGTAATAGTAGCAGTAGTAGTATTAATAGTAGCAGTGGTAGTAATAGTACCAGCAGCAGTAATAGTAGTAATAGTAGAAGTAGTAGTAATAGCAGCAGTAATAGTAATAGTAGCAGTACTAGCAGCAGTAACAGTAGTAATAGTAGCAGTAGTAGTATTAATAGTAGCAGTGGCAGTAATAGTAGCAGCAGCAGTAATAGTAACAGTAGCAGTACTAGCAGTAGTAATAGTAGCAGTAGTAGTATTAATAGTAGCAGTAGTAGTACTAGTAGCAGCAGTAATAGTAGCAGTACTAGCAGCAGTAATAGTAGCAGTTCTAGCAGCAGTAATAGTAGTAATAGTAGCAGTAGTAGTATTAATAGTAGCAGTAGTAGTACTAGTAGCAGCAGTAATAGTAGCAGTACTAGCAGCAGTAATAGTAGCAGTACTAGCAGCAGTAATAGTAGTAATAGTAGCAGTAGTACTATTAATAGTAGCAGTGGTAGTAATAGTAGCAGCAGCAGTAATAGTAACAGTAGCAGTACTAGTAGTACATTTAGCACGCCCGGTCCCGGCAGGGGGCCCTTCTTTCCCCATCAGTGCGGCTTTGCCCGGACAGATCTCGGGGCTTCCGGGAGCCGTGGGGGGCTGCGCGGTGCCGTCCGTCCCCGGGACTGCCAAAGCCGGGGCTGCCCTGACCGAACCTTCGGCAGTCACAAAACACAAAATGGTCTCCTCTCCTGTAAATACCCATCGGCCAGGAGGCCGGGGATTAAGATGATAAAGTATCTACCGGTCAGATCCAATATAAACTAATGTCCTACGACCAACCTCCAAAGTAGCAAAAATGAGAAATTAATTGCAGCCAATTAATAATTAATCCGGTTTTAACATCTTCATTATGGGCTGCCGGGGAAGGGGTGGCCCTGGTAACCCCCAGAGGAGCGGGGATGGAAAGGACCGGGCAGTTATTACTTCATCCGGTAGCAGAGATGAGCCAGGGGCGGCCGCGCCTCACAGGGTGCTAACGGGGCAGATGCTGATGCGCCGGGATTCTGCCCTGTCATTCACTCAAACAAAGTGAACATTTATTGCATACATATTAAAAATTACCCCGTCCGAGTTCCAGCCCGGGAGCTGGTGTTATTGGAGGCCTCCCAGAGGTGAACCCCCCCCGAGTTGGGAGCGGGAGGCATTTTTTGTCGAATTATTATCACTATTTATTGCCTATTCCCCTTGGAAAATGTTTCAACATTTCCCCCGGCTAAGCGCTAAATTGAGCTGTTATTTGAACACCACAAACAGTTTGAGGAAGTGCTGGGCGTGATGTGCTATGAAGCTGCGGGCAGCCCAAATAAACGATGTATCTCGGCAGGTCTGGCCCTGCTGGGGGCGCTGGGTCCGATGACGCCTCTGTGACTGGGCCCTGACCCCCCGCCATTGGACCCAGCATGATCTTCACATCCTGCTATCTCTGGCTTCGTAAACAGACTCTTCGGGGTTCACAGACGCCCCTTTGTGCACCTCGAATCCCGAAATAGGAAGAGGGCTTGGGGAGTCCACGCAAAATGGCGCCTTTGTGTCCACTGGTTTTTGGGAGGATGAAGAGGCGGCTGGCTGGAGGCTGGTGATTAGTTTGGGCCATTAAGCTGTCAAAAAATGAACACTGTCCCAATAATAGAGTCTTTAGGGAGAGTTATGGGGTTCGGGCGCGGAGGAGACAGCAATAGAGGGCAAACAAGGGGAAAGCAACCGGAAGTGCCTGTGAGCTGAGATCGGAAGTGAATGGCGGGAAAGCGGCTCAGCACACACAGACTCCCCTAGACACATACCTTACCGGAAAAGAGAGTGGAGGACGGCAGGGGGCACGAGTTGTCAGGTTCAGGTTCCTGGCTTTTATGTGTGGTGGAAAAGTAATACCTTCACAGATCACTTGGGCTCTACTCTGTGTTGCACGGTACATGGTACGTGAACGAATCAGCCACCTAATCTCCATGTCCACCTCTTGCCGTATTTAAGTATATCTGCTATGTTTATATAGCGCCTCGAGCGGCCTCCACGCCTCTTCGGAGAGCTGGATTGATCAGGTTATGGTTCAGGTGCTGTGGGTTGCGAGGTCAGATATTTCTGGGTTACTCCCCTGTAGGTTTCAGCTCAGCTGTCGAAAGCCAGCGTGGACAGTTGTGGGCAGGTTAACGGAGTGCACGTTGTGGACTCAGGCTTGGCCTCGGTGCAGTCCATAATCGTAGGTCCGGGTCTACACTTTCCTGCGTCAGTTTCGTCCCGCGAAAGCTTTCTGGGTGATGTAAATGCGTCGAGGTGTGCGACCATTTCATCCTACCGCGTAGGCCAGGGCCTCTTTCGGTACATATTCGGTCTTTCCCGGCGGGGCGCAGGCCCCGTTTCAGGAATTTATATCTGGATGGGCCAAGGGTGCGTTTGGGTGGGCCAATGTGTCCACAAATTCGACAGTTCTGGAGGAAGCCTAAGACCTGGGCTCTGGTGCCACTGCACCTGCTGCATCATTGGCAGGTAAACCCCTGTATCCTCTTCCCCATCACACACCTTCCCACTGCAGCTTGCCTCAGACATGAGCTAAGCTGCCACCGGGCTGCTTTCTTTTTAGGGGCATGCCCAGAGTTTTGTCTCAGACAGTAGAAAGATAGGGAAAATCATCTAAAGGCGATATTTTTCTCCCTATCAGTACACGAGTAAAACAACTCTTATTAAACAGTTGCACTATAAAATGTATTCTAGAGATTTCTCATTGACCCCTGACTGAGAATTAAAGTAAACACGATTGAAACAAAAAATCACATTTGCCGACATGGAGGAAGCACTTATGTGCTTTCTCTGTGGCCGCTTTTGCTGTTACTGGGAGGGCCAAAGGTCATGTTTGGGTGGGCCTGGTCCATCCGCTAGAACCAGGCATGGCACTGGGGCGTACATACTGTTAAGAGTGCTTAGAAGCAGGCTAGCACTGTAACACAATATGATGGGGCCCCGCTGCAGAATGCGGAGAGGGGCCCCTGAGCCTCCAGTAGCTCACAGATGTTTATCGGCATTGGGTTGATTGTGGCCCTCACCAGAGATTTGGGGCCCTGATGGGTTGGGGGTCCACCTGCGCTACAGGGGTCTGCGTTACGCCCGGGCTCCAGACCTATGAGCCTCTAAAGAGCTTTGGCTGCAGGATTCGTGTGATCATTCACTGTAGGTCCGGCCAGGCTCGCCTCCTCTTTTAAGATGCTTTTACATTGTGTGAAGTGAGTTCTTGTGCAGTTATAATTGTAGTGGCTAAATGTGCGTGACACCCCTAGCTAAAACATCAATGTAAAACAAACAGAAAATGGCACATACGACACTAAATATTCTTCATCCTTTAAGTCTTATGGCTGACACATACACAACAAATATACATACGTTCTTAAACAGGCACACGCAGAGGTACTCACACAGATACAGACACACTAACATATGAACAATTGCAAACTATATAGCACTACCGCGCACGCGCATCACACGGTACTCCCACGCACGCGCACACACACTCTGCGAGGGCCTTGCATTCGCCCTCACACGTATTTCTTTTAACAGCACACTTTTGTTAAGCTCGAAGCACCAGGCCTGGGCTGGCGCCGAGCCCTGACAGCCCCCGCCATGCCCCGCAGTGAGGGCCACAGGGGGACAATAGCAGCCCCGAGGCAGGGCTAACTGGGCCGAGATGGATGGAGCGGCGTCGGCACTGCGGCCAGGCCTGACCTCCTCTCACCGCGCCCGCTGGGCCCAGGCCTCGGCGCTCCGCGCTGCAATTTGCAGCATTTAGCTTACAATAACCCTCACTGACATAAATAACCAGCACGCTGTGTCTGGGGCTGCTTGACCCTGTGAACTGGCCCTAAAACACTCAGATATTGATCCAAATTGCAGTTTTGTAGCTTTCCTTCAAAGATGCGCACATCCGCCTCTCTGTGAGCTGTCACCTCCCGTCTGACTCCGTGCAGCAGGGGTGCAGCCGCGGTGCAGCTAGAGACAGGGGTTTCGCACACAGCACCTTCTGCACAGTTTCACTAAGTTATGTTGTGTTATAAGCATTCATTGACATCTCGAGGACTTTTGGGACCCAGGGTAAGACCCCCAGTTCAAAACATCTTTAAATCTGTCACCTGTTTTCAGCTTATTCAAGCCTCACCGAAGTGAAACAATATTGAAAAATACGATAAACTTTAAGAAGCAAATACACACAAGGACATTCAAAAGTTCATCCTTCCAAGTGTCCACCAGCAAAAGGGTACTGACAACAATTGGAATTCAGAGTTTAACCGGCCTGTTCCACCTATTGTAAGAAAGACACTGCAAGGATGTCTTGATGGATGTTTAGTGGAATAATGAATAATAATAAAATAGGACAAAGGAAAAGCACTTGTAATTATAGCTTTAATTTCGGATAGTCATGCACATTGCTCTGAGGATTTTCACTATTCCATTTTGGAAAATCCGAGACTTGTCTCCTGAATTCTCTTTCCCTGAACTGAACACCCCCCCATCCCCAACCCCACCATATGGTAAGCAGCTCTCTGGTTGAAAAGGCATATTGTGGGCTTACTTAAACAGAAGGGCTTGCAGCCCGCCCATTGATTACCATTGGTTGGCTTTAGTGCCACTCTCATTTGCCTGCGTCTTAATTGTTGAGACTTTCTTTATGCATCTGTTGTCTGTTCATACCCTGGAGCATTGACAATTTACTTTTGCCCTTTCACTGATCACTTTTAGGGAAAAGCCTTTTTCCTTTTGTCTTAACCACTTTACAAAAGTGCATGTATTTTCCAGCTCTCACCCTAATGTGCTTCTCTTGCCACCTCTGTGCTACAAGTTGCTATTTGTCACCTATGTGCTGCTCTCCCACCCACCTACGTGATACGCTCACACTCGTGTGCTTCTTCCCATCACATTACTCTCTTGCTTTCTCTCTTACCAGGTCCACATTGTTCTCTCTCGCATGTGTGCTTTTTGCCCATGTGCTTCTCTCCCACCCACCTACATGATACACTCACCATCGTGTGCTTCTCCCCGTCACATTAATCTCTTGCCTTCTCACATGTGTGCTTTTTGCTCATGTGCTTTTCTCCACATCCACCATGCCATCTGTTTTGCTTTCCCCACTCACCTCGTGTTGCTTTCCCCACCAGCGCCCCAGTGTTCTTGTTTCCACTCCCTGTGTGTTGCTTCCCTGAGCCACTTAAAAACACTTTAGTGTGTTTTTTCTTTTTATTTACTGGCCTCACTTGGATTAGTGAATAAAAAGGAAAAAAGGCATGTGTCATTTTGTAGGTAGGCATATGTGTGGTCCACAGCCTACAACATCACACAAGTGGCTGCTTCATCATAAACTTTTTGTTTATTCTTCTTAAGCAATGCTGCACAACATCAGGGATGCTGTACAGTATCACTCAAAACCACAGGCAGATCCAATAGGAATCAAAGGCGAGACCTACAGGTTTTGCCAGTGCCTTTTCTCTGTAGTTAAAGGGCCTCCTGAGCAGCAGAAATGGGAGAGGTAGAAGATAAGGACAAAGAGGTAAAGGGAACAGTATAGTGAGAGAGGTGAAGAAGAGGGAGAAGGTAGGTAGAGACAGAGAGGCAGTGGAGATAGGCGAGTTAGGGAGAGCCATCAGAATAAAAGAGAAGGGCGAAGGAGGCTGAAATAGATACAGATGGTTAAAAGAAGAAAGTTTTTAGTGAAAGACAGATAGACAGGTAAAGTTTTAGGGACTGATTTAAGGAAAGTGGCACTGCATCCAGTGCAGCACCACTTTTCTTGCACCCCTTAGCGCCACCCCTATCGCCACCGCGTGTGCGCCCTATCTAAGATACAGTGCACCATGGTGCAGGGTAGAGGGCAATAGCGTCAAAAGTTCTGATGCTATTGATGTACTGTTCAGGGTTAGAGCCAACATTTTGGCACTAAGCCTGAACAGTACATACGGGCCCATTGAAAACAAGGGCATGCTCCTTTTTAACGCCTGCTCTGAGCAGGTGTTGAAACTACTGAAAAAAATGAAGCATTGTGCCATTTCTTCGTCTCCCCTAAAAGGAGAATGTCCCCTTTGCATACATCATGCATGGTGCATGCATAATGTAACACAAAGGGTTACAAAGTGACACAATTCATGCATTGCACCACTTTGTAAATATGGCGCAGGGAAAAGGCCAACTTAGCGCCGTCTTAGCATAAAATTTTTTACGGCACAGTGGCGCTAGGCCCTCTTAAATCTGGGCCTTAGAGTGAAATTGACAAGTAGAGAGATTGACACCGAGACGCGCTTCTCCGACAGACTACGACCGGCTCATTATCCCACCAGGGTCCCCAACTGAGGCTTATCAAGGCCTCTTTTGCTTATCGTCATTTACTGGATCGTCTTTCACCTACTGCCAACCATCCAACTCCTTACATCGGTCTCACCCACTACTTACCTTCCTGGCCAACTGGCCCAGCCTTGAAAAAGTCACTTGTGTGACGAAACACGTGTTGACTGTTCTTGGATGACTACGTCAATTTGTGGCGAATTGGGCCTACAAATAAAGACACTTACATCACCGACTGAGGACTCTTCAGATTTATTATCCACGTCTACAAACTGAACACCAGGGACACTTGTCCTCTATTTGAACTGTGACTGTACTGTTCTGTGTGCCGGGGTCATTCTGCTGTTATTATCACAAGTAGAGAGAGCTAAACACAGGAGATGGAAATCTGGAGAGAGGGAGATTGGTTAGGTACACTGGGGCTGCGGTAGAGAGAGAGGTAAAGTAGAAAGAAGTGAGTTAGAAAAAAGTTTGAGGCACAGACAAGTGTAGGTATATAGGGAGAGAGGAGGGAGTGTCAGACTAGTAAAGAGATACATAAGATTAAGAGAGAGGGATGAACAGTAGAAAGATGAAGCATTGAGAGAAAAGTGATGACGTAGAGAGAGAGACAGGCAACTTTGATGTAAAGAAAGAGGGAGGTTGAGCTAACGAGAGAGAGAAGATAAATAGAGAAGGTGGGTTGAAATGGAGAAGGAGTTATAGTTACAGATAAGCGAGAGAGCAGAAAGAAATGATGTAATGATAGATGGAGAGAAAGATGTACAGGCAGAGAAAGAGAGGTAGCGGGATACAAGTATGTTAGTTGTAGAGGAGATGTGGGGGGACAGAAGTGGAGAGAGAGGTGAAGAAGCACATGAGTTCTGAGGCAAATTGAGAGCTGGGATAGTGAAAAAGGGAGAGGCACGTTAGAGAGAGAATGTAGTGAGAAAGACAAGGTAGGGAGAGAAATGAGTTAGAGATGAGTGAAGTTGAGTAGCGAGGGCGAGAGAGATGAGTGAGCAAAAGGTGAAGTAGACAGAGAGGGGAAATGTGGATAAAGAGACAATGTAGACAGAGGGTTTTATGAGTAAGAGTGAGATAAAGGAGGTGGAGGGGTAAAGAAGGGTGAACAAGCTGGGGAAAGAGACGAAAGAGTGAACAAGAGGTGATTTAGAGAAAAAATAGATGAGAAGGTGGTGAGGTACTGACAGGTAGAGAGAGACAGAGTCAGAGGCAGAGATAGGCAGGTAGAGTGATAGAGGTTGAGTTAGAGAGACAAAGGAGAGAGAAAGAGCGAGAGAGTTGTTTGGCTGCCCAAATCACTTTACCAGCCCCCCATCAGATTATGCAGGGGGGATGCTATGAGTTCTCTTTAGATGTACTGTTGTTTGATGGCATTTTATGATAGTGTGGGTCCAATACTGTTGTGAGCATGCTGATAGCCACCTGAAAGTAATTTCTGTGTTGTGCTAAATGTGTGAGGAGTGCTGTATCTATGCCGATTTTGAAGTTTGTATGTGTTTTTTTCTTAACATTGCAGTGTGCACAGTGGACCACCATGACAAATATTTCTGTGTACTTAACTTCAGTCCAGGTGTTCAAACGCCATCGGCAGGTGTCATTCTCAGATCCTAATGTGAAGATATTTACTTCTGCAGATAGAGCTTTGTATGACTAAAATATGTGCATTTGGTGGAATTTATAGTCATAGTTCGAGGGGTAGTGCCAGGAACATGGCTGTTCCAAAGGAAGTGGCAGCTGCGGGCATTTTGAGAAGGCAGTGACCACAGTGAGCTTCTAGATGAATAATTTGGTAGAAGGGTCCTACCAAATTAGTAATCTTGATGCGTAAAGGCAGGCCACAAGTAGTGAGTGGCAATTGAGCCCCAGCTTTTTGCAACTTGCCTGTAATTTTGTGCTGTTACCTTCGTGCTAATAGGTATCGTTGCAAACTTCCCATTCACAGAGGTTTGCAAAACGACCTACCCAATGAATAGTAATTAGCAGTGCTTTAAATGGGATGAAAAAGATGTGTGGTCTCTAAAAGTGTTGTGGCTAAAGAAGCGTAATTAGGAATCCTTTCCAATAGGTATGACCTATGTAATTAAGGTCTGGCTTAAAACCGGTAAACTCAAATCATGTGCTTCACACAGCGTGTCACCTGACCTGTATTTTGGGGCCTCTCTGTGAGTTTTCTGTTATTTTATTCAGACATATAACACAACAATGCACATACACCTAAAATAAGCCAGCCTATTAGTTTGATAATACTTGTTAGGAGTATCAAATAAAAGAGTAACAACAATGACTTGGTTGTGAACAATAGAAGTGTTACAATTCTGACATAAAGTTGGAAATTCACTCAACTCATTGTAGGAAAGTACTAATCATAGACTTCCCCTTTCAAAACATTTTGTTTGTGTTGGGCCTTCATAGCTTAATTGTCCCATAAAGGAGGAAACTCCAGCAGGGGTCTATGTATGGTACAGCAACAAATGGAAAGTCATTTTTAGGTCGAGCACCCAGGCGCTTTGACCTGTTGTATGTATTGTGGGTTTTTAACCACACTCATCTCACACCCATCACTTTAATTTGTTCCTGGGCTTGCCTTTCAAATATCACTTGATGTCATTGGTAAATGCTGTATGTTTGTCCCGCCTTGAGGCTGTGTTTGTCATGCCTTGCAGACTGCCTCTGTTACATGGATTATTGCACGATTGCCGATATACTTCAGTGTGGGCAAACAATTTTTTTTCTTTTGTCTCTCCCCTTTGTGCTGCATGTCTGGCATGGCGGCGGTATTGGAGCGCTGGTCACATTGTTCACAGTTACCTAATCAGAGTCATGTCTTGTGGCTCTCTCCTTAAAACACTTTAAATTGGTAAATGCTTTACGTAAAACTGAAATCCTCAAAGTGAAAGTGGCTCTCCCGGCACAGTCGATACTAAAATATTCACACACTCAGGAAATTTGCCCCATAATGCTTTGCAGACCATTACATTAACAAAACATTTGTGCTCATAACTCAGCCTGTAGTGATCCTAGGAAAATGCGACCTCCAACAAAACATTCACAACAACATGCTCTTTCTGTCTAAATCATCTCTGGGTCCCCACACAAGGTTAAATCCTTCCACCATTCAATGTCTTTTTAAGCACTCTTATGTCTGGAACTTTTGTTTTACAGCTGGAAATAGCTTGTGTTTTGAGGGCCTTGTTTGTAATATCATTGTTATAGGCCTGCTAGCCCTAAAAAGGTCCTTTAGGGGTTAAGTATATGGTTACACTGCATTACTTTCTCCTGTTTTTTTTCATGAGGTTATGCCCTCTAGAGGTTAACAATATGGTTACATGACCATGTTTCTTACAAGTGGTATTTTTGCTATGGTACCCTCTAGGGCAGGGGTCTTCAAACTGGGGGGGGCGGGCCCCCCTAGGGGAGCCTCAAGTGATCCCAGGGGGGATCCAGGCTCTGTCCAAAAGAAAGATTATGCAGATAATAGTGCTTTGTTTTAAGCAGAACCATGTTTATTACATTTGTAGAAAGGTAACAGAACTTAACTGCAATGTTTGAATAAGTCCAGACGTATTTAAACATTGGCAATATATAGAATGGTTTTGAAAATTTTTGAGGGGGGACCTGATGATTTATTTTTTCCCACTGGGGGGCGCAGCATTAACAAGTTTGAATACCACTGCTCTAGGGGCTGTTTTGAGCATTAACATCTAATGCCAAAAGTGTATTTCTGATAAAGGTTTATATGATAATTGTATATGTTTTAATAATCTCTCCTTATTACAATTATGGCCATGATTCAGGCCAATTTAACATCCTTATTACACTATGACTCTTTGAACACTCTTGATATGTTTGGGTGACCATTCTAGTTTATTTCTCCTCTGTGGCTGTCATGTGTCTTTTTTGGGGGAATTGTGTGAGCCAGCCAGCAACTCTGATGGTGGGGTGGTGAAAGTGGTATTCTATTGGAATTAGCAGGCAGATTTAAATTAGGATGCTAAATGGCAACATGTTCATTTTTTGCTGCAGATAGAGGAAGAAGGTAAATGGAAGTGCTTTATATGGCAGGAAAAGACGAAATTATGAGGCATAGTTGACCATTTTATGTGATAAAAAATGTCCAGTGATGAATTTACAATGCCAATAGCTCTAACTCAAGCAAATGCGAGACCTATTGCATTGCAAATGCTTGTTTAAAAATATGTTTATTAGGGGAAATCTACACATAGTGCAATAACATATCTGAATATTCAGCCCACCACATTTATCGGGAGTACATGAGCCCAACAGTCATCTAGAAATATCCTCTTCTACATCTTCCAAAATCTATTCAGTAGCACAAAGGGAGGAAACTGCCCCCCATTTGGTGTGAGATCAGTGCATTTATATCCGAGATATTTTGCTGATGACATACAGAATAAACCTGAAAACATTAAGCAAAACAGTACAACTCAAGCAAGTGGGTCTAGGCATATTATCACAAATCCTTTATTGCATGCATGTGCCCGGGAGACTGGGTCAAAGACTCACTCATCTCCACTTTCAGGGAGGGAGTACCAGGTGAGAGCCATCCGGAATACATGGTGCTGGGCTTCAGCTACTTTGTATCTCATGGTGCTGGGCTCCAGCTACTTTGTATCTCATCCGCCAGTCTCCCACCAGGGCCCGCTGTGCAACATGGAAGCCAAAGAAACTACAATAATGGTATATTGAGTCTTAAACTGCGGTGTCGCTGCCTCCCTTTCAGATCTAGAGGCACTGGGAGAGGAGCCGCTATGGTTCTCTGGACTCTCAAAGGCATCCAGCACCTCCGTCCAAAGAGGTAATTGGTTGCCTCCTAACTCCCTGAGCCTCCTCCCTCCAAAGCACCAGTCCCTCCGCCTT
Organism: Pleurodeles waltl; assembly: GCF_031143425.1. NCBI lineage: Eukaryota > Metazoa > Chordata > Amphibia > Caudata > Salamandridae > Pleurodeles > Pleurodeles waltl. The sequence goes on from NC_090437.1 coordinate 1,013,560,194, forward strand.
AGCCCATTCCTTCACTGCAGCATCCCTTCTGGACAACATATGGCCCGCTGACTTCCATGCCATGGCAATCTGCCTCTTTACTAATATCAGGGCCAATTCGACAAACTGGTTCCCCATATTTTTCCATTTCAGTCTATGAAAGAACCCAGCAAACACATTTCCAGGGTACATGGCATATCCCAATGGGGCATTCTATTTAACCTCTCTGCCACAGTTCCCCAGAATTCCTGAACATATCCACATAACCAAGTCATGTGGCAGAAATCTGCTTCCTATAGTGCATAACGAGGGCACCGCTTCGCCTCCCCCGTAAACTACAGTGAGTTTCTAGGATCTTAGGTACGTTTGATGAGGATAAATGAATTGAATGTGCTTGAGTCCTCTGTTGCGTGAGATTTTCTGCGGGTATGCTAACATTTTCATCAATTCGTGGTCTGGTATGTCCCTACCCAAGATCCTCTATAATTTCACTTGCCAAGCTAATAGGGGTGTCCTAATCATCCTGTTAAGAGCCAAATAAAACCACTTCACTTGATTCCTCCCCGCAACCATGGAGAATAACATTTGGAGAACGGCATGCAATCCTGGCTCGTCCCTCCCTTTGTCCCAGAGAGCAACACAGTGAAGAAACTGTCACAGGGGTAAGCCATGGGAGTCAATGAAGGTTGCCAGGGATATCAGTGTTGAGGCCTCATTGCAGTCACCCACAGTGATCAGCTCCATCGCTGTCCAAGTTGCCATCTGTGCTGCTGAAAAAAACAGTTGGGGAATCACCATGGGGCAGTCCCACCAGTTGAAGGGCTGGAGTGTATAATGGGCAATGCTGGGTACGGCACACACATCGCCACCAGCACGTAAAGGCCATGGAAAATAGCTGTCCATCTCCCTATCCCAGAGATACCCATCACAGAAGTCTTGCCAATAACACCTCCTGCTAAGGAGCAGAACCCAGTTCCCCAGATTTGTCCCACCTAGCCACCTGGTATTCCATTGCAGTTCGGCTGCCAGAAAATAGGTCTCAAAGTCTGGCATCCCCAGACCGCTGTCCATGATGGGTCGCTTGAGGGTATCCAGAGCCACCTGTTGGCATCCCCCATCCCATATATGCTCCCTGTTGGACCTGGCCCTTTTTGCTGGTTCATCCTCAGACTTTTTGCCTCCTTACTCCTATTTTTTCTGACCTCTTGCTGTTGGTTCTAGGACTCTGAGCACTTTACCACTGCTGATCAGTGCTAAAGTTCAATTGCTCTCCATTCTAAAGTTGGTATGATTGGCTTATACGTAATTGGCATGTTTAATTTACCAGTAAGTCCCTTGTACAGTGGTTTCCCTATACCCAGGGCCTGTAAATTGCAGCGCTGCTTGCGCCACCTACAGAAGTAGCCTTTCAAACCTGTCTCAGGCCTCCTAAGGTAGGCCCTTGCTAGCCCTACGGGCAGGGCGCTATGCATGTAGAAGGCAGGACATGTGCCTGGTTGCATGGCCTGTCCTGGTTGTGACCAACAGGCTATTTGGTTTGTCACTGCTGTGAGTGCTGCCTTCTCATAGGATTGCATTGGAAATGCCCTGCCTTAGGTCTAGGGGGTATTGTCTGATTTATGAGGGGTAGCATAGGCATGTCTGGTATGTTTGTAATGGTAGTGGGAAATGCTGCTTACTGGTGTAGGTGGATATTTTATTATCATTACAGAAATGACACTTCTAGAAAGTGAGCATTTCTCTGTGCTTATGACTCTGGTGCTTTGCACCTCGACTCTGATCCACATCTGGCCAGAGTGACAATTAGGCTTTGTGCATACTTTTCAGACAGCCTGTACACAGGGAGGGTGTCACAGTGGTGCATCTACATATTGAATGGTCTTCCTGGGCTGAGAGAAGGGGAGGGGGGGGCACACTTGCATCTGAAAAGGCTGTGCCCTGGCCTCACACAAAGGGCTCGTTTACCCCCAACTAGTTGTTTGGAGTCTGTGCTGGAGGAGAAAGGGGGCACTCCCAAAACCAGTTGTAACTGGTTGGAATACCCCCCCCCCTCTTTGTTAAACCCTTGCAAAACTGAGAATAAGTGCAGGCGACTTTTCCTCACTGTTTGGAGACACTCTGGATGTCAAACATGCTTGTAACTGGACACAGAATGCTGCTGGACTCACCAGGAACTGCCTTGGAATCCTGCTGTTGTGCTTACCTGTGACCTGCTTGGTCACCTGGAGGAACTGCCACTGTCTGCATCCCCATTGTGCTGGCCTGCTGCTGGGCCCTGCCACCCTGTGCTCCATCTTTGTGTCCCCCAGGGGCTGGGTGCTGTGGCCCTTGCCCCTGCAACTGTCTGCATAGCACCTAGAGTAACGCTGGATGTGCTCCTGTCAAAGAGCCTGGAGAGTGCTTTAATTTGGTCTACTTCAGCGCGTTGAAAGCGCTTTATTTTTCTGCCCCCTGTGCTTTATAAGCTCTTGCCGACGTGCCCAGATCACCACCGCAGCCCGGGCGGGCTGTTTTGTTGAAGCGCAAGTGAACTGCAGTGTGCGTTGCCCTCAGGGCACGAAGAAAGTGAGATCAGAGCAAGCGTGCGCCTATTGGTGCCCCTGGGATATAGCACTCTCCGAGGAGTGCCCCTGGGGCACCGCAAGGTCCTCATTTAGGACCGAAGACACCGCTGTAGCCTGGGAGGGCTGACAGAGGCTCGTGCACCACGTTGGGTGCAGGAGCCCATTTAAGACCGGGGTGGATGGCTCATCCAAGGCCCCTCTGCTCCACCGGGCCCCATTTTTGTTGGGTGCGCTGCGGGTGGGGGAAGCCTCATCAGAGGCTCCCCGTCCCGCCAGACCCCCAACGATCATTGAAGGACGAGTGGGGGAGGAAGCCTCATCGGAGGGCCCCGTGCCGCTTTGTCCCCTGCTCTGTTGCTCTGCCCCCCACCTTTGGAGGGCTGGTCGTGGCCCGGGGGGCGGTTTAGGGGGTTTAGAGAGGTAGTGGGCACCCTAGTTTGGGCGTGGGCCCCCAGGAGAGGCCACTGTATGAAAACAGAGGGGGTGCGTGCTGCCCCCTCCTCCCCAATCATAAAAAGGGCCCATGTTTTAGCACAGAGGAGCACAGGGGGGCCCTCATTTTCTTTCCTGGCACTGGAGGGGCCTTCATCTTGACAACAGATACTTCTGAATGGACATATACTTTGCTAATGTTCCTTTTATGGGGATGCTGGGAATGTTATGTTAACCGGTTTCTTTTATGATGTGCCATATATTTGCTAATGTTCCTTCATGGGCATTCTATGTTAATATGTTTTCATGACTTGACATATGTTTTCTAATGTTCCTTGTCTGGGCATTTATGATACTTTCATGACAAGTGCATTTCTATAGTAATGTTTTCCTGACTACTGCTTATGTTTCAGATTAATGAGTCACCTGTGTGTTATATGTGACTACTGCTGATTCCTTCAGAGAAATAGTACTGCCTAATGTTCTGACAACTGCTTTGGTAGCAGGGTATTACTGACGCGTTTGGTCTAATAATGTGGTGTACAATACAGTTTATTTTTATATAACTTGGTGTTGTGTTTCTTTTGGGGTGGGGATAGTGTGTCACATTTATTGTGTGTGTTGTGCAAACGCTTAACACATTGCCTGTGGGATAGGCCTGACTGCTCGTGCCAAGCTACTAAGGGGGTGAGCAGGGGTTATCTTGGACGGGTAACTCCCTTGCCCTGACTAGAGTGGGTGGGTTCTGCCTGGCTTAGGTGCATACCCTAGCCAACCAGAAACCCCATTTCTAACACTCCAGAAGAAGGGAGTCCAACTGTCTGAACCAATGGGCAGGGATCCATACTGAAGACCATAAAGCAACCAGAGTAAAATGATCATCTTAGTGAGCGTGATCCATGCCATGAGGGGATGCTGTAACGTCCGCTAAAAGCCGCTACCCCCCCACAATGAGCACAGGGCTGGACCTAGGTTCCCCTCCCTCATCTCCTCCAATCCGTGGTAAATTTGTATCTCCACGTAGCAGATGGTGCGAGGGGCCAATCAATATCCGGCACCAAAGTGAAAGGTCTTTCCAGCCCCGGCTGCAGAAGGAAAATGCAGGACTTTAATAAGAACCCTGCAGCTCGGAAACCACACCAAATCCACGGAGCAAATGGGCCATGAAGGGGACATCCATCTCCATATTGGACACATACAGTAACAGGTCGTCCATGTAAAAGGAAATGAGATGTTCAGTCCCATCCAACACTATGCCTCTACCCTGCCCCCGGGCCCTGCACAGCTCTGCCAGCAGTATAATGGCAAGCGCAAACAGGAGTGGTGACAACGGGCACCCCTGACTGTTTCCCCGATGAACCTCATACGAACTGGAGACTCCACTATTCGCACCCTGGTGGTTGGGCAGGTATACAGCATGTGCAACCAATGTACCCAGGTAACTCCCAGCTCCACTGTAATGTGATCCAAGTATGACCAACTAACTGTGTCAAATGCTTTTCCAGGTCGATCAACACTATCCCTGCCTATTGCATCCCTTGCAACAAGAGGGAATGTAGGAACATATATAGCTGTTGCAGATTCAGAGAGGCATTGGGTTGTGGGATAAATCCGCACTGGTAAGGGTGCACAAAAGTCGGCATATGCAGAAGTAGTCGCATCACTAGGAGTTTGCTCAGAATGTTGAAGTACATGTTCAGCATTGACAAAGACCTGTAAGCCGTAACAGGTGCCTCTGGCGCCCGAGTCTTCAGAAGTGGGACAACCATAGCGTCTTTAGTAGAGGCAGGGAGTACCTTCTTCTCCCAGGCAGCGGCATAGACTGCAGACAGCCTAGGCACCAGACGCCCAGCGAAGTAAAATTCCGCTGGAAGGCCATCTGGCTCAGGGGACTTCCCACATGCCATGTCTCAGAGGACACTTTTTAGTTCCTATGGTGTGATGGTGCCCCCCAGCGCCTCTGCAGTCTCCTAGGTTTCCACTTAGCTTACTGCCCCACACACAATTTGGCTAGTGCCTCCTTACAATTCAGTTTCTCAGTGTCCCATTCCATTAGAAAACGGAAAATAGGAAATACTAAAAAGCCCCAATGGCTCCAGCACATATACTGCTGTTAAAGAGAAAGAGGTCCCCAAGCCGAAAGGCACAAGAGCAGACATTTCAGAAGACAATCCAGAGGGGGAGGCAAGTACTCTACCTAGCACTAGTTCAGAGCCAGTTCTATAGATCCTGTGGAGGTTGGCTAGGCATATCTTCACGGAAACAAAAGAAATGTGCCTAAGAATCAGCAGTCGTTTGTGATGAACGAAAATCTCATGGCAAGGAAGTTAGAAAAAGAAGTTACTTCCCACCATGTAATGGGTTTGTGTGCACCTTGATGTGGGAGTTTTGGTGTGATTCATAACCTGTCCTTTCCAAAGGAAAGGCCTCTGCTGTTCAGCATGTTTCCCTTGACCATAAAGAGCAAGTGTCTCCAACCAGTCAATTATCAGCTACTAGTAGCTCCCAGACACCTTCAGAGTAGATCACAGCCTTTACTTTGTATTTAAATAAGCACAAGGTGATAAATTCCTTTTAATATTAAGGGAAGGCTGTGGTTAGTTTACATTATTATCATCAGGCTGCAATAAGGAGGGCCTGATAATGAGGAGTGCTCAGTCAGATTTACTACCCAGGCTGGGACTGGAGCACAGAGATGAACAACTGAAGCACTGGGGTATTTAACTCTTAAATAAAAGTCCTTATCAACTCAGGATTGAAGCTGTGAACAAAATGATGTTTCTAAATGTTTTGAAATAGGAGAAAATTAAAATGAAAAGTTACCTAAATGATTAAGTTAACTCTTTATTTTAATTTTCTCCCATTTCAAAGTTTTACAAGCAACAGGCCTCTTGTTCTCAGCGGCCAGTTGACAATGTCCCATAAGTATAAGTGAAAAATACAACAATGTATTTAAAATGAGAGAAATTTAAAGTGTAGAAAAATGTTCCATACTATGAACATTTTTGTAGAACATTTTTCTGCATTGTAAGTTACTCCTGTTTCAAAAAACGATTGTATGTTTGTGTTATACTTGTAAGGGTGGCACATATAGCGAAAGGTAGGTCCTGTGCTCCAAGTACATGTGACACAGGCTCTTAGTCACATATACAAATATATTCCATTCATATGCCCACATGTTCATACAGTCCAAAAGACCATGCTGTCAGTGACACACATGGCAGCCCTGTCATAGTGCCCCAAGTCAAAGTATTTTGTTCAAACCATAGTATTGGGCCCTTTAGACTTAAAGTCAATAAAGCTGGGTGTGGGGGTGTTTGGTAACAATGCACAAGTTGTTTAGCCTTCAGTAGCTCACAATGATTTTCACTGATCAGAAATCACTTTCATTACGGAAAAGGCTGGAGACTCTTGATATAGAGGCTACGCTGAGGGTGCTGACAAGAGCACCTTTCTAATGAAGGGTGATATCATGTCAGCTTTTGGGTTGCTGATGGTACATCCAGATGAATTTATTTTGGCTTTCAAATCTCTGTTTTCTATGTCAAATGTGCTCCCATGGTAAGTTATGGGTTTTGTGCATGCTTGGAAAAGAATATGGTATTTTCAGGCTCCAGTGAAGTCAGCGTTACCCAAATAATTTTCTGTTCTTGACCCTCCATGGAACAGGAATATGCCTCAAAGCTGACAACATTTTTTGATTGTATGAAGCTTTCAGGTGTTCCACTGGCATATGTGCAAATCTCAAAATCCACAACTCTTATAAAATAGTTCGGTATAGAATTATACCCGGTTCAGGCGGTCAGTCTTTTGCCCATTGTCAAGCTTGGCACCGCTACAGAGGTTTCTCTCCATTAAAAGGAGGTGACATTGCACCAGCAGCAGGTTCATCACAGTCAGATTAATTTTGCACAAGACTCATTCTCAAGGAGTGGCCTTTGTGAAATCCAAGATTTTTTTTTCATCCGGCGCTGTTTTCCTGGTGATTTCAATGGTACTATGATTTGGAGTGTACACCAGTCAGTGAGTACTGGGGGGATGTACATTGGATGTAGCAGATGAATTTTGAACTCCCTTGTAGCCAACTAATGCATGTTGTTTTTCAAGGAGTGCTTTGAGTCCTGTGCATTAAGGAATGTCCCATTTTTGGAATTACTCCAAATCAGTGTGGTGTTTAGCATAATGGCAGGGCGTTTGAAAGGTAGATCTATATTCTTTCTAGTCATCACATATCAAAGATGGAGACCATTAACTGCCTGTGGGCAGGAGGCCTGAGACACTGGGAGACTTATATGTCTGGTGTCTTGGGCAGTGCTTAATTTGTTAAATAATGAGTGCTGTGCCCAAAGTACTGCTCAGAAGCTTGGTCCTGAATCCACCTCAGCCCTTTTTAATCCACTGCCAGACACTGCCTGCTCCTTTATCACACTCATGCAGACTACTGCTTTCTCCCTTGGTCACAGTTTTTCTGTCTTTCTTTTCCTCCTTTTTTCCCATTTGTGGTTTCCCCCTCTTTTGCTCTCGGGAAATGTCTCATGAGGAAAAATAAGTCCTGGTCCTTAAAAATTAGTGCCAGTCAATCAATCAATCAGCATTTGTATAATGCTGCACTGTCACCCCTAGTGGCAGCTAGGTGCTGAGCGAGCTGTGTCTCCATCTAAAAGCCAGGTCCTGAGTTTCCTTCTGTAGTCTGCCAGGGAGGGTGCTTTTCGGAGGTGGTAGGTTGTTCCAGGCCTTGGCAGCGATGTAGGAGAAGGAGCTGCCCCCCATGTGGCTGTGACGGATGCAGAGGGTGTGTGCGAGTGAGGCAGAGCAGAGGTGTCTTGCGGGCAGATGAAAATTCCATTGATGGTTGATGTAGAGCAGTCCTTTATCATGAAGGGCTTTGTATGCATGAGTGCGGATCTTGAATTGGCATCTTTTTGGGATGGGGAACCTGTGAAGGTTTCTGAGGTGAGGGTGATGTGAGTCTATTTGGGGAGGTCAGGGATAAGTTTGGCTGCAGCGTTCTGTATAGTCTGGAGTCTATTGAGTAACTGGGAGGATATGTCTACGTAGAGAATGTTTCCGTAGTCAGGGCGGCTGGTGAGCGAGGGCCTGGGTGACTGTTTTTCTGGTGTAGATTGGGATCCATCTGAGGATTCTGCAGAGCAGACAGAGGAGAAGGTGACTACGTTGACTTGTGGTTTCATGATCATTTGGTTGTCGAGGATGATGCCACAGTTGTATGCATGGTCCGTAGGTGTGGCTGTTGGTCCGGGTTCTGCTGGTCACTGTAGGAGGCTGGACTGGCTTGTAGTAAGTACCAAGGGGTACTTGCACCTTGCACCAGGCCCAGTTATCCCTTATTAGTGTATAGGGTGTCTAGCAGCTTAGGCTGATAGATAATGGTAGCTTAGCAGAGCAGCTTAGGCTGAACTAGGAGACGTGTGAAGCTACTACAGTACCACTTAGTGTCATATGCACAATATCATAAGAAAACACAATACACAGTTATACTAAAAATAAAGGTACTTTATTTTTATGACAATATGCCAAAGTATCTTAGAGTGTACCCTCAGTGAGAGGATAGGAAATATACACAAGATATATATACACAATAGCAAAAATATGCAGTATAGTCTTAGAAAACAGTGCAAACAATGTATAGTTACAATAGGATGCAATGGGGAAACATAGGGATAGGGGCAACACAAACCATATACTCCAAAAGTGGAATGCGAACCACGAATGGACCCCAAACCTATGTGACCTTGTAGAGGGTCGCTGGGACTATTAGAAAATAGTGAGAGTTAGAAAAATAACCCTCCCCAAGACCCTGAAAGGTGAGTGCAAAGTGCACTAAAGTTCCCCTAAGGACAAAATAGTTGTGTTAGAGGAATAAGGCAGGAAAGACACAAACCAGCAATGCAACAACTGTGGATTTCCAATCTAGGGTACCTGTGGAACAAGGGGACCAAGTCCAAAAGTCACAAGCAAGTCGGAGATGGGCAGATGCCCAGGAAATGCCAGCTGCGGGTGCAAAGAAGCTTCGACTGGACAGAAGAAGCTGAGGTTTCTGCAGGAACGAAAAGGGCTAGAGACTTCCCCTTTGGTGGACGGATCCCTCTCGCCTTGGAGAGTCGTGCAGAAGTGTTTTCCCGCCGGAAGAACGCCAACAAGCCTTGCTAGCTGCAAATCGTGCGTTTGGCGTTTTTGGACGCTGCTGGGGCCCAGGAGGGACCAGGAGGTCGCAAATTGGACCTGAAGAAAGAGGGGACGTCGAGCAAGACAAAGAGCCCTCACTGAAGCAGGTAGCACCCGGAGAAGTGCCAGAAACAGGCACTACGAGGAGGCGTGAAACGGTGCTCGCCGAAGTTGCACAAAGGAGTCCCACGTCGCCGGAGACCAACTTAGAAAGTCGTGCAATGCAGGTTAGAGTGCCGTGGACCCAGACTTGGCTGTGCACAAAGGATTTCCGCCGGAAGTGCACAGGGGCCGGAGTAGCTGCAAAGTCGCGGTTCCCAGCAATGCAGCCCAGCGAGGTGAGGCAAGGATTTACCTCCACCAAACTTGGACTGAAGAGTCACTGGACTGTGGGGGCCACTTGGACAGAGTTGCTGGATTCGAGGGACCTCGCTCGTCGTGCTGAGAGGAGACCCAAGGGACCGGTAATGCAGCTTTTTGGTGCCTGCGGTTGCAGGGGGAAGATTCCGTCGACCCACGGGAGATTTCTTCGGAGCTTCTGGTGCAGAGAGGAGGCAGACTACCCCCACAGCATGCACAAACAGGAAAACAGTCGAGGAGGCGGCAGGATCAGCGTTACAGAGTTGCAGTAGTCGTCTTAACTACTTTGTTGCAGGTTTGCAGGCTTCCAGCGCGGTCAGCAGTCGATTCCTTATCAGAAGGTGAAGAGAGAGATGCAGAGGAACTCGGCTGAGCTCTTGCATTCGTTATCTGAAGTTTCCCCAGAGACAGAGACCCTAAATAGCCAGAAAAGAGGGTTTGGCTACCTAGGAGAGAGGATAGGCTACTAACACCTGAAGGAGCCTATCAGCAGGAGTCTCTGACGTCACCTGGTGGCACTGGCCACTCAGAGCAGTCCAGTGTGCCAGCAGCACCTCTGTTTCCAAGATGGCAGAGGTCTGGAGCACACTGGAGGAGCTCTGGACACCTCCCAGGGGAGGTGCAGGTCAGGGGAGTGGTCACTCCCCTTTCCTTTGTCCAGTTTCGCGCCAGAGCAGGGGCTAAGGGGTCCCTGAACCGGTGTAGACTGGCTTATGCAGAATTGGGCACATCTGTGCCCAACAAAGCATTTCCAGAGGCTGGGGGAGGCTACTCCTCCCCTGCCTTCACACCATTTTCCAAAGGGAGAGGGTGTCACACCCTCTCTCAGAGGAAGTTCCTTGTTCTGCCATCCTGGGCCAGGCCTGGCTGGACCCCAGGAGGGCAGCTGCCTGTCTGAGGGGTTGGCAGCAGCAGCAGCTGCAGTGAAACCCCAGGAAGGGCAGTTTGGCAGTACCAGGGTCTGTGCTACAGACCACAGGGATCATGGGATTGTGCCAACTATGCCAGGATGGCATAGAGGGGGCAATTCCATGATCATAGACATGTTACATGGCCATATTCGGAGTTACCATTGTGAAGCTACATATAGGTAGTGACCTATATGTAGTGCACGCGTGTAATGGTGTCCCCGCACTCACAAAGTTCAGGGAATTGGCTCTGAACAATGTGGGGGCACCTTGGCTAGTGCCAGGGTGCCCTCACACTAAGTAACTTTGCACCCAACCTTTACCAGGTAAAGGTTAGACATATAGGTGACTTATAAGTTACTTAAGTGCAGTGTAAAATGGCTGTGAAATAACGTGGACGTTATTTCACTCAGGCTGCAGTGGCAGGCCTGTGTAAGAATTGTCAGAGCTCCCTATGGGTGGCAAAAGAAATGCTGCAGCCCATAGGGATCTCCTGGAACCCCAATACCCTGGGTACCTCAGTACCATATACTAGGGAATTATAAGGGTGTTCCAGTAAGCCAATGTAAATTGGTAAAAATGGTCACTAGCCTGTCAGTGACAATTTGGAAAGAAATGAGAGAGCATAACCACTGAGGGTCTGATTAGCAGAGCCTCAGTGAGACAGTTAGTCACTACACAGGTAACACATTCAGGCACACTTATGAGCACTGGCGCCCTGGGTTGCCAGGGTCCCAGTGACACATACAACTAAAACAACATATATACAGTGAAAAATGGGGGTAACATGCCAGGCAAGATGGTACTTTCCTACACAACCCCCCCCCCCAAACGAAGGACAATAAGACTAGCCATGACCTGATGAGTCTTCATTGTCTAAGTGGAAATATCTGGAGAGTCCATCTGCATTGGAGTGGCTACTCCCAGGTCTATGTTCCACTGTATAGTCTATTCCCTGTAGGGATATGGACCACCTCAACAATTTAGGATTTTCACCTTTCATTTGTTTTAGCCAAAGTAGAGGTTTGTGGTCTGTCTGAACAATGAAGTGAGTGCCAAACAGGTATGGCCTCAACTTCTTCAGAGCCCAGACCACAGCAAAGGCCTCCCTCTCAATGGCAGACCAACGCTTTTCTCTAGGGGTCAACCTCCTACTAATAAAAGCAACAGGTTGATCCTGGCCCTCAGAATTAAGTTGTGATAGGACTGCCCCTACTCCTAATTCAGATGCATCAGTTTGGACATAGAATTTTTTAGAGTAACAAGGGCTTTTCAGGACAGGTGCAGAGCACATGGCCTGCTTCAGCTCCTCAAAAGCTTTCTGACAGCTTGCTGTCCATAATACCTTTTTAGGCATTTTCTTGGATGTGAGGTCATTAAGAGGGGCTGCAATGGAGCCATAGTTCTTAATGAACCTCCTGTAATACCCAGTGAGGCCTAGGAAGGCTCTCACCTGAGTCTGGGTGGTAGGGGGAACCCAATCAATAATAGTTTGGATTTTCCCCTGAAGTGGTGCAATCTGTTCCCCACCAACAAGGTGTCCCAGATAAACCACCTTACCCTGCCCTATCTGGCACTTTGAAGCCTTGATAGTGAGGCCTGCCTTTTGCAGGGCCTCCAAAACTTTCCATAGGTGGACCAGGTGATCATCCCAGCTGGAGCTAAAGACAGCTATATCGTCCAAATATGCTGCACTGAAAGCTTCCAGCCCTTGCAGGACTGTGTTCACCAACCTCTGAAAAGTGGCAGGTGCATTTTTCAAACCAAAAGGCATTACAGTAAACTGGTAATGTCCTCCAATGGTAGAAAATGCAGTCTTAGGTTTAGCATCTTCTGATAATTTGATCTGCCAATACCCTGCAGTCAAATCAAAAGTGCTTAGATACTTGGCAGATGCCAGTGTATCTATAAGCTCATCTGCCCTGGGTATAGGGTGAGCATCAGTTTTGGTTACCAAGTTGAGACCTCTATAGTCTACACAAAACCGCATTTCCTTCTTTCCATCTTTAGAATTGGGTTTTGGTACCAGTACCACAGGAGAAGCCCATGGACTGTCAGAGTGCTCAACCACTCCTAGTTCCAACATTTTCTGAACTTCTTGCTTTATGCAGTCCCTGACATGGTCAGGCTGCCTATAGATCTTACTTTTGACAGGTAAACTGTCTCCAGTATCTATAGTGTGCTCACACCAAGAAGTGGTGCCTGGCACAGTAGAGAAGAGTTCTGAAAATTGTCCTAGGAGATTTATGCAATTGTCTTTCTGCTCAGCAGTAAGACAATCTGCCAAAACTACACCTTCCACAAGAGCATCTTGTTCTGTGGAAGAAAAGAGATCAGGTAGAGGATCACTGTCTTCTTCCTGTCCCTCATCTGTTGCCATGAGCAGGGTGAGATCAGCCCTGTCATAGTAGGGTTTCAGGCGGTTGACATGGAGTACCCTAAGGGGACTCCTGGCAGTGCCTAAGTCAACTAAATAGGTGACTTCTCCCTTCTTTTCAACAATTGTGTGGGGACCACTCCATTTATCTTGGAGTGCTCTTGGGGCCACAGGCTCCAAGACCCACACTTTCTGCCCTGGTTGGTACTGAACCAAAACAGCCTTCTGATCATGCCATTGCTTCTGGAGCTCTTGGCTGGCCTGAAGGTTTTTACTGGCCTTTTTCATGTACTCAGCCATCCTTGATCTGAGGCCAAGTACATAATCCACAATATCCTGCTTAGGAGCTTTTAAAGGTTGTTCCCAACCCTCCTTTACAAGTGTGAGTGGACCCCTAACAGGGTGTCCAAAAAGAAGTTCAAAGGGGCTGAAGCCCACTCCTTTCTGGGGTACCTCCCTGTAGGCAAAAAGGAGGCATGGTAGAAGGATATCCCATCTCCTGCGGAGTTTTTCAGGGAGACCCATAATCATGCCTTTGATAGTTTTATTAAATCTCTCCACCAGTCATTTGTTTGTGGATGATAGGGTGTTGTGAACTTGTACGTTACACCACACTCCTTCCACATGGCCTTTAAGTATGCAGACATGAAATTGCTTCCCCTGTCTGATACTACTTCCTTTGGGAAGCCCACCCTGGAAAATATTCCCAGGAGGGCCTTTGCCACTGCAGGTGCTGTAGTGGTCCTTAAAGGAATAGCTTCAGGATATCTTGTGGCATGGTCCACTACCACCAAGATAAATCTATTGCCTGAAGCAGTAGGAGGGTCAAGGGGGCCAACTATGTCAACCCCTACCCTTTCAAAGGGAACCCCAACCACAGGCAGTGGAATAAGGGGTGCCTTTGGGGTGCCACCTGTCTTGCCACTGGCTTGACAGGTTTCACAGGACTTACAAAATTCCTTTGTGTCCTCAGACATCCTAGGCCAATGAAACAATGGAACCAGTCTGTCCCAAGTTTTCATTTGACCCAGGTACCCAGCTAGGGGAATGTCATGTGCCAGTGTTAGGAGGAACTTTCTGTACTCCTGAGGAATCACTAATCTCCTGGCAGCTCCAGGTTTAGGATCCCTATGCTCAGTGTACAAGAGGTTGTCCTCCCAGTAAACTCTGTGAGAGTCACTGACATCCCCATTAGCCTGTTTGACAGCTTGCTGTCTGAGACCCTCTAATGTGGGACAGGTTTGCTGTGCCACACTCCGCTCCTCTCTGGCAGGCCCCCCTTCACCCAAAAGCTCAGCAGTGTCTGCTTCCAGCTCCTCTGGTGTAGGTTCTGCACAGGGAGGGAATTCTTCTTCCTCAGAAGTTGAATCCACTGTAGAGGGAGGGATAGTAGGAAGTGGTTTGCTTCTACTAGCCCTAGCTTTAGGGAGCACTTGGTCCATTGTTCCAGGATCCAAGCTTCCCTGTCCTTTTTGCTTTTTGGCCTGAGCCCTTGTCAAAGCAAAAATATGCCCTGGGATGCCCAGCATTGCTGCATGGGCCTCCAACTCCACATCTGACCAAGCTGATGTCTCCAAATCATTCCCTAATAGACAGTCTACAGGTAAATCTGAAGCTACCACAACTTTCTTTGGACCAGTTACCCCCCCCCAGTTGAGATTTACAACAGCCATGGGGTGGCTTTGTGTTATGTTGTGAGCATCGGTTACTTGGTACTGGTGTCCAAGTATGTGTTGTTCAGGGTGCACCAGTTTCTCAATCACCATTGTGACACTGGCACCTGTGTCCCTGTAGGCCTGGACCTCAACACCATTTATTAGGGTTAGTTGCTTGTACTTCTCCAAGTTATGGGGGCAAGCAACCAAAGTGGCTAAATCAATAGCCCCTTCAGAGACTAAAGTAGCCTCTGTGGTCTCCCTAATCAGACCAACCCCAACTAAATTACCAAAAGTGAGCCCAGCTACTCCCTTGGATTGGCTATTAGTAGGTTTGCTCCCACCACCACTGCTATTAGTAGGGACACTACGTGTAGCAGTAGGGGTTGTAGTGGTAGGAGCTGTGGTGCCTTTCTTTGGACAACTGGGATCTGTTGTCCAATGGCCTTTTATTTTACATAAATAGCACCATGGTTTCTTTTCCTTGTTCTGATTAAAGGAGGATTTGGACCCACCACCCCCACCAGAGTGTTTTTGTGGGCCTGATGAAGACTCATTTTTAGATTTGTCCCCACCCTTGTCAGAAGACTTACCATCCTTCTTTTTGTTGCCATCTTTGTCACCCCCTGTATGAACTTTTCTGTTCACTCTTGTTCTGACCGATTTGTCTGCCTTCTTTCCCAATTCTTGGGGAGAGGTCAGATCAGAGTCCACCAAGTACTGGTGAAACAAATCAGACACACAATTATTACGAATATGCTCTCTCAGGATCAAGTTATACAGGCTGTCATAATCAGTAACTTTACTGCCATGTAACCACCCCTCCAAGGCCTTCACTGCCTGGTCAATGAAATCAACCCAGTCTTGTGAAGACTCCTTTTTGGTCTCTCTGAACTTTATCCTGTACTGTTCAGTGGTTAAGCCATAACCATCCAGGAGTGCATTCTTAAGAACTTGGAAATTATTAGCATCATTTTCTTTCACAGTAAGGAGCCTATCCCTACCTTTTCCACTAAATGATAGCCATAGGATAGCAGCCCACTGCCTTTGAGGGACATCCTGTACAACACAGGCCCTCTCAAGTGCAGCAAACCACTTGTTAATGTCATCCCCCTCCTTATAAGGGGGAACTATCTTGTGCAGATTCCTGGAATCATGCTCTTTTGCAGGATGACTATGGGGAATACTGCTGCTGCCACCATGGGTATCTAAACCCAACTTCTGTCTTTCCTTCTCTAATTCAAAAGACTGTCTATCCAAATCCAGCTGTTGCTTTTTAAGCTTCAGTCTGGTTTGTTCCACCCTCAACTTATTGAGTTCCCTCTCTAACATTCTGTCATCAGGGTTGGTGGGAGGGACATTTCTAGAAACAGAGCTATGATGGGAATGAACAGAAGGAGACCTGTCCCTTACAGAAGCCAACTTAACAGCTTGGTTTACAGAAACATTACTACCAGTATGGTGAGAATAAATGCTTTTGCTATGATGTGAGACAACACTATTTATTTGGTGTGGCTCATCATCATTACCATCTATGCTAGATTGTCTAGTAAGGGGCAGGCTAGGAAGTTTCTTTCCTGAATCTTTTCCTGGGGGAGTCCCTGAATCAGATTGGGAACTATTAGGTACTTTTTCAACAGATGGGGCACCTCTGGCCTTATCCTGTTCTCTAAGCATGTTAAGTAATAGTTCCAAGGCAGGATTCTTCCCTACGCTCAAACGTCTCTCTATACAGAGACTCCTTGCTCTTTTCCAGCTAAGGTTGTCATATGCAAGTTTGGACAGATCAACACTTTGGCCTGTGCCAGACATTTTTTTAGAGAGTTAAAGTGATAGAAAAAGAGAAAAAAGTTTTCAGAACTTTTTGGAAAGACAGAAAAAAAACTTTTTAAACTTTTAAGAACTTTTTGAAAGTTTAGAAGTACTTTTCAGCACTTAGAAAAGAGTGAAAAGAGGAAATGCAAAACTTTTTGGCTATGTGTATATACACTGACCTTGTTTTGTATATTTTTCTCTTATGAAAAGTACAATGACAAGAGTGGTAAGTAGTCTCAAGCACTTATCCCACCACTGCACAACCAATGTAGGAGGCTGGACTGGCTTGTAGTAAGTACCAAGGGGTACTTGCACCTTGCACCAGGCCCAGTTATCCCTTATTAGTGTATAGGGTGTCTAGCAGCTTAGGCTGATAGATAATGGTAGCTTAGCAGAGCAGCTTAGGCTGAACTAGGAGACTTGTGAAGCTACTACAGTACCACTTAGTGTCATATGCACAATATCATAAGAAAACACAATACACAGTTATACTAAAAATAAAGGTACTTTATTTTTATGACAATATGCCAAAGTATCTTAGAGTGTACCCTCAGTGAGAGGATAGGAAATATACACAAGATATATATACACAATAGCAAAAATATGCAGTATAGTCTTAGAAAACAGTGCAAACAATGTATAGTTACAATAGGATGCAATGGGGAAACATAGGGATAGGGGCAACACAAACCATATACTCCAAAAGTGGAATGCGAACCACGAATGGACCCCAAACCTATGTGACCTTGTAGAGGGTCGCTGGGACTATTAGAAAATAGTGAGAGTTAGAAAAATAACCCTCCCCAAGACCCTGAAAGGTGAGTGCAAAGTGCACTAAAGTTCCCCTAAGGACAAAATAGTCGTGTTAGAGGAATAAGGCAGGAAAGACACAAACCAGCAATGCAACAACTGTGGATTTCCAATCTAGGGTACCTGTGGAACAAGGGGACCAAGTCCAAAAGTCACAAGCAAGTCGGAGATGGGCAGATGCCCAGGAAATGCCAGCTGCGGGTGCAAAGAAGCTTCGACTGGACAGAAGAAGCTGAGGTTTCTGCAGGAACAAAAAGGGCTAGAGACTTCCCCTTTGGTGGACGGATCCCTCTCGCCTTGGAGAGTCGTGCAGAAGTATTTTCCCGCCGGAAGAACGCCAACAAGCCTTGCTAGCTGCAAATCGTGCATTTGGCGTTTTTGGACGCTGCTGGGGCCCAGGAGGGACCAGGAGGTTGCAAATTGGACCTGGTGAGAGAGGGGACGTCGAGCAAGACAAAGAGCCCTCACTGAAGCAGGTAGTACCCGGAGAAGTGCCAGAAACAGGCACTACAAGGATGCGTGAAACGGTGCTCGCCGAAGTTGCACAAAGGAGTCCCACGTCGCCGGAGACCAACTTAGAAAGTCGTGCAATGCAGGTTAGAGTGCCGTGGACCCAGGCTTGGCTGTGCACAAAGGATTTCCGCCGGAAGTGCACAGGGGCCGGAGTAGCTGCAAAGTCGCGGTTCCCAGCAATGCAGCCCAGCGAGGTGAGGCAAGGATTTACCTCCACCAAACTTGGACTGAAGAGTCACTGGACTGTGGGGCCACTTGGACAGAGTTGCTGGATTCGAGGGACCTCGCTCGTCGTGCTGAGAGGAGACCCAAGGGACCGGTAATGCAGCTTTTTGGTGCCTGCGGTTGCAGGGGGAAGATTCCGTCGACCCACGGGAGATTTCTTCGGAGCTTCTGGTGCAGAGAGGAGGCAGACTACCCCCACAGCATGCACAAACAGGAAAACAGTCGAGAAGGCGGCAGGATCAGCGTTACAGAGTTGCAGTAGTCGTCTTAGCTACTTTGTTGCAGGTTTGCAGGCTTCCAGCGCGGTCAGCAGTCGATTCCTTATCAGAAGGTGAAGAGAGAGATGCAGAGGAACTCGGCTGAGCTCTTGCATTCGTTATCTGAAGTTTCCCCAGAGACAGAGACCCTAAATAGCCAGAAAAGAGGGTTTGGCTACCTAGGAGAGAGGATAGGCTACTAACACCTGAAGGAGCCTATCAGCAGGAGTCTCTGACATCACCTGGTGGCACTGGCCACTCAGAGCAGTCCAGTGTGCCAGCAGCACCTCTGTTTCCAAGATGGCAGAGGTCTGGAGCACACTGGAGGAGCTCTGGACACCTCCCAGGGGAGGTGCAGGTCAGGGGAGTGGTCACTCCCCTTTCCTTTGTCCAGTTTCGCGCCAGAGCAGGGGCTAAGGGGTCCCTGAACCGGTGTAGACTGGCTTATGCAGAATTGGGCACATCTGTGCCCAACAAAGCATTTCCAGAGGCTGGGGGAGGCTACTCCTCCCCTGCCTTCACACCATTTTCCAAAGGGAGAGGGTGTCACACCCTCTCTCAGAGGAAGTTCTTTGTTCTGCCATCCTGGGCCAGGCCTGGCTGGACCCCAGGAGGGCAGCTGCCTGTCTGAGGGGTTGGCAGCAGCAGCAGCTGCAGTGAAACCCCAGGAAGGGCAGTTTGGCAGTACCAGGGTCTGTGCTACAGACCACTGGGATCATGGGATTGTGCCAACTATGCCAGGATGGCATAGAGGGGGCAATTCCATGATCATAGACATGTTACATGGCCATATTCGGAGTTACCATTGTGAAGCTACATATAGGTAGTGACCTATATGTAGTGCACGCGTGTAATGGTGTCCCCGCACTCACAAAGTTCAGGGAATTGGCTCTGAACAATGTGGGGGCACCTTGGCTAGTGCCAGGGTGCCCTCACACTAAGTAACTTTGCACCCAACCTTTACCAGGTAAAGGTTAGACATATAGGTGACTTATAAGTTACTTAAGTGCAGTGTAAAATGGCTGTGAAATAACGTGGACGTTATTTCACTCAGGCTGCAGTGGCAGGCCTGTGTAAGAATTGTCAGAGCTCCCTATGGGTGGCAAAAGAAATGCTGCAGCCCATAGGGATCTCCTGGAACCCCAATACCCTGGGTACCTCAGTACCATATACTAGGGAATTATAAGGGTGTTCCAGTAAGCCAATGTAAATTGGTAAAAATGGTCACTAGCCTGTCAGTGACAATTTGGAAAGAAATGAGAGAGCATAACCACTGAGGTTCTGATTAGCAGAGCCTCAGTGAGACAGTTAGTCACTACACAGGTAACACATTCAGGCACACTTATGAGCACTGGGGCCCTGGGTTACCAGGGTCCCAGTGACACATACAACTAAAACAACATATATACAGTGAAAAATGGGGGTAACATGCCAGGCAAGATGGTACTTTCCTACAGTCACCAACTGTGGTCCCAAATGAAGGTGTTCTTTACGAAGATCAGTATTTCTGTTTTTGTCAGAGTTTAGTTTGAGGCAGCTGTCTCTCATCCTTTTGGCTACATTGGTCATGGCATCGCAGAAGTTGTAGTGTGCAGAAGTTGGTTTTGGCATTGGCTGGGTCCTCAGTGAGCAAAAGGATCAGTTGAGTGTTGTCTGCATAGCAGATTATGTTGAGTCCTGGGATCTGACGACGTATGCAAGGGGAGTCATGTAGATGTTGAACAGGGTGGGGATGAGGGATGATCCTTTGGGTACGCTGCATATGATGTTCTTGGGTAAGGAGGTGAAGATTGGCAGTCGCATGCTTTATGTACATCCTGTCAAGTAAGAGGCGATCCACTTGAGGGCGTTTGCTGTATGCCAGTGTTGTAGAGTCTGTTGATGAGGGTATGGCGGGAGACTGTGTTGAACGCAGTCGAGAGGTCGATGAGGATCAGAGCCACTGTTTCTCTGTGGGCGAGGAGAGCTCTGATGTCATCTGTGGCGGCAATCAGCACGGTCTCAGTGCTGTGGTTGGCCCGGAATCCTGATTGTGAGGCATTGAGTAGGTGGTATTGTGCCAGGTGTTTGTTGAGCTGTTTGGTTGATGGCTTTTTCAATTACTTTGGCTGGGTAGGGGAACAGAGAGATATGTCTGTAAATTTTTAGGTCATTAGGCTCGGAGGAGGGTTTCTTTAGGAGTTTTCTGACCTCTGCGCATTTCCATCTGTCCAGTAAGGTTGCTTACGAGATGGAGGTGTTGAGCAATAATCTTCATAGCAACCTCTCCTTGGCAATATTATTGTTGATGTGGCTACCACCCTTAGGAGTAATAGGAGACTTTACGCCGGACCCAGGGAGGCACCCTTTTCTTGTAAATTGCACAGAGTTTCCCACACTGCCTGTAAAAAGGATTCTGGAGCATTCTAGTTTGAAACGGATTTACTCACTAGGTTTTTCCAGACAATGATGTACGTTTCTGCCCTCTGCATTTCTTTTGCAGTACTTAGCTAGATGGTGTGAATAAAGTACTTTTTAATTTAATTTCCACTTAGAGCACTGGCTGGACATTGATGCCCCGGCGGCATCCACTGGCTCAAATTAAGTACTGGTCGAGGGGTTTTTCTTACCATTGTACCAAAACTGATCCTCACGAACACCCCTTTAGCACTTGACCATCAGGATAGTTAAGCAGCATTGTCTGATGCTTACTAAGGGAGATGGTGTGGGGTAGAGACAGAGAACAGCAGATAACAACAATAAACCCATCAATGTCAAATTGATCTAATGACAATAGCCTGCGTCACCATTTTATCCATTCTTCTGGTTTATGGTGTTTTTGTTGCTGGAAGCATCGAGGTGTTGAAAGACTGGCTTCAACTTACTGCACTTGGAAGTATTGCTGTCCTTTAGGGAGCCCAGCGAACCCCCTACCTTCAGCCCTTTCAGAGCCTCTTCCCACCTCAGACTGCTTGCGCCTCTCAGTATGACCCCCGCAGACAAAAATCCACTGGGACTCCCCTGGCTAGTTTGACAGGTAGCAACCACCATGCGATCAGATCCCTCAGTTGATGTAAGCAACAAAATCATCACCAGAGAATTCTTGCAGCGTAGTGGCAATTAGGCCTGTGAGCATAAGTAGAAGCATGCCGACTGCACCACAAATATACACTCTGTGATGTGACATTATACCTAAACATCCTCCTTGCTGATGCCTCAAAAGAAGTAGCTGTGCCAGTTGTTCCCACAACTTTAGCACTCTGGATTCAGTGAGAAATACACATCATTGACCCATGCAAAACCTCGTCCTTGTAAGTGGAAGACCCTGAAGGGGAGTCAAGTGGGACTTTTCTCAGATTATCAGGCAGCCATGCTCGTTCTTCACACCACATCCATCAATGTCATGCAGGATCTGATGATGTAGCCCACAGCAGCCAGTTGTAAATATACAGAAATGGGTAACGTCCCGCGTTTCCATACAGTGCACAACCAGAGCTGCCACATTTCTGAAGACCCTTGATGCCATTTTAAGCCACATGAGAAGGTTGTAAACTGTTTGTGACAATTTTTGTATCAAAGTCTGGAGCTCTAAATACAGTAGATTGCAACATGGAAGTAAGTGACCTGTTCATCCAAAGAATCCCAATTTAGTCCACTGAAGCCCACCATAGCTACAAAGGGGAATATCATCTGCAAGCTCTATCTTTAAATTTAGAGGGACAGAGGGGAGCCTTGTGGACCACCACAGCTATCACAAATGTGATGATTCAACTGTGAACTATATTGTGAAAGCTGCTGCTTTTCTATAACTTGCAGTTCATGAAATTCACCTGGCTTGCCCTAAGAATAATGATAAATACCCAAATTTATTTTAACAAAGTGACTAACGGTTACTTGGCCTGTAGTGATTACATGACAAAATCATATTATCTAAAGTAATGAACAAGCCGGTGTGCTGCATTCACTTCCACTACAGGCAACTATTCACCTGTTCTAAAGCACACAGTCTGCACTACCTTTACTAGGATTAAAAATGGATGCTGATAAATTCAGGAATCAATCAACTCCCAGAGACTTTCTGACACCAGCATAAATATATTACACAAAACCCTTCCACCCTCTATTTTTAGTTCTGGCATTAGCCAAGGCCTTTTGATTTTACAAAACTTATATGCATACTATCGCTACTTGGAGGGGAAACATGGCGGTGGACTGAGTGGATTCCCGCTAGGGCGCAAATGCACGTATGCAGCAGGGTCATTTAAATGAAAAGACACCTCGAAAAGCTAGAATAATAAAAAATAAATAAATATATAAAAAAGGTTTTTCCTACCGACGCTTATCGAGGGGCCTTATGCTGGAGAATCGGAGCGGTCGGCCAAAAAGATATCGGAGGGAGCGGCATGAGCAGTCTGGCAGTGTGTGGGCTAAGGCTGTGTCTGAACTCTGCCGGGACTGACGCACCTCGGCCCGCATCTCCTTCTGGGGCGCACCAGGAAGCGGCAGTTGCTACAGAACATCTTGAACAGCATATGACTCCTGCAAGAGAGGACATAGGAAAAACATACTATATCACAGAGTCACTCTGGGCATAAATTAAGCCCCCCGGATAAGAGACAAACTGCAGTCGCTGTGAGGCTGGTGGCACAAGCTGGGGGCTTCAGTAACACAGAATTGCCACTCAAAAAGTATCTGTTAAGGAACCAGGCAGCAAGGGTTAATGTGAGAGAGACAGGAAGCATTATCTCCCCAGGGAATGCTGCTAACTCTGATGCCCTAAAGGGCCAAGGAGAGGGTTTAGGTTAGTGCCCTATATAAAAAAAAAGGAGGTGGGCATCAACCAGAAGGGTCGGAGAAGCTTGGAACGGACCAGAATCACACTCCCACTAAGATCTTTTTTGAAAGTGCAGGAAAAGGAGGGGAAGGAAGAAGTCATAAAATGCAGGTCAGTGGAAGCATCAGCTCCTCTAAATACATTGGGCCTGTGACTTTTGAGTCAGCCAAGTGTTGGCCCAGGACAAGGCAAGACCCAAGAAGTTCCTCAGTCTCCCTGGTTTGTGAAGAGCAAGCTAGTCTACAGAACTTGCTCATGAAATTAACAGATGAGATTACAGGAAAATTTGCAGTATCGTAAAAAAATCAAGAAAAAATCAAGGACTCGTGTGAGGCTATGAATCCAAAAATCAATGCCCTGACGGATGGGATCTGAGAAATTGAAACTAAGGTGGAAGAACTGAACAGGGTGGTGGATTTGGATTGTAGGGAATTACAGGACTTAAACTAGGGCGAGAAGGATATGCATGAGAAACTTGAGATCTTAGAACAATATTTGGAGGAATAATCTGAGAGTCCTAAATGTGCTGGAAGGTTTGGAAGGGGACAGCATCAAAAGCTTTGTGAAAGGCCTGATATATTAGTTTATTCCATCCATAGACTATACAGCATTAGTGGACGACATCCAAAGGGCCCCAATAGTCCCTTTTAAGAAGAATGAAGGTAGGAAAATCCATAGGAGAATACTAATACATTTTAAAACCTACTCCATAAAGAAAAATATATTATCAGAGGCACTTAAAGTTGACACATTAATCATCAGTTATCTTGATGCTTTTATTTTTTCATGAAAGCTCCTGGATGTACATGGAACTTTTCCTAATCTTTTCAAACTGCTGCACAAATGAAGTAATATAAAAAAGTAAAAGCGGCGAGAGGCCCCAGTTGGAGAAGTGCTTCCTGCCAGCCCAGGCCTGTGGACTCCCTGGGAATGTGTTACAGACCCATAGGTTGGGATCTGCTGGCTTAGACCAATCTCTTTCGTGAAAACAGACTATAAGATCCATACCCAGATTCTGGCTAAGCGACTGGAAAAGATATTGGGGTTTTTAATCCATAAAGATCAGAAGGTTTTTATCAAGGGGAGGCAGCTATATGAGTTGACTCACGACCTTTTTGGGGCTATTGACCTAGCTACCAGGGATACCCTCCCGCTGGCGGTACTCACTTTTGATGCAGCAAAGGCTTTCGACAGAGTCAACTGGTCTTTTTTGCATAGCGTGATCCGATGATGTAATTTGGAGGAGGTCTTATCCAGATCAAGCAGAGGTATTTATAAAAAAACAGTGGCAAGTGTCCTGTTTAATATAAACCTGTCTGAGCAGTTCAAGATCAGAGGGGGGACCCGTCAGGGGTGCCCACTTTCTCCCTGCTCTTCAACCTTTACATAGAGCCATTGGCCAATAAAATTAGGTCAGGTCCAAACAATACTGTGGGTGGGAGAAGAAGGTGGACTTGTATGCTGATGATTTCATGGTCTACACTAAACACCTGGAGACCTTTCTACCAATAATTCTTAGTACATTAGAAGGTTTTGGGAAACTGTCAGGTTACAGCGTTAGTCAACAAAAGACAGACATGATGCTATGGAATATTAGGCAAAATAGCCCCATGGTAAAACAAGAGATTGGGTACTTGGGATTTAAGTGACGATGGACAAGTGACAATGCACCTGGATAAAACAGCACTGATGAATTTGAACAAAGTTGCAATCGTGTCCAGAAAAATGCTCACAGGGTGGGGTGGGCTTCCATTACCTTTTGTGGGCAGATCTAACATCTTGAAAATGTTGATTTTTTTAAAATGTACTTTCCTTTTTAATGCAATACCTCTGGAATTTAAAGCAGCCTGGATAAAGAAGTTCCAGGGAGAACTAAGTAGTTTCATCTGGGCCACCAGTGGAGCAAGAATTGCAAAGTAGAAGCTTTGTAGGAAAAAGGAGCAGGGAGGAATAGGAAGCCCCGACCGTTACATATATTGTCTGGCTTTTCAACTAAAAAAAATATGAGACCTCCTTTTGAACACATCCACTTTCAGTACCCTCTTAAGTGCTTTGAAAAATCATTTATCTAAGGCGGGGTATCATTTCCTTTACAAATTTGATCACCCGAAGTACTTCAAAAAGGTCAAACTAAAGCTTTTAGAAGCCAGCTATTGTGTTAGGCGGACGTTGGGAATACCATTTTACAGACGTTTTGCCCCAATTTGGGATTTCGGAATCCCAGAAAGTCTCAAAGATAAGCTGACTATCCCGTTGAGGGAGAACGGGCTCGGTAACTGGGGACTAATCAGGTTGGACAATGTTTTGCGTCTGTGGTCCCTTTTCTTAGATAAAACCATGGGGACCCTGTCTAAATTCAACTACTATCAGTTGGTGAGTTGGGCAAATTACTCTTTCAAGAAAGAGAAGGACTTTAGCATTTGGGAAGAGAAACTGCAAGAGGGTACATTTAGACATAAATAGGGTTCACAGTGGTATTGGATGCTGGTAGGTCTAGGGGAGGAAGAATTCAGCTTGCCGATGGAGATCTGGGGAAGGGACCTGCCATCGAGGGATGTCACAGCTCTATGGCAAGTATCAATGTCTATGCTCTGGAAAGTTTATAAATCTGCACCCTTAAGAAGAAACCATCTTACACAGAGCATATCGGACACCGAAAAAACTGGCACAAATGAGAGGGCAAGGAGAGAGGAGGTACCCCAAGTGTGATAAAGAAGGAGTGGATGAGGTCCATATGTTCTGGCAGTGTCCCGTAATCCAGCGCTTTTGGCGAGAGGTTGGCAAAGTGCTTTTAGAGGTTGTGGGCTTAGAAGCAGAGGTAAGCCTTCCCTTGATTATTTTCAGTGTTCTAGAGGTTGACAGGTCTTTACCAAAAATGAAACACTTATTTTTCATGTTAATACTATTAGCATGACGGGAAATATGCCCTTCTCCTCAGACACTAGCAGAGTAGGCTAGCTCTGTTATATGAATTAACCAGTTAAATTGAAACACCTCTCATTCAAAAAGAACAAAACTTTGGGAGTTGTGGGAAAAAACGCACAGTCCATAATGAAGTGGAGAGTGCCAATGATCAAGGGCCCGATTACAAACCTGGCAGTCTCATGACCGCCAGGATTGTGGTGGCAGTTGTACTGCCACTAATGCGGCGGTCCGAGTGCCATATTACGACCACGGTGGTAGCGCCGCGGTCGGACTACCAGCACCCCCACATTTCGACTTCACGACGGCCTTGTGGTGCTGGCGGTCCGACCGTGGCGCTACCGCCACAGGGATTGGGTCTTTGTTCTCTGCCAGCGTTTTCATGGTGGCATGGGCAGTGCAGGACCTTCCCTGGCCAGTACTGTCGCAATGTTCACTATCTGCTTTGCTAGTGCACCCGTCACACTACAGCATTGCTGCTGGACCAGCAGGAAAGTCGTGATGGGCCCGGAAGGGAGGCAGCCACAATGGCAGCAACCTCCCCATCTGGATTTTCACGGATGAGATTTTCCGTCTGCCGAAATTGTAATAATCTCCTAAGTGTCTATACCGTCATCTCTGGTAATGGGAAGGCTGAGCAGAAGGTTCCCAAGAAAATCTTGGCTGGTTTGGTAGAGAGTAGCTTGTGAGCCATGCTGAGGCAGGTGGAGATGATACTTTGTTCTTCAAGGTGGGGCCTCCCTCTGCTTTCGCTAATGCTTCAGTGCTCATATAGCCTACGGAAGACACAAGTGAGACCATATAAAATGTATAATATAGCTACATAAAGAGGCTTTCGTTCTTGTAACATGTCATTCACATTTTGCTTCCTCCTTCTACAGCATACAACAGGGGACAATGGGTCAGCCTACTTAAGACACTTGTTTACATCACTTTGAGTGATTGCATGTTGCTCTTTCACAAGGAATACATCTACACTTAAGGTAGTTTCTTTCAGTTGTCAATGTTTTCTTTTTAGTTTATAATTTATTTAGTGTTGCCTTTGTGTTTAGAACCTGATGTATTAGCAGGAAGATTTTGATGAGAGCACAAGGCACCTTTCAGCTTTATCAGATTCCATCTCCTGCTAATGCTGTAAATTCCTTTTGGCGGGGCCTTTGTTTATCAGACTAATGCTATTTCATAACATACCAGATTTTGTGTATTTGAAACATAATTATAAGCATAATTATAACTATCTATTCCTCTATGGTACAAAAACTGAAAGCTTCAATATGATAGGATCTGAATTCATAAACAAGCAATTCCGCAAAATACATTTATTCTGGACTCAATTTCACCAATGGTTATTTAATAAACTGAAGAAGCCTTTATTGTGTTTAATTCATTAAGTTTAATTATGTAGACATTCATGAGCCAGGTAGGTAGCTCATTACAATGGAATCAGTGATACCTTTGCATCCAGCTGAGATAGCTCACTGGGATGATTCTGAGTAAGCTATCCTGATCTGTAATGCACCCACTGTGCTTATGGTGCTGTGTAGCCTATGAATGGCCAGCATTCTTTGTGTCATAAGGTATCTGTGCAACTGTGTCTGTCCTTTCCTTCCTTCTTTTTTGCTATCTTGCTTTCTTTCTTGCCTACTTCTTTGTTCTTTCCTCCTTTCTTGCTTTCTTTCTTGCCTTTTTTCTCTGTTGCTTTCTTCCTTGTCTTCCTTCATTCCTTTTTCCTTTCCTTTTTTTAACTTTCTTTCTAGCTTTTTTCTCTCTTTTTCCTTTCTTTCTGCCTTCTTTCTTTCTTTCTCTCTTTCTTTCTTTCTCTCCATTTTTCTCCTTTCTACCTTTTTTGTTTCTTTCTTTCCCTTTTTGTCCTTCTTTCTTGTCTTCTTTCCTTCTGCTGTGATTTCTTTCTTGCTGTCTTTTTTTGCCTTCTTTCTCAAAGGTAAGAGGCTGGCAGCCAATGCCAGACTGATTGTTTTTTTTTAGGTCTGTGTTAACAAAGACCTTTTAATTTTACTAAACTTATCTGTAAACCATTCTTACTGGGGGTTTCTGTCAGACTTCATCAGTATGTGGCTCAGTCTTTCACATTTTCTTCCATCCACTCCAGCATGAATCAAGGGGCAATGCATCAGCCCACTTCAGTCATTGGCTGACTGCACCACAAGTTACAGCAAGCTGCCATTTCACAAGGAACACATCTACACACAAAGTAGTTTTCTTTAGTGCCATGGAGTTGTATGGCAGTGTGTGCTTGTTTGAGACAAAAAAAAGTTTTTGCCTTTAGCCAATGTTCTTTTTTTAGATTGATTAGTGCCCGACAGCTTCTTGAACTATACAGTTTTGCAAAAACCTTGACAAAATAAAACAAGAATTACCAAAATGCTGGAGGAAAAAGCCAGACCTATTGGCTTTGCCAATGCATGTTACATACATACTCTGTCTAACTTATCTTACCTTGTTTTCTGCGTTGACCAATATTTGGTGCTCCCTGCTACTCACTGTTTCTTCCACTCCCGTAAAGGTGATGCCGTTTTCTGTGCCTGGGAGGTACCATTTCTGACATAAGCTTCACATGCAGGCCTTATGCTTGTTGTTGCCTGAAATGCTGCCTATCATTGCTCTTCACTATTGTGTTTCTTACTGTTTCTCTGCAGTTGGTCCTCTGTTCCTACCTTCCACTATTAGATTACAGCATTCACAGGTGCTGCTGCAATGTTGCCCTATTGTCTGTATCTTAGCACAGGCATCAGGGTTTTGGAATCATATGGAATAATATTGGGTCATATAAGTTCACAACCCTAAGCAAAGGTTTGCTGATGCTAGCTGGTGTTCCTTTCTGGTGAATTACAACTGTTCACAGTGCCTGTTACTCCTCTCTCTATACCACACTGTTTGGTTGTCTTGATTGTCCTGGCTTCTCCTTCTTGTCTCATCTGGCTGTAGTATTGCCAATGCTACTGTTAGAGTTTTTGCACATTTTATTTTTTTGTACATAATTAATAATGTGCAGAATGTGGATTTACTTTGGAATTTACATGTACACAATGACATGATACTACTGTATTAAAAACAAATTTGCTATGACTTGTTACATGCCTTTTTCTGGCTTATCCTAACAAGGCATTAGTTGTGCCTCAATGCTATCTTCTTCAAAATGGATGTCTCCATTTGCATGTTCACTGTTTATTAGCTCTGCAGCATACCGTCAGGCAGAGTCATGTTTGCGTATTTCTATTAACGTTCTTGCTGTACTTTCCATCAAGTACACAGTAATGCTGCAGTTTCCCAAGGCCCTTCCACTAGCTCATTGTAGTCCATTCATTCACACTAGTTTGTTATTGTTTTTGTAACTAGTTTCCCTGTCATCTCAGATGGAATTAGCATAGAATAGGCAGAAATAATATTCATCTAGTGGGACAGTGTTTAGATTGGAAGTCAATTTTTTGAAACAATATGTTATTGTTTTCCATTAGACCTGTCAGCTCTTGGCGTGCTCTCCCCTATCCTTTTGGCTTCTGACCTCCTGTGTGAGCTTGTGCTGAATTTAGTTTTTGCTGGCTTTAGGACCCTGGGCACTTTACCACTGCTGACCAGTGATAGAGTGCAAGTGCTCTCTGTCTTAATTGGATTAGTAATTAGTTTATCCATAATTGACATATTTGATTTACTAGTAGGTCCTTAGTAAAGTGCTCAAGAGGTGCCCAGGGCCTATAAATCAAATGGCACTAGTAGGCCCCAGCACTGATTGTGCCACTCACATGAGTAGGTCTTTAAACATGTCTCAGACCTACCACTGCAGTGTCTCTGTGGGCAGTTTGGAACTGCTAGGTCGACCTGACAAGTGTGTGTACCCACTTGCCAGGCCCAAACCTTCCCTTTTACTACATGTCTGGCACCCCTAAGGTAGGCCCAAGGCACCCCATGGGCAGGGTGCAGTGTATTTAACAGAGTCCAAGGGTTCCCCTTAGAGGTAAGATAGTGGCAACATTAGATAATTCTAATGCTCTATTTTGTGGTAGTGTGGTCGAGCAGTAGGCTTATCAGAGGGTAGTGTTCAGCATTTGTACACACACAGGCAATAAATGAGGAACACACACTCAAAGACTTAACTCCAGGCCAATCGTTTTTTATAAAGAAAAATATATTTTCTTAATTTATTTTAGAAGCACAAGATTCAAGATTTGAAGTAAATACATAAAATGCAAGGTACTCCACACAGGTAAGTAAGGAACTTTGAATTAGAGCAATAACATACACAGTTTTAGTTAATTTTAAAAGTGGACGCGGAGCAAAAATCAACAGTTTCTGGGGGAGGTAAGTATTGGTTAGTTTTTCAGGTAAGTAAGGCACTTACAAGTTCAAGTTCCTGGGCATAGGCAGCACACTGTTGGGGGTTCAAGGCAACCCCAAAGCCACTCCACCAGCAACACAGGGCCAGTCAGGTGCAGAGGTCAAAAGAGGGCCCAAAACACATAGGCACCTATGGAGAACAGGGGTGCTCTGGTTCCAGTCTGCCAACAGGTAAAATACCTGCGTCTTCAGAGGGCAGACCAGGGGGGTTTTGTAGAGCATTGGGGGTACACACAAGTAGGTGCACAACATACATCCTCAGTGGCACAGGGGCGGCCGGGTGCAGTGTGCAAAGCAGGCGTCGGGTTTTGAATAGGAATCGATGTAGGGACCCGGGGGTCACTCTAGCAGTGCAGCCAGGGCACAGGGAGGCTTCTCGGGCCAGCCACCGACTGGGCTAGGCAGAGGGTCGCCTGAGGGTCACTCCTGCACTGGAGTTCGATTCCTTCTGGTCCTGGGGGCTGCATGTGCAGTGCTTGGTCCAGGCATCTGGTTCCTTTTTACAGGCACTCGCGGTCAGGGGGAGCCTCTGGATTCTCTCTGAATGCATCGCTGTGTGGGGTCCAGGGGGGTCATCTTGGGCTACTCACAAGGTTGCAGTCGCCTGGGAGTCCTCCCTGTAGTGTTGGTTCTCTGGAGCTCGAGCCGGGGGTATCGGGTGCAGAGGGTGAAGTCTTACGCTTCCGGCGGGAAGAGTGAGTTCTTTCAAAGTTGCAAGAAAGTTGCAAAGTTGTTGCTGTTTGTGAACAGTGCTGCTGTTCTCTGGAGTTTCTTGGTCCTTCTGGTCAGGGCAGTCCTCTGAGGCTTCAGAGGTCGCTGGTCCTTGTCGGATGCGTCGCTGTGCAGTTTTCTTTGAGTCTGGAGACAGGCCGGTAGGGCTGGGGCCAAAGTAGTTGTTGTCTCCGTCATCTCTGCAGGGCTTTCCGGTCAGCAGTCCTTCTTCTTGTTGTAGGTTGCAGGAATCTGATTTCCTGGGTTCAGGGTCACCCCTAAATACTAAATATAGGGATGTGTTTAGGTCTGGGGGGCAGTAGCCAATGGCTACTGTCCTGGAGGATGGCTACACCCTCTTTGTGCCTCCTCCCTGAGGAGATGGGGGCACATCCCTATTCCTATTTGGGGAATCCTCCAAACTCAAGATGGAGGATTTCTAAAGGCAGGGGTCTCCTCAGCTCAGGACACCTTAGGGGCTGTCCTGACTGGTGGGTGACTCCTCCTTGTTTTTCTCCTTAGCCTCTCCTGTCTTGCGGCTAAAAGTGGGGGCAGGGGCTGGAGGGGCGGGAATCTCCACTAGCTGGGACGCCCTGGGGTGCTGTAACAAAAGGCATGAGCCTTTGAGGCTCACCGCCAGGTGTTACAGTTCCTGCAGGGGGAGGTGAGAAGCACCTCCACCCAGTGCAGGCTTTGTTTCTGTCCTCAGAGAGCACAAAGACTCTCACCCCAGGGGGGCAGAAACTCGTCTCAGTGGCAGGCTGGCACTGACCAGTCAGTCCTGCACTGAAGGATTGGGTAAATTACCGGGGGGCATCTTCTAAGATGCCCTCTGTGTGCATTTTGTAATAAATCCAACACTGGCATCAGTGTGGGTTTATTATTCTGAGAAGTGTGATACCAAACTTCCCAGTATTCAGTGTAGCCATTATGGAGCTGTGGAGTTCGTTTTGACAAACTCCCCGACCATATACTTAATATGGCCACACTGTACTTACAATGTCTAATAATAGACAGTGTAGAGGCATATTGCTCATGCATCTATGCCCTCACCTGTGGTATAGTGCACCCTGCCTTAGGGCTGTAAGGCCTGCCAGAGGGGTGACTTACTTATGCCACAGGCAGTATTTTGTGGTCATGGCATCCTGAGGGAGATGCTATGTCGACTTTGCCTGGTTAGCAGGGTCCCAGCACACTTCTCAGTTAAGTCAGCATCAATATCAGGCAAAAAGTGGAGGGTAACTGCAACAGGGAGCCATTTTCCTACAATGCTGTAAAAGGAACTGCCACTATACCTGTTGCTTTGTTGTGATGGCCTGCTATGTGCTGCTTCTGTCCTGGGAGTGAAAGGACTGGACTTTGCTTTTTTACATCCTGCTTTCCGCGGTTCTCTAAGGGCATGAACTGAGCTTGTCTCCTGTCAAGAAGTCGCAGGGACATCAAAGGCTTCATCTGCCAGTGCCTGGACTTTTCTGCTGAGAGTCCTGACTTGCCAAGTGGTGCCACATCTAGTCCTTGGGCCCTTGGAAGTGGAAACTGGTGTCCTGAGGAAGAAAATCCA
The DNA here is from genome assembly GCF_031143425.1 of Pleurodeles waltl. Lineage (NCBI taxonomy): Eukaryota > Metazoa > Chordata > Amphibia > Caudata > Salamandridae > Pleurodeles > Pleurodeles waltl. The sequence goes on from NC_090437.1 coordinate 1,013,592,635, forward strand.
TGCATTGGATCACAGCGGCTGAAAATCCACACATCGCTTGGTTTGCCGCAGAAGAATTGACGCAGCGCCTTCCTTGTGGCTGAAGAATCGATGCAACACCTGCCTTGCGATGAAAGGATCGACACAGCACCTGTAGGACCAATGCAGCACCTGTTCCACCAAGGCTCTATCATCACCGCATGCCTGGATTTTCCCACCCATTGTCATTTTTGCATTGACCCCGCACTGTTGCAAGGAACCAAGCTATTGTGACCTGAAACTGTCACATCCCCTCTCCTGTGGGGAGAGAACCGACGCATCACCTCCCCTGTAAGTAAGGAACCAATGCATCACCTTTCCTGTGAGTAGAGAATCGACACACCACCTCCCCTGCGCAGCAAGGAACCAACTCATTGCTTTGTTTTCCGGCACCTCACCTCCTCTGCAGCTCACAACGTCTTTGTTTTTAATACATCCCAGGTACTGTGTGTTAAAAAGAGACACCCTATGAGTCCTCTGAAGTAAGACTCTTTGCAACTCTTTAAAACTGATATATTTTCTTGTGTATGCTGTATTTTTGTAGTTTTGGTCTTGTTTTATCAGATAAATATTGGCTATTTTTCTAAACTAGTGTGGAGACATTTTGTAGAGTTTTCACTGTGTTACTGTGTGTACAAATACTTTACATATTGCCTCTGAGATAAGCCTGACTGCTCGTGCCAAACTACCAAGGGGGTGAGCAGGGGTTATCTTAGCTGTGTGGCTCCCTTACCCTGATTAGAGTGAGGGTCCCTACTTGGACGGGGTGCAAACCACTTCCCACTACAGACTCCATTTTTAACAATTTCATACAGCACAAAAATAGGAAGGCAATATGACGTTTAATAGAACTGTATCCAGCCAGCTGCCCAAGGACTGTGGGGGTAGAGTTAATTGTTGTAGCCCTTAACAAGAATTTCTTCCATCCTTTTGGGGTTTAACCAATTTCACCTGCATGTAGGGGGTCTCTGGAGGAACGCCTCAGTGGTTAGGTCGTTTTTCTTCCCTCAAGCTTTAAACAGCATATTTAAAACGACTTTTGGATTTCTGGGAGAATAGATGACTTCCTTAATCAATCTGACCAGTCAATTAGCCCAATTTTATAATTAACGCTAACTTTTACTGCCAAGTTTTGCCAGTCAAAACTTTTAAGAATATCCCATCCCCGGATACCATGGTCAAACATTCTGCAGAGTCGGTTGAACCAAGACATGCACTGAAATGGATCTTGGAATGGCTGCAGGGGTCAGGCCTATTCAGCCCCTGTCCGACTCTTTGTCCCCGGGCCCTGCAAATCCCGGGCAGTCAGCTAAAGGTGACGCTTGAATGGACCTCACAGACATATCCATCTTTCCTGGGAGGCTAACTCAGGAGGTCCGGAGCTGTCGGTGCATTTATTCACCCTGACGTATGGAAATCTCCCTCCACATTGAGTCGCCTTTTCTGCCTTTCTTCCCGCCATCACTTTTTGTGTTACACGTTAACAAGATGGGCCTGGCCTTGTGGGGGCCATTATGGAGTGAATGTTGACTCCAGCACTCGCCCCCTTTCTTGCTATTATGCTGCTGCCCTCGGTCGGAGATTTATGTGTTTTTGATATCAAACTCTTTCTGTCATTAACCCTGCTCTCCTGTTGACTTTCTCTGACCCCCTGACCCTGTCAGTGCACGTTTCCATATTCAACACTGTGCTGTCCGTCGCCTGTGGCCCCTCAGTTGACTGCTGCACCTTATGGCATGCGCTGTTTGCTCTGTTCTTGAACTTCGCACAGTCCTGGTCTGGCTTGCTTTGGCGCCTTGTGGAACACGCTCTTTTAGCCTCTCCCCTCCTAGTTACCAATTTGCTAATTGCTTCTACAAACAGTCCACTAATGATTGGACAGGCCTCCCAGCGTCAGGCCTCTTTGTTCACTGGGGCTCCTGAAGCTGGGCCTGTCCGATGGAGGCCGCTCAGCCCCACTGACCGGGGGCAGCTTCCTGCTTTCCTCTGCCCTGTCCGGCTCCTGAATGGGCCAAAGGGCAGCTTCCCGGGAGCATGGCATGCCACCAGCTGCTGGAGGTGACACGGCCAGACAAGAGGGCCTGCATCTCTCACACTCACACAGCAGGCACATCGATGTATCATCCCGGGCTGCATTTTTCATGGACAGCCTTTGGTCCCAGCACAGACTGATAAATTACAATTGGCCATTTGCTTCCCCTAATATATGTATTTATTCATTGTGTATGTATTTTATTTTCTATGGCGCCAAACACCTCGTCTTATGCACACTGTAGAAAGTTTTGTGACGAATTAGGCTGTTTACACAGATAAAGTGTGGAAGATGGGAAATAAGTATTAGTAGCACTTTTTACAACATGTTTTGAAGTTTCAAGGCGCTGTATTCCATCTCAGGGGTACTCAGAGTACAGGACTGGAAATGGTGAGGCTGACTCAGCCCTGACAAATATCAACAGTGATGCCTCAATAACCATCTACCGAACGCCAAAATACTAGTTTGAAATGAAAAAACAGGCAGGAATTGTGAGGGGTGCGAATATTGAAGTGTGACTTCATCCAAAAAAAGGACACCACTTATGGCTTTATTACAAATTACCTGGTAAAATTATGCATTACTGTCAGTCTTGGATTTACTGCTACCAAAGAGTGCATGCGCACTGCACCCTCAAGAGTTGTGACCCTCAGAATGAGGCATGACCTCTGACATTGGTATTTGCGCACTATTTTCTACAGACATTTCTATCATTCCAAGCTCTTTCCCCCAGACTAATACCCCCTACTTTTCACTGGCACTATGTTTCTGGAGTAAATCCCAGAGCTGCAAGCTTTCCTGTAATACTCGTAAACCTCATTTAGTCACAGCCTGCTCTTTACCCTACCTGCCATTTTCAGGAAACTGGTGACGAAGGACTGAGGGCCTGATTTAGACTTTGGAGGGCGGTTTACTACGTCACAAAAGTGACGTGTATCTCGTATGCCATTTCATAAGTGCATTATATCCTATGGCACTCATATTAAGGCGGACAACATATCTGTCACATTTGTGAGGGAGTACCCTTCATCTAAACTTTAAATTAGACCTTGAGTGTTTTAATATCATTACTTGTATGTTTTTTTAAAGAGGTAATCAAAATATGTTACCTGAAAAGTGTATATTAAAACTTCCAAAATGCTACTGTAAACTGAAATTCACATTGATTGGTAATGATATACAGTCACATATGTTATTGTTTAAAATAAAGTAGTTATTTAACATATTCCAAGTTATTCATTATTAGGATTGAATGCTTTTTTCAGTTATGGCTTTGCTTTCTTCTGTTAGGATAGATCAGTCTATTGGCTGCTGAAATCTGCAGGGGTAACCCTGAGTTGAGTGAAAGTCTTATTCAGCTATTCTAAGAGTTTGTGCCTTGAGAGGCACCCTTATGGCAACACTTCCTAGATAAATGCAAAATTATCAATTTTCATCTCTTTTTTTAAATACCTGAGGAATTTTTGATGTCCCCAAAACATTCCAGGCCTGGGCTATTATGGGGAAAGTTGCATGAACTCCAAATATTTTAGGACTGGATTCAGAATGTAAATTTGACTTCCTAGTGTCCACAAAACCCTCTGCTGCTGCACAAATGAAGGCAAGAAAGTGCTCTCAAGTTTCCCAGTTCAATGTGTGAGTGGCTCATCAAATCCAGGTTTATTGTTGCCACTCTGATTTTATGTGAGTGGACAGTACTACAAGTCCCAGATTGCACAGCGTAGACCCATGATTGGATGAGGTACTCACACATGGGCCTGGTAAACTTGGAGTCCCTGAATATGTTAGTGTTGCCATTGTTAAGGGTGGGGAGACATCTTCACCCACTCGAGGCATTGACTCTTGAGTCATAGCCTGCCCCATACATAACTATAGGGATAAATAGCATGGTGCTTTTATAGCATCTTTATATTTAATAAACAGAAGCTGGAGGTTTCATCATCTTTTAAATGAACTCAGCCATTGGCCTCCTTCCTCTATATGGATACGGACATCCTCAATGCCTTGAAATAGCCTTATAATGCAGCTCGAGCTATATATATATATACACACACACACACACACACACACACACACACTTAAACCAAGTCAGTGACATGGCGGCTTTTCTCTTCAAGGTTCCTCTGTGCAGCGCCATGAACTTGCCTATGCGGTTCCTTGAGCTGGCAGGGCTAGTGCCTCTCCTCTGCTGCCTTCTGCCTGCTTGCCCCGAGGTCCCTTGGAAATAGTTACTAATTGGAAGGGGGTGCACGCTGCTGGATGAGGAAAACGGCCCCGGGCTGCAAGGAGACCTGCTCGTCATGGACTTAATTGACAGGGCCTTGTCTGTATTTAGGAGCAGCTGGCGCAGCGCTCTGGCACATCAGCGCCATTTTAGCACAGTCGCCACGAGCCCTGAGGAGGGCCAGGGCGAAACCTGGTTAAAGTGAAGGAAGATTTATGGTGGCCCCCTCCCTGGATAATGCGGCAGAATGCAGCCACCCTGCAAGGGGGCTCCATTCGTCAGCTTCCCCGGCCCGGCTCACATGTCTGCGGGCCACGCTTCGGCCATTATTAATAACAGGAGGTCGCCATTTAGGACAATTAGGCAGGTGACAATATTCCCTAACAATGCATCACTGTAAACGAGCCAGGCGGGGACCGGTGGCAGCCACATGGCCGAGGTTGTGACGGAAGTGCAGACTGCTCATTGTTGTCCCGGGGCTCTCAGCCTCCTTTCTATTGTAGCCTGGGTCACGATTTTGGCAATCTGCGCTTTAAGCAACAACAATACACATCACGGCAATAAACACAAGAACACTAGTAAGTAACTTGTATAAGCCTCTGTAAAGATGCTATACACAGGGCTGCCATGCTGAGGAACCCGTCCTGATCAGGTTTTTTTTTCTAATTATAGGACTTGTACATTAAATAATGATGAAATAACGGGGTAAAAAAAGGACTACAAATACCATAAAGGAAAGAAAAAAAAATTGGACCAGGTGAGCTATTTACGCGTGGGCATGGGAAAGTTGAGCTCTTTCTTTATCCTCAGAAATTCAAGTTGACCAGTTACATGTTTTTTTCTTCTGGATCTATTACTGACTGCTTCGAGGAGCAATCCGGTTGCGTCTTGGCACAGGCAATTTGTATAAAGTAACACACAGGGCTACCTGTCAGTGTTCCAAATACCCTTCCCCATGTCCACTGCCAAAAGAACACCATGACGTGAATGCACAGTTTGGCTGCGGGCTGAATTTCCACAAGGCACTAAGGGCCAGATGTAGCAAAGTTTTTTACCCATTCTGTGTCTATGGGAAAAAGTGTTCGTACATATGGCCCTAAATTGTGTTCACAGAGACAGTCACACAATGCACATTTGGAGATGGGAAATGCAATAGAAAAGCAATTTACTTTCTCTCCTTGTTGACATTTGTATGAAATCTAGTTTAACTGCCAAGCGGCTCCATGACATATGTGACACTTTCATCCAGTCCGGTATTTTAGCCAAGAGCACAGTGCATGCTGGGATTTTTAAGTCCACACTTATAATGTTGAAAACAAAAAAACACGTCCCTGAAGGCGATTGCGGTGTATCTAAAAGTCTGGACTGGCATTAGGTGTGTCACACATGACATGGGGCTCTTAGGCAGAGATTTGTTCATTACTGTGGACATTTATTTTCACTGCTTCTTAGTGGGTTCTACTTGAGGTAATGGATTCTATGTGATTTTCTCGTCCTACTCAACTGGTACGGAGAAGATTCAAGTTGATTCCACTTGCCTCTGGGAAAAGGCAAATGGTTGCCCAGTGGTGTCTGTTAGTTCCAGCTGGTATTTTATTTCACTGGTAGAATTTCTATTGCTTTTCTTCACTGTGGCAATGTATACAGTTTCTCAAAACCATATGCCACATACACCACATCTGGACCCTGCCTTAATAATTTATAAGTTGTTAACAGGAATAACCATGAGGGTAGACCGTGGGCCTTTTGATCTATTTATGGGAGACTGGAGTCAGGAATATATTTAATGAATGACTCACTAATGATCAGTGTTACAGTCTCACTGCTTGTCGTCAATACAGCTGGTCCCATTCTTGGGCTTTCACTTGACAACCTAGTGCCTTGTGGGAGTTAGAGTCTCGGGTTTCCTTCCATTGATCCAATTGGTTTAACCATCTTGATAACAGTGAATTGTAACAGAGAAGCTCAGAACTGGAAACAATTTATTGGTATATACCATATATTTCCCTAGTAAACCTTAACAGCTTTGCCCTACTCAGTTTATCAGGAGATGTGGATTTTATCACACTCGGTAAATATGAGGTGTGATAAATTCTGCACAACTCATAATTTCGACCCCTAAGTGAACAGAACTTTACACACGGGTCAGTACTTACAAGGGTATTTGTAATAAAACACAAATAGCTTAAAACAAGCTGCAAACCAACTCCCAACGCACACAGATTGCTATAGCCAGTTTTTCCCTGCAGCCTGTTGACTGTGAAAGTGCCCTGCCATACTGTGGCAGGCTCTACATTACACACTTTCTGAAGGCGCCCTTAAGCTGCAACCTATTCTGTGTGTGCTATTATGTGGGAGGGACTTTTATTTCCACACAACTCGCATAAGTGAATAAGTATAATAGGTTTGGTATCTACATTGAAATTTGAAGGTTTTTCTCTCTACAAAACAAAATCCTCTAACTTTTGCCTCTTTCCTCAACTTTTTTTTCTCGCAGGAACAAAGCCAACATTGAAGCCCTCGGTTGGAGTCTGCACAGTTGGAGATCTTTGGTGCCATTTTAGACATCTTTGGATTTCATCAATCAAACTGACTGCAATTTTCCATAAAAAAAACCTGGATTTGGGTCAGAAAGTGGGCAAAGCAGATACAGATCATTCGAGCTGTCTCCTGAGATGATAAATAGACGTCCTTTGAGGGCAACAATGGCAGAAGTTCACGTTTTGTCGGCGGTCCTGAATGCAGGCGGTTTGGACACTTTATATTTGTGTGTCCGTGGTTTTTTGGAAGATGCCTTTACATCTGCCTGTCAGTGGCCGCTCGACCTCCCTTTCCCACTGAGTTACTGAAAGAGATTCTAAGAGTACTGGACGTTTTTAAAAAAATATGGGCACACTAGTTTATTCGAAGTGAATAGGAGTGTTTACAATGGACAGGGCCAGCCGCTTGCCTCGACTCGAGTTTTCTCGCCATGTGCTGCTACTGTCGTTGTTTAGAACAAACAAATGGCGGACTCCCCCGTGGATTCCAATCTTTGCGACATAACCTCCCGACCAATAACAGAAATGGATAAAAACTGCCTTAACAAATCGAATGAAGACACCTGAAAGGACGTTAGCCCTGGCCATTTCATAACCCGAAACAGCTTTCTTCACAGCAGCCCTGGTCGCACAGACTGTAATCTTTTTATGGACATGGAATTGGGTTTCTTGTTAAATTTATGGATCAATTGTCTTTTTAATCAGCATTCTGGCTCCTAACTGCTGTGGACTTCCCAGACTGTAGGCACAAGAGTTCATGGGTGGCTTTATGAAGAAATGAAGTACAAGGGGGTTAGAAAGCGCTATAGAGACAAACATAAGATATGCTACACATCTTTGCCTCCTTTACCAACATGTCCATTTTCCTCTGAATGACTTCCATAAGCAGGATTGACGCTGGCTACGTGGCATGAAAAAAAAACACGTTTAGTAGATTTTGGAAAGGCTGTTGTCTGTCTTCTGCCTTTTACTGTGGCCGGATGTTCATGTGTTTAATGAACACCTATCTATATATGGATTATGCATGCATGTTATTCTTACACAAAACACACATGAGCAGTGCCTTCTACTTGCTGGTGTTATATCTCTACACAGCCTTTTGGATATTGACTGTAAAACAGCAGCATAAATCCATAGCCTACTACGATTAGTCAGTCGCTTATGGCTAGTACTCTGTTACCAACACATGAGATCACACTTCCTGCTCCTAGTCCTGCACAGCCCCATCAGTACTTTTAATTTCAGAGACCACTGAAGAGTTTGTTTTAAGTTAAGAATAGTGGCAGAACTAGGGGACACAAAGGCCATAAGTTTCCCGAGCATTCACATTGCTAAGGTGGGTGTCTTTCTCAAGGAAGGTCTATGGGAAAGGCTAGTCTTGATGGTATAATACAAACTGTTCCTGATTATATATATGGGTAATTAAAGAGGGTGCAAACATGCAATCTAAGCCATAACTAAAATTAGGAAATAAACCAACCTTCCATGGTACTGAGAAAACAGGTGTCCAAAATGGTAGAGGTGAGCGGGTCACTGAGAATTACAGCACTATCTGGACAGAAGACTATAGTTGCAAAAGCAGTGAGAAAGATGGAGGCGACAGGAAAGCAAATGTACATCCAAAGACAAGCATTGGCTAAGCCAATAGCTCTTGCCCCTGTAAGAGCTATTGGCTTTACCAATATGATTTAGCCATGTTTTACACCAGCTTCGCAGCTGTTCAGCATGGCTGAAAATGGCATAAAGGGGAGGAACGTAGAGTGGAGTGTTGTAGCATACAGTGTCACTGTGTAGAATGGGGTGTTACGGAGTGGGGGAGAGCAGAGTGGAGTGGTGTAGAGTGGAGTAGAGTGTCAGAGTGGAGTAAAGTGTCATAGAGTGGAGTGACATAGAGTGCTCTTGAGTGGTAGAGAGCAGAGTGGAGAGGCGTAGAGGGTGTTGCGTAGAGTGGAGTGGAGTGCTGTAGGGAACAGTACTGTTGAGTGAAGAAGATTGTCATATAGTGTATTGGCACAGAGTGGAGTAGTGTAGTAGAGTGGAATGCCATAGAGTGGCGTAGAGTGGAGTACAGTGTTGTACAGTGGAGTGGCATAGAGTGTCAGAGTGGAGTGGCATAGAGGGGCATGGAGTGGAGTGGCGTAGATGGAGTACAGGAGTGGGGCAGAGTGGAATAGTGGAGAGAAGTGGGGTGGAGTAGAGTGGAGTAAAGTGTCATAGAATAGACTTGAGTAAAGTGTCATGGAATGGCACAGATGGAGTTGCATAGAGCATTGTAGAGTGGATTAGTGTGGAGTGGCATAGAGTGGAGCAGAGTCGAGTAGAGGGCATTGGCATAGAGTGGAGTAGTGTGTCATAGTGTGAAGTAGACTTTAATGGAGTAGAGAGTCATAGAGTAGAGTGGAGTAGAGTGACCTAGAGTGAAGTGGTCTAAAGTGCAGTGGTGCAGAGTAGATTGGCATACAGTGCAGTGGCTTAGAGTGCATTATTTTTTAGTAAAGTGGTGTTGAGTGCACTGGCATAGAGTGCAGTTGCATGGAGTAAGTAGAGTGGTGTAGAGTAGTCGTGCTGAGCAGAGTAAAGTGGAGTGGCATAGAGTGCAATAGCATAGAGTGGAGTGGCGCAGGGTGGAGTAGAGTGGTGTATAGTGCAGTGGCATAGAGTAGATTGTTTCAGAGTAGAGTTAAGTTGTGCAGGGTAAAATGGAGTGCTGCAGGATTGAGTGCAGGGGAGCTGCGTAGAGTGCAATGGCATAGAGTGCAGTGGTGCAGAGTAAATTACAGTGGTGTAGAGTATAGTGGTGTGGAGTGCATTGGCATAGAGATTTGTGGTGCAGAGTAGAGTGCAATGGCATAGAGTTCAGTTGTGCCGAGTAGCGTAGAGTTCAGTGGCAGAGAGCGAGGTCTTGCAGAGTAGATTGTCTTAGAGTGTAGTGGTGTAGATGCATTGACTTAGAGTACATTTGCGTAAACTGCAGTGGCCTAGAGGGTTGCAGATTAGAGTGCTGTAGACAGCAGTGGCATGCAGTGGCATACAGTACAGTGGTGCAGAGTAGATTGGCATACAGTGCAGTGGCTTAGAGTGCATTATTTTTTAGTAAAGTGGTGTTGAGTGCACTGGCGTAGAGTGCAGTTGCATGGAGTAAGTAGAGTGGTGTAGAGTAGTCGTGCTGAGCAGAGTAAAGTGGAGTGGCATAGAGTGCAATAGCATAGAGTGGAGTGGCGCAGGGTGGAGTAGAGTGGTGTAGAGTGCATTGGCATAGAGGAGATTGTTTCAGAGTAGAGTTAAGTTGTGCAGGGTAAAATGGAGTGCTGCAGGATTGAGTGCAGAGGAGCTGCGTAGAGTGCAATGGCATAGAGTGCAGAGTAAATTACAGTGGTGTAGAGTATAGTGGTGTGGAGTGCATTGGCATAGAGATTTGTGGTGCAGAGTAGAGTGCAATGGCATAGAGTTCAGTTGTGCCGAGTAGCGTAGAGTTCAGTGGCAGAGAGCGAGGTCTTGCAGAGTAGATTGTCTTAGAGTGTAGTGGTGTAGATGCATTGACTTAGAGTACATTTGCGTAGACTGCAGTGGCCTAGAGGGTTGCAGAATAGAGTGCTGTAGACAGCAGTGGCATACAGTACAGTGGTGCAGAGTAGAATAGAGTGGTGTAGAGTGCAGTGACGTAGAGCTCAATGGTGTAGAATGGTGTTGAGTTCAGTGGTGGATAGTGCAATCTTGCAGAGTAGACTACTGTAGACTGCAGTGGCACAGAGTGCAGTGTTGCAGAGTAGAGTAGTGTAGAGTACAGTGGTGCAGAGTAGAATAGGGTGGCATAGACTGCAGTGACACAGAGCACAATGGTCTATAGTTGAGTAACATGCAGTGGCGTAGAGTGCAGTGGTGTAAAGTAGTTGGCATAGAGTGCTGTGGCGTAAAGTGCATTGTTTTTGAGTAAAATGGTATAGAGTCCATTGGGTAGAGTGCAATGGTTAGAGTTGCTTGGCGTTGAGCGCAATGGCGTAGAGTGGTGTAGAGTGGCACAGCACAGAGTAGAGTGGCACAGAGTGCACTGCAAGAATGTCAGATGTGTTGGTCTGTCCCAGTATCTGGACAAATAACAATGTAAATACCACTAATATATTTATTTTATAGCATTACTAATCTCAGTGCAGGTTGTCAGAGCACTTTACATAACATACATATTACCTAGCTAGCTAAAATAAAAATCTGTCATCCACATGTTACATGACGTGTTATGTAAGGGTTATGTTTATATATATATATATATATATATATATATATATATATATATATATATAGATATATATAGATATATATATATAATACATAAGGCCAGACACATTTTATTTTAATGACTGGATGTTAAGTGATTTGCCCTGAGCCAACACTAGGACTCAAACCCAGCCCCCCAGACCCAAAGTCAGCAGCACTGTCTGTTAGGCTACATATCCATTTTTCACTTTAGTGTGAAAGTCCTAAGCAAGTGGGATGATTGTGTATGATTACATATACTGGTCGCACTCTTGTTGAAATGGATTAGTGGAGTACAAAAAAAAACAGCAGCAAGAAAAAAAATAATGGAAGGTTTACCTGGAGTCTGCTTGAGAATACTTGCAAGGTTTTGTTTTAAAACTGGACTTAGGGACACTGTTCAGTACCTTTGCCCCGGTGGTGCTGAAAACATTTTCAGAGTGAGGATGCTGACATCAATGTTACAACACTGAAGTTAAAGGGAACGTGAAAAAACCTAACTTCACAAAAAGTGTAGCAAATGTACTCAGCAGGCGGACGGTAAGGATTTAGGACGCAGTTGTTAGTTCATTTTGGAACACACTGTAACCAATATATTACTAAAGCATTGTGCAGCAGCGCATTGTTATGTGCAGACATAGCATTTTTTATTGAAATGGCCACTGAATTTGCACAGAAATACAATTGTATTAATAAACCTCTATAGTACGCAAATGATAAACTGAAAATCGGGCCTCAGTAAATATTTATCTTTGCACATCACCAACTAAAAGTGTCTTGACTTGTTTTGAGCCTATTAACATTTTTGTTGCCATCATACTTAAGCATTACAAAAAAATGTGTTTCATTTTCACTTTCCTTACTGATAATCTATTATGAAATAAGGGTGCATTTACAGATATTTACATTTTATTGTGTCTTCCATACAATGATATCGCACAGCATTTCCTTTCACATCAGCAGGATAATCACACAGGTCACTTTAAAAAGTCCTCTCACTTTGCAGTTAGAGAAAGAAAACTAAACATCATAACCCATGATAAAATAAGCAGCAATTGGCAGAAGACATAGCCTGACATTTGACCTGTCTCTGAAGCACAGCAAATATAACAAGATACATACAAAATGTAAAGGCATCTCTATTTATAACTCTTTCTCCATCCACCAGAAATCGTCTGGCGACTCACCAGTGGGTCGTGGCCCACAGTTTGGGCAACTGTGTCCCATAAGTTAGTGGTGTGCTTTACTAGACTCCTGGTGTATCAGCAAGAAGTACTACTCTGCATATTGGAAAATGTATTGTAACTGCCTGAACATTACCTCCATAGGAAGTATTTCCATTTTGTGATGTGATAGTGAGTCCCTATTCAGTTCTGGTTCTCTGTTTAGTTCTGGGAACTGTTGCTGACATCCCTACATTTTCTGATTCCTAACAGCCACCCAACTCCATTACCAAGCCAAGGGAGATAAGAATATCTGACTTAAGTGTCTGCGTATCGATCGGAACACACATTCCTGACATTGCCTAGAGCTCTACTGGGCCTTACTAATGGCAGATGTACTCCGTGCTAAATCTCCAAAAATAACATAGCCTTACATCTCTTCACAAGGATTGTGTTAGACAACGCAAGACCTTGCATGCAGGTGGTCTGAAGAAAAAGGAAAAGTTAAGATCAGTAGTGGTAAACGCTCACTCTAGGTATATATAAAAAACAGTGCAAATGTCACCAAGATTGGTCAGTGATCTAAAGCTCACTGCTGACATCAGCTGTGATATGAGGGCCACAAGTTCAAATACTGCCAAGACCAATTCAGCTTTCCATCCTCCAAGTTTAGTAAATTAGACACATTTAAAATGGATAATAGTAACACCTTTTACTTACAATATGGTATGATATGCTATATAAAACACATTTTGATTGTTTGAATATTTAAGTGCACGCATTGGGACATGGGTACAAACATTTAGGTTGTTGGTGTGACCACAGCTAGATAGCTAGGGAATTGATAGATAGGGTAGTGTCAGAGCAGTCAATGTTTACACCTAGAGCACACTAATCCTGAGAAGATTATTGTAAGAAAGTGGGTTAATAATTGTAGTGGATGGGAGTCCCCCTCAAGGAATAAAGCCACAAACCTGTTAAGGAAAAACACAGTTTAAAAAATGTAAACTTGAGCTCAACCCCTTGGTAGCTGTGGCACAGAACAGACAGGTCTAATTTAGGAAAATGTGTCAGTATTTAGAAGTAATGAAACAGTTAAAAAGTACACAATAGAAAAAAAAAAAAAACTAATTTAAAAAACGCAGACAAGTCTAATGAACAAAATGGCAAGAAAACATACAAGCAAAATACAGTAATTAGAATGGAGGTATAGACTTTTAAAGATTTAAGGCAAAAAGTGCCAAAAAAAAGTAAAGCACCAATCGGTAGTTATTGTTCACAGCAGTGGCCTTCAAACATTTTAATGCCATACAAGCCACCCCAGTGAAAAAAAATAATCTAAGCCCCTCCAAATTATTGCAATTATTCAGTTAAATTGACAGTGTTTAAATATGTCTAGACTCATTTAATAATTGTGGTTAAGTTCTGTTACTGTTATCAAAATGCAATCAAATACATGATGCCACACATAATATTCTAGTCAGGCAGACCTCACTAAAGTGTAATTATTGTGAGTGGGGGAGAGGGGTTTCAAAGAGTATTTGGAGTCCCTTTCCTTTTGACATATACTCCCAGCTTGGATATAAATGACAAAACCTGTTAGTGATGGCCCATTACAGAACTGTTGCTCAATTCTTTCAGCTTAAAACAAAGCCCTGTTGTTGGAAAAAGGCCCTCTCTGAAGGGTCACCCCAAACTTGTTGCCTTCCTCCTCCTCTTGTTCTGACCTTGTTTTTGGTGGCTATAGGACTCTGGGCAATTTACCACTACTAACCAGTGCTAAGGTGTATGTGCTTTCCCCCTAATTGGCATATTTAATTTACCTCTAAGTCCCTAGTAAAGTGCACTAGATGTGCCCAGGGCCTGTAAATTAGCTGCTACTAGTGGGCCTATAGCACTGATTGTGCCACCCAATTACGTAGTCCCTTAACCATGGTCCAGGTCTGCCATTGCCAGGCATGTGTGTGCAGTTTCACTGCCACTTCAACTTGGCATTTAAAAATACTTGTCAAGCCTCAAATTCCCCTTTTTCACACATATCATCCCTAAGGTAGACCCTAGGTATCCCATAGGGCAGGGTGCTATGTAAGTAAAAGGCAGGACATGTACTTATATGTTTTACATGTCCTAATAGTGAAAAACTCCCATAGTCATTTTTACTACTGCAAAGCCTGCTCCTCTCATAGGCCAGCATTATTGATCCCCTTATATGCTTTTAAGTGGTAGGTTCTGACCTTACAGGAATAGGCTTGTCATATTTGGTATGGTCGGAATGGTAGTAAGAAATCCCACTTACTGGTGGAGTTGGATTTTTACATTACTGTTTCAGAAATGCCACTTTTAGAAAGTGGGCATTTCTCTGCACTTACTGCCATCTGTGCCTTACAGCCTGTCTCCAATCCACATCTGTGCTGTTTGACAGCTCCCCTTGTGCATTCCACCCAGACAGCCATAAACACCAGACACTCAGCTGCATCTGCATTCATCTGCATACAGATGGGTTTCCCTTGGCAAGAAGGGTGGAGGGGCTCTCTCTTACACTTTAAAGGCCAGTGGCCTGCCCCCATACAAAGGAATGATAACCCCCACAGGGTTCCTGGCAGACAGGCCTGGGTTGAAAGGGGGACTTGTGCACTTCAAAACCACTCTTTGAAGTTTCCTCCACTTCAAAGGCACTTTGGGATATATATACTGGGCCTGTGACCCCATCAAATCATACACTTCTGGACCTACAACTGGACTCTGTCAGAGGGACTGCCTGGCCATCCAAAGGACTCATCTGGACTGCTTTGCTGGAAGGACTGCTGACCTGCTTGTTGCCCTGCTGCCTGCTGACCCCTGACTCTGATGGAAGGATTCTGTATTCCTCCTCAAGTGCTCTCCAGGGGCTTGGATTGAGTTTGACTCCTGTTTCGAGGTCTCAGGGCTATCAAAAACTTCACCAAAGAGAAGAAAATCCAGCACGTCAGAAAATCGATGCAATGCCTGCAAAATTAGATGCAACTCCTGTGGATCTATGCAGCAGCTACCTCTTGCCTAAAAAAATCACAGCATCGCCTGCTGCATCGACGCAGCGCCTGTTGCCTCTGCTCAACCTGTTCAGGGTTTTCCAAGCATTGTCCCTGGACATCAAATTATCCCTGCATCGCAGTGAGGAACCAAGGCTGCACTCCTAAAAACCGATGCATTGCCATGCAGTGTGGAAAGAAATGATGCATCTCCTTTGCTGCACTGTAAAAATCAACGCATCACTTTACTTTTTCGTGAATATCCTCCTCGGCAGCCCCTTTGCATCGTTATATTTGACGCATCCCACATAATGTGTGTTAAAAGGACACAACTACTGATTCTTAAGTATTGAGACTCATTTAAACCTTTAAAAAGTGATATCTTGACTTATGCATATTAGATTTTTGTCGTTTGGTCTTATTTTATTGAAAAAAATATTAATTATTTTCCTAAACTGGTGTGGAATACTTTTTGTGGTGTTTACACTGTGTTACTGTATAAGTTATTGCACTAATACTTTACACATTGCCTTCTAAGTTAAGCCTGCCTGCTCTGTGCCAAGCTACTGGAGGGTGACCACAGGATAATTTAGGTTGTGTTGTCATTTACTGGACAGGGTGTATACCTCTGCCAACTAGAGACCCAATTTCTAATGTCTGTTGTGAGAATAATGCTTCTTTTGGCCATAACCTGGCACCACTTGGGATAATGTGAGACCCCCCCTAGGGGCTGATTTAGGTCTTGACGAAGGTAATACTCCATCACAAACGATCATAAAAGTGACAGATATCCTGTCCGCCATATTATTATTCCCGTAGGAGATAATGGGATTGTAATACGTCACATTTGTGATGGAGTAATTCCCTCCGCCAAGACCTAAAGCAGGCCATTAGTGTTTTTTATGGAGCTGAAAATACTCCAGCAGACAAGTCTGAAACAGCTGTATCCAATACAAGGAACCCAGTGACAGCACTAGGGGCTAGAACTCACTCTAGCAGAAACCACCAGCAGGGCCCAGTCCACAACCATTTCCAAACCGTTGAAGTTTGCTGTGTCCCTATAGCCACACAAGATGTCAGCCAACTGACTGTTGGAGTCCACCTCTTAGTTCTGAGTAGAAGTGGAGCAGGACCAGCCCTTCAGGTCACCACATAGGTCTCAAACAGCAGATCCAGTCCTCTTCTGTTCTACTGCAGATCCAGAGAGTGTTGTGATGAGCTGCAGATGAAGAGCCACCTTTGTAGGGTCCGCCAGTGGGTGGGGGTGACTCCTGGACACTCACTAACCATTGAAAAAAAATCCAAGGGCAATCCTTCCCACTTTTGCCTTACTGCAAACTATGCTACAGTGCACTGTCCTGAGACAAATCCAACTTGGCAGAATCTTTCTGCCCCTGACAGGAGCTTGTGTGCCAGCCAGGAGTGTGTTTAGGGAAATAAGCAATCCCAACCTCTTCAGGTACACCAAGTTGGTTCATGGTCCAGCTCCCCTTTCAAGTGGGCTGTTGCCAACTGGCTACAGAGGGTCTATGGAACAAAAGGCTTCTCTTCTCCAGGTCTCCCTTTATACTTAACTATGAATAGGCAGGCCTCACCCTGGTTCCTTTTAAGTTAATGAAGTTCCCGAACCCTCCCTAGCTGAGCTGACATCTTTCACATACCTCAAACCCAGGTTTCCCTTGGAAAAAAGCTTACACAATTGTTTCTGATCTGGGCGCAGTTTTCACACCTCATTGAAGGGAAGCACTGGCAGGGCCATCTGCCAGCAGGCTAATGCCAATTAGCCAACTGGAGGCTTATAAAAAAATAGTTTCCTAAATATTTATTAAAAATCCAATGTCACCAATTAATTATATTTTTAATAAATATTAAAAATAGTGGTTTTATCAACTCTGTAGCTTATCCCAATCCAAAGTTAGAAGACATACGGCTTTATTCTGATTCCTTAGTTAGTTTTTCCTCAGGACAGCTACACCCTTTTACAGTGAAAATAACTTTTGTGGGGCTAGTCACTGTAGGTACATGCCAACATTAAATTATTTGCTCTACCAGTTTTAAATACTATGCACTCTATCTTGAAGGCTACCATGCCTTCCCAGGGGTGACTTACTTATTATTCAAAATTAGAGTTCTTTTTTGTCAAAAAGGGTTATTTGACAGGTTTGCCTGCAGGTTTAAAAAGTGCAGGAGTCAGGCTAAACAGGTAGGGGTAAAACCATGTTTCTTTGCCACTCTAATGGATGGCACAATAAGTGTTGCTGTCCACAGGAGACATTTAACTTTCCATGTCATTTGTCTATTTGTTTGCACCATTTACTATGGCTTAATAATAAGTCAAATACGTCACTTGGGGATTAACCAATTTTATCATATTTTAGGGGTACTCGGGCCTGGACAGCAAGGCCCCTGTCTGCAGAGTTATTGAATAAAACAATACCAGTCATAAAAAAATAGGGGTGACTAAAGAAAAACATGCACTTTCTCACAGTTTTATTTTATGACATATTCTGATATAGGTAATCACAACTTCCTTATTAGACAGAAACTTAGGATGCTGGCTTCCCATCAACAGTGCATGGATTGCCTCATCACTGAGTCCACTCCTAATGGTAGACATGGATTCACAGTGAGCTTTTACCAGTTTTGTCAGATCACTGGCTTGAAGAAGCTGCTTCCAAGGGTGAAGATAGCACTTGACTGGAGAGGTCAATCAGAATAAAATTGTGTGATGGAAGATATGCGCAGTCTGCTTTATTTTCACCTTCCTATCATGATTAAAAACAACTCGAGTGACATATCAGGATATTTTAAGACAATCAATGTCTTCAAAGGTTAAATGTTTCTGCCCAAAAGTGTAGCCAGTCAAGCTTACATTCATTCGTCAGGACAACAAAAGCCCTTAGATCATAACAACTACAGTCCAGAAAAGACACTGTGAAAAAAAATAACAACCTGAATCATGATCCTTTAAATAATATTCAAAGGTGAACTACCAAAATGCCTCTTGGGAACTAGGGAAGTGTATTTCAGATGCACCTTGCAAGGTATCAGCCAGCCACCAATCAACCTGTGAACTTCCTAGGAATTGTGCTTTAATTGTATCACAAAACCACTGTGTATTTAAAAGAAAATGTTAAGTATTACGATGCACAATTGATAAAGCTAGGCTTAAAGGAAAACAGTGACATGGATGACTGAAAGGCACAAATTAATTTTATCTCATGAAAACAGGGAGGCTCCAGAAGTCTCACTGAAAAAATAGGGCAAATTACACACACAATATTGACCTAGTTGTTGGGGTTCTGAATAGAAGAGGCAGGCTAGATAGTCTGTATCAGTGGCCCTGCAGATACTCAAACACATCTGGCCGGTTCCCCCCTACCAACCAGCTATTTTATACTATTCTGCACAAATAGAACCTATAATGGTTCTATATTTTGTCAGGGACTACATTTCTTATATTTAAGTCATAGACATCCAACAAGAACAAAGAATATTAGTCAGGATCATTTCACTATTTTCTAAAACACATTTCAACTACATAAAATTCCATCATACTTGGATTCTGCATCATTTTTTACATACTCCATAGGTCAATCAAATACTGTTCTATGTCATTTTCTAAAGAACAATGGCCAACATATGTTTCGCAGGGTTCAGAAAAAGAAAAACACTTCTTCAAGTCTCTGAAGAAATACACATAAAAAAGAGAAACAATTTAACACAAAACAAAACAAAAATGACATATACATATTAGAAGTACACACAGAGTTAAGAATGAACATCTACAATTTATTCACAACCTCAAATAACTTGCATGAGGCCTAATACAATAGCTAATAAATGAATGGTTAATATGTAAACACTGATTTCCTATTTAAACTATAGTTGGTATTAGACTCAAAATTGTATATCTGGACAGAAAGTGAGTATCTACTCCAAATAGCATTAGCTCTGATTATGGTTCTACACCTCAGTAAATTGTGTGAGGATTCAAAAGTTTGTCCCATTAGTGCCCTCATTTTTAGTTTCTTATTCCAGATATTATTTTCATTACATATTGACCACAACTTACTACACTTAGGCCCAGATTTATTAATGTTTTGCAGTGTGTTTACATCACAAACGTGACGTAAACCTGGTGCAAAGTGTTGGGGTGGGATCTACTGTTCAATGCAAACCAGGATGTGCATTGTGAAGTCCCCTCCAAATAATGCAAAGTTGTGTTTTGCACTAGGTTTTGTTCTTTTGCATCAAGGGAACATTCCATGGGTCATACATGTGCATTCCCATAAAATCACCCACAGGATTTGATACAAATCCCTATCTACTAACAGTTGCAGACAGGGATTTGCACCAAATCTTTACACTTCCTTGAGCCAGGCGGAATGAAAAGAAATGGTCTTAGGATCATATTTATGAGATGGGTTGTGTCGCTCTTGCACCATGCAAAATGGTGCATGCGCGACGCATACCCAAAATACAATTCATCAAGCCGCACAAGGCCACCTTGCATGCAGGGGGTGTAACAAATGCCCCTGCAGCCCCCGTGGTATTGTACGTGGTAAGCTCCAGAAGCCCCCCTCAGCATGGTACACTGTGTACGGGGTCTAGGCCTGACGGTCCGTCACTGGGTTGGGGGTCCTCCCTCTATGTATTTCACAGGGGGCCCTCTGAAGTTTTGTTACACCACTGCTTGCATGGTTCTGAGTGGCTTTGACGCCTTCCCAGATTTACCAAAATTGGTAGACCTGGGCAAGCGCCAAAATGCTAATATCTTAATTTCTCCTTGTTACTTCCTCTTATGTGTGCTGCATTCTGCAGCATATACAAAGAGGAAAATGCTTCAGGGCGGTGTTCCTTCCTGCACAAAAACAGTCCTCCTAACAATGCAGGCTCCCTTGCACCATGGAGCAAGTATGCCTACTTTGGCGCTAGGCAGCCAAAACGGCACCACCGCAGGGACAAAGGCAGGAATGCACTGTATTCTTTAAAATATGGCGCATTTCTGCCCTTTCCCTGCCATGCAGTACAGCAAGGTGACTTGCTGTACTGCGTGACCTTGTTATAAATATGGCCCTTAGTTTCCAAAGGAACTGGGGCACGATATGAACCAATGCCTCAATCTATCTTTAATGTTGTTGGTTATACCACTGTGCAAATTGAATGAATGGAGAACTGATCACAAAGAGAAGTTAATATCGGCTCTCCCAATAAAATATATGACCAAATATAATGAAGAGCAACATCTACAAAATACATCCAAAATACTATCGTCCTATTTTTTGTAGAACAAACAGTTCTTAAGCAACCACACAAAATGTAAATAACCCGGCACTAACCTGGATATAAAACCCCTTCCTGCATCTTCACATGTTGTTTCATCTGAAATTCAAAATCCATACTTGTTTTACCCCCATAGGTCCAAAATGAGGTTTTGTCTACAAAACATTAAATAAAACAAGTGCACAGACACCTTCCTGAAAAGGTATACAGAAATAGAAAGGTCACGACATTTATTTTTCCACAAAAAAATAAATTTCTTCCCAATGTTTATTAAAATCAAATGCTTACCCTTCTGTTTGCTCATCAGACAGGATCAACTGCGTTTTAATATTTACTACGATCATGTTCAAATTGTAAATTCGCTTCACACTCATTGATAGGCCAACAAGAAAGCACAGGCAGTTTAGAAGACAGAGAGCATTAAACTGGAGAGAATAACTTCAAAATGTAAATGTGCTTCCCTGGAACTTCTCCCTCTCTCTCTTCCTATCATTTTTCTCCCTTTTCCTCCCGCCGTCTCTTTTTCTTTCTTTCTCTCTCTCGTTTAGGCATCGCGAACAGGTGGAAAAGCACTGGTGGAGATTTAAGACTTCCTAGGAATGCACTTTTATGATTTGTTATGGTTCACCAACATTCCCAGTAGTGTGCCTGAAAAGCTGCATCAAGTGCTTGTATCCAGGCATAGTACTGGGAAGGTCGGGTAGCTTTTACAATTGTGCCTTATTCCCTCTATGCGGAGTCGGCCATAGTGGAGAAGTACATAGGTAAACATTTTTCTATCACAGTACACTCCCACCAAATCTGGGAATGCCCACTTAACTGAGTGAAGTCTTGTGCACAGCTAGATGAAACACACTGGGGCCAGTTCACAAAGGTACATGCTGTAAATGTACACCTAAAACCAAATTAGCCTTTTTATGCGTCCTAGAAATCCACAAAGCTATTCTTGGCAGGTATAAATGGTTACACGAAGCCAGAGATCTCTGCCACAAATGTGAAAACAACAACATTTGTAAATTGAACTGAAATAGGTGGGAAGTGGACATTCCAAGGCATGGCTTACCTTGGAAGTCTGGGAACACCACTAAGAATGACGTTTGTGGCATTTCCAAACTCCTCTCTACTTTCTACCCTGGAAAGAGTCATAAAATTACTCTAGCCAAGAACAGGTGTAACTCTAGATCCAGAGCGGGAAAGGGGAACAAATCATTTACTAAGTGAGGTTGATCGTGGATAAAAACATCAAACCATCTCTTTATTACTCTGCAAATCAACCCACTGGAAAGCAGCCTTGGCAGAATCCATCCATCTGAGCATTCCACTGACACCCACGATTTCTGACCTACCCAAAACTTTGCACCACTCTCTGCACATGGCATTCTCAATGATCTAACTTCCTCAGTTGCAAAGCCAGTCCAGAAAATTAGATTGGCCACCAGTCATTCTAAATGGCCTCCACGAAGCCCCCTTTCACAGTCTGGGGAGATTTCCTAATGCAACTTTCTGTAGCTTCAGCTCCTTGCTCTTATTATAGTGTATAAGCAGCATTGGTTAACTTACAATTTCATTGAAGGTCCAAGTGTGCATGTCTCACGTCTGCTACTCCTGCCATTTTGGTCATTCAGTGTCCATGGTGGTCTTGCTGAAATTGGATAGGTTATATGCAGTGTCAGATACTTGGTGTAAATTGCAGGCAATTCCTCACTTTTCAATTTAATAATGTAAAGCTCATTACTAATTGTTTTTCATAATTGTTGTTATAAATTTTATTGGCTTTTTCGGAAAACACAAAACAACTGCACGGCTTGTCTACATTGGAACCTTGTGACTTATACATTTAATGTTTCTGAATCGCTTTATCAGAGAACTACAACTTATTGCAACTAAGATGACATCAGTACAAATTACAGGGATAATACATTACTACCTTCAATGAATACTTCCATGCAGTGCACCACAGGGAGCCTGTACATCCAATATTCGATGAACCAACATATGCTACATAATACTATGGCACATTTTAACAAAGAATACTTTGGGATTTCTGGAGGAGAACCCTGATCAAAGTATGCCATCCATCTCAGCCCACAACTTATTATAGCACTCCTCCACTCACTACAAAATGCAGGTAGTTTCCTGCATTACACTCAGATACTCTTCATGGGTAGTGTTCTGTCTGCTGATTGGGAGGGGGGAATGTCTTTCTTCCCATCATATTGCAGCTAGCTTTATTAGCATTGTGTCCCAACTAATCAGATGGATGATTTGTCCTTTGACAGAGAAGATCATGAACAGGGGAGTAAAGTGTGTCCTCTGCTCATTTTGGATTGAGTGCTCGCCATGAATTCATCAAGCTGAAGTTGCGTAGCCAAGCAGGGAAGCCTTCTGCATTTCTAGCCACAGTTGAACCTGATGACAACAGGCATGATCTTTTCAGTGTGATGTTGGATCTATTCAGTGCAATACATTTGGCCCCTCAAACTCTTGTATAACCTGGCACTCAGATTTAGTTAAATATGTCTCTTGAAAGCATGCTGTTTCTATTACGTCTATGTAAGAACAAGCATATCTTTTATCACTTACTGACCCCTTCCCATTCACCTCATGTTCCTTGTAAGAATTATGCTCTGGATCAGGGATGTCATGATGATAGTTCACATGTAAAGAAAAGTTTGTGTAATCCTGCCAACCTATATTGCTGGTGAACAAGATCAGTCCTTTGTGACGCATTGGTGCATGTCTCCCATGGTGCTTCAAGCAACTTCAAGATGACTGTTGCTAAACTAGAAACCATTAACAAACCCCTTCCCTGGGCCTGCATTTTAACTATCCATGTCCAAGCCAACCTTTGCAGAGCTCCCATGGCACTCCTGGGCATGTGGAGGATAAGGAGGAGGTATATCTTCTTGAGTGCTGCACCGTTTCCATATCTTTCAGTGGTGGTGAGTAGCTAATCCCATAGTCTACTTTGAAGACGTCTTCTGACTCCCAGGAGTCCCACACACAGACCCTGTGGGGAGGCTGCATGAACGGCCAACAAAGCACCTGGCATTGCTACATCATGAGACACCAACTCCCCACAGAGGCACTAAGGCCAGATCTCCACGCCTATTACAGTGTGTCTGCTGTCATTGGTGTCACTCGTAGGGACAGATCTGCTTCCTTCGCCATCGAGTCCTCTGTCACTGTTTCCAAGTCAGTAGAGTTATCCTCACTCTGTCGTGTCATGCCACAAAATGCGCATTCTCTTCTTTGTAACTGGCCTGTGCCAGCTCCATTGTTGGCTTATATGGGGGTTGACACTCTTGTTCTGTGTTACCCATTCTATGCCTTTGTTTAACTGTCACATAATGCTCTGTTGCCCACTTATCCACCCATTCCCTGGCTGCAGATGGTCCAGTAAAAATGTGCAACTCCTTTCCATCTACAACTTTCAGTTCAGCAGGGGAAATTTCAGATACAAGGATCAAAGGACGCATTTGACCTCGAGGAATATATTGAGGAATGCCATCATGGGCAGCTAATGTTCTCCGGCAGCCTGATCGAGGACATAAAAGAGCCTTCTGAGGTTCATATGTGTATGCCTAACCTGAATAAACACGTTCTAATCAGGGTGCATGAGTTATTTTTATATTCAGTATTGAGGAGGGAGATCAGTCTATAGGAACATAAATGCAAAGTACTGCTTCCCTTTTTAAGTAACCCAAACTATAGTTGTGTCCTGGTGGTAGACTCCATAGCTAGGATCGGGAGTACAGAGAAGCATAGTAAAAGTGAACTCAGTGTTAATATCTTGTTGAGTAAGTACAATGTCACCCTCCTCTGTTCTTACCGCACTTATGCGTGTTCTGTCAGAGCTGTTGCACAACAACCAGGGTAGCGTCTGGAAATCCTATCACCCTTCATTTGTTGTCTAGATAAGTAATCTTTGTAGTAGACACCACTAAACCTGTCGACAAGCTCAACATGTTTCTTGAAGACATCCAATTGCCATCTTCCAGTCTTCATCTCAAGCACTGTCCCTGCCTCCCAATCCTGTAATTCCGTTCCTTTCTCTGTATTTGCCATACCAATACCTTCTTAATCCCAGAAGCAGTCTTATGACAGATATCATGTGCCACAACCTTAAATGAGTCTTATGGCACTGAGTTCTCCACCACAGTCTCTCATTCTCCTCGAAGATATGGTCAATAGCTCTGCAAACTTCAGCATAAAAGACTGTGTCTAAAACTGCATCTGTGTTCAGTTGCCTTGTGGGTATGCTAGCTCTGGCCTCCAAGAGGTCCAGCGTAAGGAGCAAGGGTTATGATCTGAAAGTGTACAACATAAATATTCTGAGTTTACGGCCCCTCAGCATCCCCACAGCCTAGTCATGAACATATAAAGGCTGGTGTGTAGCCCATGGACTGACAAATAGTAAGAGTACTTGAAGGAGTCCAGCTGCATCGCATGCCAGAACTCCATGAGGCCCCATTGCTCAGAACGTGGCAAGCTATAGGCCTCTCCAAGAGGCAGCCTGTACTCCCCTTCACTGCATCCCACAACTGGGAGATGTACCTTCAGCAATGTAGGGGGGCCCACATTGCAAGAAGTGGCAGCAGGAAAGGGGGGCCAGCCAGGCAACAGACAAGGCTCCTCTGCCATCCTGACTCCCCATACTGTGCAGGCCTCAAAAGGGGGAACCCGACTTGTTAGGTAGGACTCCCAAGAGGTGTGAGGTTCACCCACCATCCACAGTCACCCTCATATGATCATTAGCAGGGCTAACTCCTGAGGCAGCAAGGGATGCTAAATCGCATGACATGGTGTACAGCTCAGCTGTCGGAGTATTGGAACTGCCATGTTGCTGCTTGTCGGAGCTCCGGGACGATGGCAACACATCGCCTTAAAAAAAATGCGTGCCTCTCCCGCAGTTGGCAGCTCTTCTTCATCTGCCACCCGGGACAGGAACTAGCAAGGGTACAGAATGGAGGTCCAGGATATAATTTACCTCAGTGCTGGGCGGGAACCAGTCTCAGGCACGTCTCACCACATTGCCCTCTAGCCACTTCCTCTTCTTGATTCTTTTAGTTAAAGAGAGACTACCATTACCCCTGTTGGTGCATCAGGTGCTAGCAATGTAGATGGAACCCTGTGCAACCTCTCAATCAAAACAAACCTAGGGAGGCTGGCTGAGGAGTGCAATCAGGGCACTAAACTATTCTTCCAGACACAGTTAAAATATTGGTCCTCCTAGCTTCTCCGGCAAACCAGTTATTCACATGTTATTATATCTGGAGCGCCCCTGAGCATCCTCTGCTCTATACTCATATGTGTTTTGTAAGGACTATCACTTGTTCATGGTGGTCTCTGACTCCGGGCTGCACCTCCACCAGCTTTATCTTGTTTTAAGTGAGCTGATGTAGTAAATTGAATTACTGGTAGAGAGGGATAAAATCTATTCAAACTGCAGCCACAGTTCTTGTCAGGGTGAAACGCAAGCATACCCCAAATTAACCTGTGCTTAACCTTCTGGTAGCTTGGCACAAAAGCAGTCAGGCTTACCTTAGAGACAAAGTGTAAAGTATTTGTGAAGTACACAAACAGAAATAGAGTGAAAACGCAAAACAAGAAAAATCCCACCCCAATGTAGAAAAACAGAGTAAAATTTAATAAATTATCTGAGGACAAAACAACAAAAATCCAATCAGTAGAACCATAGACATGCAAGTTTAACATTTTAAGTGACAATAGTGCCTAAAAGCACAAAATGCCAACTGTAGTTATCTGGTTACGCAAGAGCAGGGCAAAGTCACAAGCTCAGGCCGACTGTGATGGAGCATGGGCCAGATACAGGGACCAAGTTAGGCCCGCTGAACACAGTATCCTAAATCCTGTTTGCAGAGTGCTGCAAAATCCCACAGCAAGGATGCGTTGTGTAGCAGCAGTTCCAAGAAGCTGCAGGCTCCGATGCGAGGTTCTGAT
Source organism: Pleurodeles waltl (assembly GCF_031143425.1). Classification (NCBI taxonomy): domain Eukaryota; kingdom Metazoa; phylum Chordata; class Amphibia; order Caudata; family Salamandridae; genus Pleurodeles; species Pleurodeles waltl. The sequence continues at coordinate 1,013,619,121 of NC_090437.1, forward strand.
TGGAGATGCATTGCGCAGCAGCGGTTCCGATGAAGCCGTGAACGAGGCTTGCAATCCAAAGTCCTGCGTTGCTGTTGAGCATATGTCATCAATGAGGGCTTGCGATGTGAAGTCCGGCAACTGGGATGCGTCGCACAGCAGCCGTTCTGAAGAAAGCTGCAGGCTGCGATGTGAGGTCCTGCATCGGAGATGCATGGCGCAGTAGTGGTGCTGATACAGATATGCGAGGCGATGCGTCACGCTGTGTTATTTCTGGCCAAAACACCACAGCTGGTCTGGTAGAGCACCTTCCAGTCCATTTCCAAAGGTCCAGTACTGTGGTGGCACCACTTGGGGCAAGACTCACATCTGGCAGAGTCCATGTGCTGGGTGCAAGGTGGTTGGAACCCCTTCTGCCCCTGAGGCCCTGATTAGGAAGCCAACCAGCTAGCCCTTGGAGTCACTCTGGTGGTCCTGGGTTCAAAAATGCAGGTCCAGTACTTTTCACTCAGGCAGTAGGGCAGCAGAGTACCAGAGCAGCAGTCCTTCTAGCAGCGGAGCAGCACAGCAGCCCTCCTTCTGAGTCTTTCACAGGTCCAGATGAGTACTGAAGAGGTGGGTCCGAGGGTCTAATATTTATATTTGGTGTCAGATTGAAAAAAAGGAGAAGGTTCTGGATGTTTCCACCCCAAAAGTGCTTGTAATTTTCTTCCTCCCTGCCCTGGCCCCAGCTTGTCTGACCGGAGACTGGTTCTAAAAAGTAGGAGAACCCCTCTGCCACTGAAAGGCATTATCAGAACTGCCTTGGGCTAGAGGTACTAGTCTCCTGCAGCCTGCAGGTAGAAACTGCACTCCCGGAGCCAGAAGTTACTGGTCATCAAAAGACCACTTTCCTACAGCATCTTTCACAGATGTTTTTATCAAGGTGATATTTGCTTGCTTCAACTCTAACCCACGAAGGTTGCAGGCTCACAATGTGCTTGAGCACCACTGCCTGGGTTGTGTACTCCATCCATGCAATTAGCCACTTTCCAGTGCCTCCTCTCTCTGGTCACCACCACAAACAACCCTCCACATCAGTGGATGGTGCCACATGTACAAGGAGGATGTCAATGCAATACACAGCCTCAAGTCCCATGTCTGGCCTTCTTCCCTTTCTGTTGGCTTGAGTGCCACTTCAAAAGGCACAGCCATTTTTCGTGGGGCATCAGTAAATTGAATTTGGCCAGGATATGGACTCAGCTTCCATGATGGTTTAGGATTTAGTCAGGTACTTGGGAGCTTCAGCTACATACATCTAGCTGGCCATTTTTCAAGTCATACCTTCACCTCCAAGGTGCATTAGTAGAAGAAATTTAAGGTCATATTTATACTTGTTTTGCGCCAAATTTGCCACTTTTTTTTAACTCAAATTTGGTGCACAACTAACTTCATATTTATACTTTGGCGCTAGACGGGTCTAGCGTCAAAGTTATGGAGTTAAAGTAAATTTTGGGACGTGGAAACCTACCTTGCATCAATGAGATGCAAGTTAGGTGTTCCCGTGCAAAAAATGACTCTATGGCCTCAGCACCATATTTATCCCCCATGCTAAAAACATGCACGGGGAGGAGGGGTCCCATGCACCATTATTTAATGCCTGGGTCAGGTCAGGCATTAGGGGACTTCTGGGCCTATTTCCATGGTGGAACACCATGGATTAAGCCCACAGGTGCCCTCCCAGGCCCCAGGGACACCCCACCCACACCAGAAGGACAGCGGAGGATGGGGAGCCCCATCCCAGGTAAGTATAGGTAAGTACATGTAAGTATTTTTTTTTAAAGGGCCCCCTACATGGCACTGGATGCAGTGAACATGCCCAGGGGACCAGCACCTTGGTCCCCTGTGCCGGCCATTGGGGTGGTGTGCATGGCTCCTGTCTTTTCTAAGACAGGAGTCATGTGGTATGGTTTTGTATCAGAAAATGATGCTAGGATAGTTAGAGTCATTTATTTTTTACTCTAACCTGCCTAACGTCATTTTTTGGTGCAAAACCCCCTTCTCCCATACTGCCACCCCACCTGGTTAATGTAATTTATTTTTACGCTAGCCTACCCTTTGCGCCGGCCTGCACCATTCCATAAATATGACGCCTGGCTGGCGCTCAAGAATGGTGCAATCTTGTGCAAGACTTTTTGATGCAAAACTGCGTTAGTGCAGTTTTGCACCAAAAAGTATAACTATGCCCCTAAGCACCTTTGTTTTTTTTTACTCTACCAGCAACCTCCTTGAATACAATCTGATTAGTGACAAGGTAGGGTGGGCAGTACGTTTCAACCAATCTGATTTACTGCCCTCTGATCATTTGGTAGTCCCCTGTGTTTATGTAAATCTGAATAGAATACGTACAAATGTGGATATATGAAATGGCAGCCTGATAGCACAAGTAGTATGGACTTCGCCAAGTTAATTGAGGCAACCTTAAACTATAAAACAGGAATATTAGTGAATGACTTTACAAATCCCAGGATCAATTATGTTTCTTAACATTATCTCAGTCAGTTCAGCTAGACTACAGCAATACGGTGGAAATACTTGCTGTGCCTTAATTTTTTTTTAGCACATTGCTAATACCATCTCCCAAAGACTTTTATGAGAGATTCATATTTTGTTAAAATATATTCTTTTGTTCTGTGAAAAGACAAGGATTTCTCCAAAAATGTCCAAGATTCATTATCAGCAGGATGTGGGAGTAACCACATCTTGATTCGAACAATACCAAAATACATTAATGGTTACATTTTCCTTCTGTTTGGCGCCCTCCGCGGACCCAGATATATCCCCACATTTAGTCCAATCTAATAAGGTGCACAGAGACCAAAAAGAATGACCCACACATCCTACAGAATTTGGCTTGGGCGTTTGTACTGTGGTGGGGCACAAAGCATCCACGCTCTATAGTAAGACTCCTACCGCATGACTTTTGGGGTAATGTACTTCTGCGGATAAGGAAAATCATGTGCCTGCCACCCGTAATTATGATCCAAATGCTTTGTAGAATTTCATGAAAAAAAACTGCGGGCCTCATTTACAACATTTTGACTCAGGGCAGGACAGCGCAGAAAGCCTTCTTGCTGCGCTGGCCTGCGTAAAAACAAAAGGGGAGGAATATGCCGTATTGACAAAATTCCGCACATTCCTGTCCTTTTCCCCTGCGCCGGCGCACAAATTGCCGCCATGCACCAATGCAGGCACATTTGCACCATGGTGCAAGTCTGCCTTTGTTGAGGGGATGATTGTTTTTGTGTAGGAGGGGACACCTCTCCCCATTGCGTCACGCCTATGCCACCCATGGGGTGGCAAAGGCTTTTGACGCATTCCCAAGTTTACAAAACCTTGTAAATCTGAGAATGTGTCAAAATCCATGGATGTTGTGGGGGAACATCCACACAATATCCATGGAAACGCCTCCCTGACACAAAGTAAGTCAACGCAGCAACTTGTGCTGCGTTACCTTACACCATATCTACAAGACCATGAAAAGCCACACAAAGTGGCTTTGCATGGCCTTGTAGATATGGGTCAGCAGCCTGTGCCGCAGAAAGTGACACACCAGTGGCACAGTCAGCTTGTAAATAAGCCCCTCCATTTTAAGAATAAGACATTTTAATCCACACCCCACATATAGGCCCTCATATTGAGTTGGCCATTAAATTCTGATACTTGCGGCAACTCAGGTAACCACACATATCAGCATTATTAGTATTGCGATAAAAATTGCATCCCCTGGATAAATCTCATCAGGTGAAACCTCCTGATATGTATCAAAGGACAATGCTGAAAATGCAGATATTTTCATGCGGAAAGGATTAAAATCCCATTTTATTCCCCATTACAAGGGAAAAGTAGTTATCATTGGGTGCCCTGCATTGTACCCTGCATATTACAACAAAGAGGAGTAGGATATGTTTGAGCGCTATATATATTGCATTAATTTCAGGTCCATACTTAATGAGGGTCTTATTTAGGTAACAATATGTTAGCATTACATTTTAAGGAGGATAATGCAAGAATATTAATAGAAAACGTTAAAAACTCTCCAGATAAATATTGTATATTGGACCACATTAACACCGTTAAATTGATAGTTATGCTTTTTCTTGTATACCTTGGTGTCATATTGCTAAAACTATTCTCCAATATTTTTTATTAGGCGATTTAGAGATTGTTGATACAATTCTTTTGTGTAGGCAAAAAGGCAAGTAGTTCCCCATTAATCTCTAAGGATTATAATTAGAAGGATGTAGGGGTAAACAGTTCTTTATTTGACAATTATAAAAAAGTATTAATCATAGAGCTTTAAATCTATACTAACTGAAGAGAATCCATCATTGAAAGTGTAAGGGTTTCTGCTCATAATATAATTCCGGACACAATATCCACAACACACATGCTTAACAACAACAGCCTACACATGAAAAACAGCACTGCCACATATCATGTGCTGGATAGTGCAGCATGCCAAAATTCTTAGATACCAACACTACGTACGCTATGCTGCCAGACCCCAACTGAATATGCCAAGAGGCCACTAAATCAATGCACTGAATGTTTTGTCGAAGTCTAATGATTAACAGTACATTCCAACTACCATAATGCCTAATAATGGTGCCCCCCATACCTCCTCTTCCCCTACTGAACACCAACAAAGCATCTAAAATGAAAACAACATCCGCTCCTTTATGAGAGAAGCAACTCACTCCACCAACAACGTCACAGAGGCACAGTGTTGGATGCTTGCAGTGGCATTTACTCCACATATGAAAACTGGCAAAAGCAATTTATGTAGGACCCATGTATACATCCACATAAATAGAACGCATGATTGATAGTAAGCAGCCAATAGTAAATGTTTTTATCCGAGGAGGTACTATAGCCTTAGAATCCGCCGTAGCGGGCTCTACCGGCTATTAAAGGCCCACTCCCGCGTTAAATGCCCGAGCCGAAGGCGAGGGCATTTAACAAGGGAAAGGGCCTTTAATAGCCGGTAGAGCCCGCTACAGCGGGTTCTAAGGCTATTAGAACATTCTGCCACTCAGGGCAGAATGTTCTATTGAAAAAAATTTTTTTCACAGAGCCCGAGGGGATTAAAGTCCTCTCGGGCTCCGTGAGGCTTTGTTCACAGCTGTTGCTGTGAACAAAGCGAACATTGGAATGTTGGCGCTGCGGGCTTTTACCGGCCAGTAAAAGCCTGCAGCACTCCATTGTTTTCAATGGAGCTACCAACATTCCAATGTTCTAATATAGCCTTAGAACCCGCCGTAGCGGGCTCTACCGGCTATTAAAAGCCCGCTCCCCGCGTTAAATGCCCGAACCGAAGGCGAGGGCATTTAACAAGGGAGAGGGACTTTAATAGCCGGTAGAGCCCGCTACGGCGGGTTCTGAGTCTATTAGAACATTCTGCCACACAAGGCAGAATGTTCTATTAAAAAAAAAAAATGTTCACGGAGCCCGAGGGGATTTAAATCCCCTCGGGCTCCGTGAGGCTTTGTTCACAGCTGTTGCTGTGAACAAAGCGAACATTGGAATGTTGGCGCTGCGGGCTTTTACCGGCCAGTAAAAGCCTGTAGCACTCCATTGTTTTCAATGGAGCCTCCAGCATTCCAATGTTCTAATATTAAATAATGCCCTGAGGAGGAAGACTGAAGACCCAGTAAACAAGAATGGCCAGAGCAGGTACACTGCACCATCACCTATATGCCCAGCCTACGGCATCTTGAGACAGAGCAGAAGGTGACAGTAATGCTTCATCTGGGCATCCTACTTTACTTCAGACCCAGACTAGAAGCCCGCAGCGGCTACACAAGAGTAATACAAGGGGCGCTTGAGCAAAAACAAGTTGTCAGGCTTAATAAAATATGAAAAACAAAATCAACTTCCAGATTAAACTCCTGTAGCAGTCATGCATGGCATAGCAATATTACACAAAGCAATTTGGGAAGCACCTCTGACATAGATTCGCTCTCGTTGTACACCACAGTATGATGATGCTCAGTTTAAGACACAATATAAATATAACTTCCAGACAAGCAGAGAATGGTGGGTGCGGTGATAGCAACAAAAGACAAGTACCTAAAAGCGACAGAATAGGAAGAAGTTGTGGCATATTTTCCTATATGGGAACAACTGAGAGGAGCGACCTAAGCTAGCACAACCCATTAAGCAGGTGCACAAGAGGGGCTCTGAATCCTACACTGGCGGGCTTGGACAAAATAGAGCAGTTATGCAAAGTATTGTCTCTGTCATACATACTAAACAGTCCATGGAATGGCCATGTCTGGGACATCCTTATAGCAATACAAGTGCGATCAATGTCAATTTTAGCAAGGGGCAATATGCATGATATCACACTCTCTTCTGGATTGTCTGATTTCCTGTGTCGTGTGTGGAAATGTAACACAGAATAAGTGTGCTTGTGATGGTTGTAAGTATGTCTCTGATGACTCTGGCAGCATTGTGTGGCATTATACCTAAGTGGACATAACAGTTTTGTCTTAGCAGATGTGGCTTCCAGCATCCTCTTTTTGTGTTCTGTCTTTAAATGGATTAAGTGTAATCTATTCTTGATTACCTACAGTGAACCCTCATCGGGGGCCAGAGGGCAGACAGAAGCTACCAGCAATACACTGGTGGTCGAGGTTGTTTGCTACTGATGTCCTGAGGTCTATCTTACTAGCGGTCTACAAACTGTGTCAAGTACAACTGTTTCAGCACTTGACTCTCAGGATACTGAGGGCAAGCAGTCACAGGTTTCTCAGGAAGGTAGTGTGGGGGGTGGAGGGAAGTGCTTAGAGCTCAACAATTGGCTACCAGACACAATAACTTGATATCCGGCCCAGTGTTTGTCTTTTAGTAAAATCACATAATTTAATCACACAATAGAACTAAGCACTACACAACTAATTATAGTAGTGTAAATATAGGGTCGTATACTTGGTTGCATTATTCAGAAGGTGTTATACCCTTCCCTTTAGTGTATTCTCTCCCTCCCCAGGTGACTGTACAAGCTGCAGTCCCAGGCATTTGGTGGCAGAGGCATGAATTAGGGACAGGTATACATTATATCGCTGTCAACTTCCTGGGGCTTAGAAGTGCAACTCGGTCACTCTTTCTTACCACTGGCTTACTTTGGGCAGAAAGGTTAAAGTCCTTGCGTTTGACTTACTTGGAGCACATCTCAATCGTTCTGCTCCTGTCACAGGTGAAGCCCTGCAATACATCTGGTTTGGGGAGTGAGATAGGAGCAGGCCATGCATTTGGTTTCTGCAGTAGTCTCCCTCTTGTGCCTGTGTCGATGAGTTAATGCAGCACAAAAAGGTGCAGGTGTCAAGGCAAGTTCTTGTAGCAACTGCAGATGCCCCAGCTGATCAGGTTCACAACAGGAACAATAATCTGCAACCTCCCAGGTCAATCACGCTCATGGCACTGACATACAATAGTGGCCTCCCAGGCCAATCGGGTTCAGACCATGGCAGTGTGATTTCTTGGTGTTCTGGAGGTGGCAGCATTAGTACATGACTTACAATGGCTAATAGCGGACAAGACCATGCTTGATCTGATGCAGTCTTTGGAACAGTTCCCAGGTGGAATAACGCAGATAGACTTGGCGACAAACTCAAAATATAGGTCATTCGTGGCTGCCTGCCACAAGGCAGACCATCAGCTCCTCCAGAAAAAAGTTTGAAGTTGTGTCCCATTCCTCTGGGAGACTAGATAGCACCTTCAATGGTTACATAACAACTCCGGGATTAATCTGTAAAATACTCCCTTCCTTGGTAAAGAAGAACTTCAGACTGGAACAAAGTGGGGTGGTTTGGATCCCACCTATATCCATATTCCAGACAGGAATGTAGATCCACTGTTTTAAACTTCAGAACTGGGTTGGGGTGGTTTTCAAGTGTCCTTCTCAAGCTGCTCTTCAGATACAGCCTTTATGGAAAGTGATACTTTTCACAGGCGGTACAACTAGGGCTGACTCCAAGAAGGAGCTCCCACAACATTGACACAAAGGGGAAAACACAGCACAGAGTCATATATATTAGGGTTGGCCTAGAACCACACTCCACAACAGATGCTTATGTCTAAACAAACATAGAGTGAACGCATGCACTGGGCGTGTGCTGTGGATTTCAATGCACAAGCAATGTGTGTGTTTTTTCTGAGAAATTTAAATATTGCTCATTGCTGGCGTCTGTTTCAAGGAGGCATTCTTTTTTCATGCAAAACCCTGTCTGGCTATCTTATTAGATTGGCCATTGTGTCAAAACCTATGGGTGTTGGCACTGATCCATTCAAGTAACCCCGCAGTAATGACACTTTGACACAAACTAACACAAAGCAGGGAGCAAAAGGCACCTTTCCAGTGCAAAACTGCTTTTGCACTCAAAAGTAAATACCATGCACCGCTTTGTGGCACTTTGCTTCACTTTGCGCTGGTGCAGGGCCTTGTTAAATATGGGCCTAGGTCTCTAGAGCAGGTGGACTAATGAAGCTGCATATGTTGCTTTCTATCACAGATTAACCAATTAAATTAGAGATGCATTATTACTGGTAGTAAATTGTCAGTGAATTATTTTACACTTCAGTCGAGGCACAATGACGCAATCAACAATGGGAATGAATGGGTTTAGTAAGATGAGTGCTTGTAGTAGGATCTATGACCACACCAATAAGACAGAAGAAGGTGATGAACCAATACTGATTGTAAACAAAGTAATCTCTTTCACCCAATGAACAAGAGAGAACAAGAATGAATTATCTTTTTCTTTATTGAAGAAAGGCAAGACATTTCCTGTATAATCGCCCAGCACTGTTGGAAATGGCAATTCTCTGCTATAATAGGTAAACCACGGATAAGCATTGAAGACTTGCAGTATGTTATCAACTCAAAGGTGTATTTCCTGTACAGTCAAATTAATAACCCAGAAAGAACGTATCTGGAGCCTAGTGCTGACTCATTGTGGAGCTTTGGCTGTATTATGGACAATAGCTTTCAAAACAAACTCTGAATTCCAGTGTGCAAAACAGTGAGAATAATAACATTCAAGTGCAATGACAGAACATTATCACCTCACATGAAATATGATAGAGTAGTTGATTTACAACTAGGAATCAAGATACCACATAGAAGGATTTATCCTCTTGCAGTCAAAGAAAATGCAGTTCTGAAAGAATATTCAGAAGACAATCTCAATAATGGTTTCATCAAACATTCTACTTCACTAGCAATGGAACTGATTCTCTTCATACTGAAATCTAATAACAAGTAAGGTCCCTGCATAGATTATCAGGACTTATGCTGTCCTCATAAGGAATTCGTAGCCACTCCCCTTAGTATCTGTTCGCTTGTATCAGATAAATAACATTAAAGAAATTTCCAAGTTGGAGATCTCAAAGGTGTATATAAGCTCCTAAGAATATGTGTAAGAGACAAATGGAAAACAGCTTTTAATAATCATTACAGCCACTTTGAATACCTAATGCCTTTTGGGTTGTAGAATGTCCCTACTGGATTTCAACATTTTGTTAATGACATCCTTCGGGATTTGTTGGATGCATTTGTTATCATTCATTTGGACGACATTGCTCCTGGGACACATATTGCAGAAAGTTGCGGTGCTTGCGGTAGGGTTATTTAAGTGACAGGGGTGCCTGCGAGAGGCAGCATGGACCCGACAATTGGGATTCTGATAGAAGCCTAAAGTAACTGAGGAGCTGAGAGGTGAGACAAATAAGCGCAGGGAGGTGCACCCAACCTCGAGATACCCCTGCCACTACTGAGTGGCTCGAGCCTATAGTTTTTATTTTGGACTGAAGAGCCTGCAAGGGGGAGTGCCTGACTCTACTGCTACACTGGAATGGCTGGCAGATTTCCCTGCCGAGTTAGTGTCAGGAAAGACTACGTGTGCTGGTACAGGGCCAGGAGGATAGCATGGGTAATCCATGATCTAAATCGCAAGGGGAATGCCTGACAACCAACGACTCCCAACAAGACATGTGGGATGAAGTAGCACCGGTGGAACACTCTCCAACTGTGATGCAAGATACCTTCAATAAGATACTGGTGACTATTGAAGATTCAAAAACTACCCTCCAGCGTGAAATAGGGAAGGTCTCCATTGAACTGAGTCTATTGCGCACTGATCATCAAAAATCATCTAGCACAGTGAAGGACACTGAGGCCTCCCTGGCTGACCTGCAACCCTCACACCAGGCTGTGAAAGCTCAAAAAACCCACCTCACAGACCGAGTGCAACAGTTAGAGGGCTGGGAGGAGAATGCTGAAGAGTGCAGCAGTGCAACAACATGCAGATTGTAGGCCTCCCAGAAGGGGTGGAGGGAACGGACATGGTGGCGTAACTGGATCCATGGTTGCGATCAATAATGGACATGAAACAGCTCACACCGTTCTTTGCCCTGGAATGGGCACACTGTGTACCAGCCTGGCCCAGAGCCCCAGGGCGACCAACCAGGCAAGAGGTGGCTAAACTGCTGCACTTCAGAGAACAGGACTTGCTATTGCAGCAGGTGAGAGAGGCTGGCCCATTCAAAGTGGGAGACGAACAGGTCACCCTGTTCCTGGACTTTACAGCGGTGGTGCAATCTAAACATGCCTCTTTTTTGGTGGTGAAACAGACTCTGCACGGGGAGGGGATCCAGGACTCTCTGATTTTCCCCTCCAAATTGAAGGTTATGGTCAACTAACGTTCCCACTTCTTTCAAGATTCGGATGAAGCCTGGTCCTGGCTGGAGAGCTACACATTGTGAATGGACAGACCCCCGGACAGGTTTGGCGAAGCACCCCAATGCCATAGGAAGAGGAGACGATCCCAAGGCCAGACTCAGATGGACAGTGTTAGACATTTCATCCTTGGCGTGGTCTCCCTTAACTTTTTGCCTCTGTTTCCCAGGTTGTTGATGTGTGCTGGACTCTGTTTTTGCTCTTTTTGTTACGCTGGGCACTTTACCACTACTAACCAGTGCTAAAGTGCAAGTGCTCCTTTACAAAATGTGTATGTAATTGGCTTATCCATGATTGGCATATTTGATCTACTAGTAAATCCCTAGTAAAGTGCACTAGAGGTGCCCAGGGCCTGTAAATCAAATGCTACTAGTGGGCCTGCAGCACTGGTTATGCCACCCACATACGTAGCTCTGTAATCATGTCTCAGACCTGCCACTGCAGTGTGTGTGTGTGCAGTTTTAACTGTAAATTCGACTTGGCAAGTGTACCCACTTGCCAGGCCTAAACTTTCCCTTTTCTTACATGAATGCACCGCTAAGGTAGGCCGTATGTAGCCCCAAGGGCAGGGTGCAGTGTATGGTTAAGGTAGGACATATAATAATGTGTTTTATATGTCTTGGCAGTGATTTATTGCTAAATTCGTTTTTCACTGTTGCAAGGCCTGTCCCTCTCATAGGTTAACATGGGTGCTACCTTTAAATATGATTAAAGTGTAGCTTCCCTTTGGGAGCGGATGGACATGTGGAGTTTGGGGTCTCTGAGCTTACAATTTAAAAATATATCTTTTAGTAAAGTAGATTTTAAGATTGTGTGTTTGAAAATGCAACTTTTAGAAAGTGAGCATTCTCTTGCTTAAACCATTTCTGTGACTCTGCCTGTTTGTGGATTCCCTGTCTGGGTCAGTTTGACAGTTGGGTTGGTTGCACCTCCCACTAGGCAGTGACACAAAGGGAGCTGGGGTGTAGCCTGCATATCCTGATGAGCCATCTGGGCTAGGAAGGGGGGCAGGAGTGGTCACTCGCACCTGAAAGGGCTGTTCCTGCCCTCACAATGCAGTCTTCAACCCCCTGGTGAGTGTCTGGGGCCTGGCCTGGGCAAGGCAGGATTTCACAATCAAGAGAGACTTTGCTTTGAAGTAGGTCCACTTCAAAGGAGAAAATGGGTATAAGAAGGTCACCCAAAACCACAGACTAAAGAACACTTCTGGAAACCAAGAGGAACCTCTGCCTGGAGATGAGCTGAAGAGCTGAGGAAGAAGAGCTGCCCTGCATGTGACTGTGCTTTGTGGAGCTACCCTGCAGTTGGTGCTTCTGCCAGAGTGAGGGGGCAAAGACTGAACTTTGTGTGCCTTCCATCTTGTGAAGATCTCCAAGGGCTTGATTTAGAGCTTGCCTCCTGTTGTTTGAAGTCTCAGGGACAGCAAAGACTTCTCTCTGCCAGCACGTGGAGTCTTTGTAGAGACTCCTACTCTGCCAAGCTGTGCCCATCCAGTTCCTGGGATCCTGAAAGGAGAAGCTGGCAGCCTAAGATGAAGAAATCCACACACAGAACGCCATACGGGGAAAAGATCGACACGTCTCTGATCTGCGGCTGAAAAATCGACGCACCGTGGCTTCGCGGCTGAAAATTGACGCTCACCTGCAAAGCGACCTGAAGATCGATGCCTGGGACTGGAGAAACGACACACGGCATCTCTGACAGAGGCTGGTGAGATCGCAACCTGCGCTGCGTGGTTTTTGGATCATCGTGCAGCTGGATTTCCAACGCAAGTACCGCTCGGCATGTACAAACAATGCAAGGCCTGCTTGGACCCGAGAGTGCTGACCCAAACGACGCACCGCTCTCCTGCGGAGAGAAGAAACAACGTGCCCCGACCCGACGAAAGGAGAAATGACGCAAGGTCTCGCTCGTGAGGGAAATCAACGCATCACAAGCCCTTTTTGACACACACTCACCTGTGCGGGGTTATTTCTGATGCACCCAAGGTACATTTGCACACTAGCGTTGTGTTTAAAATTACATGAAGACTCTTTTTGCATTTTTTGTGATAACTTGACTTGTGTATTGTGGATTTTTGGTGTTTTGGTCTTGTTTTGTTTAGATACATATTTTCTATTTTTCTAAACCTGTGTTGTGTCATTTTGTAGTGTTTTCATTAAGTTACTGTGTGTGGTGGTACAAATACTTTACACCTAGCACTCTGAAGTTAAGCCTGCTGCTCGTGCCAAGTTACCAAAGGGGTGAGCGGGGGTTAGCTGAGGGTGATTCTCTTTTACCCTGACTAGAGTGAGGGTCCTTGTTTGGACAGGGGCTAACCTGACTGCCAACCAAAGACCCCATTTCTAACAGAGTGATGAAACCCACACAATTGCAGACGGATCAGGGGAAGGAGGCAGTGCTGCAGACCGTGGTGTCACTTCCGGAGGCAGAATCCTCTGATAAAGAAATTGGTGGTTTCCTTCCTCCTCATATGCACCAAAATTAGCTTTTTTATCATCTGTAATGCTGCTTTGCTCATTTGCTCGGGCTTAATCCAAAAGACCTCACACCCAATTGCAATGAGCGTTTTCCCTACTTGCCTAAACAAGGGTAAGGTTTTTAGTTTCGGCTCCTGTGGAGATCCTGTATGGCCTTCCAATATGTTGTGAGGGTAGGGTTGGTCCAGACTCGGACCAGGTATCAAACAGGACAAAGGTTTATATGATCCTCTGATTTGACCAAACCCAGGTCTGCTCTTAACACGGCCATTGGAGTTCCTGGTCCTAGACACAGCAAGCGTAGTTGAAAGATGTTCTTGTTTTTTTGCAGGGTGGACATGTTTTGTGTCCCCATATTTCTGCACCATGCAAACTTGCTGCAAGTGCTTTAATTTTGTAGGCAGTTGTAGTTGGCCTAATTTGTTGACTGCCACATTTATTTGGAAGTCTTAATACTGTGCGGGCCTCTTAGCTAAAGGTTATTTTACTCTTTATTAGCTCGACCCAATTGAGTTATTTTTCAATGCGTATACTCAGGTAATCTTAGGTTTGCACTCTTTCGAGTAGTTTGCTACAGACTTTGAAGCTAGAAGTGAGTTTTTTTGGGGGTTTGATGATCATGAATTTAGTTTTTTCATATTGATGGTGGGCTTCCTGTTACCGCAGAAGGCCTCAATATTTGCGAATGGCAATTAGGTAATTGCTATTTGAATGTATGAAACTCCTGGAGTTTCATTTAGCATTTCCCAATGTCTCACAAATCGAATTACCATATTAATATTCATGAGGTAGGTCACAATTTGCGACCCATTAGGAAATGCGAAAATCAAAGGGATGGTGGCCTGCTGGGCTCAGTAGACCACCATGTCTGTGATTGCTTTTAAATAAAGCAATCTTATTTTTTTAAATGCAGCCTGTTTTCCTTAAAAAAAAGAATTTAAAAAAGAAAAATGAAAAGTTTTTCTTTCATTTTTTAAGAGTTTAAAAAAACTTTTTGCATACATTCACAAATTTGTGAATGGATTACCACCTACTTGAAGGAGGTGGTAAAATGCAAATGTTTTGCCACCGCATTTCGGTCACGAAACATTCCTGCATACCGCTGCGATTCGGTATTAGGAACGGATGCCCTTGACATGCCCCTTTCTAATACCAAATCGGTATGTAGTCACAATTCTAAATTGCGATTCGGTATCATGTTACAGAATCGCAATTTGGAATTCATACATACCAAAATGCATTTTTGCGATTGCAAACGTCCCGATTGGGTCGTTTGCGACCGCAAAAATGCATGATACATCTGGCCCAATGTATTGAATTTTCTGTACATGTAAATAGAGTGGTCTGCAAATAATAGGATTGGTATATGTTTGTCATCCACTTGGTAACAATAAAATATTTCCTGCTCTGTTTATGTAGATAATAGCGCAGGGGCTAGTTCACAGCCCTTTCTAACTCCCATGTTTGTTCCAAATCTTTTGGTGCATTCTTCCACACTTCCATATTTTACCCTTGCTTTATTGCCGCTATGCAGATCCACCCATATTCTAAGAAGCCTATCGGGTAGACTTTGTTTCTCTAAAATGCTCAAAGTCCTCTATGGCAGACTTTCAATAGTTCTCATTGTGTTCCAACCAGAGTAGATGTATAATGCAACTGCCAACGCTGATTGTCACAATTATTGACACAAGTGAATGCTGTATTCAGGTCGATAAAGACCATGAATAATGCAGAGTTTCTCAAAACTGCATATTTTATGTATTTCAGGTACAGCCTCATCACTTCTTCTTTGGTGCTTTGCCCTTTATGAAAACCTACCTGAAGCTGCACCATAATGTGGTTGTCATCCATCCAAATCTCCAGTCGAGGTAACAGCAGCAGGACCTTTTTCCAACCCCATTCAAATGTGAGATGGGGCAGTATTTGGCAGGATCATCTTGTCTCCCTTTCTTGTAGATAAGCATTATGTTGGACAATGTCCCTGAGACTGGCACCTTGTGTGCCCAGATTGAATTGAAGGCAGCTGTTACTGCATTAAGCCACATATCCTGCTTATTCTTAAATTCAGCAACAGGAACTCTGTCCGGACCTGGAGCTTTAAACAATTGTTGACTTAGTATAGCACTAACTACCTCTTTCTGACTGAATTCATCAATGCCCTGGATTGAGGATATGGGATAAAATGTAACCAGTTTTATTAGCTCTGTTTCATTTTCATGTCCCTTCTCTGTTGAGTCCTCATCAGCAGCCTTTTAATATACAGAGATAAAGGGGGTGATTATGAGTTTTGTGGACGGAAAAGGCCATCCGCCAAACTCCCACGGTCAGGTTGCCGCCCGCTAGCCCAGCGGGGAACAGCCTACAACATTGACACCGGCACATAATTGATCCGACAGCAATGTTGCAGTGCGTAGGGTGCACCAGCACCTATTCCGCCGTTCACTGTCTGCAATGGGGCTGCCCAATGCCAAGTGCATGGGCAGTGCAGGGCCCCCCCTGGGGCCCCCTGCACCCTCTCTCCTCCAGCCTTTACATGCTGGTGCTACCGCCATGTAAAAGCAGGGCAGGGAGGGTGGTCGTAATCCCCAGGGTGGCACTGCTTGCAGCGCTGCCCTGGAGGATTAGGACCACCAGCACCGCCAGTCCCTCCCATGGAGGTAAACTGGCGGTACTGGTGGTCCGACCATGGCGCAACCGCCATGGTCATAATGTGGCAGTCGGATTGCCACCAAAGCGGTTGGACCACCACTCTGGCGGTGGTCAGATCACCACTGCAACCCTGGCGGTATAAACACCACCAGGGTCGTAATGAGGCCAAAGTGTTGGACACATCTTCCAGGACTCATACTTACCTCTAGTTTCTTTGCTGGGCCCTCACTGCCCCCTCTTATGATCTCCTAAAACCTCTTGGAGTTTTTTAATCAATTTCTGCCTGCATTGTTTGCCATGCTTTGTATCATTTATTGCCTTTTTAGGGTCAAGCCCGCAAATGCATCTGAGACACTGTTGTGTTCAATAAAGGGCTTGGAGCCCGGCTATCACTCACCATTTGTTGGTTTGCGTAGCACTCTTCTTTACAGCGTCGTAATTCCTCAAGGCATGTCTGGCATCATTTCCGTTCCTCTATGTGGAGCAGGTATCACGCACTAATTGATTTCAACTAAATTAGTGCCCGCCCGCCTGCTCCCAAAGTGATCGAGGTACTATTTTGTTCTAACTTCCAGTGCCCACAAACAGAAGGCTTGTGACTGGCAAAAACGTGCCCAGCAGGACAAACAAAATTGCTAAGTTTTATTTTTTAAAGCTAACTTTATTTTATTCTGTTAAGTCGCCTTTTTTCAGTTTCCACTCATGTTTTTTTTTTTTTTTGCTCGTGGGCGCAGTTGTCAAAAGATAACAATTAACTTGCTCGAAATATGCTCATTGCATTGCAAATGCTTGTTTGTTTTCATTAGTTGTTTATAACTCTTTCTCGCTTCTCCCAGACAAGTTGCGCCTCTCGTACTGGCATGCCTATCTTTAATGGCAGTTGCTAGATTTTATTAAATTTAAAGCATTCCTCATCATACCAATCAAGATATTAAGGTGGTCATTCCAACCCTGGCGGTCGGTGTTAAACCTGCGGCCAAAAGGCTGGCGGGGTAAAAAATGGAATTCCGACCCTGGCGGAAACCGCCAACAGAGACCGCCACATTACCACACCGCCCGCCACGGCGGCACAAACAAACAGCGCGGCGGTCACCGCCAACAGACAGGCGGGAGACAATGTACCGCCCACTGTATCACAACCTACCAATCCGCCACCTTTTCCGGAGCGGTAGCCCCGCCGATAAAAACACGGCAGAAACAGCCATTTCGAAGGGAAAACGCCCACCTCCATATACCCCACGAGGAATCAGGACAGCATGGAACCCGAACTCCACATACTCCCAGCGATAGTGTTCCTACTCCTCTACCAGGAGCACGAACGCCGGCGCAGAAGACAACGGTGAGTACTGCACCTACGACACAGGGGAGGGGGGAGAAGAACATATTACGGGTACACACATACGCGACACACCCACCCTCACCCTCACCCACTACAACACACACATCAATGCATAGCAACACATCAGAGTGACACCCCCCAATCCCCCCGGAAGAATGCAAAGACAAAAGGAAATGATTCCAAACATTTGAATATATTGTATAACTGGCCTAAAAATATATCTACACATCAAAAAATCTGATATACATAATTGTACAAGTCCGAGCATTGTAGCATGCATTGTCCGTGGACCACTGGGCCCAAATCACATGGGCAAAGCCCACACAAGATACCTGACTCCAACGGAGAGAACTCTGCAGGGGCATCAGATAGCAAAACTACAGGCACCACAGGGGGAAAGGAAGGGGGGGCACCTCAGCCAGATGAGTGAACGACGCCAGATCCACGAGGGGCATCCATGGCCATTGTTCAATCCTGGGGAGTGCAAAGCCACAGTCTCACAAGTCTCTGCAGTGGGTGGTTTGCCCACTGGACCATCCTTGGGAGTGCAAAGCCACAGTCTCACAAGTGGATAACAGTCTCCACTGGTTCTGGAGGGGGCTTTGTGCCCAGAGTGCTTCGTGCAGCCCTGCCCAACACAGATGCGGGCCAGCCCCTGCCGCTCATGGGGCAGCGGTGCTTGAGATGGCGGTGCCCAGTTCAGCGGTGCTTGAGATGAAGGGCCCAGTGCAGCGGTGCTTGAGACGGCGGTGCCCAGTTCAGCGGTGCTTGAGACGGCGGTGCCCAGTTCAGCGGTGCTTGAGATGAAGGGCCCAGTGCAGCGGTGCTTGAGACGGCGGTGCCCAGTTCAGCGGTGCTTGAGATGAAGGGCCCAGTGCAGCGGTGCTTGAGATGAAGGGCCCAGTGCAGTGGTGCTTGAGATGAAGGGCCCAGTGCAGCGGTGCTTGAGATGAAGGGCCCAGTTCAGCGGTGCTTGAGACGGCGGTGCCCAGTGCAGCAGTGCTTGAGACGGCGGTGCCCAGTTCAGCGGTGCTTGAGATGAAGGGCCCAGTTCAGCGGTGCTTGAGACGGCGGTGCCCAGTGCAGCGGATCTGGCCATGGCGTGCAGGTCACTTGCCACCTGTCCTGTGGCTGGCGGAGCCTTCCTGCCCATCTGTCCTGTGGCTGGCGGGGCCCTCCTGGGCTGCAGTGCCGGGCCTGTTGGTGGCCTCCTGCCCACCTGGGATGTGGCTGGCGGGGCCCTCCTGCCCACCTGGGATGGGGCTGGCGGGGCCCTCCTGCCCACCTGGGATGGGGCTGGCGGGGCCCTCCTGGCCAGCTGGGCTGATGGCGGTGTTGTCGGGCGTGCTGCCCTTCCCAGCCTTCCCTGATCGCCTGTGTCCCTTCCCCACCTTGGGTGGGGTGCCAGCTGTCTCCACACTTCCTGCCGGAGCCATGGTAGGGGTTTTAGTCCCTGCTGTTTTCACCCTCTCGCGCCGGCCACTGCCTATCTTTGGATGTTTCTCCGGGGGTGGGCTGCTCGTGCCTTGGCTCCGTACTGAACTTGCTGCCCTGGAGGGTGGGGGACTCCACAGTCCATGGCAGACTGTCATGACAGGGCCCGGTTTTGTCGTGGCTGAGGTGCTGACTATAGTCCTATGACATGGACGGGGTGGGGGAGTTGGTGGAAAGAGGTTGAGTTTGGACAGGAAAAACTTTGGAGCAGTGGGACGGGTAGGTGTAGTGGGTATGGGAGTGGAGGAAGAGGTTGTGCTTGTAGGAGTATGAAGTCTGGTGTCTTTGGGTGCAGGTGCTTTGGCAGGAGGCTGTCGTGAGGTGGATGACTGTTGGGCGGGTGGCTGCCTGCGTTTGTGTATCTTGGAAGAGGGGGTCACAGACACACTGGGAGAGGACACAGGGGACGTGTAAATGGTAGTGGGGGTGGTGACTGTACGTGTGCGGGGGGTTCTGGTGTGTGTGCTGGTGATGGACGTAGTGGCTGAAGATGTTGTGCATGCAGGTGTGAGTGGAGACGTGACAGGGAGGGAGGAGGGAGACGAGGCGGAGGGGGACACAGTGGAGGCAGTGGGTGTTGGTATGTCTGTATGTGGATGTTGCTTGGGTGAATGCCTGTGTGATCTGTGGTGCTTATGTCTGCCTGAGCTTCCCTTGGGTGTTGAGGTGTGTGCAGGCTGGTCTGATGGTGTGTCAGGGATAGGCAGAGGTACAGGTGATAGGGTCTGGGTGGAGGAAGTTGGAGGGGGGAGGCTAGAGACAGGGACAATGGCTGCTATCAGTGCTGAGGCCAGAGTGTTGAACGATCGCTGTAGGGCAGCCTGACCAGAATGAATGCCCTCCAGGTATGCATTACTCTGGTGCACCCCTCTTTCTACACCCTGGATGGCATTCAAAATGGTAGACTGCCCAACAGTGAGCGCCTCAGGAGGTCAATGACCTCCTCACTGAGGGCAGCAGGGGTGACTGGGGCAGGGCCTGAGGTGCCTGGGGCGAAGGAGATGCCCACCTTCCTGGGTGAGCGGGCACGGGCAAACGCTGAGGGGCTGCTGGGAGGGCGGTGCTGGTGCGGTGGGTGGCGGCTGTACCTGTTGTTGCGGGGGGCACAGATGTTGCCGCCACCACAAGGGAGCTCCCTTCAGAGGACGAGTCCGTGTCGCTGATGTCTGCCCGAGTCCCCGCTGTGGAGCTCCCCTCGCCCTCCGTCCCACTGGTGAATTCGGAGTCCGTTGCATGGCCTTCCATGGCCATGTGGGATGCAGCTCCCTCGTGCTCCGATGCCACTTCTCCTCCGCCTGATGATGCTAATGCACACATGAACAGGAAGACCACAAAAAAGGGGGGGGGAAAATAAAGACATGTTGAGTGCATGCTTTGGTGACACCGTTGGCTACAGGACAGACACAGAAGCCCCCTGCACTATGCCGCACTTGGGGTCGACTACTCAATCCGTGGAACATGGCCTGCAAGCCTATGGACGACATCTGCACACATAGATGACACAGGGCCTTGATTAGCTGTACTTGGCACCCTACAGAGGTGGGGGGCGGGGGCACAGGGCCATGCCTTACGGAGGGGCCTAGCCTACAGAAATCGCCCTGGCCTAGGGATACCCACAGCCCTCCTCCCCCACCCAGACACCTCCACTGCGCGCAAAGTCAACAGAGTGAGAGTGTACTCACCCCCTTGTGTCTGCTGTGATGTCCTCACGCGCCCATCCAAATCGGGGTAGGCCACCGCCAGGATCCGGGACAATTCAGGGGGGTCAAAGTCCGACTGGCACCCCTCCCACGTTGGGAGGCCATCCCCAGCTGAGCCTCCGTCGTCTTCCTGCTCCAGCGTCGGATGTCCTCCCATCTCTTCCTGCAGTGGGTGCCCCGTCTCTGGTGGACCCCCAGGGTCCGGACGTATTGGCGATGGCACGCCAAATATCGATCTTCTGGTGGGCACTGACCTATGTGAAATGTACAGGGGGGGGGAAATAGTCATCACCATCTGCATGCTCAATGTGAGTGGCCCCCCATCCCTACCCTTGCCATGTGGCACATGCTCTCACCGTCGTTTGATGCATGCCTCAATCGCTCCCCTCCCCACCATCATTCATCCACCCCACTCAACACAGGCATTGCCCACAAAGCATGGTCCCAGTGTTCTTACCTGTTGGTCTGGAGGACCGTAGAGTAGCGCATACTGGGGGAGGACCCCATCCACAAGTTTCTCCAATTCCTGAGCAGTGAAGGCAGGGGCCCTTTCCCCAGTCGCATGAGCCATTGTCTCTTCCAGACCGAGGTCACAGCAGCACTTGCAGTGTAGGTCCTCTCCTGTCGAAGATCAGGTATCGAGTGATTAAGCTTATAGAAAATGGCGGTCACGCCCGCGGCGGTGTGTACCGCGGCGGTGCGTACCGCGACCGCCGGCGCACATCTCCATTGGCTCCTGAGACCCATAGGGTTCAATGTTAACCAATGGTGCTTAGCGCCGCGGTCTTCGACCGCCTACCGCCACGGTGTGCCACGCCAGCGCATTTACCTCACATCCCATTGTTGCACTTCACAGGTCAGGCAGCCGCCATTTCAGGGGCCCACATGGCTTCCTTTCTACTGCGTCACACATACCTAGGCCTTGCATCAACACTCATACAAGCCATTCAATGCATTGGGAATCGTGTTATGTGCAAGCTGTGGTTACGTACCTGTGGGTTGATTGACTCTGTGCTCGCTGTTGTCCTTCATAGGCACCGTCCGCTGGGACATGCGAGGAGATGGAGGAATCTTCCCGTGTACAGACCGCTGGTGGACCTGTCAACAATGGAGGAAAGACATGTCATACTGACATACAGGCTTGACCGAGCCACTATCCATGAACTGTGTGCCCAGCTGGAGCCAGACCTGATGTCACCAATCCGCCAACCCACAGGGATCCCCCCTCTAGTGCAGGTGCTGTCAGTGCTCCATTTCTTTGCAAGTGGGTCATTTCAAACAACAGTGGCCATATCATCAGGGATGTCTCAGCCTATGTTTTCCAAGGTGTTGTCCAGAGTGTTGTCTGCCCTGCTGAAACACATGCGCAGCTACATCGTTTTCCCTGAGGTGGGGGATTTGCCTACAGTGAAAGGTGACTTCTATGCCCTTGGACATATCCCCAACATCATAGGTGCCATTGATGGGACACATGTGGCTTTGGTACCCCCCAGCAGGAGTGAACAGGTGTACAGAAACAGGAAGAGTTATCATTCGATGAATGTACAGATGGTGTGTTTGGCAGACCAGTACATCTCCCATGTGAATGCCAAGTTCCCTGGCTCAGTGCATGACGCGTACATCATGCGGAATAGCAGCATCCCTTACGTGATGGGTCAACTCCAGAGGCACCGTGTGTGGCTAATTGGTGACTCTGGTTACCCCAACCTGTCATGGCTACTGACCCCAGTGAGGAATCCCAGGACAAGGGCAGAGGAACGCTACAATGAGGCACATGGGCGTACTAGGAGGGTGATCGAGCGGACCTTCGGCCTCCTGAAGGCCAGGTTACGGTGCCTCCATATGACAGGTGGTTCTCTCTACTACTCACCAAAGAAGGTGTGCCAGATCATTGTGGCCTGCTGTATGCTTCACAACCTGGCTTTGCGACGCCAGGTGCCTTTTCTGCAGGAGGATGGTCCAGATGGTGGTATTGTAGCAGCTGTGGAGCCTGTGGAGAGTGAAGACGAGGAAGCCGAAGAGGACGACATAGACAACAGGAACACAGTAATACAGCAGTATTTTCAGTGACACACAGGTAAGAATCCACACCGGCATATTACATATACTTAACCACTACTACGTCTCTACTGTCTGTCCTTTTCCCCCAGTGTATGGTAACTGAGTTGTAACTTTCCCTTCCGATTTCAGAGATATGGGCCCCACTGTGTGACATCTGCTTTGTTTCCCCATGGACTACAGCTGTGTGACAGTGGTATGTTGGCATCACAATGTAAATATGCATTTTGGCACAGTAATCTCTAATACATTTGAACTAATTCACAGCCAGACTCCAGAATGTTTTGTGCAATGACTGTGTTTATTTCTGTGCTCTATATTGGTGGGTGGTTGCAAATCGGTGAGGGGGGATGGTGGAGGATTGTCCATGGCAGAGTCCAGACTAGTATTATCACAGGTGCATTTTCCAAATGGCTGTGGGAAGTGGAGCAGGGGCAGTTTAAGGATGGACAGGGTGACAATGTAGGTCAGTGGGATGACAATCAGGGAGGTATCCTTTGCTGCCGGGGGTCTTGGCATCTTACTCTGTCTTCTTCCTGGATCTCAGGGACCGCTTGCGGGGTGGTTCTCCTTCTGCAGGGGGTGGGGTGCTGGTGGCCTGTTGGTCCTGTGGCGGGGCCTCCTGTCCACTAGCGCCGGCAGAGGTGGTAGTCAGTTCTCCTGAAACCTGGCCAGGACCGTCGCCATCGTCTCCTGGTAATGATGGTAGGCTCCCATGATGGAGGAGAGGGCCTCGTGGAGAGTGGGTTCCCTGGGCCTGTCCCCCCCCTGTCGCACAGCAGCCCTCCCAGTTCCCCTGTTTCCCTGGGCCTCTGTCCCCTGGACCGTGTGCCCACTACCACTGCCGTGGGTTAACCTGGGTGCCCTGTAGTGGTGGACACACCGCTGATTGACGTGTCCTGGGGACAGAGGTATGGGCCCGCTGGGTGGGTGCTGTGCTAGTGTTCCCAGAGGGGGGAAGGTCTGCTGTGGCCTGTGGCTGTCTGAGGGGAACCGACTGTCCCGAGGTCCCCGATGGGCCGGGCTGGTCATCTAGATCCAGGTCGACAGAGCTGCTGTCATCACTGTGGGCCACTTCTGGGGGTGGAGTGGACATTTGTGGACCCTCCTGCGCGGTGACGTGGCGTTCGGGTCCTGCAGGGGTATAACTGGATGGTTATTGCATCTGTGTGTGCCATAGCGTGCAATGGGTGGGTGCCCGTGTACCCCAGTGCTGGCATTCCTGTGTGGGGGCTTTTGTGACGGTGGTTTGGGGGGGGGATGGGGATGTGCAGTGGGCATGCTTTGGTGATGGGTGTCCATGCTTTGTGGTCGCATGCAGGGCTTGGGGTTGGGATGGGTGGGTTGTGATGGTGAGACATTTGCAAGGAGTAGGTGTGATGGGGGTGAGGGTGGGGGTATGAGTTGGCATGCTGGTGGGGTGGGGGGGATGAAGTAGTGAAGATGAGACTTACCAGAGTCCATTCCTCCAGATACTCCGCCGAGGCCCTCAGGATGCAGGATCGCCAAGACCTGTTCCTCCCATGTTGTAAATTCTGGGGGAGGAGGTGGGGGTCCGCCGCCAGTCCGCTGCACTGCGATGTTGTGCCTGGATACCATTGAACGCACCTTCCCCCGTAGGTCGTTCCACCGCTTCCTGATGTCGTCCCTATTTCTTGGGTGATGTCCCACTGCATTTACCCTGTCGACTATTCTGCTCCATAGCTCCATCTTCCTGGCAATGGAGGTGTGCTGCACCTGTGTTCCGAAGAGCTGTGGCTCTACCCGTGCGATTTCCTCCACCATGACCCTGAGTTCATCCTCAGAAAACCTGGGGTGTCTTTGCGGTGCCATGGGGTGGTGTGGGTGATGTGTGGGGTGGATTGTGTGGTGCTAAGTGTGGTGATGTGTATTGGTGTGTTGTGTTAAGTGCGTGGTAATATTGCTGGGTGAAAGTAAAATGCGCGTCTGGGTGCTCGGATCTCTATTTCTCTGTGTGTGGTCCCGATTCTGGAGGAGTGGGGGTTTGAGGGTGATGTGGGTGTGTGTTTTATATTGTAATGGGTGTGTGGGAGTGGTGTTTGTATGTGTATCAGGTGTGTGTATTTTGATTTGTCCAATGTGGTTGTATTTTGTAAGTGTGTGTGTATTTTGAGCGCGGCGGTGTGTACCGCCAATAGAATACCGTGGTTGAAAGACCGCCGCGTGGATTCGTGTGTCGTGATAGTGTGGGCGTATTTCTGTTGGCGTGACGGTGGAGGTTTGGTCATCGCCAGTTTCTCGCTGCCCTTTGGTGTGGCGGACTTTTGTGGATGTCTGTATTTTGGCGGTTTGCCTGTTGTGGGTCAGAATGACCGTGGCGGTTTACCGCGGCGGTATGTTGGCGGTCTTCTGACAGCGGTAAGCTGATATTACCGCCAAGGTTGGAATGACCCCCTAAGTGTATACTGTAACATCGCAGCTCCTCTGACTTTCCTTCAATGCTTAGCCTGTGGCTGCAGGAAGCTTCTCAGAGTTTTTTTTAACATTGTTACCCTGGCATCCCACGGTGGGTCAGCTCTTCCCTGTCATACTTAATTTTTCTGAATTTGTAACACGAGGGAGCTCTGTGTGCCGACAGAGGAACTGCTCAGCAACATAGCTTCCCCTCTCATTTTATGCAAGTAATAGTCTGAAAGGCAACACTGCAGAACTCTAGATATACTCTTCTCTTCAAAGTGGCTGCCAGCAGTGACAGCTAGACCCAAGGAGGCAGGCTTTCCCGTTCAGTTGTATTCTTCTGGAGATTTTTCAATATTAGGGGAACAAGCCACAACAAAGAATCCAGAGAGGTCTCCTCTGGCTCATATTGACTCTTCAGCAACACAAAAGGATGATGGACGGAGTGCTGAACAATGCAAACACTCACCCCCAGTCACAGATCTGGGTTTAATCCATCGTTCTTTTGCTCACTATGCCACCCCAGTTTGGACCCAGCCATATGCAGATCAGTTTTGGCCCTGCTCCTCATGGGAACAGTCCAGCCCGAACTGCCAAGCCAGGTCCTCCCTGGACCGGAAACAAGCATCCTGGGACCGGTTTCAGGGTATCACCCTTCATCAGCCAGGCTAGCTTGAATCCAGTGGCACAGTGAGCACGGGACCCAAATGTCCAACCATTTTACCAGAGAACATGGGCCTGAGACCTATTATGCAGGTCTATAGCCACAGCAGACGTGCATAAATACAAACATTAGAGGAAAGAGGTCCTACAGATGAAATTCTTTACTTCATCATTTGTACATGAAATCTGGATTTTATTTTTTCTGTGGTATTTATGTTCCAAGGTATTTTGCCATCATTGGATAATTACTGTCAACTAGCTCCAACGTGTGGCATAACAGATAGCAAAAATGTGAACACTCATAAAATTGTTTCTTCGCCTTGTCCAACGCCAATGGGGGTTCAAAGGATTACTTGACAGATTTAAAGAATATTTTCAGCTATCCTGTTCATGAGCTGGGCCTCAAAGTAGGTATGCAGGACACACTGAAGGATAATTTCACCACGCCATGATCAGTGCCTGGAATAAATGAAGTTCTTATAGCTACACTGCTTGGATCCAGTTCAACTAGCATCCATACACAGTGTGTGCTTTTTGATACTGCAAACACAATTTTGAGTATAGCCATTTATTTATATAAATGGTGATGGTCTAGCAGCTCCCTAGCCATAAGGTTTTACAACAGCCATGACAAAACAAAATATGCATTGACGAAGTCAAAAGGCTGTTTTCCAGTGCCAGGCCTATCGGCTTTGCCAATGCTAGTTTCGTGTTTGTTGTCCCAGCACTTTCTTTGCTGATGTTGCACTTCTGCAACCAGTAATATAAAATCCCTCCAGGCTCTCTATCACAGAAACCTCTGTGCACCTGACACTACACCTGTCTGCCTGTCCTACGGCCCTAGATACTATCACCTTGAATTCCAGAGTATTTATTTCCTTGAGGTTTACATGCAGCAACTTGGTTTCACAATTACATGTCCTTGGTAAGTTTTTTTTCCAGGTGATATAAGTTCACTAGGATGGTACCATACGCTTCGTGATTTTTGGTGATGCACTAAACCTAGAAGTAAGTTGTTTGCTGAAGACTTTCGCAGTCATTACAGATGTGCTCACAGTACAATACCATTCTGCCATTCTGATATATCTATAGGCACATCTGGGCCAAGACTGCCGCTGTCAGCGTGTTCTGCTGGGAGGATGCTGCTATACCACAGCACGAAAAGCAAACATGGCGCCCACGATCTAGGAAACTGAACAGAGCAAGGGCGAACCGATACTGCAGTGTGACTTCCACTGACCCCTCTCAGCATCTGCTGAACCGCTGGTCTCTGTTTCTTAAAACGCCCAGTATAACATTGGGTGGCTTTCCTACCGAGATAATGATGCAGAAGGTTTACAAAAAGTTCAACCAGAAACTTCAGTTTGAATAACAATGCTGTGAGTGTGTGCAGACAGAGCCAGAAGTAACTGTGCCAGGCCCCTTGCAAGAGCACAAGAATCGTCTTTTGTTACACGTTTGTGCGTGTTGTCTGATACATTCATTTGCATTATATGCACAGAGAAACTGCAGATGCTGAATTTTCCAGCCATGACCCTGCTATGTCACTACAAATGTATTTGATTGTAAAGTGTAGAGCAGGTTCTGGTAGCTGCCATGTTGAGGGCAAAATTCACCACTATTAAAACCTACAAAAATCAGCAGAGACGGCTGAAAAGACTGACTGGCTATCTGCTGCAACAGACAGTAGGGGTCTGATACTTCTTATGCAGCACGTGCCTGGTGATGACAAATATTGATTACCATTGGTCAAATAAAATACATCAGGTACTGTAGGATTCGGGAACAGGATTCCAGCCACCTTGCCTGAGTTTTGAATTGTATGCAAAGAGTATTTCACGCTTCAGGCTTTGTAAGCAAGAGAGCTACAGCTAGGTATGGTTACAGATCAGATCATGCAAAGTACAACAGCGCAGCGCCGGGCACGTTTTCATTAGCCTTGAATCAACATTTGCACTAGCTAACTACCTAGCTTTAAAACTGTTCTGTGCTCCTGAAAAATTACCCGAAAACACGACGGAAGTGCCGGACGCCAATAGCATTTACTTGATTGGCCCTTGGCTTCAGTTGCAGGACTTTAAAGAACTCTTTCGAAGCCCTGCATCACCTCGAATGAGCTGTAAATCAGCTACTTAAACAGTGGTTCCCAACCTTTTGACTTCTGCGGACCCCCACTTTATGATTACTGGAACCCGGGGACCCCCACTGACTCATTATTGGAGTCCAGGGACCCCCAACTAAGTCATTACTGAAAGCTGGGGGACCTAATCTGTTAATATTGTTTAATTTTCTAAGCAGTCGCGGACCCCCTGAGGCGGCTTTGTGGACCCCCAGGGGTCCCCGGACCACAGGTTGGGAACCACTGAGCTACTACATTTAATAGTTTCAAGGCAGCAATCATAAGATGAGATGTGGAGTAGACGATGAAAGTTGTGGTCTTCAGGCTGACAACATTTAAGACAGTTCTGTGGAAGACTGGGAGACAACCAACGAGGTAAAACAACCGGTTTCTGTGTGTCAGATAAAAGAGTTTAAATAGTAAGAGTAGTGGGTATGATTAGATGAGTAAACAAATATGAGTCATACTCAGTGCCCCCTGGAAACAGGAAGATGCCTTTGCGATCTGGTGCAGCAGTTTCCTTTGGGTATCGTGCACTTTCTGCCTTCTGGATCTGGTTCTCCCGGCAGAGCTATGTGAACATCATCACTTCCACAGGCAAGCCAGTGATACCTCCTTCTATAGAACCTGAAGTGGAGCTTGGCATTTTGCTCTGGAAGCCACACTGCTGAAGGGACAGGTAGGCAATGTGGGGGTAAGCAATGCCATTTGCATGAAAATAATCTATTCTCCTTCCTCTATTCAGAAGTGAAGCCTGTGAGACACAGAGAAGTCACAAATTGCAGGAAGCGTAGGTCACGTGTGGTATAAGGGGGGAAGATTGTATATGACGCTTAAGGGGCTGGCCAGTAAGTGCCACGAGTGGAGCTAAAAGGCTTGGCAAAGCTCTGCTAGAATGAAACAAGGATAAACTGGTTTGGAGATTTCCTGCATTGAACTCTGCAATAGGTCTAATACCTCAAACATGTATCCAGGACAAGAAGTGTCACATGTGCTGAAAAACTGGTGTGAAGCCTGAAAATGTTTTTAGGATTGGGTAGATTTCTGACTTTAAAGTCATTTAAAACACTACTCGACCCATTCCAAGATGAGAATCTGCCTGGAAGAGGAGAGAATGCTTCCTTATATCTCACACTAAAATATTCCTGTCTACCTGCCAACAACTGAGGGGGCAACTTGTATTCTGTTCTACCTAAACTTCTACTTTGGACATTTGTCTTCGGGCAGGTGATGGCAGTCTGCTACTGAGCCACAGGACCTGAAAGGGGGAGTGTAGGAAAGTACCATCTTGCCTGGCATGTTACCCCCATATTTCACTGTATGTATGTTGTTTTAGTCTATGTGTCACTGGGACCCTGCCAGCCAGGGCCCCAGTGCTCATAAGTGTGCCCTGTATGTGTTCCCTGTGTGATGACTAACTGTCTCACTGAGGCTCTGCTAATCAGAACCTCAGTGGTTATGCTCTCTCTGCTTTCTAAATTGTCACTAACAGGCTAGTGACCAATTTCACCAATTCACATTGGCACACCGGAACACCCTTATAATTCCCTAGTATATGGTACTGAGGTACCCAGGGTACTGGGGTTCCAGGAGATCCCTATGGGCTGCAGCATTTCTTTTGCCACCCAATGGGAGCTCTGACAATTCTTACACAGGCCTGCCACTGCAGCCTGAGTGAAATAACGTCCACGTTATTTCACAGCCATTTACCACTGCACTTAAGTAACTTATAAGTCACCTATATGTCTAACCTTCAGCTGGTGATGGTTGGGTGCAAAGTTACTTAGTGTGTGGGCACCCTGGCACTAGCCAAGGTGCCCCCACATCGTTCAGGGCAAATTCCCCGGACTTTGTGAGTGCGGGGACACCATTTCACGCATGCACTATACATAGGTCACTACCTATGTATAGCGTCACAATGGTAACTCCGAACATGGCCATGTAACATGTCTAAGATCATGGAATTGTCACCCCAATGCCATTCTGGCATTGGGGAGACAATTCCATGATCCCCTGAGTCTCTAGCACAGGCCTGGGTACTGCCAAACTGCCTTTCCCGGGGTTTCACTGCAGCTGCTGCTGCTGCCAACCCCTCAGACAGGTTTCTGCCCTCCTGGGGTCCAGCCAGGCCTGGCCCAGGAAGGCAGAACAAAGGACTTCCTCAGAGAGAGGGTGTTACACCCTCTCTCTTTGGAAAAAGGTGTCAGGGCTGGGGAGGAGTAGCCTCCCCCAGCCTCTGGAAATGCTTTGATGGGCACAGATGGTGCCCATCTCTGCATAAGCCAGTCTACACTGGTTCAGGGATCCCCCAGCCCTGCTCTGGCGCAAAACTGGACAAAGGAAAGGGGAGTGACCACTCCCCTGACCTGCACCTCCCAGGGGAGGTGCCCAGAGCTCCTCCAGTGTGCCCCAGACCTCTGCCATCTTGGATTCAGAGGTGTGCTGGCACACTGGACTGCTCTGAGTGGCCAGGGCCAGCAGGTGACGTCAGAGACTCCTTCTGATAGGCTCTTACCTGTGTTACTAGCCTATCCTCCTTCCTAGGTAGCCAAACCTCCTTTTCTGGCTATTTAGGGTCTCTGCTTTGGGGAATTCTTCAGATACCGAATGCAAGAGCTCACCAGAGTTCCTCTGCATCTCTCTCTTCACCTTCTGCCAAAAGATCGACCGCTGACTGCTCAGGACGCCTGCAAAACCGCAACAAAGTAGCAAAGACGACTACTGCAACCTTGTATCGCTTCATCCTGCCGGCTTTCTCGACTGTTTCCTGGTGGTGCATGCTCTGGGGGTAGCCTGCCTCCTTCTTGCACCAGGAGCTCTGAAGAAATCTCCTGTGGGTCGACGGAATCTCCCCCTGCAACCGCAGGCAACAAAAGACTGCATCACCGGTCCTCTGGGTCCCCTCTCAGCACGACGAGCGTGGTCCCTGGAACTCAGCAACTCTGTCCAAGTGTCTCCCACAGTCCAGTGACTCTTCAGTCCAAGTTTGGTGGAGGTAAGTCCTTGCCTCCCCACGCTAGACTGCATTGCTGGGTACTGCGTGATTTGCAGCTGCTCCGGCTCCTGTGCACTCTTCCAGGATTTCCTTCGTGCACAGCTAGGCCTGGGTCCCCGACACTCTAACCTGCAGTGCACAACCTTCTGGGTTGTCCTCTGGCGTCGTGGGACTCCCTTTTCTGACTTCGGGTGGACTCCGGTTCACTCCTCTTCTAAGTGACTGTTCTGGTACTTCTGGGGGTGCTGCCTGCTTCTGTGAGGGCTCCTTGACTTGCTGGGTGCCCCCTCTGTCTCCTCATCCAAGTGGCGACATCCTGGTCCCTCCTGGGCCACAGCAGCATCCAAAAACCCTAACCGCAACCCTTGCAGCTAGCGAGGCTTGTTTGCGGTATTTCTGTGTGGGAACACCTCTGCGAGCTTCTTCACGACGTGGGACATCCATCCTCCAAAGGGGAAGTTCCTAGTCCTCTTCGTTCTTGCAGAAACCAAAGCTTCTTCCATCCACTGGCAGCTTCTTTGCACCCTCAGCTGGCATTCCCTGGGCATCTGCCCACTCTCGACATTGTCACGACTCTTGGACTTGGTCCCCTTGTTTCACAGGTACTCAGGTCCGGAAATCCACTGTTGTTGCTTTGCTGGTGTTGGTCTTCCTTGCAGAAACCCCCTATCACGACTTCTTTGCTCTCTGGGGGTTATAGGTGCACTTTACACCTACTTTTCAGGGTCTTGGGGCGGGCTATTCTTCTAACCCTCACTGTTTTCTTACAGTCCCAGCGACCCTCTACAAGCTCAAATAGGTTTGGGGTCCATTCGTGGTTCGCATTCCACTTTTGGAGTATATGGTTTGTGTTGCCCCTATACCTATGTGCTCATATTGCAATCTACTGTAACTTTACATTGCTTGCATTATTTCCTTTTGCTATTACTGCATATTTTTGGTATTGTGTACATATATCTTGTGTATATTTGGCATCCTCATACTGAGGGTACTCACTGAGATACTTTTGGCATATTGTCATAAAAATAAAGTACCTTTATTTTTAGTATATCTGTGTATTGCGTTTTCTTATGATATTGTGCATATTACTCCAGTGGTATAGTAGGAGCTTTGCATGTCTCCTAGTTCAGCCTAAGCTGCTCTGCTATAGCTACCTTCTATCAGCCTAAGCTGCTAGAAACACCTCTTCTACACTAATAAGGGATAACTGGACCTGGCACAGAGTGTAAGTACCCCTTGGTACCCACTACAAGCCAGGCCAGCCTCCTACAGGGAGGGGTTCTGATTCCTGACAGTGAATACTGCTAGCCCCTTTGGAACTTCTCTCCTAGATATCTAAGGGGCCGAATGTCGTAAGTCGGAGGGAGCTGTTGCTTGTCTGAAAAACTTCTTGTTCACCAATTGTTACTAGGCATCCCTTATGAAACAGAAAATGTGGTTATGTCCTGCAGCTGAAAAAAGTGGGCAAAGTCTGACGAGCTGGTCCTGGCGTTCTACGGCATGTTTCAATTTAGTACTGCAATCAGTACTACTGCTGCCAGTACTTGCTGAAAAATATTGAATTTGTGAAAAATGTTACACTGGACACACCCTAAAAACTCTCCAAAGAATGTTTGACTCAATGGGCTCAACTTTGCATGTTTATCCCCCCTAAGCTGTTTGGTGTGAAGTTTGAGGCTCTGACGATAATGAGACACTCATCGGACTGTTAGTTCTGCATGTGAGGACCCTAGACTTGATGGTCCACCTCATTTGTAGTGAAAAGTCGATGCTTAAAAGCTGAAGTTGGCTTACGTTCCATCATCTATGGCAGTATTGTTCAATATTTCATTGATTGAAGATGGTTTACAAATCATCCAACTACTTGTTTTACTCAAATGTATTGTTAGTTTCTATATGTCTCACAGAGTATTTTATTCTGTTTGTCTTTTCCCAGCTTACAAAGAACATGTATAAACTTTGTTATTAATATCATTATATAATTAACAAAGTTTGTTGTGTATTTGTTACTACTCATAGGAGTAGTTTATAGCCAAGGCACAGCAATAATACCTTTTGAGAAGGGTTTCACTCACTAAGTACAGGAAAATGAGCTAATGAGTGCTAAATAATGTCCCTTAGCCACTGACTTAGCAATCTGAGAAAATAAATACATATAACCAGATTCCCTTGAGGATATCAGTGGCCCCACTGAATTGAGATTAAAGATCAAAGCCAGGCTGTTTGGGTTGTTGCGAACTTTATGAAAACTTTAGTTAGAGTTTGTTGATCCTGGCATTTCCAACAAATAGTGAGTTTGAATCCTATCTCTTAAAAGAACATGCATATAATGGTTTGTGCCCACAACACTACAAAGGAACAAGGCTTCAAACAAGGTTAGAGAGGAGAAATATCTCTCTAAAGGAACAAGTGTGTTTAAATCGCATCCAGAAGTCAGCAATTGTAATTCTATCACCTCCCTGGAGATGTTGCATTAAATAGGACAGGAGAATGCTGCTAATATTACTATGACTAAGAGGGGCAATATACAGAAGTAATTCAAAGTACAGTTCAGGAACAAGATGCTATGGAATGAATAGCTGCAGGAAATGTTAGAAGAGCAGAAATCAGAGTAGTAGTAATTGAAAGCACGCTGGATTATCAGTAAGGCAGGGAGTTGCTATGATATGAGATGGATATGCTTGAATACTCATTACAGATAAGGGCAAACTAGATGCCACGAGACAATCTCCGATTTATGCACCTTCTTGACAACAGTAAGGCTGAACCGCAGAAAGAAGGGCAATATCAGACTACACTAATCTCAGGGCTTTGGGATGAAACCGATATGCAAAGGACTCTAGGGACCTGCAAATCTGCTAAACTTTCAATGTTAAAAAAAAACATTTTGGAGCTGGCAAGGAAAGCAGTCATAACTGAAAATTAAATATCGTTGGTCAACCCACAGCTGTTCTAGAAAATGCACTTTTTGAGGATGAGAACTCAATACCTTCAACACTTTCGAAACAAATGTATAATTCTGCATATACACTAGCTATACATCACCATATTAAATTAAAATCTCTTACATATTACAAAAGTTTTACTAATGTGGTTGATGTATGGTATTTTTTATGACCCTGTTTAACTACCAATATAAGAGTTCTAATAGAAAAATTCCATGGGGCTGTGCTAAAAGTTGAATAGTTGCTGCCAATGTCTTTTAAGACACATTTGCATATTATTTGGTCAAAATCAGTATAATCACTGCATTTGTTTAACTGAATTTGCACACTGAAGTCTGTGTTGCTGTTTTACCGTTTTGAACTTTAACTTGTATATTCATTGTATGTTAACTTCTCACATAACGTGTGTCATCATCCTTGATAATACTGTGAAATCTGCATCTTTTTTAATCAACACTTTTAATGAGCGTTGACTATGAGGACCACCACGCTCTTTGGAGAAGTTAATGCACTTAACCTACTGAGTGTAATTGCTCCAAACTATCTAAAACCATTTACCTGTAAATATCCTGCATGCAGTACAAAACATGTATCCTTGTCTCTTCCTCTATCTTTCTTCTATTGTATAAGAAACAAGACGGCCAAGAGAAAGAGGAGGTGATGGGGGATTGCTTATTAGTAATGTTCATTACTCTGATTCCAAAAATGATGAATCTGAAATGGGAACATATGGCCAATAAGCATTAAAGGCAAGCCAAATTAATGACAAATGTCACTAGCACACATCAATGGAAACAGTGGTCATGAAAGCAAGTATAAAATAGAAATGTCATCAATAAAATTGAATTGTAGACATTTCACATTGCAAATCATCCAGCCATAATAATAAATATCAGCAGTGACATTTGATGGCTAACATAAATATTACATTGATTATCAAAAGAAAACCAAAAGAAGGACAAATAATACATGTTTCTCACTATCTTCCATAAAGTTGTCCAGACTTTAAGCACCCTCTGTGGTCAATATTTAATCACTTGCAGGTTGATACAGGAGCCAGGATGGTTGTCCCAATGAAAGATTTTACCTTTAGTCTTGGATAAAGTAATAAAGGTCATAAATGTCTAGCAGACCCACTTTGATAGACGTGTACAATTTGAGTTGAGCAAGACTCTGTAACTGTCAGTGCGAAGCTTCGGTCAAAACAAAAGTTGAAGGTCAAAATCTTCAAGTGAGGCGAGTTAAAGTTTGTAGCTAATCTGCTAGTGTATACAATCAGCCTAAAGTCTGTGGTTCTGATGAGTTTATCATCTTTGATGATCAGTCAAACATTTTATGGAGCTTGAAAATCTTCATCAGGACCAATCTGGAAGATGTAAATTAACAGGGCTCCAGGAGATCAGAACAACTTTGAGGGACTACCTAATGAACCAGAGAGATCAGACAAGCCCAGCATGCAAGTGCACAGGACCACCGGTTTGATCCATGTGTGAAATACGGGTCTCTGGAATCACGGAGCCCTGTACAAGCCACGGCTTGCGGAAACAGCAGGCAAATATACAGCTCAAAGAAGACACAGGCCTTAATGGCCACAAAGGCCCCATTCAGGAGGTGAGCCTGGCAATTAAGTTCTAGCAATGGAATTTGGGTAGAAAGCCTGTTCTGTTTCTCCAGAGTTTTTTTCGTATATTAACAGAAGTTTCTTCAAATGCTTATTTCCTATTCAATTTTTGAACATACTGAAAAGTAGTTGCGCTGGGTTTTTTAAATTAAAGTACTATGTCATTGTATAAAATATACTAAGCATGTCCTAAAATATTTGCTACCTCAACAATCCTCTTAAATAGCCAAATGAGTTGACACCCTCTTAAGTAATTTGGTTTAATGCAAAGCAAATCTTACAGGGTAACACTGGGTTAAACTGAAAGCTTGGCAAGCTTCCTCTCAAGACAAGATTTGTTTCTAAAATGAACGGAACAAAGATGGAAAGGTAGATGCAAGCCTACATGCAGAGTTTGGAGGCAATAGGTCTTCATAGATTCTACCAATGTATAGTATTGGAATAACAGTAACTGATTGCATGTTCTATGTAGATGATAGTTAACTTCTAATAAATCTGTTCTTCGTCTTGCCATTTGTCTAAATAGGCATTTAATTACCACCTGCTTGATGATCTGAGAAAGTAAATTAGCATAAGCTAATTGTTTTTCTATGCCAGTCTAGGTGAAGTCATTATGCACCTGAGCTACCTCTTGGTTGGAGACTGATATTAAACGTTCAGTTGCCTAGCATCATGGTTGGTAGGATATATGTGGATAGCATATATATGCTCTGTAACTAACTCAGGATTCGGGCATGTACCTTGCACACAATGTGCATCATTTGTATATATATATGATAGTAAGTATATTATGTAAAGATAATATTCAGAATGTTGTTATTTTAATAAGAGAATTGGAACATTCAGCTTAGTACATAAAGATAAGGAAGAATAAAAAGTAATGAAGATCCAATATAAAGTGGGGTAAATATTTATTAAGCAATGTCCACATGATGTGACAACAGCTAACACATATTTCACCCCATAGCGGCGCGCAGGCCTGGGAACTTTTCAAGGCTTGCAATACCTAAATAAAGGCCACATTTTCACCACATAGTATGCTGAGTCAAAAAAATCTTATTATGTAAGTCTCTGATGAGAAGCAGAGCTGGACTATCCTGTACCAGAGTAGATGGATTGCCCATACAAGAAGAGAAGTTGTCTTGATATCGGGAAAATCTGTTGAAAGCCCAGCTGACTCGAGAATCTGCATGGAGTTGTCACAAAAAAATAGAGCAACAGTCAACAACAAGCTGCAAATTCCTGGCAACTCCATTTCCTTAGAGAAGCAAAGAGAAAGGCAAGGCATTCCTCAGGACATAGAGATGTAAAACACTTTTTATTCAAAGGAACTGATGATTAGGCATTTCCCACACCCTACTAGTGCCTTCAGGGAAGCGGGATCATCTCCTGTTCCAACCACGGATGAAGCAGGCAATCTTTCCTAAGCACCCGCAAATGCTGCAGGGAGATTTCATGGAGGGTGGGGGTGTTGTTGTGATTCTAGAACCGTTTGAATCTGCTGTTTAGCTTTTAAATTACAGATATAATTGTTATATGTACGATACATAACCACAAAAATGTCATCCACAACCAGTAGTTTCTGAGATAGACCTTTAAAGGAAGATATCGCCTGAGAATATCATAACAGGGATTCTTCCACTAATACAGCTGCCCCATTTAAAAACCTAATCGCCCTATATGGCGAAAGCATTGAATAACT
This sequence comes from Pleurodeles waltl, assembly GCF_031143425.1. Lineage (NCBI taxonomy): Eukaryota > Metazoa > Chordata > Amphibia > Caudata > Salamandridae > Pleurodeles > Pleurodeles waltl. Next base: position 1,013,656,063 of record NC_090437.1, read on the forward strand.
TATTCTAAAGGCTGTAGTAAAAGACCCAACAAGTACTAACATTTCAAGAGTTTGCTGAGCTCAGTCCAAGTGTTAATTTTAGACAGAGGACCAGTGTTTTAGAATCCCCAAAGCCTAGTACAAAAATGTTAAAACAACATTTATATCTTAGCCCCAAAAGGTGCTAGTACCCTGATTTTGTGCATCCTTTCATACCTGCTATTTTACTAGCTCTAAATTAAAATTGTATTCGTATTTGAAGTTACAGCATTGCCCACATTCTGAATTTATTGGGCGTTAGTAGTGTGTTGCTTCTATCCACTACCATTTCCTACAGTAAGCTTTGACTGCTGGGATTCGCTGACATAGAAGCGTCAAGCATCGAAAGGGAGTAACTTTGTTAAGCAAATGGGCTGCAAAAGTATTGATGTTGCTGGGACATCAATGGTACACATCAGTACTCACATAGGCACTTGCCCAGATGTATGCCAAAATATAATCTGCAGACTATAGTGTGACATAAATGTAGAGTCCAAAATATTGTTTACAAAAATACTGTTTCATACGGTGTCTATTCCCTATTATTAACTGAAATGGTGCAATATTTAGGACATTACACCTATATCAAACTATATTCTGACATCAATATTCTGGTACCATTCCCAACTGTCCATTAAAGTCTGACTGCCATAGGACCACAAGAAAATAAAACACCTAGTTACTGAGTGAATAAAAATTGGTTCTGCTATTCAAATACATATATGTGAAAAAAATAGATTTAAGATTTGTAAAGAATCCTTTGTGAAAGGCATGACAAAAGGGGAAAGACGGAATTAGACTGACGGGATGGAAATTAGATGAAATGAGAGCAAAAAGAGGTAAAATAAAGCAACAGAAATAAATGAAAAGCGAAATGAATAGTGAAAAGCATAAAGGAAGGGTAAGAATGTAAAGCAACTTTTCAATCTGTTCCTTGTGTACTGTCTTTTTAGTGACGGAGCATTAGATGCTGGATGTTCCATTCAATTATTGTTACCGAAAAAAGCATGCTGCTCACCTTTTTTACCCGGAAGCAATGACACCACAGTATGGGGCCTAACACGTGTTCCTGCCGTCCTATAACGCCCCTGTGTTAATTACAGCTGGTGTTTAAACCAATAGAGCCATGGAATTGACTTTTAAAGAGCACAGAAATACTAGGCAGGTGGAAGGAGGAAAAGTGGAGGCGGGGAAGGAATGCAAAGGAAGAGGGGACAGAAGAAACAAAAGGAAATGGAGGAAAGGACACGGAAAGGGTTGCTGATATTTGACGGGGTTAAAAAAAAAAACAGGAAGTACAGGAAAGGGGAGCAGATGAAGTTGCAAGACAGTGGGGTACTTCTGGACAAGACATTGGACGAGCGAAAACTGAGCATGGTCAGGTCGAAATAAAAGTCACTTTGAGATGAACCAGAAATATACGAATAGAGGAATGATGGACGAACATTCGTTTTAGAGTGGAAACCTAGTTATAATAGGCAGAGATTGGAGGTGGTGAAGGGTGGGCGAAGGGGCCTGTCCCTTCTCAAATGGGTAGGGGGCGCGGGCATGCCCTGGCTGGGCCACCGAGTGCCAGTCACTCTGGGGTAGAGCAGAGTCTGCCCCCGAGCTTTCAAAGGCCCTTTCAGCCTCTCTGCAGGCCGCCGTCGGAGGGCGACTGACAAGTATGAAAGCGCTCTATGAAAATGATATTGTCAGCTCCAGAGCATGTCCACCCAGGCAGCTTTCAGCCTTTGAGCCCTGTTCAGCTGGACTATTTGTAAATATCCATGTGAATCCGGGCACTGAATGGGGTAGCACAGGGCTGCCTTTATGCTACAGCCCCGTGTGCGGCTGTAGCTGTCCAGGTCTTGGACGCTGCACCAGCCTTCCCACTCAGGGGGCACCTTCTATTTTCCTTTATAGGAGGTCCATTTGAGTAAAAGCACTAATGACTCATCATACTGCAATGTTAGCACCCTGCAGGTGGCTACATCTGAGATGCCACATATAATACATGAGAGTTACAATATAGATTCAAAATGACATATACGATAAAAAATGCCCATTGTCTGGCTGAGTCATCATATGAAGTGCCACAATAAACTGTTGCGATGAACTTACGGAGAAACAGTAGTCACCCTTCTTCACACAAACAAACCCTAATCCTAAATCTGTCTCTGAACCCAAAAATTAGGATAGGCCTCATGCGCACTCCTACTTTGACCCCTGAACCCTAACTTCGATCCTAATTCCAAATGTGTCTCTAAATTATATAATATCCTTACCTTAAAGTAATAAGGTTAAGTGCAGGGCTCCAAAATGGAACAGCCCTGTTAGTGCTTAGCACAGCAGACATGAACAAGCATTTTCAATGCAACGGAGCTCGCATTTGCTCGAGTTGGAGCTATTTGCGTTGTAAACTCCTAACCTAACTTTTCTTGCCACACAAATTAAAATAAAATAAAACACGGAGCGATCGCGCTATGTAAAATGCAGCGCGATCGCGCTGAAGTTGAAAACGAAAAAACAGAGCACGATCATGCTATGTAAACCCCAGCGCGATCGCACTGCGGGGAAAATTTACAGAAAAAGTAGACCAGAAAACAGGCTCAAAACATCGAGCCTCGTATGTTTCTAGTAGTTTACCGGTGCTGTGTAGGCGGGCTAAACAGAGGAAAAGGCATGCCTTTCACAAATGAAAGCAAGCAGATTTTAAAGAGCAAGCCCAGGAACCAATGAAAGAGACTGACGTGACCTGGGCGTGGGTTGAAGCCCAAAGAGAGATTACTTTATGGAGGGAGCGCTTTGCGCTCGTGCATAAAAACAAGACATTTAAATGGGTCTTTGCCAGGATCTATATTCTTGTCCATAATTTTGCAAAAACACTGACCTCTCTCTCGATAATTTGTGCAATAACCGATAAGGTAATCCTAGTTAGTAACTAAGGGCCATATGTACGAACACTTTTTCCCCATAGACACAGAATGGGTAAAAACCTTTGCTGCATCTGGCCCTAAGTCACTGTTGCCCTGGAAGGGTTTTACCTCAAAGGGTTTTAGTTCATGCTGCATGGGATATGTGCCTCTATCTCCTAGTATGTGTTTTCCATAGACCCGTTTCTGTAGTTGTGTTTTTCAAGCAACATGATTCTTACATAAAGTACACCATGAATTGAGCTGATTCCAGATATGGGTTGAATTTTGAGTGTGGTGTGGTGGTCATAACAGTAGATGATTGAGAGCTCCGGAGCCGCAGCTGAAGATAGTGAAAGTTTCTGACAATGCCAGTCACTAACATGAAGGCTATTCTGACTAAATGCCCATCCAATCCTTAGCGCCTCTGCAGATGCAAAGAATGGTGGGCACATATCTGACAACTGTAATCCACATTTTATTGAAAAGGTGTAAAAACGAAGTGTACATCTGTCAAAATATGAAGAGTGCCAAAGGAAAAGAAAATACAGTGTCTGTGTGTGGGGGTGAATCTGGATTATGAACTGAGGAAGACATAAGGAGGAGTGAGCAGGAGAGACTGAAAAAAGAGAGATGGGGAAGAACAAGATGAAGTGTAAGACACACCGATGGAGGGGCTTGAAGAAGAGAAATAAAGAAAAACTAATGTAGTGGGGGAAAGTGCAAAGGCAATTGAAGGAAAAATGAGAGTAGTTACTCATTTAGCTGGCAATAAATACAAACCAGTGCTAACAACCACAGATAAAATCATAAGGCCTGGCTTGTTAAAGGTGTATGCATTTTTCAGTGTATATTTTTGTGTACTAATCACAATGTATGATATGCAATTTTACACATGATCCTGCATAAACAGACTGAATTAATATAGTTGCAACTGAAACAAATTTCATACGCTGTATAAGCATGAAGTTAATAATGTGTTTTAGTTAGGCCACATGTCTGTATAAATCTCCATGTTCAACAAGAGGGATGCCATCTCGGTCACTCAGTTCTGCTTCAAACCCTGCATGTATCATTGCAGGACACAGAAATCTGACGATATAATGTTTTCTTTCGACTGAAGTAGTGGCTTAGCTAATGGTTAACTTGCTATGGTGTGGATGTAAGATTGTGATAAGTATCTATCTCATAGGTTTCTTCACTGGGTGTATTCATTGGGAGAAGGTACAATTGCCTAAATGTTTCATATTAGTTCAAATATTTCCCGATGACATTAACATACAGGGTGTTGAATATGTTTTTGGGAAATGGGATGGTGCTTCTGTGTTAAGGTAATGACGTGTATTAATCTTGTATTATGATTTGAAATAATACTTTTGCTCACACCACAATGATTGCACCACTTTTCTAATTTACCATGCAAGAAATATGTATATGAACCCCTTGATTCAGGGGCAAGCCAGAAGACCTTTCTATTCTACTAGGGATGCTGCCCACTTTCTTTTGATTTTGCTGCCCATTGAGACTTTAGTCAGCAAATGTTCAGTCATAGTTGCTGAGTTGGGTCTCTCCAGAGGTGTCAGGCGAGCCCCTTGGGGAACGCCTGGGAGATCGCCTGTCTTTGGCAGCGTGTTTGGCAAACTTTAGGGTAGACTGTGCACCTGTGAAGAAGTGGATTTTGCTTTTGAAGGAGACTCAGCTTGCCCAGGTACAGGAGAGCAAAGAGTATGTACACCTATTGAAGACGTTTCTTAGCAGGCAAGAAGTCTTGGTAAGCCGCCTGTACCAACAGTGTAAAGTCTGGGTAAAATGATATGTTGTTACCCTGATATTGAATCATGCCATGTTCCCTCACCAGCCGCAGGATCGTGTTGCGGTCACAGTAGTTCAATAGGATGGCAACAATGGGGTGAGGAGTGTGCCCGGGGGCAGTTGAGCCAGCGGTGGTTGCACCCAGCTATAAAGACTGTGGACAGACCTTCTCGGAAAAGGTCCCCTAGCTAGACAAAGTCCTCCATTTTGGAGATCACAGTGGATTCTGGAATCCCAGTTATTCGAAGGTTATTGCAACTTGATCTTGCCTCCAAGACCTCATTTTTAGCTTTGATGAAGTCAAGAACTATGTCCATGAGTAATAGGTGTTCCTTGGCGTCTGCTTGAAGGTATTCTGCATCCGAGACACAATTTTCTAGTTGATCAAGTCTGGCCTCATGTTTGTCAACATGTTGCTTGACATAATCTAAATGGTTGGAAAGCAAGTCTAAGGTGGCATTAGTTGTTTTCAGGCTTGACCTGACATCTCTTAATAGCTCTCTGACGTCTTGGCTGTGGAAACTGCCATCTTCATGCCAGTCAGCAGTAGACTCGGAGCTCTGACCCATCTCCGTCTGATGGGTAAGGCATCTGCCCTCCAAGGAAAGCTTTGTTTATTTGGCATCATATTCCCCCATTTCGAGGGCTGCTGCCACACATGGAAATGGAAAACAGCGAGTGGTAACTCAGTGGAGAAGTGGGCACATTGTGTGCACAGCAGCTGGCAAGGATGATCAGGGCAAGTGGTCCCTGGTACCAGGAGGAGGATATTCAGGAGTGTATAATGCGGCATAGTATGTAGATTAGCACAGCCCTGCCATACCCTGGGGAAAATGAATGCACCACGTGGCACGACCAGGGTCACAGCCAGCCCCAAGCGCCCTCTGGTGAACAGCAGCTGATTGCGAAAGACCTCAAGTCTGACAAAGAAATCTAGTGAATCCCACCTTGGACAATCCGCCCTGGTGAGGAGAGCAAGCAGGTACCCTGCCTCTCAGGACTGCAGACAGACCAAACAGGGAGTGGTAGAAGACTAGGTTTTCACAGGATCAAGCAAACCGGGGGCTTGCACTATCTCAGGTGCAGGGGGTAGCAAGCACTCGGCCGAGGTCCACTAGCCCCTTGAGTCAGTCTTTGTGGTCTAGTAACTTCCCTGCCAGGTGAGTATTGCAGGTGGTGCAGCACTGCTTGTAAATGGCAGGACTTAGTAGTGGGGCAACCAAAAATCAACCAGGCGCAGTGCAAAGCGGCGGATTAAGTGGTGGTGACAGCCGCCGGGCACGACCCCCATCAACCAGCCTGGTGTCATATGCAGGCCCCAAAAGCCGCACTATCTGAGCTAGGCCATGCACAAGCCAGCTGCCAGTGGAGTAGCAGGCAAGGGCAGCAGCAGGGATTTTAGGCAAACTACAAAAGTAAGTGAAGAAAGGGGCCTCAGTCAGACTCCCCTCCAATAATAAGGTGCACAGGGTGCTGCTCCCGGCCTGTGCCGCATACAAGGCCCCATCAGACATTCCTGCAATCCTCTCACAGTCGGCCCAGAGCAGCATCACGGGCCCCAGTGTGAGTCAGGGGCCCTGGCCACACACGAGCAGGACAACTGTAGGGGGTCCAGAGGCAGCAGGTACCACTAGGGAGCAGTGCTGTCTACCTCACAACATAGGCCGCCACATGGCCTCCAGGCCTAAATCGGCACTGCAGCCATCACCAATACCTGGCCGAACTCTTTGGTGTATGGGAGCAGCCCACAGCAGTGCAGGATGAAAGGGCGATCTCAATCAAGACTGCCGCTCAATGGCCAGAGCGACGCTTCTCATTCAGCTCCAGCCTCTGCGGCTGATCATGTCAAGGCCTGTGACGGCCCACACTTGCCTCTGCAGCACACCCTGCAGGGGACAAATCAGGGGGTCCCACTGGTGCACACAGGGTTGTAGCTGAAGGAAGATCTGATGTTGGCAAGGAGTGGCAAATTAGTGAAGGATTGTAAGTCTGGCCAGCAGGGCCCTTTAATGAGAAGCCATCTTGCTGTGTGGTGAAACCACGCCCATAAAGCTAGATTTCCTGAGACAACCAGTGAATGAAAGAAAATCGTTGCCTAGACCTACAGAATTTGTGACATTAAACAAATGGGATCAAATGGCTACAGAGAAGGAAAGAAAGAATATGACAAAACAATGAATGGTTTGTTTGGACAGTCCTTAGAGAACAAGTGGGATTGACAAGAGAAATTGTGGAGGGAGGATATGATAAACAGTGTGAGAGTGTTTTCTGCAATGATTTTAACTTTTTAAATGACATTTTGAATTTCAGACCTCCTCCATATAACAGGGCACAGGGAACTGGTGCTGGTCCTGCTAGGGTACCAGATATGGTTGTGGAAGGAGATAGTACAGCAGTATAGATACAGAGCCCACCTACAGCTGTGTTTTTAGCACACTAGTGAGTGCCCCATCTGAAATTGCAATGACAGCATTGCCAACTACTAGTAGAGATACCCCAGTTGTTTCTCAAATTCAAATTGATCCACCTGTTGCTACAGTTGTGGTTGAAGAGACTCTGAAAGGAAGAACTAATAATGTTGGATTTAAAAATTTTAATTTGGAGAATGTTACAAATGGCAATTGATTTAAATAGATTATTGTCATACAATGTCGATAAAATGAGGTAATTGATCAAAGAAGCAACCAGCTGTGCACCCAAAGCACATGATGAATTAGAAGAATTAGCTAATGAATGTTATTAGTAAGATGAAGAATGTGAGAGAGAATTACAAAAAATGGGTTTGGATAACAATATAACAAGGGGACTGGGTTTTATAACTTTGAAAGCTCGCATTCAATATTTAATTGAGAAAACAAGGGAATGGAGTGGCTGGAAGAAATACAGCGAAAGATGGAGAAGGGGGAGAGCAAAAAAAAGAAAGTTGAGGAATCAGAGAGAAAAGCGAAGGGATCAGCTAGCAATTCGGAAGTAGGATCAGAACAATTTTGGAATTTCCATTGAGAGAAATAAATGGGGGAAATTAGTACATGTACCATTGACAAGAGCTGATCTTTAGGCTTTTACTATACATTTTCCGAAAACTGGGAGATGAGCCAGAAAGGTGGTACAAAAAGGTTCATGGGTTGATACCTATTTCACAGATGCTGTGGACTGACTTAAATTCACTATTTGAGATTGTAATCCCTAGTGACTTGTGTATCAATGGTACATGACAGTACTCACTGTATGTCATTGTGTAATGTTGCTTGGCCAACTGAAGACCCAGCTAGAGCTGCTCCTAATAATGCTCTTTCTGAGGAAGATGCTAATAAAAACTGACAGGTGATTGAACATTTGAAAAAAAGGTGCCAGAAAAGGATATATTAATAGGGCAAAGATTTTGAGGACTTCACAGAAACTGAAAAGTCAGTGCACGATTATTATGAAAGGCTCGTGCAGGTTTTCAAGAGGCACAGTGGAGTTGATAATCCAGAGAAAGATAGGGTCAGTGGTTTTGTTTCTGCTATTGTGATTTGTTTGTGTCCAGAACAGAGTAGTCATATACAACAAAGTGAAATGTGTTGGCAGATAAAAAGTATCAATGAGATCTTGAAGCGGGTCAAATATAGTAGTGACTGTTTTGATGCAAAGCAAAAGAGGATCAAGGAGAAGCTGGTGGTTACCCAGATAAAGCAAAATGAGAGGAATGCCCCAAATCGCTTGATGGGGTCAGACATTTCTTATGTTCAATCTGGGAATGCTGGGAAGAACTGAATGACTCAGATGCAAGGTGAAAGAAGGGAAATGGATCAACGCAAATGCAAAGGGTGGAACAGGAATGATGGTAAATAATTCTGGAATTAATACAAAAGTTGAACTGTTGAAGGATACTGATTGTTACTACTGTGGTAAAATTAGGTATTGGAAACAGGAATGCAGAAAAAAGCCAGATAGAATTCGGAATGAGTTTGTTCCTCAGAAAAATGCATTGTCCATAGTCATGCAGAAAAATGCATTGTCCATAGCTTAAACCAATAGACTTCTTTGCAGAGTAAAAAGGATCAGAAATCGTTTTCCGTGACTTAGCCTTCAGCCCAGTGATGCAGCAAAACAAAAATAACAAAATTACATATAGTCCAGGGTATCAACATAATCCATTGATTCTAATAATGATTCTTCTCAGTTCTCTTCAGGGAATAATTCACAACAATAGTTCCCGAGAGGGGAGGAAGATTGCTTACGTGGAGCATTCTTAGAGATTGATCAGAGTGGCCTATATATTGAGGGTGAAGCCAATGGACACCCCGTTTCATTTTTAATTGATACATGTGCTACTCATTGCACAGTTCTGTTTGTGGAAGTTCCAAACCTCCCCCTCTCTGGAAGAGAAGGCCAAGTAGGGATGAGTAATAAACAATTTGGTAATCAGGTTACAGCAGACGTCTCAGTTAAAATAGGACAAATAGAGAATAAATATCAGTTCATAATATGTGATTCAAATCCAGTGAATTTGTTGGGAAGCGACTTACTTTGCAAAATAAACTGTGTGATTTATTGCACACTAGATGGTGTTGTGATTGAAACACAAGATGAGGACTCAGGGTTGAAATTTAAATCACAAGATTCAAGAGTTCAGTTACTTACAGCCTTAACAAAATATGTCATGCGTCTGGATTAAGACATTCTGTCAATGAAGAGGTGTGGGATTTCACTGGCAAAGAAATAGGATTGATAACCAGTGCAGAACAAGTTAAAAGTAGAATACAACCTGATGCCATTGTCCCCAGAACTAAACAATATAAGCTTTCAAGAGAAGCAGAGGAAGAAATTAAGCAGTTTAGTAAAAAAATAACTAAGCAAGAAATCCTTTGAGAGGTGCTTGGTAGCTCTTGCAATTCTGCTGTGATGGGGATAAAGAAGCCCAGTGGAAAATAGCGCATTGTGCAGGCCATAGAAACATTTATAAAATTGTGATCTCATGTTGTCCGGTAGTACCCAATCTATCAGCGATTTTATTTCCATTTCCTTCAGATGCAGAATGGTATAGCGTCATTGACGTATTCCAAGCGTTCTTCTCAGTTCCTCTTCACAAGGAAAGCTAGTTTCTTTTTGCATTTCAATCCCAAAATAAGGTTCTCGTGTGGTGTAGAATCCCATGTGGGTATATTGATAGTCCTTCAATCTTTAGTCAAATTCTAAAGAAAGATCTAGACAATTTGAAGTTGCCCTATAACTCAGTCTTAGTACAGTATATTGATGATCTGTAGGTAGCATCAAAGACAAAAGAGGTCTGTAAATGTGATACAATTGCTTTGCTGAATCATCTAGCTGATAGTGGCCATTAAGTTTCCTCAACAAAGATACAGTACTGTAAAAGGAAGTCATATATAATGAGAAAGGTTCGAGGAAAGTCTCAAAAGAACATGTTAGTGCAATTCTTAAAATTAGTCTTCCTACCATCCATAGGGGGGTGAAGGTGTTTCTGGGAATTGATGGCTAATGTTGTCAGTGGATGCCAATTTTTCCTTGATTACAAATCATGTAATAAGGTTAACTCACAGTGACATAAAATATCTGGTAACATTTGATAAAGAATGTTCAGAAGCATTCCACATATTGGTAGAAAGTTTATGCAATGCACCCACCCTTTGAATTCCTGATTACGATTTGACCTTCTTTTTGTACCACTAATGAGAAGGGTGGGTTTGTATTATCAACTCATATACAGAGATATGGTGGGGTGATGAGAGGAGTAGCCTATACTTAAGCTGTATTAGATCCAGTAGCTATAAATCTTCCTGGTTGTAAAACACAGGTAAACCTTAGTTACTGGATTTCAAGATAATATTTATACTAAAATGATACATAAGTATTCAGACATCATGGCGGTCAGAAACTGCTTTATCTGCACCTTCCGTCTGCAGGGGAGTGTGCTGCATATTCACAGCTTCTAATTTCTTATTGGTTATTGTGCACAGTGTCCATTTGTATATTTAATACCAATGATGTTTTGACTCCTTACTTGCTGGATTTCAATGGGTCGCTAGAGAATTTGCCTATCTCAGGGAATGAAGAATCTAATAATGTGATTAAGTATGGTAAATATATGAAAACAATTGCACAAATGAAGCATGAAACTAAAACTATTAAACAGGGGTATGTGTGTGGTTTCAGTGGAGAAGAGAATGATTTTATTAAGGAATAGAATGAGAGGATAGTAAGATTTGTGAGAGATTGGCAAGCTGAAAATCTACGAGAACAATTTAAAGAAGAAGACTTCAGCTTATTGAATGTGCACACTAGTTTGAGAATGAAGCAAAAAAGAAAAGGTGAAATGTGTATGATGTGTCATGAACCTCTTACAAGTGGCAGGGCTGAATATGTGGGGGAGAGTGAGTGTGAAAGGACTTAAGATTTAAGTGGTGATTATTTGGTTGGTGGTGAGCTAATTCTGAGAGGAATATATTATGTGTGTGGTAAGACTGCCTATTTCAATTTACTGTGTAACTGGATTGGGTCTTGTTTTGTTGCTTTAGTACTTCCTAGAGATTATAATTTGAATGTGATGCATGATGCAGTTAGTTGGAGGACAGTGAAGCAAGGATTTGGACAGATAATTTTAGATATATGAGGAGCTATTATTCCTACATTATCTACATTGGTGGACAGAATTGCTTTAAGTACAGCTGAAGCACTAACTCGACTGCTATTAGAGCTATAGTGATGCAGAACCACTTAGCATTAAATATCCTTCTTGAAAAGGAAGGTGGTGTTTGCAAAGTATCACAAGTTAAGAGATGAACTTTCATTCCAGATAACAGTCTTATCATTAATTCCTATAACACAAACTTAACTAACATTCCTCATGAACTTCAATATTTGGAAGAGCACATTCGATGGCAGATTATAGTTCCTGAGTTAGAGAGTTAGGGAAGAGTTTTAGTAAGGTTGGTGAATGGATTGATAATTTGGGTGGGGGACCTTACACATCATTGTTATATTTATTTTATTAAAATGTTCTGAGTGTCTGATTAAAATTGTGGTTACACGAAAGAGGAGAGAGGGAGTGGTCTAAAAATTACAAGATGTAGAATATCAAGGAACATATCCACAACCAATTAAAGATGGTGAAGGAGAGTTCCACAAAGAATCTGAAAATAATGCAGTCAGTCTGAATTAATTCCTGGTTAATACAGTTTTATTAATTGTTTATCGATTATAAAATCATCTCTCCCTGGATTATTGTGAGATTGTTTTAGGTTCATATTTCTGTGTGCTAATAACATGATATGTAATTTTACACATGACCCTGCATAAAAGACTAAACGAATATAGTCACAAATGAAATGAATTTCATAGGATGTATAGAGGTGAAGTTATTAATGTGTTTTATCTAGGCCACATGCCTGTATAAATCTCCATTTTCAACAAGATTGATGCCATCTCTGTCACTCGCTTCTGCTTTCCTCCTGCACCAATTGTCTTCCCGTAGGTTTTGCAGAAAACAGAAAGCTGATGACAATACATTTTTCAGAAATGGGATGGTGCTTATGTGTTAAGGTAATTATTTTTGTGTTCTGGTTTGTTAGAGAAATGAAACTTTTGTTCACACAGTGATTTTTTTGTGTTTTTGTGAATTTATTATGCAAGAATTGTGTATAAGAACCCTTGATGTTGGTGGAAAGCCAGAAGACTTTCCTATTCTACCAGGGATTCTGCCCAATTTCTTATGATTTTGCTGCTCATTGAGACATAGACTATGTTCTATTTTTTGCATACTCTTTATAACTTTACATCTGAGAGCCTTCATGGCCCTGACACTGTACCGTTTATTTTACATTTTAGCAATAAAAACCTTCTTACTTTTCACTGATCTAGAACATTGTTATTGAGTAGACCTCATTATTTAAGGAACTGTTTTTACTCTGCTAATTAATGTTCAGGGAGGTGTCTTAAAGTGGGGACACATTGCCTCAGGAATTTGAGGCTTAACACAGTCTCCGATCCAATAACCTGTGGGAGAAACAAATGAGGTAAATTTTGGGGTGTCCAATTTTTGGGGTACGGTTTTGCTCCCACATTTCTGCCTGACGTATTTGGATGCACTAACAGAAAGAACAGGTAGAGGCACCTTAGAATAGATTGATTGCCATGGTGTACCAAGCACAGAATTCTAAAAAAAAACATGGAGTTCCCTTCATTAATTGATCTAAACATAAACAGTATTTAATGAGCAATAACTAAATATCCTATAATTTGCAATACACCCTAATTAATGGTGATCTTTATTATATGTGCTGTTTCTCTCGCTCAATATATGATGTACGGACATACCTACCAATAAATGTACAACTATCACTTTATTTTCATTGCGTTCGTGTTTCTTTGTATGTCATGTTGAATTTGTTTGTATCTGTATAGTTCTAAGTAACACCATATATTGAGCGAGGGAAATATTGTGTCATAAAGATTAACATCAATTAAGTTGTTTGGCCAATAATAAGATATTCTCTTATTGATGATTAAATACTGTATAGGTTTTCATCTATCCCTATAGGGCACCCACTGTTCTTTCAGTACAAAGCACAGGTTCCACAGGGTTAAGGCAAACCTTTTCTTTTGCAACAAACAGAATTCTAGTTCACATGTTTTTACATATTTACATGCAGCACTACTTTTATAAAAAGTTCTTAATTTAGCATCTTTAGAGATTACACCTTTTTCATCACACTTAAAAGACTGGTTATGTGAAAGAGATCACCCTGACTCTACTAGTTAGCCTCGTCCTAACCGTTTTTAAAAACCTTACCACTTTCATAACATGGAAATGAAAAAAGTGTAGTTTGATCACCTTTCTTTTTTTCATTATTTTAACCTAAATATAAAATTGTTTGTGCACACTTTTCGACATTACATTTTTAAAGGGGAATTTCTTAACATAATACTGTTCAGAACTACATATGTCCATGGCTTGTTCATTTAAGTGTGTGCACGCCTTTTTGTTTTCTAGTGGATAAAGTACACTTATTCTTTTACACTTATTGTTACATTCAACACATAAAAAGGAGGGCGCATTGCTTTTCTAAATAATAACAGTAGAAGGCACAATGCAGATGCAGCTAATATACCATAAACAACCCCATCATTAGAACCTACCTATCAATAATTCTGTATTTAGAGGGTGACTGCCATAGGAAGCCTCTACATGAAACAGACACTTCTTGTAGCTGTTGGTAATTGGTGTGACAAAACTACAGCTGACAACTAATTGGGTTGTTGGTTGCCGTAATACCACAATACCTTCTTCTTCATTCCACAGCTTCTAATTTGTTATTTGTGGCTGCTCCTAGGTGGCCCTTCTGCCTGCTTACTTTGCTTGCACCTCAGCTTAGAAGGGAGTATGAAATGGATGCAGAGAATCCACATTTGTGTACAATCGTTGTGTAAGACTTCCAGGGAAAGTCGCTGTTCGAAAAAATCTTTCAGCTGTTGTTTGCTACTTTGAAGTCATTGCAATCGACACTCAATGTGGACGCCAAATCCAGACACATCCCACTGCTTAAAGCTGGTTTGCAAACCCCTTCCTCCCCTGTCCCTACCCTCCCCGTGTTCCAAAGGACACCTCTTCTATCTTTTATTCTTGCTTTTCCTGAGGACTGCCCAGGGCAGGGGGTGAGAGGGTACATAGGGTTTGTGGGATTTAAGCAGTATACAAATTGTGGATTTGTTTAAACAAGGAGATCCTTTGCACCTAGGTTGAGAATTATATTATAGACAACTCGAGCTTCACTCAAATTGATAATGGCATCACTTGAAACCTCTTGCTGGAAAAGACATGGATGATGATACTCACTTGCAATCCTATTTGCGTTCTTTTTGAGGGAGGGGCCTGACGATGCATCATGTTATATTTACTGCCAATTATTAAGCAAAAAATATTTTTTTATTTCCTGGTACGTCTTTAGCATATTTCTCCGTTAAATGAAAGTCATTGCCCGGGGCACGCCATCCAAACCACTGAGGACAGCTAGTAAACAGCTCCTTTCACCCCCCCCCCCCCCCCACTTATCCGAGGTATAGATGAAGAGAGGGCTCTGTCATCTCAGGGGTCCTTGGCAGATGATGAATGAGTGGACTGAAGCTGAAAAGCATATTCAGATGTATAGTAGAGCCCCATTGTCCTCTTAATGACCTTTAACTGGTGCTGGTGTATAGCAATAATGACCCATTTCATATTAATACAGTTGGAGGAAGCCCATTTTCTCTGCAGCAATAAGGCTTATTGCAGGTGTTGGAGGAAGCACTCTAACCCCCCTGCACAGTGGCTCTTGCTGTGCTTCTTGCTTGATTATTTTCTTGGGTAAGCAGGTGCTGTGAAAATAAAATCAACACAGTCACAAAAGATTTGTTTGGAGCAGACTTGCATGCATGAAGAATTGTTTAATTTTCAGGAGGAAAACGTGAAAAGAACCCTGCTTATGCTGGGATGTGACATTTCCTGTGGTGAAGCCTGCATTGGCTGCTAATAGAGATCTAATTGATGGGTGAAGTCCCATTTCCGCGCTCTCTCCTTTATTGCTCCATTCAGTCTGTTGCAAAATATAACCTTAATCTGATTTAGCAATTCCTCCAGGAGCCAGTGCAAGGCTCACAGCACAGAAAAATCGTTATTAAAAAAGTTACAGGAGAGGCTTGAATTCAGTGCCTTGCCTTTAGAAAAAAAAACGTAGCCTGGTTCCTTAGCATTTAACGCTTTCCATTATTCGTAATAATTCTGCGTTTATTGTTACCAATATTAAATATTATCACCCATTACCGCCAGATGGGAATCCTCATCTTTTGAAATTAGAGGTGACATTGACTTTAGGGTAAAATGCATCACACCTGCATTACATTAAGGAAACAGGCGTCTGACCAAGTCAACCCAGTCTGCAACCATTGATTCTCTATTAGTATTTTTATTTATCCAGGTTTTTTCC
This sequence comes from Pleurodeles waltl, assembly GCF_031143425.1. Classification (NCBI taxonomy): domain Eukaryota; kingdom Metazoa; phylum Chordata; class Amphibia; order Caudata; family Salamandridae; genus Pleurodeles; species Pleurodeles waltl. The sequence goes on from NC_090437.1 coordinate 1,013,671,748, forward strand.
TTTATGTGAAGCTCGCCCGTTTTTGCTTTCTTTTGCAATCCCAAAAGCACTATTATGAAGTGACAATTTGTAAAATTAAATTACTATAAAATAAAATGTACCGCTGTGCATTTTTCATACCAGTTGCCTTTTTGTTTGAAATATTTGGTGAAGATCCCAAATATATTGCAGATGCCCCGAAATACCTCGATTATTTACAAAAGTGTGTTGCATATTAAATGAAGTCCTTTTTGATGTATATCACAGTCAGGAAGAAAAACACGACGGTGCTTTCAAACGCATGCCTACCTATAAATAATGAAAACAATACAATCTGCATTTTTAATAATTGTCATGCAATTTGGAGCAAAGTGTTTCTTGTTTTTACAAATACAGATTTAGTTGCTTGTCTTAGATAATGACACCAAAAAACGTGTATTTAGGAGATAGATAGATAGATAGATAGATAGATAGATAGATAGATAGATAGATAGATGCTGTGTTAAGCCTATGATTAATTCTGTTTGTACATTGTGTGCTGGCCTAAAGTGCCCCCATGCTTGTTCAATCTAAACAGCCAGGGTATCGAAAATAATCTGTTTCAGAGTACTTGCGTAAACTCACTTCCGGGTTTAAGAAGAGCCTTGCCTACTACAAAACCTGTAGGATTACCCCTAGCGTAATCCTTTTAAATCTATCAAGGAGATTGTTGAACCGTTTTGGCTTGGGCAAATCGACGGGGCTGTAACTTGTCATGAATTGTAATGTATTCTTTCCGCCGCAGTGTTTGTTTGCTGGCCGTTTCATCCCGGGGCACGGGCTAGTGAGAAGGGCTGTGCAGGCATTCAGCGCCCATACAACCTCCCTCAGTCTCCTTGATGGGTTTAATGAGGCGGAACGCCGTGATGGGGGATTTGAACTGGTCCAAATGATTGATGAAGCCAGGGGCACGGCTGGGCCTTCGCCGGATAAAGCCCCATAGACGCCACAAGAATGGCCGGATAGTGGCAGGGCTGGGCCCAGTGAAAGGCCCTTGCCCGGGCGCTTTGAGGAGAAATCAGGAGGGAAGGTGCTCTGTTGTTACCTAATCAGTTTACGCTCCGAGCCACCAGCCGACTGAAGCCGGAGAGCCCTGGAGAGGAAGTGCGGAGAGAAAGCGGACGGGCGGCCTGACGCACACAGCCGAGCTGTCCCCGCTCCCCACCTCCCGGGGCCCGGGCCCGGGCCCGCAGCTGCCTGAGAACACAGCGTGGGCCCGGGGCACGCGCTCCAGGGAGCCCCGCGAGACGGTGGCAGAGAAAGAGCTCGAAGGGCAGTCAAAGGGAAGGCCTCGGTGACAGGAGACGAGCTTATTTATGTCCTCCAGACGCCGCCTGACAGTATCACAGTACCGAGGCCGAGGCTCAGACGCGGCGTTTGATTCCCGTGCACTGAAGTCAAAAGGGTGAATGGGGGCGCTCAATAAAGCGCTGGCCATGATGCCCCAACACTGAAGCCCATAGTTCAATCAAAACAATCAGCTTCTAGCCTCTGCCCACGAGCAAATAATACATCTCTTTCTGATATTCTATATGCCCTGCTACTGCAGTATGTCGAAAGAAAAACAACAAAAGCCATTTGGATAACACAGTGTTGCCTAGAGCTCAAAATACTCTGTATCCTGTCCTTGGTAGGCGTTTGGCAATGATGTTACTAAAACAAAAACTCCTTTGGTATATGGGAAAACAAATATTGCATTATTCTCTTCAGTTTATTAGAGCGGATTATCACAAATGTACATGCTTTTGTTTACCTGTTGGCTTGGGTTTCTTCATTGCAAATCTGCATTTAGTAGATTATCTTCATTTTTAATTATCGCTTGTATACAAAAATATGTACATTATACTATGCGTTGGAAGAATAGGGGGCTTTATTTTGTTGTTCTTTACCATCTTTCAAAAACCGTTTCTCATAGGTAAATATGTGTGTCTGCAAGTAGAATTCCTGGCTGCCACCGAAGCCGATGGTCTGCAGTATGCACCTCAGCAGCCATGTTAGCCTAAAGTCCCATGCACTACTGGTCCAGGTGGTGAGATTTAGAAGCTTACTACCTTCATCTCTTACAGACAGCCTGTTGTTTCCCTTTCATTTTAAAAGTACAGCTTTACATTTAACAGTCTTTGCTGCTAATAACCTGGAAGAATGTGCATTTTGTTGTATTTTAAATTGTTCTTTTAGAGTTAGTTATAATCCAGAGAGAGGCAACATCACAAACGCTAATTAAAAGCAAACGTTGCATAGAAATATTAACCGATTTTACCAGTTATGTATAGTTTATCATGTACTGGAATTTGAATTCAAAACTGTTTTATCTAGGAATGCTTATCCAATAAACATTTTAATGAACATTGAATTTATACGATTTCGTTGAGCATATTCTAAGTGGAAACACAATGCAGAAAATACCCCAGTGTCCCGTCAGAAAACCCATCCGTCTTCACACAACGTCCCCGTGAATGACAGACCACACGCTGGGGGGTTTTCTCCAAAAGAATTCAACTTTTCCTAAAACACAGACCACTTTGCCCACTGACAGGCCTTTTATTTTATCCCGGCTGCCATAGTATGCTTTTCAGATGATTGTGGCCGCCAAGCATTTGAGGAATTTCAAGGGAAATAATTGCAATGAATACAACAAACAGTCGAAGATTAGCAGCGCAGTGGCTGCTGCGGTTTGCTCCTTACGTGCGTGCATTTTTCCCCTCTCGGGGCTCCTTCTGTCAGTGGGCACTGATCGCCAAAAGCTGCCTGCAGTTCCTTTCATGGCAGGCCCACAGCGAGAAGCCAGCAGGCCAATCCAACAGCCACGCTTCAAAGAAGATGCCAGCAGCGGCCCTCAATGTACCAATAACTCCCAGGCCTCCAGATATGGGGTCATCTCTCAATAACCACCCCACTGTCATACACAGCATTTGTCTTGTCCCACAGCCAGCCAATTGTGTCGAAGCGATGGGGCCACTCCATAATCCGCACACACAATGGCACAATGAGAGCAATAAACTGCCCGGGAAATTCTTTATTTAAGTGTTATTACCAAGTTTCCAGCGGCCAGGGGTGGGCTTGAGGCGGACCATCGTACTCAGTCGGAGATCTCTGAGCACTGAGAGGGGAGGGGGGTCAAGATGCTGCAGGAATGAGTCTTTATTACAAAGCTGCCTCCCCTACGGTACTCAACCCCATCGGTGTTATGAATGGAAGCGCCATGACAGATTACTGCATTATTCCTGCAAACAAAAACAAGTGCCATTGGTAGTCTGGTGCCTGATTTATTGCAGACACGGACATGATTACAACAGGACTCCAGAGCTGGCTTGGTCTTCAAGCTGCGCACCACATCTCAGAGCTTGCTTGTTCTTCATGCTGCACACCACATCTCTGAGCTGGTGTATTCTTCATGCTGCACACTACACCTCAGAGCTGGCATGTTCTTCATGCTGCACACAGCTCAGAGCTTCCTTGTTCTTCATGCTGCACACTACACCTCAGAGCTTGCATGTTCTTCATGCTGCACACAGCTCAGAGCTTCCTTGTTCTTCATGCTGCATACAACAGCTCAGAGCTTGCTTGTTCCTCGTGCCGCACACAGCATCTTTGAGATGGTGTGGTCTTCATGCTGCACACCACAGCCAAGAGCTTGCTTGTTCTTTATGTTGCACGCCTTACTCAGAGCTTGCTTCTTGTTCATGCTGCACACCACAGCTCAGAGCTTGCTTGTTCCTCGTGCCGCACACAGCATCTTTGAGATGGTGTGGTCTTCATGCTGCAAACCACAGCCAAAAGCTTGCTTGTTCTTTATGTTGCACGCCTTACTCAGAGCTTGCTTCTTGTTCATGCTGCACACCCCAGCTCAGAGCTTGCTTGTTCTTCATGCCGTACACCACATTGTTGAGATGGTGTGTTCTTCATGCTGCACACCACAGCCAAAAGCTTGCTTGTTCTTTATGTTGCACGCCTAACTCAGAGCTTGCTTCTTCTTCATGCTGCACACCTTGCTCAGAGCTTGCTTATTCATGCTGCATACCACAGCTCAGAGCTTGTGTGTTCTTCATGCCTCACACCTAGCTCAGAGCTTGCTTGTTTTTCATGCTCCACACCACAGCTCAGAGCTTGCTTGTTCTTCATGCCGCACATCACATATTTGAGATAGTGTGTTCTTCATGCTGCACACCACAGCTCAGAGCTTGCTTGTTCTTCACGCTGCACACCACAGCTCAGAGCTTGTGGGGCCTTCATACTGCACACAAAGCTCAGAGCTTGCTTGGTCTTCATGTTGCATACCACATCTCTGAGGTGGCGTGTTCTTCATGCTGTACACCACAGCTCAGAGCTTACTTGTTATTTTTGCTGAACACCACAGCTCAGAGCTTGCTTATTCTTCATGCTGCACACCACAGCTCAGAGCGTCCTTGGTCTTTATGCTGACACCACATCTCTGAGCTGGTGTGTTCTTCATGCTGCTCACCACAGATCAGAGCTTACTTGTTCCCAGGGCTTAATTTGTGCTTGTTGTTTCCGGTGCTGAGCACAAGCACTTATTTTGGAGGACCGGGGCTTATTCTTCTGCCTCAAGAATTTGCTGCAAGCAAAAGACACATATGGGAAAGACGGAGGAAGTGAAAAACGAAAAAGCGTCACAAAGGGAAGAAGTAGAAAGCTGCTGGAGTGAGCTGAAGGGGCAGGGAGTGGCTTTATATGGTTTGAAGAGGCCCGAGATGGCTTCAGGATTAAGCCACCTCAGTATTCCCTGTTCACACATCTAACTGCAGCACTCGCATGTTTAAGAGGAGGGCTTTATGCACCGGCACCTTTTTATTTACACATTAAGCACTGCTTGTTCCTCATGCTGCACACCACATCTCTGAGCTTGCTTAGTTGTTCAGAGCTTGCTTGGCCTTCATGCTGCACACCACAGCTTTGAGCTTGCTTGGTCTTCATGCTGCACACATAGCTCAGAGCTTACTTGTTCTTCATGATGCTCATCACAGCTCAGGGATTGCCTGTCCTTCATGCTGCACACCAGAGCTGAGAACGTACTTGTCCTTCATACTGCACACTACATCTCTGAGCTGGCACATTTTTCATACTGTACACCACAGCTCAGAGCTTGCTTGGTCTTCAATCTACACACCACAACACAGAGCTTGCTTGTTCTTTATGCTGCTCATCACAGTTCAGAGCTTGCTTTTTCTTCATGCTACACCGCTGCGTGGAGCTTGCTTGTTCTTCATGCTTCACACCACACCTCTAAGCAGGCATGTTCTTCATACTGCACACCACAGCTCAGAGCTTGCTTGGTCTTCATGCTGCTCACCACAGTTCAAAGCTTGCTTATTCTTCATGCTGCACACCACATCTCTGAGCTGGCATGTTCTTCATGCTGCACACCACAGCTTAGAGCTTGCTTGTTCTTCATGTTGCACACCACAGCCCAGAGCTTGCTTGGTTTTCATGCTGCTCACCACAGTTCAGAGCTTGCTTATTCTTCATGCTGCACACCACCTCTCTGAGCTGGCATTTTATTCATGCTGCACACCACAGCTTAGAGCTTGCTTGTTCTTCATGTTGCACACCACAGCTCAGTGCCTGCATGTTCTTCATGCTGCACACCACATCTCTGAGCTTGCTTGTCCTTCATGCTACACACCACAGCTTAGAGCTTGCTTGCTCTTCATGCTGCTCACCACAGTTCAGAGCTTGCATGTTCTTCATGCTGCACACCACAGCTTAGAGCTTGCTTGTTCTTCATGTTGCACATCACAGCTTAGAGCTTGCTTGTTCTTCATGTTGCACACCACAGCCCAGAACCTGCATGTTCTTCATGCTGCACACCGCAGTTCAGAGCTTCTTTGTTCTTCATGCTGCACACCACATCTCTGAGCTTGCTTGTTCTTCATGCTACACACCACAGCTTAGAGCTTGCTTGGTCTTCATGCTGCTCACCACAGTTCAGAGCTTGCATGTTCTTCATGCTGCACACCACAGCTTAGAGCTTGCTTGTTCTTCATGTTGCACATCACAGCTCAGAACCTGCATGTTCTTCATGCTGTACACCGCAGTTCAGAGCTTCCTTGTTCTTCAAGCTACACACCACAGCTCAGAGCTTGCTTGGTCTTCATGCTGTGCACCACAGCTCAGAGCGTGCTTGTCTTCATACTGCACACTACAGCTCAGAGCTTGCTTGTTCTTCATGCTGTGCACCGTAGCTCAGAGCTTGTGTGTTCTTCATGCTGTGCACTGCAGCTCAGAGCTCGGTGCTTGTTCTTCATGCTGTGCACCGCAGCTCAAAGCTTGCTTGTCTTCATACTGCACACTACAGCTCAGAGCTTGCTTGTTCATGCTGTGCACCGTAGCTCAGAGCTTGTGTGTTCTTCATGCTGTGCATCGCAGCTCAGAGCTCAGTGCTTGTTCTTCATGCTGTGCACCGCAGCTCAGAGCTCTGTGCTTGTTCTTCATGCTGTGAACCGCAGCTCAGTGCTTGTGTGTTGTTCATGCTGTACACCACAGCTCGGAGCTTGCTTGTTCTTCATGATGCACACCATGGTAGTAGACTGACACAACTCACAGCTTTCTTGTTCATGATGCAAACCATAATACTGAATTGGCACAGTTCAGCGAGTGCTTGTTCTTCATTATGCACACGATGGTGTTGAGATGACACAGCTCAAAGCTTGTTATTCTTCACCACAACACACCACGGAATGTTCTGGGCCAACCTATTGCCACTGTGTTGCCAAGGTAGATCCCAATATGTAAGCACGTTATAAGGAATGATATGTGCTACTAAGCAGCCATTGAAATCCCTCTTTTTAAAGAAAATGCACGCCATGTAGTAACAAAATTATTTGGCCCATTCTTTCGAATTTACATGTGAGCTAATCCTCTACCTTTTTAATTTTTCGTTCACCCTAATTTCTCTGTTCCTTTCTGCAACTAATTGTATTGAATTAAATGCTTACTTGATATGTTAACTTTTGAAAAATAAATATACAAAAAAGGAAATAAATTGTTGACTGAACGCTTATAATTTCTCCTGGTTTTATATAATCTTTTTTTCCACAGAGGGTCTGCAGTTCCACACTCGTGATACTTAGTTGATTACATCAACATGTTCGTCTATAAGAAAATCATTTTGGTCATGGTTTTGCAAGAAGGATTGACTCTCTCCTTTTCCTGTGGCTCCAAGCCTACATTTACAATTTAACTTCTATGGAAGTCAATAAAGTAGTATAATGTTTGCTCCCTGATGGGTCAATAAGTCATTACAGATATGGCCTCAGTTATTGATAGCCAGTTTCTTGATAGGAGCATACATGGATTTTCTTGTCTTCAGAAAGAACTGTAGTGGTGATGAATGGCTTAATCGTTTTTAAAAGAAGATCGTGCATGATTAAATTCGTAGGGATCAAAAAAATCTGTCATTTTCTCTTTCTCGTGAATGGCAACAGAATGTACACCCTATCAGTCTAGCTCGTCCGACTTATTTTTTAAAAAGTAGGATCTAAACTTGGTAAGACGTTAAATGACAGTGAAGTGTGGCTAGGTAGAACCTTAGATTAAGCAGCGGTTCATTCATTGTTTTTGAGAGCAAATAATTTAGGAAACTGTATGCATAAAAATACTTATAGAGGATGTTTGAAAGATTATAGTATAAGTAAATAAACAATATATTGTCAAAGAAAAATGGGGGAGGAGGCAGTGTCTTAGAGGAATAATAGACAATGCAGTATACGTCACCCAAGGCTGGACTGGCTGTACCGGGCATTGGGTGTATCCCCGGGAGGCTTGAAGGGTGGGGGCCCAGTTTTGTGGCAGTGCAGCAGTTTGAAAAGCACTACAGAGTTCCGTGTACAGTTGTTGGGCAACAATAAAAGTAACACGATAACTGGTGATTAATGTACCTGCTTGAGAGAGATCAGAGTTTTGTCTCGTGGCTGTTTTGACTCATCTAAGGTAGAGCAAAGGGTTAATATGCCTGCTGCAGTGAACGTGCATTATGGTGGTCACAGAACAGTGCTCAGTGGGTTACTGCTTTTGTCACAGAGATCCTTTTGTTACTGTGCAGTTTATAAGTTACAATCATAATCCAGCACAGTGAGCTATGAAGTGCTATCAAAGAGCTGCATGCAAACTGCATGGTACAGGTTAAAAAGTTGTTTTTTTCACAGTTTTTGATTATCCTAATTTTGCTAAAAAGGGGTTGGCTGGGTACAAGAATATTGCTATTAGTGATGCCAACCCTAACCACTGTTGCGGTCTGAATCCTGACTTTATGCTTCTCCTGACAAGCGCTCTTAAAAAATGCGTACTACCATGGAAGATGTGAATCCTGCACCTTGTAGTCCGCTTTGCCATAAGTAACATTTTCTATATACTGATTTATACACATATCATTCATTGTCTCTGTATCTGTGTATGATGTAAAGTGCTCCAACGCCCTATGCTGATAAGAGAGGCGCTATAAAACAAATGAAATACATGTGAGAGAGGGCTATAGAGAGGTGAGAGACGTGGTTAGAAGGTGATGATGAGGCAATCATTGAAGAACCCCAATAAAGATTGCCGTAGCCTGGTGCACTGGTTACTATGCTTTAAAAAACGAATACAATTGAATATATAATGAAAAATGTGTTGTAGAATCAACAGTTTTTGCCATTTTTTCTTACATTTTCTTTGGTGGAGGGGAGGACCTCCCGAACCCCATTTTAGTGGCCAGACTCGTTCACTGGGCACCCTACAGGGGCTGGTCTGACAAAATTTGCCAGGACTGTTTTGGGTTCCCAGTCGAGCCCTGAGGTCACCAAGAAACAATTAAAAGCTTTTGATGTCATCTTTCATTCCACATGATAAAAGAGTGAGGAGGTGGAAAAGGCAAGTTTATCTTTGAGTTAATTCAGCTGCAAATATTCCAGCAATTGCACCAAAAGCGTTTTAATAAATTTGTTCTGTCAAGGATGAAAAACAAAAGTAAAATTCAATGATGACAATTAACCAGTTAAATTCATACACTCTACTCCTATTCTAACACTATGGCCCGCCTCCCGCAATCGCTGTAATCTTAGACTGTCGGCAGCCTGAAGCGATGCAGAGATGTCATTGGAAAACAGCTATGAAAGCTGCGTTACGCACCCCTTGAGAGACTGATTGCCAGACATTATGCATGGATGCTGCTGGCATGGAGCAATTAAGCATATCAGTACTGTGATGTTTTTTCTGAAGCGTTATTGGTTGAAACATTGTCACGTGGTCCAAATTAAATTACAGTGATGCATCGAAGCTTATACAAAGTGACACATTGGAGTGTGGGGTCATTACCAAACAGTTAGGCGTTAAAATAATGCAAACACTGTGATACGCTGTTATAATGATTATTAATATCATTCATTACACTTTAAAGGCCCTGCTGCAGTTTTTTTAATTTAAAAAAGGGACACAGCATGCAGATTTCAAAATTGTAAATCACTATTTAGTTTTCACATATGAGTACAGGGACTGGCAAGCATTATGACAGACATAGTGAAATCTATATTGGAATAATGAGGCAGATTGTGTGTTTAATATACAACTAGGCAACTTGTTTTTGCCAATAAAATGTGTTATTGGTTAATATGCAACCATAACTCACCAATTGTAAACAAGTGAGTTAAAAAAAATATACGTTATTGTACGCAAAAGCCAAATAATATACACCTTTTTAACATCTGTATTTATTTTTCGACAAATGAACTGAATGCATTAACACAGCAACGTACTGCCTTTGCGCTGGTTTTTGCTGTTGATTTCCCTGCTATCTCCACAAACGTCCTGTAGCAAACACAAGTGCATGCAGTCTCCCATACCTTGTAAAATACCCATGGATTGTGTCTTCACAGGTTCATAACTGGCCTGATTTGCAAATGTGGGCCAGTTATTTTGAGGTATCTGGTTCACTAATGCAGGCCACTTTTGTTTTGGTGCTCGGGCCTATTTTGTGTCCCAGTCCAATCCTATGTTGCTAGCATTAGGAATGGGCCTCGTGGAGGTAGGAGCTTCATAAGTTCCTATGGCATTCAAGAAGGTCAAAAAGAAGGAATCTTGGGAGAGCGGAATGCTTGGGTAGGCTGGGATCCACTGAGGAATTGCTCGCCTTACTCCAACCTCCCCAAATCTTTCCCGACACCTAGCCTGGGTCAGCACCATATTCTGGGGAGGAGCGTCTCCATAGTTCTGGAGTCCTTTTTAAAGCACCTTTTCCTTCTGCCACTAAGCACTTAAAAATGAAGCAGTAGCTTGGGTGGTAAGTGCACAGCCCCCATCGTGAGAGCCAAAGGTTACTGTGCAAGCAGCCAAGGTAGTGCAAGTTGTGTAAGGAGTAGTCCAAGTAGTGTCTCCTGACCCTGGCACCCAAGCTGTGGGACCTGTTCTGGAAAAAGATATGCGGGAGCTAGTCCACTAATAGCTAGATAGTCTCCAGCAAATCTGAAGTGCTCCCTTGGCTCTCTAAATTGGGTGGTTTAGCTTCTGGGACAAACATGGGCAGCACAGGGGTAGTCAGGGAGTCAGACAGCCTGGCTACTGATAGAAGATCAGTGAAGCTGTTGTTCTTCTAGTCAAGTGGGGAACAGGCCGTGTGTGGCCAAATGGTCTGTGTACCCTCCCTTCTTCGGCCAGGTGCTGCGGCCTCAAAAACTGCGAGTGGGGAGTGATTCAGCTTTGTCAATGGCATGAGTTGCTACTACAGGGCAGAATACACAAGAGGACAATGGAAAGAAAGGTAAGGAGAAGTCTGAAATGTCCAGGTTGACAACCTTCTTGTTGCCAGAAACCGACTGGGTCCACATCTGAGGAGCTGCAGGAGAAAATTAGGAAGGGGTTTTTGTGGACATTCTTGAGCTGATCATTGAAAAGCTAGCTGCAGAAGACAAGGATGACTCTAAAGAGTATGCCCAAGGTTAAGGAGGCAATACATAATTGGATTCAGGGCAATATTACATATCAGTCTATTATGCTTGAGAAATATCCTTCTTGGAGGCCTTAGATTTTCTGAAACATTATTGGTTGAAACCTTGTCACTTGGTCCAAAATAAGATTTCAGTGCTCATGTCGAATTCGGAGTAACATACTGGAAGGAATTCGATAGGGCTTTCATACTGAAAAATACAATGATTTCTAAAGTGACCTTGGATCAGACAGATGTGAATGCTTGGTTGCACTCGGGTAGAGGTGAACAAAGGTGCTTGGTGGGCCTACTACAAAAGGCCCTGAACATTCCCTGTACACAAACCCTGTACATGCCACACTGGCACTTGCAAATCTAAGTATAGTTGCTCTGTTCTGTGAGCTCCAGCACTGCCAAATTTGAGGTATTTTAATAAGTCCAAGGAAAAGGGAGCCAAAAAGTGACACTGAGGGACATTTACTAAAGAAGCCCCCTACCCCGGTTGCCCTTCAGGCTATGATTCCTTGGTGCAATTCCTATCCCAACCTGCATGTGGTGCATCATCTTCACTGTGATTTTGGCATGGTTTCAAGTTTCTAGCAGTTGGGGTGGTGGGGACCAAATCTTGTAAAAATAGCAGTCTTTGGCACTCAACAGGGAGGCTGCCAGGTGAAAGATTGAAAATGAGTTGCATCTGGGTAGGTTGGAAGGTTTTTTCAAAGGTAAACACTTGGGTGATTCTGTTGGGTCTGGTCCCAAAAAACAGAGCGTGGTGAGTTGAGGCTTTCATATAACCTATCTGGTCCCAGAGGTGAATCTGTGAATGATGCCATCAACACTATTTTGTATTCTGTGAGGCATGCTTCCCTTGATCAGGCTTCCCTCATGTTTAGGGCATTGGGAAAAAAGGGGTTGTGCTGCTGAAGGCTGAGACTGTGTTAGCCTTTTGAGGATTTTCATTTGCTGGAAATTCAGTTCGCTGTACCCTTCTTTTTTTCTTTTTTTTTTTTACAATTGCTTGCTGACGGGTTGCTTGGTGTCTTGTGCATACTTTGAATGTTTCAGCACCTTTCTCAAATAGATCTTTAAGGAAACCTCTAGAACTAGCCTTGTCATTCACTAATTGGTGTATTTCTCATTCATGGACCAAGCAGGCTTGCAGCGGTGTGCAGAGTCATTGTCTCACTTCACAGACTTAATGGCAAAGTTTGCAGTCCCTTGAGTAGGTCAAAAGACCACAGGCCCAGGTAGTGTGTTAGTTTTTCTGGGCATTGAAATTGCTACAGTCAATGGTGTCTACTGTCTCCCTCTCAAGACGTAAGCAGCATTTAAGGAGTCAATATTGTCTTCCTTCGGGGCTTGGAAAGTTGCTTTGCATATCTAGGTGTTAACCAGGCAGCTGAACTTCTCACTCCAGCTTTTCCTGATCGTACACGTCTTTTCCAGATCTATTTTGCAAGCTATGTTAAGTTTGAGGGAAGAACATCACAGACTTCAGCAGGGGTCAATCAGGATATGGGAATTTGATCTTCCTTTTTGGATGCATTCAGTGGCTGTATGATGTGACCTGCTCCACAGTACACATGCTGATTTAAGTTTATCCAGTGACTTAGCAGACAGTGTTGGTTTTGTGCCCATTATGGGGTTAAAAATGGTGTATGCCACTGTGGCTGGATGCTTGGTTCGAGTCTGGGCTGGTCAAGAAAGCAGCATTCTTGGAAATGTTCCCCGCTGTAGTGGTACTCCTGGTGTGGACTGACCACTTTCATGATTGTTTTCTGATCCTTTAGTATGTCTGTGGTTAATTCCATTAAACCGTGTTATAATGATTATTAATATCATTCATTGCAATTGAAAGGCTCTGCTGCAGTTTTTCTTCCAACAATGAACACAGCATACAGATTTCAAAATCATAAATCACAATTTAGTTTTCACATATGAGACCCCAGACTGACACACATTACTACAGACTGATAGTGAAATCCTGGTCTCTGTTTGAATAAGACTGCGTATTCCTTGTCTTGTTTCAAAACACAGACATTTCAGTGCTTTCACTCAGAAGCAACAGAGAAAGTCACATCTGTCCTGGAGCATCTTTGTAATATTGAGGTAGGGTCATGCCAGACCTCATATCAGGTATCTTAATTCCAAGGACCAAGAGAGCCTAATAAGGGGCCTTTAGTCTCTATTTAGAGTTTGTGGAGGGAACTTCAAGTGGAGTAAGGGAAGCTGTTCTCTTGGAATGCTTTTTACTTGCAGGGTGAGGGGAGATCTGCAGTTTTCAGGAGAAGGCATGTTTTAGCTTTGGCTTCCTCCAAGATGGCAGTGGTGCAGGACTGCTCCAGTTGTTTTTACATTTGCAAAGCTTTTGGGGTTGGGAACTGGAAGGGGTGCAGGGTAATTCAAGGCATCCCATTAATTTGGATAAATCCTTTAGGATATTGGCTGCCCCACCACTAGTCTGTATCTCAAGGTACAAAACAGCCGTATATAAGGCTGCTTTTTGGATGATTTCTCCAGGGCATTTAGAGTTGCCAAGATGGTTTCCAGTTTCAAAGCAGATGTGGATGTGGGGCTACTCCTAGGGAGTATTAAATGGTTAGGTTATGGGCGCAGTCTTGGTATCTGTTCCCTAACACCGATCAGCTTGGCAAGGGGGAGCATGTATTCTCCAGGTAAGCCCATATTGCCCGGTAACAGCGCTTCAGGAGTGTGTCTGCTTACATTTGGCCTGCTAAGCTAAGGCTTTATTGGTGCATAGCAAGGGGGCAATGCTGACAAAGTTCTAATTTATAAAGGTGTTGGGTTTAGCTCTACAGGCAGCATTTATTGATGACTTTAACTGGTTGGGGTACACAGGCAGGCATGGTTAAAAGAATTGGAAGGTGGTGTTACAGGTGCTATATGTACCTACCTCATTCAAGCATCCAGAATGGGGAGGCAAAAAACGGTAAGTTGTTGTAGTGCAAATTGTGCTCTCTTGCGGTAACACTTGTATTTTTTTCCACAACTCTGTGCACCAGAGATTATTGTTGAAATCATTATTTGGGTCCTAGGCCACTCATTTGTCTGAAAGGGCTGCAAGGATATTTTTCAGGAGTGATTTCCTGTAGTAGGCAAGTTATTTAGGCCTTCCCATACACTGGTTTGGTGGCAGTCATCTCTGTCTCAGCCACCTAATGGAGTTAGTGAAAAGACTAAGGCTAGGGTATTCGGCCACCAGCCCTCCTCACCCTTCACATCAGTGGTAGTGACCTGGCCCAGCAGGGCAGGCGGGATCTATTTTATGTGCTGATGTTTTAAATCATCATTGTCTAGATTTTTTCCTCAAGCAGCGATTGCTTGGTCACACATTATTATCCCTATAAGGGTGCAGAGGCATGGTTCATCAGTGCAGAGGCTTAATAGCTGAGGAAAGAGTCTTAACAAGCGCATGACAATACTTTTCAACAATGAGTGGCTAAAGACCATTCCACATGGCATTCTGAGGGGTGAGCAGGTCTTTCATGAATGAGGGTTCAACTTGTCCAGGGGGTGTAATGGGTTGTTCTTAGATTTTGTGGTTTCATTTATGACCCAGCATTTATACCACTGGTGGGGGAGAGGGGGCAATCAATCAGCAAACCTTCACAGCCTATGTTGGTGTGGACACTATTGGGCCCGATTCACAAAGGTAAACTTAGATCAAAATTCTAAACTTAGACCAAAAGTCTAATATTACTAGTAGTAAAGTTAGACCTTTGGTCTAAGTTTAGACTTTTGGTCTAAACTTAGACCAAAAGTCTAACTTTACTCCAAGTAAGTCTAAACTTAGACTTTTGGTCTACATTTACGTTTGTGAATCTGACTCATGGTTGGCAACAAGGTAGGTAGACACCTTGCCATCAGGCGTCAAAATGTGTAAATTGTTTTTAACTAATTGTCCTACTCCAGACATGGGTTGTGGAGTTCTAACGGGTAACATGGGCTGTATGATGGTGTGGGTGAGGAGGTGGCTTATATGTCTGGCCTTAGCTCTTTGTGTGTTCTCCACATTAATTCTCTAGGGAATGGGGAGGAGGGCTCTTGTGTCAGGGGATCAAGTATGGCCTGGGTGCCTAGGCGCCGCTCCCCAAGGGTATCATGGGTTCCATGTAGGGATTCCTCCTACCTGGTTTGGGTCAGTGTTTGAGTTCACAGTGGTCCTTGATTTTGGGTGCACAGAATTTGACTGGAAGAATTCAACAAGGCCCCCTTGCATTATGGGAAAGGGTGATGCAGAGGAAACCAATTGGGTGGTAATGACGAGTCCAGTTCTTTTAGGACCTGGGAGGGTTATGAATTAGGGACTTTGTTTGTTTAGTTATCTCTGCCCATAAATACAAAGTGTCACTGTAAAAAGTTTGTTTTCTTATGCTCACCTCCCGTCTCAATATGGCCCGAAACTTTGCTCAAAACCAATCGATCACCTTCTGGGGTACATTATTCTGTTGTTCCTTGCTCTTGCAGCTTGTACCCCAGCTGTACAAGTCCCCCTCTGAATATATCACAGATCATACTGCTCCACTTCATGACAATTCTGCTGGGGAAGAAACTAGATTATCACAAAAAAAAAAATTTGACTGTTCTATTAAATCATCATCTCCTGTTCTTGATTTATTTTAAGCAGCCAGTGCAAAGATATTAGTCCTAAAAATGTGTGCTTGGGCATGCCCCCATTCAGATCTTCTTATTGAAGAGTTGTGATCAGGCACACTTTCCTATATCTGTAAAGTCTAGATTAATTGTCTTACAAACTGCGTCACTGGCTTATGGAAGTGCCTGAAATCATCTAACATCAGCCACACAAACCAAATTACAGTGTAACCTCAATCAGTAAATCAATCAGTATTTATAGAGCGTGACCTGTCCCTCACGAGGGTATCCAGGGGCTAGGTGCAGGTCTCCATCGAAGAGCCAGGTCTTCAGCCCTTTCTTGAATTTGGTAAGCCTAGATGAGGTGCACATAGGGAGGGCGTTCTATGCCTTGGCAGTGAGAAATGGGAAGGAGCAACCTTTGGCGTGGCAGCGGCATGTGTGAGAGATCTGCACGTGGGCCAGGTATGCAGAGCGGAGGTTCCTGCACGGGTGGTGGAAGTGAAGGCATTGGTTCAGGTATGCAGGTCCTTGGGTGTGGCTTTGTAGGCATGTCAGATGAGCTTAAAGTGGCATCTCTTCTGGACAGGTAGCCAGTGGATGTCTTTAAGTTGCTGGGAGATGTGGGCTGTCTTAGGCAGGTCAAGTATAAGTCTGGCAGCCACCTTCTGTATTGATTGGAGCCTTTGCATGAGTTCATTTGTGGGGCCCACGCAGAGTGCATTGCCATAGTCAAGGCGGCTGGTGATGATAAAATGAGTAACTGTCTTCATTGTGTTGGTGGGGAGGCACTTGAAGATTTTACAGAGTATGCAAAGAGTATGGAAGCAGGCAGAGGCAATGGAGTTGATCTGCTGTTTCATGGAGAGTTCACTATCAAGGATGATGTCAAGGTTTCAAGTATGGTCTTTCGGTGTGGGGGTGCGGCTGAGCTCCGATGGCCATCCGGAATCATTCCAGAGGGCGCTGTTTTTGCCAAAGATGAGAACTTCCATTTTGTCAGTGTTCAACTTTAAGCAGTTGACCTTCATCCATGCTGAGATGTCCTTCATGACCTTGTGGAACTTTATCTTAATAGAGGTGGGGTCGGCAGAGATTGATAGGACGAGTTGCGCATCATCGGCATAGGAGATGACGTTGATGTTGTGCGATCTGACGACATCTGTGAGGGGGGTCATGTAGATGTTGAATATGTGGGGCTGCAGGAAGAGCTCTGGGGAACACTGCAGATGTTGTGTTTGGTTTGCAACTTGAAGGTAGGGAGGCTGACTTTCTGGGTGCATCCGGTGAGGGAAGATGCCATCCATCTGAGTGTATCATCTGTTATTTCTGACTAGTGCAGGTGGTGGGAAACCATGTCCAAGGTGGGGGAGACATCGAGCAGGATTAAGGTGGCAGATTCTCCTTTGTCGAGTATTGTACGGATGCCATCTGTGGCCGTGATGAGAGCTGTCTCGTTGCTGTGGTTGGATCTAAAACCTGACTGGGATGAGTCGAGTAGGTTGTATCTCTTCAGGTGTTTGGTGAGTTGGAGGTTGACTACTCCAGGACGTTCGCAGGGAAAGGGAGCAGTGAGATGGGTCGGTAGTTTTGTAGTTTGTTGGGGTCAGCAGAGGGTTTCTTGAGGAGGGGGGCTGATTTTGGCATGTTTCCAGGCATCGGAAAAGGTGGCAGAGGTGAGTGAAGTGTTGATGATGGTGGTGAGTTAGTGGCTGATCTCTTCTCTTCTAAGGTTGAAAAGTCGTGGGGACAGGGGTCAATGGGTGCTCTGGAGTGGATGGAGTTCATAAGGGTGGTTGTATCTACATCAGTGAGTGGTTTCCAGACATTGAGGAGGTGGTTGGTGGTAGTGGTGGATTGGATGTTGCAGGAGTAGGATGGTTGGGGGTTGAAGTTCTTGTAGATGGTTGTTATTTTGTTGTGTAAGTGGTCGGCGAGGTCATTGCAGAGCTTCTTTGATGTGGGGATGGAGTTTTCAGTGGCTGCATGTCACGTGAACTCCTTGAAAATGGTGAAGAGTTCCTTGGATCGCTTAGCGCTGGTATCAATCCTGAAGGTCAGTGCTTCCCTTTTTAATGCTTTGATGTGTCTGTGTCATAGTTTGAGGGCTGTTCTGTAAGCTGCTCTATCGGTTTCATTCTTGCTGATGCACCAGCTTTTCTCAAGTTGTTTGCATCTGTGTTTGGTTTTGATGAGTTTCTCAGTGTACCAGTTGGTTTGCTTGGCTGGTCTGTAGGCTTTGGCTGGTTTAGTGGGAGCCCCTTGGTCGGCGGCGTTGGTGATCCAGTCGTTGAAGTTCTGCACTGCTTGGTCTAGGTTGGGGGGTAGGTGGGCCAAGTGGTGCTGAGGGCGTGGGTCCAATGTTGCTGTGAGACCTTGGCCCAGCTGCGAAAGGGGGCTCTGTGGAGGTTGGGGGTAGCGCGTGTGAATCCGGATATGGTGAAATGTATGATGGAGTGGTCCAACCAGGTGAGGTCCAAATGTGTGGGTAATTCTGTTGCTGAATGAGTTGGTGTCAGTGTGATCGTCTAAGTGGAAGTTGAGGTCACCCAGGAAGATGTAGTGTTCAAGTTCTATCGCCAGAGGTGTGATGAATTCCACAATTGTGTTGCTGATTCGGTCCGCGGTCCTGGTGGTCTGTAGGCCAGGGTGCCTTTGATGGTGATGTTATTGTTGATGTGGAGCTGGAAGTTCATGTGATCATGACTGAGGTGGTCTGGTCGTTGGTGATTGTGCAGGTGCTCGGCTCCTTGTGCATAACAAAGATGCCGCCTCCATGTTTGTTGGGGCAGTCCTGGTGGTTCATCTTGTAGCCAGTGGGGGTTGCTATGGCGATGTCCAGTGAGGAGGCTGGGTGAGTTAGGTTTTGGTGATGAATGTTATGTTGGGGGTGAGGTAGGAGACAGTCTCTCCAGATTTCGGTGGTGCTTGCAGAGGGATCTGGCATTGAGTAAGATGCAACTGAGTTGGCCCGGTGTGGTTTTGGTCAGTGCTGTTGGCGGGATGGAGGATGCTACAGTGGTACTCAGTTCTGGTGTGGAGGTGAAGCAGCAGTGGCGGCAATTGAAGGGTCCTGCTGTGGAGCGGGGCGATGCTAGGTAGCAGCTGTTGTTACAACTGGGGTCTAGGGTGCAAAGATCACTTGCATAGTATCTGAGAGGGTCCGAAGGGCCAGGGTTCCTGGCACTGGACCCGGTCCAGGCACAGATGGGTGCAAACAGGCTTGCCCTTGGCATGCCTTCGGTGCACCAGTGCCACAGTTGCGCTGCTGCCTCCATTAATGAGCTCTTGAAATGGGGAGGGGTGCTGGGAGGCAAGCAAGAACGCGTGGGAACCAGGAAGGTAAGAAAGGGTGGGGAACCAAGAGCACAGGGAGCAGTACCCCAAGGGCAATGCTGTTACAAGGCTCCTGGGGACAGGAGACCTTGGTGCAGCAAAGGAACACCTGGGCAGGAACCTGTAAGGAGGCAGGTAGGAGCCTGGCTGGGACCTGGCACTGGGCAGAGAGCCTGGTGCGGGTTAGAGCTGGGTGGTCCTCCTCACTAGAGCAGTGCTCGGGCCTCCATTAAATAAGTCCTGGGGGGGAGTGGTTCTGGGAGGCAGGCAAATGGACGGGAACCAGGAGCACGGGAAAGGGCGGGAAACCAGGAGCACGAGGAACGGTACCTCGAGGGCAATGCTGCTACAAGGCTCCTGGGGACAGGAGGCCTTCGTGCCGCAAAAGAACACCTGGGCATGGACCTGTCAGGAGGCAGATCAAAGCCTGACTGGTACCTGGCGCTGGGCAGAGCGCCCGGAGCTGGGGAGAGCTCGGAGGACCTGCTCCTATTTGATTTCTCAAGAACAGACAGGATGGTCTACAGCCATGAAGGTTTATTCGTATAAAGTTACAAACTTAAATCGACCAGTACACCAGTTATCAAATAAAGATGTATTTATCCATTTAGTTGTGCAATCTGAAATGTATATTACACAGATGAAAACGGAAAACAAAATTAAATATAAGATTCAAAACCGATAATATATCAGTTCCATAAAGGAACTTCCCTAAACTAAATAATACATCAAAAGTGTCAAGAGGATTTTTTTTGCGGAAGGTGATAGCATCAAATGAACCAAATTAAGGTTTACGTCACGAGGCATAACTGTTCAAGAGTCTAACTCAAAGACTTAAGAATATAGGTACTCCAGTAGCAGAGTTAGGGGAAAGGTCTGTCCTCAGCAGAGTCAGGAGAGGATCTGCTGGACTTAGTGAAGAGACACACAATTATATCAAACATGCTTCTCTAGAAGCTTCTTCTCTCAAACTCCCCCTGGATGCAGCCAATCAGGAGGCCCAGTCTTCTGGTTGCAGATAGATTCCCTATATTCGTATTCCCAAACAAAGGAGCACATAGCCTGGTACAGGAGTCTCTCTCCCGCACACAACACATTCATCAGAAAGCTCAAATTAACTCTCCTAATCCAACACATTCCCAAGCTAAACAGTTCACTGTTCTACTAAATAACAAAGATGATAAGACACCTGCAATAGAAAGAGAGACACGAAGCTATTTATAAATCAACAGTACGTGTCTTAAAGGAATACTGAAAGTGGCTCAGACCTACTTGTAGTCTGGCCAACATTAAGAATCTACAGTTAAATGAATGCACAATCTCATGAGCAGTTCACTGATTATATTTCAGTTATGTAAATATGGCTTGGTTACAATGAGATACTGCCACTTGCAACACACAGATTAACATATTGCCATATGGATTAACATATGATTAGTAAAATTAGGGAACACTAGAATTATGAGGCTCCTGTTGTGTGCACTCCATACCATATGTGCCCCAAGCCACTGCAGCATTTTAAAACTTTTTTTTAATTAGATTTTTCATATAATGGCAAGAAAAGAAACATCAGACACAAACCAGAAACAAGACAGGCTTGCAATTCAGGCTTTGTATCTATTCACTCATAATATTTTGCAACACAAGAATGCACAACCTAGCACACCCCCAACACCACCTGACAAGAGAACCACCAGTGCTGGCCCTGCCTCTTCCTCTGTTTCATCCCTTCAACACATCTTGGGTGCCCCATATGTTTACATCTGTATTCCTCAGCTCACTTCCAGGGACCCCATTTTTAAATCAAATTTACAAAGACATCCACAGACCTCTCAGACCAGCTCTTCAACCCTCTTGCACCAGTCCATATTAGATTCAGGTTTTCCAATGGTTGGGGTGGAGTTACTTTCCCAGTGCCCCGCTTTGTATCGTCTAACCACCATTAGTTAATAGTAAATGTGTACACTGTTCCAAGAAAGAGAGGGCGAAAGAGAAAGACTGAAAAATCAATGTTGTAGGAGTGCCCTCAAGCATCACAATAGGATGCAGAGCATCATCATCGGGCTAACTCCTCGCCAGACCTAACCACCATTAGTGCCACATTAAACAAGTATTTGCAATGGAACGGGTCTCGCGATAGAGCTATTAGCGTTGTAAACTCCTCACATATGCAAGCTGACGGACGCCATTAGCATGAAGGAGACACAGAAAAGGAAACAGAAGTTCGCTCGCAGTGAAACTTATTGGCAAAAGTGCAATTATCCATGTTACCGACAAAAGTGAAATTGTGCAATTATCCATGTAACCAGCAAAAGTGCAATTATCCATGTAATAGGGTCGATGTCATGCAAAGCGCTCTACTTCTGCCTAGCAAGATTGCGCTGCACAGGAAATGAAAAGATAAAGTAGTCCAGAAACCAGCTGAAAACACAGAGCCTCGTATGTTTTGAGTAGTTTACCGGTGCGCTCGAGGAGGGTTAAACACCAGAAAAGGCATGACGTATGCATGCCTTTCACAAATGGAATCAATCGATTTTTAAAAGGCAATCCTACAAACTAATGAAAGTGACGGGCGTGACATGGGCGTGGTTAGAAGCCCACATAGAGATTACAACATGGTCCAGAGCGCTTGCACGCGCTCGACCCTAGAAAATAAGAGCATGTATTTTCCAAGGGTCTGGTTGACCTAGGGCTACGAACTGTGAAGTGTGCAGCACTGAGATATCCATCACAGTGGCTATCTTTTCCCCTACCTTCCCCAGTACTCCAGTATCAGGGGTACTTATATATAGTGTGTGGTAATGTCCCCTGCTGATGACAACCCTGCAGACATAGGTCACTAGTGTTGTGTCCCATTCAGTATAATCTAGTCCTTGTAGTTGGCTCTGTGGTGTCTTGTAAGCTTGACTAGTCAAAAAGCTGCCCATATGGCCACCTCTCATGCATATCGACAGGCCACACGCCATGCTTCATTGTCCAGCCTGCCCAGGTCTTGCTCCCACTTTTCTCCTTCAGTGTGTCCATCTGGGGAAGACTGTGAGTAAATAACGTGACATATATCTGTGAGATCGCATGTTTAGTCAGGGGAGTCCTTTACCATGTCACCCAGTTGATTGTCATATCCCTGCAATATATGTTGCGTCCTCCCCATCAATTCTTATTCATCCTGCAACTTGGAGAAGCATATCATCTAACAATTCTGCCAGACGTCCCCTGCCTTACTGATCTTCAACAGGTCCCATCTGCTATGACCATCCACCGCCCTCAGCTCCTTCAAAGTGTCCTCTCATACTGGTGTCACCATTGTTATTTTCCCCTTACAGCATGTGGCTTGCATCGCTTTCCTCCTTGTCCTATCATGGCCATCAAGATTGGGAGCCTTGTCACCCTCCCTGTACCATACAGCTGACGAGGATAGCTTCTCAGTCCATTGCTTGTCTGTTCACCAACAAGGAGTGCTTCTGCTGTGCTGGGAAGACCCAGTCATTGATGACCCCTAGCTGGGCTGCCCAGTAGTAATACCTCTGGTTGGCAGGACTATGCCACTATCCCAGGGCTTTCTAGTCAACGTGGCAAGGGCGATCCTGGGGGCCTCTCTGATCCAGAGCAGTAGTCTAGTGGCTTCATCCATTTTGTGGAAGAACCAATCAGGGACCTCAAAGGGAGTGTTCTGCAGAGCGTAGAGGTCATTGGGCAAATAGATCATCATATAGATTGCTTCCATTTCCAACAATGAGGACGGGAGACTACACCAGTATCTCACATCCGTTTGTGCTCCGCAAGTACATTGTCAAGGTTTTAGCTGATTTAGCCTGGTTTGCCGTGATATAGATTCCAAGGTATGTGAAACCCGTGGGCTTCCAATTGAAGGGACAAGTCCATGCCCCAGTGGGCTGCAAGTCAGCGAGTGGGTAGGCCACTCATTACTTCCAGTTCATGTGGATCTCTGCATAGGAACGGAATAACCACAGAGTATCTAAGATCTGCAGGATGGAACCCACTGGGTCTGCCAAGTACAGGAAAATGCCGATCGTGTAAAAGGAGACAACATCCTCCTAGTCTGGGCCCCATTTCAGGCCGCAGATCAGTGCTTCTCCACATAGCCACTTAACCAGTGGCACAGTTGCCATGGCAAATAATAGAGGGGACAGTGGACAGCCCGGTCTAGCTCCTCTGCCTAGTGTGAATTCGGCCGAGATAATACCATTGACCCTGACCCTGGCAATAAGGACCCTATAAGGCAGCGTGAGCCATAGCAAGAAAGACAGGTCAAATCCTATTTTGGTGAGGATGGCCATCATGTAGGGCCATACTAGGTAGTCAACTGCTTTTTCCACGTCTAGGCCCAATCTGATTGTCATCACAAATGCTGTCTCTACATGCCAGGCAGCCAACTAAGAGCCTGGGATTGTGACAACGCATTTAAAGGATTCAGGAGGCAGCCCATTCAGGTTCAAGATCTCCTGCTTTTAAGCTGGGATGATGCCTCAGAAATCTCAGTATAGGAAATGTTGGCATCTAAGGACGTCCAGGCCTCTCCCCCAAGCTCCCAGCTGGGATACCCTAGAAAGAACCCTCCAGGCTGCCCTCATCCTCATCCACTCTTGATTGCTATAGTCCTCCCAGGTAATCAGCAAACACTTGTGCTATGGCAGCAGGTGTCTCCACTAGGACTCCGTCCATTCCTTGTATTCTGTGTATTCACCTCTGCCCTTCTTTGCAATGTGCCAGCAAGACCAGTAATTTTCTGACCTTATCTCCCAGCTCATAGAGTTTGCCTTGTCTTTTCCTAAAATACGCTCTGGGTTCCTACTGGACTAGGGATCTGTAGTCCTCTAGGACTCTGCTGCACTTTGGGCCTTCTCTGTGGCAGGAGAGGACACATATTTCACCTCTCATCCTACCAGTCTGGTCTCCAGGTCCCTGTACTCATGTTCCCCCTCTTTCTTATTACCGGTGACATGTGCAATCAAGTGTCCCTGGATCACTGTTATGTAGGGTTCCCATAAGATTACCTTCCGACTCAGCCGTCCTACTGTTGCCTTTATAATAATTGTCAGTGGATTCTGTGATCAATTTCCTCGTAGCCAAATATATAATTTCTCAAGGGGCCAGTTGCCATCCCAACTGAGCCAGTCCCAGGGATATCTGGTAGGTCGTGACAATGGAGTGATCTGATATGCCTCTCAGTAAGTATTTGGTATCCTTGAACCAACCCACCTGGTGTTGCGGTGCCAGGAGGTAGCCCAAGCATCATAGAGATCTCATGGAGGTAGCTGCATTGGACTACTGCAGTTGTCTTGGGTGTTCCACCCTCCAGAGGTCTACAGATCCTACATCCCCAGGTAGGTTTCCAATCTTATGTCAGTACTAGGCCTGTATCCTGAACAGGGATCCCTGTGCAGGTTGTCAAGAGCTATTAGGTAAACATCTCCCCCAGTGATCGTAAGAGCATCCAGCACTGTCAGCCTCCAATTTCCATTTTCCTCAGCCCAGTCGTTTGGTGGCTTAGGGGTAAGTATGAGGATGTGATTGTCAGAGGCATCCCACTCCTGCTCCCATTCACCACCACCTGGCATCCATCCAGCATCAAGTCCCAAGTCTTTGTGACCTGCAGGGGAAGAGATTTAGGAGCGAGAATCCCCACATCTCTAGAGCCCGCTGGGAACCCTATGTGTGCCATCATCCTATTTCTGCCTCGGGCCACCCACAGTTATTGCCCACCAAACAAGTCTTTAAAAGAAGAGGTCAGGCATCGAGAACTTATTTTCCACATCAGTACAGGAGGTGACGTCACTAGATCTCCCATCATCCACCTGTACAGGAAGTGTCATCAGTAAATTTCCCATCAACCATCGGGACAGGAAGTGACATTACCTTTTTTCTTGCTAAAATCAATGTTAAACAAAGAAGCCATGCAGAGAATGCATCATCAATGGATATCCAATCACCGTCCGGCACAGGAAGTGACATCACTAAATTCACTATCATCAATCGGGACTGGAAGTGACATTGCTGGTTTTCCTGCCCAAACCTTCTTTAAAAGAGGAAGCCAAGCAAGAGGACGTTATTTCTCAGCATCTATCAGCACAGGAAATTACATCACGGGACCCTGAACTCTTCTCCCCTCCCAGGAACTACTTCATGGCAGCTGCAACATGGACATGCAGCGGATGCACGTAGTGAGCGAGCCGCTGGCATGCAGATGGTGTGCAAAAGGCCAGCCTATCTGCACTTGCCCGGACCTGGACCGCACCCAGCGCCAGGAACCCTGGTACGATAACCACTGAGCGATACTCTGCAGCACCCCTTAGGTTCCCTCAACTGCTGCCAAGCCTCAAATCATAGTAGGCGCTTTCACCAGCACCCATTGCTGGTTCTACAGCAGCCACCCACCCACACCACCAGTGCAAATGCTAACAATGCCTTCAACACCCCCTCCCAACACACATGCCACACAAGCACTAAAACTGTCTGTACCTCCACCCTACACCACAGCAAACCCGCACATCAAACCTCACTCAAATGCATGCTTCTCAACACACGATCACTCGGCAAACACACAACCGAAATTTGGGACCTGTGGAGCAGCGATGTAGCCAACATGTTCTTCATCACAGAAAACTGGCTAAACCCATCATCAGTTTCAGACATTGCCACATCAATCTCATTGGGCTACAAGATTTACCTTTTGGGCTCCAAAGGACCACCTTCACAAGCCAAGAGGAGGACTAACTATCATCTACAAGAATTCTATCAAATGCACATCATCCACAGAAAACACCGCTCCATTCAAGGAACACCTGCACTTCAAGCTGCAAATTCTGAAAAGTTTACCCAGAATGGAACCCTAACCTACTGATCACCCAGAGCACAGGCCACCTTTGCGAACCTCATCACCGTCTTTGTCACTCCACTCACCATGTAATCCAGAGCCTACATTCTCCTCGGTGACCTCAACTTTCATCTGGAAAACTGAAATGACCCCTTCTCCACAGCACTCCTTGAAAGCTTGAACAACTTCAGACTCACCCACCTCATCTCAGAACCATCACACACTGCAGGACACACACTAGACCCCATCTTCATCATAAGTGACAGCATCAAATACAACTCCACAATTCCACTCACATGGACCAACCACTCCATCATCCACTTCCAAATCAACATACCTAAAGTCAACACCCCTACCAGCTTCAGCTTTCCAAGTCACGCTTGGCGTGAAATCACAGAAACAGACTGGTTCAGCGCCCTCAGCATGGATGAACCTAGCCCCATAGACAACCTTGACAAGGACATCAACAAACTCAACTCAACAACTGGATCAAGAACTGCATGGACTCCCCACACCCATCAAACCCAACAAGCACAGAGGATCAAACAAGCAGGCCATCTGGTACACAGAAGAACTTAGAGGCACCAAACAACACTGTAAACAGCTAGAAAGGATATGGAGAGCCAGCCACAAAACCACTGACAAATCTGCCTACAAGGTTGCACTCAAATACTATCACCAGCAAATAAGAGACACCATGAAAA
The DNA here is from genome assembly GCF_031143425.1 of Pleurodeles waltl. Classification (NCBI taxonomy): domain Eukaryota; kingdom Metazoa; phylum Chordata; class Amphibia; order Caudata; family Salamandridae; genus Pleurodeles; species Pleurodeles waltl. The sequence goes on from NC_090437.1 coordinate 1,013,698,170, forward strand.
AAGCACTAGTGGCCCATATTGAATGAAGCTCCAACAGCTGCAAGGAGCCCTTCTCGATCTTTAAGGATTTCACCTTCCCCTCAACCATTGTCTACAACATTGCTGCCTCCCGCCAACTCTATGATAATCTATCCAACATCTTCCGCAGAAAAATCGCAAACATCTATAGCAACTTCGCACACTAACCCAACCCCAGAGAACTCATTGCTAACCCACCCACCACCAACCAAGAATACCACCTGACTAAATGGACAACCCTCACCAGAAACAACACAGCGACAATCATGTGGACCATCCACTCAGTGGCCAAAACAGACCCATAATCCCATTACATCTACAACCTAGGAACATCACCAATCAGCACTTCATTGACCCATTTCATCAACACCTCAATCACGTCCACCACTTTCCTGGATGAATGAAAATTTGCAGATATCAACACCCTCCTCAAGAAGCCCACATTCCACCTGAATCACCTGACCCATCTCCCTGTTCCCCCATTCAGCCAATGTGATTGAGAAGGCCATCAACATGCAATTCACAACCCAACTCAAACTTCACTATCTTCTAGCCAACACTCAATGAGGATTCAGAAATAACCTCAGCACCAAAACAGTATTCGTGGTGGCCTCCGATGACATTTGAATCAATCTAGACAGAGAAGAAACAGTGCCCCTCATCCTGCTCAACCTCTCCACGGCCTTCAACAGTCTCCCATAATACCCTAATCAGAAGACTCCACAAGATTGACATAAAAGGATCTGCTGTCTAATGGATCTGTTTCTTCCTCACAAGAAGAACCCAAAGAGTTAGGCTGCCACCCTTCACATCAGAGACCAAGAAACTGATATGCGGAGTCCCACGGGATCATCCCTTAGCCACACCCTTTCCAACACATTCATGATACCTCTCACCAATATCATCTGATCACAAAACGTCACTGCAATCTCCTACACTGATGACACCCAACTCATCCTCTCCCTGACAGGCAAGACAACCACCACCAGAACCAGCTTCACCAACTGCATGAACATGGTAGCCAACTGGATGCAAACCAACTGCCTCAAGCTCTGCTTCAACAACGTGGAAGTACTGGTCTTTAGCAATAAGACCTCCCCATGGGACTCCATATGGAAGCTGTCAAAGCTAATACCAACACTCACAGACCATGCAAGAAATCTAGGGATCATCCTATATGACAAGCTCAACATGTCATGCCCACTTGCCACCACAGGTTTCAACTGTGTTAGCGTAGACACCATTTTCCCCACTCTTTCCATCAGTTTCCCATGCTCCGTCCTGAGAATGCTCATTTCCTTGGCCACTGCATCAATCTTGAACTCACGCGCTCACTTGGTGTCCTTGATGACCTTTAAAGTCACCGCTGTATGGGGCTCTAGCTCCAGTCAATAGCCTCCTGCATTTGTCTTTCTCATGTCCTCTGTCAGCAGGAGGTGTTCCCCGACTGTGCCTGTTTTGACGCTTTGGCGTTGACCATCCTCAGGGGCCAATTCTCTAAGAGCAGTCATCCAGGGCTCCCAGTCACTTCTGCTCTCACAATGATACTGAGGGAATCCATTGTCATCTGTCACCTGTGACCAGGGGACTGGGTCCCTGCCATCACCTCTGATCTTGTGAGCCTTAGTGGTCCACTCAGGCAACAGGCCGCTTCTGGTCACCAGCTGAGACTGGCCCATGCAGAGTCAGCCACAGTCCCTACCGAGCACCAGCCCAAGCCCAAGAGCTACCCCCAGGTGGAACCGGCTAATCGGTAACCCTGCAGGCTAGGACCAAGGTGGAGAAAGGCACCAGCCCCAGGCAGACCACAACAACCTACTCCTGTGAGGCACAAGCATCCCACCCTCCTCCCATCAGCTCAGTATTTGTGGCCAGACACCCTGCCAGGCCGAAAGCCTGCTCCCTAGCCTCCAGAACCGGTCCTTCCTTGTTGATCGGTGCCCTCTCCCCTTCTGCACCTTGCCTGCAGCGTAATTAAGGGCGGAAAGAGGGGATGCAGAGGTGGCCTTCAGTCCGATTATGCCAACACCACCTGGGTCTTGCTGGGCTGAGTGCAGGCCGTCATCTTGCCAGTCCACAGCGAGGCTCAAGTCTGCAACTTGTGGGCCAGGAGAAGCCACTCAGACCCTCAGCAGCATAGCACCTGGTGCTTCCCGAGTCAGGACACCACAGATCCTCCTTATGGAAGCAGGAGAAATGCCTCTGCTGGCCATGAGTGCCAGAGCTCGGATTCACACAGCCGACTTCATACATACTCATTGGTTGACACACTGACTGATGTAGAGGGGGAGACAAGCCATGTGTAGATTGGAGTCTTGTATATTTGGCCACAGCACACAGCGGAAGAGGCTGAGCAATTAGATTTAAACACCTTGCATTGCTACTGGCCAAGCACAAAAAGCAAGTGCATAGACAACAAAACTAGGACCTTCTTTAAAGAGATGGATCAATGGTTTGCCACTTCCACTCTGCATGCTGTCCCCTCAAAGAAAGCAAGCACAAAACATTGTCAGATCGATAATATGATGCCAACATTCCTGTCTTCAAATATTTAAACCAGAAGGTCTAAGCTACCCACATTAATACTGGTGTTGCAACATTAGAATCTCAGGCACAGACTACAGGTGTTTCTGTGTGTGCCAGTCAAAACTTATTAGTAGTGAGGGCACATTGTGATGTTCGTCCCACAGTGCTACATATTGTAGTTGTGCAGCATTATAATAAAGTTAAACAGCAGAACAATTCCAGCTTTTTTGCACAGTCACTGTATTGTCTATAGGGCAACTTTATTTATGTTCAGATCCCAAACAAAGTTACATACAGGAGCTTTTAATTCTTTAACAAAAATGAACCGGTAACCGTTGAGAGACATCATACGAAGAGTAGTTATGGGAGTAACGCCATTTTCTCCAAAGCTATTCATCCCATAGCTGAAAATCGGAGCTAGTGAACTTTATATTTTACATATTATGAGAAATGACAAAATTGTATCCTATTTTATTTGAATATATATGATTTATTGTAAAAAAATGTATTACCCACAGAGTTTGTCTATTGCTTAGACGCATCAGACCTCATGTTATTGTTACTCGACATTTGCATAGCTTATCCTTCACCATTAGCATGATACGGCTGTGCTTTTCAAAAGTCTGACGGCGACTTTTCCATAATGGGTTAAGGCCACAGGGCAATAGGGAAAATCATGCATGGGCCTTCTTGGCCAAATGCATGCCCATTGTACAGAAAATGTATATGTGTGGAAGTTAGCTGTTGGAAGCAAGTTGGGAGCCTTAATTGGCAATCAATTGCATAGCTTGGCACTGTTGGATGTATGTTTAGGGTTTTGTGTTTAAGAGTTCCGTTGCAGTGTATTTTAATGTGAAATGTCCTGATAAATGGCAGTGTTGTGTTAAAGTTTCAAAGCAGCTTATAAAACACACATATTCGTTTACTTGTATAGTGAGCGAGGTCTCAGCCATAAAAGTAGCACAATCCCCTCCAAACAAAGACTTATGTGTACATATTACAGAGATGAAGGTCGTTTTGCTTACTTCACAAAATTAAAAAATGTACATGGTAGAAATGGGGTCTCTAGTTGGCAGTGGTTTGCACCATGTCCAAGAAGGGATTCTCACTCTAGTCAGGTGATGGGAGCCACACAGCTAGAATAACCCCTGCTCACCCCCTTGGTAGTTTGGCACAAGTAGTCAAGCTTATCTCAGAGGTAATGTGTAAAGTATTTGTACACACACACACACAATAACACTGTGAAAACACCACAAAAGTACTCCACACCCATTTAGAACTAGCATTTGCAATGCAACGGGTCTCGCGTTTGCTCGTGTTAGAGCTAATAGCGTTGTAAACTTCTAACCGGACCTTTGTTGCCACATAAACCATGTACCTAACCAGAAAAAGTGAAATTAACTGTGTAACAGGGTCGATATTATGCAAAGCGCTCAATTGCTGCCAAGCAAGATTGCACTGCGAAAATAGAGAAAAAGTAGTCCATGAACCGGACGGAAAACAGAGAGCCTCATATGTTTTCTGTACTTGGTCGATGCGCTCGAGGAGGGCTAACCACCGGAAAAGGCATGATGTATGCGTGCCTTCCACTAATGAAATCAAGCAGATTCTAACAGGCAAGCCCACGAACCACTGAGAGACACTGACGTCATGTGGATGGGGCTCCGAGCCCTTTTCAATTCCTAAAGCATCTCGCTAGCGAAACGCATGCGTAAGCGCATGCGGCGCAGGCTCGACCCTAAAAATAGCCAATATTTACCTGAGTAAAACAATGCCAAAATGACAAAAATCCAACATACACAAACAAAGATACAAATTGTCAAAGATTAAATCTTAGTAAAGCGCTTAGAAACATAGGCCCTTATTATGACATTGGAGGTCACGTGACCGCCACGCCGGCGACGACAGTAGTACCGTCTCCAGGCTGGTGGTAACGACCACCAAATTGTGACCATGGCTGTGATCCCTCCCATAGACAGCCAATGTACCACTGCAACCGCCAGTGCGGTACGGCCACTGACCATGGCGGTAGCCACCTACAGGCTAGTGGAAGACAAGGATCTGCCCACCATATTATGACATAGTAGACCGCCAGCATTTCTGGGGCATTAGCAACGCCACCAAAAGCCTGGCAGAAACACATCATATAAAAGGAGACACTCACCTCCAGGGACACAGAGGAGTCCGAGACCGTCATGGAACCCAAACTGGAAGTCTTCCCGATGCTGTACCACGTGATGGCAGTCCAGGAGCACCAACGCCGACGAAGACGACGACGGTGAGTACATCTGCCTAGCACACAAGGGAGGGAGGGGAGAGTGACACATAAACACACGCACAACACACACCAAACACATATGCCACACACCCAGAACAATCTGCAAAGTAAATCAACAGCAACATAACCCAGGAGCAAAGAAAGCCAGGACATATACCTGTTATCCAACCACTGTAATTAGGAGGGAACAGCAACCTCAATTGTTGAAGTAGAGAAATAGAAATATAAATATGTACAGAAAGGGCCACTGGCCAGTCCAATATCATTAATGGCCACAGGGCAACGTCAAAGGCCCAACTTGAATCCTGACAGCATAGGCACTCCACTGGGCATCATGGAGATGGTAGGCAGGCACCTCAGGGGGAGGGGTGTGTGGAGGGGTTGGTGGAGGGGTTTCCTGTGAGGGGGGTCCTTGGGCTTGGGTTAGGGAGGGGCGGGGGTAGATTCTTCCCCTTCTGGGTAGGGGTCGGAGTGTCCTTGGGACGGGGGCCAGAGTGCCACTCTTTTTCCCCTTAGTGGCGGGGGAACTTTTAGAGGGAGGACCAGGAGATGAATGGGAGCTGAAGATACTGGGCCGGGGGGGAGGGGGACTTTCCTCTTGCGGGTAGGCCGGTGGGGGGTAGGGAAGAAGTCAATGCGGAAAGGAAAAGCTTCTTAGGACCAGCAAGGTTTGGGAGGAGGAATGGGAGTGGAGGTAGAGGATGTGGTTGTGGGAGGAGGAGGTGTGCTGAGCTTGGGTGCAGGTGCATGGACAGTGTGCGAGGTGGATGGCTGTTGGTGGTATGAGTAGGACCGTTTATGTCTTTGGAGGGGTGGACACACAGGAAGTGTGGATGTATGTTGTGGTGTTGTCTGCAAGTGAGGTGGGTGTGCTGCATGAGTTGGTGATGGTGGTGGTGGTGACTGCTCATGTGGTGTGTGGGGTGCATGTCTGCGTGTCTGCTGTTGTTGTGACTGTGGGCAAGGCTGTACAGGTGGCAGGATCTGGGACTGATGATGCAGTGCATGCAGGTGTGAGAGTTGATGTGACTGTGAGGGAGGAGGAGGAGGGGGAGACAGTGGAGGCAGTGGCTGTTGTTGTATGTGCTTCGGTGCTGGCTATGTATGTGCTTGTGGAGTGAAGTGGGCTGCCTGTGCTTGTCTGTGCGAGTCCTGTGTTGTTTTAGGCGCATGCTTGTCTTATTGTGTGCGTGGGATGGGTTGGGGGAAAGGGCTTTGAGACTGGGAACAGGTAGTTGGAGGGGGGGGGGGGGCGGAAGGACCAGGGACACTGGCTGTCATCAGAGAGGAGGCCAGAGCCTGAAATTATCTTTGTAGGGCAGCCAAGCCACCGTGAATGCCCTCCAGATAGTCATTGCATTGCTGCATCTGGGATGCCAGCCCCTGGATGGCATTCACTATGGTTGACTGCCCTACAGAGATGGATCTCAGGAGGTCAATAGCCTCCTCACTGAGGGCAGCAGGGCTGACTGGGACAGGGTCTGAGGTGCCTTGGGCGAAGGAGACACCCACCTTCCTGTATGAGCGGGCACAGGCAACGGGGTGGGGGGCTACCGGGAGGGCGGTGCTGGTATGGGGTTGACGGAAGATGAAGTAGATGGGGTGGTCCCAAAGGGGTCCGCCACCACCAGGGAGCTTCCATTGGAGGAGGAATCAGAGTCTGTAGTCATTGCTCCAGTCTCCCCTGTGGTGCTCCCCCTCACCCTCCAACCCACTGGTCCCATGGGAGTTGGTGACTCTGCCTCCTGGGTCCCGTGGGCTGCATCTCCCTCACTCGCTGGTGCCCTTGCTCATTCATCAGATGATGCTGATGCACACATGGACAGGATGACAAAAGGAGATAGGGTGGGGGAGAAAGAAAGGGAGCACAGGGTCAATCACAGCACCAACAGCACAGATGGCATACACATCACAATCACTCCCTGGGGCTTACATTGTGCAGTATGGACCACAGTGACATACCCTTGCCTAGGTACTACAGCACGAAGGAACCTAAACACTACCATCTGCACACCTACTGGGACCAACTAAGCCCTGTCTGTCATGGTATGCTAGCTACCTAGCAATAGCAAAAATCTGCATACCACCCTCTATAGCTGAGCAGTACCACGCAGGAAAGGCTAAGCCAGCATATTGAGGCATCCACTGACTAGTACCTTGCACCCAAAACCCATGACAGGCAACATATACAAAATACTACACAGTCTGTACTCACCCACTTGTGGCTGCTGTGCTGCCCTTAAGCGCCCATCTAACTCAGGATTGGCCACCTTCAATCAGTATGTGGGCCATTAGGAGGGTCAGGCTCTGACAGGCACCCCTCCCTTGTTGGGAGGCCTTCCCCAGCTGAGCCTCCGCGGTCTTTGGGGCACAGCGTCTCAATCCTCCCACTGCAGTGGGTGCAATGCCGGCTATTGACCTCCAGGGTCCGCACGTCCTTGGCGATGGCATGCCACAACCTCTTCTTCTGATGGGTGCTGACCTGAAGAGGAAACACAGACAGAAGGACACCATGAACCATATAATCCAGCCTGTCACACAAATGTTTTACATAGTGCATTTGCCCCTCAGCAAGCACACACATGACCCGTACCTCTGCATTCACATTGCCAGCAGCCATACCCCCCAAACAACACACTGCTAGCACACACATACATCTACATGCAGCCATGTCGCATGCAATGTACCCAGGTTGTACCCACCTTTTGGTCTGCAGGCCCATACAACTGCCCATACAGGGGTAGGACCCCATCCACGAGCCTCTCCAACTTTGACGTGAAGGCTGGAGCCCTTTCCCCTGTAGCATGGGCCATGGCAGGTTCCAGACACAGGTCACAGCCACACAGGCAGTGGAGATGACATTGAGTGAAAAGTCAGGAATCAAGTGAAGTGCTAGTAAGAAAATGGCAGTCATTAGAAGACTTTATTCGGTATGAAATAATTCAACCCTTAACTTACATAAACAACAATAAATAACCATAGTATCAATAAAACAATAAAATCACAATAATCATCATTTAAAAACAAATCAAATGTCATTTTCAAGAATAATAATCTAAAAAGTCCCTTAAAAAAACTCTAGGTTATTACGCCAAGAATGGCTCCCCTCAAAAACAATCCCAAACCCCTCCATACCAATGCATATGAGGCCATTTGCAACCACATAAAAGCAGGGCGAAATTGTACAAATCCCTTTGGCCTCAGCAGGGGTACTAAAAAACGTCTTCTAAAAGGTGCATAAAAAACACAAAATGATGTAAAATGGGACAAGGTCTGCAGGGACACCCCGTCACAGGGACACGGTCTGAGAGATTTTTCACCATACTGACCTAACGGAAAGCAGAAATTATTTCTAATGACCCCCAAACGGAATCGGGTAATAAGAGTCCTTTCCCTCAGGTCATTTATTGCTAGGAGATAGGGCTCAGGACCCACACCCATCTTTAACATAATAAAATCCCTGACCGATTGTTTCCCTAGTTCCTTTCCCTCTCTTTCAACCCTCCGAATCCTTAAAAAATTCTCCTTCACCCAATTTTTATCCTGGCTAGTCAGACCCTCGGGAGAGTAAAACAAATCCGGCCGCCCCAGTTCCTGTGCTACTTTTCTTATGTACATCAGCCAGGGAATGCATTTTACATTATCACAGGCCAAACAATCCCTTAAAATCTCTTTATTAAAAATAGCAAATTTGTTTCTCCAAATCGAAATCCATACTAAAAGGGGAGCCAACTGAATAGTATCTTGCACACACTCAAGATCTAGTTCTAGATGCAAGCAAAAGCCAGAGGTATTTTGACCAACGCCCAATAGTCTTCTACAAAAACGATTTTCTTCAATAATGGGCACTCGGGTGTCCATATACCCCCAGAGTGCTGCACCATACAACAGGACAGGGAGACATTTTCGCCTATAGATTTCAAGCAGAGGCTTAATGGGTTTGCTTCCTACTCTTACAGCAAAATCAAAAGTGGCACCAACTGAGGCATGGAAGAGCATACTCCTTCTAGCAATAGAAGGTTTCCATGAGCCTTTGTCATCAAAGATTACCCCTAAATATGGGAATTCATTGACCTTACTAATAGTTTGGTCATCACAAATGGCAGCCACATCCGCGGCAGTTAACACTGCCACCGCCGGCGTTGATCATCATTGGTTCCTAAACTCCATAGAGCCCCATGTTAGCCAATGAAGAATTGCACGGCGGTGCAGACTGCCTTCCGCCATGACGCCTAACGCCAGCAGAGTGAGGTCACTTCCACCTGCCACTGCATACAGGACAGGCGGTGCCATTTCGTACTGCTAGAACTCATGTTTTGAATATATATGTGCGTCATTGGTGTCAACTGTACACACCTAGACAATTGTAGTGTCCTACATACATACATGCTCTGTGTACCATGATGTTGTGGGTCCATAGGTCCTGTTGTCACACCCATTTTACTTTTGGGTCACTTAGATACCAACCACTGTGGAGGAATAGGAGGAGGAGGCAAGAACCTGTGTACAGACCCCTTGAAGACTTGGCTACACTGGAGGACCGGCACATCATACTCACCTATTGTCGGGACAGGGTCACAATCACAGAGCTGTGTGCACAATTGAAGCCTGATCTGATACCTGCTATCCGTAGCACTACAGCAATTCTCCCTCTTGTGAAGGTACTGTCAGTGCTCCATTTTCAGGCAAGTTGTTTTCTCCAGGTGACTGTGGGCTTGGCTGCAGGAATGTCACAGCCAATGTTTTCGATTGTGCTTGGAAGGGTTTTGGCTGCCTTGCTCAAACACATGAGCAGCTACATCGCATTCCCCTAGATGATTTGCACACTGTGAAGGCTGGATTCTACACAAAGGACACATACCACATGTGATTGGGGCAATTGACAGGACCCTTATTGCTTTAGTCCTTCCCAGGGCAAATGAGCAGGTGTACAGGAATAGGAAGAGTTTCCACTCTCTCAATGCCCAGATGGTGTGCCTTGCTGACCAGTACATCTCCCACGTCACTGCCAAATATCCTGTATCTGTACATGATGCCTATGTCGTGAGGAATAGTAGCATCCCACAGGTGATTGCACGACTACAGAGGCATAGAGTGTGGCTTATAGGTGAGCTGAATGCCTACTGGAGTCATATCCCATGCCATTGTGCATGGCTAATGTGTGTCCCTTACTTCTTGCAGTTGATTCCGGCTACCCAAACCTGTCCTGGTTGTTGCCCCCTGTTAGGAATCCGAGAACAGGGGGCAAAAATTGGTACAATGATGCACATGGGCATACCAGGAGGATTATGGAACACACTTACGGTCTCCTGAAAGCCAGGTTCAGGTGCCTCCATTTGACAGGTGGATCCCTGTGCTACTCCCCTGAGAAGATGTGCCAGATTGTGGTGGTCTGCTGCATGCTTCACAATTTGGCCCTAGGCCGCCAGGTGCCGTATCTGCAGGGGGAGGGGGTGACAATGCACCTGTGGCAGCAGCGGACACTGAGGACAGACAGTGAGGAGGAAGAGGAGAAGGATGTGGACAACAGGATACATATCATTCAGCAGTACTTCCAATGACACTCAGGTAAGATTGTTGATCTATACATGTCTCCATTTTAGTAAAGTGCTGTGGGGCTGTTGTGTTGTGACAGTCACAACCTTTGCATCACAATTGACTGTCACCTATGCCTTCCCTTATTGCATATGTTGGTGTGGTTACAACAGTGTAATGATGTGATGACTAATGACTGCTGAGACACATTTGTTGGATGGATTCACACATTACAGGACATTTGCACAAGGTCATGCAGTTCAATACAGTTCAATACATTGCACATTTCTTTCTGATAAAGCACTATCACTCAAGTTGTGTTCAAAGGTGTTTATTTGAATAACAAATATAACAATGGAAAGTGCAGTAGAGTGGGGTGATGGTTGGGAAAAGTCCAGTGTAGTGGCCGAGTCTGTTTGTAGCACAAGTGAACAAGGTGACTCAGTGGAACACAAGAGGGACATTCTGGAGGGGCTCATTTCCTGTGGTGGTCTCGGTCTTGGTAACTGTCTCTGGTGTCTGTCTGGGTCACAGGGAACGTTTGTGGGGTGGTTCACCTTCTGCAGGGGGAGGGGTGCTGGTGGCCTGTGAGTCCTGTGGCACGGTCTCCTGTCCACTAGCTGCAGCAGATGAGGAGGGCTGGTCAGTACACAGAGGGGGTGCTGTGTACTCATGAATTATGTTTGCCATGTCACTCAGCACCCCTGCAATAGAGGCCATGGTGGTATTCAAGGCCTTCAATTGTTGCATGATCTCCTGGTGGTATTCCCCCTGCAGCCACTGGTTCTCCTGCATGATGTTGAACACCTGACCCATCCTGTCCTGGGATTGTTGGTATGCCCCCAGCACATTTGTGAGTGCCTCCTGGGAAGTCGGTTCCCTGATCGTGGCCTCCCCATGGCACACAGCTGTCCTCTGACTGTCCCTGGTCCCCTGTGCCTGTGTCCCCTGAACAGTGTACCCACTCCCACTGACACCAGGACCTTCATCGTCTTGCCTGTGTGGTGTCGACTTGAGTCCCTGTACAGGTGGGCACACTACTGATTGACGTGTCCTGGGGACAGAGGTTTGGAGGCATTGGCTGGCTGCTGTGGTGTTTGAGTCGGGAGGGGGGCCCGTGGTGGACTTGCTGTGGGATGTGGTAGCCAACTGACCAGTGGTCCCAGATGGGCTAGGGAGTTCATCCAGATCAGGACCTACAGAGTTGCTATCAACACTGAGGGCATCTTCTAATGGGAGACTGGGTTGTCATGGCACCTCCTCACCGCTGACATCGGCTGGGGCACCTGTGGGGATATAAGAGATTTGTTAGGGTAATCAACTGTCACATATTCCACATTTCTACCTTTCCCAATGATATTGTGTAGGAGGCTGGCCTGGCTTGTAGTGGGTACCAAGGGGTACTTACACCTTGCACCAGGTCCAGGTATCCCTTATTAGTGTAGGGGGGTGTCTAGCAGCTTAGGCTGATAGAAAAGGTAGCTTAGCAGAGCAGCTTAGGCTGAACTAGGAGGCGTGTAAAGCTCCTACTATACCACTGGTGTCATATGCACAATATCTTAAGAAAACACAATACACAGATATACTAAAAATAAAGGTACTTTATTTTTATGACAATATGCCAAAAGTATCTCAGTGAGTACCCTCAGTATGAGGATAGCAAATATACACAAGATATATGTACACGATTCCAAAAATATGCAGTAATAGCAATAGAAAGCAATGCAAGCAATGTACAGTCACAATAGATTGCAATGAGAGCACATAGGTATAGGGGCAACACAAAGCATATACTCTAGAAGTGGAATGCGAACCACAAATGGACCCCAAACCTATGTGAGCTTGTAGAGGGTCGCTGGGACTGTAAGAAAACAGTGAGGGTTAGAAAAATAGCCCACCCCAAGACCCTGAAAAGTGGGTGCAAAGTGCACCTAAGTTCCCCAGAGAGCACAGAAGTCGTGATAGGGGAATTCTGTAAGGAAGACCAACACCAGCAATGCAACACTGATGGATTTCCTGACGAGAGTACCTGTGGAACAAGGGGACCAAGTCCAAGAGTCACAATCAAGTCGGGAGTGGGCAGATGCCCAGGAAATGCCAGCTGTGGGTGCAAAGAAGCTGTGGATTCTGCAAGAACGACAAGGGCTAGAAACTTCCCCTTTGGAGGATGGATGTCCCACGTCGTGAAGAAGCTTGCAGAGGTGTTTCCGTGCAGAAAGACCGCAAACAAGCCTTGCTAGCTAGCGGTTAAGGTTTTTGGATGCTGCTGTAGCCCAGGAGGGACCAGGTTGTCACCAATTGCGTGAGGAGACAGAGGGGGCGTCGAGCAAGACAAAGAGCCCACTCAGAAGCAAGCAGCACCCGTAGAAGTGCCGGAACAGGCACTACGAAGGAGAGTGAACCGGAGCTCACCCGAAGTCACAAAGGAAGGTTCCACGACGCCGGAGGACAACTCAGGAGGTCATGCACTGCAGGTTAGAGTGTCGGGGACCCAGGCTTGGCTGTGCACAAAGGAAATCCTGAAAGAGTGCACAGGAGCCGGAGCAGCTGCAAATCACGCGGTACCCAGCAATGCAGTCTAGCGTGGGGAGGCAAGGACTTACCTCCACCAAACTTGGACTGAAGAGTCACTGGACTGTGGGAGTCACTTGGACAGAGTTGCTGATTGGAGACCCAGAGGACCGGTGATGCAGTCTTTTGGTGCCTGCGGTTGCAGGGGGAAGATTCCGTCGACCCACGGGAGATTTCTTCGGAGCTTCTAGTGCAGAGAGGAGGCAGACTACCCCCACAGCATGCACCACCAGGAAAACAGTTGAGAAGGCGGCCGGATCAGCGTTACAAGGTCGCAGTAGTCGTCTTTGCTACTTTGTTGCAGTTTTGCAGGCTTCCAGAGCAGTCAGCGGTCGATTCCTTGGCAGAAGGTGAAGAGAGAGATGCAGAGGAACTCTGATGAGCTCTTGCATTCGGTATCTAAAGAATTCCCCAAAGCAGAGACCCTAAATAGCCAGAAAAGGAGGTTTGGCTACCTAGGAAGGAGGATAGGCTAGCAACACAGGTAAGAGCCTATCAGAAGGAGTCTCTGACGTCACCTGCTGGCACTGGCCACTCAGAGCAGCCCAGTGTGCCAGCAGCACCTCTGTTTCCAAGATGGCAGAGGTCTGGAGCACACTGGAGGAGCTCTGGTCACCTCCCAGGGGAGGTGCAGGTCAGGGCAGTGGTCACTCCCCTTTCCTTTGTCCAGTTTCGCGCCAGAGCAGGGCTGGGGGATCCCTGAACCGGTGTAGACTGGCTTATGCAAATCTGTGCCCATCAAAGCATTTCCAGAGGCTGGGGGAGGCTGCTCCTCCCCAGCCCTGACACCTTTTTCCAAAGGGAGAGGGTGTAACACCCTCTCTCTGAGGAAGTCCTTTGTTCTGCCTTCCTGGGCCAAGCCTGGCTGGACCCCAGGAGGGCAGAAGCCTGTCTGAGGGGTTGGCAGCAGCAGCAGCAGCTGCAGTGAAAACCCCGGGGAAGGTAGTTTGGCAGTACCCGGGTCTGTGCTAGAGACTCGGGGGATCATGGAATTGTCTCCCCAATGCCAGAATGGCATTGGGGTGACAATTCCATGATCTTAGACATGTTACATGGCCATGTTCGGAGTTACCATTGTGACGCTATACATATGTTGTGACATATGTATAGTGCACGCGTGTAATGGTGTCCCCGCACTCACAAAGTCCGGGGAATTTGCCCTGAACAATGTGGGGGCACCTTGGCTAGTGCCAGGGTGCCCACACACTAAGTAACTTAGCACCCAACCTTTACCAGGTAAAGGTTAGACATATAGGTGACTTATAAGTTACTTAAGTGCAGTGGTAAATGGCTGTGAAATAACGTGGACGTTATTTCACTCAGGCTGCTATGGCAGGCCTGTGTAAGAATTGTCAGAGCTCCCTATGGGTGGCAAAAGAAATGCTGCAGCCCATAGGGATCTCCTGGAACCCCAATACCCTGGGTACCTCAGTACCATATACTAGGGAATTATAAGGGTGTTCCAGTATGCCAATGTAAATTGGTGAAATTGGTCACTAGCCTGTTAGTGACAATTTGGAAAGAAATGAGAGAGCATAACCACTGAGGTTCTGGATAGCAGAGCCTCAGTGAGATAGTTAGTCATAACACAGGTAACACATACAGGGCACACTTATGAGCACTGGGGCCCTGGCTGGCAGGGTCCCAGTGACACATACAACTAAAACAACAAATATACAGTGAAATATAGGGGTAACATGCCAGGCAAGATGGTACTTTCCTACACAACCCCTCCCCAAACGAAGGACAATAAGACTAGCCATGACCTGATGAGTCTTCATTGTCTAAGTGGAAATATCTGGAGAGTCCATCTGCATTGGAGTGGGTACTCCCAGGTCTATGTTCCACTGTATAGTCCATTCCCTGTAGGGATGTGGACCACCTCAACAATTTAGGGTTTTCACCTTTCATTTGTTTTAGCCAAAGTAGAGGTTTGTGGTCTGTCTGAACAATGAAGTGAGTGCCAAACAGGTATGGCTTCAACTTCTTCAGTGCCCAGACCACAGCAAAGGCCTCCCTCTCTATGGCAGACCAACGCTTTTCTCTAGGGGTCAACCTCCTGCTGATAAAAGCAACAGGTTGATCCTGGCCCTCAGAATTAAGTTGTGATAAGACTGCCCATACCCCTAATTCAGATGCATCAGTTTGGACAATGATTTTTTTGGAGTAACAGGGGCTTTTCAGGACAGGTGCAGAGCACATGGCCTGCTTCAGCTCCTCAAAAGCTTTCTGACAGTTTGCTGTCCATAATACCTTTTTAGGCATTTTCTTAGATGTGAGGTCATTAAGAGGGGCTGCAATGGAGCCATAGTTCTTTATGAACCTCCTGTAGTACCCAGTGAGGCCTAAGAAGGCTCTCACCTGAGTCTGAGTTGTAGGGGGAACCCAATCTATAATAGTTTGGATTTTCCCCTGAAGTGGTGCAATCTGTTCTCCACCTACAAGGTGTCCCAGATAAACCACTTTACCCTGCCCTATCTGGCACTTTGAAGCCTTGATAGTGAGGTCTGCCTTTTGCAGGGCCTCCAAAACTTTCCATAGGTGGACCAGGTGATCATCCCAGCTGGAGCTAAAGACTGCTATATCATATAGATATGCTGCACTAAAAGTCTCCAGCCCTTGCAGGACTGTATTCACCAACCTCTGAAAAGTGGCAGGTGCATTTTTCAAACCAAAGGGCATCACTGTGAATTGGTACTGCACTCCAATGGTGGAAAATGCAGTTTTTGCTTTTGCATCCTCTGATAACTTGATCTGCCAATACCCTGCAGTCAAATCAAAGGTGCTTAGATACTTGGCAGATGCCAGTGTATCTATTAGCTCATCTGCCCTGGGTATAGGGTGAGCATCAGTTTTAGTTACCTGGTTGAGACCTCTGTAATCTACACAAAATCTCATTTCCTTCTTTCCATCTTTGGAATGAGGTTTTGGTACAAGTACCACAGGAGAGGCCCATGGACTTTCAGAGTGCTCAACCACTCCCAGTTCGAACATTTTCTGAACCTCTTGTTTTATGCAGTCCCTGAAATGGTCAGGCTGCCTATAGATCTTACTTTTGACAGGCAAGCTGTCTCCAGTATCTACAGTGTGCTCACACCAAGAAGTGGTGCCTGGCACAGTAGAAATGAGTTCAGAAAACTGACCCAGAAGATTTATGCAGTGATCTTTCTGCTCAGCAGTAAGACAATCTGCCAGAACTACACCTTCCACTAGAGCATCTTGTTCTGTGGAAGAGAAGAGATCAGGGAGAGGGTCACTCTCTTCTTCCTGTCCTTCATCTGTTGCCATGAGCAGGGTGAGATCAGCCCTGTCATAGTAGGGTTTCAGACGATTGACATGGAGCACCCTAAGGGGACTCCTGGCAGTGCCTAAGTCAACCAAGTAGGTGACTTCTCCCTTTTTCTCAACAATAATGTGGGGACCACTCCATTAATCTTGGAGTGCTCTTGGGGCCACAGGCTCCAAGACCCACACTTTCTGCCCTGGTTGGTACTGAATCAGAACAGCCTTCTGGTCATGCCATTGCTTTTGGAGCTCTTGGCTGGCCTGAAGGTTTTTACTGGCCTTTTTCATGTACTCAGCCATTCTGGATCTTAGGCCAAGTACATAGTCCACTATGTCTTGCTTAGGAGCTTTTAAAGGTTGTTCCCAACCCTCCTTTACAAGTTTTAGAGGACCTCTTACAGGGTGTCCAAAGAGGAGTTCAAAGGGGCTGAAGCCCACTCCTTTTTGGGGTACCTCCCTGTAAGCAAAAAGGAGGCAAGGTAACAGGACATCCCATCTCCTCCGGAGTTTTTCAGGGAGTCCCATTATCATTCCTTTGAGAGTTTTATTAAACCTCTCAACCAGTCCATTTGTTTGTGGATGATAGGGTGTGGTGAACTTATATGTTACACCACATTCCTTCCACATGGCCTTTAAGTAAGCAGACATGAAATTACTTCCCCTGTCTGATACCACCTCTTTTGGGAAGCCCACCCTGGAAAAGATTCCCAGGAGGGCCTTTGCCACTGCAGGAGCTGTAGTGGTCCTTAGAGGAATTGCTTCAGGATATCTAGTGGCATGGTCCACGACCACCAAGATAAACCTATTGCCTGAAGCAGTAGGGGGGTCAAGGGGGCCAACTATGTCAACCCCTACCCTTTCAAAGGGGACCCCAATCACAGGTAGTGGAATAAGGGGAGCCTTTGGAGTGCCACCTGTTTTGCCACTGGCTTGACAGGTTTCACAGGACTTACAAAATTCCTTTGTGTCCTCTGACATTCTAGGCCAATGAAACAAGGGGACAAGCCTGTCCCAAGTTCTCATTTGCCCTAAATGTCCAGCCAAGGGAATGTTGTGGGCTAGAGTTAGGAGGAACTCTCTGTATTGCTGAGGAATCACCAATCTCCTGGCAGCTCCAGGACTTGGATCCCTTGCTTCAGTATACAAGAGATTGTCCTCCCAGTAAACTCTGTGAGAGTCACTGACACCCCCTTTTGCTTGTTTGACAGCTTGCTGTCTTAGACCCTCTAGTGTGGGACAGTTTTGCTGTGCCACACTCAGCTCCTCCCTGGCAGGCCCCCCTCCACCCAAAAGCTCAGCAGTGTCTGATTCCAGCTCCTCTGGTGTAGGTTCTGCACAGGGTGGAAATTCTTCTTCCTGAGAAGTTGAATCCACTGTAGAGGGAGGGATAGCAGGTAGTGTTGTACCTTTACTAACCCTAGCTTTAGGGAGCACTTGGTCCATTCTTCCAGGATCCAAGTCACCCTGTCCTTTTTGCTTTTTGGCCTGAGCCCTTGTCAAAGCAAAAATATGCCCAGGAATGCCCAGCATTGCTGCATGAGCCTCCAACTCCACTTCTGCCCAAGCTAATGTCTCTAGTAGATAGTCTACAGGTAAATCTGAGGCAACCACAACTTTCTTTAGACCAGTAAACCCCCCCCCCCCCAGTTGAGATTCACAACAGCCATGGGGTGGCTAAGAGGGTTGTTATGAGCATCAGTCACTTGGTACTGGTGACCAAGTAGGTGTTGTTCAGGGTGGACCAGTTTCTCTATTACCATTGTAACACTGGCACCTGTGTCCCTGTAGGCCTGAACCTCAACACCATTTACTAGGGGAAGTTGCTTGTACTTATCCATATTAAGGGGACAAGCAACCAAGGTGGCCAAATCAATGGCACCTTCAGAGACTAACACAGCCTCTGTGGTCTCCCTAACAAGACCAACCCCAACTAAATTACCAAAAGTGAGCCCAGCTACTCCCTTGGATTGGCTATTAGTAGGTTTGCTCCCACCACCACTGCTATTACTAGGGGCACTAGGTGTAGCAGCAGGGGTTGTAGTGGTAGGAGGCTTGGTGCTTTTCTTTGGGCAACTGGGATCAGTTGTCCAATGGCCTTTTATTTTACATAAATAGCACCATGGTTTCTTTACTTGATTTTGATTTGAAGAGGATTTGGGCCCACCACCCCCACCAGAGTGTTTTTGTGGGCCTGATGAAGACTCGTTTTTAGATTTGTCCCCACCCTTGTCAGAAGACTTACCATCCTTCTTCTTGCCATCCTTGTCACCTCCTGTATGAACTTTTCTGTTCACCCTTGTTCTGACCCATTTGTCTGCCTTCTTTCCCAATTCTTGGGGAGAGGTCAGATCAGAGTCTACTAGGTACTGGTGCAACAAATCAGACACACAATTATTAAGAATATGCTCTCTCAGGATTAAGCTATACAGGCTTTCATAGTCAGAAACTTTACTGCCATGTAACCACCCCTCCAAGGCCTTCACTGAATGGTCAACAAAGTCTACCCAGTCTTGTGAAGACTCCTTTTTGGTTTCTCTGAACTTGATCCTGTACTGTTCAGTGGTTAAGCCATAACCATCTAGGAGTGCATTCTTAAGAACTGTAAAATCATTGGCATCACTTTCTTTAACAGTAAGGAGCCTATCCCTACCCTTTCCACTGAAAAATAGCCATAGGATAGCAGCCCACTGCCTTTGAGGGACCCCCTGTACATTACAGGCCCTCTCAAGTGCAGCAAACCACTTGTTAATGTCATCCCCCTCCTTGTAAGGGGGAACTATCTTGTGCAGATTCCTAGAATCATGCTCTTTTACAGGATTACTATCTGTAATACTGCTGCTGCCACCATGGGGTCCAAACCCCAACCTCTGCCTTTCTTTTTCTAAGTCAAATGCTTGTCTATCTAAATCCAGCTGTTGCTTCTTGAGCTTCAGCCTGGATTCTTCCACTCTCAATCTATTGAGTTCCCTTTCTAACATTCTGTCTTCAGGGAGGGTGGGTTGGGCATGCCTTGACACAGAAGAATGGTGAGAATGAACAGAGGGAGACCTGTCCCTAACAGATGGCACTCTAACAAAATGGCCTAAAGGAGCAATCTCTATACTATGATGCGAACTCACATCAGTACCAATCCTGCTAGGTGGCCTGCTAAGGGGCAGGTTGGGAAGGTCCCCTTCTAACCCTTTTACTGGGGGTGCCCCACAGTCAGAGTGTGAACCATCAGCCAATCTCTCACCAGAGGTGCCAACTAAGGTCTTATCCTGTTCAATGAGCATATTAACTACCAGTTCTCTTGAGGGATTCTTCCCTACCCCTAAACCTCTTTCAATGCAGAGACTCCTTGCTCCTTTCCAGCTAAGGTGGTCATAAGCAACTCTGGTCAGATCTACAGTTTGACCTGTACCAGACATGATAGAAAAGGTTTAAGGGACAGAAAAAGAAAGAAAAAGTTTCAGAATTTTTTAAAGAACAGGAAAAAAAAAACTTTAAAAACTTTTAAAGAACTTTTTGAAAGTTTTAGAGGTACTTTTCAGCACTTAGCAAAAGAGTAAGAGAAGAAAAGCAATACTTTTTGGTTAGGTGTACATACACTGAACTTGTTTTGTATATTTTTCTCTTATGAAAAGTACAAAATGACAAAGTGGTAAGTAGTTGCAAGTACTTATCTCACCGCTGCACAACCAATGTAGGAGGCTGGCCTGGCTTGTAGCGGGTACCAGGGGGTACTTACACCTTGCACCAGGTCCAGGTATCCCTTATTAGTGTAGAGGGGTGTCTAGCAGCTTAGGCTGATAGAAAAGGTAGCTTAGCAGAGGAGCTTAGGCTGAACTAGGAGGCGTGTAAAGCTCCTACTATACCACTGGTGTCATATGCACAAAATCATAAGAAAACACAATACACAGATATACTAAAAATAAAGGTACTTTATTTTTATGACAATATGCCAAAAGTATCTCAGTGAGTACCCTCAGTATGAGGATAGCAAATATACACAAGATATATGTACACAATACCAAAAATATGCAGTAATAGCAATAGAAAGCAATGCAAGCAATGTACAGTCACAATAGATTGCAATGAGAGCACATAGGTATAGGGGCAACACAAACCATATACTCTAGAAGTGGAATGCGAACCACGAATGGACCCCAAACCTATGTGAGCTTGTAGAGGGTCGCTGGGACTGTAAGAAAACAGTGAGGGTTAGAAAAATAGCCCACCCCAAGACCCTGAAAAGTGGGTGCAAAGTGCACCTAAGTTCCCCAGAGAGCACAGAAGTCGTGATAGGGGAATTCTGCAAGGAAGACCAACACCAGCAATGCAACAACGATGTATTTCCTGACGAGAGTACCTGTGGAACAAGGGGACCAAGTCCAAGAGTCACGATCAAGTCGGGAGTGGGCAGATGCCCAGGAAATGCCATCTGTGGGTGCAAAGAAGCTGCCACCGGATGGTAGAAGCTGTGGATTCTGCAAGAACGACAAGGGCTAGAAACCTCCCCTTTGGAGGATGGATGTCCCACGTTGTGAAGAAGCTTGCAGAGGTGTTTCCGTGCAGAAAGACTGCAAACAAGCCTTGCTAGCTGCATGGGTCGCGGTTAGGGTTTTTGGATGCTGCTGTGGCCCAGGAGGGACCAGGATGTCACCAATTGCGAGAGGAGACAGAGGGGACGTCCAGCAAGACAAAGAGGCCACTCAGAAGCAAGCAGCACCCACAGAAGTGCTGGAACAGGCACTACAAAGGAGAGTGAACCGGAGCTCACCCGAAGTCACAAATGAAGGTCCCACGACGCTAGAGGACAACTCAGGAGGTCGTGCACTGCAGATTAGAGTGTCGGGGACCCAGGCTTGGCTGTGCACAAAGGAAATCCTGGAAGAGTGCACAGGAGCCGGAACAGCTGCAAATCACGCGGTACCCAGCAATGCAGTCTAGCGTTGGGAGGCAAGGACTTACCTCCACCAAACTTGGACTGAAGAGTCATTGGACTGTGGGAGTCACTTGGACAGAGTTGCTGAGTTCAAGGGACCTCGTTCGTCGTGCTGAGAGGAGACCCAGAGGACCGGTGATGCAGTCTTTTGGTGCCTGCGGTTGCAGGGGGAAGATTCCGTCGACCCACGGGAGATTTCTTCGGAGCTTCTAGTGCAGAGAGGAGGCAGACTACCCCCACAGCATGCAACACCAGGAAAACAGTTGAGAAGGCGGCCGGATCAGCGTTACAAGGTCGCAGGAGTCGTCTTTGCTACTATGTTGCAGTTTTGCAGGCTTCCAGAGCAGTCAGCGGTCGATTCCTTGGCAGAAGGTGAAGAGAGAGATGCAGCGGAACTCTGATGAGCTCTTGCATTCGGTATCTAAAGAATTCCCCAAAGCAGAGACCCTAAATAGCCAGAAAAGGAGGTTTGGCTACCTAGGAAGGAGGATAGGCTAGCAACACAGGTAAGAGCCTATCAGAAGGAGTCTCTGACGTCACCTGCTGGCACTGGCAACTCAGAGCAGTCCAGTGTGCCAGCAGCACCTCTGTTTCCAAGATGGCAGAGGTCTGGAGCACACTGGAGGAGCTCTGGCCTCCTCCCAGGGGAGGTGCAGGTCATGGCAGTGGTCACTCCCCTTTCCTTTGTCCAGTTTCGCGCCAGAGCAGGGCTGGGGGATCCCTGAACCGGTGTAGACTGGCTTATGCAGAGATGGGCACCATCTGTGCCCATCAAAGCATTTCCAGAGGCTGGGGGAGGCTACTCCTCCCCAGCCCTGACACCTTTTTCCAAAGGGAGAGGGTGTAACACCCTCTCTCTGAGGAAGTCCTTTGTTCTGCCTTCCTGGGCCAAGCCTGGCTGGACCCCAGGAGGGCAGAAACCTGTCTGAGGGGTTGGCAGCAGCAGCAGCTGCAGTGAAGCCCCGGGAAAGGTAGTTTGGCAGTACCCGGGTCTGTGCTAGAGACTCGGGGGATCATGGAATTGTCTCCCCAATGCCAGAATGGCATTGGGGTGACAATTCCATGATCTTAGACATGTTACATGGCCATGTTCGGAGTTACCATTGTGACGCTATACATATGTTGTGACATATGTATAGTGCACGCGTGTAATGGTGTCCCCGCACTCACAAAGTCCGGGGAATTTGCCCTGAACAATGTGGGGGCACCTTGGCTAGTGCCAGGGTGCCCACACACTATGTAACTTAGCACCCAACCTTTACCAGGTAAAGGTTAGACATATAGGTGACTTATAAGTTACTTAAGTGCAGTGGTAAATGGCTGTGAAATAACGTGGACGTTATTTCACTCAGGCTGCAATGGCAGGCCTGTGTAAGAATTGTCAGAGCTCCCTATGGGTGGCAAAAGAAATGCTGCAGCCCATAGGGATCTCCTGGAACCCCAATACCCTGGGTACCTCAGTACCATATACTAGGGAATTATAAGGGTGTTCCAGTATGCCAATGTAAATTGGTGAAATTGGTCACTAGCCTGTTAGTGACAATTTGGAAAGAAATGAGAGAGCATACCCACTGAAGTTCTGGATAGCAGAGCCTCAGTGAGACAGTTAGTCATAACACAGGTAACACATACAGGGCACACTTATGAGCACTGGGGCCCTGGCTGGCAGGGTCCCAGTGACACATACAACTAAAACAACATATATACAGTGAAATATTGGGGTAACATGCCAGGCAAGATGGTACTTTCCTATATATTGGTGTTGTCCTCCCACTTTTGGTAGTGTATGGTGATGGATTGTGGGCTTGGTAGTTCTACATGCTATCCATGCATTGCTTGTGGGTGCATGCAGAGCTGGGAGGGATGTAGGTATGGCATGCAGGGTAGACATTTAGGTGTGGTAATTGGGGTGGTGCACTGTGTGGGATGGAGTGGGGTGAAGGGAATCAGGGTGAGGGGGTGACATGGCATGCTGGTATGGGTGGTAGTAGGTTGGTAATGGTGACTCACCAGTGTCCAGTCCTCCAGCTACTCCAGTGAGGCCGTCAGGATGCAGTATTGCCAAGACTTGCTCCTCCCATGCTGTCAACTGTGGGGGAGGAGGTGGGGGTCCACCGCCAGTCCTCCTGATGGTGAGCTGGTGCCTTGATGCAATGGAACACACCTTCCCACGTAGGTCACTTCACCTCTTCTGAATGTCCTCTCTTGGGCGTGGGGTTTGTCCCCCGGCATTCACCCTGTCCACGATCCTCTGCCATAGCTCCATCTTCCTGGCAATGGAGATCTACTGTACCTGTGCTCCAAACAGCTGTGGCTCCACCCTGACTATTTTGTCCATCATCACCCGCAACTCCTCATCAGTGAAACGTGGGATGCCTTTGTGGGTACATGGGTGCTATGTGGTGTGTGTGTTGTGCAGAGGGTGTTGAGTGATGTGGTGGGGTGTGTGGTGTGTGGTGCATGGTGGATGAATGGGTAGTTGTGGTGTGTGTGCAGTTATCTCTGGGATTGGCCTGGCAAGGCGTAGCGGTCTTCTTGTGTATGCAGAGGATTGTGGGTGATATGGGGGTGTGTTTTGTAGTGCTGTTGGCCGGTGTGTGATATGTGTGTATTTGTGTCAGGTGTGGGTTTTTGGACTAGCCAATGTTTGCTTGTTTTAGTTTTAAGTGGCCATGTCTGCCGCGGGGTGTGCACCACCAATGGTTTATCACATGAGGGAGTGTGGGTCGGTCATGGAGTCGCACGGACCCCGGATACAGTACTTTGGAGAACGATGAGGAAACAAACACGTTGCACGGAGTCAGGGAGGTGAGACGCTGCTGGAGCCGGTGTGGCATCAGTTCCTAACTGCTACCAGGGAGGTGAGGCGTCGGTTCTTTACTGTTAGACAGGGGAGGTGAGGCGTCGGTTTCTTCCGGTTGCACGGGAGGTGGTTCGACATTGGTGGCAAGGCATCGGTGGCGTGGCATCGGCTCCTTTTGACCCAGTACGGTCGATGTGTCC
Source organism: Pleurodeles waltl (assembly GCF_031143425.1). Classification (NCBI taxonomy): domain Eukaryota; kingdom Metazoa; phylum Chordata; class Amphibia; order Caudata; family Salamandridae; genus Pleurodeles; species Pleurodeles waltl. The sequence continues at coordinate 1,013,722,313 of NC_090437.1, forward strand.
AACAGGTCAAGTTGTGAGGCATCGACTTTGCGGTGTTCCGTTCAGAAAATGGGGCCACAGGTGCTGTGGCGGAGTCAGAGTCTGGTTTCACGGGCATTGGTGACACAGCACTTGGAACTTGCGCTGTGGGTGGGACTTCGGAGGATGTCTGAGGCATCAGTCGTGATCATTGCACAGTCAGCAGGGACCGCGGCTCTGGTGCAGTAAGTGGTGCGAATCGGGTAGAGGCGCCAGTTTCAAAGTCACTCTGGAGTCTGTGTGCTTGGTTTCTTCTTTGATGCACCAGAGCTCACTCCCAAGGGCCTAAGAACTGGATTTGGCACCTCTTGGCAAGTCAGGACTCTCAGCAAGAGAACCCAGTTGCTGGCAGATTAAGGGGGTCATTACAACCCTGGCTGACGGTGTTAAAGCTGCGGTAATACCGCAAACAGGCCGGCGAAAAAAAAAAGGGAATTATGACCGTGGCGAAAACCGCCAACATAGACAGCCACTTTAACACTCTGACCGCCACGGCAGTACAGACAAGCAGCGCGGCGGTCACCGCCAACAGACAGGCGGAAGACAAAGTACCGCCCACACTATTACAACCCACCAATCCGCCACCTTTTCCGGGGCGGATTCACCGTGGATAAAAACACAGCGGAAACAGCTTTTGCAATGGGAAAACGCTCACCTTAACACACTCCACGAGGAAGGAGGGCACCATGGAGCCGGAACTCCAAATACTCCCTGCGCTTGTCTACCTGCTCCTCTACGAACACCAGCAACGGGGGCGCCGAAGACAACGGTGAGTACTGCACCTACGACATAGGGGAGGGGGGAGGCAAAAGTCACGGACACACACGCGCAACACCCCCACCCTCAACCCAACCCTCGCACACTACAACACACACACCAATGCATTTCCAAACATCACAGCAACAACCCCCAACCCCCCGGAAGAATGCAAAGACAAAATCAAATTACTTGAACCATTGTAATGTATCCAAATACAGTAAGCTCATATATACAGAAATATATACACATTCCAAATATATACATCATGATTAGTAGTGCAGGTATGCACAATTCAATGTCTGTGGACCACTGGGCCCACAATGCATGGGCGAGGCCCACACTAGATACCTGTCCACAAACGGAGAGAACACTACAGGGGCATCAGATAGAAATACAACAGGCACCTCAGGGGGAAGGGAAGGGGGGGCACCTCAGCCGGATTACAGCACCACGCCAGATCCACATCGGGGCTCCATGCCCATTGATGTATCCTGGGGAGTGCAAAGCCACAGTCTCTCAAGTCTCTACAGTGGGTGGGTTGCCCACTGTACCATCCTGGGGAGTGCAAATCCACAGTCTCTCAAGTCTCTACAGTGGGTGGGTTGCCCACTGTACCATCCTGGGGAGTGCAAAGCCACAGTCTCTCAACTCGATAACAGTGGGTGGCTTGCCCACTGTACCATCCTGGGGAGTGCAAAGCCAGAGTCTCTCAAGTCTCTACAGTGGGTGGGTTGCCCACTGTACCATCCTGGGGAGTGCAAAGCCACAGTCTCTCAACTCGATAACAGTGGGTGGCTTGCCCACTGTTCAATCCTGGGGAGTGCAAAGCCACAGTCTCTCAAGTCTCTACAGTGGGTGGGTTGCCCTCTGTACCATCCTGGGGAGTGCAAAGCCACAGTCTCTCAAGTCTCTACAGTGGGTGGGTTGCCCACTGTACCATCCTGGGGAGAGCAAAGCCACAGTCTCTCAACTCGATAACAGTGGGTGGCTTGCCCACTGTACCATCCTGGGGAGTGCAAAGCCACAGTCTCTCAAGTGGATAACAGTCTCCACTGGTTCTGGAGGAGGACTGGTGCCCAGAGTGCTTCATCCTGTGAAGGATTCAGGTAGTGGATGCAGTTCTTCACTGGTCCTGGAGGGGGACTGGTGCCCAGAGTGCTTCATCCTGTGAAGGATTCAGGTAGTGGATGCAGTTCTCCACTGCTTCTGGAGGGGGACTGGTGCCCAGAGTGCATCACGCTCCCCGTGACAGTCCCAGTTCCGTCACTGTCCCAGCTGCACATGGGCTAACGGTGCCTGCCATGGCGGTCTTTGCCCTGTTCAGCGGTGCTTGCCATGGCGGTCTTTGCCCTGTTCAGCGGTGCTTTGCCATGGCGGTCTTTGCCCTGTTCAGCGGTGCTTGGCTTTGCAGTTTCTGACCTGTTCAGCGGTGCTTGCCATGGCGGTCTTTGCCCTGTTCAGCGGTGCTTTGCCATGGCGGTCTTTGCCATGTTCAGCGGTGCTTGACTTTGCAGTTTCTGACCTGTGCAGCGGTGCTTGCCATGGCGGTCTTTGCCCTGTTCAGCGGTGCTTGGCATGGCGGTCTTTGCCCTGTTCAGCGGTGCTTGACTTTGCAGTTTCTGACCTGTGCAGCGTTGTGTGGCATGACGGTCCCTCCGTGCCCAGCGGGGCTGTGGCTGCCGGGGCCCTCCAGGGCACTGACGCTGGCAGTGGTCCCTGGACCAGTGACGATAGTGCTGCCTTCCTGGGCACTGACTCTGGCGGTGGTCTCCGGACCAGTGACGATAGTGATGCCCTCCTGGGCACTGACTCTGGCGGTGGTCTCCGGACCAGTGACGATAGTGCTGCCCTCCAGGGCACTGAAGCTGGCGGTGGTCTCCGGACCAGTGACGATAGTGCTGGCCTCCTGGGCACTGACTCTGGCGGTGGTCTCCGGACCAGTGACGATAGTGATGCCCTCCTGGGCACTGACGCTGGCGGTGGTCTCCGGACCAGTGACGATAGTGCTGCCCTCCTGGGCACTGACTCTGGCGGTGGTCTCCGGACCAGTGACGATAGTGCTGCCCTCCAGGGCACTGACGCTGGCGGTGGTCTCCGGACCAGTGACGATAGTGCTGCCCTCCTGGGCACTGACTCTGGCGGTGGTCTCCGGACCAGTGACGATAGTGCTTCCCTCCTGGGCACTGACTCTGGCGGTGGTCTCTGGACCAGTGACGATGGTGCTGGCGGTGGCGTCCTGGCCAGCGGGGAGGATGGCGGCCTTCTCCGCCGTGCTGCTCTTACCAGACTTTGGAGACTTCTTCTGCCCCTTCGCCACCTTGGGAGGAGTCACAGCTGACTCGGCACTCCCCCCGGGACCCTTGTGAGCGGTTTGCCGGCAGGAGTCTTCACCCTCTCCCGTCGGGCACTGTCCAACTTCTGGTGCTTTACAGGGAGTGGACTGGCAGTGCTTTGGCTCCGTGTCACACTGGCTGCCCTGGTGCCCGGTGCACTCCACATACCTTTGACACGCACCACTGGAACCGGACTTTTTTGGGCTGAGGTGCTAGTACGGGACCTATGAATTGGAGGGGGGGTGGGAAGGAGGTCAAGGTTGCTCAGGAAAAGTTTCTGACGAACACTGGGATGGGTAGCTGGAGGGGGTCTGGGAGTAGAGGAAGAGGAGGTGGTTGTAGGAGGTGCAACTTTAGAGGATTTGGATGCAGGTGCATGTTCTGGAGGCTGTCGTGAGGTGGATGGATGTTGGGTGTGTGGGTGCCCGCGTTTGTGTACTTTGGGAGGGGGTGTCACAGACACACTGGGAGAGGACACAGGGGACGTGTAAATGGTAGTGGGGGTGGTGAGTGCAGGTGAGCGGGGTGTGGTGCTGGGTGTGTTCTGGTGCGAGTCCTAGTGGCTGTAGATGTAGTGCATGCAGGTGAGAGTGTAGACAACACTGGGAGGTAGGAGGGAGACGACGAGGAGGGGGACACAGTGGAGGCAGTGGATGTTGCTGTGTCTGTATGTGGGTGATGCTTGTGTGAGTGCCTGTGGGATGTGTGGTGCCTATGTTTGCCAGAGCCACTTTTGTGTGTTAAGGTGTGTGCATGCTGGTCTGATGGTGTGCTTGGGATAGGCTGGGGTACAGGGGATTGGGTCTGGGTGGAGGAAGTTGGAGGGGGGAGGCTAGACACAGGGACAATGGCTGCCATCAGTGCTGAGGCCAGAGATTGCAGGGTTCGATGAAGGGCAGCCTGACCAGAATGAATGCCCTCCAGGAATGCATTACTGTGTTGCAACTCCCTTTCTACACCCTGGATGGCATTCACAATGGTAGACTGCCCAACAGTGAGTGACCTGAGGAGGTCATTGGCCTCCTCACTGAAGGCAGCAGGGGTGACAGGGGCAGGGGCTGAGGTGCCTGGGGCGAAAGTGATGCCCACCCTCCTGGTACTCACCCCCTTATGTCTGCTGTGATGCCCTCAAGCGCCCATCCAACTCAGGGTAGGCCACCGCCAGGATCCGGAACATCAGGGGGGTCATGGTGCGATGGGCACCCCTCCCACATTGGGAGGCCATCCCCAGCTGAGCCTCCGCCGTCTTCTTGCTCCAGCGGCGAATGTCCTCCCATCTTTTACGGCAGTGGGTGCTCCGTCTCTGGTGGACCCCCAAGGTCCGGACTTCCTTGGCAATGGCACGCCAAATATCCTTCTTCTGGTGGGCGCTGACCTACATGACATGTACAGGGGAAGAAGAGAAGTCATTAGCAACAGCACAGTCGAAGTGAGTGGCCCCCATCCCTGCCCTTGCCATTCTGGCATTGGGGGGACAATTCCCCTGACCTGCACCTCCCAGGGGAGGTGCCCAGAGCTCCTCCAGCGTGCCCCAGACCTCTGCCATCTTGGATTCAGAGGTGTGCTGGCACACTGGACTGCTCTGAGTGGCCAGGGCCAGCAGGTGACGTCAGAGACTCCTTCTGATAGGCTCCTACCTTTCTTACTAGCCTATCCTCCTTCCTAGGTAGCCAAACCTCCTTTTCTGGCTATTTAGGGTCTCTGCTTTGGGGAATTCTTCAGATACCGAATGCAAGAGCTCACCAGAGTTCCTCTGCATTTCCCTCTTCACCTTCTGCCAAAGGATCGACTGCTGACTGCTCAGGACGCCTGCAAAACCGCAACAAAGTAGCAAAGACGACTACTGCAACCTTGTATCGCTTCATGCTGCCGGCTTTCTCGCCTGTTTCCTGGTGGTGCATGCTCTGGGGGTAGCCTGCCTCCTTCTTGCACCAGGAGCTCTGAAGAAATCTCCAGTGGGTCGACGGAATCTTCCCCCTGCAACCGCAGGCAACAAAAGACTGCATCACCGGTCCTCTGGGTCCCCTCTCAGCACGATAGCTCTGAAGAAATCTCCAGTGGGTCGACGGAATCTTCCCCCTGCAACCGCAGGCAACAAAAGACTGCATCACCGGTCCTCTGGGTCCCCTCTCAGCACGATGAGCGTGGTCCCTGGAACTCAGCAACTCTGTCCAAGTGACTCCCACAGTCCAGTGACTCTTTAGTCCAAGTTTGGTGGAGGTAAGTCCTTGCCTCCCCATGCTAGACTGCATTGCTGGGTACCACGTGATTTGCAGCTGCTCCGGCTCCTGTGCACTCTTCCAGGATTTCTTTCGTGCACAGCCAAGCCTGGGTCCCCGACACTCTAACCTGCAGTGCACAACCTCCTGAGTTGTCCTCCGGCATCGTGGGACTCCCTTTTCTGAATTCGGGTGGACTCCAGTTCACTCCTCTTCCAAGTGCCTGTTCCGGTAGTTCTGCGGGTGCTGCCTGCTTCTGTGAGGGCTCCCTGACTTGCTGGGTGCCCCCTCTGTCTCCTCATCCAAGTGGCGACATCCTGGTCCCTCCTGGGCCACAGCAGCATCCAAAAACCCTAACCGCAACCCTTGCAGCTAGCAAGGCTTGTTTGCGGTCTTTCTGTGTGGGAACACCTCTGCAAGCTTCTTCACGACATGGGACATCCATCCTCCAAAGGGTAAGTTCCTAGTCCTCTTCGTTCTTGCAGAACACCAAGCTTCTTCCACCCGGTGGCAGCTTCCTTGCATCCTCAGCTGGCATTTCCTGGGCATCTGCCCACTCTCAACACTGTCGCGACTCTTGGACTTGGTCCCCTTGTCTTACAGGTACTCAGGTCCGGAAATCCACTGTTGTTGCATTGCTGGTGTTGGTCTTCCTTATCCCCCTATCATGACTTCTGTGCTCTCTGGGGGTTGTAGGTGCACTTTACACCTACCTTACAGGGTCTTGTGGTGGGCTATTTTTCTAACCCTCACTGTTTTCTTACAGTCCCAGCGACCCTCTACAATCTCACATAGGTTTGGGGTCCATTCGTGGTTCGCATTCCACTTTTGGAGTATATGGTTTGTGTTGCCCCTATACCTATGTGCTCCTATTGCAATCTATTGTAACTTTACACTGCTTGCATTACTTCCTTTTGCTATTACTGCATATTTTTGGTATTGTGTACATATATCTTGTGTATATTTGGCATCCTCATACTGAGGGTACTCACTGAGATACTTTTGGCATATTGTCATAAAAAATAAAGTACCTTTATTTTTAGTATATCTGTGTATTGTGTTTTCTTATGATATTGTGCATATGACACCAGTGGTATAGTAGGAGCTTTGCATGTCTCCTAGTCCAGCCTAAGCTGCTCTGCTATAGCTACCTTCTATCAGCCTAAGCTGCTAGGAACACCTCTTCTACACTAATAAGGAATAACTGGACCTGGCACAGAGTGTAAGTACCCCTTGGTACCCACTAGAAGCCAGGCCAGCCTCCTACATTGGTCGTGCAGCGGTGGGATAAGTACTTGCAACTACTTACCACTTTGTCATTGTGTACTTTTCATAAGAGAATAATATACAAAACAAGTTCAGTGTATGTACACCTAACCAAAAAGTTTTGCTTTTCTTCTCTTACACTATCTGCTAAGTGCTGAAAAGTACTTCTAAACTTTCTAAACGTTTCAAAAAGTTGAAAAAAGTTTTTTCTTTCTGTTCTTTAAAAAGTCCTGAAACTTTTCTCTCTTTTATCTGTCTCTAAACCTTCTTCTATCATGTCTGGTGTAGGAACTCCTCTTATGTTAGTCAATACAACATATGACCATCTTAACTTTAAGAGCCTAAGGAGTCTCTGCATTGATAGAGGTTTAGTGGTAGGAAAGAACCCTTCTAGAGAATTACCGTCTAACATGCTCATTGAGAATGATAAGGCCTTAGCTGGTAGTTCAATTGAGAAGTTAGGAGATAGCTCACACTCTGACTCAGGGGAGCCCCTTGAGAGAGTGGTACAGGGTTCTCTTCCAAACCTGCCCCCTAGCAGACCTCATAGCAATCCTGGTAGTAATAGAAGCTCACATCACAGTAGGGATGTTTTTGTTCCTGATGGCCAGGTTGTTAGAGTGCAAGCTGTTAGAGGCAGGTCTCCCTCTGTTGAATCCAATATTTCTTCTGTGTCCAAGCATTCCCAAACCACCCACCCTGATGACAAAATGTTAGAAAGGGAACTCAATAAGTTGAGAGTGGAAGAGACCAGGCTGAAGCTTAAACAGCAACAGCTGGCTATAGACAGGGAATCCCTAGACTTAGAGAAGGAGAGACAGAGGTTGGGGTTAGGACCCCATGGTGGCAGCAGCAGTATTCCTGATAGCAATCCTGTGAGAGAGGATGATTCCAGGAATCTGCACAAGATAGTTCCCCCTTACAAGGAGGGGGATGACATTAACAAGTGGTTTACTACACTTGAGAGGGCCTGTATGGTACAGGGGGTCCCTCAAAGGCAGTGGGCTGCTATTCTATGGCTATCTTTCAATGGAAAGGGTAGGGATAGGCTCCTTACTGTGAGAGAAAGTGATGCCAATCATTTTGCAGTTTTGAAGGATGCGCTCTTGGATGGATTTGGCTTAACCACTGAACAATACAGGATTAAGTTCAGAGAAACCAGAAAAGAGTCCTCACAAGACTGGGTAGACTTTGTTGACTATTCAGTGAAGGCCTTGGAGGGGTGGTTACATGGCAGTAATGTTTCTGACTATGAAAGCCTGTACAATCTAATCCTGAGAGAGCATATTCTGAATAACTGTGTGTCTGACTTGTTACACCAATATCTAGTGGACTCAGATCTGACCTCTCCCCAAGAATTGGGAAAGAAGGCAGACAAATGGGTCAGAACAAGAGTGAACAGAAAAGGTCATACAGGGGGTGACAAGGATGGCAAGAAGAAGGATGGTAAGTCTTCAGACAAGGGTGGGGACAAATCTAAAAATGAGTCTTCATCAGGCCCACAAAAACACTCTGGTGGGGTTGGTGGGTCCAAATCCTCTTCTAATCAAGTAAAAAAACCATGGTGCTATTTATGTAAAGTAAAAGGCCATTGGACAACTGATGCCAGTTGTCCAAAGAAAAGCACCAAACCTCCCACTACCACAACCCCTACTGCAACCTCTAGTGCCCCTAGTAATAGCAGTGGTGGTGGGAGCAAACCTACTAACAGCCAATCCAAGGGAGTAGCTGGGCTCACTTTTGGTAATTTAGTTGGGGTTGGTCTTGTTAGGGAGACCACAGAGGCTGTGCTAGTCTCTGAAGGTGCCATTGATTTGGCCACCTTGGTTGCTTGTCCCCTTAATATGGATAAGTACAAGCAACTTCCCCTAATAAATGGTGTTGAGGTTCAGGCCTACAGGGACACAGGTGCCAGTGTTACCATAGTAATAGAGAAACTGGTACACCCTGAACAACACCTACTTGGTCACCAGTACCAAGTGACTGATGCTCATAACAACACTCTTAGCCACCCCATGGCTGTTGTGAATCTCAACTGGGGGAGGGGTTACTGGTCCAAAGAAAGTTGTGGTTGCCTCAGATTTACCTGTAGACTGTCTACTAGGGAATGGTTTAGAGACATCAGCTTGGGCAGAAGTGGAGTTGGAGGCTCATGCAGCAATGCTGGGCATTCCTGGGCATATTTATGCTTTGACAAGGGCTCAGGCCAAAAAGCAAAAAGGACAGGGTGACTTGGATCCTGGAACAATGGACCAAGTGCTCCCTAAAGCTAGGGCTAGTAAGGGTAAATCCCTACCCACTATCCCTCCCTCTACAGATGATTTAACTTCTGAGGAAGAAGAATTTCCGCCCTGTGCAGAACCTTCACCAGAGGAGCTGGCAGCAGACACTGCTGAGCTTTGGGGTGGAGGGGGGCCTGCCAGGAAGGAGCACAACAATCCTGTCCCACATTAGAGGGTCTCAGACAGCAAGCTGTCAAACAGCAAAATGGGGATGTCAGTGACTCACATAGAGTTTACTGGGAGGACAACCTCTTGTACACAGAGGCAAGGGATCCAAAACCTGGAGTAGCCAGGAGATTGGTCATTCCCCTGCAGTACAGAGAGTTTCTCCTAACTCTGGCACATGACATTTCTTTGGCTGGACATTTGGGTCAGATTAAGACTTGGGAAAGGCTTGCCCCCCTGTTTCACTGCCCTAGGATGTCAGAGGACACAAAAGACTTTTGTAAATCTTGCGTGACCTGCCAAGCCAGTGGCAAGACTGGTGGCACCCCAAAGGCTCCCCTTATTCCACTGCCTGTGGTTGGGGTTCCCTTTTAAAGGGTAGGGGTTGACATAGTTGGCCCCCTTGACCCTCCTACTGCTTCAGGCAATAGGTTTCTCTTGGTGGTAGTGGACCATGCCACAAGATATCTTGAAGCAATTCCTCTAAGGACCACTACAGCACCTGCAGTGGCAAAAGCCCTCCTGGGAATCTTTTCCAGGGTGGGTTTCCCAAAAGAGGTTGTATCAGACAGGGGTAGCAACTTTATGTCTGCATACTTGAAGGCCATGTGGAAGGAATGTGGTGTAACATACAAATTCACCACACCTTATCATCCACAAACAAATGGACTGGTAGAGAGGTTTAATAAAACCCTCAAAGGTATGATAATGGGACTCCCTGAAAAACTCAGGAGGAGATGGGATGTCCTGTTACCTTGCCTCCTTTTTGCTTACAGGGAGGTACCCCAAAAAGGAGTGGGCTTCAGCCCCTTTAAACTCCTCTTTGGACACCCTATAAGAGGTCCCCTAACACTTGTAAAGGAGGGTTGGGAACAACCTTTAAAAGCTCCTAAGCAAGACATAGTGGACTATGTACTCGGCCTAAGATCCAGAATGGCTGAGTACATGAAAAAGGCCAGTAAAAACCTTCAGGCCAGCCAAGAGCTCCAAAAGCAATGGCATGACCAAAAGGCTGTTCTGATTCAGTACCAATCAGGACAGAAGGTGTGGGTATCAAATCAAATCAAATCATTAACATTTATAAAGCGCGCTACTCACCCGTGTGGGTCTCAAGGCGCTAGGGGGAAGGGGTTACCGCTGCTCGAAGAGCCAGGTCTTGAGGAGTCTCCGGAATGCAGAGTGGTCCTGGGTGGTCCTTAGGATGGTGGGGAGGGTGTTCCATGTCTTGGCCGCCAGGTAGGAGAAGGACCTCCCACCCGCCGTGGAGCGGCAGATGCGAGGGACGGCGGCGAGAGCGAGGCTGGTGGAGCGGAGAAGACGGGTGGGAGCGTAGAAGCTGAGGCGACGGTTGAGGTATTCTGGTCCCTTGTTGTGGAGGGCTTTGTGTGCGTGGGTGAGGAGACGGAAGGTGATCCTTTTGCTGACGGGAAGCCAGTGCAGGGGTCTCAGGTGGGCGGAGATGTGGCTGTTGCGGGGTATGTCGAGGATGAGGCGGGCGGAGGCGTTTTGAATTTGTTGCAGACGTTTCTGGAGTTTTGCGGTGGTCCCAGCGTAAAGGGTGTTGCCGTAGTCCAGGCGGCTCGTGACGAGGGCGTGGGTCACGGTCTTTCTGGTGTCGGCGGGGATCCAGCGGAAGATCTTCCGGAGCATGCGGAGGGTGAGGGAGCAGGAGGAGGATAAGGCGTTGACTTGTTTGGTAATGGTGAGAAGTGGGTCCAAGATGAAGCTGAGGTTGCGTGCGTGATCTGAGGGGGTCGGTGCAGTGCCAAGGGCCATGGGCCACCAGGAGTCGTCCCAGGCGGTCGGGGTGTTACCGAGGATGAGGACTTCCGTTTTGTCTGAGTTCAGTTTCAGACGGCTGAGTTTCATCCAATCTGCGACGTCCTTCATTCCATCTTGCAGGTTGGTCTTTGCGCTGGTGGGGTCCTTGGTGAGGGAGAGTATCAGTTGAGTGTCATCGGCGTAGAAGGTGATGATGGTGCTGTGTTTGCGTACGATGTCGGCGAGGGGGCTCATGTAGACATTGAAGAGTGTCGGGCTGAGCGAGGAGCCTTGTGGGACGCCGCAAATGATCTTGGTGGGGTCTGAGCAAAAAGGAGGGAGGTAGACTCTTTGAGAGCGGTTGGAGAGGAAGGAGGTCATCCAGTCCAGGGCCTGGCCTTGGATCCCGGTGGAGCGGAGGCGGGTTATTAGGGTGCGGTAACAGACGGTGTCGAAGGCAGCCGAGAGGTCGAGGAGGATGAGGGCGACTGTTTCACCGTTGTCCATCAGGGTTCTGATGTCATCTGTGACTGAGATGAGGGCGGTTTCAGTGCTGTGGTTGGCTCGGAATCCGGATTGAGAGGGGTCGAGAAGGTTGTTGTCTTCAAGGAAGTTGGTAAGCTGCTTGTTGACGGTCTTCTCTATGACTTTGGCAGGGAAGGGGAGGAGCGAGATGGGGCGGAAGTTCTTCAGGTCGCTTGGGTCAGCCGTAGGTTTCTTCAGTAGGGCGTTGACTTCAGCGTGTTTCCAGCTCTCGGGGAAGGTAGCAGAAGAAAACGAGGAGTTGATGAAGGTCTGGAGGTCCGGGGGGATGATGTCGTCTGCTTTATTGAAGGGTATTGGAGCCTGTGGCCCCAAGAGCACTCCAAGACAAATGGAGTGGACCCCATCTCATTGTTGAAAAGAAGGGCAAGGTCACCTACTTGGTTGACCTGGGCACTGCCTGCAGTCCCCTTAGGGTGCTCCATGTCAATCGCCTGAAACCCTACTATGACAGGGCTGATCTCACCCTGCTCATGGCAACAGATGAAGGACAGGAAGAAGAGAGTGACCCTCTCCCTGATCTCTTCTCTTCCACAGAAGAGGATGCTCTAGTGGAAGGTGTAGTTTTGGCAGACTGTCTTACTGCTGAGCAGAAAGACAACTGCATAAATCTCCTAGGTCAGTTTTCTGAACTCTTTTCAACTGTGCCAGGCACCACATCTTGGTGTGAACACACAATTGATACTGGAGACAGCTTGCCTGTCAAAAGTAAGATCTATAGGCAGCCTGACCATGTCAGGGACTGCATAAAGCAAGAAGTTCAGAAAATGCTTGAACTAGGAGTGGTTGAACACTCTGAAAGGCCAAGGGCCTCTCCTGTGGTGCTTGTACCAAAGCCTCACTCAAACGATGGAAAAAGGGAGATTAGGTTTTGTGTAGATTACAGAGGTCTCAACCAGGTAACAAAAACTGATGCTCACCCTATACCCAGGGCAGATGAGCTCATAGATACACTGGCATCTGCCAAGTATCTAAGCACCTTTGATTTGACTGCAGGGTATTGGCAGATCAAATTATCAGAGGATGCTAAAGCAAAAACTGCATTTTCGACTATTGGAGGGCACTACCAATTCACAGTAATGCCCTTTGGTTTGAAAAATGCACCTTCCACTTTTCAGAGGTTGGTGAATACAGTCCTGCAAGGGTTGGAGGCTTTTAGTGCAGCATATCTGGACGATATAGCTGTCTTTAGCTCCACCTGGGATGATCACCTGGTCCACCTGTGGAAAGTTTTGGAGGCCCTGCAAAAGGCAGGCCTCACTATCAAGGCTTCAAATTGCCAGATAGGGCAGGGGAAAGTGGTTTATCTGGGACACCTGGTAGGTGGAGAACAGATTGCACCACTTCAGGGGAAAATCCAAACTATCATAGATTGGGTTCCCCCTACAACACAGACCCAGGTGAGAGCTTTCCTAGGCCTCACTGGGTATTACAGGAGATTCATTAAGAATTATGGCTCCATTGCAGCCCCACTTAATGATCTCACTTCCAAGAAGATGCCTAAAAAGGTATTGTGGACAGCTAGCTGTCAGAAAGCTTTTGAGGAGCTGAAACAGGCTATGTGCACTGCACCTGTCCTAAAAAGCCCATATTACTCCAAGAAATTCATTGTTCAAACTGATGCATCTAAATTAGGGGTAGGGGCAGTCTTATCACAACTCAATTCTGAGGGCCAGGATCAACCTGTTGCTTTTATCAGTAGGAGGTTGACCCCTAGAGAAAAGCGTTGGTCTGCCATAGAGAGGGAGGCCTTTGCTGTGGTCTGGGCACTGAAGAAGTTGAGGCCATACCTGTTTGGCACTCTCTTCATCACTTCATTGTTCAAACAGACCACAAACCTCTACTTTGGCTAAAACAAATGAAAGGTGAAACCCCTCAATTATTGAGGTGGTCCATATCTCTACAGGGGATGGACTATACAGTGGAACATAGACGTGGGAGTACCAACTCCATTGCAGATGGACTCTCCAGATATTTCCACTTAGACAATGAAGACTCATCAGGTCATGGCTAGTCTTATTGTCCTTCGTTTGGGGGGGTTGTGTAGCAAAGTACCATCTTGCCTGGCATGTTACCCCCATATTTCACTGTATATATGTTGTTTTAGTGTATGTGTCACTGGGACCCTGCCAGCCAGGGCCCCAGTGCTCATAAGTGTGCCCTGTATGTGTTCCCTGTGTGATGACTAACTGTCTCACTGAGGCTCTGCTAACCAGAACCTCAAGGGTTATGCTATCTCTGCTTTCCAAATTGTCACTAACAGGCTAGTGACCAATTTCACCAATTCACATTGGCATACTGGAACACCCTTATAATTCCCTAGTATATGGTACTGAGGTACCCAGGGTATTGGGGTTCCAGGAGATCCCTATGGGCTGCAGCATTTCTTTTGCCACCCATAGGGAGATCTGACAATTCTTACACAGGCCTGCCATTGCAGCCTGAGTGAAATAACGTCCACGTTATTTCACAGCCATTTACCACTGCACTTAAGTAACTTATAAGTCACCTATATGTCTAACTTTCACCTGGTGAAGGTTGGGTGCAAAGTTACTTAGTGTGAGGGCACCCGGCACTAGCCAAAGTGCCCCCACATCGTTCAGGGCAAATTCCCCGGACTTTGTGAGTGCGGGGACACCATTACACGCTTGCACTGTACATAGGTCTCTACCTATGTACAGCGTCACAATGGTAACTCCGAACATGGCCATGTAATATGTCAGGATCATGGAATTGTCCCCCGGGTCTCTAGCACAGAACCCACGTACTCCCAAACTGCCTTTCCTGGGGTTTCACTGCAGCTGCTGCTGCTGCCAACCCCTCAGACAGGTTTCTGCCCTCCTGGGGTCCAGCCAGGCCTGGCCCAGGAAGGCAGAACAAAGGACTTTCTCAGAGAGAGGGTGTAGCACCCTCTCCCTTTGGAAATAGGTGTCAGGGCTGGGGAGGAGAAGCCTCCCCCAGCCTCTGGAAATGCTTTGATGGGCACAGATGGTGCCCATCTCTGCATAAGCCAGTCTACACCGGTTCAGGGACCCCCCAGCCCTGCTCTGGCGCGAAACTGGACAAAGGAAAGGGGAGTGACCACTCCCCTGCACCTCCCAGGGGAGGTGCCCAGAGCTCCTCCAGCGTGCCCCAGACTTCTGCCATCTTGGATTCAGAGGTGTGCTGGCACACTGGACTGCTCTGAGTGGCCAGGGCCAGCAGGTGACATCAGAGACTCCTTCTGATAGGCTCTTACCTTTCTTACTAGCCTATCCTCCTTCGTAGGTAGCCAAACCTCCTTTTCTGGCTATTTAGGGTCTCTGCTTTGGGGAATTCTTCAGATACCGAATGCAAGAGCTCACCAGAGTTCCTCTGCATTTCCCTCTTCACCTTCTGCCAAAGGATCGACCGCTGACTGCTCAGGACGCCTGCAAAACCGCAACAAAGTAGCAAAGACGACTACTGCAACCTTGTATCGCTTCATCCTCCCGGCTTTCTCACCTGTTTCCTGGTGGTGCATGCTCTGGGGGTAGCCTGCCTACTTCTTGCACCAGGAGCTCTGAAGAAATCTCCCGTGGGTCGACGGAATCTTCCCCCTGCAACCGCAGGCAACAAAAGACTGCATCACCGGTCCTCTGGGTCCCCGCTCAGCACGACAAGCGTGGTCCCTGGAACTCAGCAACTCTGTCCAAGTGACTCCCAGAGTCCAGTGACTCTTCAGTCCAAGTTTGGTGGAGGTAAGTCCTTGCCTTCCCACGCTAGACTGCATTGCTGGGTATCGCATGATTTGCAGCTGCTCCGGCTCCTGTGCACTCTTCCAGGATATCCTTCATGCACAGCCAAGCCTGGGTCTCCGACACTCTAACCTGCAGTGCACAACCTTCTGAGTTGTCCTCCGGCGTCGTGGGACTCCCTTTTCTGACTTTGGGTGGACTCCGGTTCACTCCTCTCCCAAGTGCCTGTTACTGTACTTCTGTGGGTGCTGCCTGCTTCTGTGAGGGCTCCCTGACTTGCTGGCACCCCCTCTGTCCCCTCATCCAAGTGGCGACATCCTGGTCCCTCCTGGGCCACAGCAGCATCCAAAAACCCTAACCGCGACCCTTGCAGCTAGCAAGGCTTGTTTGCGGTCTTTCTGCGTAGTAACACCTCTGCAAGCTTCTTCATGACGTGGGACATCCATCCTCCAAAGGGTAAGTTCCTAGTCCTCTTCGTTCTTGCAGAACACCAAGCTTCTTCCACCCGGTGGCAGCTTCCTTGCATCCTCAGCTGGCATTTCCTGGGCATCTGCCCACTCTCGACACTGTCGCGACTCTTGGATTTGGTCCCTTTGTCTTACAGGTACTCAGGTCAGGAAATCCACTGTTGTTGCATTGCTGGTGTTGGTCTTCCTTGCAGAATCCCCCTCTCACGACTTCTGTGCTCTCTGGGGGTTGTAGGTGCACTTTACACCTACCTTACAGGGTCTTGGGGTGGGCTATTTTTCTAACCCTCACTGTTTTCTTACAGTCCCAGCGACCCTCTACAATCTCACATAGGTTTGGGGTCCATTCGTGGTTCGCATTCCACTTTTGGAGTATATGGTTTGTGTTGCCCCTATACCTATGTGCTCCTATTGCAATCTATTGTAACTTTACACTGCTTGCATTACTTCCTTTTGCTATTACTGCATATTTTTGGTATTGTGTACATATATCTTGTGTATATTTGGCATCCTCATACTGAGGGTACTCACTGAGATACTTTTGGCATATTGTCATAAAAAATAAAGTACCTTTATTTTTAGTATATCTGTGTATTGTGTTTTCTTATGATATTGTGCATATGACACCAGTGGTATAGTAGGAGCTTTGCATGTCTCCTAGTTCAGCCTAAGATGCTCTGCTATAGCTACCTTCTATCAGCCTAAGCTGCTAGGAACACCTCTTCTACACTAATAAGGGATAACTGGACCTGGCACAGAGTGTAAGTACCCCTTGGTACCCACTACAAGCCAGGCCAGCCTCCTACAGGCCACACCAATCTACTCTGCACAACTACACTCTATGCCGCTGTACTCTATGCTACTCTGGAACACTGTACTCTGTGCCATTGCACTCCATGTCAATACACTCTATGCCCATGCAGTTTACTCTGTAATATTCAACTCTATCCCCCTGCACTCTACACCACTCTAATCTACTGTGCACCTCCACACTCAATGTCAATGCACTCTACACCACTTTACTCTAGGCCATCACACTCTACGCCATTTTACGCAACTGCACTCTATCCTGCACCACTCTACGCCACTTCACTCTACTCTGAAGCAATCTATTCTATGCCACTGCACTCTATGCCACTTTATTCCACTCTGCACCATTCCATTCTATGCCACTGCACTCTACACCACTGTTTTCTTAACTACTGCACTCTATGCCAATACACTCTACACAATTTCACTCTGCCATTGCAATCCATGCAACTGCACTCTACTCTGCATCACTATACTACACACCAGTGCTCTCTATATCACTGTACTTCACTCTACACCACTGCACTCTGCCACTCTACTCTGCAACTGTTAAAAATGTGGTTTCTGGTTGGCTGGGGTATGCACCTAAGCCAGGCAGAACCCACCAGTCTAGTCAGGATGAGGGAGTTACACACACAAGAAAACCCTTGCTCACCCCTTTGGTAGCTTGGCATGAGCAGTCAGGCTTATCCTAGAGGCAATGTGTAAAGCGAGTGCACAAAACTCAAAACACATGTGACGCAATAAATACACCACAAAGAAAACACAACACCAACTTATATAAAAATAAACTGTTTTGCATAAAACATAATTAGACCAAAAACAACATATATTAGTAGCACCCTGCTAGACAAGCAGTTGTCTGAAGGTCACACAGGTTACTAGTACTCTGCAAAAGCAAGCAGTAGTCATAAAACATATAGGTTACTGTTTTTTCTGCAACACAAACAGTAGTCAGGTCATTAGTATTACCAGGAATGCACATAATGCACTAAACACATTATCAGAGGTGCCAAGACACTATCCTGAATGCACATAGTAATGAAACATTCCCATCTGGTACATGTCCTAATAAACCCACTATCATGAATGCCAAGATATCATTATGAATGCACACAAAATGAAACATTCCCACTGGCAAGTCATAAATTCACCCTGCCATGTCCCCGTACTGCAGGCCCTGAGAATGTATGTATGTCCCCCCAAAACGGGCAAGTATGACATGTCACATAAGTGAGGTCACAACTAACCCTGAAGACAAAGGAGAAGGATGAGAGCGAGGGCAGCACCCTGGCACAGACTATCTCCTTTTTTCACAACATTATGGTTATTTAGACGGGGCCACCGTGCCAAGTATAGGAGCTCCTACACTCCTCTGGCCGCATCCATGGTGACCCCCATGAAGCTGGGCAGGCACAGGACCTCCGTTAGGGTTCTCCTCCCCATCCTGCCAGTTGAAGCACACTGCCAAAATGAGGCCTGGACCTCGCTAACCCGGGCCCTTCACTGTGAGGCTCTCCCACTCCTCCTTGGGCTCCCCTCTGCAGAGACCTCCAGCCAGCTTAGTCTCTCCTCTGGACACAGTGCCTCCGCCGGGCCAATCTCACAGCTCAGGGGCGGACAATTCAGTCTCCCAGCCTGACCGGCAGGGAGCTCTTCTCACCCCGGCATGGGTGGCAGGTGTTGTAATTTCTGTCCAAGCCTGCCACTTCCTGGCAGCTTCTCTGGACCCTCCCAAGTCACGATGGTGTTTCCTCCCACAGGAGTTCCTTTTGGTGCACCTGGGGCACAACACAGAGCGTGCTCGATCGTGCTTGCTCCATGGCTTCTCGTGGGGGAGGGGCACAGCTACCAGGACACGGGGTGTTTTTCCTGCGCCAGGGGACAGATACCCATAAAGCGCTTCTCACGCACTGAGGCAAAAAATCATACTAAAGCTCTTTGGCACAGAACCCACAGCACTTCCCTCATGTTGGGAAGAATAAATGGGCAAGCGCTCTTCAGGCTTGACAATCCAAAGCATAGGTGAAGGGGGCACACCACCCAGCCCCTTGAGACAGCAATGGGGCACAGGGCTGCCGGGCACCAGCAAGCATGCTTGAGGGTTTACAGGCAGTGGCAGCCCATCTCAGTGACCTAGCAGATCATAGATCAGCACAACAGCAGCTGTCCTAAGGCGGTTTCTGGTGAGTCCTTTCAGCAGCATCCAGTGTCCAGTTCAGTAGACCATTAGTGTCCAAACATGTGGGGTTAAACTCCCTGTACTTATACTCATTTTACGCAGCCTCCACAAAAGTGTGAGAAGGGGTTCCAACCAGTACTAACTGGTTCTCGGAGTGTTCCCTTTCTCCTCCAGTGCTGACTCCAGACATCAGTGGGGGGTAAACGAGCCATCTGTGTGAGGCCAGTGCACAGCATTTACAAATGCAGGTGTGCCCCGCCTCTCCCAGACCAGGAAGACCATTCAATATGCAGATGTACTCTTGTGACACCTCCACCCTTCCTGTGAACAGGCTGTCTGAAAAGTATGCACAAAGCCCAGCTGTCACCCTGCCTCAGACGTGGATTGGAGTCAAGCTGCACAACACCAGGGTCATAAGCACAGAGAAATTCCCACTTTCTAAAAGAGGCATTTCTATAATGGTAATAAAACATCCACCTACACCAGTAAGCAGCCTTTCTCACTACCATTACAACCCTACCAAACATGCCTACGCTACCACTCATAGATCAGACAATACAACTTAGACATAAGTTAGGGCATCTCCAATGCAATCCTATGAGAGAGGCGGCACTCACAATAGTGAGAAACCAAATAGGCTGTTTGTCACTACCAAGACAGGCCACACCACCAGGCACATGTCCTGCCATTTACCCACACAACACCCCCCCCATAGGGTTAGCCACGGCCTCCCTTACGGGTGACTTATTTGTGGTAAAAGGGGAGTTCCAGGCTTGGCAAGTAAATTTAGATGCCATGTCCCTGTGGCAGTAGTATGCGCATGCAGGCCCTGCGGTAGCACGCCTGAGATAGATTGGAAAGGCTACTTCTGTGTGTGGCGCAAGCTGCACTGCAGGCCCACTAGTAGCATTTAATTTACAGGCCCTGGGCATAGGGATACCACTGTACAAGGGACTTACAGGAAAATGAAATGTGCCAATTATGTGTAAGCCTATCAATCCAAATTTCGAAGGGAGAGCATATGCACTTTGGCACTTATCAGCAAAGATAAAGTGCTCAGATTCCTAGAGCCAACAAAAAGGGAAAAAAAATCGGAGGAAGGCAAAAAGTTTGTGTATGACCCTGTAAAAAGGGCCAAGTCCAACAGCAACGCTGCACTCTCCGCCACTGAGCTCTATGCCACTCTACTCTACACTACTCTATTCTACTGTACTCCACTCTACACCACTGCACTCCATGTCACTGCACTGCTACCGCAGTATACTGATCTCTACACCACTCTATGCTACTCCACTCTACTCTGAACTACTCTATACCACTGCACTCTATATCACTTGACTCTACTCTGCGCCACTGCCCTCTGCATTACTCAACTCTACACCACTCCACTCTGCATGACTCTACACCACTGCACTCTATGCCACTCTACTCTACTCTGCGGCACACTAGTCTGTGCCACTTTACTCTGCGCTACTGCACTCTGCACCACTGCACTCTACTATGCACGACTAATCTACGCCACTACATTCTATGATCCTGCACTGTATACCACTGAATTCAATGCCACTACACTCAAATCCACTGCACTCTATACCACTATACTCTGCAACACTCTACGTCAATGCACGCTTCTCTATGCTACTCCATCGTATGCCACTCTGCATGACTCCACACTATGCCACTCCACTTTATACCACTCTACTCCAGACCTCACCATTTAACTCTACAACACTCCATGCTACTTTCTTCTATGCCACTAACTTTTAGCTATGCTGAACAGCAGCAACGCTAGTGTACAACATCACTAAAACACATTAGGAAAGCCAACATCTCTTGCATAGGCAAGACCTATTGGCTTCGCCAATGCTTGTTTTATCTGTCTGGGGCAGAGAATCTAAGCCCTTATGTCCCACTGAGGTCACTCATGGGCCAAAAGCATTGCATAGCACAATACAGAGTCCACCAAAGTGCCTCAGCACATTGTTGTAAGTATGAAGCCCTATATAAATGCAACTGAAAACATTGTTGCTGCACTGCAAATATCACAGCGACGAACATTGAAACAGCTACCATTCAAAAAGAAAAATAGACAGTCATCACTCCATAAAACATAACACTGCACCCATCGAGCAGTTCCCTGATGGTGTGGGGTAGTGATTTTTGGGGGGGAGGTTTAAGACTTTTGAAAGGAAATTTGAATACTGTGTGCTGAAAATTTAATGTTTCTGGTCAGGGCATTTTGCACTTAACTTTGACTCCCTTTTCTGTATTTACTGGAGTCTCCATTTGGAGCCATCATTTCGGTTTTAGCGGCTTTAGTCTTTCTTAGGCAAAGATTTTTTTAGCTGTTGGATGCCGTGGATGTGTGCAGTCAACACGCTGCTGGTGTGCTGAAGTTAAGTCATAGGCAAGCCTGTCTGTGCCCGTCCGCATCCAGATTGCGGCCAGCGTGTTGCACTTCCTTTACAGGTATTTCTATGTCCTTTGAATTTCTAAAGCCATGTAAATATCTCATTCCACACTGTGATCTCTCTTTTTTCTATCCTGTATTGAAGGTCGTTTATCCTGGCTTAAGTGTAGAAGCATGTTCAGAGTCCCTGTAAAGCCTCCCCTTATTAGAGCCCTGCCACTTGCTGAGAAGCTGCTAGTTGATGGACTCATTATTGTTTGTTCTGTGAGAAAATATGCTCATGAAACCTATGATCTGATCAAAGATCTTTGGCTGGATTTTCTCTTCATCACTGAATTCTGGCTTGAAGAGTGGTGTATTGCTAAGATTGCTCTTGCCGGACCTTCAGGTACACCATTATTAGGCAGGACAGAGTAGAGACACAAGGAGGCAGCATGGCTATCATTTTTCAGGACACACTCCAATGCAAAACGTTTGACCTAATCCCCCTGAAAGGGGCAAAAAGATTGGGTTTTTGTTTTAAGATCTGACCCTCTCAGTCTTTTGTCAGTGGTTTTATCTACCGTCCCTCAGGCATAGGCTCTTCTCTCTTAGCATCCCTGGGAGAAACTTTAACCCCTCTGTTACTTTGTTATGCAAATTTGATGATTTTCCGAGATTTTATTTACCATCCTGAGTTCATTAATGATCCTAACATAGCCGACTTTATGGAGACTTTAAGTATTGTTCCCCCACGCACATGGAAGTTGGAGAGCTAATTCGGCAGACTTGGTTGGATCATCTGCTGATTCCATGCAGAATTCAGTATGAGCGAGATAATCCCCTCCCACTCCCCTCAACTTCGGCTCCATACACTACACATAAATTGGGCAAATTGTTTGACCGACGCCAAACTGTCTAAATGCCTGTCCACTTCTATTCTCACTCTCACAGGAAATCTGGTGGCAGATCTTTCTCCCTTTATTAATTGGATCACTCACACAGTGAACGAATTAACCTCTGAAACTATCTTACAGAAGCATAGATCCCAGCCTTCTTCACCCAGGCAGTAGCCAATGAGTGCTTGTACTGTAAGCAACTTGAATGGAAATGGCAGAAGGCATATCAACTTCAGGACTTGCTTCACTTTAAATCACAGATAGATTCAGGCTGCCAATAGTCTGCTTTTCTACTCAGATCGAAAAGCCAAATCCAACCCAGAAACTATTTTTAACATCTCCAAATATTTTTTACAGCCCAAAGCCCTGGTAAGCTCTATCCCACCCTCTCAAGCTTTATGTGATCACATTTCCTCATTTTTCATTGAGAAAATATGTGTTATCCAATGGGACTTCATAATTGGTTCACCTCGAAGGAATGATATGGTGGTGAACTCTCCATCAAAAGTAGTGTCATTAAGTCATTAAATCACCTTAGCCGAGTCTAGTCAGGCCATTTGGTCCTGTAAATCGGGATCCACTAAGGACCCTTGCCCCCCTTCGATTTTGCACAAAGTCATCGACATTGTCAGCTCTGTGATTAATAAAATTCTGCAAATGTTTTTAGACAATGCGGGGGTTCCATCTGATTGGAAATTGGCTGTGGTTAAACCTGTGCACAAAAACCTTATCCAACCCCACAATATTGTCCAATCTTGACCCCATTCACTACTCTCTATTCTGAGTAATATGCATGAAAAAATGGTTACTGGTCAATAAGTCACTTTCCTAGAAGAGATGAATATACTCAATCCACGACAGTCTGGCTTCTGCCCACGAAACTCAACAGAATCAGCCCTGTTGGAAGTTGCTGCCACCTTGAAATTAACTTTGGATGTGGGAAACAATGCAGTGTCGATTTTTTTAGACTTATCCACTGCATTTGACACCACTTCCAATTACATCCTGCTCCAACGTATCTAGGATTGAGGGAAATCTCAACTTGCTCTGGCCTGGATTAAATCTTTCCTAACAGACCACAGACAATCTGTCTCGTTAGGACCCTTTTCATCTTCAGAAAGAATTCCACAGGGGGGTCCACAGGGCTTATCCCTGCATTGTTTAATATTTATATGACCCTCTGATCTCTTTGTTTACATCATTTGGAATTAAAACCACCTCTAATGCAGACAACATACAGTTAATCCAATCTTTGGACAAAGCATCCTTTGGCTCTGAGTTCAATTTTAAAAATTGCCTTCATGAAGTCATCCGGTGGATGCTATCCAATCATTTAAAATGTAATAATGAGAACAATGAGATCATGCTGCTTGGCAAGTCAAACTCTTTCGCCTCAGTCCAATGGTATTCTCCTTTGGTGCCCCCCCCCCACATGCCACAGATTTTTACTCCAAAAATCTTACAGTAAAATTTGATGCTTCCTTGTCCTTCCACCCTCAAGCTCTTGCACTTGCAGGCATGATCTTATAAGATCACTAAGAAAGGTTTTCAAACTGCTCCCATTGGCTGCAAGGAAGACAGTTGCCTTTGCCTGTACAATGGATCTTCAAAAGAAACTATCCATAAACTCCAGGTTGTGCGACACACGACAGCCAGACTTGTATTACAAATTCCTAGACGTTCAACTGCTTCAGCAGCTCTGAAAGCCCTACATTAACTTCCATTCCATAAAAGAATCTTGTTTAAAATTATCCTACTCACCTTCAGAGCCTATAGATCTACTGAGCCCAGATATCTACCTGCAATCTTTACCCACTACATAATTAAAAGAACTCTGAGATCTTCTTACACCCACCTCCTCAATTCCCCCTCCCCTTTAGACTTAAAACCTGAGGCGGTAAATCATTTTTAGTTCTAGGCCCTAATGCCTGGAACCAGCTTCTCAGTCATGTAAGGCTCATTGATTCTGAAATATTATCAAGAAGCAGTTGAAGACTCGTTTTTTTTTTTTACTTCTGATGCGGTTTGTTATTCTCTCATTCTTGGACTTAGGGCTTGATTTAGAGTTTGACAGACAGGTTACTCCGTCACAAATGTGATGGATATCCCGTCCACCGTAGTACGATCTCCATAGGCTTCCACGGGATCATATTACAATGGACGAAATATCCGTCACATTTGGGACGAAGCAACCCCCTCGACGCAAAACTCTAAATCAGGCCTTTTGTCTCCTTTTGAGATGTTCTTATACTTGATTGAATAATTTCTGCTGATTAGCGCCAAGATGTTCCTTTGGAAGTGGTAACGGGCTTTAGGTTTGCAAGCTTTATTCTTTCAGTCATTCATTCATTCAACACTACATAAACACAATTAGCTGTCAGTGAGGAATAAACACGCACAATAAACAAACACATGCTTAATTTTCTGGTAAACGAATATGCCCGGATTTCTTACTGGGGATTAACCCACACATAACCATTGCTGAAGTACAAACACATTGAAACAAGCATCGGCAAAGCCAATAGGTTTTGCATATTGCACAGCAGCGTGGGCTGGTGTGCAACATGGCTCAAAGAAAATAAAAACAAAGCACTGTGGCGTAGCCAGTGTTGACCGTGTCACATCACTTTTTTAATTTGCTTTAAGCCATGATGCACAGCCACCGGCACTCCGTGCAACATCTTTAAAACAATA
The DNA here is from genome assembly GCF_031143425.1 of Pleurodeles waltl. Lineage (NCBI taxonomy): Eukaryota > Metazoa > Chordata > Amphibia > Caudata > Salamandridae > Pleurodeles > Pleurodeles waltl. The sequence continues at coordinate 1,013,746,816 of NC_090437.1, forward strand.
ATAAATCCAAGTGGATGCATGAGTTATTTGGCTTTGTTAATGGTTTTTAAAGAGGTTGCACAGCAGCACGAGCTTCTATGCAACACAGCTTAAGGTAAATAAAAACAAAGCATTATGGCGTGGCCAGAAGGAGGTGGGGGAAGAGGGTGATCCAAAAGAGAGCAGGAGGAGGGGAGGGGGCGGAGGTTAACACCATGGGAGTGAGAAGAGGTGAAGGAGAAGATCTACAGATGCATGCACTCTCCACGAAGGTGAACACAAACAAACGTTTATTCAACTATCCTTGGTGGGTAATTTTCCTCTCATGAAACATATGGAATTGTACCTCTGCCACAAGCAGGCGAAAGTGCTCTTGAATGGTGGGCAATGGCGGGGGGAGTGGGTGTCACCCATGCATTTAATAAGGACGTCGGAGATGACGTTGCTGTGCAAGGAATACTATTTTCCCAGGGACAAAATAGGAAATACTGAAGAATTGAAAGAAATGTAGAAGGACACCCACGTTTTGTGAAGGCAGCTTACGAAATGAACTAGACGTTTTTAATATGTACTGTGGGATATCCAAGTAAAAGAAACTTTAGAACCCATCTTGCTATTAGCAGAAGAGGTCCACCAATTAAATGAAACAATGCTGAATCTAACGCTCAGTGGAGAAATCACTGAAAAATATGTACAACAACGGTGCTTGCTGACTTTCTTTTTCAAATGCAATTTGGAAAATATTGCTCATAGTACAATCGTTACAAAAAGCATATAAAGCAAGCTCAAAAATTAACTTTGATTTAAGGTCAACCTTCATGTGATGGAGGTGAAAGAATTTACTTATCATTGATTTCTGTAGTGGTCCAGTGTAAAGTAATTGTACAAAGGATAGTCTGGCGCACTCAAGTAGAAACAAATAATACGTAAAACCACTGCACGAATGTAGCAGTAAAACCAAATCAGATGTTCAGGATACCCACCATGACTAGGGATGAGGTGAATTAATACACAATGGGACAGATTCACAAATAAAATCATAAATCTGCTGTTGTGTGTTTACATCTACTTCTAGAGAAGGTTTGTGATTCACAACGTTTTCTGGAATACTCCTGGAGGCTCCCCAGATTACAATTTTCCCAATACTCATGAAATCAGTGAATTCCATGTTGCTGAAGTGAAAATCAATGACAGAATGTAAACACACTTAAAAGGGGGAAATATTTTTACCAGTGGGGAAAGCTTTTCTCTTACATCCTCACCAATTTTAGACGGGCGCTCCTTGCCAATTCCAGTTCAGGTAATGAATGTACACACCTGGTCTTCCCTAGTAGTAAAATTCTAATGTTTCCTCAATGAAAATGGGTCAAGAAAAAATCTGGGACTACCCACAAATAAGTGCATTTTGGATATACAATATCATTCAGTGTATTCCCGTCCTATAATACTGTGGTATCGTGGAAGGGATGTGGGATGTGGAGTGAGGAGCGTTTCAGTGGTGTTTATGTATAAGCATAGAATGCTGAAAGGGAGTTGGATGAAAACCGCTGTCAAGGAAGGAGGTGTTCTTGTGGATGGAGCCTTTCTGAAGAAATAAACCAATTTGACTGCACAAAATTTCTTGCCTTCCAGGTTCGGTTTTATAGCACCTCCTACATTTTGGCGACCCAGGAAAGGCTTTTGCATTTCCCTGCCTCTAACACACCCCGTTTTCCTCCTAGCCACTGGATTTCTTATAACTGGATTCTGTCTTTCTACATTTGTTAGTAACCTTTAGATATCTTTGACATTCACTGAAGTAATACAAAGCATGAACTTTTTAAAATTATGTTGGAGTACTTGCGTCTGGATTTGACTTTGCATTGTGTACTGTACTTGTAATTTTGGCATGCACATAATTCAATTCTTTCTCGTCAAGGTACACTTACATTGTTGCTAAGTTATGGTCTTTGTGGCACCTGCGTGAACTGCGTTTTTTAAATTCCCCGACTCACGCAGTGATACCTGATGGCAAAGCTTGGAGCATCACGATCTTTCACGCCTCACCTGGTTCGCACAGTGTTATCTGTGGATAACGCTTGGAGAATGGAGATATTCTTAGCTTCAGTGAAAGAAAGTCTTGATTTTATTAAAGACCGGGAGGCTCCTATTATGCTAGTTTCATAACAACAGGAGAAACAGGAAACAGGTTTATAATTAAATGTTCTGAAAGTTGAAACTTTTGTTCAATCAGCAGATTTGAGAATATCATCTAGGCTCAATCCAGCTCAAAAGGAGTTAGATGCCATAGCACCCCTGGTAGAGTTGGCGCCAAAAATCTAAATATTAATGCCCGCCAAATTCATGATCCATTGAACCCAACGGGTTAAGGGGGGCGAAGAGACAGGGTTATGAGGAGTTTTAAAAAAGTCTTTTGTTTTTAAAATATATATTCTCTTAAACAGCTTCCTACACACAGTTTTAAATGGTCAGGAATATTGTACAGATGAAACATCTAAAGGTTTGACATCCAAAATATGTTTTAAAGAAACTAAACATAAGCGTATAGTTAGTTTTGCAGTTAGAAATTTTAGAGATAAGAAAGAGTTATCAGGTTGATTGAGGAAAAATTGAAGAATTACATTTGCATCACACATTGAACTGTACTTTGGCAAAGGAGGTTTTGAAAATCTTACTCCCTTTAAAAGACAACATATCAACAGGTGCTCACCAACAGTTTTTTCATCTACTCTGTTATGTTAAACTGAAATCGCAGATCTGTATGTGTTGACCGTTCTATAAGCTTTCCCTTGAGAGGCTAAGGAAGCTAGAAATTTAACAATTAAAGTTATATCTGCTGAAAAGGGATCTGCACTCCTGTCCATGCACCAACTATCCCACACTCTCCAGGCTGATTTGTATGCTTTGGATGTACCAGGAGCCCAAGCCTGTTGGATGAACTGAGTAGCTTCTTCCAGAATTCCCGGGGTTCTCCAGGAAGACCCAAAACAATCCATGCCAGTAACCATAGGGATTGATTGATGATTAGATCATGAGGTAATACCTGGGGATTCTGAAGTAACGAAAGGAACTGAGACAGAAAAACATGTTGTTTTATTGATAACTCCAGAGCTGAAGGGAACCAAGGCTTACCCTGCTAGAAAGGAGTGACTAATAGAACTTTTTGGCATTGAATCTCTGCCCGAACTCGAGATATCATAATGAAGGGTGGAAAGGCATAACTCACCTGATTGGACCATTCCTGAAGAAAAGCAGCCATCGCTAAAGCTTGCGGATCTGTTCTCCAACAGTAAACGGAGGGAAGCTGGGTGTTCAGCCGTGAAGCGAAAAGGTCCACTGAGAAAGGACTGAATCAGGAAGAAAGTTTTCTGAATATTGAAGGATGAAGACGCCTATCGCTTGGACTGAAATCTGTTTTTGGAGACAAAACTCCCAAAGACTTCTGGCCAACTCGGCAAGGGGTTTGGATTTTGTGCCTCCTAGATGATTTATATATCGAACAGCTGATAGGTTGTCCATTCAAAGCAGAATGGAACAACATATCCTGTTTTTGGCAAAGGTTCTGATCACAAAGGAACCTGCAAGCATCTCTAAACAGTTGATGTGCAACGATAACTCCTCTTTTGACCATACGCCACCGTCCACAACTGACCACATCTTGGGCCCCACCCAGTCGACTTGCAACGGATTCCAAGACAAGATCTGGTGCTGTAGGGAAAATTGCTTTCTTGTTTCAAACTTCTAGATGGTCTAACCACCAATGGAGTTCCACATGAGAGTCTTGCTCAAACATAATAAGGTCTCCATAACTGAGACAATTTAGAAGATGTTGGATTTTTTGTCTTTGTAGAGCTCGGTAATGGAGAGGGCCGGGAAAAATGGCCTGAATAGAAGAAGTCAGGAGACCTATTAACTGAGTTAAAATTCTGAGAGTAAGAGTTGATTGGTTCAAAACCTGAATTTTCTCATTTTTTATATGAGAGACTTTTTCTTTCGGAAGCTGAAGAATTGAATTGTCTGAATATATTATGAAACCTAGAAACTCCATCTGTCGCCATGGGTTCAAAGTTGACTTGTCCTTGTTGATGATAAAACCTAAGTTTTGAAGGAGAGATATGAAGTATGTTAGATGTCTCATTAATATAAACTTGTCTTGGTGCAATAAGAGAAAGTCATCTAGATAAGCTAGTAATCTGACCCCTTATGCCTTCATGTGAGTTATGACTGGTTTCAGTACCTTGGTGAAGCACCAAGGAGCTGAAGACTGTCCAAAGAAAAGGCTTTTAAATTGATAAAATCTGTCCTTCCACTGAAACTGAAGAAACTTTCTGAAGAAATGGTGGATCGGAATTGAAAGATATGCATCCGGAAGATCTAGGCGAAGTATCCAATCTTTCACTAGCAAAGAATCTCTGAGATGGAGAATTGTCTCCATTTTGAAATGGTGATATACTACATAATTGTTGAATGACTTCAGATTTATTACTGGACGATTTTTTTTGTTTTTCTTCTGGACTAAAAACAATGTGCTTACCAAACCTGAAGGATGAGGGAAAGACATTTCTATGGCCTGGTTGTCAAGGAGGGACTCAGGGCCAGATGTAGGTAGGAAAAATTTAGCGAGTCGGAAATTGCGAGTCGGTGCGACTCGCAATTTCCGACTCGCTAAATGTAATGCAAGAAGAAAACGCGACTTCAATTTGCGACTCGCAAATGAAGTCGCACCGCAGATAGCGAGTCCGCTGTTTGCGAGGTCGCTTTTTGCGACTGCGCTAAAAACGGACACGCAATTTGCGAATGGGTGTCGCAAATTGCGATTGTGCCGCAAATTGAATGCAGGTGCTGCAGAACACTCTGGAAAACACTTCCTGGCACATGATGATGACATCACAGCCAGGAAGTTTACAAATACACCTGGGAGGAGGGAGGACCACACCCATTTAAACAGCAGAACTGCAAACAGAAAGAACAGCAGCTACCATGGCAGAGACACCAAGGAAGTGCAAACTCAAATTTGCAGAGAAAGAGCTGGAGGTGCTGACAGAGGAGTGCTGCCGGCACCATGACCAACTTTTTGGAAGGGCAGCCCTCACCGTGCCAGAGGTGGAGAAAAGAAGAATATGGATGGACATCCAAGAGAAAGTGAACTCCCTGGGTGTCAGCCACCGGAGCATAGAAGAACTCAAAAAAAGGTGGTATGACCTGCGCTCCCGGACCAAGGAGAGGGTGGCAGAGCGGCTCCGGGAGATGAGGGGCACTGGAGGGGGACCGTCCACAATACTACCATCCACACCCCTGGAGGAAAGAGTAGAGGAGACCCTTGAGCCTGAGGCAGTGTGCGGGATGGGAGAGCTGGATACATCTGAGCCAGGACCATCAACCGGTGAGTACCATGAGACATGCATGTACCCTCATTAATGCCATACCCCCACCCACCTTGTACACAGTAGCATGCACAACCAAAATAGCTCCATTTCAGAGTTGCAACCACCAGAATGGTGCATTATGGGCAATGTAGTCAAGTAGGCAGTTTATAGGCAACAGTTTATTAGGAAGTTGATAACAGATAGTAGATACTGAAGATACTGACAGTGTGTTCCCTATGTCCCACAGGTCTCCCACAAGACACCCCCACCAGCCAAAGCATCCAGGGGCCACTGGTCAGCCAGCAGCCAACAGATGAATCAGGACCAGCCACCACTGAGACCTGCACCACCAACACTCAGTCCCCTCATGATACACCAGTTGCCATACTGGTGTGTGATCCAGCACATGGTCCCAGCCACAGTGCCACTGTAGAAGACACGGAGCCTCCACTGCGTCGCAGGCGATGTGGAAATGTACCATCACAGCGGCAGGCAGAGTCAGGGGATGCCTCCATGTCACGTGCTGAGGCCGCACTCCTACGGGGTCAGCGCCTGCAAACACAGGAGATTAGGAGAATTACAGGGGCATTGTGGCGCATGGAGCGAAACCAAGGCAGTAGCATGCAGCTTTTGCATACAGAGTTGCAACAAATTAACACACATATGGGCGACCTTGGACTCTCCATGCGACAACTTGTGGCTGGACTCCTAACTCAGACAGAGGGTGCAAGGCGTCGTGACAGGCAGCTACTGAACCGGCTGGACCGCATGTCTGCATCCATAGTCAGGCTGGCGGTGAACACTACTGGCCTTTCTAGGCGCACGGTCAGCCTCCAAGTTGACATGGGCCACTTTGCCAGTGACGTGGCACATGGACTGGGCCATCTCAGCCACGCTGTTGATTTAATGGAGGCACGGCAGGTGGCCAGAGGCGCAGCCGACACGCCGCAAGACAGAGAGGAGGGCTCCACCGTCAGCAGTGTCTCTGCCAGTGACACCAGGGTGTTGCGCAGTGGAAGCGCAAGGCAGAGCACTGCTGACACCCCTGGTACCAGCCATGCTGGCCGAGGCCGGCGTAGGACATGAGCTCCACACTGTCCTGGGGTTGGGGCACATGAGGTCAATGTGTCCTCATGCCAGGAGGACTGTTACAGCCCCTGAACTGTTGACAATGTATATAGTTTTTTTGGTTGCACAAATTAAATCACTTGTTCGTTCCACTTAACACCTGGACTCTTTGTGTGTGACATTAGTGAGTGTGGTGACAGTTAGCACGTACCTTCCAAAGTATTGGTTTGCAATGTGTTCCCGTCTCAGTCTGCCTTGATTTGCGATGCTTCTATCCCCATGATGGCGATGTGGTAGCTCTTGCTCTTCATCCTCCGAATCAGGGTCTTCAGGGGTGAGAGGTAGCCCACGTCTGGTGGCAATGTTGTGCAGTATAGCGCATGCGACAACAATCTTGAAAGCTGTTATTGGGGTATACTGGAGGGCACCTCCACTTCTGTGGAGGCATCTGAATCTTGCTTTCAGCAGTCCAAAGGTCCGTTCTATGATATTTCTGGCCCTCTTATGTGCACTGTTGTATCGCCTCTCTGTCTCATTGCTGGGTGTTAAGTACGGGGTAAGTATCCATGGTCGAAGTGCATATGCACTGTCACCTGTTTGGCAAAAATTAACAATGTTAGCTGGGCAGAGATGGTTTCCACATTGACCTGTGTGTATGTCTGTAAGGTGTATTCAGCTATACCTAGGAGGTATCCGTCTCCAAACTCCCCACGTTCTAGGCATTGGTGTATCCCACTGTGCCTGAAAATGTAGGAGTCATGTGTACTCCCTGGAAATTTGGCAACCATGTCAGTGATAACATAATGGGCGTCACATACCACCTGGATGTTGAGTGAGTGGGTACACTTCCTATTGCGGACCAGATATTCCAGGTTTGCAGGAGGGCAGATTTGTATATGTGTCCCGTCTACACACCCTATGACATGGGGGAAGTTGGCAATCCTGTAGAATTCCAACTTGGTGCTGTTGATTTCTGCCTCATTCCTGGGTAGGTATATGTATCGGGACATGTGTGTGAGTAAGGCATCTAGGAATGCCCTGAGTAACCGTGAGAGTGAACTTTGGGATACCCCACCTGCCACGGCAATGACCCCTGATAGCTACCCGAGGCCAAGAGGTGCAGTGAGCAAAGCACTTGCACATGCGTAGGGATGGCGCAGCCGCGCAAGTCTGGCGTTGTAGCTGTGGTTTGAGTAATTCTATTAAATCTAGTATAGCTGCACTGCTGAGTCTATATTTATCATAAATCGCCTCCTCAGTTTGTTGGAAAAGTGTCTGCCTGGTTCTGTATATCTTCTCCTGTCTCTGGCTCCTCCTCCTCCTCTGCTGTGCGGCGTGGGCTCTCCTCCTCATTCCTATCACATATATCTCCGCCATCGTGAGTAACCCAGATGCCTTTTGGGTCTCATTTTATACTTTGGTAATGGTTACCACCTGCTCTGAGTTAGTGGTAAATTGGAAGTGCAAAATGGGCTTTTTGCGACTAGTCGCAATTTGCGTGTGGCTATTGCATTTGGGTTGCGACTCGCAAATTGCGACTTCTTATTTGCGAGTCGCAAAATTGGGTCGCTATTTTTGCGAGTCGATAATGGCTCGCGAGGTATTTTGCGAGTCGGAAATGGGATTTTTGCATCCCATTTCCGATTTTGCGGGGTCGCAAATTGCGATTCGGGCCATTTGCGACTCGCAAACGTTTCCTACATCTGGCCCTCAATCTCTTGAGATAATAGAGCCTCTTGTTCCTTTGAAAACATTTCCATATTTCTTAAATAAGTAAATATTAATATGGAAAAAAACAAGGATGAGGACAACCAAATATGTTGATAAGGATATATTTAGTATTTAAACATAAATCTCTTGTTTTGAATTTATGAGAATTAAAACAACTCTAAAAAGTCATAAAGGAATGCAAAAAACCTGAACCGAAGGGATTAAAGTTGAACTAGGCGAAGGGAAAAGGTGGTACTGAGGGCGTGACAAAACACGAAGGAGGTGTTCACTATTCCGATATATCCGGAAAAAGGAACAAGATTGAGGCAGTCCCAAGTGAGGAGAGCCTTGAAAGGACGTGTTTTTGGTTGCATTAAAAAAGGCTTCAGTGACCTGAAAGAGGACAGGCAAAACACAAGGCTTGAAGCATCTGAGGAGAAACGCGCTCGGATAATGTGAGGAAGAAACTCATGTCAACGAAGCGTTGCACCGGAATGACGGTTAGCGCACTGTGCGATCATTCTTGAATGTGCTCGCCGATATAAGAGAATCCTGTCAGTGATGCGCACTGCCGAACTACCAGCGCTCTGTGCGAAAGTTGAACGCTTAAAAAACACACAAAGGTGTAAATGAAATAATAAATAAATATTAATGGAAAACACTTTAAAACAAATTACAATAATTTCATGTAAAGCGCAATGAACTATGAAGAACAGTGATATGAATGTGCTACTTATCTTGGTTGCGAGCAGCAAGAAAAGAGGAACTGTTGCGCCCAGTCAGGACATCTATAGTACTACATTTACATGATTGGTTGCTTCACTTTTATGACAGCATTTTGTAGTTTTTCCATCTAAGCATGCTCGGAGTTGTAGTTTTTATCTTGGCTGCAATTGTAATAAACGCAAGAAAAGTAAGCGTAATAGGAGCCTCTGGGTCTTGTAATAAAATCTCAAGCCTTCATGAGCACAGCATCTCGAGTCTCTCATACAAAGCATCAACTTACAGCAGCTACTAGTGCACGTTGATGTGGGACGTCAGCACATTGTTTCCATCATCGTTAAAGGAGGATTGAGGCGAATGAGGATTTGCACGCCAACTGACTCCTTCACAGTCTGACATGAAGGTTTTATTCTGCTTTTCATCGGTTAAGGAGTTTGCGGTGAACTAAATATATTTATTTGGGCTATTTCACAGTGGCTTGCACACCCAGTGTAAGTGTTGCACACTCAAAAGAATATGTTGGCATATTGCTTACAGTGATTCGCACACCTGATTTAATATATGGCTTCAGCAAAATACTTCAGGTGATGCAAAATTGATTGGAGTGTGACAAAGGCTTTGACAGCTTTTGACTGAGTCTATTTAAATATAACTAACAATTGTTAATATTTTTCTCACTTAATAGACAGTTCCTCCACTTTTATTTTATTAGGTGCATTTTCTTATTTTAGTGTGGAGGCATTATTAATTTATTTGTGAAAATGCAAAATGTGTCCCCACCTCGATTTATTTTGTCTTCGCCAGGAGAACCTTTTACTTGCTGGGAAAAATGGAAAAGTATATTTTTTGAGGTATGTGTCTGTGGTACTATGAGGTACGGGCATGTGGTACTATCATTATTGCTGAAAGAAAATCCTCAGTATTACTGCATTATTTAGGAGCAGAAGGTCAGGGGGTATATGATAATTTTCTGGACTTACCTGACATAGGGGGTCATTCTGACTTTGGCGGGTGGCGGAGGCCGCCCGCCAAAGTCCCGCCGGCAGAATACCGCTGCGCGGTCAAAAGACCGCCGCGGTAATTCTGAATTTCCCGCTGAGATGGCGGGCGACCGCCAGAAGGCCGCCCGCCAGCCCAGCGGGAAACCCCCTTCCATGAGGATGCCGGCTCCGAATGGAGCCGGCGGAGTGGAAGGGGTGCGACGGGTGCAGTTGCACCCGTCGCGATTTTCAGTGTCTGCATGGCAGATTCTGAAAATCTTTGTTGGGCCCTGTTATGGGGGCCCCTGCAGTGCCCATGCCATTGGCATGGGCACTGCAGGGGCCCCAAGGGGCCCCACGACACCCCATACCGCCATCCTGTGCCTGGCGGCCAAATCCGCCAAGAACAGGATGGCGGTATGAGGGTCGGAATCCCCATGGCGGCGCAGCTTGGGATTCCCCAGGGCAGCGGAAAACCAGCGGTACACCGCCGGTTTTCCGTTTCTGACCGCGGCTGTACCGCCGCGGTCAGAATGCCCAAGGGAGCACCGCCAGCCTGTTGGCGGTGCTCCCGCGGTCGTTGGCCCTGGCGGATTTTACCACCAGGGTCAGAATGACCCCCATAGTGTGTGAAGGCTTCAATGAATTTTAGATTTGTGCTAAGAAACGGATTTTCATTATTTACCAAAAGTGTCATTCATCCTTGAGCATTTTTTTTTATTTTGGTAAACACATGCAAGAGAAATGTGAATCTTCAAAATAATATATTGCAGAATTAAGAAAGTTGGCCTCTTCTTGCAAAGTTGGACTCTCTCTAGAAGAACGTCTGCAAGATCAATTTATGTTGGGGTGCAATAATGACAAAGTCATGGAGTAGTTGTGGACATGGGAGGGTCCCTCTCTTGGTGAAATGGTTACTTTAGCCAAGAGATTAGACCATACCTTAGTGTGTGTAGAAGAAATAAAAAACATGTTTCAGGCAAATGTACAGAATGGGTTGCAGTGATTAATAAAAAAGAAATGGGGGAGAGACAGATAAAATGATTAGAGCAAAGTAAAAATAAACAATTTAAAGGAAAGTGTTTTAGATTTGGAGCTGTCAGACACACTGTGAATGACAGGAGATATCCTGCATGGAAAATAAAGTGTAAAAAGTGCTTAAAGAGGGGACATATGGGCAAATGCTGCAGAAGCAATAATGGTCAAGGGAAGATGAATGAAGTAACAGGAGAGTGTGATGAGATTGATGAATGGGGAAGAGGTAATATTGCAGATTAGTAACAAGAGTGGAAAAGAACCTCATGACTTTGTGAGTGCGGAGGGTCAAAAGGTTAGGATGTTATTTGATTTGGGTGCTAAGTTAACCATCATTCCCAAAGATGTGTTTCAAAATGTAATGTGTTCTACAACACAATTGTTCAAACCTGACATAAGGCCAACTGGGTATGGTGGAAAGCCCATAAAATTGGTGGTGTATTTTTTAGGACAATTTAAGAATTCAGAGAGATTTGCTGTAAGGAAAATATATAGGGCAGCTAAAGGTGGTACAGTCGTAAGCTGATTTAATCAACGAGATTAAGGAGTGGTATTGGATCTTAATGCTAACCCTCCCATCAGGTTACGAGAGGGTTTTGAAGTAAAGATGGTAGGAAGGGCAAATATGAACAAATGTTAAATGACCATGGAGAGCAGGAAAGGCATGAAAGCAAGGGGTGATGTGTCTGAGAAGGAAAGTAAAGAGGTGGAGATGAATGGAGCTGAATTGTTGAGGAAAAATGTAGGTTGCCTGAAGGGCTACATTTACAAGATTAAAGTGAATTAAAATGTTAGGCCTGTAGTATGGAAAGTGAAAAAGATCCTGCTTGAGATTAGAAATGATGTTGCAAAAGAACTAAAGAAATGAGAAGAAAATTGATTTATTGAGAAAGTTGAGGGGACTGAATGGTTGTCTTCAGTAGTAATAGCTAAGAAAGAAAATGGAGACATTAGTTTATATTTAGATCTTAGAAATTTGAACAAGGCTGTTATAGTTGATAAGTTTCCTATTCTGAATGTGCATGACTTGGTGAGCATGTTAAGGAATGCCAAATAGTTTTCTACTTTAGATCTAGTTTTGGCATATCATCATATAAGATTACATGAGGATTCAATGGATCTGACAGCATTTGTCACATTTGATGGTACTTATCATTTCAAGAGAATGCCTTTTGGCCTTGTATTGGCAGCCTCAGTTTTTCAAAGGGCCATGGAAGGTGCATTATTAGGACTCACCGGAGTCAAAGTGTATCAAGGTGGCATTCTGATTTTTGGAGACAATCGTGAAGAACATGATGTAAGATTGTGTGTGGTGTTGAGAAAGCTGAGGTAAATGGGTTTGGCGCTGAAGGAGGAAAAATGTAAGTTTCATGGAAATCAATGGGACTTTCTAAGTCATACTTTGATGGAGAATGGTTTGAAACCTAAGAAGGAATTGCTGCAGAATATAATGAGACTGTCAGCACTACAAAACAAAAAAGAAGTAGCCTCATTTTTGGGTCTGGTGGAATTCTATGTCAAATTTGTGCAGAATTTTGCTGTAAAAACTATGTAACAATCTTTGTGAGTTACTAAAAAAATGTGGTGTTTGAAAGGAGTGAGGATTGTGAGGAGGAATTCTTGAGGTTGAAAAAGTAATTGGAGAAGGTGCAATGTTTGGAAAGTTACTGTCCTAATCATGAGAACGTCATTTGCACAGATGCTAGTAGTAAAGGGTTAGGTGCAACATTCATCCAAAGTCATGAGAGTGTGGAAAAAACTATTGGATTTGTGTCCCGGTCATTGATAGCAACAGAGAGCAGATATTTTATTGTAGAACAACTAGCACTTGTCATATTTTGGGCAGTGAGAAAATTGGAATTCTTTTTGTAGAGGAAAAATGTACAGTTAGGACAGATCACAAACCACTGAGTGAAATTATTTTATAAAAATCCATTGACAATGTCTCAGGAAGAATAGCTTAATGGGTTATGGCACTACAGGAATATGAATTCACAATGGAATATGTTCCTGGGAAAATTAATGTAGTCTTGGATTATTTGTCTAGGATGGTAGATGCAATGGTGGAGGAGGATGTACAATGATGAAAATGAGGAAAATGAGAGATTTCGTACCGTGACATAATAAGCAAAGAAGAATGGAAGGAAAAATTGAAACAGGACAGAGTGTTACAAGAAGTGGTGGAGAAGTTGTAGAAGTGTCAGGGAGAAAAGAAACATTTGGATGATGAGATTACACACTTATTGAACTGCGAGAGAAGAGTTATCATGGTATGATGAAATTGTGTACAGAGGTACAAATATGATTTCTCCTGGAAAACTTAAGTAACAGCTGATGAGTATGGCTCATGAAGGACATCAAAGGATTACAAGATGTAAGGAATGTTTGCGAGCAGACTACTGGTGGCCAGGTATGGACAAGGAAACAGTGAGGGTTGTAAGAGATTGTATTGAGTGTAACATTAATGAAAATGTGTGCATCTTAAGGGAACAGTCCATGATTGTGAGAGTATTACCCAGAGGGGTATGGTCTGAGGTGTTATTAGATATACTGGGACCATTAGAAGGCGGTAATTTGAAGAAATTTCTTGTAGTACCAGTAGATCTGTACTCCAGGTGGCCTGAAGTGAAAGTAGTGAATGAGGTTATGACTAAAAAGGTAATAGAATTCTTGACACAATTATTTATCAGAGAAGGTTTACCTGAGCCTACACTAACTGATAGTGGGGTACAATTCATTTTTAAAGATATGGACCAATTTTTAAAGAATAGAGGAATTGTTCAGGGAAAATCTTCATTATATCATCCAGACACTAATGGGGTTGTAGCAAGGATGGTACGTACAATAAAAGAAGCTTTACAGTTGGCAACATTTCTGGTAAAGATTGGCTGATGGAAATAAATAAATGGTTGGAGGTGTTTAGAGCAACCCCAGATGCGACCACTGGGAACACTCCTTTTGAATTATTCAGGGGCAGACAACCCAACTCTATTTTGTCACCTGCATGGATTAGGCAGTGTGATAAACCTCAAATCAAGTTAGATGAGAAGAACTGGAAAGAGGGAGTGAAATACAAAGATATGGAAGGGAAAATATATGTGGATAAAAGAAAGGCTGCAAAAGAGATGAATGTCTTGGTGGGAGATATGGTGAGGGTGAACGCTCCAGTCACTCACAAAGTAAATTCGAAATTTAGTATTCCCATGAAAGTAGTGAAGTTATTCACTAATGCAGTAAACACTGTGGATGGACACATATGGAATCTTAATAGAGTGACCGAAACTGATGAAGAGAGAAGTTGGAGGAAATGAAAGAAAAGAGGAGGTTCATCGCCAGATGCAGGATCAACAGAAGGAAGCACATGGAATTGGACAAAGTTAAAGAAACATGTGATGATGCAGATAGCAGAGTAACTTAGGGCCATATGTTCAAAACTTTCTGCACAACGCAAACAGCGAATTTTGCTATTGGCGACGTGCAAAAAGCACATCGCAATGCCCAATCCCCGTTTTGCGAGTCGGTAACCTGGTTACCGATTCACAAAACGGGACTGCGAGTCGCAATTAGGAAGGGGTGTTCCCCTTCCTAATTGCGAGTCGCAGCGCAATGCTGTATTGTTTTGCGATCGCGATCGCAATTAGCACCCATTTCAAATGGGTGCTAGACATTCGCAAAAGGTAAGGGGTCCCCATGGGACCCCTTCCCCTTTGTGAATGGCATTGAAAACATTTTTTCAGAGCAGGCAGTGGTCTTTTGGACCACTGCCTGCTCTGAAAAAATGAAACGAAAACGTTTCATTTTTTAGTTTTGTAATGCATCTCGTTTTCCTTTAAGGAAAACGGGCTGCATTACAAAAAAAAAAACTGCTTTATTTAAAAGCAGTCACAGACATGGTGGTCTGCTGTCTCCAGCAGGCCACCATCCCTGTGAGTGCTGCGAGTCTCAAGGGGGTCGCAAATTGCGACCCACCTCATTAATATTAATGAGGTGGGCCTTTGCGACCCCCTTGCGAGTCGCAGATGGTGTCAGGGACACCATCCTACATTCTGAATTGCGACTCGCAAATTGCAAGCCTCTCTGACTCGCAATTTGCGAGTCGCAATTCAGAAAGTACTTACATCTAGCCCTAAGAGGGGGACTAATTCGCATGTTCACAAAAGAATACAAAAAGTTCCTAAGAAATTTGATGATTATGTAATATAAATAGGTATATCTTTAGATAACTGTTTGTAGGTTATAGTCTTTAGCTTTTAGTGTTTTTGTGTTATGTAAAGAGGGAGATGTGTAGTATCCTGGAACGAATGTGGAATGTGAAGTGAGGAGAGTTCCAGTGGTGTTTATGTATGAGTATAGACTGCTGTAAAGGCAGTTTGATGAAAGGAGCTGCCAAAGAAGGATGTGTTCTTTTTGAAGAAATAAACCTATTTGACTGCAACACTTCCTTGCCTTCCGTGTGGTATTTTATAGCACCTACCACTAATACCCAATCCAAAATGTTGTTTTGTGAATTCCTAAAGTGACTTTACACTGATAAAAATTGCTGTGTCCTTGTGGAAGCTAAAGTTTCATGTGGAAACATCATTGTAATGAATATTTAAATCATACACTTGTCAGTGAAAATGACAGCATCTTATACTGCAATTCTAGTCATTTAACGTGAACAAGTGTGTACTTCCCTATAAGTGTGATGAACAATGTGTGTTCCCATTGGGTGAATTGTAAGGTGGGGAATATTCAATATTTATCTAGTTTCTAAAATGTTGCCTTTCAAACCTCTCCAAACCAGAAACTACAAATCTAGTTAAAAGGCACATTTAGGCCCATATTGATACTTTCTGCCGCAAAACTGCGCAAACGCAGTTTTGCAGCAAAAAGTATAGCACCGGTTTGCGTCACTCCATAGTGTCAGCCAGGCACCAAATTTATGGACTGCCGCAAGCCAGCGCTCAGGTTGGGCTAGCGTCAGAAAAAATGCCGTTAACCAGCCTAGCGTCATTTCCTGATGCAAAACCATCCATACCACATGACTTCTATCTTATAAAAGACAGGAGTCATGCCCACCATCCAATGGCCAGCACAGGGGACCAGGGTCCCCTGGGCATGGCTATTGCACCCACTGCCATGCAGGAGTGTCCATGTCAGGGCCCCCAAGGGCACTTAAATTCTTTTTTAAATACTTACCTCTACTTACCTGGGATGGGGTCCCCATCCTCTGGTGTCCCTCTGGTGTGGGTGGGGGTGTTCCTGGGGCTTAGAGTGGGCACCTGTGGGCCCATTCCATGGTGTTTCACTATGGAAATGGGTCCACAGATCCCCTAACGCCTGATCTGACCCAGGCATTAAATAATGGTGCAAAGCAAGCTTTGCTCCATTTTTTAGCCCCTCCTCTCACCCGTGTGCCATTTTAGCACGGCGGATAAATATGAGGCTATGGGGATAGCACCATTTTTTTCAGATGGGAACACCTACCTTGCATCTCATTGACGCAAGGTAGGTGCACACATCCCAAAAATGGTGCAAACTCCTATATTTTGACGTGAGACGTGTCTAACGTCAAACTATAAATATGGAGTTAAGTTTGCGCCAAATTTGTATCAAAACAAAATGACGCAAATTTGACTCAAACATAGTATAAATATGCCCCTTAATGCAATGTATCAGTGCGCTATGGTGATCGAGAAAAAGCAAACTTGTATTTTTTTCAGGCGATGGCTCATACTATTATCGTTTAATTTGGATATTAGCAACCAAACATTATGAGAGGAATGTGGCTCAAAATAAGCTGGTTCATCAAAACAAAAGACTTGTGCTGCAACACTTTTAGGCGCCCTCTGTAAGTGGCTCTTGCTGGAGCATTTTCACTCTTTGCAGCTCATTGAGGTCAATGGATCTGTGAACCCTGCATAGGGTGTGGTAGAACCATTAATACAATTTCAATACAAACCGAATTAGGTTACACAGTATGACCAATGTGACCATATAAGGAAAACTGCTGTCAAAAATAAGGTTAAGAGGTTCATTACAAACTTAAGCTCAAAGTCATGTAGACTACTCTCAAGACAAAAATATAAAGGTACAGGATCACCAGGGGTAGTCCAAGGTGACAAAATAAATTAAACTGGGCTAACATTAATAAAACTAGGTATCCAATAAGGAAAATGCAAAACATTAACAAAATTATCTGAGATACAGAAATCAAATGTTGCACTAGGTTTAACATTCATCAAGTCAATTTCAAACCAGCAGTGTTAAAAATTTAGCTGGGCACAGGGAACCCTACAATCTGGCCAGATTAAGGAATAGCATATGCAGGGCGAAACACATCCTGGCAAAAGACAAAAAGGACAAAACAAATTTGGAAAAAGGTAATCTCGGGCAGCAGGTACTAACTAAGATGGGCAAAAGAATGGAAAAGAGAGTAGAAGAAAATCTTTAAGTGTCAGTGGGGCATCTCAAGAAGCAAAGCAGAGAGGAAGATACTTCTCTAAGGGCCACAGAGTTCAGGAAAAAAGGGCTCAGCTTCTCATCTTGCAAAATGTGTTCATAAATCTGACCAAAGTCCAACTTGTCAATGACATATTACATTTTATACAGCAATTTGATTTGCTCTGAGAGACAGTCCACATTACATTGAAGGGACATCATCCAATAAAAATTGATCACACAAGGCCAAGTTGATACATTGACACATCTTCCCTAGTCTGTCATAGGGACACCATCCATCTATGCTGCTCCACACAAATTTGAAACATTTGTATGTAGTGTCAGGTACAGTTCAGGATCTTCTACATTCAGGACATTGTTTCACTTCTCTCTATGTCTAAAACAATAGGAGTGTATTACTAAAGCTAGTCTTCTCATTAGAACAAAGTCTGAAAGAAAGTTCACATTACGAACATCAATCAGCATTCTCTGCACAGTCATGAAATACAGAGCAGCAAGCCTCACTTAGGCTAATGCAAGAGAGTTAAAACCATACATTTGATTAATACATTCTAATAGACACATTTTAATATGCAAATGTATAAATGTCAGCATTAATAATTCTTTATTAATATTCATATTACGGTCACTTTAAATGAAAAGACTCTGTTAATACGTTCCAATCAGTATAACACAAAACTGCATTTCTCTACTTTTGCACACATATTTAAATCAGTAATCATTACAATTTCAATATAGTTTCAATACATTCTGTTAGTCTAAAGTCTATATTACCTCATAACATCAGTTTAATCCTACAAACATTTAGTGTAATGCAAAAAGCACCTACGTGAAACTCTACAACTCTAAATGCACATTTAAAATGACTTCTCAGTGCATCTTCTACAATCAAACTATTGATACTTTGGATAACAAAATACAGATTTTGATGAC
Source organism: Pleurodeles waltl (assembly GCF_031143425.1). Taxonomy (NCBI): domain Eukaryota; kingdom Metazoa; phylum Chordata; class Amphibia; order Caudata; family Salamandridae; genus Pleurodeles; species Pleurodeles waltl. The sequence continues at coordinate 1,013,765,054 of NC_090437.1, forward strand.
TTCTGTGACATGAAGGACAGCACTAAAATGTCTCGACATCTGAATGTGGTTTGTCATAATTTTGGAATGGTCTGCAATTACATTCAGGAAATGCAGATTAATCATGTCCCATAACTTCCTGACAGTATTTGGGTAACCATGAATGTCCTTATAAATTGTAGGACATAGTTTCTGGCCTTAAATGACACAAACAGTTTCTGACCGATGCATGAACTTCCCAGTACACACTAAACTTAGCGTTAATTCTGGGCCACAATTACCTCACTGTAGCAGGTTGTTCAACTTTCAGAGGCCATTAAATCAGGCAATTGCTGATGCACTTAAAGCGTATAGTATGCAGCCAGTGGAAATCTGCAACCAGCATACATACACTTCTATTGAAAAGCAGCAGGAATGACGTAGCAAAGTCGGCAAAGTTGCACAAGTTGCAATAATGACATTACTAATTCATCTTTAAAATTTTACAGAGGCAGTGGATGTAGAGAAACAGGAATATTGCTCTCTAATATTTTCCTTTGATATAAAAGCTCACCAAAACCTGTCTCTGCACACAATATGCTTATTTAGAATGCTTATTTATGTTGCCAAAGGTAGAGGCCCCTTTGCTTGGTGATATTATTCAATATCACATAGTTAACAAGTCTCACTAACCATGCTGTAGATTTCTACAAGGTTTAAGTTAAGTAAGCACCGGAAAATGTCCTCAACTATAGTCCTAGCGATAACTGAGAGCCCACAGCACCTAATAATAGTTCCTTACTGACACATGTACACCCAATGGAGATGGCAATCCCCAAGAGAGTCAAACTGCTATACTTATCAAAAGGCATGGGGTAAGGGCTGTTAATGACAGGATGAAGAAATACTTCCCAACTAGACCTACATAAGCAGTGTAATTGATGGATACTTTGACCTGCATATGCTCCAGGCAAATCAGCGACCAGAGACTCAAATCGATGTCTGTAACCTCTAGGTATGACGCAACAGGAACACGCTGAAATGGGGCTGCCATGACCAGGAATTGTTAGTGCAGAGCATTGCAGCTCAGCCAGTCCAATATTAACAGTCATCGCATCAAAGATGTTACTGAGATTGTCCAGGCCAATAATGACTTATTCCAGGTTGCTTTGGCTAAATAGCACTTTGGGTCAAGTCCTTAGTTTGAGGTGTGGCTGGGGCATTAGGAAGTGGGATAAGTAGATGTGGCTTCATACTATGGTCTTCATTTTTCGGATTTGGAAATCAGGAGCCTATTTGGCTAAGGCCCATCACACTGTCCACTTAATAATTAAGCCCCCATGTTGCCAGATAATTCCCAGGATGCCTGCACCACACCCATCATCTTCATCATCTGTTCACAGACTAAGCTAAAAAAAACGATGGTTTAACATTTGCGGAGCACACGTAAGGTGTCTGAAATTGCTGTTAACCAATCCGAGGCATCCTTCTGTTGCTAAAGCACACTGACCACCTGCATGGTGTCTAGATAGAGAGGCCTCCCCCTTTGCGCAGTGCAGTTGACAGAGGATGTATTTAAAATGCAAAATTGACACAAATTTCCTAAGAATGCTATGTGGGGAGGATACTTTAAACCTTTGCCAAATGCACTTGGTAAAATGGGTTCCTAAAAGGTGCCATTATTTAATGAACTTGAAGGAAAAATCTATACAGGACAGAAACCCAATAGCAGACTTCAGCAAACAAGGATGCGCAAACTACAGCGGACATTTACAGACGTCACCAGGAAAATCTATTTTTAAGCCGTTATGGCGAACAAGAGAGCAAACACAACATTTTGGTACAACTAACTTAAAAGATGGATATGTTTGTACTATATAATTTTAAATTAAATAGATCAAGAATGCTTTCGATGGCACTCGGAGGAAATGTGTACAAAATACCAGCAAATTCAGAATACACATACCTTACAGCCAGCTGTATTTTAGTGTATGTGGTCTAAATGTGTGACACTGAGTGGAAGAGTCCTAATTGGCAGGATAATGGAAACGGCGTTCAATACACTGTTCCTAATGGGCTAAGCTGTACAATAACAGTCATGCTTCCATTTTCTTACGATAATGGCATTACTCCTAGTCCTACTCCCTCGCCTTCCTTTTAACCAATGAGGCCTCCCGCCTCCCCTCTAGACCCTCCCTTCCCCTTTCAAAAACCCCCCCCACCCTTATCCCCTCCTGTACAAAAACCAAGCCCAAGCTGCAACTCGGACAGTCCGTACCGGGAGGGTGGGAGGGAACGGAAAAGGAAGGCGAGGGAGTAGGACTAGGAGTAATGCCATTATCGTAAGAAAATGGAAGCATTACCTCCCGTCCCTCCCTCGCCTTCCTTTTAACCAATGAGACATAGCAAGAAAACACACAGGAGACGGACATCGAGTTGCAAGACCTTTATTTAATATCCTGCACCAAGAACATCCCAAACATTATCTCATCAAGGATAAGACCCGGTGACCTAACACCGACTCCAAACTACCCAAGTCCGACAGCCTATAATGACGCACAAACGTCGAAGGAGAAGCCCAAGTGGCGGCCCTGCAAATTTCCACCACGGAAGTCCCCTGAAGCTCCGCCACCGTAGCCGCCATGCCTCTGGTAGATCTCCCCTGAATCCCTTGAGGAGGAACCACCTCTTTCAAGGAATAGGCCAACAGAATTAAAGATCGAACCCACCGACTCAAGGAAGCCGTGGAAGGTTTCTCACCTTTGCGAGCCGGACCAAAATTAACAAACAGTGAATCCCCTTTACGAAAAGGAGCCACCACCCGCAGATACTCTAACAAAACCCTGCGCACATCCAACGAATGCAAACGGACCTCCTCCCTTGAGGAGGGATTCGGACAAAATGAAGGAAGGATGACCTCCTGCCGGGAATGGAACGAAGAATTGACTTTAGGAATAAAGGAAGGTACCGGAACCAGAACCACCCGATCGTGAAAAATCTTACAAAAAGGAAAGGAACAAGCCAATGCCCCCAATTCCCCCAACCGACGAGCCGAAGTAATGGCTACCAAAAAGAATGTCTTCAAAGATAGATGGCGCAAATCACAGTCCCCCAAAGGTTCAAAAGGGGGCTCCGTCAACACATCCAAAACCAAGGACAGATCCCATGAAGGAAAAGAACGTACCGGGCGAGGAAATAAATTAACAAGCCCTTGAAAAAATCTCGGCATCAAGCGCCCTTCATCCTGAAGATTACGCCATGGTCCTCTGAATGCCTGAATAGCCGCCCACTGCACCCGAAGAGATGCCACTGACAACCCTAAATGAGCACCGTCCTGCAGGAACTGCATCACCTCAAAGATAGAAGCGCAAGTAGGATCTAACTCACGACTTAAGCACCATGACGAAAACACCTTCCACTGTCTACCATAAGAAAGCAAAGTGGAACGTCTCCTCGAAGCCAGCAATGTAGAACTCAAAGCTACCGGCACCCCCAGACCTGTCAATCCCCGTCGTTCAACTTCCAGGCCGTCAAGTGTAACCTTCTCAATGACCCCAATGGGAGGCAGGGAAACTCCAGGGGAGACGGACAAAGAGGCAGAGGCCACATCCTCCCGTCCGCCATCAGCCTCAACAAGGGGAACCAATTCGCCCTCGGCCAAAGTGGCGCAATTAGGACAACCCTGGACCCCAGATCCCTCACACGTAACAGAAACGCCCTGAGTAGTTGAAAAGGAGGGAACGCATACAAAAGGCCCTGCGGCCAAGGACATGACATCCCGTCCACCTCCCATGCTTGGGGACATCGAAACCGGGAGCAGAAGCGATCCACTTTCGCATTCCCTACTGACGCAAACACAACCAGCACTGGAAGACCCCAAAGCCGAACCAGATGCTGAAACAGAGACTTCCGGAGAGAGAAAAGTTGAGAGGAAGGAATCACTCTGCTCAGCCGATCCGCCCGAACATTCACCACCCCCCGAATGTACGTAGCCCTGAGAGAAGGAACCCACTCCTGAGCCCACACAAAAATCTCCCTGACTAGATTGAACAGAGCCCTTGACCTGGTCCCTCCTTGCCGATTGACATAAGCCTTGGCCACTAAGTTGTCTGTGCGAACCAGAACCGCCGAACCCCTCAGGGAATCCTGAAAATGGACCAGAGCCAGGAATACTGCCCTCAATTCGCGCCAATTCGACGACCGACTCGCCTCCCGAGGGGACCAAAACCCCTGAATCTGAGCCGACCCCATCCATGCCCCCCAACCGGAGAGGCTGGCATCCGTCCTCACCACCACGGGTCTCAGAGGCGATAAAGAAACCCCTATCCTCAGGTGGTCTGCATCCAACCACCATTGCAACTCTCTGTGAATCAATCCGGACCCTGGAACCCTGTCCTTCAGAGAACCGGACCCTGGTGTCCACCTTCTCAAGAACCATGTCATCAAGCACAGGAGATGGAAACGTGCCCAAGGAACCAGAAATATCACCGACGCCAAATGACCCTGCAGACGCAACCATAGAAGAGCTCGGGGAGCAGACCGCAACAATACCTTCTTTACCAAAGCCTGTAGGACACCCAGCCGTTTTTCTGACACAGTCACCAACCCAAGAAGAGTCTGAAACCGAGCTCCCAGAAAAACCAGATCCTGGGACGGCACTAAGTCTGATTTCTCCCAATTGATTAAAAACCCGTGGTTTTGCAGGACCCCCAGAACATGGACCACTTGCTTCTGCAAAAGGTCTCGTGATTGGGCATGAATCAAAATGTCGTCTAGATAAGGATGCAGAAATACCCCTTCTGAATGAAGCAAAGCCACTAGAGGAGCCAGCACCTTTGTGAAAATTCGAGGAGAAGATTTTAGACCGAAAGGCAGAACGCAAAACTGATAATGGTCCTGACCCACAGTAAACCTCAGGAACTTTTGAGAGGATCTTGCCACCGGTACGTGTAGGTAAGCATCCTGCAGATCCAGTGACACCAGAAAGTCCCCGTGTCTGACAAATGGAAAAATAGTCTGAATGGACAGCATGCGGAAATGCACTGTCCTGATCCAGGTATTCACCTCCTTTAGATTGAGCACCGGCCGAAATCCCCCTGAAACTTTCGGCACAAGAAACAAGACCGAATAAGTGCCCTGACCCCGCTCGTCTAGCGGAACGCGGGAAATGGCCCCCTTGACCAGTAAGTCCCGCACTCCGTCCAATAATGCTCTTCTCCGTGACCCCTCTGAAGGCAGAGGTGTGGGACGTACCCCTGAATCCGGAGGAACCACCACAAAATCTATGACATAACCATTGGCCACAATGTCTAGTACCCAATGATCGTTTACACTGTCCTTCCAAGCCGAAAGAAAGTGACTCAGTCTTCCCCCAACCGGCCCTCTGCCAGGCCCACAGTGATTGTCAGGACCCCTTCTTGAAACCACCCCGGGTCGCAGGAGCAGACTTCTTAGGTGAAAAACGCGGCTGAAAACGCCGTTTCCTAAATGAAAAGGATTTAGCATCCCTAGTAGGAGAAGATCTGGAATGTTTCTTCCACCCTTTACCCGAAGAAGAACCCCCTTTATAAGGTAAGGCATGCTTCCGTTCCTTAAAAGCCTTGGAAAGCATGGATGGCAATTGTTCTCCAAACAAGGTACGACCTTCAAACGGCAGTCTCAACAAGGCCGCCTTTTCTCCCGGATCAGCCTTCCAGGAACGCAACCAGAGGGACCTACGAGCCCCAATCAAAGACCCAGATGCCAGAGCCGAAGTACGGACCACATCCGAAGACACATCAGCCAACAATCTGGCCTGCTGCTCCATACCAGCCAGGAGCTCCGAACATTCCGCCCCTTCCTGTACAGCCACTGCCAGTTTATCAAAGTCTTGAACCAATGACTGTGACGCATAAGCAGAATAAATCCCTGCCCTCAGCGCCAGATTTTCTGCAGCAAAAGCCCTCTTAAGACCCGAATCCACTTTACGGTCAGTGGCATCCGTAGGCACACAATCCTCCGGATTGACTGCCGTTTTGCCAATCAGAGTAGCCAAAATAGAGTCCAGGCGTACTGAAGGAGGCAAAACCTCCTCACCCTCAAGTAAGTAAAGTTTCTGAAGGAATCGTGGAACCTGAGCCTTATCCACATCCTTCCACTCACGAAACACCATCTCCCTCACAGGTCCCTGAAAAGGCATGGCAAACTTTGAAGGTGTCTTATATTGAGGAAATAAATGAGAATCCGAGTCTGCAGGTTGAAACACTGGGAAACCCAAATTGTCCCGAACATGTGCCATCACTTCCCACATATCTTCTCTGGAAACATATTTCCCCCCAGATGACGTCGATGGGGCCTCATCCTCACTCTCCGATGAGGATTTCCTAGCTGCTACCGATGAATGCGCACATTTAGACTGACCAGTCCTGGCCACGCCTGCTTGTAGTGCCCTGGTCACCGCCACCTCAATCATATCCTGAACCTCCTCTCTGGACATGAAGGGAGTACCCCTGCTAGGCACCTGTGAGTTCTCAGGAGTAGTAATGCTAGCCTCACCCCCCTCCTCCTCCGAGGAAGAAGAGACAATCCTACGTCTCTTTGCTGGAACTTTAGGCATGGTAAACAAATAATCACTGACTTGAACCCCAAAAAACTACCCTCTATATAGGCACCTGGTCCTCCCCCCAATCAGGGCTCCACCAATCCCTAAAGAGGTCACCTATTTCATCAAAATACATAAAAACCACGGGCCGAACGCCCGTCCTACCTGAGAGCATCTCAGAGTTGAAGTCCCTCGGTTCCCCGCGGCTCCGCGGCGCTGAAACCCGGAAATCAACGTCCCAGCCACAGAGGGCCGGCTGACCCCGTCAGCCGGCCTCCAGGACACGCCTCTCGAGCAACCATGCTGCTCGTTCAAGACGCGACCCAGCCGTAGCACTCCTCGCGGAGCTCCGCGTCCCGAGGAGTGCCTCCATCGACGACCTCCAGGCCCCGCCGTGCAGGTAAGAAAGGGAAAGAAAACCGTCTAGCGTGGGCTAGACAAAAGAACAGGAGGGGATAAGGGTGGGGGGGGTTTTTGAAAGGGGAAGGGAGGGTCTAGAGGGGAGGCGGGAGGCCTCATTGGTTAAAAGGAAGGCGAGGGAGGGACAGGAGGTAATGCTCAAAGTAAACCTTTTGGAACAGAGTCACAAAAGAATTGCACATTTGAGTGTGCAGAATGATGAGATTCAGCAAGCAGAGTTGCCATGCCGGTGCAGAGGGTGCCTACATAATTGTGGTGTCGAAATTACTTTATTCAATACAGTACATAGTTTTTGCAGAAAATGCACTGCAATTGTGAAATCTCATATTTTGCTTTCACTGTGGTTCAGCCTTCAAAAACTCACATTCATAAACCAGCTTTTTAATGACACCTACTTAGAGATTGTCAACACTACTATTTCTCCCATCTTATACAGATTGTTTTCTGTTCTCAGTCAGCTAATTACTGCCTCCTTTCTCATCCTCCCAGTCACGATGTTTTCACAGAGTTCGATTTCTCTACATATTCAACACCCACTATGGGCACCTTTAAAATACCGTTTCCATCTACTTCTCTAGGACTCTGACCTACCCCATTCTCATATGGGTTCTTCATGGAGGTCAATTCACCAAAATGCCAGGGGTAGCGGAAGTGACATCACACGCCATTTCATCTTTACTTTCGCTCACACACACATGCTTTCCCTACACACACATTCACTCATACAAAGACTATCTTTTACATAAGCACGCGCTCACCCACAAGCACACACACAACATACATTTAAAAGTGTTTTTTACTTTCCTCAGCTACCAAGGAGGGTCACTAACTGTACTCTATTTTTTACTACACGAATAGTGAATAATATGTTATTCACTATTCGTGTAATAAAAAACTGATTGAAAACAAAGAAGTGAACCCCCAAACAACGCCGTAAGGAGGAGTTGCTCAGTTTTCGGGCACTGATTTTGCCACTTCTGAAGCAAGGGGTCGCAGAGGCATTGCCAGGGGCCGCAGGGCCAAGCTGGGGGTCGCAGCTGCGGGTTCTTTACCCATTGGTTCTTGTCTGATGACAATTTTTTAGCTCTTGTCTCCATTACCTCCCGAGCAAATCCTACATTGGTGCCTTCAGAATAACTTTAGATTCCCTTATCGCTCTCACGTGCCATTTGTAACCTTCTTAGCTCATAGCATTGTTTTTTCTCTTTTTTAAGATCAGTTCTTAAAAGTTTCGAACAAGCATATACTATGCGTACATCGTTTGATCCCACTCTTATGACAGCTCTCATTTAATTTAACTGGAAGTGCTATACTAGTCTGTGACAAATGATCTGATCAGTACAAGTCACAATAAACATTCTTCTCTATTCACACTTGTCGATCTTTCTGGGGATTGTGACCAGTGGGGTAGATTCAGGTGGGGTGTTACACCCCTAATAAAAGTATTTTGTTGTAAATAGGCACAAGTGCTTTCAGTAGGGTATGTTAAAGTGTCTGTCAGATTTCAACTGAGATTTTTACATGCCCACACTAACAAAAACATACACTGTCACTCACTCTCTCTCGCCTCAGTTTTGAAGGCCTTAAAAATGTTGATTAGTTTGAAAAATGTTGTTTTTTAAAGGCCCATAAACATCTCCTCTCCTCTCTCTTTCCATTACTTCTCAAGTCCCCCTCATGTCATGCTTCTCATATATTGTGTTTTAACAAGATATCCCAGCTTGATTGTTGGAAAATCTGAAGCCCCCATCCCCCCAATCTTATTGACCAAGTTATGCTCTTTATTGTGACACGATGGATTCCTCCATTTGCTTCAATTCAGATTCTTCTTTGAGTGTATCAGACACTGATTTAAGTTGATCCTCTTTCTATTTTATGGGTTGTACATACTATTTTATATGAACTGACCTCTCCTTTTCTGCTTTTCACTTTAGTCTGTGGTATGGAGCACCACAAGATACAATTCTTGGTCACCTTCTTTTTCTAGCTGTATCATTCACATTAATGTTCTTATTTTTTATTTTTATTTTCCTCCCACTATCATGCTGATGAATCCCAAATGTTCATCTCTTGCCCTCCCCCCCCACATCACTTTAGAACCCTACCTTGTAAGATGGGTTAGTGCCTCAATGACCACCAACTCACCATGCCTCAAATATAATAAAATATAATTAAAAACAATCTTATTATTTCCTGTAATTTCATCATATGCTTATTCTCCACTTCACCAACACTTCCACATCCATAGTTCCTGTATTGCTCATTGTCTTAGTCATGTTTATATTTTCTTTTCTTGTGCATCTACTGTTGCATCTACTGTTGTAACTGTTGGAGAAAGCACACAGCCCTGGAGTGTGGCTGATAATGGAGAGCTTGAGGAAGTGCTTGCCATAGTCAATAGTTATGGCGGGCATGGTATTATTGTTAGCAATGACAGCCAGGGAAGAAGCTCTTACGGCCTTTGAGGGATCAAAACAGGGAAGAAGCTCTTACGGCCTTTGAGGGATCAAACAATGTGGTTAATATATGGAGGTTGATATGCATGGATTGAATCTTGACCTTCCCATATTCATAAAGGGTGATGCTTAGCTCATATTTCCACCAATGACAGCTTGAGCTAATGGCAGACTGGACTACATTTGAGCACGGGATCCAATGGGAGGGACAGTCTTTTGCCCCATTTCCACCCCTATCCTTGAATACATGAATGGAAATATAGGGGCCAGTGAAAGAACCAGGGAAAGGGGAATAGGGTAACAGGGGACATAGAGGCACAGAACTCCATCACTTCTGCCAAGCACTCAGCTCACCTATGAACTCTGTGGAACGTTGCAAATCACTTTAAGGCAAAGGAGACATCTTAAGAATTTTGTTACTCAGAGACCTGATCATACCTCAAATTGTGAATCCACATGCGAGAACTCTATTTCTGTATAACCAAGTCTCTGTACTTGGATATGAAACTGATAAATCCACTGACCTGGTCAGTGCATTGCTGTGCCTCCTGTGGCTCCACCGTCTAAGTAGAGCCCTTTCCCTGGCTCCTCTGAGCTCCTGACCCCTGTCAGGAGTTCGAGGCCCACCTCCACCCTCAGGCTTCTGCCTGCGCCTCATCCCTGGTGTCTAGTGGGAGAGCTCTGCTTTCCTACTAGGCTACCTTCTTCCTCTCTCCTTCTTTCGCTTTGCTTCGCTCTGCTCTCTGCTCCACTACTGTCCCTAAGTGCTCCTTTTCCTTGTTTCTCTCACTCCGCTCCTCTCTCTCTCACTTTCACTCTCACCCTCTCCCTCTCTCCTCCTCTGCAGCTGCCCCGCCCCCTTTTCGGCTCCGCACCTTTTCGTCTCCGCCCCCTTTTTCATGCCGTTTTTCGTCTCCCTCATACCTCCCAGCTGTCCTGTCCTTCCCCCCACCTCCCTACTTAATGGCGGCCGTTGCGTGGCCGCGCAGCACACGTGCACAGCGGGCGTGCCGCTGGCACGCCAAATGCAAGCCCATCTGCGCTGTGACTGTGCCCAGCGCCAGAACCCCTGGCTCCCATCCCCCCCACCACGCACGCCTTCACTACCACGCCACCTCCCTCTGTGCCCTCAACACCTGCCCCTCTCCCGCCTACCTTCAAGCCTCCCCCCAGACCACCAACGGACCCTTTTCCTGCCGGAACTGCACGTTCACAAGCATCCACGCCAACGATCCACCCACCAAGGTAGGACGCAAACATCTCAGATGTATCCTCCTCAACACCCGCTCTGTCCACAAGCAAGCAGTAGAGCTATGGAATCTACTCGACTCAGCCTCCCCAGATGTCGCCTTCCTGACCGAGACCTGGATGAACCCCTCCTCAGCACCTGACATCACCATAGCCATCCCAGATGGCTACAAGATCACCCGCAGGGACTGCTCCAACAAACCAGGAGGAGGCATCGCCATCATCCACAACAACACCCTCAGGATCACGACCAACACCTCAGCATCGCTGAACTCCTGCACTTCCAAATCCACACTGACCCAAACACCACCCTTCGAGGGACCCTCGTCTACAGGCCCCCTCGCCCACGACAGCAGTTCAGCGACTCCATTACCGACACCATCAGCACGCACGCTCTCGCATCCACCAACTACATACTCCTCGGAGACTTAAACTTCCACCTCGAGAACACCAACGACAACAACACCTCTACCCTGCTCGACAACCTCTCCAACCTCGGCCTCAAACAGCTCGTCACGACACAAACCCACTCCGCAGGACACACACTCGGCCCTATTTTCTCTGCCAGCAATCACGTCTCTTTCAGCCACACCACCGAACTCCATTGTACAGACCACCACTGCATCCACTTCTCCTTCAAGAAAGCCACAGCACACCACCACCCACAACAGATCCCCCACCGCAGTTAGAACAAGGTCACCGAAGACCAACTTATAGCGACCCTCTCCCAGAACCCACTCATCAACACCACCGACACTGATGCAGCTGCCTGCAACTTCAGGCAATGGGTCAACACCTGTGCCAATACTCTCGCCCCAATCAAGAATCCCTCCAATAGATGTACCAACAGAAAGGGCTTCTGGTTTACCTCCGACCTCCACGAATCTAAGCAAAGCTGCTGAAGACTCGAAAGAAAGTGGCGCCAAGATCTGACTGTGGACAACCACACAGCCTTCAAAAATGTCATCCGCAGACACCACCAACTCATCCAAGCAGCCAAAAAAAACGCCTTCAAAGACCGAATCCACAACAACGCACACAGCCACAAGGTGCTCATTAGCGTTGTGAAGGAACTCTCCAACCCCAGCTCCAACGTCAACGACATCCAGCCATCCCAAGACCTCTGTGACTCCTGAGTCTCCTGCTTTCACCGCAAGATTGCAGACATCCATGACAGCTTCAGCACCCAGACCTCCCGGCAACCACCAACACCACAGATTCACCTCCGACCAACATCCTGCTCTCCTGGACCCCGTCAATGACAATGACACCATCGAAATCATGAACACCATCCACTCCGGCTCTCCATCTGACCCCTTCCCTCACCACATCCTTAACAAAGCAAGGTCCGTCATTGCTCCCCAACTACGGAAGATCATCAACAGCTTCTTCGAGTCTGCCACCTTCCCAGAGAGCTGGAAACACGCCGAGATCAACACCCTCCTCAAAAAACCCAAGGCGGACCCAAAGGACCTCAAGAAGTTTTGGCCTATCTCCCTGTTCCCCTTCCCGGCAAAAGTCATTGAGAAGGCTGTCAACAGACAACTAACCCGCTTCCTAGAGGAGAACCGCACACTGTACCCTTCCCAATCTGGATTCCGCAGCAACCACAGCACCAAAACCGCCCTCATCGCTGCCACCGACAACATCAGAACCATACTGGACAGTGGCAAAACCGCCACCACACCCTATGCTTACGCCTCAGCAATGCTGGAATCCACAACAGAGCCCTGGACTGGGTCACCTCCTTTCTCACCGGCAGAACCCAGAGAGTCCGCCTCCCCATTCCGCTCGGAGGCCACCAAAATCATCTGCGGTGTACCCCAGGGTTCGGCCCTCAGCCCGACCCTCTTCAACGTCTACATGGCCCTGCTCGCTAACATCGCCCGATCCCACATCCTCAACATCATCTCATACGCCGACGACACCCAGCTGATCCTTTCCCTCACCAAGGACTCCGCCAAGACTTACCTCCACGAAGGAATGAAGGCCATTGCCAAATGGATGAAGAGCAGCTGCCTCAAACTCAATTTGGACAAGACGGAAGTCCTTATCTTCGTCTCCACTCCCTCCACATGGGATGACTGCTGGTGGCCTGCCACTCTCGGAACCGCTCCGACTCCCACCGACCACGCACGCAACCTAGGATTCATCTTGGACCCCTCACTATCCATGACCCAGCAAGTCAACGCCATCTCCTCATACTACTTCAACCCCCTCCGCATACTCCGAAAGATCTACAAATGGATACCCACCAAAACCAGAAGAACAGTCACCCAAGCCCTCGTAAGCAGCAAACTGGGCTACGGCAATGCCCTCTATGCAGGAACCACAGCCAAACTCCAGTAGAGGCTGCAACTAATCCAGAATGCCTCTGCACGCCTCATCCTTGACATCCCCCTCCACTGCCACATCACAGACCACCTGAAAGACCTGCGCTAGCTCCGAGTCAACAAGAGAATCACCTTCAAACTCCTCACCCACGCTCACAAAGCACTGCACAACACCAGACCAGAATACCTCAACAAACGACTCTCCTTCTACACCCCGACCCGGCATCTCCGCTCCGCTGACCTCGCCCTCGCAACCATCCCACGCCTCTGCAAACTACAACCGGCGGTAGATCATTTTCACACCTCGCAGCCAAAACGTGGGACACTCTTCCCACCCACCTGTGCCAGACCAAAGACCTCCTTACCTTCAGGAAGCTTCTCAAGACCTGGCTGTTTGAGCAGTAAGAGCACCTCCCCCTCTTCCTCCCCCCTTCCCCTCCTCAGCTCCTTGAGACCCTCACGGGTGGGTAGTGCACTTTACAAATCCCCTGATTGATTGATTGATAATTCATGAAAACTAAAAATACAAACAAGCATTTCAATTGGACATCAGGGCTAATATTTCTCCCTATGCATTGGAAAACTATTTCAAGTGTTGTCACTACATGCAGCTATGGGATACCACTCAGTATACAGAGAAAATCTTGTAGTAAAGTGTGACATTAGGTGTAAACGGCATGCATCAGTATGACCTCACATTTGATTTGCAGAACATTTAGGCACAAAACATGAATATGGAAAGAATTTAAGAGCACAACTTACATTTAGGGGCAAATTCAAATTTAAGTACATGCATAACTTTATGTGTAAAATATACCTAGTGTCAAAGTAAAACTGACCATGGGATCACATTTAGGAGCAAGACTACATTTAGGTGCAAAATGACATTTAGGAGCAAAATCACCCTTGGTGCAACATCACCTGGAGATGAAAACACTTTTAGAGCACAAATCAAGTTTTGGAGTGAAAACACATTTGAGTGCAGATTCGTATTTAGGGCAAAATCACTTTTTGTGCAGCATTTACAGGAAAAATCCCATGTTCATGCAACAATCACAATGAGGTATAAAATCAATTTTAGCTAACAATCATCTTTGGTGCAGTACCATCAAATTTAGCCAGTAGAACACGAGCACAAAATCCCTTATGGGTGGAAAACACACATAGGTTCAAAATTACATTTGGATGCAAAGTCATAATTGATGCAAATCATCAGGAGTGTGGAAACACTTTTAGGTGCATGGATGATTCACTTCACCATCTATGCACTCCAATGGAAATAAGTATTTCAACACGTGGACTAACAAACCTAATAAGCAATAATAGAAGGACGCTTACCCAAATGTACCAAGAGCTGAAGGTAGCTTACGCAAAGTTCCTCTCTGTGTACTTTTTTTGAGTTAATGACATAGCTTCTTGTACATAGAAAACACTATCTGTAGCTAAACCTATGAATAGGAACTAGCCACACCCTCTCTTTCTGCAAGTTTACTCAGATGCTCTTGGTAATATCCATATTTTCTATTCCCCCTTGCGTGTTATATAAATTGATGGAAACTTACATCCAATGCCTGCATTCGAGGCAGTGGGGAAAAGAGACAGGGGTTTGTCAGGACTCGTGGCTGCTCCATTGACCACACTAGCTCTTGAGAACGAAAAACAGAAAAAAAAATCTCCAAGTTCACAGACACTTGACATGCTTAAGACCAAGAGGATTTCTCAATTACGAATTTGCACTCTGGAAAGTGTTCAAACTTGGATATGTGGCTTCTGTGCATTTAATTATGTTATGTTATTTTATCTTATCTTACTGAGTATGTGCACAGCTCAGAGTTCACCAGGTGAGAAGGTACCCTGTTATATCTGTCTGCTCAATGCTTCCGGGTTAAGCAACCAGGACAAAGGTGTAAATCAAGTTGACCAGAAACACACAGGCACACGACTGGTAAAGCGTCAGAACTGCAACTCTTGGTACTCTAAGTTGAGAACCGGTTGAATGCATGAGTAAATTAATATAGTGACAATCCGCCCCCTGCCTTCCACATCGTTGACATGCTAGGCGGACCTATATCAGATGTGTGCATGAGATGCTAAGCACTTTTCAGAGATTATTCATAAAAATATCACTGTTTGCATCTTGCTAGCCCCTTCTGAGAACAATCTTGCATGTGTCTGCTGCTTTTGCAGATTTGTGTTCCTTCTCAGCAGCCATGCGCTGCTTATATCGCCTCTCAGCCACTGCCTGCTGCCTGTAAACAAACATCCGCCCACCCCCCCACAGAAAATAATTGTGGTTAATTCAATGTTCAGATTCGATAATGGATACTCAAATAAATATGAGGATTCCAAGCAAATTTGTGCAAATGAAAAAAGATTTCCTCTGACATAATGGCATGGTGCAAGGCTGTCTGTAATGAGCTGTAATTTGTCTGGAAGAGCATTTTAAAGGGGCTGAGCCATCCACTGCAGGACCAGTGGCTGCGCAGAGACTGGAAGCCACGAGCCAGCCTGCCTCATCTCAGAGGAAATTACACCGCAAGCAGGCCAAATTTCTGACAACTTCCATAAATTATTTCGGATTTTCATATTTCAAATTTCATCTGCATTCATCATGTGCCTTTGACTGGGGGAAGGAACGTCTGGGAGGAGCCCTGGTAGCATTCGCAGCAGCAGTCCCAGGAGCCTGCCCTGGGACTGGATAATTCAATTTACTTTTTGATTAGATTATTCTTGCTGCAGTCTACTGCCAATCTGAAGTATTGTGCCTTCTCTTCTACTTAACCTCCCTGCCCCATGCCTGCTCCAGCTTGCATGCAGCTCTCCGGATTGCAGAATATATTTCAACAATCAAAGTTGGGAGTTATTATTTTGCTTTCTATTGTCCGTCCTTATAAAAGCTCACATCTTTCACTGGGCTCCCTCTGCCCAGAAATCGGATTACCTCGTTTCTAGGATTTTTTATATTTTTTTGTAGCCTCCCACTCTCCCCCTCCTTCTATGGTTGTTACATTGTTTACCATTTTCGGTCCAAAGTGCCCTGTATTTGTGGCGAGGGTGGGAGGCTGGTGAGGCTAAAATAATTATTATAGCTTCCGATGATGCAATGGGCCACAAATGCGAATAGTCCCTTAAAACCTTAAAATAAGGATCATCATCATTGAATGTAGACATGAGAGGGGTGGGTAGAGACAAATACATTCTGAAGATGGACAACCTCTAGAAATAACGTACCTTTACACCTTAACAAAAGAATCCTGCACTGTTGAGCCAGGATATCTATCTATAAATATATATATATATATATATATATATATATATATATATATATATATATATATATATATATATATATATAATAATACATATATGTATATAATAATAATGCATATATATATAATATATATATATATATATATATATATATATATATAGTGGCTTGAATTACTCTAGTCACATGAACAACTTCACCAATGTGTAGTGACATTGTTCACTATATATACACACACACAGACACACACAAATTGGTGTTGTTCATGTAGATAAAGGATTTTAAGCAATGGGAAGCCTATTTTCCTTTTTTGATCTGCAATACTTATTATGGTAGCTTGTACGTTAAGTGCCGAAGATGCCAACTTCAAGTTTGCCCACTTGATGTTCTGTTGACATTTTCAAATTATGTGATCTTGGGTCTTGTAGTCTGATATGTTACTGACACCCCTGGATGGCAATACTGGGAAGTAAACCTGTGTATGTCGCCTAAACAACACACACACACACACAAACATACACACACACATATTTTAAAATACTTACATTGAATCATGGAAAGAAAGCAAACTAACCTAATAGTAAAAAATGAACATGACATATGGTAAGAGTCTTTTAAGGAAAGATTGTACTTAGTGTACCCTTAGTGGAGGAGAATCTCATGCACATTTCATTGACAAGAAGCACCCAAGACATTTGCAATGTGCTCTGGTCTAGTCATAGTTGCAAGAATGATGGCTAATGTTCTTTAAGTAATATCTATCACTTCCTTTCTATTGGGTTATTCCATTTAACAATATATCTTTTTTCTGGGGCTCTCTGTCTGAACCCAGGGCTGTAGGTTCTTTATTGTTCTCCATTTTGATAAAAAAAATATACAATTGAGTTGGCGGCTGCTCTATTAAATTGCGCTCCGTAAATAAACCGAAATCATATTTTTGTAAGAAACTATCAATAAATCCAGTATCAAGAAAGTAATAAGATACAAATATGAGCAGGCCCTTTTGCAAAGAAAAACATTACATAGCAGGCGCTCCTATAAAATATATCAGGGAACGCGGTTACTCCCCTGTGGTAGAGAAATGAAATGAAACTGTATTATTTTAATGCACAGGCGGCTCTTGGAATCAGAAGGAGGTTTGTGGCTTGGTAGAAGCTGGAGAATCAAAGAAATGTCATATGTCGGTCGTTTTTTTTTACCATTGTTAGGTGTGCGCCTGTCATCCTTAAATATGCTGTGTAGTGTCCTATTAATACAGGGGGAAAAATACTAATTGGACAAAAGACTGTCAATAGCTATTTCTGATTAACAGTAATTAATAATGCCACGTTTCACCTAAAAAGGTGTGCGCTGCAGTAGCATAAAATACTGTGTGCTGAATACAGTCGTGCTTCCCAACCAATAATCTTAAAACCATGTTTAACACCAAACGCAAACATGAAGACAAATGTGAACACTGGAGAAAACGAAGCAAAGAGCACATCCCGCAGGTTAGAGGAATTAATGGAAAGAACGGCATCAGCAGGCAGAAAGGCACGTAGCACGCTGGAAAAGACACTCGATACACATGGAAACATATGTGATGTGCTTTAACATAACCCACAAATCACTAAATGCACACAAATGAAACACTATGCATGTCCTCACTGTTATCTGGACTCACATCCCTTAATTTCAGATGGATAGAAAAAATTATTGAACATGTGTGATGATTAGGATACCATAACATGAGAGCGAGCTTTAGGTGATACGGAAATATATTATGCTGACATTTGGAATATTCGTAATTCATAGTTACAACTTAAAATAAATCCCACCTAGTGATTTGACTTTTTAGTATTGCAAGCACCCGCAAAAACTGCCCTTCCACAGCTGGAGAAACGCTCAACTGTCTTTTGTGTGGAGCTGCAGCGGGAGAGAGGTAGGGGAAATTCTGCCGTAAGGGCAAAAAAATAAATAAATAAATACAAATAACAGGGAGGTAAAGTGAAGGAATCTTCGAAATGTAATTCAGTGGAAACAAAAACAAAACTAGTACTGGCAAAAACTACAGTTCTGGTTTTAATGTGCTAGGGCATAGACACATGGGCATTCACAAATGCATACACGAACTCTGTTTATCACATCAAAGTCATCCATTTTGCCTTTGTTAATGCTAGGAAAATAGCGGCAAAGAAGGATTGTTTTCTGTATAGAATGGATATGGGAGATGAATTAAACGTGACAAACAGAGTGATGACTGAGTGCACTTCTGAGATGCACCTGGAAGCATCTGCATAAAGGCAAAATGATATAAGGTGGACTCAGCAACACGAGGTAATAGATCAGTCCTTCTCTGGGTGGAACCAAAGCCCACCCTACATGTATTTTAAAGAATTGGTAGCAATAGGTCTTGCAGACAGGTGCATTACAAAGTCCGGCCTAAAAATTACATGAGTGACGCAGGGACAGAGATGTTCAGGAATACTCAACACCATGAGGTAAGATATTAATACTCCTCTGAGAGGAACCAAGGCCCACCCTATATGCATTTTAAAGAATTGGTGGCAATAGGTCTTGCAGACAGGTGCATTACAAAGTCCGACTTAAAAAATTACATGAGTGACGCAGGGACAGAGATGTTCAGGAATACTCAACACCATGAGGTAAGATATTAATACTCCTCTGGGAGGAACCAAGGCCCACCCTATATGCATTTTAAAGAATTGGTGGCAATAGGTCTTGCAGACAGGTGCATTACAAAGTCCGACTTAAAAAAATACATGAGTGACGCAGGGATAGAGATGTTCAAGAATGTGTACTACTTCATGGGGCATTTTGTGAGGTTCAGTTCAGGAGAAACAGAAATCATGAAGAAATATTTCCCATGAAGCCTCACGTGCCATATCGCTAGATCTTCTTTAGATGACAAAGCCTGGTAGTTTGGCGGGTCAGCTGCCAAATTTAAAATAAGCTCCAATATGGATATGAAAGGGTGTAGCCACCGCACAGGACGTATAGTGATGAAGAAGATGAGAAAAGTGATGTCTCTGGTCCCATACTAATGTTTCTCGGTACACTAAGACTGAAGTTGTAGAATAAACGTAACACTTGGACAGTGTCCCTAGGTCTATTTTGATTACAAAAAAGAATGTAAATGAAACGTTAAAATTGTGACATTTGAAATGTACTGAACTGTCTAATTCAAGAGCAAGTGTAGTAAAAAAGGATAAAAAAATGATAAAATAAAAGGATAAATATAACAAATACATGTTGTTCCATATATACATTAGTACCGTTAATAAATAAGAGTGCCCCTTTCTATGCGCCCAGTAAATGTGTCTGTCTGTCTCCATGACACAGGTCATGTGATTCGGGTCTCTCTCTCGCCCTTTCCTACTCTTCCTCCACTTTCCCCCTCACATGCTCTGTTTCACCCCATCCCTCACTTCCTCCTCGGCCCACACCAGTCCCTCTCCCGGCCTCCCACCGTCTGCTCTCTGTTTATACTTTTGATATAACCACCTGGCTGCTGCAAGGTCCTGCCAGACCTCTTGAAACGTTTCCCGCCTCTTCTTATTTTCTTGTGACTTAATTGACCATTCTAACATAGCTATCCACACGTTATGGCAGTAGATTAAAATGACCGCCATGCTTCACATGCATGCATTTGTCATGAAGCACACAAAGTATGCATCATACCATATACATGCGTGTGCATGTATTAGGATGCGTGGTGGTGATCTAAGAAGAGAATTTCCATTAATAGGCAATACATTCCAAGACTGTCACCCATGCATGCACATGTGACCTTATTCATGCATTTGCATGCTGGTGGCAGCATGTATCTGCAAAGCTAACAGCGTGACCATCTGAGGCCAAGAAATGTTGGCTTTGCCAATGCTTGTTTGATAGATGTGCCAAACAAGAATAGAAATGATTTCCTTGAGGAACCGTGCACATATTCCTCATCAGCAATTTGCCTCTACAACAGATGCAAGAAGTACCATAAAGAACAACTGAACAGCTTGAAGCAAATGCTACTGGGAGATTAAAACAGAGCTCAGTGTGAAAATAATCAAAGTATATTGCATCAAAATATATTTAGGACAAAGCACATTATTGTTTCCTATATTCTTCAAAGAAAATGAGTATGATTATCAGACAGTACCTCAGTGATATATACATACATATTTACTGTTGAAAATATCTCCACGTGCCCCAGTCAGAAACCGCGCACACTCCCAATGGCTCTTCTCTGACTTTACGTAGGAAAACGTTGCTAAGGAGGCCCCTGAGTCCAATACTCCTCAATCCCATATTCAAACAACTCCTGAAATGACCTGTGGTCATAGGCGAAGACCATTCCAGCCTCTTTTGCTTCCACACGTCATAGGGCAGAGACGTTTGTACCTCTTTGCCCACAAAAATCTAGGAAAAGTGCTCAGCCTAAAACTAATACACATCTCTGATGTATCTTAGGAGTGTTTTCCAAAGTTCCTGGTGGCACACAGTTCAAGAACTCAACAATAATTAGTTTTCACCCAGCATGATATGTTTGTAAACAAACTGGGCTTCCAGATTGGCATAAGCCTTCAAGGGGCCTAACAGAATCGCTTTGCAATGCACCAAATTATTTCGGAACAGGACGAGAAGAGTTATATATGGGATAAAGTACCCCCTGCCACACAGTATAAGGATATTCCAAGTCATCGAGGAGTTCCATGGCCATATAGAGGAACGAGGCTGAAGGCCAAATTCGTTTATAGGATTAGGGAACTCCAATGTGACTTGCAATATCTTTATAATAAGTTATTACAGTTGACTTCTGACGTGATTTCTTTATAATCGGCGAATTTGCATCACAAGTCACAGATAATAAAGAAATTAGAGTTTGCACTAATAGCATGTATTATAAATTGTATATAACTTCTGGATTACACAGACGGAATCAAAGCAAAAATTGCATTGTAGCTTGGCTATTTTCAGAACTCCCTGAAGGGGCAATTATAAATGGTGGATAACTCTGCTCTTGTTAGAAAAAAATATATCTCTTCTCTATTTAACTTAGATTTGTAAGTTTCCTATCCCACTTGTGTAACGCCCACGGCAAATATTAATTTACTTATCTGACTAGGTGTGTACAAAAGTTGCCATTTTGTTGTTGGGACTCTTTAATAATTTACGATTTAATAAAATTTAAAGATTAACATTTAGTTAAACTTAGCTTACTTCCGAGTATTCCAGTAATGTCAATTGTGGCTGAAATGTTAAACTCTACTAATAAAAACCTCAGGCGTTCATTTTTAATAGAGTAAAAGGGAGGTGGACATCAATTTCACATAACCATAAAGGTTTTAGGATAAATCTAGAAGACTTAGCTTCGATCAGCGCTTAGGTATCCCAAACCTAAACCATATTGAGTTTTACTAAAAAGCCTGGCTCCCACCAGCATTTTCCTTTTCATTCCCAGTGCACCATCAGGCCAGACTGTAAATATTCGTAAAGGAACAGTTTGTAGAGGTGACATGCAACATCGCCATCTGTAAGCTTGTCTTTGTGTAAATTCAAGACCTCTGTGCATTTTGTCAATTAGTAAACTCTGTGCAAAAGAAGCTGCACCCCACCAGATTTGATCAGAAAATAAGTAAATTGACATTCAGCCTCTAAAAAGGATACTGACTGACATGACAAATAAGTTACATGGCACTTCATGTACTGTCTCGAATTTGTGGAGGTTTTCATCCTGACTACCATAAATGGCAGAACATGTTGCTGTTGAATAGACTTTTATATTTCCTCGATTTGCTTGAAGTAAGTGATTCTGATCAAATTCAGCATGGACTCTTATGGCACCTTTAACCACGTCACATGAATGTCAGAGTCAGTTCCGTTCAGTAACTTTAATTGAATGCTGAAGACAATCATAAAAGATAGCGTACAGAACTCATAGTGATAAAACATATAAAATACACCATGATGATGAACACTAAGGGCTTGATTTAGATTTTGGCAGACTGGTTACTCCGTCACAGTGGTGACAGATATTTTGTCCGCCAAAATATAAATCCCACTATTTCCTATGGGATTTACAGGGAGTGCAGAATTATTAGGCAAATGAGTATTTTGACCACATCATCCTCTTTATGCATGTTGTCTTACTCCAAGCTGTATAGGCTCGAAAGCCTACTACCAATTAAGCATATTAGGTGATGTGCATCTCTGTAATGAGAAGGGATGTGGTCTAATGACATCAACACCCTATATCAGGTGTGCATAATTATTAGGCAACTTCCTTTCCTTTTGGCAAAATGGGTCAAAAGAAGGACTTGACAGGCTCAGAAAAGTCAAAAATAGTGAGATATCTTGCAGAGGGATGCAGCACTCTTAATATTGCAAAGCTTCTGAAGCGTGATCATCGAACAATCAAGCGTTTCATTCAAAATAGTCAACAGGGTCGCAAGAAGCGTGTGGAAAAACCAAGGCGCAAAATAACTGCCCATGAACTGAGAAAAGTCAAGCGTGCAGCTGCCACGATGCCACTTGCCACCAGTTTGGCCATATTTCAGAGCTGCAACATCACTGGAGTGCCCAAAAGCACAAGGTGTGCAATACTCAGAGACATGGCCAAGGTAAGAAAGGCTGAAAGACGACCACCACTGAACAAGACACACAAGCTGAAACGTCAAGACTGGGCCAAGAAATATCTCAAGACTGATTTTTCTAAGGTTTTATGGACTGATGAAATGAGAGTGAGTCTTGATGGGCCAGATGGATGGGCCTGTGGCTGGATTGGTAAAGGGCAGAGAGCTCCAGTCCGACTCAGACGCCAGCAAGGTGGAGGTGGAGTACTGGTTTGGGCTGGTATCATCAAAGATGAGCTTGTGGGGCCTTTTCGGGTTGAGGATGGAGTCAAGCTCAACTCCCAGTCCTACTGCCAGTTCCTGGAAGACACCTTCTTCAAGCAGTGGTACAGGAAGAAGTCTGCATCCTTCAAGAAAAACATGATTTTCATGCAGGACAATGCTCCATCACACGCGTCCAAGTACTCCACAGCGTGGCTGGCAAGAAAGGGTATAAAAGAAGGAAATCTAATGACATGGCCTCCTTGTTCACCTGATCTGAACCCCATTGAGAACCTGTGGTCCATCATCAAATGTGAGATTTACAAGGAGGGAAAACAGTACACCTCTCTGAACAGTGTCTGGGAGCCTGTGGTTGCTGCTGCACGCAATGTTGATGGTGAACAGATCAAAACACTGACAGAATCCATGGATGGCAGGCTTTTGAGTGTCCTTGCAAAGAAAGGTGGCTATATTGGTCACTGATTTGTTTTTGTTTTGTTTTTGAATGTCAGAAATGTATATTTGTGAATGTTGAGATGTTATATTGGTTTCACTGGTAATAATAAATAATTGAAATGGGTATATATATTTTTTTGTTAAGTTGCCTAATAATTATGCACAGTAATAGTCACCTGCACACACAGATATCCCCCTAACATAGCTAAAACTAAAAACAAACTAAAAACTACTTCCAAAAATATTCAGCTTTGATATTGATGAGTTTTTTGGGTTCATTGAGAACATGGTTGTTGTTCAATAATAAAATTAATCCTCAAAAATACAACTTGCCTAATAATTCTGCACTCCCTGTATATTTCGACAGATGGCATGTCTGTCACCGTTGTGATGGAGTAACCTGTCCGCTGAAATTCTACAGACAGGCAGAGGCACAGAATGGTTAAGAAAGAAAGTGCTCACTTTCTAAAAGTGGCATTTTCAAACTTACAATTCAAAGACCAACTTCATCAAAAGATGTATTTTTAAATTGTGAGTTCAGGGATCCCAAACTCCACATCTCTATCTGCTCCCAATGGGAAATTACACTTAAAAGATATTTCAAAGCAATCTTCATGTTACTCTATGGAAGAGATAGGCTTTGCAGTAGTGAAAACCGAATTTAGCAGTATTTCACTATCAGGACATGTATAACACACAAGTACATGTTCTACATTTTAAATACACTGCACCCTGCCCATGGGGCTGCCTTGGGCCTACCTTAGGGGTGACTTACTAACTTACTTTGGGGTAAAAGGGAAGGTTAGGGCCTGGCAACTGGGTGCACTTGCCAGGTCGAAATGGCAGTTTAAAACTGCCCACACAGACACTGGATTGGCAGGTCTGAGACATAATTACGGGGCTATTCGTGCTGGTGGCACAACCAATACTGCAGACCTACTTTTAGCATTTCAATTTACAGGCCCTGGGCACACATGGTGCACTATTCCAGGGAACTACTAGCAAATCAAATATGCAAATCATAGATAAACCAATCACCAGTACAATTTAGGCAGTGGACTTGCACTTTAGCACTGGTCAGCAGTGGTAAAGTGCCCAGAGTCCTATAGCCAGTCAAAACAAAATTCAGCACAGGAAATAGGAGGGCTGAAGCGAAAAGACAGTGGAAACCAAGTCAAGAGCTGACAGGTCTAACATTCTTTAGATTTCAAGTGACAATAAATCATTTACACTTTCTAGGAATCAAAGCACTTGATTGTGACAGAAATGCAAAACAAATTCCCATCTCCTCATGGCAGTAGATAATTGAAGCAACTGTTCCAAAGGCAGTTTAAAAATAATATTGTCTTTGATCTGTATTTTGGCCTATCATTTTTATTTACAACAATTTCCTATAAACGAGGGGTGTGTCTAAGCCGGGTCGTATTAGGAGGTGGACGTTCTGAGCTATTCTCCTACACTATTAGAAACAGCATCCAAAATGGCCCCCAGGCCCGCAAAGTATGAACAGTCAGCAAAAGGAGGTCTAGCGACTACATTTAGAGACGAATACCTGGCAACACTTGTGTGTCGCACCTTTGATCGTGAAAGTCACCAAGTACAAAGGAACCCTAGCAGGGACCAAGTGATGGGCACTATCTTGTAGCTTGAAATGCACATGCTGTTGTTGTGGCGCCAGAGAAAAGAGTATCGGTCCTCAGGACACACATGAAGAGCTTGAAGGCAGAAGCCCCCCCCCCCCGAGACTGCCATACACAAAGTGCAAGCAGAAGCCCCAGAAGCAGGAAACCAGCCAAAAAGAAGTGGAAAGTGTAATTTTGGTTAGCATAGGCACGACCGCCTAGACAGAAATTACCCGACCAGGAGCCCTCACAGTTCCACACAAGGCTCCAGGCACAGTGGCTCCTGGGTCTGAATAATCAGGGCCGCAGTTTGTGGACCTGATAATTCCGAAACTGGAGACACCAATCATCTCGTAGTTGCCTTTAGCAGAATTCCCCTAGAGATACCACTCGAGACAACTTGTAATGCGAGCCTTAGTGTCATTCTTGACACACATTTGATAGCAATGTCCCCCTTTGGACTAATCTGACCCCTGTTGCCATTCTAAAGACCAAACACATAAGATTCATTAAAGAAACAAAGTAGATAAACTGCTGGCTTATAAAATAAAACCGAGAAGAGACATTTATTTTGCAAAGTGGATTACCAATTATAAATTACATAACCAAAATGTGCAAATCAAGTTAATATAATTGTGCATTTTTGTGAGTGCCCAAATTCTCAGAGTGAACTTGTACTTCTGAATATTGCACTGCATGTGCCCATTTTAAAATCAGCACGTGCACTAGGCCTGGATGGTCCACCCTTTTTATAGTGAGAGCTACGTCTGCTAAAGGAGAATCCTCCAGAGCTAACAGCAAATGTTATCACTGTAAAATAGTGACCACATCTAGTAACAATACACTAGTGCCCAGCCTAAGCAGGATCATCAGCAGTGATGGCCCAAACATTTCAGGCAACCAACAGCTTTCCACGTGTTTCGGAAATGCAACACCCCCACACAAACACGCACCTTTTAGTCAGCTCTTGTCATCAATTAGTATCTTCAAACGCCATTCACAATGTTTTTCTACCCACCCCAGCCCTTAGCATGAGGCAGTGGATCAGTCCACTTCAGCCATTGGCTCTCTTCACTGTGTGTGATGACCTTTTGCTCTTGCACATGTGAACATCTGCCAAAAATGAATATCACGACAGGGTCATGTTTACAGGCTTTTTAATTTCTGCTTTAATTTCATGTTTTTTTAAATGTATTTCTGCAATCGGTTATTTTTTTTATTTACTTCGTTTGCAAACATCAACACACCTCCTTTAGGAGGAGGCATCCTTGCTTCTTATTTTTTTACACTTTGAATGTTTGCAAATTCAAGGGATAGTAGGATTTTCATCCGATCCATTGGTTTTCCAACGCCTGTTTTTAGTAAGGAACTTGTTCACTGTCAGGGATGTTCTCGTATCTGTGGTGTGTGCATCATAGCTGTTTAACTACTCTTCTATGGGTTGAGCGAATATTGTCTGCGAAGGACAAAAACTGCAACGTTTTGAAGCACAAATGCTAGAAATCCTAATTTCACTAGCACAATTACTGGTAGAAACATCTGAAAATAGGTCTGTGTAATTACCAATGTAGACAGTCCAGAAAAATATTTTGAAACTGGGTAGCCCTTCATCTTTGATGGTATTGAGTGAAACTGATAGAAAGTTAATGCCGGTTTTGGTAATAAGCTAATGACTGTGCAGACACAGAACTGGTCATCACCCATTGGAGGGCATCATGTATGTACAGCCGAAGTAGCCCCCCTGCTTCGAATCAATAACATCTCAAACGCACTCACATTTGGTAAATTTTCTACATACTAGAGTGCTGATTTTATGTGTATTGACTATGGTTACAAGTGGGTAAAAGTTACGATTTGTTGAGAAGACGAGAATTTGAGTTATTTTTTGGTGCATGTACAGTCCAGCTAAACTTGCCTTGATTGGCTGAATGATAAGCTCAGTAGGACCCTCATTCTTGCAATGCCCACTACAGGTAACCATTTTGAGAATCATTTAAGTGAGAGACGCAGGAGTAGAGGGCACGCTGGCTTCCTGATCAAGGTTATTTTGTGTTCATTATGCAGAAGCACATCTGCCACGGCCTAGTGGTACCCCGAGGAGATCTGAGATACTAATAAGACTTACAGACACTCTAATTGCATTTTAACTGATTAATGTTGACCCCGCAGGTATTATCTTCAAGAAAGGCATCCTATAAGCTCATTAGCTCCAAGCACATTTCAAATTCATTGGTATGCCACCAGTCAACTAATGTATTGACCCTAGCTTCTCAGCGCTTGGCAACAGTGAGCCTGAGTCAGTCCAAGTGTTCATTGAAGGTTCCTGAAACAATAACTATTTGGCTGTCAGATGAAACAATTGACATCTACTGCAAACCGTTTATTTGTCTACACCTAATCTTCAAGGTATTTATTCTTTTTAACTTCTACAACGTACAAAATTAAACTGCATCACTTGTAATAATGTGTTTTTAATTGCAACAGATGAAGCAGAATGCAAAGTAAATACTGTGTCATTCTTGAAACAGGGCCACATTCACAGGTCCATAATACGTGTGGACTGTTTGTTCTTGCATTTTCCATGGTATGCAACGGCGGACTTTGTGGTCACATTGCATACCTGTAATGTAGGAGGTCAAAAATGCTTACCCTGAGCTACTAGTGAATGGACTTAAGGGTTCTTGCAACAATAAGTGCCTGAGTTAGAGTTTGGTGGATGGGTTACTCCGTCACAAATATGACGGATATCCCATCCACTGTACTACAATCTCCATAGGCTATTGTGGGATCATAATACTGCAGACTGGATTTCCACCATATTTGTGATGGAGTAACCCCTCCATCAAACTCTAAATCAGGCCCTAAATGTTTATTGGTTTCCTTTTTATGCCTGGAGCGCTGTGGACCTCATTACGAGTTTGGGGGGCTGACCGTCGGCCCACCAGACCTGTGGGGAGGAGACCGCAGCAGAGCTGGATGTCTCCCACCAGCACTACTACAATGTTTCCACTGGGCTGACTGGTGGAAATGTCCATATTAGGAGGTTTCTGCCAAGTAACCTGGTGGAAACAGTGCAGCGGCTTGGCCTCGGCTCCCCAGGCAATGCCATCGCACACACGGTGCCCCCAGCACCTTCGGAATGCACATTGTCTGCTGTAGCAGACTGTGCATTCCAAGGGTGCTGGGAAGGGGGGCCCTGCACTGCCCACGACATAGTTGTGGGCAGTGCAGGGCACCCCCATGGTCCCCAGCAATGCTTTACCACCAGCCTTTAAGTTGTGATCAGCATGGCGATATTGAACTCAGCGCCGCCGTGGCTGACCACGACTTCGACCGGCCCCACCCCGTCAGGATCCCTGATCCTGGCGGTGGCGGTGGTCTCTTGACTGTCCGACCACCTGGGTTGCAATCTGGCAGTAGGACTGCCAGGAGTGCAGTGGTCTGACTGCCACTGCAACTTTGGCGGTCGCAAGACCGCCAAACTCATAATGAGGCCTATGTTAGTTGTCTGTCAGAGCCTTTGAAATAAATACATCATAATTCATAGATAATATTACACTGAGAGTATCTATAGGTCAGCTCCCTCCAGCCCTTGATTTGCACATTTTGGATCAGCCCACATGACCGCATGCATAAACCAGAGCAATGGGTCTGTCCCCTTCAGCCACTGCGTTGTTGGCAGCATCATTTTGTATCAGCTCACAGGATAGGCATTCAAGGGATTTGAGTGTGAGTCATCTTAAGTACTGCCATTTTGCTTTTTTTACATCTGAGTTCATCTCTGGAAGGGGAGATCCTACAGAGAAAGTTCATCTGCAGCCACTGTCATAGAGCACTACATATCGACCCGCCAGGGGAGCTGTTTTGTGGGCAAATGCAGTGTGAGAACATTAGCATGTTCCCAGCACACACAGGTGAACTTGCAGCAGCATTTATTGTGCTTGACACCAAAATGACATTTGAGGTTCTCTGCAGAGCTGAGCGTCCATCCAGAGTGTACAACATACATAATTGGACGATGACTACATTCCCCAGGGACATACTGCATGACTGGTGGCTTCTGAAGGAATACTATCTGCACTCCCAGAACTCCCAGGCATTGCAGTGAGTCAGCACAGGTGGCCACTCTAAGATGCACCTCACTCTCCCCTTCAGTAAGATGCACCCTTATCTGTGCTCCCTCATAACTCAGCCCTCATATTAAAAAAAGACAGACTGAGAATGTAATTCTTGGCCTACAATCTTCTTCTCGTGAGAATTGTGTGCTGGGTCTTGAAGTGCAGTCTCTATCTGCACCTTTGTGTATCAGAGTTGGGGTGCTCTTATGTGGGAGTCCGCTGGGGAGCACTGCAATGGTCGTACAAAGCAGGGCTTGATGCCTGGGCATGAGTGGGAGAATAAGGAGCCTTCAAGGAAAGGAGTGGGGAAGAGATGTGCCAGCATCTGCAAGCCGTTCTGCTCTCCTCATAGTTAGACCAAGCTCAAGACTGCCAGTGCAGACACCCTTAATACAAGAGGGGTGTTGTGTCTGTGCCAACAGCTCTGGCTTACAACATTTTAACGCTTTCGAACAAAGCAATGCACAAATCTTGCTTGTGTGCATTAGCACATTAAAGCTAATCATATTGTTTTTGCCAATGCTTGTTTTAAATGCCACCAACAGAA
Source organism: Pleurodeles waltl (assembly GCF_031143425.1). NCBI lineage: Eukaryota > Metazoa > Chordata > Amphibia > Caudata > Salamandridae > Pleurodeles > Pleurodeles waltl. The sequence continues at coordinate 1,013,794,884 of NC_090437.1, forward strand.
TTACGTTGCAAAACCCTGGTCCAACTCGAACCCTTTTGTAAGAGACAGACTGCAAAGAAAATAAAATGGCTCATGATTCAGTAGAATATTGTCACAGATATGAGGACCCTGATAGAAAAAGGCAGCTCTCGTAAAGGAAAACATCTGTGAAAGCAGAAAATACATCTTTCCACTCGAAGGAAGGATTCTGTATGGAATGCACTGGAGGATCCAGATACTTACTTCTGTAACCAAAATATTTTGAATTGTATGTTGTTTTCTAGACCTACAATCATACACTTACCTGTGCTTTAAACCAGTATGATGGACAGGGATTCATGACATGGAATAAAACAATTCCTTTAAGGTGGATGTCGGGAACCCAGGAGTGGGTGGTCCAGGGTATGGGCATTCTATTTTCGTCACGTTATTACCTTAAATATTTAACAACAGCGTGTTTTGTTTTACCCGTGATATGGAATTAATATTTCCAATAATTATCTTATAAAATTACTCACACTTTCACAGTTGGAGGTGCACGAGAATGTTAAGAAACTTTAAGAAATTATTAAATGAATTTTTAACTGTGAATGCTACATTTTCTAAAACTAGAATGGATCTAAGGGGGCATGCGTTCGGAATTTTTATAGAAATTACTGCCACCAAAGATGTGAAAAAAGAGTTGTGGCAACACTACCACACAAAATGGATCCTAGGTTTGGTAAGTCTCATGTCAGCTTATGTAGAAATGAAAAACTATGTCAAAAAGATCTAATGAACATTTCCTGGCCACAGTCACACACCATGTTGAATCATTTAGAGAAAGTATGAACCTAAGTGCTTTTATTGACCTACAACAAAAGAAAAGTAGGTCAAAAAGAGACTAGCAACTAGGTTATTATTATTCTATTTATCATGATTTTAACAACCTTCACCACAGGTACAAAAGGCAGCCACAACATGGTGTACAATATATCATCAGTGCAACTTGGTGCAGGGTACCTCATAGGCAATACAATCGTATTTATCTGAACTCCCTATATCAGAGACATCAACATGTTGCTAAGTCTACAAGTTCCTCAGATCTGGACAATAAGTACGAAGTGAATTTGTTCCAGATATCTTTGGGTCGAGAGGATCTCGGTAACTCCTCTGCATACAGTTCAAGTTGTTCTTGACAATATGCCATGTCCTGAAGCCAATGGTGGGTATGGATTTATTTCCCCAGTGCATTGCAACGCTTTGTTTTGCCAGCAGGAGTGCCACCACTGCTAGTTTACGATTCGCTGGCTGCAGTGGTTTCACCAATCCGAGCATGCATATCTGAGGCGTGTACCGAACTGGCTCCAGTATCGTGTCTGAGATGGGGTTTACTACCGACTCCCAAAATCTCCCAATCCAGGCACACTTCCAAGCCAGTTAGAGAAAGACCTCGTATCCCCTGCTCCACAGTGCACACAGCTTACATTGTCCCGTACACTATAGTTAAACAATTGCATGGAATTATAGTACACTTGCTGCAAGAATTTAAAATGACTGATCCTCAAATTTTACAATTTGAAGTGAGCATGGATGTTAGAGTACAACACAATCTCCACTCCTCTGGGCTCAGAGATACATCTAGGATTGTGCTCCACTTTCTATTGCTTTATGCACTTCATCTTGTCTATCCCTCTGGGAGGTGCTGTATAGGATCATGAAAAGTTTCCGTCTGGTGGGGCTAGTGATTAGTGCCTGGGGTGTATCAAGAGTTGGGGCTCAACAGGGAACTGGGGGTATAAGGCCCACATGGCGGCGCGCAGCCTGTGATATGTGAAGGGTAGGAGTGAGGTCCACCCCTGCATCTGCCGAATGTCCTCCACCTCAACTAATGTCTCCCCGTGAGAGTTGTCTCCCATCATGTTCAACCCATGTGTCTTCAGTATTGCGAGGGCCCCTTTTTCATGAGTGACTGAGAGGTTGGGATGGTAACTTAATGGGAGCGCCAGGGTAAAAAGGGGGAGTCTCCCAGCATCCCGGCCCTGCCGTTCAGTGTATATGAGCAGTTGATAGTATTGATCTCTGCTCACGGTCTCTTCGGCCTTCTGTGGGGTAGAACTGCCGCAAGCAGGATGGGTTCAGCATCATCACTTTCTATTGCTAAATGTAGCATGTACGTGGGGTAGTGGAACCAGTAGCGTGCAAAATGTTCCTGCAAGCATAAATAGTACAGGTATAGATCCAGAGCTTCGAATCCACCCTGATCATAGAGTAGTGTAGGCATGTGCCAGCTAATTCTGGGTTATTTGCCGGCCCAGTCTAAGGTTATCAAGTGTTATTTGAGGGTTTTAAACAGGTATTGCATTGGTGTGATGGGGATGTTTGTAAAGAGATAGAGAAACTTGGGTAGGATTACCATTTTTAGTATTGCCAATCTGTATGCCAGCAACAGAGGCAAGCGCACCGATCTACTGATTTGTTCCTCCAGCTTCGAAACCACTACACCAAAGTTACTCCGGATCAATAATTCTGGATCTAAGTGCACCTATATCCTGAGGTATTTAATCGGCTCAGTGCTCCAGCCTAGGGAAAAACCCAGCCAGTAAGGTAGTGTGGATGGAGTTAAGGGAAAAACTGTGGATGTCGACCAGTTGATACTTAGCCCAGAGTATTTTTCATATCTTATATATCACCCTATGCCTTGTCCTAAGTGGATGCGGGGATCACGAACATATAGCACCATATCATCAGCATATAAAGATATAGCAAGTGGGCATTGACAAAATCGCAGCGCAGCTGTAGCATGTCTGTAGCATATCTCTTCCTAATCACACACGCCAGAGGCTCCAGAGCCAATGCAAATAATATTGAGGAGAGCTGCGTGTCACTGGATATGTGCATCAGTCCATATGTATGATCTTTGACTTGTACTCATGCCACTGGGTATAGAGCAGGTGTACCCATTGGAAGAAGTGTTAAGGGGTTCTTATGCAGTGCAACACAGTGGACATGTATGTCCATTCTATTGACTCAAAGGCTTTGGCAGCGTCCAGTACGACAGCCAATGCCTGCATAGAGGGGTCTAACTAATCTATTAGCGCAAACAGTGTGTGTAAATTATGTGTCCTTGACCAAGTGTGTAAGAATCCAGATTGATCTGGAAGTACCATGTTCAAGAGTAGCAGCTGGAGACTAATGGCCAGAGTTTTGGCAATTAATTTGGCATCAATGTTTATTGAGGGTAGTGGTCAGTAAGACTTGCAACACAAAAGGATGATGGATGGAGTGCTGAACAATGCAAACACTCACCCCAGTCACAGATCTGGGTTTAATCCATTGTTCTTTTGCTCGGTAAGACTCGCAACCTGTTGGTTGGTTTGTCCGGCTTAAGTAGAGAAATTATGAAGGCTTCCCTGAGGGAAAGGCAATATTTATTTTGTTTAGCCTCCTCATTCATAGCATGTAGATGCTGCACCAGAATATCAGCAAACTCTTTATAGAATTCCCCCAAAACGCCGTCCAATCCTGGTGCTTTACCATTAGGCAGAGTACGTATTATCTCCTTCACCTCATCCACTGTGATGGGTTGTACTAAGTACTCTCATTGCCCCTGAGAAAGCCATGCTAAAGCTACATAGTCTCGATAGTCAGCAATCTCAGTTCCTGAGACTGAAGTGTGTGTCATAGAGGTGAGTACAGTAGTCCATGAAAGTGGCCAGGAGAGTCTAGCAGTGCTGTCTGGATTTGCTCTGATGGAAACGTGGGTGTGTTCTGGGTCCTTTCTGCTTGGCCGCCAGGCTGCGACCGAGGTGGTGCCCTTCCCCATAGGTTCTTCCCACCTCTGTTGGAGACATGATGCACCTCCTGAACGGCTTCCTCTTTGTAATCTGTTACCTGATCTCTGATAGCAGCTAGGATGCAAGAGTCATGCACACTCTGATATTCTACTTCCAGAGAGCCAATATTTTGTTCTATCACCTGTAATCGTGCGAGTAAGGTCTTCAGGACTCCTGCCTGTGCGCCTATGCAGAACTCTTGAATGGTGACCTTAAATGCCTCCCATAGAGTTCCCGCCCCCTTGACAGAGCCCTTATTGTGTTCGAAATACACTAGTATGCTATACGTAAGTCTTTCCTGAATACAGGATCTAGTAGAGCCGTGGGTCGAAAGGCAAGAGACCGGCGCAGGATTGTGGGCAGGCATTTCAACTACCAGCTTCACCGGTGCATTTTCCGATAGCATGCGGAGCATATTGTGCACCTCCCATGATACCACCAAGGAGTCTAACTGTGACCATGTACCATAAACTGAGGAAGTGAATGTGCCCTCTCGGTTAGTTGGGTGGTGCAACCTTTATATATAGAGCAGACTGGTGTCCTCCCTTCCCTCCCATATTACCCGGGCAGACTGCTTCACTGTCAGCCCCATGTAGCAGATGTCAGGTCTAAGTACATGTCTAAATCTCAACCCCAGAGAATAGCTGCAGGTTGTAACACGTGTAGACTGTGCCAAAATCGTGCATAGAATTTGGGATCATCTATATTTGGCCCATAGGTGGTCGCTAGAATGACGGATGTACCACAGAGGCTACCTGTACCATCGCCCAGCGTCCCTGGTTGTCTGTTTCTGAGTGAGTGAGCATGATTGGCACTCCCTTCTGTACCAATAGCAGAACCCCTTTAGAGTATGAGTATGAGTAATAAGAAGAGTCTACCTAAGTGCTCACCCAACGCACCCCGATACCTCCCTCAGTGTGTTTTGTGAGGTGTGTCTCTAGCAGTAAGGCAATTTGAACATGATGTCCGTCTAAGTATGCTAACACTTGCCTTGTTTTCTGAGGATTGTTTAACCAACATACATTCCATGTCAACAGTGTGATGCATCCTTTGTTAGGAGTCATTACAGGTCAGGTGAACATTGTTCAACAATCTCCTCTCCTTGGGTGTCCATCGACACACCACATGCAAATTGTGAGTGGCAGTACAGTGGTGATAGATAAATGTCAAACATAACCCCCTCCCCACCCCCACTTCAGCATCCCAATCATCATACCTAAACATCAACAAGTGGCAGTAGTCAGTAGAAACAATAAAACAGTGCAGAACACTTAGCATTGCACAACAGTAAGAAAAACGTTGGGGTGCTCTTATGTGGGAGACAGCTGGAGGCACCAACAACCTCCTGGTGAACGGTGACGGCTAGGAACCAATTTATTATCAACTGTAAAAAGTTTCATCACAGTACGGGTCCAGGACCCCTCACTACCATTGGGCCCACTATACCACTCTTCCCATAAGCATGCATTGCTCGAGCAGTTCGCCCATTTTGGGCGCAGACTGCCAGAGCAGTTCATAATATAATGATCGCTGCCGGCAGTCGCCTCTTCTGAAGTATGGGAGTGCTCCAATCAGTAGAATATGATGATATGACTCTGTCTGCGTGCATGTCATGCACAAATCTTTCACAGGTTTGACAGACGGAGTAGGGTGCTCATTTAGCGGTCCAGTTCATCTAGATCCGACTCGGGCTGCTTCTGATGTTTCGAAGTTAGCATTTTGACATCGTCAAGTGCTGTTTTTGGGGTCGCCAGGATATTGTGTGACCCTGCATGCGTGATACGCATCCGGGTTGCATACAGCATGGCGTGTGGAATCTCTAATTTCTGTAATTGTTTTTTAAAGGGAAGGAATTCCTTGCGCACCGCCTTCACTGTAGGTGTAAAGTCAGGAAAAAATGCTATATCATTACCTTGGTATTGAATACTCTTTTTCTCTTGTGCAAGGTGGAGAACTGCATCCTGGTTACAGTAGCTGCGGAGTCTAGCTGTCATGGGATGCCGTGCGCCCCCGGAGGAGGTCGACCGGCCAGTGATCTGTGCGCTCGCTCCACCACCAGCACGGCTGACAGGTTCTCAACACCAAAGATGTCACCGAGCATGGCCTCTACATGGTGTTCTATTTTGTCAGTATTTGTGGATTCTTGTGCACCTGTGATCCTAAGGTTGTTCTGGTGTGAACATGCTTCCACGTCTTCGTTCTTAACCTTGATCACTGCAAATAATTTTTCCACGATGTGGCATCTGGAGGATACTTTCTACAGATCATCCTGCAGTTGAGATGCGTTACTCTGCTTCTGTAATACGAGTGCTCTGTTTTTAAAAAGTAGCCGCCATGTGGTCCATACGGATATTGAGGGTGTCCATTTTCCCATCAATGATTGCACGCTTCTTTGCATTGCCAGCAGTGTGTTTTCCAGTGCAGTTGCTCCCTGGGGTGTCGGGTCTCTCTCAGATTCAGAGGGGAGGTCAGGGTGAGATACGAATCTCAAATGCGAGATGTGGTTAATGCTTGTCGGCTTTCCCCATTGCGATGTCAGAGTGCAGGTCACAGCAGGAGAAATTCAAGATTGGGGCTCAGCTCAGTGGTGTCACTGCAGAAGGAAGCAGCCTATAGTATTGTGCAACTGGCCCTTGGTGTGTGCTCTAGGTATCCCTGGGGCCGGCCAACACATGTGACACCCACGACAAAGTAGTGTATGAGAGTCCTGTTCATATAGATCCAGCTGTCCCTGTGGGTTCTTGCCTCCAGGCGCACCCTCCAAGGCTCCCCCCAGACGTATGGTCTCTGGCAGCCACAAGCCCTGTGAGGCCCAGGAGCTTGCAGGCTCTCAGTCCCTCCTCAACTATCAAATGGCCCCTCAATTGTCAGTACTGTTTCAGCTGGCAGTTCTTATCATGATTCCCCGATTGGTAGCTGCACAAGTAGTTATATACCCGGCGCTATAAAGCGATCTTTTGTGTCAGCATAGCACATTCAGCAGTTACTTGAAAGGGGGGGTACATCAAGCCCTTACTGGCATGAGTTAATTAGTGCAGGCCATTGCCATAGAGTCGGTGAGAGGCCCAATGCAGCCAAATAGTAGTCACCAGCCAGGTATCACTCTCGCCTGCTACTCACCATTCAGCACGGCATAGACTATGAATTCTACTGCGCACTGTGGGCCATAGGTGCTCAGCTCCTCGGGAGTCGCCGCTTAGCCTGCACTCCTCTACAGGCACTGCTTGCAGGGCTCATGCTGCAGGGATGCCAGGGATCAGCGCCAGCCCCACCCCACCCGTGCAGCAAGGCTTTTAGGGCCTCATTACGACTTTGGTGGTCTTTTGGCAAGACTGCCACGGTGGCGCCGCCAAAAGACTGCAGTGTTGGCGATAATCCGACAACCGTATCAAGAGTCGCCAAAATGCAGCCAAAAGTCCAAAACCGCCAGAACACAGGAGGGCGAGAAAGAGACGGTTCCACCACCAGCACCGCCAGCCTGACACAATTCCATCCACAACATTCCGAGCCACAAATCACCACAGCGGTTTTTCCATGGCGGAAAACCAGTGGCGATCCGAACTGCCACGCTCAGCAACCACTCCTGTCAGAACATACCACCACATTGGACAGTTTGAATGCCCCACACCTGACACACATACACACCCCAGACACACCTACTCACTGCAGTATATAACACCCCCCTCACATCCCACAATCCTTTGCAACTAAAACCACATATAGAGGTACCAAGAACAGGTAAATACACTAATATAGCACATATACACTGCAGGCACACATACACATCTCACTCAGCACACACCACACAGCTGCACAACCAACACAAAACACACATAATGAGCACACACAAATACCACAAGCGTCCAACACTCACAACGCGCCACCCACAACCCCATCAATCACCCAACACTTCACCCTTACACACATAACACCCCCGTCAACACAACCACTACCATGTCCCCACAAAAGTACCCACGATTCACAGACAACAAGTTGAGGGTCACAGTAGATTAAATTGTCAGGGTAGAGTCACAACTGTTTGGAGCACAGGTCTAGCAAACCTTGATTGCCAGGAAAATGGCGTTGTGGCAGATAATAGTTGACAGGTTCAACTCAGTAGGCAGCCATCCATGCACAAGGCAGAACATCAGGAAGAGGTGGAATGACCTACAGGGGAAGGTACGTTCCATGGCATCATGACACCATATCACCATTCACAAGACTGACGGTTGGCCCCCACCTCGTCCCCCATACTTTAAATCTTGGGACGAGAAGGTCTTGGACATCTTGGTCTGACTGGAACAACTGTCGGACTGGACTCTGGTAAGTACCCACAACTTCCATGTCACACAATTGCCTTGTCTTGCATGCTTTCTCACCTCTCAAATACTCCCCAATTCACTGTATGTCTCCTTCCACCTCCCACCTATACACCTAATGCCCCCTCCTGCATGCTACACTGCCACCCAGCCCAACTGCCCACACAGTCCTTGCCAAAGGCATAGATAGCATTGGCTAATACTATCACTACGACTCCCACAATGCACTATCCCATTTAAGTGAAAACTTGCAATGTGCACATCACGTCACATCCTTTGCATGTATGACTATTTTACTAGCTATACCAACTAGAGGGTACTACTGAGGACCAATACATGGCAATGACAGCAATGCAATGGCACACCACAATGGCAAACACGGCTAAACACAGCTACAGCTCTGGGACTAATCCAAATGCCCACTTATTCAGATCTCCAACCCTAAAATGGACTCACCATGGTATGGAATGTAAGATGAAGAACTCCATGCACAGGCACAACATGCACAGACAAGACATTTAACCTTGCATACTCACATGCTCTCTTCCTACTGGGACAACATGCTGCAATGTCCAGCCATTTTGTGTCACATCTAGCAAGCTTCATTAGTCACTAGGTAACAGGGCTGAACAGTCATATGAACTATCAGTAGGTATCTGAACACATCCACAGCGCCATAGTTAGCCAAACCTGATTGACACCAACCAACATGGAGTATGATACACATGTCACAGACTACTATCTACCATGTATGCAGCATCTGTCATTGCTGGAAATCATGTTAAGCCACTGTATGCATCTGATAAACAGATACCCAAACATACTTTCTATATGTAACTCGACAGGTACCCCTGCAAAAGCCACCATGGAGAGGATACCAGAGACTGCCAGCCCTCCTCACGACGAAGGCCCCAGTGAGGACAACACATGTGGATGTCTGGACACTGATGACCTACCTGGCCCATCTGGGAAACCTAGTCAGTATACAACTCCTTGCCTTACCCTGCCCACATCAATCCCCCCCAACCCTGTGGCATCAACATCACAGCCAACCATTTGTTGACAAACCTGTTTCCCAAGGACTATTCAAACTGTTGTGTGCCCCAGAGTACAGGGACCTGATTCAACCCATGATACCCCAGACAATGAAGGTCCTGAAGACACTGGAAGTGGGCACACTATGCCAGGGGCACAGGCACCTGGGGCAGGGTTATAAGAGGGAAGCTGTGGGCCAGAGGAGGGGCCCCCAATGGACTCCACTGACCAGCAAAACATCTTCTACGTCCTGGGAGCACACCCACATCCCAGGACAGGATAGGCCAGATTATCACCATGTTGGGGGAAAACCAAAGGCTGCAGAGGGAATACCACCAGGAGGTCATGAAGCAGTGGCAGTCCCACAATGTCCCCGTGGCCTCCATTGCAGGGGTGCTGAGGGACATCAACACCACCCTGCGCGCTTCCTCCACCCACTAGCAGGCCCGTTCCACTAGTAACCTAACATCTGAGCCATCTACATCAGAGGCAGCTAGTGGAATGGAGGCCCTGCCAGGGGAACCACAGGTCTCAAACACCCCTCCCTCTGTAGCTGAAGTACTCCCCCGCAAAGGTGGACGTCCATCCAGACATCCAGCTGGAACAGATGCCAAGACCAAACCCACTACCAGGAAGTGAACCTCTCCTGGTTTCTCTCCCTGGTGTGCCACTAAGACACCCTGTTGACTGTTCAGTGACATTACTCCATTTTCCAAACGCACATGGACACTGGACCTGTGGAACCAACTGCTGTAGAATCTACTCTGATTATTTAATCTACCATGACCTCACTCATCACCTGTTGGACAATATATGCACCTTTGGTTTGCCTTACAATATCATGATATGCACAATAAACATCACGGTACACATCTACTGTATATTTGTCTGTAATTAAACATCAACTAATGACATGTATGACAAAAATGGTCTTGTTATGACCCCCTACATCCAATAGGCAGTTGAATGGACAGCAGAGGTAGGCTTCCTCAGCAGGAGACACAGTACAACAGATATGTCCCAGGACAGATGTCAGAGTGGTATATTTCCTGGCCCAGACAAGGGTATTGTCAGTATTCCAACCTGCAAAAATACCATGACAGAGAGTACCATCAGGAAGGAAGGCATGATGCCACACATACCACATATGCAGGTCATTGATGTTGTGCCCACTCCAGCATACCTCCTAAGCAGGGCCCCCCAGATAATACTTATACATTACCAGCCACAGATTATACACACTATTCACTTTACCTGCCAACTGTCATGTCCAACCAACGTTTTCTGCTATCACTTACCAATGGCTAATGGAAATGAATGCCTCAAATCATAGCTATCAGAGTCATTGAATAAGATACCACAGTCAGTGGGTGGCATGACATGAGAACAGGAGAAAGCAGCCAACATAACCCTATACTGGTCAGTCCATTTGAGATGTCAATTTAGGAAACTGCAGTGAAAATACTTGTTAGAGCTGAAAGACTTTTACTGTGCACCTTACATTCTATCAGTCAGCTCCCACACGTAACACACAATGGAATAGGACCACATAACACCCCTACTGGTGGACCAAGTCAGGAGGACTATTGTCACCAATGATTGTAGACATACAAGACTTGAAAACCCTGCTCAACATACCTGTATGTCACTGAAAGTACTGATGGATTAGCTCAGTCTTAGAGTCAGCTGCACCACCCTCCTCTGCCTCCTCATCACTTGCCATATCAGCATTTTCAGCCACTGTTCCAGCTGCCTCACCTTCATCAGCTAGCAATGGTATCTGACATCTCAGGGCTAGTAAGTGGAGCATGCAGTAGGCAACGATTATCTGGCATACCTTTTGGGGTGAGTGGAGATGGGCACCTCCAGAGAGGTCCAAGCACATGAATCTGGCCTTCAGGAGGCCAAATGTTCTTTCGATTACATATCTCATCCTCCTGTGGGCCTCACTGAAACGGTGTGCACCTTTGGGTACCTCAATGGTGTAAACAGCCAAGGAAGGTTGGGATAGCCAGAGTCACCTGTGTGCACAAATGTAGGATTAGTGAAATACCAGGTTCAGCGACAGGGCAGTTAGTGATGACAGGTGCCATAATAGTGAAACACCTTATAATGCATACATACCAATAAGCCAGGCCCGCTCTGTGTGTAGTCGTGCCATCATATGTGGGACATTGTTGTTCCTCAAAATGTAGGAGTCATGCACAGATCCAGGATACCTGGCTGTGACTTGTGAGATGTACTTGTCTGCCAGACACTGAGTGGTAGTTCTTCCTGTTCCTATACACCTGTTCATTGGCACTGGGAGGGACCAGGGCTATATGAGTGCCTTCAATGGCCCCTACCACATGAGGAATGTGCCCCATATCCTAAAAGTCTGCCTTCACATAGGCCAAGTCCGCACATTGATGTAGCTATCCAGGTGCTTTAAAAAAGCACACAGTACATCCTTCAACACCAGACTGAACATTGGCTGCGACATCCCTGCAGTTAAGCCCACTGTGTTCTGAAAGTAACCTGTGGCTGTAAAGTGTAGCACTGACAAGACTTGTACTGTGGGAGGGATGCAATAGGGACTGCGTATGACTGGCAAGAGAACTGGCTCCAACTGTGCACATAGATCCATGATGGTATGACAATTCAGACGATAGGTCTGGATGAGATGCCTGTCCTCCATGGTTGCAAGGTCAGCTAGTGGACGGTACACTGGTGGTTGTCTCATTCTCCTCATGGCAGAATACCTAGATTGAGAGGAGAGAATGTACATTTAGTAAAGCAGTTGACACATGGAAGCAGCACATGTTAATTTAACACACACTTAAGACTGTAGGGCATGCGTAGCACTGCTGACATATACTATAACGGCCATGCCAAAGGGCTATGGACACCATCTTTGCAGCACATTGCTGTACATGTAAGTTGTATGCAACAAATGTCAAATGTGTAATGTACCATATGTGGCAGACTGAACTGTCCTGCACTGATCAAATGATACGTTATGGAATATACCAATATAATGTAATCTCCTGTGTGTCTCAGAGTATCTAACCATGGCCATCATCATATATAAAGCCACATCACGTCATTGTGTCATGACTGTCACTATTTTTTGCATAACCATGATGGCATAACATAGGCTCACGCCGCCATTTGGGAGATAATGTGTATGACACACATATTTTGGGACATCTATAGTTAATATGTGCCCAAAATGGCAGCCGCCTGTCTTGCTGAAGTGGACAGTTGGGAGTGACCTAAGTCCGCCACTGGATGTCGTCATGGCGGTAGGCGGTCTGAGGAAATTCGATTTTTAATTCGATCGTATCGACCCGCCATTTTGTGGCCCGCTGCCATTTTATGTTGCCTTCACTCAGGCAGCACAGCGAACGAAGTCCATTCTGCCTTTTCTGCTTATTCTGCAATATGGTGTTCAAAACAGCCTTCTGCCTCTATCTTTACAAGGCTGGTATTAAGGTCTGACCGAGTACACTAATCCCTGTCTGGTTTTCTAATCCTTGTTTCAACTATCTGTAGGCTCACACTATTCTCCGCCGATCTTATCTTATCGTCTGGCCTTCGCTGTCCTTTGCTAGTATTCTCTCATTTCACAACTGTCCTCCAAACGCACACAAACTTATCGCACCACATGCAACTTCGTTGTGGATCGGTTAATGAATTAGTTCAAGGGAGGGGTGACAAACACAGCTGGAGGGGAGGCAACCTTAAGTCACTTGATACTTTGTTTTCCAATTCCTTCTATTGGTGCTGTCTTGTTTTCCGACATTTCTATTGGCTCTGTTCTATCTTTACATTATTCTTACTGGCTCCTTTCTATGTGTTCTGGGAGTGTATGTAGTTAATAAATGGTTTTTATACGGTATATAAGATTGTGCGCCACAAAGTAAAGTGGCAGTCTCCTGAGAACATACCTTGTGTACTTCTGGGACAACTGTACTAGCTGCAGCTAATAAAATCTGATCTTTTACGCCTGACAGAGTGTCCCGTGTCTCTGTTAGTTGAGGCAGGTGAATCCAAGGAGATTTCAGGCGTACCCTGCGCCGCCAGGCCCATAAGGTTCTGGTTCTTCAACTGGCGCCCAACGTGGGGCGGCTTCAGCGGTACCGGTTCTGCCTGAAGGTCGTGAGGAACCCCGCAAGAAAATTCTGGAGGAATCGCGAGCCACGTCAAGCGACCCCTGTATGTCGAAGTGGTCCGAAGGTCTTTTTCAGCGCGGTTACTCCTTCCTGACGGCTACTGACGACTGCTGCCCTGACTGCCGCCCTGCCTTGGCCCTTTCTTTGATGATGTATGGTAAAGCGAGACGATAGACGGGCCTCTGTTGGTGTAAGAAGACATCCTTAGTTAAGTATTTGGTGGGTCGCGCCCACAAATTTTGGTCTTTGTTTTGTCCTTAGGTCCTTAGATTTGGCCATTGCAGTGGCCAAAGCCGAGGGGTAAGTGCATTTGTGCTGTGTAAACTGAAAGTTTTACCCCCTTGATGTTTGTGAACAGCCAGTAAAAATCGTGAGATGTCTGGTCTGACTAAGTTTGGAAAACTTTGTTGCTTTGGTTGTAATAGGGACTCCCAGCTTGAGGACTCCTGTCCGATTCCTTCGGTTGGAACTCCCACATATGAGCTCTATTCTAAACATGGTGTTGGTCCTATTGCCTTTAATAAGACATGGACCCGATATACAAAGAAAGATGGTGTTTTAAAATGGCCAGAAAATGGTAGTTTCGAAACTGATGTGCTAGATAATTTAGAAGCAACGTTATTTAAAAGAAAAGCCCGGCCGGCAATGTTTGACTCTTTTCGCCTTTGGCGTAAGGAAGCCAAACAGAGAGAAATTAAACAAGCGAAACGAGATAGGAAAACACAGGGAATGACGATTATACAGGCTGCTCAGCAATTCAAAGATGATGAAATAGATAATGCAATGGAAATTTCATACAGACAGCATCGAATGGCAATAGATAAATGCTATCCGACGTTGCCTATCTCTTCCCTTGATAAGAGAAAAGATTTTGAGGAAGATTCCTTAATGTCCCACTTATTGAAATTGCCTCCGCCCTATGTACAAGGTGCTAATGCACCCCCGATGTTACAGCCTGTTCAGCCGCCAGTTGTGCTTTCGCCTGCTCCAGCTTTTCCACAATTGCCTCCTCAAGTATTGCCTATGCCAGCTTTGCCTTTAACTCCTTTGCCTTCTGCTCCTTTGGCAATTCCTAATGCTCCTTTAGTTAATTCACCTAATACCTTGTCCCCTATCCTTATGTCAAATTCTCCATCTATGCGTAAGCGATTTGCAGATACTGTCTCTGGTCTCTTATCACCTTTCTTTGAAGCTTTAAATGTGTCTCCAGCTTTTTCTCGAAGACAGTCTCGTAGTCAATTCCCAGACTCCGAAGAGCGAGAAAAATTGGACTCACTTGCTTGTAGATGGATCAAGAAGGGTCCCCAATATAGTACGTCTGATATTATGTCTACCTTTCTGCAATGGAATGCACCTACGCAGAGATATGTTTTTAAAGTTATGTGCGATACTCTCGCTAAAGAATGGGAGGATATGAATTTGGGTTCGGTCCCACAGGATCTGTTAGATGTTCAGGCTGACTTTGACAAAGGACTTATTGTGGGTCCTAAGGTTGAAAACGCTGTCAGAACACTTATTTCTTTCAGATCCCTATTGTTCTCACAGACTTTTCCTGATTCTGATCCTTCAGTTAGGACAGCACTGAAAAACTATCCCATGAGAGAGGTTTCTCCAATATGGAAGGAAGAAGTTGCAGCAGCAGGTGCTAATCCAGCTATTCCTGCGCATTTTCAGCGCATATGGATACATGTCCCCTGGAAAAGGTCTGAAGTTTTAGCACTTAAACAGTCACTACCAGATTCACGCAAAAATCCTGCTGGTTACTATAAAGAGTTGTCGCAAACAGTTGATGCATGTACTATGAATCTAGCAGATATTGACATGTTGATGGGAAATGTAGTTCCACAGACAATATGGGCTAAAATTCGTAGAGAGGATCACGCTCAAGAATTAGGCGGCGATTGGAACGCTATTATTGCCGCAGATAGAGGTCAAGTAGGTGGTGCAAAGCCCGACGCTTTGATCTCAGAACTCCCTGGTAGGATTATTACATTAATGAAAACAATGATGCCTGCTTTGAGAGTTAATTGGGATAAGCTAGCAGCATGTAAACAAAAGAAAGATGAAAGTGTTTCCGATTTCTTTACCCGATTCGAGGAGACATTCATTGATCACAGTGGTCAAGATATGGCTACAGAAGGGGGACAGCGATTATTTGTGGATAAGTTCGTATATAACTTGCTTCCTGAACTATCACACAAGCTAAAAGACTCCGAGAGTTCATGGGCAGTTTCTTCTTCCGCCCAGATATTGGCTACTGCACAATATTATGAAAATAGAGACAAAGAAGAAAGGGAAAAACAAGAGAAAAAGACGAAAGAATTAAAAACTAAAGTTCTCTTGCAACAGGCTTATCCTCCTCGTTATGTTCAGTCTCAGTTTCAACAGCCTCCGCAGTTTCAGAGGTTGTATCAAAAGCCTGAACCATTCATTCCAAGACCTTTGCTAGGTCCCAATCAATGTGCTTATTGTAGGGAGGAAGGTCATTTTAAGAACAGTTGTCCGGCATTGTTGCAGCGTAAAGGAGCAACATCTGCTTCACGAGGTCGTGGTGGTCCTCAGTCAGCAAATAGAGGTAGAGGTCGAGGTGTGTTAACCCAAGAGCAGCGTTCTTTTGTTCCTCCAAATTCCGGAAATTACTTTGACCAGCAAAATGTTAGGTCTACACAGTATTACAGTGAGGATCAGTATATTGAAGGAGGGAATGAAAGTCTTCATTTTGAATAGGACAGCCATGGACAAAGTAAGGGGGTTACGTCAATTCCAGTGGATCAGAATGGACCTTATGTTAATGTCACTACAATGGGTGTTTCAGAGCCATTTCTTTTAGATACTGGTGCCATGAGAAGCTCTATCATTCATTCTAAACTCCCTGGAGCACCTTTGTCTGGCTCAACGAATGTATCTGTAGGATTTTCTGGCGCCCCTGTTCGTAATCCAGTTTCTTGCCCTTTGCCTGTTTCAATAGGCCCTTATGATTTAGAAGCTCCGCTTCTTCTGACGAATGGTTGTGGTGAAAATCTGTTGGGTTTAGATTTATTAAAAAGAATGCATGCTACGATATATTGTTCACCTTCTGGTGTATACCTCACTCTAGGACAGAAAATGACTAGTCCAATGTACTTATCAAAAGATCAATTCCCACCTGAATTGCTTTCTCTTCCCGAAACGCTTTGGGCTACGGGTCCGAATGACGTTGGTTGTCTTGAGATCCCACCTTATGTTGTTACTCTTAAGCCCAATGCTGAAATGCCACGTATTCCGCAATACAGAATCTCTACTGAAGGTGAGAAAGCACTTCTGGAAATTGTCCATGATTTGATTCAGAAGGGTGTGGTTGAGGAAACGAGAGGAAATACATGTAACAGTCCTGTTCTTCCGGTTCTTAAACGCACTGATCCTTCTCAGCCTCCTGTTTATCGTTTTGTAATTGATCTTCGGGAGGTAAACAAAATTGTCGTACCGCAGTTTCCTGTAGTCCCAGATATCACTGCTCTGTTGACGATGATACCTTCTACAGCGACTTGGTTTTCAGTTATTGATCTAAAGAATGCTTTCTTTAGTATTCCCATCGCCGAAGAGAGTAGAGATATTTTTGGTTTTTCCCTCGGAGGCCGAAGCTTCCGGTTTAAACGCGCACCTCAAGGTTATTGTGAAAGTCCCTCTATTTACAGTCAAGCTCTAAAATGTCATCTTGATGCCTTTTCCTTACCGTCCGGTGCCGCTCTCATTCAGTACATGGATGACTTATTAGTTGCAGCTGATTCAGAGGAGATTTGCAAAAAAGTGACCGTTGCACTGTTACGTCATTTGTTTGATCTGAATCACAAGGTTTCTCCTTCTAAATTACAATATGTCTGTCGCGAGGTGACTTATTTGGGTCATCTCTTGTCAAAGGAGGGACGACGATTGACCCCCGAACGAATTCAGGCAATTGCACAAATGTCAGTGCCATCCACACAAAGAGAGGTACGTGCCTTTTTGGGCATTACTTCTTATTGTAGACAGTGGATTCCGAGTTTCTCTTTATTGGCTAAACCGCTGTTGGCGCTAACTTTAAAAGATACGCCTCAGCCTCTTCCGTGGACTGACGAGTGTCAGAAGAGTTTTACTGATTTGCGTATTGCTTTGTGTTCTGCTCCTGTATTGGGTACTCCTGATTACAGTAAGCCCTTTACGCTCTATGTCCACGAAAGAGAGGGTTGTGCATTGTCAGTCTTAACGCAGCGTTTTGGAGATCAACAGCGACCATGCGCATATTTCTCAGCTACGTTAGATCCAGTAGCTAAAGCATTGCCTAGTTGTCTTAAGGCGACAGCGGCAGCAGCAATTTCTATTCGACAGTCTTCTGGAGTAGTGCTAGATAATACTCTCATTGTTATGGTGCCACATGCAGTGGATACTTTACTAAATAGGACAAAAACGCAGCATCTTACGAGTGCTCGGTTGTCCGGATATGAGCTGACGCTTTTGGCTAGTCACATACACATCAAACGATGTAATACCCTGAATCCAGCTACTTTGTTGCCTCTTCCAGAAGAGAGAGATGTCTCTGAACAGCATGATTGTTTTCTCCGTACTGAAGAAGAGACTAAGGGTAGAATTGACCTAAAAGACACGCCATTAGTGAATCCAGATGGAACACTATGGGTAGATGGTTCTTGTTTCAAGCTCCCGAATGGAGATACAGTTTCAGCCTACGCTATTACTACTTTGCATACGATTGTGGAGACAGCACGCATTAGACATAATTCAGCTCAGGCAGCTGAATTGATAGCCTTAACTAGAGCGTGTGTGTTATCCAAAGGAAAAAGAGTAAACGTGTACACTGATAGCCAATACGCTTTTGGTGTAGCGTTTAACTTTGGGCGCTTATGGAAGGAAAGAGGATTCTTTACTTCCCATGGTACTAAGATACAACATGGTCAATTAGTGACTGAACTTCTTGAGTCACTTACAATGCCTACTCAGATAGCGATCGTGAAGTGTAGTGCACACAAAAAGATTGTGGACGATGTTGGTCGAGGAAATGCATTTGCAGATGATGTAGCGAAAAAGACAGCCAGAGACAACACAAGTCGAATGTATGTTGCAGGTCCCGCAAACTGCGTAAGAGAAAAGGGAATGTGTGAAGATACAGTAGAGAGTGTGAAATCAATTCAAGGAGAGGCTACAGAGAATGAGTTGAGAAAGTGGAAGGAAAGTACAGGAATGTTAGATGAGATGGGATGTTGGGTTGAATTATCAGAACATCAACGTTGGCTGTTACCAGATGCTTATGTACTACCTGTAGTTACTATGGCACATGGTCCAGCTCACCTAAGTGCAAAAGGAATATGTAAACTTCTGGCTCCAGTGTGGCAAAATGAGGGGATCCCAAAGTGTGCAAATAATGTAGTAAAACATTGTATTGTTTGCTTGATGTACAATCCGGGAAAGGGAACCCCAACTCCAGCAGGTCATTTTGCTCCTCCAACATATCCATTTGAGGTGTTGCAGATCGATTATATTCACATGGAACGATGCAACAACCTCAAATATGTTCTGGTGGTAGTATGTGCTTTTTCTAGATGGGTAGAAGCCTACCCTCTGAAGGACAATACTGCTTTATCAACTGCCAAAATACTTTTGAAAGAATTCTTCCCTAGGTTTGGTTTGCCGCGCATTGTCTGGAGTGACAATGGGAGCGAATTTGTGGGTCAAGTCATGCAAAAAGTTTGTGCAGGTCTTGGCATAAAACAGAAGTTCCACGCGGCGAATCACCCACAGTCGGCTGGTTTAGTAGAATGCTACAATGGAACCTTGAAGCTTAAAATTGCTAAGGTGCAAGCTAGCACAGGACTTAATTGGCCTGATGCTTTACCATTGGCTCTTCTGTCCACCAGAACAGCAGTACACTCTCGTTTGGGGCTTAGCCCTTACGAAGTGATATTTGGTCGCCCAGCTAATGTATGGGGAGTTCCTCGCCCTAAGAAATACTCAGACTTGCCATACCCGATGTTGATTGACTACTTGCATGACCTTACAACTAAATTGCGTGTTCTTCATCAACAGGTTCAGAGTGCTCTACCAGAGGCTTCCACAGACCCAGGTCATTCCATCCGACCAGGTGACTGGGTCTGCACGAAAAATTTCCAACGACAGAGAAATTTGGAGCCCAGATGGAGAGAGCCACGCCTGGTTCTTTTGACCACAAGAACAGCAGTTAAAGTCGAAGGAAAGAAAAACTGGGTGCATGCCGTGCACTGCAAGAAAGTGCCTTTGCCCTTGCCTTTCGATCAGTGGGTCCGTAGAGGCATCAGTGACTCTGAAAGTGAGAAAGTTCCGCAATTTGTACCATTCAGTGATGCGCGTCTAATTGGAACACTTTCTGAGAAAGAGGACGACGACATCCTTCAAGAAGCAATACCATCGCATCGTCGCTTGAACACGACAAATCCAGGAACATTGTTTCAAAACCAGACTGCCTCTGGACAGGAACGCTATAATTTGAGACCAAGACCAAAGAACTTGTAAATTTCTCTCCTATGTAGTACTCTATCCCGGTTGCAGGGTCACGGTAGGAGTCTTAGTTACGACCTGAGTAAGTGGCAATAGGCCTGCAGGACCTCACAATGTCATAGGACGGTAGATAATCGTGACTACAGTGATTGAGGAAGATTGCCGTGAGCATCCACTTAGAAAGATGGAGGCTACATTAGATAAAAGAGAAAGTAAAAATGTAAAGAATAATTGTAAAGAAATATATAGTCGTTGTAGTATTGCTCTATGCGTCATTATATTGTCGTGTATTCTTTTGGCATCTGTAAACTGGATCATTATTACTCTGCAGCAAAAAGTTGTCTCTTCTCCTACCTCTACATCTTCTTCTACTATCTCTCCGCACCTATTTCACACTCTTCCCCAGCATGAACTCATCAGAAGAACTGAATACTTTAACAATTCCTTCGTCCAGTTGTTACATCAACATCAGTTAGTGATCAATACAACTGACTGTTGGGTGTGTGGACTCATACCACATACGGTAGAAAAAGGAATGCCATATTTAGTTCTTCCATTCTCCTATGAAGGTTCCGCTTGGGCTTATTTTGTCATTTTCAATAATGCATATCAAAGTAAAATTAAACAACCTGTCAGTTCACATAGTGTTGGTTCAGATTTCAGTCATAGTTTATTGATAAAGGGAATGGTAGCTATGGCTAAAATCATGGAAAAAAGTGAAGCTTCCATAGATGAAAGAAAAGCATATACCAATTGGAACATAACTAATTACATTTCCAGCCTCAATGATAAGGTTAAGCAAGGAAAATCTCCTCCGATACGGGTCATACCCCAACAAGGAAATTTCTGTCTGCAAATAAATGGTAGAACTCCAAACACCGAACAAAGAGAAAGTTTATGTTCCCATACATATGTTTATTCAGCCCTGAATTCACCGCCGTTAGTACCATCTCAAGGTACATACTTCGTTTGCCACGATAGGGCTTATACATGGTTGCCAGCTGATTTCTCTGGTACTTGTTATATAGCCTTTCTTCTTCCCCCTACATACACCGCTCCTGCGAACCATCATAAAAATAGATATGGCAGAGGGATTGTGGATTCGAAAGACACAGCAGGACAAGAGGGAGGAGATTTCCTCAAAGGATTTCTTCCCTTCTGGGGTCCAATGGCCAACAGCAGAAATATAAGGCAATTGATTCGTGTCGTAGAAACCACCATAGACATCACTGTAGGAGCTTTAAGTAACATTACAGCTGAACTACAGGCTGATCGTCTTATGACCTTGCAGAACCGTGTTGCCTTAGACTTTGTTCTTGCGGACCGTGGTGGAGTATGCAAATTGATCGGATCAAGTTGCTGTATTTTCATACCTAATGACGCTCCGACAGTATACCAAGCTATCTCTAAGTTACACATAATCTCCGAGTCGATTCATCAGGACGAAGGAGATTGGTCCTTTTCAGAGTGGTTTTGGGGATTACTGTCCAAATGGGGTTGGAAGGTATTGACATTCTTTGGAGTAATTTTAGCTTTTATATTCTCTTGTTGTCTTTGTATGCACTGCGGTCCTGCCATCTGCAACCTATGTGCTACTGCATGTATTCCCAAACCCAAGTCACAAAGAGCAGAGAATATCAAAATGATGGTACAGCAACAGCTTGATGACCTCATGGCCATAGACATCGACTCAGATTAACATGAGTTTGTGTATCTTGCCTGAGTTCTGGCAAAAGGAGGGTCTGAGGAAATTCGATTTTTAATACGATCGTATCGACCCGCCATTTTGTGGCCCGCCGCCATTTTATGTTGCCTTCACTCAGGCAGCACAGCGAACGAAGTCCATTCTGCCTTTTCTGCTTATTCTGCAACATGGTGTTCAAAACAGCCTTCTGCCTCTATCTTTACAAGGCTGGTATTAAGGTCTGACCGAGTACACTAATCCCTGTCTGGTTTTCTAATCCTTGTTTCAACTATCTGTAGGCTCACACTATTCTCCGCCGATCTTATCTTATCGTCTGGCCTTCGCTGTCCTTTGCTAGTATTCTCTCATTTCACAACTGTCCTCCAAACGCACACAAACTTATCGCACCACATGCAACTTCGTTGTGGATCGGTTAATGAATTAGTTCAAGGGAGGGGTGACAAACACAGCTGGAGGGGAGGCAACCTTAAGTCACTTGATACTTTGTTTTCCAATTCCTTCTATTGGTGCTGTCTTGTTTTCCGACATTTCTATTGGCTCTGTTCTATCTTTACATTATTCTTACTGGCTCCTTTCTATGTGTTCTGGGAGTGTATGTAGTTAATAAATGGTTTTTATACGGTATATAAGATTGTGCGCCACAAAGTAAAGTGGCAGTCTCCTGAGAACATACCTTGTGTACTTCTGGGACAACTGTACTAGCTGCAGCTAATAAAATCTGATCTTTTACGCCTGACAGAGTGTCCCGTGTCTCTGTTAGTTGAGGCAGGTGAATCCAAGGAGATTTCAGGCGTACCCTGCGCCGCCAGGCCCATAAGGTTCTGGTTCTTCAGGTCACAACTTCCATGCAACTTGTTATTAGTTAACATTGCTGCCTGTGGTGGACTGGAGCAAATGGCGATGACCGCCGGCAGTGACAGTCCTGTATGTGGCGCCCGTGACCGCCATTTTCTGCAGCCTTGCTCACTTGACTCCTGACCTCCACGACCTGAGCTGCTGTGTACTGTGTACTGTTTCTGGGAGCCATCATGCCACATCCTGCAGGTGATAGGGCCCCAACCTTCACCCCAGAAGAGCTGGAGAAGCTTGTGGAGGAGGTCCTACCCCTGTATGAACAGCTATATGGTACACCAGAGGATCTGATGGGTCCAATGTCATAGTCATGTGTGATAGGGGATGCATGTGATGGTGAATGATTCAAGTAAACTGGTGAGGGAGTATATGCATTCAGAGGGCATAAAGTATAGGCATGTGAGCAGAGAGGATGGGTATGTGTGAGCCCTTTCTGAGACAGATGTGTATTGGCCAGTGCTGTTGATATGATGCCAGTGTACATGACTTTCTCCTTCTGTCTGTGTCATCCATGCAGGTGAACGTCCATCATAAGAAAGGCATCTGGCGCGCCATCGCAAAGTAAATATGGACCATGGGGTCCATCGCCTGCAGAGCACCCATTGTCGCAAGCGGTGGGAGGATCTGAGATGCTGGGCCTGGGAAACCGCAGAGGCCCAGCTGTGGATGTCCTCCCAATGAGGTAGGGGTGCCCGTCGGACCCTAGCGCCCCTAATGGCCCACATTTTGGCAGTGCCCTACCCTAAGGTAGATGGGCATTTGAGGCAGCAAAGCGGCCACAAAGAGGTGAGTACTGACTGTATCCTGGGTCGTGACTCTGGTTGTATGGTGTTAGGTGCCTCACTGTAGCTTCTATGACAATGTAGTTTGTGCAACATGTATGTAGGCAATTGGACATAGGTAGTACCCAACCGGCCTGAGTATAACTTGTAGATGCGTCTTCTTGGCCTGCTGTCAATAGATGTACATCTCCTGTATCAAGAAACCTCCATGTCTGCATGTGGAGATGGTCAAATGACATTGGCAAATGTGTGACTCTATCCAGCTATTTCGATGGATGTGAGCTTATGTTTAATCCTACCTGTTGCGTATGACCTGGTCCATCCATCAGCGTTTGAGCATTAGTAGCTCTAAGGTGTAAGTGCACTACCATTGGTATTGCACACCTGTATTTGCAGCTGGGTGACTCTCATTTTTGCACAGGGACTATAGACATCACGTACTGGTACTGGTACTGACTCTATGTGAGGCAGCCATTCCATTTCCATCAAAGATATGGTTTGTATAGGACTTAACTTATTGCTTGGTAGATGTATCCCCATATTATGTTCTTCTTCTATCAATGGGGTATGAGAAGGTTGCCACAGTAGGATAAATTGGTTTGTGTGTATGATTTGTTTTGATTACAATCATCATGCATTTCCATGTGCCAGACTAGTGGGGATTTGACCTTGTACCCAATGGGATTGTACTAAAGGTGGTAAGTGCCTAGGCAGACCTTGCCTTTAACAATATATAATGCGAATGCCATGTATCCCAGTGCCCTAGCAATTACAGTGCAATATTGTGTAGTTGCAGCCTACATCATGTCTCATTGGTTACTTGGGGGCACATCTGATGGAGTTGGACAATGACTGATATTCTTGGCCTAGCTGAAGTGGGTGATTTGCACAAGGGGCCAGATGTAGCAAAGGTTTTTCCCCATTCTGTGTCTATGGGAAAAAGTGTTCGTACATATGGCCCAAGATTCGTTATTGTTTGACTCATGAGATGTTGATGTGAAATATTTGTTGTTCTTTCTTTCCTGTAGCTGCCCTATGTAGTTGTGGGATCTGTTGTCAATGCTATGGCAGTCGTGTTGGTCCTTGTATGCATAATGCTTACATGTCTTTTCCGTCTGACATGTGTGTTGTCTGGACTTAGGTACAGGTTAGCACATGTCTGGAATGGTGTGAGTGATGGTGGTGTTATCATGTTGAGAAGTCCAACTATTGAAACTGCATGTCTGGTGGAATTGTATGTGGGCCATGATGTCATATGTGTTTTCCTGAATTTCATCAGTTGTGACACAGCACTCAGTGATTGAGTATGGATGTGTAATGTGTGCTATCCGGGCCATTGTAGATACACTTAGTTGTAAGAATAGTACATACGTATTTGCTGTCTGCAGATCTTCCTCTGTGGTTGGCTAAAAGTTATCACATGCCTGTACCCCTGACTTGTATTCTACACATCAGATGTTACTTGTATGTGAGTCCAGCTTTTAGTGGCTACATCAGTTATCAGTTCACTATTGCTTTTTCTGTACAGAGTGTTAGGTCAGCCATGTTATGTGGCAGGTAGGTGCTGTGTGGTGTTTGAGGGGAATTGTCTTCACTATCTTGGAACTTTATAAAGGATATGGACTGATCAGGTGTTGTAACTGTACAGGCGAGATGTGTTTTGTTCAGTCACCTGCACTTCCAATAGGTGATGGGTGTATGGAGAGGTATGAAGGGTATTCGGGTAGTCATTTGTACTTCAGCCAGGGCAAGATGGGCATGCAAACATGGCTTTGGTGGTGATCATGTGGATGACTCCAGTCATGCTGATTTACTTGGATTTAGATGTTGGTGTGAGGATTACCATACAAGGGTGGGCGTTAGTGACATGTTGTGACATGATGTGGGATGTGTATTGGCACCAGAGATAGCCTAGCCAGGAGATGTATTCCTACAGATGTGCATGTCCAAATGTGTGCATGTGAGGTATTTTATAAACCCTCTCTCTCCCTCTCACTCTATCTCCCTCTCTCCTTACTTATGTGCATCAGCATCGGCAGGCGAAGGAGACGGGGCACAGGTGAGTGGGGATGTGGCAAGGAGAGTGAGGGGAATGCCATGGGGGAAACCAGGCCTTCACCATCATCTTCAGAACTCTCTTCCAGTGGACACTCCCTGGCGGACCCTTCTGGGACCACCACAGCATCATCCTTGTCCGCCACCCCGCCTTGCTACCACCGCCCTCCCTGTAGCTCCCCATCCAGTTGTCTATGCTTGCTCACCCAACAGGGTGGGTGTCTCCTTTGCTGAAGGCACCTCTGCCCCTGCCACTGTCAGCCCTGCTGCCCTCAGTGTGGACGCTATTGACCCGCTGAGGTCCATCTCTGTGGGTCAGTCGACCATCATGAATGCCATCCAGGGACTGGCAGCTCAAGTCCAGCAGAACAGTGCGTTCCTGTAGGCCATTCACGGCGCACTGGTTGGCCTACAGAGATCCTTTCAGGCTATGGCCTCCACACTGATGGCAGCCAGTCACCTTTTGACTTCCATCCCCCTTCCACCTACCTCTTCCCACTCCCAAACCCCCTCTTCCCAAACCCAGCTGAAGAACACAGACAGACAAGCATGCATCCACCTCAACATCCAAGGCTACATCTGAGAAACACCAGCACCACAAGACCCACCACTGGCATGCACACAAACAACACCCACCTGCAGACACACCAACATCCACTACCTGCACAGACTCCCTCACCACCCCCACCTTCACAGACACTACATGAGACACACCTGCAGACACCACACCAACATTCACTGATCCAGCCACAACTCCTATCCTACCCACAGTCATCACAATAGCAGACCCACAGACATCCACCCAAGTCACCACATCCGCAGCCACCACAACCACTACACACCCACATGCAGCTTCGTCCATACCTGCAGACACCATCCCAACAGACACTCACCCATCCAGTATGGCATCTCCCAGCACCTCCCCCCTCCTCCCAAGACACATAAACGCTCACACTCACACTCACCCACCCGACAGACACACAGCATACACAAGCATTCCTCACACACATTTGCACCCAAAACATCTCCTACAACCACTCCCTCTCCCTCCAATCCCAAACCCTTTTGCCATGACTGCCCCTGAGTGTCTAAAAAGGTGTTCCTCTCAGAGTTGTTCCTCTTCCCTAGTCCTTTCTCACCCTGTGGTACCCCAAATGGTGTGGGTCCCTCCCCAAGTCCAGCCTTTCCACCTCCAAGTCCTCCCCTTCCCCCTGCTAGTACCCATACCCCTCCCCTTGCCCAGATGTTGACCCCTCGTAAGTGTTTTCAGCCCTACCCTAAAGCTCAACCTAGCCCTCCTCCCAAGCCCAAGTCCAATGACTCTCCTCCCAAACCCAAGCCCTATGACTCCCCTCCCAAGCCCAGGCCCGAGGTACCTGTCTGCCCCCTTGATGCCCTTACCCTGTGGAGGTCATATAGCAGTCAGGAGTCATGTACGGGCACACATAAGTGCCATTTGTGGATTATGCACTTTGCAGTTTGGACTGGCATATGGCCTTTTATATTGTACACAGTTATTTATTTCTTGCCATATTTACATTTTTTATATATCTGGGTCAACCAGTTGTTGGTTCCATGGTCACATATTTGTCCTGCCTTTCTTTCCACATGGCTGTCTTGGTCTTGCCTGCTTTGGTTTGTGTGTCAGTGACATGTGTGTGTGTTGGTTGTGCTGGCTGTAGCCGGCTGTTGTGTCTGGGCAGCATGTGTGGGTGTGGATCTGGCATTTGTCCCACTGTGATGGCAGTGTACTGTGTGTAGGAAATGTTGGTGTTTGGAACTTGCATGTATTTTGATATTTCGTATATTATTTGTGTTGACATGTGTAATAGTGGTGTTGTGTGCCCATGTGTGGTTGTAGTGTGTGCATGCATGAGTGTGTGCATGCATGGGTATATCAGAAGCGTTGTGTGGTGTGTTAGTGTGGAATGACGTATGCTTCGCTGCATGGCTCTGTGACTGTGTGTATTGGTTGTCTGGTGTTGTTATTTGTTGTTGTATGACTGCAGTGTCAGGTGGAGGAGTGTATTGCATTTGCTTGCCATGGCCTTTATGTTGTTGTGGTTGTGGTGTAGTTGTGTGAATTGGTGGTGGTGTGTATCGTTGTGTTCGACTGTGCCGGTGTTGTGTGTCTGCAGGTTGGTGTGTGTATTGTACATGTGTGTTGGCCATGCTGTGTGAACTATGTGTGTGCGTATGTGACTGTGTGTGAAAGGGCGTATCACTGAGAGTTAACATGTGTCTGTTGCCCTCCCCACCAGTCCTGGTTGTGTATGTTGTGTGTGCTTGGGTACTTTTGCTTTTCCCTACAGTATCAGGTAGGTATGTGTACCTATGGTTGTTGTTGTTGTCGCTGGTTTCGAAGTTGCTGTGTGAGGAGGATCAGTGGGAGGACGTGCAGTTCAGGTTCCATGGTGGCTCCGCAGGGGTGTGAGTGTCTTCTTTTATGATGTTGGTTTTACGCTAGGGTTTCCATGGTGGTGAGACCGTGGCAGAAACCTTGGTGGTGTGCAGCCTCGTAATCTGTCCGGTGGGAACATGGTCTCCGCTGGCCTGAAGGTGGCTACCAATGTCTGTGGTAGCCTGACCACACTGGCATTGCCGGCAGTTCATTGTCTGTATTGTGTTGGGAAGACTGTCATGGTCATAATTTGGGGGTCTTCTCCGCCACCCTGTAAGACCGCCGCCGCCAACATGGCAGTTCTGAGACTGTCAAACTCATAATGACCCCCTTAGTCTTTGGCAGCGTAGGGGGTCACGCACCCCACAGCTTCCACAGGTCCACCTCCCACAGGGCCGACAAGGCTGGGCTGCTCGTAGTGATCACACACCTCTGCTCTGTTGTCTCATCACGTTGCGATGTACCAAGGATGGAAGGAAGCTGCCACACCTCTCTCTCCCGGCACACTTCAGGCAGGATCTTGGCAAGAGTGCAGCTGCCGAGCTCCGCTGGTTATGTGGCTGCCATCTTGGGCCTTGTTATGAGGTTGCTGCTAGGGTCCGCATATGTTCATATGTGGGGTTCTGCACCATCATTCGCCATGTTTAGAGTGCCTGTTGTAGTCTCCTACACAGCGTGTGATCTGCTGTGTGGGTGGGTGCACAATGGATTGCCAGATAATTGGCAGAATGAAGATCCCAATCTGCAGAACTGCACTAGAGCCCAGCCATCTTGCCGTGGGCTCACCAGCAGCCCCCCAGCAACTGGCTATTATAACTCTCAAGTGGCATATATTGCAACTATGACAACACAATTACTACATGTGGCATATCCGCCTGCATTTATTGAAACTTTGGAAATATTTCTACATGCTTCACACACAACAGAATTAGCCTTCCATTTAAAGGCATCCAGTAAAAGATTATTGAGTGCATTAAAAGAAACTTTAGGCTCAGCCTCACCTTCTTTGGGTTATTTTACATCTAGTCTTTTTTTCCGGGTATGCTCTGATAATAACAGTGGGCAGAGAAAAATTAATCCTGGTATTGCTTATGAAGAAAATTATGAATAGAGTAGTGTTTTTTTCACTCAATAGACCAACTTGTGTTTATGTGTAATTTGAAGGAATGGAGAAGACAGGCTTTGACAGTGATCCACATAATGCGCATGAATGGAACTGAGCACTGGTACTAATAAGGAACCAAGAAAATGTCATCCTGCGCTTCAGTGTTTCTCTTGAGAATTGATATTTTAAAAGGAGTGCACTATTGACACAATTTGGTGCACAAATATTTACTGAAAGGTGGCACCAAGCTATAGATATTGATGTTAGATACTTGTGGCCAGGTTTATTAAAGTAGATGCTGCAAAGCTCTGAGTGAAAAAAATCTTAGCAATGTGCGGAAGTCCCTTTTTCTTTTTTAGTGCCATATATACCACCTTGAGCCACACAATGATGCAGGAGCACAAAGAAAGCGAGACACTCTGTACCACACAAACGTCAATGTGTTGCACTAACATTTCAAAACTGGTGCAAAGCAATGCAGAACATCCAAAATGACGTCACAAGCAAGAAAGGCACAAACCAGGAAGGGGCGTCCCACCAGAGAAGTACTCAGGAGAGTACCAGGAAAAATATGTTGAGGTTAACCCAGGAGGAGGCGGAGATTCTGATAACAGAGGTGACAAAATAGGGTAAAGACCCCTTTGTCACATCTAAGACCCCAAAGGTGAAGAAGGCTTCATTTTGGAAAGCATATTTGATAAGGCCCAAACACGTAGAACTATTCAGGAATACAGCAAGATGTAGCATGATTCGAAATGTAGGACAAAGACGGTGGCACAGAATGCAAGGGCTTCTATGGCAACTGTTGGTGTCCCAGACTCCCCAGCCAGAGCTGATGCTCGAGGAAAAGCAGGCGGCAGCAGTGATTAGCCCTGATATAGTTGGCGGAATTGAGGACATAGACACTTCCAATCTAGAGGACACCAGCTCATCTCTACATAAGCAAACTGGCAAACAAAAGCACGGATCCAAATGACTCATCTCTCAAGACACAGGCGTGATGAATAACAGATGCCACACACACACACACACATTAACTGTCATTGTAATCTGTAAAGTGTTGGAGTTTCCAATTTAAATTGCAGATGTACATAGCCTGATATGCAGCGTGCGTGATTATTTTGGAGTGTCTTTTTGGTGTGTGTTGTGACTTCTGTAGCCTTATGATCCAGATTCACAAACGTATTGGTCGGGGCCTTGGCGACACAATCCAATTTTGGTTTGAAATGTGAAAGCATTCAGGTGAAAAGTTAGTGTGTTGGTCATATTCTCTTCTGAAAAGTATGCAATGTCTAACAATGTGAGCTTGTTCAAAACACTAATATTCATAATCTTTCAGATTCGAAGTAAGTTTATACATTGACCTCTCTGCTATCTACCTCTCCCACTCAAACACTGCTTTGCATTGTGGATGCTTATGGATGAAGAGATGTAGGCCTGTAAGGGAAATCCATATCTGCATTGTTATGCTATGGCTGTTCTATTTTCATTGAAAGACAAACCTTGGGTACATGTCGGGATTTGAAGCACGTTCATCAACATTCTCCATCAACATGCGGGGTATTCCTAGCACGTGTGACAGTCCGACCCCCATCCGGCATGTTCCGTCCTTATGGCCAATCAGTGTAAAGGGTACTGAAGCACATTTCTGCTTAGTGTCGCCAGTCATATGTGATGCATTTCTGCCAGTCATGACTTTTTTACTTTGCATGTTGGGAGTTGTACTGCATCTGTGTTAAATCTCACATGCACCCTTCCCTCATCTTGGCTTTCATGTTGGTACAGGATTACAGGACTGACAGTAGTTCACCATGTATATACCATATGCCTCAAGACATCTCTGCAGAAACTTACATCACCCATTTTCAAGTCTCATATGTTTATGCTGTGATCTCCACTCGCATACAGACAGGGATACACCGTTGCAACCTGATTTGGCGGGCTAACCTAGGCCATCAT
The DNA here is from genome assembly GCF_031143425.1 of Pleurodeles waltl. Lineage (NCBI taxonomy): Eukaryota > Metazoa > Chordata > Amphibia > Caudata > Salamandridae > Pleurodeles > Pleurodeles waltl. The sequence continues at coordinate 1,013,825,546 of NC_090437.1, forward strand.
ACATAACGCGCTGATGAGAGGGGATTGACTGTGACATCCAGGAATAGTTGGGGAACAGCATGATGGTCACAAAAATCTATCAATGAAATATTGGAGCAAATGACACCCTGCAAGTACCCATCAACCTAACACCACTCTGGATAGGTTGTAGAAAAGTATCTTCCAAATACTCCTACCACCTCGCAAGCAGTACTTACAACACCATGATTGTTACACAGTGTTTGACCCTTGTGCAGTACATCCAGGCACAAATGATTGTCATCCCCCACCAGATGGGGAATGTGTATCCTAGCTCATAAAACGTAAGCCTGGCCACACAAACTGTATATAGTCAAGTTATAATTACTGCACCTGATATAAGTGTTGCTGTGATTGTTGGGGTGATTTGCATGTATTGAACACGTGACATGCAGATTAAAACATGGCAAGAAATAAACAATTACCATGTAAAACCATCTCATGAGGGACACACCGACAGTCTTAACTCATCCTGCCCTTACATTGACCAAAAATTATTTTTTAGTTTTGGTATGCCTATATTTTCTTTAACTGGGAATGAAAATACAAGTTCCATCATGCTTTATCTTGGAGATAAAAAGGGGATTTCTGATTATAGGCATCGACGATTATTGTGCACGATATATATCACTACTCGGATGCACTTCTGACTTGGGCATATAGGAATACGTGCTTTGTTACCCTGGTGCTTGGGCGCCAGCAATATTTCAGACAGCGCAGGATACGACGTTTTGCAGAGCCATTCTGTAATCTAAAGGGACCAGAAATAATCAGGGAGGTGCATCAGCCTAGTGGCCAGAATGCCCAGTGGTCAGTTTGTGTGATGAAGGGCTAGGGAGAAAACGTTTATTATGATTGGTCAGCAAATGAAGTGTTCCTAATATGGCAGCCTATGTCGTTGTTGCTTACATTGCATTGTACACTTCGTACTTATGAAGTTGCTCCTCTTATCTATTCTCTTCACTCTATCACTACCCTGTGTCGATGCATCCCTTGAGCTTATTGGTTTATTATAAATGTGGCTTTTTTTTGTGGTGACTATCATTTTTTAATGGAATAAATAAATATAATACATTTATGCCGCCATACAACAGTAGCCAGACCTTGATGTCTCGCCAAATACGAGGTTCAGTGCTTAAAATTCGGTATTCATTTGCAAATTTTAACCTGTTGCATTTCACCATCACCCAATTATTGAGTGTAACACAGCAAAGAAGCATGACTGCCAGACTGTCTGATAAACTCTCATTCACAGCATCCGAAGTACCAATGAGACGACTGTCACAACATCTAAGTAGCCTCACATCTAAGTATCACTTAATCTAACATAGCACAATATACAGTCTGAAATACGTTAAAAGTGCATATACACGTTTGTTATTTAGGTCGCCTATGTGGTCACTGGCAACGTCATGGGTAAGGCAATTCTCAAGAATATTTGAAAACTAAACAAAAGCCTATGTACTTTGGTCATAGAAAAAGAGTGGCAATGAACAACTAGTTACCCTACTATGAAGTCGCATAAGTTACATAGGGCCAACACATTGAACCCCAGAATACACAGATAACACTAATATGAAAGAGAAATATGGGAGGCCAACAAATGTAACATATAACAAAGTACACACAACACCCTCTGAAAGTATTGTCACTTAGTTGTGCTTTTGTGTCTAACACATATCAACATTAAATCAATGTCAATATTAGTCTATTTCACCACGAGAAAACAACTCATAGTCATGCAAAAATGTCTCAATTACAGTCTAAGAGGTATATTTACAAGCCCCGTGCATCACCGGAGCATCACTTTTTTTGACGCTCTGCAGGCGCAGACTGCAGAACCATATCTATGAAGCCACGCAAAGCCTCTTTGCATGGTTTTTCATGGCCTCACGGATATGGAGTAAGACAAGGAAGCACACATCGCTGTGTTGCCTTACTTTGCACCAGCGGGGAGATCCATGGGTGTTGCAGTGAGTTTTCCCATGTGGCACCCATGGATTCTGATGCGGCCCCAGATTTACTAAATGATGTAAACCTGCCAAAACCTTACGCCTGCCAGGGGTGGCATAATGAGGAGAACTATTTTTATTTCTCCTCGTTTGTTCCTGTTTCCATGCGTGGTGCATTGTACAGCAGACATAGAAAGAGGAAAATGCCTCTCCGCATTGTTTTAGTGCAGGAAGGTACCCCTTCCTGCACAAAACAATCCTGCATGCAACGCAGACACCATTGCACCATGGTGCTAGGCACCAAATTGTGCGCTGGCACTGGGTGAAAGGGCAGGAATGCACTGTATTTCATATATATGGTGTATTCCTGCCATTTCACATTGGCATAGGGCAGCGCCGCAAAAAGATATGTGGCGCTGTCCTATGCCAATATGTTGTAAATATGCACATAGGTTCTTAATTGAAAATTCTTTAGCCTCAGGTAAAAACCATACTTTGCACCAATATGAATTGGTTGTAAACATCAGTATCCCTATCTTCATTGGACCCATGTACAAAACACATTTACTGCGTAGGCATTTCACTAAAAAGTATTACATATCATAGATACATAATAAAATAAACAAATTATATGCCACTCACACAGAAATAGGTCCTGCACCATACCTGGATGGTAGATGATATGAGTTAGCCTTATCATTAAATAGGTATATATCATCTCATGCCATTCTTTGGAGTCAAACCGCAATCATCCTGCCAACACTGGGAAATCTTACTGTGCCAATCATGCTGAACAATCTTGCAATATAAATTATCTGAATGTGCATGTGCTTATTAAGGTAAAACTTATGCTGCAATTTAGGTTTCTGACACAAACCGTCTTCATGCAGCAAAGTAAATTCAGCAGATACTGAGTACATACTTTGGTTTTTCTGGCGTTCAATTTTGCATGTGAAATAGAGAGCATGCATCACAGCATTGCCAGTGTGCAACACATATAATATGTATGAAAACAAAACATTTGCTTTAAAATGATTAGATACATGACTATTATGCAGTCATCATTGCACCAATGGTGAGACAGACGCCTACATTTCTTTTTGTTTCTTCCTAGGTCCAACCACATCCCAGCAGCAGCCTGTGGCTCAAGAGGAGTTGTTGGGCATCTTGAACCTATCCCTGCCCTCTGTAGATGAACACACATTCTTCCAGCTCATGGATGACATTGAGGCCTTGTCAGCCACTTTAGCAAGGGATAAGACGGTGAGAGGGTCTCCAACTCACACACCAAACAGCTCTTCCAGGGGCCAAATAACTTCTAGACCACTTTTAGATGCTGAAGAACAGACCGAAAGCTCTGAAAGATGCATCCACAGGACACAAAAATACAGTGTGGAAGATATCAACAAAGGCCTGGTAGCACTCCTATGAGAGTCTCAATGGAATCCAAAGACATTTTATTCCAATCATATCAATGAGTCCATTAGTCATGCATGTATGGGTTCATGGTATGAACAAATGCTTAGCAGACATTGCTGCGGACCTGGATGTCTTGTTAGAG